>NC_062572.1:30153163-31474592 GCF_022837055.1 Prionailurus viverrinus
GCAACATATGGCCAGTTTCACCCATCCCTCTCCACCCACTCCTGGACTATTTTCAATCACATTCCAGACACCATATGATGTCAACTGCTAGTCCTTGAGTGCAGATCTGTAGACGATAGGGCTTTACTCTCCAAATACCACAAAATCATGTGAGATAAGCATTTTAATAAATTATTGGCTTGGCAGAGAGAATCCTCAGCACGTGGTTGCAGGCCTGGAGCCCAGAGGCCAGTGCCTGAACAGGGATCTCGAGGACTCTCCTGGACCTGTTGAGGCCAAACCAGCAGATTGGAGTAAATGACAAAGTTTGTAAGTCTTCTGAACTAGCTCAAATAACAACATGCTCTTTTCAGGGCAATGATATTCTCTCTAGGAGTAGTTCTTCTGTTGATCCAGTTCGTTGGGGATTGAGAAATCTTGAGGGCAGAATTTGGAGAGCTTGATCAAACAAACCAAGAGGAATGTGAGAAGAAAGTGCTTTCAGTCTCTTGTGTTTGTATGATTAAGAAATTTCTTTCTGCAAGACTAAAATATTCTTTCCTTACATGTAGGTGGCTGGCTAAATTCTGAAATACGGATTTTTATCTAGTTAGAAAACACTTTATATTTCTTCAAAATGTCAGAGAACCGGAATGCAGAAGGATGGCAACAAAGAAAAGGAAGCAGTTGTATTCTGCTAACGGCTACCTGTGAGGTCAAGAAGGCCCACTCCCTGTTGAGGCCAGGTGTTTGCATTGGTTACTATTGGTGATTGAACAACTGGTGTCTAGTCATTGCCTGCCTCCTAGACGAAACCACCTGGGGCAGTAAACCGCTGCCACGGAACTGAGAGGAGAGGAGACCAAGAGAGGCACGGGAGGCTGCTCTGGAGCTTCCTAAGGACTTGGTGAAGGTCGAAGACCCAACTGAACAGTCCTGCGCTTTGGGGGGTGGGATGGACAGGAAGGGGCTTTTTCAGCTGGATGGGAGGATGCAGGGGACTGCTTTGCTCAGGACTTCTCTGACTGAGGGGCTGTGGAATGTGTGGTAGGCTTTTCGGGATGCTCCTGGGGTCAAAATTGGCAATGAAGTGTGAGCATCATGTCTCCATGTTGTCTGAGTCTGGAAGGATTAGAAAGGTGAAGGAGGGACGCCTGGGTGGCTCAGTTGGTTAAGTGTCCAACTCTTGATTTTCAGCTCAGGTCATGATCTCACAGTTCGTGTGTTCGAGCCCTGTGTTGCTACAATGTCAGCACACAGTTTGCTAGGGATTCTGTCTCTCTGCCCCTCCTGAACGCTCATGCTCTCTCTCAAAATAAATAAATGATAATAAAAAAAAGAAAGGTGGAGACCCCCCCCCCCTTTTTTTTAAGTAATCTCTATGCCCCACATGGAGCTTGAACTCAAGAGTCACATGCTGTACCCACTGAGCCAAGCAGGTGGCCCGAAGAGACCCTTATTAACAGCTGGTGTTCACTAAGTATTTCTTTGTGGCAGAGTCTGTGGCACACTCTTTATGTGGATTTTGTCATTGAACTTTCAGTTCTTATTTTATCAAAGTAATATATGCACATTCAGTTTTAAAAGTCAAGGAGTGGTAAAAGACAAGAAACCGTGGTGTGTCCCCACTCACTGAGTACTCCCCTGTGACTCTCTGCTCTTCCTTCTGGCATGTGCCTGTGATTCCGTGTAACGTGCATGTGCCTCTATCTCAGGTCATCATGTTTATGAGTTTCATAAATTATCTATTGACTTTCTCTGTAGCTCCCTTTACACAGCCATTAACTGTGCTTCTCCCTCGTTCTGCCAGTATTTTACCTTCTGGGTAAATCCGTAAGGAATACTTACGTTTTATGCCTATACAAATGATATCCTACAGATGACCATTATTTTTTTTCTCCAGAATTAAATTGCCTTCTTAAAAATGTGCCCAGTTTTCTGTGTACCTGTGGCTGACTTTTCCTGTATCTTCCAGTCACAGCTCAGTACGGTCATCCCCACGCTCAGTGCTGCCAGGCTGTCTGTCAGCTCTGGCTTTTTCCCTGGACTTCCCTCAGGAGCTCTCATGGGCACAGGCCAGAAGCAGTGCTAGTCTCTTGAGCTGCACAGCTCCATTGTTGGGTTTCTTGTTTCCTGTATCCTGTGGTGTGTTCTTTTTGGTTCACTCCCTCATCCCACTAGCTTCTAGAGAAAGAACTCAATTTCTGGAGGCCATGTCCATTTGGGTGCACATGGGCTTCTGGTTTGGAAATACTAACTCAAGGATTGAGAAGTGCATCCCGCTGTTTTCTTGTTTCTCGTGCTGCTGCTTGTGCGGGCCCAGCACTTCTCCCAGTGAGCTTCGAGGCGACTTGTCTCATTGCCACAACTCATGTCCGGTGCTTCAGGGAAAGTTCCTCCAAATCATGTTGTGTCACGTTCCTTTTGCTCCCTGTGTTCCCTCTGCCCCCCTGTGTCTGAATGTTGGCCCTTTGGTCCTCTTGTAATTTATCTTTTATCTTCTATATCCATCTCTTTGTCCTTTTGCTGTGTTCTGCGGGAGATTTCAGTTTTATCTCTGACTTTTCATTGCTAACATGCTTTTAATTCTAAGAACTCTTTGCTTTGCTTTTTGTAACCTGACTTCCTGTTTTGTAGACTCCTGTTCTTGTTAAATGGATGCAACGTCTTATCTTTGGATAGTAAAGATAGTTTCTTGGCATTTTTTCTCATGGGGTCTTCATCTGGCACGTAAGGGTGTCTTGGGAAGCCCTTGGTTGGTGGCTCACCTCAAGAGGACAGGGGTACCAGGAAGGCAGGCAGATGCTTTTAGCACGAGGGGCTTGTCCACTGGGAGCTTCCCCAGAGGTTCATGTAGCTTCAGGCTCTGTGTCTTTCCTCCAAAACATGGTCTTCTAAACACTGGGCTGTAGAGTGAAGGCCTGGGTGCTACACTGGAGGAAGCCACGGGTGGGAAGAAGGGAGACAGGTGGGCTTCAACAGTTAGTGTGGATCTAGACACTCAGTGGCCACATAGTTCACTTTTTTCATTATCCTCCCCTTGCCCTCTCACCTGGGTGGGTTGACCCCTCCCAGTGCAGTGACTCTTCTCCAGAGAATAAATCTCTGGTATCTGCTGGTGTGGGAATGGTTACCCAGCAGTATGAAGTGGAGGAGGGGATGCGGGGAAGGCTTTCACACAGGAATCTTTCCATTTACCCTTGGTTCCTGAGTGCCTGGCACACCCTGTCCTGAGCTTTGCCAAGATCTGGAGCTGTCACTGGGTTGGCCCTCAGCCCTCCTCACTGTCACTTACTTAGGACTCTGCTTTCTTAGCTTGCCGTGTCTATCACCACTGGACCATCGGCTTTCTAGATTCTAAAATCCTGTTGTTGGAGCCATTACTCCTGTCCTTCCTGGCTTTGTGAGTTTGTGTCAAAGAAAAACAAAATCCCCCTTTATCAGTAGTTTTAGTGGGGTTTTAAGACGGAACAAAATTAGACGTGCAGGTTCAGTTCCTTATGCCAGCCTGGAGGTTCATATTTAATTTTATTTTTAAATGAAATTATTGCAGGGAACATATTTATTTGCACTGTGGCTTAAGCTAGCTTAATTTAAGTCAAAACTGTGTTTCCTGCTCAGGACCAGTGTAGTGATTTGCTTTCCTTCTGGTCTGTCTTCACTTCCTGGCCCTTCTAGGGGTGGGCTCATAGGATTCCTCCTCTGGGGCAGGGCAGAAAGTTTGGGATAGGCCTCAACCATGGGCAATGCTTAGACCCAGCCAGCATTTAGAGAGGGTGGGACAGCTCTCTCTTGTGCTGGCCTGAGCTCTGCTTTACCAAACAGAGCATTCCTGGGCTGTGCCACAAGTGCTGGGAGCTTACCCACACACATACACGACAATTGCACAGGTATGGGGTGAGGGTGCTGTCCTGAGCACCTGATAGGGAAGCAGGGATGCCAGAGCCTTGCTTCTCTGGTATCAGCGGTGGACTTGAAGTGCCCAGGGTCTGGAGTATCAGGGGCACCTTTTCCTTATCTCTTTGGTAGATGGTTGGTAAAATTGTGGTAGGATTCTTTTTTAACTTGGCAAGATCTTTTTCCCTATATGGTGTCTGCTTTTGATGGTGTGCTTAGGAAAGCCTTCCTCATCCCAGTGTTATATAAGTATTCTCCTGTTATCTTGAGCTTCATAAGATTGGGGCTTTTACACAAACAGGGTGAAGGGTCACCCATGTAAACTGCAAGGTCCTAGATAGTTGAACAGACTCTTTGCACATGCAGGTGCCACTTCATCTGGAGGCTTCTCTTGTAGGGTGGGTAGAGGCGGGGCTGGCAAAATTCCTGCCCTGTGAGAGGTCAGTTGCTTGATGGTTGTGTGGTTCTCAAATGAGGAGAGGTTTCCTCGGGGCAGAACAGAAGCCCCACACAGATAGATGGGCATCCTGTCCATCTGAAGCTAGGAGGGTGAGTCTGTGACCCAGAGAGGAAAGAACCTTCCTGCTTTAGACAGCAGCAGGAGACCAGACGGGCTCGCTCTTCTGTGAATGTGAGCACACGTTCAGCAATGGCAGAGGTGGTTGAGTCTGGAGAAGCGTGTGGCATTGAAGAGGGTGCTGTCAGGAGAGGTGGAAAGACCCTTGGGTGTGAACCAGGGCCCTTTGGAATGGAGCATGATGGGAGGGTCAGGCAGCCGGAGAGCAGGGAAGGCCGCTTAATGTTTCTCATCAGCATACCCACTCAAAGCCCCTTCCTGAGAAGTGTGCAGCCGCTGGGGCACACTTCCAGGTGGCTCGGCTTCAGTAGGAGAGCAGCTCTGCCTGAGGGAGACTGCTGTCATCTGCTAGGAAGGGAGCGACACCAGCATCATCGAACATTGGAGGTATTTTGGGATGCAGTCTTACTGCGCAGTTAGGCAGACTGCTTTCTGATTTCTGTAACACACCCTAGTGCTTCCTGTGTGCCAAGTGCCTGACATCATTACTGTAATCCTCAGACCAGCCCCATGAGGTAAGGACACACTGCGTCTGTATCCAGATGCTGTATCCAGGGTCACCGGCTGGGGGGTGGAGTCGCAAGGGGCAGGCTGGGAGCATTAGCACACTTGGAGCTTACATCCATGCATACCTTCCCAGGACACAGTTTGCTAGTTTTTTTTTGCCTTATCCTGCACTGATTTGTGTTACAAAGAATATGAACCAACTCCAGTTAACAAATTGAGTTTCCCAATTTGGGGACAGAAAAAAGTGTAGGCCGGATGCTGGACAGGAGCTGTGCAGGCTGTGCCAAGGCTGGACCTGTCCTCACACCCTGACTCTTCTGTGCACCTGCCTTCATTCTAACCACAGCCCTTTCAGAGAGCTTCTTTATGAGGAGCATGTGTGTGTATGTGTCAGGGGGAGATGGAGTGCCTCTGCCAAGACCCAGAGCTGGCCAGTGGCCAGGCTGGAATTTGAGCCCCAGTATGTGTGATTTCTGGGTGATTCTGGAGCCCAGGCCCTTCTTCCTCTGTCTGCTTCCTGCAGGTCCAGTGCCCAGCACTTCCACCCATCTTGGCACATACCTTTCCTGTCACCCTGGCTTCTGCTGCCTGGGTGTGCTTATTCGAGGATTGATTTCTCCTGTATCTGCCACACTGATTCTCGATTCTGTATATTGTGACCTGTCAAAATGCATGGCATTACCACTCCTTGTGTTAAAAATAGGCAGTTATGTGGTACTGATTACTGCCTGCTGCATACCAATCTCTGCTCTCAAGGTGTTCATAGGACAAGCAGGGCTGACCGACAGGGAGCTGACAGTTCCCACAGGAGCTGCCTCGGGTGTGGCCAGGGTGACCATGAGGTTTCTCTGAGGCAATGAGTGGGGGTGCCTCGGTAGGAGCATGGTTGGAGGGCCCAACAGGCAGGGCTGGGGGGATGGTTGGGCAGTATACTTGGCAGCAGGGCTCTGGGGGGCTGAGGGAGTGGGCTCCACAGCTGTCTGCCTTGCTGGTAAGGAGCGAGGCCCTTGAGGCAGGTGGGGACAGAGCCTGGGTCACTTCCCACTCCCACTGGCAGCCATGTGGCTTGGGAAGCTGGCAGAGGTGGTAGGAGTGGGACGGGGAGACAGAAGCCTATGAAGAAGGACCACCAAAGGTACAGTGAGAGATGGGGTGAGGACTTGGATTTTAAGGAACAGAAGTCAGAATTAGGAAGTGAAGAGGGGGTTCCCAGGTTTCCAGTGTGGGCAATTGGTGGACATAGAGCTGAGGTTACAGGAGTTTTTTTTTGTTTTGTTTTGTTTTGTTTTGTTTTTTGGTGTGTCACTGCCCTCTGCTCAGGCAGGGTCTGGACAGGAAGGGCCTCCTCTGACCTCCTGGGAGGGGAGTTCACAGGGCCTGTGGGGTAGATCAGGTCCTCCCCCAGGAAACTCTGGTCTAAACCAGATACCAGTTGAACCCTGACCAGGCCGACTGGTGTAGCCATGGCAAACAGGAGAAAGCTATACCAGGGGAGCTGTGGAGCCCAGCTTGAAAGGGAGGACTGCTTGCTCCTGAGCCAGTGTCAGTCCTCCATCCATCTCAGAGGCCTGGGCATGCCCAGGCAGTGGCCACCAGACAGGCCCCTCTGTTATGGTGCTGCCACCTTCCTGTCAGCCTCAGGGTTAGGAACGGCTGCCTTGGTATCGGAACTGGGGCAGGACCACCGATTCGGGTCCACCCTTGTGAGCTGATCCTAGTTTTGCTCCCTGACCTTCCCCAGCTGGGCAGGCCCTTGGCTTCCCCACACTGACCTCAGGCTTGCTCGTGTGTGGGTGGAGCTCACTAAGACTTGTTTGTTCTTCTAAGTTGTTTTCTCTGAGGCTGTAACCACCACTCTGTCTTTAGATCTATTTTCTTGTGTGCTAGTTTGACTTTGTTGAGTGACAGTTGCTGGAAGGGGTATGTTTTCTGGAGACAGAGGCTGAGGAGTGGCCATCCAGGTTCAGCTGCTTCTGTAGGCATCATGGGGACAGGGCACAGGGGGCTGTGGAGAGCAGCTGGTCCTGCATCTGCTTGGGGGCTGCCCTGAATGTGGGGCTGGGACCCACAGCAGCCTCATGCAGTGAGCACGTTGGTCTTTGGTACAGAAGGAGGAAGGGACACCACCCTTAACCACTGATGTGAGAAACTGTTCCCTGTGCAGTTAGAACCAGATAATGGACGGCAAGATGCTGAGCTGGCTGAAAAGGAAAGGACAGGGCCTCCTTGGGGAAAGCGTGGGGTGGTAACAGAGAGCAGAACTGCCTGGTTTCTTTTTTGCCTCATTTTCTATCCTGTGGAGCGTGATCTGCAGACTAGAAACAGGAGCAAAAACATTTTTAAAAAATATGGTTTGCAGAACTGAAAATAGTGCTCAGGGCCCTCTTCACTCTTTAGCCAACAAACATGCAGGGCCTGTTTGGACAGGTGTTGTGTGCAGCAGTGGAAAGGACACGTACGTGACATGGGCCCAGTGCTGCCTCGCAGAGCCCTGGCTCCCGGCTGAAGAGTGGCCTTCCTCCTTGGCTCCATAGCTGCTCAGCCCCTTTGGTGGACGTTTATTCTAGTTCTGTTTGCTCTTGTTAAGGTGTGTGTTCTAGCTTGTCAAGAGAGGCCTGTTTCTGGCCTCCTGTCTTGATGATGCTCCTCAGGTTCTTTAAGTCACAGCCAATGACCACACTGTCCGTGTCCTCAGTGGTGTCGCCCTGACCAGGATGGGGCAGGGCTCCTCCCTCCGCACATCTGGGATCTGATGCCTTCGGACCTGGCAAGGTCCCCCCGCTTCAAAGCTATTAAGCTCTTGTCTGTGTCTTGTCTCTGTGGATGGTGCCAGGTGTCTTTGCTGTGGTCAGAGTGCACGGAGTTTGTGTGGGGCCTGTGAGTCTGCTGACTCCATTAAAAGTGGCCAGCCAGCAGCTTGGGAGAATTGCTTTCAGCCAGCCAGGAGCCTGCCTAAGCCCTTGGAGATTGCTTGTCTTGGGCACAGAGCCCATCTGCGTAATCGAGTCCCCCTCTCAGAGCCCTCAGCCCTTCCTCTGCCTTTTTGTGCTTCACACCTTGGTTTCTGGCTCCACCTTCTATCCATGGCCTCTCCACTTCTTCTCAGCCAGCCTCCAGCATGTTCCACTGACCAGCAAGTACCCTCTTGCTGTGTCTACTTCTCTCCCCTCACCTCCTGCGGTTCTGTGGCCCTCAGCCCTGGCAAGTCTCCATGGCAAGGTTTGCCTCACACTGCTATTGGAAGGTGGGGAAGGGAACAGGTATGGCCTTGGGGGCTTGGGGGCACAGGTGAGTTGTCCTTCTGAAAGCGGGTTTGCTCAGTCAGTTCTCTTGTCAGAAATGCTCAGTGACTTAGAGCCTAACTGGGTGACGACTCTTGATCTCCACATATGGATGCCTGCCTCATGCTGGCTCAGTCCTCTGAGCCTGCCACCCTCACTTCCCCACGAGTTTGATCTTGTGTTGTCCTTCTGCATTGTTCCTTTTACTCCATTCTTGTGGCCCTGATCACATTGCCCCTCGTGCGTGTGTCTGCTCCATCCTGACTGCCTTGTTAACAGGAACATGTTGTTGCTTCTTTTCCTCGGTGGAGGTTAGGGAAGCAGATGGGGGTAGGGACTCTGAACCCATGTGTTTAATGAGTTACCCAGCAGTGTAATGGGTCAGTGTCATTTTATGCTTCTTTTACACATTAATACAGATTTGTCCAAGTCTTAGAATCTAGCCTCCTTTCTGAATTTAAGGATCACAAACATGATCCTGCAGCCCCATTTGCATACTCTTCCAGTACCCTGGGGTTTGCTTGTTTGTGTGGAGCAGTCAGTAGGCTTTCTAGCACCACTGGACCGGGCATGTTTATTTTTATTTTTATTATTTTTTTAATGTTTCATTTATTTTTGAGAGAGAGAGGGAAAGTGCACGAGGGTGAGTGGGGGAGGGGAAGAGAGAGGGAGACACAGAATCTGAAGCAGGCTCCAGGCTCTGAGCTATCTGCGCAGAGCCTGATGCGGGCTCAAACTCATGAACCTTGAGATGATGACCTGGGCTGAAGTCGGACGCTTAACCGACTGAGCCACTCAGGTGCCTCTGGATCAGGCTTTTTTTAATTCTCCTGGGGTGAGGCAGCAGATCCCTGACGTGCTCGTTCATGTGTTTATCAGCATGCCCAACGCTGGGAAAGAGGGCAGGCTCTTAGCAGATGGGCCAGTCCCTGGGACCCAAGCCTAACATGCCCCTTCCTTTCTGACACACACAAATGTTCTTCTTAGCTTTGTGTGTGTTCGGCAGGGTGTGTGCTGCCATTCACAGGGAGCTCAAGCTTAGCTGGTGTACGTGGCTCTATCCTAGCAGAGCATTAGCCGGTGAAAACCTATGATAGCATTCTGTCTGTGATTGGGCATGTTTTGGCAAATGTGTTTTTAAGTGTTTGCCACATTTGTGGGGTTTATTTCCTTTGTCCAACCTGGAGAACCTGCACGTCCCACGTACTTTGGGAGGGACTAAGAGTTGACTTTGTGTGCCTCCTTTGTTTTACAGAGGAGGAGACTGGAGCCAGGGCCCCACGGTTCTTAATGCCAGAGTTGAGTGGGGACCCAGGCCACTCAGAGGGTAGGAAATCGAGGGTGCTGGCTACTCAGCCATCTGAATACACTTGATTTTGTGTGGGTTGTGAGTGACTCCTAGGGCCTAGATCCTCTGGTTCTTTGTGCTGGAGGTAGCTGCTTTGCTTTGTGGTGTCTGCCTTTACTGTTTTTTCCTTCTCATGGCTCTGCCCTCTTACTCCCTTGCTCAGCTTGCTTGCCTTTTATCGCTGTGCTGAGAGTCCCTCCCTTGATGCCTCTCCTGGACCTTAGCTAAGCTGGTATGCCATGGGACAGTGCCTCTTCCATCCAGGGGCAGTTGCTGTGCAGGGCCTGCTGGCCTGGAACCCTGCAGGAGCAGACTTATAGGCACATGTCAATATCTCTTCTTCTTCTTCTGTGTTACAGTGAGGATGCCATGAGAAAAGCTGGTGTGGCCCACAGTAAATCCAGCAAGGATATGGAGAGCCATGTGTTCCTGAAGGCCAAGACCCGGGTAAGGCCTTGGTGGGTGCAGTCACCCTCCCTGGCAGCGAGGCTTAGGAAGGGGAGGGTGCAGGGCAGAATCTGGAAGCTATCTGCCTATGGAGTGGGGGCGGGGTGGCTGCTCACTGATTGACCATGGGCACTGTCACCTTTACCGTCAGTATGCTGTCAGTCTTCCCACATGTCCATGGTATACGGGCGGGAGGGTGGGGGGAGACATGCAGGATGTAGGCCTGGCCTGTGACTACAACCCCATTGCCAGCACCATCCATTCATGGTGGGCAGAGCCCAGCTCTTGTAGGGTGTTCAATGGGGTCTAGCTGTTCCTCTGAGTAAGAGTGCTCCCCGTGGTGCTCACCAAAGCTCCACAGGGCTCTGACACGTGGGCCCAGAAGAGTTCTTGTCATCTTTTGTTTAGTGCTAAAGGTGATGCTTGTGGAAGTTGAGGCCTTGAGCTAGGATCCAGGCTGAGGAATGTTACAGGTGGAGTAGTTGGGGAGGATTTCCAATGTATGAGCTCTCGTCCTGGGCCAGGTGCCATGGGCTTCATGTGACTACCTCCTTTCAATAGAGTGTTCTCCCCAGGGCAGAGCTGTTTTTGTAGAAATGAAGCAGAACAGGAACAAGGAAGCCAGCGGCTTGTCTAGTGTTACCCAGCTTATGCGAGAAGGGGCTGATGCCCAGCCAGGGCTTTTGTTGCACCACTGCACCTGCCCTGCCTCCCTCTCAAATTCTGACTGTGCAGACCCTCAGCTGCACTGGGTCTGCGTTGAGCACTTTGTTCCTGAGTGTGGTATTGGGAGTTCTAGAACATCGTTTCATGTCAAGAATTAAAAGCAGATGCTGTTAGGGGGGCCTGGGTGGCTTAGTCGGTTGAGCGTCCAACTTTGGCTCAGGTCAGGATCTCGCAGTTTGTGAGTTCGAGCCCCATGTCAGGCTCTGTGCTGACAGCTCAGAGCCTGGGGCCTATTTCAGACTCTGTGTCTCCCTCTCTCTGCCGCTTCCCTGCTCATGCTCTGTCTCTCATTGTCTCTCAAAAATGAATAAACGTTAAAAAAAATTAAAAAAAAAAAAAGCAGATGCTGTTTGTGGCCCTCAGTGGGATACTGGTTTGGATAAACCAACTTTTAAGACATATAGAGGTCAGTTCAGGAAATTTGGACATGGTCTGTGTGTTTAGATGAGGTGAACGTTTTTCGAAATGGAAAGATCAAGATTATCGGCTGGAGAAAGCAATTTCCAGAAGAGAAACCACCTGTATGATGTGTTTGTGACCACGTGTAAGTGTAAGAAAGAGCGCTGAGCACTGAGATGTGAAGGGGTCTGCACTCTGGATATACGTAATAAACATTTTCTTGGGACACCTGGGTGGCTCAGTTGGTTAAGCATCTGACTTTGGCACCTTTCGTGAGTTCGAGCCTCACATCAGGCTCTGTGCTGACAGCTCAGAGCCTGGAGCCTGCTTCAGATTCTGTGTCTCCCTCTCTCTGCCTGTTTGCCCGTGCATGCGCGTGTGCGATCTCTCTCTCTCTCTCTCTCTCTCTCTCTCTCTCTCTCTCTCTCAATAACTAAACATTTAGAAAAATGTTTTTAAATAAATAAAAAATAAATAAAATCTTTAGAAAAAAACACACATTTGTGTAGAAGCTTTCCTGTTGACATACCATTTTCATTTCTCTTGGGTAGATACTGAGGAGTAGAATTGCTGAATCATATGGTAATACTGCCAGGCTGTGGGTTTTGTTTTTTGTTTTTTATTTTTTGTTTTTTTAAATAAAGATTTTATTTTGGGGGCACCTGGTTGTCTCAGTCAGTTTGTTAGGTGTCTGACTTCGGCTCAGGTCATGATCTCATGGTTCGTGGGTTTGGGCCCCATGTCAGGCTCTGTGCTGACAGTTCAAAGCCTGGAGCCTGCTTTGGATTCTGGTCTCCCTCTCTCTCTGCCCCTTCCCCACACATTCTCTGTCTCTGTCTCTCAAAAATAAATAAATATTAAAAAAAATTTTTAAATGTATTTTTAAGTAATCTCTGTACCCAATGTGGGGCTCAAACCCACAACCTTGAGATCAGGAATTTCATGCTCCACCTACTGAGCCAGCAAGGCGCCCCGCCAGACTTTTTGAAAGCAGTTGTGTCATTTTGCGTTCCCATCAACAGGGTATGAGATTCCAATACCTCCACTCCTTATCAACACTTGTTATTGTTTGTCTTTTTTTTATTATTATTATAGCTGTCATAATGAGTGTAAAGCAGTATCTCACAAAAATTGTGGTTTTGATTTGCATTTCCTGGTGACTAATGATATTGAGCATCTTTTCATGTGCTTGTTGGCCGTTTGTATATACTCTTAGGAAAATTGTTTATACAGATCCTTTGCTGATTTTATTTAATTTTATTTTTTTAATTAAAAAAATTTTTTTTTATTACGTTTCTTTATTTTTGAGAGGCAGAGAGAGACAGAGTGTGAGTGGGGGAGGGGCAGAGAGAGAGGGAGACACAGAATCCGAAGCAGGCTCCAGGCTCTGAGCTGTCAGCGCAGAGCCTGATGGGGGGCTCGAACTCATGAACTGTGAGATCATGACCTGAGCCAAAGTCGGACGCCTAACCGACTGAGCCACCCAGGCGCCCCAATTAAAAAAAATTTTTTTGGGGGCGCCTGGGTGGCTCAGTCAGTTAAGCATCCTACTTTGGCTCAGGTCATGATCTCACAGTCTGTGGGTTCGAGCCCCGCGTCGGGCTCTGTGCTGACAGCTCAGAGCCTGGAGCCTGTTTCAGATTCTGTGTCTCCCTCTTTCTCTGACCCTCCCTGTTCATGCTCTCTCTCTGTCTCAAAAATAAATAAATGTTTAAAAAAAAAAAATTTTTTTTTAAATAAAAAAAATTTTTTTTTTTTAAACATTTATTTATTATTGAGACAGAGAGAGAGAGAGCATGAGCACAGGAGGGGCAGAGAGAGGAGGAGGCACAGAATCCGAAGCAGGCTCCAGGCTCTAAGCTGTCAGCACAGAGCCCGACGTGGGGCTCGAATTCACAAACCGTGAGATCATGACCTGAGTCAAAGTCGGATGCTTAACTGTTTGAGCCACCCAGGTGCCCCATCCTTTGCCCATTTTAAAATTGACTTCTGGTTTTTTTTTTAATTGATTGTTAGAGCTTTTATGTATTTTGGATCTAAGTTTCTTATTAGATGTAGAATTTGCAAATATTTGGGGGGATGGGGTGTTATTACTGGTCTTGTTTGTATTTTCTTAGCATTAAAAGATATTGATTAGGGCTTGTTGAACTATTTCAGCTTTTCAAATGCAGAACTTGTTGGTTCAGTATTGTTTGTTATCTATTGTTTGATAAGGAACTACCCAAAAGCTTAATGATCTAAGCAGTGAGTTATTTCTCCTGATTCTGTGGGTCAGCAGTCAGGGCAATTGGAATTGCCTGGCTGACCATTCTGCTGGTCTCCTGTGTGACCTCTCATACAGCTGTATTCAGCAGGCAGCTGTGCTGACCTGGAAGGTCCATAAAGGCTTTACTCACATTATCTGCACATTGGTTTTCCTGACATGGCCTCCACATGGTGTCTCCAGCAGTATGGCCTGGACTTCCTTACTATGTGGCAGCTAGCTTCTGAGGAGGAGGAAGTAGAAGCTGCCAGTCCTCACAAGTCCTAGAACCTCACTCAGATACAGGAGATCCTGAGGCCAGTGCCAATTCAGGGCAGCGGGAATTGCCTCTGTCTTTTGAAGTGAGCAGTGGCCTGTTTGTACAGGGAAGCCAGGGATTGTTGGTGGCCCTCTTGGAGATTGGCTGTCACAGATATTCTCTGATCATCTGAGGAATAAGCTTTCCGTCCCAAAGGGGGTACCTGGCAGCACAACAGCCCCCTCACCTTCTTAGCCTCTGCCTCACTGCAGCCCACACTCTGGATCTTAACAACAGCAGTCCATTTCCTTTGACCAAGCTCGTCCTAAATCCCTAACTCCAAGAGGAGGCCCCAGCTATTTGGAAGAGGTTTTTTGTTGTTGTTGTTTTTGTTTTTTTAACAGGTGTTGGAAATTTCCTGTCTTTTTTACAGAGACAGACCTGCTCCTTAGGCACTGTTGTCGAGTGGCCAGCTTTTTACTACTGCTTAGGCTCCTCATAGAGCCGGCGCCAGTCAGTGCAGTGAGGCCCTTCTGTGAGGACTGGTCAGATGGCAGCCGGGGCACTCTTGTTACCTGCACCTCTGACCTGAGATTCCATTAGAACAACTGTGAAAGAATTGAAAAAGTGGAACCCCAGAGCAGAGAGAAGGATGAAGGAGAGTAATTTCTCTGTTTCTGGATTCTAGGAAGGGCTGGGAGGTGGAAGAGGCCAGAGAGAAGGGACTGACCTTCCCTGGGAATCCTGACAAGCTGGCCGGTCCAGAGGTGTCCACCCTGAAGGGAACTGGGGCACTAATGGGCACCTCAGGTTGCCTAGTGTATCTCTCAAGGCAAGGAAAATCTTGAGTGCTCTCATTTAGAAGAAGTTACCAGGGACCCTCGGCTGGCTCAGTCGGAGGAGCATGTGACTCTTGATCTCCGGGTTGTGAGTTTGAGCCCCACATTGGGTGTAGAGATGACTTACATAAATAAATACTTAAAAAAAATAAAAAGAATTCACCATATTGCCTGGCACGGGCTCGTGCTTCTAGTGTGGATGTTAGCACCCCAAGTTAAAGCCCTGCCCATTCTATCATTGGCTGGATCCAGGTTTAATGGCCAGACTCCATTTGTTCCCTGTAAAGTGGTGTCCCTTTGCAAGATTCACCTGTGAGCTCATGTGATCCCACATCAGCTCTATGATGCAAATATAGTACCACTGTCCCCAGTTTCAGAGAAGGAGTCTCTGGCATACAGATGCTAGTTAACTTATCTAGGAGGTCACAGATCTAGGTGAGGTAGAGCCAGGAATGGAGCCAGATGGTCTGGTGTCACCACACTCTTAGCCACTTCTCTTACCGCCTCCCATCCGTCAAGGTGAAAGATACCCAAACAGCCACTTTAATTCCTTAACACCTTTAATTCTTACAGATGGGACTACTCTCTGCCTAAAGGAGGCTGATGGAAGCAAAAATAATTGTACCCGGGGATGGTGGGTTATTGTGATAGTTTCATCTCCAAACACTTGAACCAGCCTCTGAAGGTTTGGGAAGATTGGCATCCACTGGATGAGAGCACAGTCAGGGGTCTGGGGACCTCTGTGTCGACACCTACAGCAGCAGCATGTAGAGATGCTTACTACGGCTGGGTGCAGTTCTGAACACTTGCTTGTTACTTGGTTGTTTTTAAATTAGTGTAAAAGTTAAACACTCATTTACTCACTTGCATTTAATATAGTATTATGCAAAAGTAGTCCGTGTTTCTGGTTTACAGTGTAGAAAGGACTAGTACAGAACTAAACCCCCACCGGGAGGCCAAAGTGAAATGCGGGGACCAGGGAAGCTGTGAGCATCAGAAGTGGGAAGCTACCTTAGGAGTAATCAAAGAGGAGGGCCTGAGCTGAACAGCCAACCAGCTGGAATAAATAGGGACAAGCACAGCCTGGGAAATAGAGTCAGGCCCAGTCACACTCCCAGCAAGAGAAGAGGAGGATGCCTATGTACATCTGATAAAAGGAGATGTTTTCCTACCTTTAGCCTTTTTGAGGGACCTCACAAGCCCAGAGTCTGGCTTTGACTGAATCTGAATATACCTTCTGCTATCCATGGGCACCTGTTGGACTGCCCAAGAATTCAGGCATTAGAAGCGCTGCATCTTAGAGCTGAGAAAAGCACAATTGTGTACATTGAAAAATGTGAACACATGAAAAGACTAGCATTTTCTTCCTTCTTTCCCCCTTTTCCTCCTACCCTTCTTCCCTTCCCCTCTTGCTTCCTCCTTTCCCTCCTCCCTCCCCTCCTTTTCCCCTCCCTCCCTCCCAGGCTCTACACCCAATGTGGAGCCTGAACTCATGACCCTGGGATCAAGAGTCGCATGCTCTACCAACTAAACCAGCCAGGTGCCCCAAGATAAGCATTTTCTTAACAGCTACTGAGATCTGCTAGGAAAGCCTAGCTGGGTGTAGCTGTTTCATGAGGAAGGTCCTGTAGGCAGTGCTCCTTTACTCCATTCTGTCTAAATGCATGATAGTCAGGAATCCTGCACCATCCTTAGTAAACATATTTATTCAGAAGCTTAACTGTCAATTTTGATTGTTTGATTTTCACCAGATATGTTTACAGTAGCATGTATTGAGGCACTGAGAGAAGTATTCTCTTGGTCTAGTCCGTGTGACATTTTTCTTCAGTTCACCTGTGAAGAAACTGAGATATAGGGTGAGTCAGTGGTAGCATGGAGGGCTAGCTCATTTGCTTACTTGCTTTTTTTCTGTCTTATTTTTATTTTTTGGTCTGTATTTATTTTTTAAAGTAGTCTCCACACCCAACGTGGGGCTTAAGCTCACGACCCTAAAAGTGTTTATTTTTGAGAGGGAGAGAGAAATAGAGCGAGTGAGCACACATGTGAGCAGGGGAGGGGCATAGAGGGGGTTGGTACAGAGGCTCCAGAACAGGCTCCATGCTGACAATAGAGAGCCCAACACGGGGCTCAAACTCACAAACCATGAACCATGAGATCATGACTTGAGCCAAAGTCGGATGCTCAACCAACAAAGCCACCCAGGCACCCTTATTTATGTATGTATGTATGTATGTATGTATGTATGTATGTATGTAGCAGGGGTGGGGGCAGAATGAGAGGAAGAGAGAGAATCCCAAGCAGGGCTCAGTTTCAGGAACTGCAAGATCATGACCTGAGCTGAATGAAACCAGGAGTTAGACACTTAACCAACTGAACCACCCAGGTATCCCCTGTGTCTTATTTTTAAATTTAAGCTAGGTAAGGAGACCACTGGCATTTGTTTAATTTTTCACTTTTTGTATGTCTAAAATATTTCAGAATGTATAAAGATAAAATGTTAAAATATATGACTCACAATGCAGTACTTATCAAAGGCTTCCTGTTGCCAAGAACACTGGCTCTGGAGCACCTGCTCTGGGATTTGATACACTTCTCAGTATCTGAGGAAAACTTTCAAACAGACATTGTAGAAGTGGACAGACTGATCCTGTGGAAACTCAAGGGATTCAGAATACCCAAAACAATTTTGGAAAAGAACACAGAAGACTCATACTTCTGAATTTAATTTAATTTAATTTAATTTAATTTTTTTTTTTTAATTTTTTTTTAACGTTTATTTATTTTTGAGACAGAGAGAGACAGAGCATGATCGGGGGAGGGTCAGAGAGAGAGAGGGAGACACAGAATCTGAAACAGGCTCCAGGCTCCGAGCTGTCAGCACAGAGCCCGACGCGGGGCTTGAACTCACGAACCGCGCGATCATGACCTGAGCCGAAGTCGGATGCTTAACCGACTGAGCCACCCAGGCGCCCCATAATTTAATTTAATTTTTAAAGTTTATTTATTTATTTGGGTGGGGGTGTGTACATGTGAGCGAGGGAGGGGAAGGGGGGAGGAGAGAGAGAGAGAGAGAGAGAGAGAAAATCCCAAGTGGACTCCATGTTTGTTGTCAGTGCAGAGCCCGACATGGGGCTCAACCCCATGGAATGGGAGATAATGACCAGAGCCAAAACCAAGAGTCAGACACTCAACTAACTGAGCCACCCAGGCTCCCCAATACTTCCAGATTTTAAAATGTACTACAAAGCTATAGTAATCAAGACCATGTCATACTAGCATAAGGATAAACTTACAAATCAATGAGGTAGAATTGAGAATCTGTAAGTCTTTGTGTTTACTCTTAATAAATTTTTTTTTTTTTTTTTTTTTTTTTTGACATGGGCACTGAAAGATTTCAGTGGGGAAAAACAGTCTTTTCAACAAATGGTGCTGGGACAACTAGATGACTGTATATGAAATATTGAGGTTGGGTCCCATCTTCACACCATACACAGAAATTAGAATGTGTGTGTGAAAGACTTAAATATAAGAGCTAAAACTATAAAACAGAAGAAAACTCAGGCATAAATCTTTGTGACCTTGGATTAGACCACAGTTCCTGACATGTGACACCAAAAGCACATACAACAAAAGAAAATCTGTTAGTTTGACTCATCAAAATGAAAACTATTAGAAAAAAATTTAAAACTATTGTGCATCAAAGGACACCATCAAGGGAGTGAAAAGACAACACATGGAATAGGGGAAAATATTTGCAAATCATTTATCTGATAAGGGACTGGTATCCAGAGTATATAAAGAATTCCATCAACTCTAACAAAAAAAACCTAATTCAAAGAAAAAAAAAAGGTAAAGGACTTGAATAGACATTTCTCCAGAGAAGATACACAAATGGCCAAGAAGTACATGAAAAGCTCCTCAGCATCATTAGTCAGAGGGGAATGGAAACCAAAACCGCAGTGAGATACCACTTCACACTCATGATGACTGGAGACATTGGGACCTCCTGCGTTGCTGGATGGAATGTGAAGTGGTGCAGTCACTGTGGAAAACTGTGATGATTCCTCAAAAAATTAAACAGTTACCAAATGTCGACAAAAGCTTGTACATAAGTATTCATAGCATTATTCATAATAGCCCAAAGTAGAAATAATCCAAATGTTTATCAGTTGATGGATGGATAGAGAAAAAGTGGTATCTCCATACAGTGAAATATTATTTGGCCATATAAAAAAATGAAATAACTGAAACATGCTATAACACACATGAGCCTATAGAAAGAGTGTATTAGTTTCCTGTAGCTGCTGTAACTAATTACCAGACTTTGGAGACTCCAGTCTCTGGGCTGTTGGCTTTGGCCTCTTGGCCTAAAACTCTGCCCTTGTGGTCATCTTTCCTTTTCTTAAGGAATAGCACATGTTTGCAGCTGAGTGATTTTATCAGGCTGTTTTCTGCCTGTAGAATTTTGGGAGTCTGACACCCTTCTTTGATTTCTTCTAGTCTCTCTCCTTTTCAGGACAACCTGGCACTGTTTTTGCTGGTGTAACACTCAAATGCCTTCGTGGGTCTCCTGTGTGTGTGACAGGATTCACCCCATTAGACCAGGGATTTCTCCACCGGTCTTTCCTGTGTGATTTCTTCCCTGGCCTTGGCTTCTGTGAGATAATTGAGGGGATTCGTGAATCCTGTGCCCAGTCTCCTTGGCACTAGCAAAATTTGTGTCAAGCCACACCCTTGGCCTTTTCTCCAGAGCACACCTTCCTAACAGTGAATCTCCTCAGCAATTTGGGTAGCCTGGGAGTTTCCCAAACCACCAAGTCCAGGTTCCATTTTGCTTGATAGTTCTTCCCTCAGTTTCTGTCTCTTCTCGAATTTTACTCTGAGCAGCAAGAAGAAAGCAGGCCAGACCTTCAACATTTTGCTTGGAAGTCTTCTCAGCCGAATATCCAAATTTGTTGCTTACAAGTTCTGCCTTCCCCACAAGTAGGATACAGCTAAACTTCCTGTCACTAGCTAACAAGGATTCTCTGTTTCTCATTTCCTCTGAGCCCTCCCCAGAAACATCTTTCACATTCATCTACCAACATACTATTTTTGATGATAATGTGTCTTCTCCAAGATGATACAGAGCTTTCTCTGCCAGGTTCCTCACTTCCTTGTGAATCCTAAGTGGCAGAGTCATTGGCGTGCGTGTTTGCCTGACTCACTCTTTTTTACCCCATATTTCTTATAAACGGAGTATTAGATGGAAAGAGCCCAGGGTGCAGTGATTTCATTAGCAAGAATATGTCCGAGGTGGTGCCATGTATTTGTATTTCCCCATGAGACGACAGCTGGTCAGGAGTTCAGAGAGTGACAGCCTGACTCTTCTCCTAAAAGTTCCCTATCCACTTATCACCTCATGTTCCACCATTTAATTGGGTATTGCAAAGTGGTAATTGTCCTTAATTCTGGCTTTCCTTACACATTTATTACAAGGAATTTTGCTGCAAAGAAGGGTTTTCTTTCATCAACCAGGGATCCTTGGTTGCTTGAAACACAGCCAATTCTGAACCTCCCAGGGATGCTTTCTCGTCCATTGTCCCTTTGTAACCCAAGGACTTGCTACCCTTGGTTTCCCCCCCACCCCCCCACCCCCCACCCTGCCAGGGAGGAGGTGATCAATAGGGCTTGGGAATGAGAATGAGGGTAGATTCTCTTCCTGTGACTATTAGGAGCTTGGGGCTGTGCATTTCATGTATTTCAGTCCATTGCAGTGGTTCATTTTGATGCTTCTGTGTTCCCTTCCTCATGGAGGGGCAGCCCCCAAGCTCCCTCCTGTCCCTCTTAGGGCCCCTTATCATGACTTCTTTCATCTTTTGCAGCTTACTTGCGTCTTGGTCCCGGAATGGGCCGTTCCTCTATGGAGCCCTGGTTCCTTTTTGAGGCTGAAATGGTATTTAGAGCATGCCGTGTGGGCACTGGTGCTGATGGCTTCTGCACCTATTTGCGAAGAGAGCTAAGAAGTAATATATTTTTGTGATAACAGCGACAACCTCAAAAACCCCGTAATTTCACACTGATATTTCCCATTCCAGTTTAACCTTACAGGGTTTTACTTTCGTTTTAAACATGTATCTTTTCTCTTAATGTGAATATCTTGGCTTCTAATATTAGCATAATTACTTGCTTTACTCTAAAATACTTTTGGGGGTGCCTGGCTGGTTCAGTCGGAGGAGCATGCAACTCTTGATCTCGGGGTTGTGAGTTCGAGCCCCATGTTTGGGGTGCAGAGATTACTAAAAAAGTTTTAAAACTTCAAGATAAAATAAAATACCTTTGGGGTAAACAGACTAATATTACCACTAATATTGGTAACATAATAACAAAATGTGGAATGAAGTTTAAGATTTCTTTGCAGCTCTGTTTGCCCTTAAAATGTATCCCTTACACTAAGGACATGCAGTTTTTTGTTTTGTTTGCTTTTTCTTTTTTAAAATGAGCTCTCAAAGGGTTCTTTTCACTGTATGATTTTGACACCATCTTGATAGTTAACTCATATGTTTCAGTTTATTTTGAATTTTTAGGAATTGTACTTTTTCTTTTGGTTTAGTATTATCTTCAATTTGATTTTTTTTTTTAAATGTACATGCTTCCAATGTGAAAACCATACAACAAGGTGTGAAGTCTCATTTCCAGCCCAATCCCTGATACCTCTGGGAGTAACTGTTAATCTTCGATTTTGGTTTATCCTTCTAACATTTCTTTTTGCAGATACAAGCATACGTATGTATTCAGATTCCCCATGTCTTATACAAAAGGTAGTGTATAGCGTGTAGTGTGTGGTGTCTAGAATTTTATATGGAGCCTGTGTGTGTCCCTGCTCCTGCTGCTCCCTCCACATCCCTGTTGGGGAGACATCTTTTACCCTTGTCGTTTGGGCCTTCATGCTAGACTTGCATGGGTCAAGCTGAGGTTTGAACTGTATAAAGCTTTTCTCCCCACATTTCTATCTTCTCATTGGCAAACCGGACACCACGCACCTGCCTCAGTAGGTGGTTGGAAGAATTAAAAGCATTGATATATGTAAAGGTTTAGAGCTGTGCCTGGTACCACGTAAATGCCAGGGTATTAGCTGTTACTGCCTTGGTCTGGTAATACCCAACCTCACGTGCAGCCCTGACACTTAGATTTTTGATGTTGAGCGGGACAGATCATAAAGACTGAGCGAATGCAAGGGACATCACACGCTCTTCAGCCCTTTCTCTGTAACAGTCCTGGAGAGGTGGGGTGCTTTGGAGCAGAAGGGAGTAGTAGAATCTGAGAATTCTCACGCCGGGGAAGGTCAGTCAGCACCTATGACTTAGGAGCCATGGGAGTAAAATAGCCCACCCTGGGGGACGTGAGCGGCGCAGTCTCAGACCCCAAGGTCTACTGAGGGAGGAACACTGGCAGCAGATGTGCAGCGCTCCACTCCTAGTGGTTCCTGGGTGGCCTGGCTTTGCGAGAAATTTGGAGATGTATTTAACCTGCAAGAGAAACTCTTGGCAGCCGTGTGACTGCTTTCTGTGCCCATGCCTACTGTCAGGTGGCCAGATCTGTGCCCCAGGCCTTCTCAGGGTGGTCTAGTCTGGTCCCCAGAGCCTCCACTCTACTCACTTGGCAGTGGGGTGGCCTTAGCCAGGAGCAGACCACTCTGGCCATCCAGCTCTGGGCCAGGGACTGCAGTAGGGCTTTGAGTACCCAATCCTGGTTCTGTATTCAAGGCTTTGGGGACATGCTCCTGAGCCCCATTTTTATTGTATCTTGTGTCTGAGTAAAGTATCTAGTTGCTTTTTCAACCTGCTTCCTCATTTTATCTTTTCTTTTTTAATACTTATTTTTGAGAGAAAGAGTGAGAGTGCATACAGGTGGGGGAGGGGCAGGGAGAGAGGGGAGACAGGATCTGAAATGGGCTCTGTGTGGGCAGCTTCAGCACTGACGGCAACGAGCCCAATGCAGGACTCGAACTCACAAACTGCGAGACCGTGACCAGAGCCAAAGTTGGACATTCAGCCGATTGAGCCACACAGTCACCCTTCGTTTTACCTTTTATGGAAATAGAGAAAACTCAGCAAGTTCTTTTAAGGTATCCCCAACTTAACAGATGGCCCAAGGCCCTAAAAAGATGTCAGACATTGACCTGGCAACCTCCCAATTTTTGTCCCCTTGTACTTGGCCGCCTTACTTCCTGAGCTTCCTTCGGGCCCGCCACCTCCTTGCTCCCTGCTCACCACACTGCTGTCCTTCAAGGACCGGGTGATCCATAGGCAGGAGTTCCCGGCGCTACCCTTTACCCTCAGCATATTGTCTTTCCTACTGGAAATTGGTGGGAGGAGTTGGAAATTGGGAATGTTGACAACACCCGCTAAATGTCCCTATGCTCCAGGAGAGGCTCACTGTCCCTCTCTTTGTACCTGCCCCCCTTTGCACGTTCTTATCCCAACTTTGCCTTTCCCCCAGGCCTTTTCCCCCTCGTGTTTGCCTCTGCTGATTCCCCTGGCCAAAAAAGAGTGGTGGGGTGAAGTTTGGGGGTGAGTGAGGAGTAATGAAGATTTAGAAAGTGTGCTTATATTTTTTCATTCACCTGAGACCACTTTTCCCCAAAGGTGTTCTTAAGACAGTGGGTTTACTCTTGTGCCTGAGTTCACTGGCATGTGTTCCCAGGGTAGTACCTCCACAAGGTGCTGCGCGCAGCTGGGTTCTGGGTTGTGTGGGTGTCATCCCATCAGCCTGCTGTCTAGTGGCCTCTCTGTGTCACAGTGACTTAGGAGGGTCGTGCAAGCAGGATGGAGAATGAAGGCTTTGCCTTATTGGGGCTGCCTTGCCAGAGGAACAGGCATTTCAAGGAGGGGAAGGATGGTACAGCTTCGCTGAAATAAGAATTTAACTCAGACATTCCTTTGTTGACCACAGGACAAACTCACAGTAGTGATTTTCCAAAACACCTGGGAGCGAGTGTCCTTAGTCGCAAAGAGGTCAATCAGTAGAAGGCAGGCTCTGCTGTGCAGTTACAGAAACCCGGCAGCTGGGAAAAAGCGGGCCCTCGGCAGTGGCCTTCACCTGCCACCCTTGAGTGGCACTGTGCCTTCTTCCTTGCCTGTGCAGTAAATTCAGATTAACACAGCTTCTCTGAAAAGTGCAGCCAGGGGCGCACAGCCAGATTTGCATGCAAGCACGTCAGCAGTGAAAGAGCAACAGGCCGGGTATTAAAAGCGAAAGTACTTGGATACAAATAGTGCAAAGACAAAAGCGGCCTGCCTATGTCGACTGCTGATGTGCCTTGTGACCTCAAGCTGGCCCCTCATCCCCTCTGGACTTGCCGTCCCCCCTGTGAGAGGAGGGGCGCCTGAGCTGGCTGGCCGTCCTCTCCGTTGAGCCTTTGCAGCAGAGTGGAAGGAGCAGCGGTTTGACGCCTCTCGGTATCCCTCTTGGCTTTTTCTTTGTGCTTTTTGTTGGCCTGCCATAGCTGAGCATTGTCAGCTCTTCTCTGAGAGATGGATTCCAGAGGAGGCCGAGCCAGGCGAGCCGGCAGCCTTTCAGGAAGAACCCTCAACTCAGTGACACAGCAGTGCAGGGGGTGGGAAGGGGCGTCACATGACTTCACTTCTTCACCTGGGATTAAACTGCTTCCTGTTTTTGCTTTTAGGACGAATACCTTTCTCTCGTGGCCAGGCTTATTATCCATTTTCGAGACATTCGTAAGTAAAATTTTACATTTCTGGGTGGTTTTGATTGCCAGGAGAGGCTGGCCCTTTCCTGGGGTGGTGGGGGCTTTCTTGGCCTCAGTGCCTGAGGCAGAATGCCTGTGTAAAAAGCTCCTGCTTTCTGGGAAGTTCGACATTGCTTTGCATTTGATTCTGTCTCCCATCCTCTTCAGAGCTTCAACCTCAAAAATGCTGATTTTGGCATAATGGAAATGTTAGCCTCCAAGTGGTCTGGACTGCTATTTTTGCTTGTCCATTTAATCTTCTTTTTCAAAAGACTGTGGCTTTTGTCTCTAGGCAGTTCTTAAAGAAGCCAGGTTTACCCTGGAAAAGAAACTTCCTTCCCTAGGAGTTGGCTTTATTGGCCCATGGGGGTCTGACCCAAATGTGTGTTCCTGTCAGGCTGGAACTTCATAAGTCTTGCCTCTGGCTCCCTGCCCTGGTAAGGGTCGCCTGGTGCCTGCTGCCTTCCACCCACTCTGCTTCCCAGGGTCCTGCTAGGGTCCTGTCAGCCCAGCCTGGCATCAGCCATGGCTCTTTAAAAGTGTGTGTCCTTGCAGACTGGGCTCAGGGGTCTTGGTGGTCTTTTGTGTGTTATGCATAAGCATGGAGGACAGTTACTGTTCCTGGATGGTCACCGTATCTAAAGTCTCTAAAGGAAACCAGGCTGGTTCAGCGCTCTGAGGTTTCAGCCAGCAGCGCCTCCTACCTGCCTGCAGTTGTGTGACCACAGGAGATGGGCTCCTCTTGACACAGCTTGTCTTTGCAGCACACAGTTGGCGCGTCTAGTGGCTTCTCTTCGTGCTTGTAGAGGTGGCTATGGTGTTAGTAATCTCAAAAAAGGAGATGTTGTGAACCCCAGAGCCCCTGTGTGGCCCATAGATTTTGCTTCTTTCCACACTTTTTCCCAGAATGGCCGGCCAGATGAACTTCACTTGATTCTACTTTCTTTGCTGTGTTTGGGAAGGCCCTATGTTGTTTAGAACAAGCTGTTGGAACCAGAAGCGTGGGGAATGAGCAGTCTGGATGAGATGCCTTGGTCTGTCCTGGCAAGCGGCTCTGCTTGTCGGGACTGGGCTGGCCTGGCCTGTTTGGGAGGCAGCCTGACATAGCAGCACACAGCCCTGGGGCCAGGCGTGTCCCTGGCCCGCTCGCCGGCTCCTGCCTCACCCAGAGAGGGTAGCCCTGTTGCAGTGCTTGCCCCCTGGTGCTAGGGCCAGCTAAGTGGGGCTTTTAGCCAGCCTTGGCCAGATGCAGTTTCCTCATAGTAGAAAGGGGAGATGCTGCCTCCTCATCAGGGCAGGCTGAAAAAGGAGGTGTTGTGGAGGTCTGGTCACCATTCTGGGCCCATTGTGGATCCCTACAGTTCTTGTGTTTGTTGTTCAGGGCCCCAGCTGAGACCCTGATCCCGGGAAGGATGGAGGGCCAGAGTAGGCCCAGGGCAAGGTTCTACTGGGGGCGGGGGGGGAGGGTGGAGGACAGTTCTCTGAGGCCCCAGGTTGACCATGGGCAGTTCTGTACCTTCTTCCCTCAGACCCCCTTGAGTGTCAGCTCTGCCTGGAGTGCATACAGACATGCACACACAAACACACGTGTGCTCTGAGGTATCTTATCTTCTGTTTAGTTTCAGCAAATGACCTCTGGGCAAATGCCTACAAAGCTGGCTTACTGTGGAAATATGTGGTTATGTAAAATTTTGTTTACTTTGTTTTTTGTTTTTGTTTTCTTAAATACAGATAACAAAAAATCTCAAGCTTCCGTCAGTGGTAAGAGTTTTTTCTGTTTGAATTAAAGTTTTATCCCAACCTTGGGTTTGGGGGAGCAAGAATGCAGTTGTGGGCTGCGTGGGTCTGGGTTAAGCTGTTATGAGAGGAGAAAATTCACGGAAAGAACTCTGGCTGGCCGTGAGAACTTTGAGCCACGCCCGCCCCTCCTCCATGCTTCCTCTTCCTGGCAGACTGCAGTCAGATGAGACCTCCCCATCCCATGTCACTCAAATACTGTTTTTGTCCAGCAAAAAGATGTTTAAAAACTCACACAATAATGGACACATTATCTAAAATGTTGAGCTCTCTGGAAGAAAACTATTATGGCATATCTAGTATAATAATCGGTAGTATATTTTTTAGAGAATAGCTATGAATTCACTTCCTTAAGTTACAAAGTTTCATGGGAACTGTATTGCTTCAGCCCTGGTCTTGCTGACTGAGCTGCCAGTGAAGGGGTTTAGCGAATCCATGATGGCCAACGGAGCTCTGATCTGTCACAAAGGGAGCCAGCCTGGCATGCTATTTGTCTTACTGCAGGCAGTACAGCTGTAAATGCTGGGTGCCCATGCTTGCCTCAGCCAAGCTGGCTGCACCTGTCTGTGTGGGCCCTGTTTCCCTGCTAGGCTACCCCTCCTGGCATGTGCAGTGATTCTCAGCCACCCAGGGCTAGATGGGATGAAGACCGTGTGGCCAGGAGAATGTCTAAGTTCTTGGCATCAGAGCATAGGGTTCTTTAGCATTCAGTTCTGCTCAGGCTAACCTGGCTGGGGCATACCTGTCTGTAGGTAGTTGTTTGCTGTGAGTCTATATTGTTCTGACTAGAGCCCTGGGCTCCTTGTTCCAGGTCATAGCATTGCTCACTGAGCTGAGTCCCCTGCCTCCTGGCAAGCATCACTGTGCCTGGTGCACTCTGTGGATTCTTCCTGCACGCCTCTGTCACACCTTAGCTTGTTTTAGTGTGGTGTCCTGAGAACTCCTTAGTGGGGTTTCTTCACAGACTTAGTAGACGTGGGCTTCTGGTGTGCAAGGAGACTTGTAATCTCCCTGGGAGAACATCTGTCTGTGCCCCCCCCTCAGTTCTCTGGCCCCCAGGCTCGCTCTTACTGTGAAGAAGGGCCTGCTGTCCTTTGCTGTCTTTGGAGTTCCCAGCTGTGTCTCACCCAGCATAGGGGTATACAGCCAGGAGGGGTGGGGACTGCTATATACCTTAAGGGGCTTGTTTATACCTCAACGATAGGACCCTGGCACAAGCCAGGCTAGGGTTTGAGATGTGCTCCCTGTTCAAGAGCAGTGACAGAGATACTGACATTTTGGCCCCTCTGCGGTTGGAGGCCTAGAGGCTCCCAGGACTCTGGCCTTTCACTGCTTGGGGCTTTGAGGGAGTTGTGCCTGGAGGTGGGAGGAAGTGTGTGCTCTGTGAGGCCTCATAACCTTCGGAGACTTGCGTTTCAGCAGGCACTTGCTGAGACGCTGTGCCCTTGTGTTCCCACAGACCCTATGAATGCACTACAGAGCCTGACTGGTGGGCCTGCTGCGGGAGCAGCTGGAATCGGCATGCCTTCTCGGGGCCCAGGACAATCCCTGGGCGGGATGGGTGGCCTTGGCACCATGGGGCAGCCGATGCCCCTCTCAGGGCAGCCGCCCCCTGGCACCTCGGGGATGGCCCCCCACGGCATGGCTGTTGTGTCTACAGCAGCTCCACAGAGTGAGTACTGTGCTTCTCAGAGAATCTGCCACCTTCTTTGCAGGCGATGTACATTTTTATCCCTTTGCTTAAGATGGTATTGAGGAAAGCGTGGAGAAACTCCCCAAGTAGCTGTCTTTTTATCTTTGTTGTGTATGGAGAGAAAAAGTTCCAAAACTTTTTCAGACTATCAAAAGGGTTAAGTGACACTGAGGCCCTCCTCCTACCCCTGGGCAGGAGTGGAGGACTCAGAAGAGATCGGGGTGGTCTGGGACTCCATCCGGGGGGATTGTGTTTTGTAGCTGAAATAGACACAGTTATGTCTCAGGCTGTTCTCAGCCACAAAGTGGTGCTTTCGGCACCCCACAACCCCCAGAAGACCTCCATCTCAAGAGCCATCCCTTCCAGTGTTGCCCTTGCCCTCCTTCCCTGAAGGATGTGCCTTGCCCTCCTGGCGCTTCTCTACAGAACACAGCCCCTTGTCCCCTCCATGCAGCTACTCCAGCTGGGAATGGGTGCGTAGCACGGGTCTCCCTCCTCTTTCCAGGGCCTGTCTTGTTGGATGTTTGATTTTCATAACCAGTAATTCAGTATGCAGAGTGTACTTCAGTACTGCAAAGTGCTTTGTTAATTTTTTCCTTTTTTATTTTTGAAATAGTCTAAGAATCATAGGAAGTTGCAGAATGACACAGAGAGTGCCTGTGTGCCCTTCACCCAGCTTCCCCAATGCTGACATCTTAGTACATTGTCAAAACCGAGAAATGAATCTTGGGACAATGCTGCTAACTCAGGTGGCCTTTTTTCTGACATCTCCAGTTTTTACATGCATTCTTGCCCGCGAGCTTACGTGCGTGTAGTTCTATGAGACTTTATCATGTGTGATATCACTACCAGGGTCAGCATGCAAGGCTGTTCCATCACCAGTAGCAAGCTGTTGTGTTATCTCTTAATAATCACACCCTTCCTCCAACTTCAAGCCCTGGCAACCGCTGATCTGTTCCCTATCTCTATAGTTATGTCACTTCGCAAGTGTTACATCGATGGAATCGCACAATGTTTGACATTTTGAGACTGACTTTTTTCCCCTCGGCATAATGCCTTTGAGATTCTCCCAAGTTGCCTCAGTAAGTCGTTCATGTTCATTGCTGAATTGTATTCCATGGACTGGGTGTACCACGGGTTGCTTAACCATTCACCCTTGAAGGGTGTTCAGGTTGTTTCCAGGTTTGGCTGTTGCAAATAAAGCTTCTGTGACCCTGATTCATGTACAGGTTGTGATGTGTCGATGTATTTTTCTCATGCATCACTCATAGTAACCCTCAAAGAAGGCAGTGTCCCTGCTTCTGCTTTGCCCACTAGAGCTGGGGTCGAGCCCAGGCTGCCTGACCCGAGCACCCCCATTCTTTGTTCAAGTTTCCTGTACGAGCATCACTTTGCTCTTCACAGATGCCACGTGGAGGCTCATTCTGCCCACTCTTGGACTGGAACCTTCCATCCCCAGACATCCCCTTCTTTCTTGGATCATTGTTCTGTTCCCCTTATTGACACCTTGCCATCTGACTCTTAGCTCTTTGCTTGATTCTTCTTCTCCAGCTTCCGTGTCCCCTCTTGTCTTGTCAGCATACCTGGTACGTACATGGGGCGGCTTATGGAAGGATTCTCAGGAGAAGTACTGGTTCTGACTCCTTTTTATGTTACAGAGTGGTTGATTTCTTTTTATCACAGCTTACATTTTATAATAAAAAATCATTTTTAAAGTGTAGGAGTTTAGAATGCTACCATTATTTGCCTTGCAGTTTCACTCCTAAGACTTTGTCAGTTCACTGGCAAAGTTTGGGTATTCTGCCCACACCCTCCCCAGTCTGACCTTGGCCCACATCCTGTTTTCGGCTTCAGAGGGACCTGGTCTTTCATGTGGGTTGATGTGATGTGAGTTCTCTACTTTCATGTCCTGCTGCTGCCTGTCAGCATCCCTCTCTCTCTGCCTTGGACCTCTTGTCTGCCTGGTCTACGCGAAATAGGTGTTGTGGCCCAATGGACATTTGTTAATTCCTTTCTCACAGTTTCTCCAAATGGCACTGTGTGGTTAAGGCAGCTTCAGGACAGGGCCTGGGTCAGAGATTTTGCAAGGATTCTCAAAGGATAGTCCAGAACACGCTGTGATAGTCTCCACGTGACCTGAATTAGTCATGGAAACAAACTGCTGACTGTAGGTGAGGCTGGGGGCTTGAGTACAGCAATAGAAGGGAGACAGACTTTTCACTCTGTACATTTTTGTTCCTCAGTGAATTTTATATCATATACCTGTAAAACCAGCTTTAAAAATGAGTCCTATTTCTGTCTGCTTGACAGACTGGATGCTGAGGAACCCTCGTCCTTCTAAACAACTAGATCCTAGATGCATTTTGGATTGTTGGGCCAGCAGAAGGTAGGGGAAGTTCTTTGCCCAGCCATGTCTTGGCCCACTGCAAGATTGGGGAAAGCAAGCCTCGCATCCCTCTGAGTAGTGGGATTTGTGCCAGAGCCCTTGGCATCCCTAGTTCCCCCAGGAGCAAGGGCAGATTGGAGAATGCTCCCAGTTTAGGCCTGTGGCAATTGCAGATCAAGCATTGAGCACCACAAATAAAGACCAGCAGGCCTGAAAGGAAGAAGAGATACTATGAGGAGGAACAGAAACAATAAACAGATGTGGAGATGCTCAGGGACCACACACATAATAATTGTTAACTATGGGCTTGGCCTGATTAAAGAAATAAAGGATGGAATTCCAACTGAACAAGCACTGGGATACCTGGTGGAGTGATGAGGCAGCTTTGAAAAGGAACCAAGTAGGGGTGCCTGGGTGGCTCAGTCGGTTAAGTGTCTGACTTGGGCTCAGGTCATGATTTTCTGGCTTGTGAGTTTGAGCCCCGGGTTGGGCTCTGTGCTGGCAGCTCAGAGCCTGGAGCCTGCTTTGGATTCGGTGTCTCCCTCTCTGCCTCTTCCCCGGCTCACACACACACTCTCTCTCTCAAAAATAAATAAACATTAAAAAAATTTTTGAAAAGGAACCAAGTAGAACTTGTAGAAACAAAAGTAAAATTATTGAGGGGCACCTGGGTGGCTCAGTTGGTTAGGCGCCTGACTTAGGCCCAGGTCATGATCTCGTGGTTCGTGAGTTCAAGCCCTGCATTGGAACCTGCTTCGGATTCTGTGTTTCCCTCTCTCTCTGCTCCTCCCCCACTCGCTCTCTGTATCTCTCTTTCTCTCTCAAAAATAAATAAAAACATTTTAAAAATTAAAAAATGAAATTATTGAAATGAGAAGGTAGAGATGAATGAATAGCAGATTTTTTTTAAAGTGTGTGTGTGTGTGTGTGTGTGTGTGTGTATGTATGTATTTATTTTGAGAGAGAGAGAGAGGGAGAGAGGGAGTGCACACATGTGCAGGGGAGGGACACAAAGAGAGAATCCCAAGCAGGCTCTGTTTTGTGTGGGGCTTGATCCCACGAACTGAACCATGAGATCATGACCTGAGCTGAAATCAAGAGTCAGATGCTTAACAGACTGAGCCACCCGGTGCTCCTGAGCAGCAGATTAGATACAACTGAAGAAAGAATTTGTGAACTAGAGACAACATTTGAAGAAATTACCTAGAATATAGCCCAGAGAAGAGGAAATAAAAAATAGGAGGGTAATGGGGCATCTGGGTGGCTCAGTTGGTTGAGTGTCTAACTTAAGCTCAACCCATGATCTCACAGTTCATAAGTTCGAGCCCCACATCAGGCTCACTGCTGTCAATGCAGAGGTTGCTTTGGGTCCTCTGTGCCCCCACCCTGCCCTTCCCCCCACTCACATGTACTTTCTCTCTCTCTCTCTCTCTCTCTCTCTCTCTCTCTCTCTCTTTCTCTCTCTCTCTCAAAAATGGATAAGCATTTATTTAAATAAAAGAAAGAGGGGCGCCTGGGTGGCTCAGTTGGTTAAGCGTCCGACTTCAGCTTAGGTCACGATCTCGTGGTCCGTGAGTTCGAGCCCCACGTCGGGCTCTGGGCTGATGGCTCTGAGCCTGGAGCCTGTTTCCGATTCTGTGTCTCCCTCTCTCTCTGCCCCTCCCCCGTTCATGCTCTGTCTCTCTCTGTCTCAAAAATAAATAAACGTTAAAAGAAAGAAAGAAAGAAAGAAAGAAAGAAAGAAAGAAAGAAAGAAAGAAAGAAAATAGGATGGTGTGGGGCACCTGGGTTCCTCCGTCGGTTGAGTGCCTGACTTTAGCCACTTCAGATCCTCTGTCTCCTCTTTCTATCTTAAAAATAAATAAACATTTAAAAAGTACTAAGAAAATAGGAGGGTAAGAAATGCAGAGGATAAAATCAGAGTTTAACAACTAATAAAAGGACCAGATGGAGAGAGAACAGAAGCCAACCAGTATATGAGGAGAGATGGTAGCTGGAAAAGTCCTGCAGTCCTATGCAGGTTAAATAAGGCATCCATGCCTTAACCTGCTTGGGGAAAGCCACAAACACCATAGGCCAGAAGAGTATGTTAGAAATAGCCAGTTTCTAGAAAGGAACAAGACGTAGACTCAGAGCACTTGGTGATGGTGTCATGAAGAAAGTAGGAAGTTGTTAGAGCCCTGGGGATAGAGCTGCTGACCACAGTTGTATGCCAGCAAAACTCCCAATGACTGGGGGGAAGCAGACATTTTAGATAAACAAAGCTCAAGAGACCTTCACTGAAAGGTTTTTTATTTGTTCACCATTTCCTCTTAACTCTCATACCATCTTTCTTGTGATGCCAAGTGTAAAATGGGAGAACAGACTTTTTTTTCATATAAGGTAGCAAGCGTGTGTGAATCTAAACCAGTGATTCTCATCCGTTTTGTACCCTGGAGGCTATTTGGCAATGTTTGGAGACATTTTGGATGTCATAACTGCGGGCGCACTCCTACCATGTAGCATAGAGGCTACAAATGCTGTTAAACCTCTCGTGCGGAGGACAGCCCCCCACAACATAGAATTGTCTATCCCAAAATGTCGGGAGGAACAAGGTTGAGAATCCTTGGTGTAAACAAAATCACCTCTCTAAAATAATGCTTCCAGCTAACTCCATACAGACTTGCTGCATTCCAAGCACTGTTTTGAGGGTTTTACCTAGAACAGATTTTTAATTCTTCGTTCAGTGTAGGTACTATTATTGTCTCTTTTCCACAGCTAAGGAAACTGAGGCACAGAGCAGTGACAGAGTTGGTATTTGAGTCCAGGCAGTCCGGCTCAGAGGCTGTACCTCTAGTCATTATTCTGGCCTGCCTCCCCCTGCCCCCTTTTTTAAAGTAGGCTTCACGTCCAGCATGGAGCCCAACACAGGGTTTAAACTCACAACCCTAAGATCAAGATCTGAGCTGAGATCCAGAGTCAAATGTTTAATTGACTAAGCCACCCAGGCATCTCTGTTCTGCTTCTTAATAGAAGTGTGCTGTGTGGGTGTAAAAAGATAAACAAGGACCATACTAAATGGAAGTCAGGAGGTGTATTGAGGATAAATACCAGGTCTATCAGTACCTGTGAAACCTACTTTTATTTTACTTTTGAGAAAGAGAGAGAGAGAGCGCACGTGCGAGAGAGCGCTCACGAGTAGGGGAGAGGGGCAGAGGGAGAGAGAATTTTGTTTTGTTTTTGAGAGAGAGAGAAAGAGCTGGTGTGCATGCAGGGGAGGTGGGGAGGGAGAGAGAGGGAGAAAGAGAAAATCCCAAGCAGGGTTCTAAGGTTCTTGTATTTGGGAAAGAAGTTAAAAATACGGATAAATTTTAAGTTTGGAGTTAAGTATGGTAAGTTAAGTATGCCTGATGAAATTGAAAAAATAATTGCTTGAAAAAAAGGAAAAAGAGGGGCACCGTGGTGGCTCTGTTGGTTTAGCATCCAGCTCTTGATTTCAGCTCAGGTCATGATCTCATAGTTCATGAGATCAAGCCCCACATCAGACTCTGTGCTGACAGCATGGAGCCTGCTTGCGATTCTCTCTCTCCCTCTCTCTATGCCTCTTCCCCACACTCTCTGTCTCAAAATAAATAAACTTTTTTTAAAAAAGAAAAAAAAAAGGAGTTGCTGAAACAGTATACATAGTTTGTACATTCCAAACCAGTGGGAAAAAATTGAGTAAGAAAAAAGTAAAAATCCAAACAACATGTAAAATTCAGCTCCAACCATCCAACAAAAATATAATTCAGGGGCTGCCTGGCTGGCTCAGTTGGTGGAGCATGTGACTCTTAATCTTGGGGTTGTGGGTTCAAGCCCAGCATTGGGTGCAGAGATTACTTAAAAATAAAATCTTTGGGGCGCCTGGGTGGCGCAGTCGGTTAAGCGTCCGACTTCAGCCAGGTCATGATCTCGCGGTCCGGGAGTTCGAGCCCCGCGTCAGGCTCTGGGCTGATGGCTCAGAGCCTGGAGCTAGTTTCCGATTCTGTGTCTCCCTCTCTCTCTGCCCCTCCCCCGTTCATGCTCTGCCTCTCTCTGTCCCAAAAATAAATAAACGTTGAAAAAAAAAATTTTTAAAAAAAAAATAAAAAATAAAATCTTTGAGGGGCGCCTGGGTAGCTCAGTCGGTTAAGCGGCCGACTTCGGCTCAGGTCATGATCTCGCGGTCCGTGAGTTCGAGCCCCGCGTCGGGCTCTGTGCTGACAGCTCAGAGCGTGGAGCCTGTTTCAGATTCTGTGTCTCCCTCTCTGACCCTCCCCCGTTCATGCTCTGTCTCTCTCTGTCTCAAAAATAAATAAACATTAAAAAAAAATCTTTGAAAATGTATATATTTCAGAAAAGGAAAAAAACTTTGTCAGTTATACTTCAGTAAATCTGGAAAACAAAAATAGAGGGAAAGAAGCTTAAAAAAGGGAAGACAGACACAAATAAGTTGAGAAATACAAGTGATCACAATAAATGTGAATGGACAAAACTTTCCTGCTGAAAGATAGGAAATGTGAGATTGAATGTAAATGAAAGGCAGTGGTACAGCTGTAAGAATAAACCATAAAGCAAGCCTCACTCTACACTCCCACAGTATTGCTGGATATACATCAAACCAAAAAGAATTGGACATCTGTGGGGGCACCCGGCTAGCTCAGTCAGTGTAGCATGCACATCTTGATCTCAGGGTCACGAGTTTGAGTCCCACCGTTGGACCGAGACATTACTTAAATACATCTTTTAAAAAAAAAAAGTTATAACAAAAAGATTAAAAAAATTGTATACCAGTAAAATGGCTAAAATAACACTCTGAAATGCTGGCAAGGATGAGAAGAAACTGGATCACTCATACATTGCTAGTGGGGATGTAAAATGATATAGCTTCTTTAAAAGTTAAATGTACAGGGGTGTCTTAGGTGGCTCAGTCGGTTGAGCGTCTGACTCTTGGTTTCAGCTCAGGTCATGATCTCACAATTCGGGAGACCAAGCCCTGCGTTGGGCTCCGTACTGGCAGGGTGGAGCCTGCTTGGGATTCTCTCTCCCTCACTCTCTGCCTCTCCCCCACTCTTTCTCTCAAAATAGGTAAATAAACTTAAAAAGATTAACAATAAAAATTAAACCTACAACTCTGCGGTCACGCTCTTGGGCATCTATCCCAGAGACGTGAAAACTTACCTTCCCGCAAAAACCTGTACACAAATGTACATGGTAGCAGTCACTCCCAAATGTCCTTTATGGTATGAATGGTTGAACAGAGATAGGTATACCATGGAATACGACTTGGCAGTAAAAAGGAAAGCAGTAATGATATTCGTTACATCCAGGATGATCTTCGGGGAATTATGTTGAATGAAAAAGCCAGTTATCCTGTATAGCCCCCACTTACATAACATTTTTGAAATGACAGAATATTAGAAATAGAGGACACCTTGGTGGTTGCCAGGGGTGCTGAAGGGGGTGGCATCACAAGGGATCCCTGTGGTGTTGGAACTGTTCAGTATCTTGACTTCGATGGTGACTGACTCTATCCTGGTGAGGAAATTGTGTAGAATTTAACGTACATACCCACACAAATGAAAATGCATCCTGATTGTGTTATGTTATAATTTTCCAAAATGGTACCATCAGGGAAACTGGGCAAAGCATACAAAGGGTCTCTCTGGATTATTTCTATTTATTTATTTTTTAAATAACAACTTCATTGGGGTGCCTGGGTGGCTCAGTCGGTTAAGCATCCAACTTCGGCTTGGGTCATGAACTCACCTTTTGTAGTTCAAGCCCTGCATCGGGCTCTCTGCTTTTAGTGCAGAGCCTGCGTCAGATCCTCTGTCTCCTTCTTTCTGCCACTACCCCGCCTGCACTGCACTGTCTCTCAAAAATAAACATTAAAAAAAAAAAAGAAAACTTCATTGATATATAATTCACATATTTATGGTGCACCCATCTAAAGTGCAATACTCAGTGATCTTTAAGTATATTCACAGAGTTGTGCAACCATCACCACAGTCCATTTTAGAACATTTTCATCTCCCTAAAAGAAACTGCACCACAGAAAATCTTGTAGATGTTTGTTCATATCAGCATGACTCATAACCACCAAAAGGCAGAAGCAATGCCTATCAGCTGGTGGATAAACAACATGTAGGAAATCCATACCGTGGAATACTATTTGGCAATAAAAAGAAATGAAACACTCATGCAACATGGGTGAACCTTGTAAATATTACCCTCAACAAAAGAATCCAGTCACAAAAGATCACATACTGTGAGATTCCATTGATAAGAAATGTCCAGAATAGGCACCTCCATAGAGACAGAAAGTAGCTCAGTGGTTGCCAGAGGCTGGGCTTGTTGGCCCTTTTCTTTCCTCTATTATTGTACAGAAATTCCTAAGAAGGTCCGTAATCAACACAAATGCTGCCCGTCACATCTGTCTGTCTTTCCCAAATGGAGTGTTCAGCTCCAGCGGCTGTGGGCGCAGCGGGCCGTCTCCCCGCCCTCCCTGTCCGCAGAGCTGTGATAACAGCGGCCTCTGCTCTGGCCTCCCCCGCCCTGGCCTCCCCCGCGTGCCCCGCCTGATTCACCACTCTGCCTCCAGCCCAGCTGCAGCTCCAGCAGGTGGCGCTGCAGCAGCAGCAGCAGCAGTTCCAGCAGCAGCAGGTGGCGCTGCAGCAGCAGCAGCAACAGCAGCAGCAGCAGCAGCAGCAACAGCAACAGCAGCAGTTCCAGGCCCAGCAGAATGCCATGCAGCAGCAGTTCCAGGCGGTGGTACAGCAGCAGCAGCAGCAGCTCCAGCAGCAGCAGCAGCAACACCTGATTAAACTGCATCATCAAAACCAGCAGCAGGTACTAGGTGCCCGTGCTCAGCCTCTTCCCGTGGTCCTTGAGCCCTGGATGTGCGCCAGCCACAGTGCTGGGTGCGGGGGCCCAGAGGCAGCTGCAGATCCTTCTGATGCCTGGTGCCCGGGCTTCCTCCTCTGTCTGGGGGCTCCCCGCAGGGCCTGGAGCAGGGAGGAGGGATAGGCCCCAACTTGTTAGGAGGGTGCCGGGATCGCACAAGGAGGTCCTCTCTGTTGGGCTTGGCGTCTGGCCGCGGGCCTACTGCGTGCCGGGGGTGGAGGGCTAGATCTGTGGAGGCTTCTGGGTGCAAGCGATTCATGTAAGAGTTAACTGAAGCAAGAAGTGAGAAGAACACTCCACAATGCAGGAATGCCTGAGCCGTCCTGTGAGCGTGTTTCTTTTGAGTACTTGCATGCCTCCTGTTTTGTCTCTTGAGTGTTTTGGTGCCTGGACGCAGCTCTAATCGAGCTTCATTTCTCTGCGGGGGGCGGGGGGGGTGGCAGTGTCACATTAGAAGCCTTGCTTATAAAGAAACTGTTTTCTTCCTCCCGTTGTTGGCAGGCAGCATCTAGACGTATTAAGCATCTAACGTCAGGTCTGCTCTTGGTTGAGGGAGGGAAGGCCTGAGCGGATCTCTCCACTTTCCCATCCTCCCCAGGCCTTGGCTTGCTGCCTCCATTTCCCAGTGGCCACCCTCCTGGGTCTTGGAGGCCCCCTTCCCCGGAGCCAACTTTTCCCTCAGCCTCACTTTTTCTCCTCATCCTGAAAAGCATACACTGGCCATCTTCCCAAGGCTTGTACAGTTTCCCACTCTAGTGACCAGACAAGCATCACTGGAGAGGCCTCAGGGATTTGCAGCCACCTGAGCATTTATCCCAGCTTCGATGGGGCCACACCTCTGTTACCCTTCCTAAACCCTCTGGATACTTCCCTTGAACCTTCGTTCTCTTAGGCTCAGGTGCAGCTGGTGTCTGGTGACCAGGGCACAGGCACACACTTGGGTATGTCCTCGGTGTCCTGTGAGAGCAGCCCAGGCAGGCTTCCTGGGGGCAAGGCTGACACAGGGCCCAGAGGCAGATGGGATAACCGACCGAGTACTGCTTATTCTGCCCATAGATACAGCAGCAGCAGCAGCTACAGCGGATGGCACAGCTGCAGCTGCAGCAGCAGCAACAGCAGCAGCAGCAGCAAGCTTTGCAGGCCCAGCCGCCACTACAGCAGCCACCAATGCAGCAGCCCCAGCCTCCCCCTTCCCAGACCCTGCCCCAGCAGCTGCAGCCGATGCACCACCCACAGCACCACCAGCCGCCACAGCCCCAGCAGCCACCAGTTGCTCAGAACCAGCCATCACAGCTCCAGGCGCAGTCACAGACCCAGCCTTTGGTGTCACAGGCTCCGGCCCTCCCTGGACAGATGCTGTATGCCCAGCCACAGCTGAAACTTGTGAGTACCCGTGGCCTTTGGTGGGCATGTGGCCGGCAGCTGTTTCTGGGGCTTCTTTGGACATAGGTGGGGAAGGCCCCATGCTGGCTCCCGCATCCAGCTTGGCAAGGGGGGAATGCATTCCAAGAGCTGCTGTACCCTGCACGGAGGCACTGCCTCTGCTGGGCGAGAGTTTTCTTCCAAGTAGTATGGCTGATTTCACAGTGGCCATGGCATTCTAAGACTGGGTGATCAGGTGGACAGCAGCACGCATATTCTCACTGTGCGAGAGGGTGTGCGGCCTCATTGAGCATTCACTGTGGGTTTGCTAACTGCTTAGAATTACGTTTTGAGTGAAGATCCCTGTCATTACCAGATTTTTGAGGAAGGGGATTAATAGGAAATCATGTAATTGTCAGTCTTATTGTGCATCTCTGTACAAAGCATATCTAGTTGGTGACATTGACATGGAGGACACAGTATTATCATCAAGTCAGGCGGAGCTGTGTCAAGGGGCCATTTTAATAGTTTTTTTTTTTTTTTGCTTACTCGTTTTCATGGCCTTTTCTGTTTTTCACTTATTGAGTGGAAAGGGATGGGCCATGTTGAACTGAGTGGCGGGCAGATAGGAGACCCACAGGGCCAAGCTGGAAGCTGGGGAGGATCTTGAGGAACAAAGTATGGTCACACTTGTCACCTGGGGACTAGCCCCTGGTTTCATAGGTGGGGCTCTTGTAGACCATCAGCATGCTTGGCCCAGAAGTCAAGCAGGCTGGGCTGTGCACTTGGCCTTGGGAGTCATCGCTTTGCTTGCAGCAGTAAATGGTAGTGGTGGCTGTATGGTGACATCCCAGTCGGAGGGCCATGCTTCTCATAGTCAGAGGAGGTGGGGCTTGGCTCAGAGCCAGACTGGTGTGGGACATTTCTAATCAGCTATGGGATAAGGTAAAGCCAGTGAGGTGATACCACAGCCAGTGAAGTCGTGACAATCCCATCCCTTCTCATGATAAGCTGCAAGATTCAAAGCTCCCACCAACGTAGTAGGTGCTCCACCACGTGCCCCGGATGGCTCCAAATCGCATTCTCCCTTCCTCCCTCAGGTCCGCGCTCCAATGGTGGTGCAGCAGCCGCAGGTGCAACAGGTGCAGCAGGTGCAGCCCCAGGTGCAGCAGCAGACAGCAGTGCCAACAGCTCAGGCTTCCCAGATAGTGGGTTCCGGAGTGCAGGTGAGGGCTTTTGGAACCCAGGTGAGGGCCTTTGGGGCCAGGGGCTTCTGTAGGCACTGGCAGGTGCATGTCCACCTGTGCATGGAGCTGGATTTCAGGCACTCTACAGTGAGGGTCCTGGTTGTTTGGATCATGGGCAGTCTAGGAGCCAGCCCACAGGGTCTTCAAGGTGGCCAGCCTGGCTTGGTGTTACCGGATTCCCCCCACCTCTCTTCAGACACCCTTCATCTTCCCCCTTCCCTCCTCCTCTGAGAACACACATTGGAGAGGGTAGCATTGTGGCCTCAACCTCTCCTCAGCTTGGAGTGCAGGGCTGGTGGCAGGTGTGCACTAGCATTCTGGACACGGAAGAGCACAAGTATGGTGGCGCCTGGCTCTAGTGGACTGCATGGGCTTGTGCTGCAGCCCCTTGCCCAGCACTTTCCCAGTGCTTGCCCCCTGCGCTGAGAAGTGTAGCTGAGGCCCTTTATGCCCACCCTCTGTGTTTTGGATGTTGATGGGATGGAGTAGGCCTTGCCCAGCCTTTCCTGGTAGAGGCCAGATTCTTAATGGTGTTTGGGGTTGGAGATTGGGCCTCATGATTTTCCACAGATCCCCCATCCTGCTGGTGCCAGGGAGAAGAGGCATCTAGTCTGGGGCTTTGGTTCTGTCTCCACCTGGCAGTGGGAACACTGGCTCAGAAGAGAGTATTGGCTTTAGATAGAACAGACCTGTTAGGTGAAGTGCCACCTGCCCAGGTGCTGCCCTGAGCTGGGGTGCCACACCGCTGCCCCTGCTGTGCTCCTATCCTGCTCATTACCAGCAAGTCAGCCAAGCTCCCTGTCAGGTGCACAGCACCACATGTTGAGCACTTCTGGGATGCTGCGTGTTCTGTCAGTGTCTGATGACATCTCACTGTGAGGGAGGCTCAAACTGGGTCCTGTCTGGTCTCAGCCATGTTGCTCCAGTCCATGGGAAGCTGCCTGAGAAGTGTGCGAGTGGAGGGACCTGAGGTGTTTGCACGGAGCTAAGACCTAAAGCAGATGTGTTCTCTGCACTCAATACCCTGCACTGAGCCCGTGGATAGGGCTGTTCTTCTGCTGGTTACTCTCCTCTCTGCTTCTGCTTGGGGAGGACCCAGCCCAGCCAGCGTGAGAGCTTGACTGTGGGTTCAGTCACCCATAGAGTAACCTTGATACTTAACTTTCTTTCCCCCTCATTGGAGTGCAGAGGGCTGCTAAGGCACAACTAAAGTAGGCCCAGGACTCTTCTTTTTCAGTGGGGACACTGGGAAGATTGTGACACTGATAGCTGGGGAGGAGGAAGGGGTCATTGCTTGAGTGTTTATGGGTGGGTTTGCTTTTATGAGGCACGTGCCTTCAAATTTATCAGGAGTGGTGTCCACCTCCCTCCCACGCATCACAGATCAGATCTTCCCCACTTGCTCTCTCTCTCTCTCAAAAAAAAAAAAAAAAAAAAAAAAATCCTCAGTTAATGTTATTTTATGCTGTGTGATGTATATGTGTACGTACATACATGAATGCTTATTATAAACATATCCTGCTGTCCTTAATTGCCATCTTGTTTTTGGACCTTGAGATTATTTCCAGTTTTTTGCTGTTACTGATAATGTGTGTCCTGATGTGTGGTTCTGTGAAAGAAGTGCTGGCTTTGGGAGCCTGAGCACACAGTCCTCCATTCCTGTCTCTCAAGTCCGCCCTCTCAGAGCAGAAAAGAGATGTCCTGTGGCACTCGCCAGTGCTGTGGCCCTGATGGATGGCTGAGACTCTTTACTTGGGGCGAAGTGTGGTAGTTGGTGTTTCAGGAAAATTGGTAAGCCCTGAGCCTTATACATCAGGTTCGGTTTTTTCTGACATTACTTGTGTAAATGAAAGGTGATATCATTGTCACCCATAGTGGGATTTATTAACTTCCCTTTCTCCCCTAACCTTTTTCTGTGACTGTACATAAATCCAGAACAGAATGTGTCTCCCACTTCTAAAAATCCCTAGGCTTTTGTCTTTTAACCTTGTGTTTTGTTTTATTTTATTTTATTTATTTATTTATTTTTCAATGTTTTTTTATTTATTTTTGGGACAGAGAGAGACAGAGCATGAACGGGGGAGGGGCAGAGAGAGAGGGAGACACAGAATCGGAAACAGGCTCCAGGCTCTGAGCCATCAGCCCAGAGCCCGACGCGGGGCTCGAACTCACGGACCGCGAGATCGTGACCTGGCTGAAGTCGGACGCTTAACCGACTGCGCCACCCAGGCGCCCCTATTTTATTTATTTTTTAAATGTTTTTATTTACTTTTTACTTTTTATTTTTTTCAGATTTTTTTAAATGTTAATTTATTTTTGAGAGAGAGAGAGAGAGAGAGAGAGAGAGAGACAGCACACGAGCAGGGGAGGGGCAAAGAAAGAGGGAGACACAGAATCCGAAGCAGGCCCCAGGCTCTGAACTGTCAGCCCAGAGCCCGAGGCGAGTCTTGAACTCAGGAACCACGAGATCATGACCTGAACCAAAGTCGGAAGCTTAACTGACTGAGCCACCCAGGCACCCCAGTATACAGAAATTTAACTACAGTTCTCAGGTTGCAAAGAATTGTCCTCAAAGGCACACTTCCTGGATGTGCGTGCATGTAACCCTGCTGCTGTACGATGATCTCACACTGAGCCTTATTGAACTGCTTGGACCTGTCTCCTCTTTCCAGGCCCTACTGCCCAGTGACCCTGGAGGGGAGCAGGCCTATAGTTTGCGTGGAGTTTGAATTCCTTTCTGGGTAGATATGTGTCAGGAGATAATGAACGTACTTGCTCACAGGAATGGGAGGAGTTGCTGGTAAACACTTCCGATGGGTTTTCCACTGGGATTTGTGGTTAAAAGAAAACGAACTTTCCCTCTCAGGAGTTCTCAGTCACAAGAAAAACAGTAGCAGATTAGATTTAAGCTTTTCATTCCTTATCACTTGTTTCTTCCTGAAAAAAAGTTTCCACCTCTCTCGTACCACGGGACTTCTCAAGGCCTTTCTTCCTCTTCCCTCACCCTGTGAGTGCACGCACACCCTGCCAGCGTCCCACTTTGTGTCTGATGGACTGGTGGGCTCTTTGGGACTCTGTCCAAGTTTTGGCAGACTCTAGGAGAGTGGCTTCCTGGCCTCCTACCCTGGTGAGTTCTTTGTCGTATGGCTGTAGGAGCATCTGCCCCCTAGCCCAACAGGTTCGTATCTGCCACTGCTTGGGTCATGCCTGCTGCATGGTGGCCAGTGGGTGTGAGTGTGGGACACACATGTGATGCCAGAGGCGTCTTGGAAAAGCAGACCTTCCTCCAGCTTCAGAGCCCCATCCCTGGCATACCTTTCGTAGGGATTGAATGGCTGGCTATCCATGCTGCCCTGATCTCAGGGACCAGCTCACAAGCCTGCAGAAGAGGTTTTGGTTGTTCACGGATCAGTTCTGCTACCTTTCTGAATGTGGTCGTGCTGTTTTAGTTTGGTTTCATCTTAACACTTGTGAGTGCATACAGGCTCTGCTCTCCAGGGACCAAGAGCGAGGGTGGCCAGGACTCAGGAGAACACCAGGTTCCCATCGGCACAAGCCAGGCCCAGACCCACAGCAGTTCTCAGCCTGCCTTCTTTATGCTTCCAGAAGTATATGTGAATGAGGAGAGCAGTCCCAGAGCATGCTGGAAGCTCTGGAGTCTGCAGTCATCTTGTATGTTTAGGACAGACCTGACCTGCATCACTGTAGAGGTGTATCCGAGAGTTGTGGAGTGCCAGGCTTCCCTTGCCCACCTCGCTGTGAGTGTAGTTACAGAAGGAAACCAGTTCCCAGAAGCTGCCCAGAGGCTTGAGGAGAGGAGGGTGATTTGCGCTTAGGCCTTCAGAGGCATTGTGATCAGGCAACATGCTCCTAAGAAGGAAAGGTGCTGTGAGCTGGCTTATATGGACTCTTCTGTTTTAATGACAGTTGACTTCTCCTCATAGCAATTTTGCTGGAGTGTCCCCTTCAAAGTCTGTCCCTGAAACCTGGTCTCCCAGAACCACCACCCTGTCCAAGAGGTCTGGCCTTGAGGGCTCTGCAGGCCCGTCAGCAGATCAAAAGTTGTTGAAGGAGTATGGCCAACAAGACAGAGAGGTGTGGAGGCAGCATTCATGGAGGTTCCCTGGATTTGCGATGCCAACACAGGCCTCCATGCTGTGAGCTTGAACACGTAGGCCAGGCTGCCCTCAACCCCCACAGCCCAGTGGGCACTCCTGTCTCAGGCTGCACGCCCCTTTCCACCCACCCATGCACTGTGTTTGTTGCAATCACCTTGTCTGTTATCCCTCTGACCTCAAGATGATCACTGCAGCCTTGGCCCAAGGTGTGAGGGAAGTAAGAGCCCAGTTCCCATTCACCACCACCACCTCAGCTGCCGTCCATTCAAGTTCTACCGCTTTGGGTGGACAGCCCTCTCAGCACAGGTATTTATGGGGCAGTGCCCAGGGCCCCCGGAAAGCTCAGGGCCCTGTGAGTACCTTTGTGAGGCACATTGTAATCGTCAGTGACTTCCTTTGCTGTGGTCCTGGAAGTGCCTAACCAAGCTCACATGAACCAAGCCCAGCTTCTGTTTCTAGAGGACATAGGAGTAAACACCTGTGTTTATTTGCATTTCAATACTTTGGGTAGCTCTGGTATTTTCATTTGGTGGAGAAGATGGGAGCTAATTTTCTTACGTTAAAGTTTAAGGTTTTAGGGGTGCCCTGCTGGCTCAGTCGGTGGAGCATGTGACTCTTGATCTCAGGATCGTGAATTCGAGCCCCACATTGGGGATAGAGTTTACTTAACAAAAAAGAAATGAAGAAATTTAGTGTTTTAGATGGTTATGGTAGTGCCTCTTTTTGTGGTAACAAAACTGAAGCTAAGCAGATAGTTTTGCTTTCTTGAGCTGTGCGGATAGTCACCAGCCATATGTACGTATTTACATTTAAACTAATAAAAATTAGATTAAAGTAAAACTTTACATTTACATAAGTAAGTGTACATAAAGTAAAAATTTGCATAAAGTAAAAATTACATTAAAGTAAAACTCCAGTTCCTTAAGTTGAAATTCAGTTACATATCAAGTGCCTGGTGGCACCATGGGGAAGCCGGTGGCTATTATACTGGACAGCACAGATTGTAGATCAAGTCAAGCTTGTGGAAAGTTCTGTAGGACTGTGCTGTTCTAGAATTTCCTGTGTGGAGTGTAGAATTTACTACACACGTTCCTTTCTAGGTATATAAAGACTTCTGTGTACATCACACGTTTTCAGAGATATGAATTCCTGGCTCTCCATTACTGTATGACATGTGGAACTCTTCCATGGTGTATTTGTTTGTTTAACAAATTGTCGCGATATGCATTCCGTGGGCCAGGCCCTGTTCTGAGATTCTGAGAATAAAATGGTAAGGAGGTTCCCTCATCTTACGGGCTTTCCATCTTAGTGGGTTTGCTGTGAAAACTTCAGACTTGCCAAAACTGTAAGATTCCGTTTCTGTCGTAAGGCAGATAGATGCATCTCTAATCCTAGCAGACAATCCTGCCCTTCCCTGACGGCGCGTGTGCAGACACTGCCATTGCTGCAAGTGAGGGAGGTAGTCTGTGCAGGGCACTGCCATCGTCTGTCTGACCTTAGGCCCTGTACCATACTGCCACATGCCACAGAAACAATGGCACGAGCTTTCCTGAGACCATGGCCTTGCCATTTGGCAGCATGGTCTATCGTCGCTCTTCCTGCCTCCTGACCCCTATGAGTCACCCCAGGTGTGCCAGTAGCAATTGCTCATTGACAGTGTGAGTTCTTTGGCATCGGCCTCCCATTTGGTAGTTGTTGCATAACAGGAGGCAGAAGTAGCTGGAATCTGCTGGTAAAAAGGCCTTATGACAGAGCTTGCTAGAGGAACAGAAGTTGTGGGGCAGGAAAGTAGGCCTGTAACCTAGGTGGCACAGAGGGCTGGGCAGGGCAGAGCCCGGGCACAGCTCCTTGCGACCCAATGCTGCATAGGGTCCTCCACATGACTCTTGGCTCGGGGCTCCATCCCTTGGAGCATCAGGCACCTGCAGCCCCCAAGCCCTAGTACCTGCCCACATGCCACTATTGAGTGTCTCCCATCCTGGTTCCTTTGATTCTCAGCTCTTTGACCTAGAGCTGCTTGTTTTCCTTTCCCGCAGCCTCTCAGCCTCCATTGGGTTGACAGGTTGGGTTGTTGGGTGTGGGGAAATGACCTTGGCATCAACATGCAGGGCTGACTTTTGTAAGACCAATAAAATCCCTAACATTTTGAGTATGTGGTATATGCCAGGCCTTGAATTACTTCTGTGTATGGACTTGTTCGTTCTCACTGCAGTGGGTCTCAGTTCACGCATTTAGAAGAAGTCCTTGTAGTCACCCCTTCAGCAGTGGTAGGTGTCCACTTCTGTCTGGCCCTCTAACACTGCTTGAAGCTGGAGGAGCCACTGCCACCTGCAAAACAGACCCAAGACGCTCAAATTAAATTCTCAGCCCAGGCTCCGCATCCTTCCCTCTTCCCACCCTGGCCTCTCAGCAGGGTCCTGGCTTGCAGGCTCAAACCCACTCCCCCAACCTCCTTCTTCCACCCCTGCAACAGTGGCAGACACACCGTGGGCATTTGGCCTGCCACAGACCTGGCTCCAGAATCGGTGTGCAGCTGTTTTTGTGTCTGTGCCCTCCCAATCTAGTCCCTCCTGAGAAAAGCTAGTTTATTCCAGAAATGCATCATTACAATGTAGCCAGAAGCCAACCCTGCCATCCAGCAGGCACCCCAACTGAGCCCTCAGTAGCCACCAGCACCTTCAGACCTTGAAGACCAGGCAGCTGCACCCCCCCAAGCCCTAGTACCTGCCCACATGCCACTGGACCTTCAGTGTCTGGACCTTCAGACCAGACAGTGTGCACAGTGCCTATCTGGTTTATTCTTTCCTTGCGGCAACAAATTGGGTTCAGGAAAACAGGCAGAATAGAAAGTCTGTTCTTCTGTCAGCCCTTCAGGAGACAGGGCTCTCTCATCTCAGCCTCTTCTTTGCCCCCCAACCCTGCACTGTGTCCCTTGACTGCATCTTCATATTGTAGGGGAGCACTTCATGATGCTGACAACAATGACAAAGCTGGATTCTGTGCTGGACACATGCTGGACGACGTGCCCAGCACAGGAGTCCAGGGGGTACTTGGGGGTCCCTGGCAATGTAAGCAGATGGCGCCATAGTGGAGTCCATATTCCTCTTTACCCTGTAGAGTGACTCCTGGGGATATGTCATGTACAGGGGCCAGGAGTATGGGGCAGTTCCAGGGATGTCCAGTGGGCAGGGGTGGTCCCAGGAGGGTTAGAGTATATGGTGCCACCAGCCTCTCCACAGGTTATTTCATAGCACATAGCTCCCCAAACCAGTCTTTCTGCCCTGCAGCCCAGTAACCTGGCCCTGCCGCCCACCTGTGCTCTGGCTGTGTCCCCTCTGCTTGAACCCTGCCTTCCCTTTCTACTCCCTTTGGGACATTGTGCAGGGTCCCTTCCCAGATACTTTTCCTTGCTCCCTAGGAAAGTAGATGATGCTGAGATGCCTGGACTCCTCCACTAGTCATGTGACCTTGAGCAAGTCACTTCCCTCTGAACTCTCACTTACCATGTGTGACATGCATGTGACAGCAGGCAGGCACTCAGAGCTCCCTCCCCGAGCAGGTGCAGCACTAGTGTCCAATGGCGTGTGCTAGCTGCTGTGACAGACATACCTGTGCCTCTTGCAGAACGTGCCTAGGGAGGGAAGACGCAGAGCTGGGTCAGTAGTTTTCCCTTCTGGAGGACTTGATACGTCATTAATGGGACACAGCCATCTTGCTCCCCTCTGCCCCAGAAGCTGGCTAGACCAGATGTAAACCTGAAGACCGGGGGGTTCTATCTCATTAGCCACCTTGCTAGGCCATTTCTTTCCTCCCTCCCTCCCTCCCTTCCTTCCTTCTTTCCTTCCTTCCTTCCTTCCTCTCTCTCTCTTTCTTTCTTAAAATTTTTTTTTAACATTTATTCATTTTTGAGAGAGAGAGAGAGAGAGAGAGAGAGCGCGCGCAAGTAGGGGGAGGGGCAGAGAGAAGGAGACACAGAATCCAAGTAGGCTCCAGGCTCTGAGCTGTCAGTACAGAGCCCAACATGGGGCTCAAACTCACGGACTGTGAGATCATACCTGACTGAAGTCAGATACCTGACTGAGCCACCCAGGCGCCCTGCTAGGCCATTTCTTTCTTGACGGAGGCCTTTGCATAGCCCCTCATCCTGGGTGTGTCCAGGGGATTTAGGAGGCCTGGGAGCCTTGAGCTAACCTGCAAGGCCTAAAGGCCTGGGAAGGGGAATATGCTGCCAACTGAATTGGGTATTTTTCCAGAGGAGTTGTCAGATGCAAAGAGATCTGGATTGGATATAGGGAGCCTAGGGGTTTCCTATGGCAGCCTGGAGTGTGGATGTGGGGAGCCTGAAGCTGGACACAGAGACAGGCTCAGGAGAGGAAACAGAAGCACTGAGCTTGTGCCCCGGGCCTGGGCAGGCCTCTCTTCCCTGTGTTTTGTGGACTGTAATGCCCAGGGGAGCTGTGTGCAGTCAGTGGCTCCATGGAACCCAGAAGCAAACGGTGTGGGGAAAGTGTGACCTGTTTCCCCATGGTATGAGTGCTGAGGGTACCTTTTATTTTTTCAAACAACTTTTGAAAAATGTTTTTTTTAATTTATTTTTTTAATTTACATCCAAGTTAGTTAGCATATAGTGCAACAGTGATTTCAGGAGTAGATTCCTTAATGCCCCTTACCCATTTAGCCCATCCCCCCCTCACACAACCACTCCAGTAACCCTCTGTTCTCCACATCTAAGAGTCTCTTAAATTGTCCCCCTCCCTGTTGTTATATTATTTTTGCTTCCCTTCCCTTAAGTTCATCTGTTTTGTATCTTAAAGTCCTCTATGAGTGAAGTTATATGATATTTGTCTTTCTCTAATTTCGCTTAGCATAATACCCTCCAGTTCCATCCACGTAGTTGCAAATGGCAAGATTTCATTCTTTTTGATTGCCGGGTAATACTCCATTTGTGTGTGTGTGTGTGTGTGTGTGTGTGTGTGTGTGTACATATGTACACATCTTTATCCATTCATCCATTGATGGACATTTGGGCTCTTTCCATACTTTGGCTATTGTTGATAGTGCTGCTGTAAACAAAAAGAGACCCTCTTTCTCTGCATCCTCACCAACATCTGTTGTTGACTGCATTGTTAATGTTAGCCATTCTGACAGGTGTGAGGTGGTGTCTCGTTGTGGTTTTGATTTGTATTTCCCTGATGATGAGTGATGTTGAGCATTTTTTCATGTGTCGGTTGGCCATCTGAATGTCTTCTTTGGCGAAGTGTCTATTCGTGTCTTTTGCCCATTTCTTCACTGGATTATTTGTTTTTTGGGTGTTGAGTTTTATAAGTTCTTTATAGATTTTGGATACTAACCCTTTAAATGATATGTCATTTGCAAATATCTTCTCCCATTCTGTCAGTTGCCTTTTAGTTTTGCTGATTGTTTCATTTGCTGTGCAGAAGCTTTTTATTTTGATGAGGTCCCAATAGTTCATTTTTGCTTTTGTTTCCCTCACCTCCGGAGACATGTTGAGTAAGAAGTTGCTGCAGCAATGTTTATTTATTTTTGAGAGAAAGAGCACAAGCAGGGGAGGGGCAGAGAGAGAGAGAGAGTGAGACACAGAATCTGAAGCCCGCTCTAAGCTCTGAGATGTCAGCATAGAGCCTAATGTGGGGCTCAAACCCACAAACCATGAGATCATGTCGTGGGCCAAATCAGATGCTTAACTGACTGAGCTACCCAGGCATCCCTATTTTTCTTTTAATGTTTTATTTATTTTTGAGAGAGAGCAAGAGCGAGCATGAGCACAAGCAAGGGAGGGGCAGAGAGAGAGGGAGAGAGGATCTGAAAAGGCAGAGACACCATTGAAGGGCTCAACCTCATGAACCATGAGATCATGACCTGAGCCAAAGTCAGACATTTAACTGACTGAGCTGCCCAGGTGCCTTTTAAAATACAGTTTCAGGGGCATCTGGGTGGCTCAGTCGGTTGGGCGTCCTACTTCAGCTCAGGTCATGATCTCACGTCTCATGGGTTTGAGCCCCGTGTCCAGCTCTGTGCTGACAGCTCAGAGCCTGGAGCCTGCTAAGGATTCTGTGGCTCCCTCTCTCTCTGCCCCTTCCCCGCTCATGCTCTGTCTCTCTCTCTTTCTCTCAAAAATAAGTAAACATTAAAAAAAATTTTTTTAAATATAGTTTCATACATTTAGGTGGGAAGTGAACTAGGCAGTGCCCTTCTCGTTGCTGTGGTTTTGCGCCAGCCGTGACACCCTGCAGATGCCTCATTTTCCTTCAGAGAAACAGCAGCTTTAGACTAAAGACAAGAGCCATATACCTTCTAGAAGGGACATGTGCTGGAGCAGAAGCTAAGGCTAAGGCTCCTTCCTGGGGCAGGTGGGGGCAGGAGAGGCCAGGGGAGTTTGAACTACAGGCTGGAAGAGGGCATATGGCAAGAGGCAGTTTCAGGGAGTGCAGGGCAGTGTGTGGCAGTAGGTCCGGATGAGGAAAAGAGGAGGTGACAGCAGGGGCTTTGCAGGAAACCACTACAAGGAGAGTTCCCATACCTAGCAGGCCGGGCCCAGAGCCTTCTCCCTCTTGGCACCATCCATTTCTCTACCTGGGCTCTTCCAAAATGGCCTGTTCACCTTCCTAGTCCTGGGAGTTTGTTGGCACCCGAGTGGATTCTAGAGCCTGTTTTCCACCGCTGGGCAGGGGCCATGCTGCCTGCCATGGGATTCAGTGTATCCCAGCACTGTGAAGGCGAGTCCTGCCTAGGAGAAATCTGCTGCATTTGGTTCAGCTCAGCACACTAAGCTGCCCTAGGCCCCGTTTCTGATGTTGCTGACATCAGTGTGAATCACCTGGGACCATTTTCCTTCACTTGGCAGAGCAGCTGGGCCCAGCAGCTGGAGGCCTGAGCTTGTGTGTTCCTGTCCCTCTGCTCCCAGGCCTGGGGCCTAGTCACAAGTGGTGGGACAGCTCATTGTGTTTGCAGATGTGCTGGTGGGCCAGTCGCTTGGGTTTGGTGCCACTCTGACCCAGCTGCGTTAGAAGTGTGATAATGTAGCTTCCGGGTCCCCCACCATGCCAGCGTCCCATGTAGCTTCTCTGGCCTATGCACCCTGTGGGAGGAGAACGATGTTTGACTCTAGGAGCTTTGTCTGGTATACTAGAAGAAAGGTCAGGGCCCCTTGCCCAGCCAGGAGAATGGGCAGGCAAGGAGGGCGGGCATCCTGTCTTCCTGGTAGGATCTGGGTTCTTCTAAATGCTTTTTCTTATTCCCTGAATCAAGGACCAAGAGACTAGCAACCCCCAGAGTGATCCCCACCCAGTCCCCCTAGCACTGTGGCAGAGGAGTATGTGGGAGGGAGGCGTGGAGCTGTGGCCCCAGATGACACCAGTGTCTGGAGTGCCCTGGGAGAAGTGCCAGATTTCATCTGCAGAACTGGATGGTCCAAGAGTTAGGGTTGGGGGTTGTGGGCTGGGCTACAGGAAGCAGGCTCTGAGGGGATGCTCAGGGGTTTGACTAGGGTGTGGAAGAAGCCACCACCTCCAACCCTTGGAAGCTCTGAAACTGGCAGGGCCTTTGGATTGGTCCTGGGCGAGGCAGCTCTCTGTGGGACTCACTCAAACGTCAGACCGAGGATCCTCAGGCCACCTGTGCTGGCAAGGGCTGACACAGGGGCCACTTTGCTCCCATTAAACCTGAGACACAGCCTCCCACTGTGGCCTGATGGCTGAGGGGGTTCATGGAAGCATGTAGGAAGACAGTCCCATTTGTCACAGAGCACATTCCTCACAGGCACACAGATGAGAGAATCACAGGCTGGGGAGGCCAGGCAGCACCATCCAAGGCCATAAGCTTCTCTGGCTCCCACACCTGTGAGATAGAGACATAGGAATGTCCTGTCCCAGCTTAGAAGCCTGTAGACTTTATGGTCTCCCTGCCAAGGAGCAAGGGCTACCCAGCATGGCCTTTCAGCCAGCACTTCAGTGATCATGGACTTGTGTCCATCCTTGGGGTGGGGAGCTGTACCTATGTTTGTATTCACAGGGTAGGGCATCTGAAGGAAGGTGTGCGGGTGAAGCTGAAAGGGAGAGGGGGCTTGTTTGTGCAGATGGAATCTGTGGGCCTGGGGTGGGGGGAGGGAGCAAGGATGCAGCAGGAGTGAGAGTGTGTGGCAGGTGAGAGCAGGCTGAGCCCCATCCACTTCCAGGTCAGCCAGAACAGCCTCACCATGCTGTCCTCACCATCGCCGGGCCAGCAGGTGCAGACCCCGCAGTCGATGCCCCCTCCCCCCCAGCCGTCCCCGCAGCCTGGCCAGCCCAGCTCGCAGCCCAACTCCAACGTCAGGTAGGCCTGGCCGGGGTGGCCCTCCCTGCCTGGCTCCCAGGGCGGGCCCCACCTTGTGCCCCAGCTCACAGATGCATCTGCTTTTGCTTTGCTGCAGCTCCGGCCCTGCCCCTTCCCCCAGTAGCTTCCTGCCCAGCCCCTCACCGCAGCCCTCCCAGAGTCCAGTGACGGCACGCACCCCGCAGAACTTCAGTGTTCCCTCCCCGGGACCTTTAAACACCCCTGGTAAGTCAGGCTTGGGGTGGGTGTGATCCAGGGACCAGAGCCCATCATGTAACCCACACACAGCCCTGTGGGTTGAGGTGCTGAGATTCACCCCCTTACCCTCTGGAGGCCTCAGCTTGTAATGGGGTGGGTGAGCCCTAGATCCCCCACCTTGAGGGTTTGCAGAGGGCCCGGGCTTGTGGGCTGAAGCCGCATTAACCACATTGTGTTCTGCAGTGAATCCCAGCTCGGTCATGAGCCCAGCTGGCTCCAGCCAGGCTGAGGAGCAGCAGTACCTGGACAAGCTGAAGCAGCTATCCAAGTACATCGAGCCCCTACGCCGTATGATCAACAAGATCGATAAGAATGAAGGTGCGGCTGGTCCAGGGCAGGGGTGCAGTGGAGGGGGCGGGGGGGATGCAAGTACCCCTGGCACGTGTCTTAGTAGCCCCTCTCTGTCCCAGACAGAAAAAAGGATCTGAGTAAGATGAAGAGCCTTCTGGACATTCTGACAGATCCCTCTAAGCGGTGAGTTTTGCCCCTGGTCCTGGGGGCAGGACAGTGGTGTGCCCATGTCTGGCATCTTGGTTAGCCCAGCCTTGGACGGGCGTTTGGTGGTGAGACGGAGTTTAAAGAAGGGGCCTCGGGCCTCCACAGGTGCCTCCAAGCCCTTGGCCCCTTGTCTTTGCCAGTATCCAGCCCCTGCCCTGCCCCTGACTTCCCAGTGGCGTTGGGCAAATGACTGCATCTCATTTACTCCGTTGCAAAAGGAGTGACTATGGCTCACCCGGGTTGGCTGTGAAAATGAAACAAGACATCGCCTTGAGAAGGACTTGTAAGGCATTGGAGCCCTGGTTCACAACATGGCACACGTGCCCTGCCCCCAGCTGCCAGCTGTTCTGCTCTGAACGCCAGAGACGGGCCAGCTCTGCAGAACTGTGCACATGGACTGGCCTTTGGGTTCTGTCCCTATTTCTGCATCAGTTTGGCTATGCTCCCTTCTAGAAGATCTTCTCTGTTCTATTTACCGTGCAGAATGCTAGAAACTGCAGAACTAGATGTATTGGAGCTGGGCAGCACTCAAGCCTCTAGGCTCAATCCCTCTTTGGGACTCTAGGGCTTGGGGCAGGGACCTGGCCTCTGTCTCTCCCCCTGACCCATCACCTTTATGCCCTCTTCTGATGAGCAGGACCGGACAGCTCCTGGACGTGGGACCATCTTGCCTTATACTCTGGGTCTAGGAATAGTTCAATGACTGGGGCTCCTGTGGAGGGTTCTGGTGGCCAAGGCTGGTTCCATGCACACCAGGACAAGCTAGGCAGGGAGCGGTTGGGATGAGTGCTCAAGAGCCGCTGACACCTCATCCTTGAGCACCCAGAATCAGTCACATCCCCTCTCCCCATAGGTGCCCCCTGAAAACACTCCAGAAGTGTGAGATTGCCCTGGAGAAGCTCAAGAATGACATGGCAGTGGTGAGTGGGGCACCATGGCCTGGTGGTATTCAAAGGGCCACAGGCATCTGTGGGGAGAATTCAGAACCACAAGCTGAGAGAAGCCTTCACAGTCAGGAGTGGGCAGAGGGGCCATGCTGCTCAGCCTGGGGACCTTGCCCAGGAGTCTTTTGCCAGGTCAGGTCTGCTGTGCGGAAGGAGAGTGTATGTGGGAACATGGGAGAAGTCACCCTGTGGCTGTGGTCCTGGGGTGCTTTCTGCAGCCCCCAGGTGCATGGGCTTTCTTGTATGCCCATCTCCACCATCAGGCCTCCAGCCAGCCCTGCCCAGCCCCAGTCCAAGCCCTGGGGGAAGGGAACTCTGGGGAAGGTCAAGGCTGCAGAAGGCAGGCGAATGTATCCAGGATCAGCCGTATTTGTCTCCAGGGGGGCAGAGGTTGTGGGGAAGCCACAGAAGTCTGGCTGTGAAGGATAAGGACTTCAGGGTCTGGAAAGCCTCCCCAAGAGTGGGCTGCTGACGTCCCCACTGCCCATCCTGTCACAGCCCACGCCCCCACCACCCCCGGTGCCGCCAACCAAGCAGCAGTACCTGTGCCAGCCACTCCTGGATGCCGTCCTGGCCAATATCCGCTCACCTGTCTTCAACCATTCCCTGTACCGTACATTCGTGCCAGCCATGACGGCCATCCACGGCCCACCCATTACGTACGTACAGTCCAGGGTTCAGCCTCGCAGTGGGTGGTGGGCCGTGGGCCACGGGCCACAGCCTAGTGTGGTGTGGTGACCGTGGTGGTCTCTTCCAGGGCCCCGGTGGTATGCACTCGGAAGCGTAGGTTTGAAGACGATGAACGGCAGAGCATTCCTAACGTGCTCCAGGGGGAGGTGGCCAGATTAGACCCTAAGTTCTTGGTGAACTTGGACCCATCTCACTGCAGTAACAACGGCACCGTCCACCTGATATGCAAGTTGGGTGCGTACAGGGGAGGGCGGGCGGGGCTGGTGCTATGGGAGAGTGAGTCCTGAGCTACAGCCCAAGGCCCTAGAGCAGGCCCAGCACAGGCCCGCATGATCCATGTGGACAGGCACTTGGCCTCCCACAAACAGGCATGCTCACACCACACCCTGAAGCCCACCATCCCTGTGTCCTCCTGGATCCTCACACATACCTGGCCCAGGAGGTGCTCTGAGGGCAGAGCCCTGAGCCCACAGACTCTTATCTCTCACCGGCCTGCCAGGGAAGCCCCTCCCTCCCAACCAGATATGGCTGTGCTTGCCTGAGGCCTTAGGGAGATGTGGAAGTGGGAATCAGAGTGACCTCCAGACTGCAGCAAGCCTCACCAGAACCTTTTGGGATATGAAGAGCCCTGTTTAGAGCAGGGCTATGAGGCAGGGCAGCCTGGGCCAGGTCACAGGCATAGACACATGTGTTGCAGATGACAAGGATCTCCCAAGCGTGCCGCCGCTGGAGCTCAGTGTGCCTGCCGACTACCCCGCCCAGAGCCCACTGTGGATTGACAGGCAGTGGCAGTACGGTGAGCCAAGAGGACAGCCTTGGGGAGGCCTCACGGCTGCCGTCTAGGGACCCTGGTAGGGGGCATCAGCTCAGGGCAACCGAGATTTGCTCTGTGCCCCGCAGCTGAGGCCCCTCCTCCCCTTTCTCTGCTGCCCCTCTGTGGGCAGGAGTGGGTTGCCCAGAAGTCACTTGGGAAGAAAGGGGTCCATCCTGTGTCTGCAGGGCGGTCACCTGTAGTGAGAGAGAGGCGAGCAGGTCCAACCGCCTTTGTGGGCCTCTGCAAGGCTGTTACGGGAGTACAGAAGGAGCTTGGGTTTATGGAGACCCACCTGGGTGACATGGCTTCAAACCAGAGGCCCGGAGAGACCCCTGTTGATGGTGGCCAGTCCCCCTGCAGTGCAGAGCTGGTGCATAGCGCTGGGATCCCAAGGCTGTCCCTGAGAGAAAGCCCTGGGCTCCAGACCTGTTCACATTCCAGTTCTCCACTGATGCATGGGCCTGGGAGGGGACCGTGTTGGCCGCCCCACTGTGTGCGGGAGATGGCATCCTGGTCAGGTTGACTGGCTTTGATGCCCCAGACGCCAGCCCTGTGTCTGTGGGGCGGCCTTTCATAAAGAGTTGCTTGTGCAGCCCAGGGTCAGGCCCAGCACTGGCTGTCCCGGCGGAGGTCACAGCGGCACTCATGGCCCGTTGCTCTGTTGCAGACGCCAACCCCTTCCTGCAGTCAGTGCACCGGTGCATGACCTCGAGGCTGCTGCAGCTCCCGGACAAGCACTCGGTCACAGCCCTGCTCAACACCTGGGCGCAGAGCATCCACCAGGCCTGCCTCTCCGCCGCCTAGCCACCCACCCACTGGGGACCACGGGGATAGCCGGCAACCTTGTCAGGGCCACAGCGGACATGCACCTCACGTTGGACATTTCTAGGTGTTGGCTCCCTTAGAGAACCTGGGCTTAGATTAGCTTTCCTGCTTTTATCTTCTGCCTTGGGGACCTGCCAAACATTTTCCCATACTTGTACATGACTGGGCAGGTGGCTGTGGAGCTGGCTGCTTCGTGGTGGGGTTGGGACTCCCCCCACCTCCACTCCCCCCCGGGAGTCGGACATGCCTCAGCCCTGTGTGCTCCTCCTTGGGCTGCTGTCCCCTTGGCTTCTCCAGGGCCCATGCCCTTCCTCAGCAGCCTGGGGGAGAACTCCAGGTCTCGTTAGAGCCTCTTGTGTGTGTGCCAGAAAACTTTTTGTTTCTGTAGGGGAACATGGAGAGCATAGGAAACCCTGAAAACACACACGGAATTCTCTGGTCACAGGTTTGGGTTCAGACCCTTCCACCATTGCCGTGGGGGGCACGCCACTGGAAAGCTCCTGGATCCAAGGGCCGCTGGCTGCGTCTCAGAAGGAAAGTCGGCCAGCAGGCAGTTGCGAATCCCCTGCCATCACCTGGGACTCATACCTCATGGCATTCTCCCTTTAAGCCATGGGGGTCTGCTCAGCACTGTGGGGTGCCTAGGGAGCAGGGACACCTGAGTGGATCCTGTACCCGGCACCGTGCCCACTCACTGGGCACTTGGGCCTGTTCTTGGGTCAGGGCAGCATCCTCAGGACCTGGCGTCATCAGAGCTGCTCCAGAGAGTGAAAGCTCCCTGACAGGGCATCAGCCCTCTGGCCATGAGAAGCTTCCCCTTTTGTATGTGCACTACCGTGTCATCTGTGGTTCTTATAATAAATTTATTATTCCTGTGTTTGTCATGAGTTTGTCACTGTGTCCCCTCCCACAAGTCTGGGACCACTATCCAGTGAGGTATGCTTTCAGGGCCGAGCCAGATTCCTCACCTTGGAGATGGCCGTGGATGCCCAGACCTTAGTTCACCCTTTTTTGACAGTATCAGTGCCTCATCCTGGTTTACCCCGAGGTTTCTGGCAAAGCTCCTGCTGCCCAAAGAAGAGGCAGAGATCAGCACTGAGGAAATGGCCAGTGGGGCCAGTAGCCCTGTCCTGCCAGGGGAGGGTCGACACTAAAACTGACCACACCCATGAGACATAGGAAGCTCCGGTTCTGGTGAGTAAAGGGGTGGTGAGGCTCTTGGGTGGGAATCTCAGGGTGGGACCCTAGCGCCCTGGAGAGGACCATTCTCCCATGGCCGTGGCCCTCCACAGCAGAAGGCAGCTCGGTAGGATGGCTCGTTAGCTGGGATTGTCAGTGTGGAGGCTGGACGGCGCTGTGGCAGGGGGGACGGGACTTGCCCTTGTGCCTGGAAGGCAGTCCCAGCCCAGCCAAGGGCCAGGAAACCCCCTGCACTCAAAGAAGGGTGCATGCTGTGCCTGCCCGTGGCGCAGGGCACCCACCAGGCCCTGGACAAGTCCTGGTGACTGCCCCAGTGGGCCCCTCCCACCGCAGGGAGCAGAGCTGGGGGCACAGGGCAGGGCAGCCATGTCAGATAGCGGTGAGGGATGAGGTTCACAAGTGGAGAAACGAGCTTTATTTCCAGTCTTCAACAGGTAGGGTAATACTTATTTAATGTGTTTTTGTGTAAATGCAGAATAGCAAAATACCGAGCAAGAAAACAGTGTCTCGGTTCTGAGAGCAACCAAGTACTTTATCTGCCATGAACTTTGCTTATCTGGAATTTCGTGCGGCCTAAACGTGGTCGAATTCTTTTGAAGTGCTATCTAGAGAGGGTTAGCGTCTCCAGCTGTAGGGCATTGGCCTGGCCCTGACCTGGCATGCAGACGTCGACACGTGCCGCCCGCCTCAAAGGACAGAGCGGTGCAGCCGCCGGCGCTGCACCACCTGCAGCCTTTTCTGCCGCTCAGCAAAGTTACTCTTCAAGGTCTGCTTCAGCGCGGGCAGGATGGGGCGCTCTGCCACGGGCATAGGGCTCAGAATCAGGCTGGTAGGGCAGAGGGAGGTCACTACAGGTGCCCCCGGGAGCAGGAGCGGAGACTTGGCTGGCAGCAGGGCCCCAGGCAAGGCACTGAGCTGTCCCTGCCCCTTATGTACTGGGCTCAGGCCACCCCACCCTCCCCCTGCCGGTGGGACTCACCATTTCTTGGGGATGCCCTTGGTGGGGACCTTGGGGAGCTGCATGGCTCCCTGGTGAAGGGCCTCCTGGTCCCTGGTGAAAGAGGAGTCGGTAGTGAGCCCCAAAAGAGCAGACCTCACTGGGATGCGGTGGGGGCCACGCCGAATCACTCACTTGGGAGAGCTGGGGCCGGCCTCCTCAGATGCAGCCTTGGGCCTCCTCAGGTTCCCTTCCAGGAGGGCCTTGAGGTGCTGCAGCTGGAAGGCAGGGAGAAGAGGGGCAGTGGGCGGGGTCTGCGGAGGCACTGGGGTCCCCGCTGCCTGAGCCTCACCTCTTGGGCCTGCAGGAGGTTGGCGTTCCACAGCTGGCGGATGACCACTTCGCATTGCTGAAGCGTGGTGGGCTTGCGCAGGTGCAGGGGCAGATTCATCACGGGGGGCTGCTTGCCCTTGTGCTGGCTGCCTGCCACCCAGGGGGCTGCTGCACTGGACGTCTCCACTTCTTCATCTCTGGAACAGGCACTACAGCAGCCCAGAGCTAGCCTGCCAGGATTGGTCTAACCACCCACCACCTCTCTTGAGGGCGGCATCCACACCAGTGTGCGGCTGGTGTGGGGAAGAAGGGTGTGTCTACACAGCCTCGTCGGGGTCTGGTTCCCTTCTGCTGGCCAGGGTGCTCCAGACACCAGGTGGCGGGGGTGGGGGGCCATCTCTGGTGCCAGCTGTGACCTGGGCGTATCCCTTCCTCTCCCCTCAAGGTGCACCGAGGGTCAGATGTGGTTCAAGCTGTGTGACTGCCCTCACTCCTGACCCCACACCTGTGGGGCTGGTTGAGAGGGACTCTAAGTAAGGACCGTGCAGAGAAGCAGGACCCCGTCCTGCTGGCTGAACTACCCAGGGGACAACAGGGTCTCTTCGGATGCAAAGTCCAGGTTCACTGCTGCTTTCCAGGAAGTCCCAGAAACAGGTGTCAACCCTGGTCTTGCTCTGGCCTGCTGGCTCTGTGCCTTGCGGAGGCCAAGCACATTTCCCAGGGTGAGCCCAGGAACCCAACTTACTGTTGTTCTTTTGCTTGTTGTCTTGGTGAGAAGCAAACTAATGTGAAGGCCAAGTTACTTTGTTTCATTTCTGTGAGAAATTAGTTTCTGGGCTGCTGTTGGCACCTTCGTGTGGGCTCAGGTCAGCACAGGGCATTGCCCGCCAGATGGGCCTGCCTGGAGTGAGTCTGCTTTCACCCTGGAGACTGACCCATTTGGAAGGGCAAGGCAGCTGGCTGGTTCCAGAATGTGAACCTACTAAATGCAACGCTGGGCCCACAGGGTACAGGTGAGCCCTTACTTGGCCTGCCCCTGCACCCCTGGGGCTTGGTCCCGCTTGCTGTTGTGAAACAGGGCAGCAGCTGGGGTCTTCTCTTCCAGGTCCGTCTTCGGAGGAATGTCAGTTTTTGAGTCTTGCTTCTTGGAGAAGCTGGGCCGGGGCCTGGCCTTTCCTTGAGAGTTGGCTGTAGATCAGACCCAGACAGGGCAGTCACTGTGGGTGGGCATCAAGAGCCAGGGCCCACGTCCTCCAGGATTGGCTGTGAGTGCCCAAGGAGCGCCTGCCCTCTGCCTCGGTTTCCTCCTTGTAAAGGAGAGATGGTAACAGAGTCCCCATTGGGGGGGCTGCCAGGTGACCCAAAAAGGGGGTCTGTGGGTGGTGCCTGCTGAACGCCCTAAAATTACTGCTGCTGTAGAAGCTGGCCTCCCCCTACTTGTACTGGGTCAGTCTCCCATGCCTCGGGGAAGTCCAGGGGTCAGGGTGGCCCCGCAGCTGTTCCCTGACTCTGAAGCAGCACCCCATTTTGGGCAAAATGAAACTGTATGAGAGTTCTGGGACCCGGCCTGCACAGACTTCCTTTCCACGGACAAGGCCCACGGCCTGCCTAGGCCCTGCATGGAAGGGGCAAGGGCCACTCCCGGGGAGGATGCCTGGCCTCTCACAGAGGCCGAGTGCAGAGAAGGGGCTATTAGCTCCCCTCACTCTGCAGAGGACACCACAAGCCCAGAACGCTAGGCAGGGCTGTCCCACCTGTATCCACCTGCTTGCAGGAAACACGACAAGCAGGGCTTCTGCCAGGCTGCCCTTGGAAGACCACTTAGGAAGGCTCAGGGGCTCCTCTCTTTGTATGCAGGCAGGGTGTGCCTGCCACAGGACCTTGTGCCCCACGTTGATCTGACGTTCACTTCCTTTGTAGCCAACCCCGCTTTCGCTTTCGTAGTCTCCCTCTGGCCAACTCATGGTCCTGTCACACCCCTCCTCGGCTCCTTCCTTCCTGCTGGTGTCAGCTGGCGGCCACCCTCTCTGGCTCCCTTCAGCTACTCCTTAACCCTTAAGTCCACAGAGCTTGGCAAAGGTGCAATCTGGTCAGCACCCCACACTGGCCATCGGGGCCCAGGGCCCCAGTGGGGCATGTGCCCCTCCCCTGACCCTGAGTTCACACAGGGTGCTGGCATGCCAACTGACAAGGTCGAATTTGAGACGGACTTGATGGACCGAAAGCTGGAATTGGAAGTGCTGCCTGTGGGAAATGCACACGGTTAGTCTGAGATGGTGGCAGCACCACCTTGGTCCCAGCTTTCCCGGACACTTCTGTGCCCCGCTGTTGGGAGGGGCCAGGCCACCCGTGCCTTCCTCCTGGCCCTGCAGGCCTGTGTGTTTGTGTTTGTGTTTGTGTTTGTGTTTGTGCAGAGCCCTCCCCCCCGCTCTGGTGAGGCAGAACCAAGGCCAAGGGGAAGGTGATTTCTGGAAGGGCCATCCAGAAAGCAGCGGGCTTGGGCCCGAAGAAGCAGGCCCTGAATGGGAGGATGGCCTCTTCTGATATCCCACTGGGGACCCCCGACCCTGCAGGACTGGGACCATTAACAGGCCCTGCCACTTGCCCAGGATAGCTCACTGGAACTGCTCTGCTCTGCTCGAGGAGGGCCCACCACCACTGTTCCCATATTCCATGTCCCCTAGGAAGGGAGCCCCGGGACATCCCCAGACTGGGGCATACCAAGCTAACACCTCTCAGACCACCTCTTGATGTCAGACTTGGCCCCAAAGGTATGTGGGGGGAACAGGCCCAACACGGCCTGAGTCTCCCTGGGCTGGGCTGGAGGACAGGCAAAGAGAAAGGGGCTGTCACGATGAGGAAGGGCCTTAGACGAGTGACTGCAGGTCTCTCTGTCTCTACACTTGCTCACAGCAGACATGGCAGGGAGGATCCCCAGAAGGACTGTGCCCAGAGCCGTCTGTGCCAGAGGCACAGGGCTGGGGGCTGCCATAGCAGCAACCCAAGTAAAAGAATCCAGCAGAGCAGCAAGGCTGGGGGCCCGGGGGCGGGGCGGTGGTGGCAGGGGTGGGGTCTCGGCAGCCCCACCCCAAGCTGCTCTTCCTGCTTCCTTACTGCAGACTTCAGGCCTTGGGATCCCCGAGAGCCCCACCTGCTGTGCTTGGGTGCACAGTCACCCACACCATGGCGGGGGGTGGGGGGCAGTGGTGTCTGTCCAGGTCCCCCAGGATTCCTCCCCACTGGGATAGTACATGGGCCAGTGCAGCTAGCTGGGTAGACACAGGCACTCTGGAGGGGCTATTCCTGACAGAAGTAATTTCCCATCAGGCACCCAAGGGCCTCAGTCTTACCTTCCTTTGGCTTCTGATTCATTATTAGCTTGTAATGGAGATCTGAAAGCAAGCATGTGCTCTGGTCATTTTTGAAACTGCAGCCATTTTGGGAGGAGAGGTTTTGGCTTGCCCTGTGCACTCCCCGCTGAACCCCTGAGAGACCTCACACACTGCCCCGTGGGCCAAGCCTTTACCCTGGGTGTCTTAGGGCCAGCAATGCCTCTAGCTGTTCCCTGAGCCAGAGCCCTTGGGTGAGAGCCTCGCCAGGAGTCCATTCCTCTGCCCATGACATCTATAGGGCACCCTCTGCTAGGTGGAGCCCCAAGCTCCAGGGGAACAGAGGTGAGTGAGTCAGGATGGCCCAGTCCTCCAGGAGCCCCTAGTCATGGATGAGCAAATGTGGTCAGAGCAATGATCAAGCGACACCCAGAACGTGAGCTGGCCACATCCAGCCTGGGCATCAGGGAGGGACAGGGGTGAGACTCAAGACTCCTTATGTCAGGAGGAGGGAGTCCTGACATCATGGTGATCCCTTGATCTAATAGCCCTTCAGGTAAAGGCAACAGGAGAAAGGTGGGGAGAAACTGAGACAGGGCTAAGAATGTGGGGGGAGGAGTTCCAACTAGAGCATAAGGGAGAAGAGAGAGGACAGCAGTGTCCCACCGTGATAGGCCTTAAGTTCTGCTTCAGGCCTGGCCCATGGCGGTGAGGAGCCACCAGCGGGGCAAAGTTAGGAAGGACCTGCCCTGAGGAGACGAGGGGGCAGGGGGAGGTGTCCAAGGAGGGGCTGGATGGGAATGGCAAGTCGGCTCTCGATCTGTGTTTAGTTTGTGAAAATCACTGAGCTGTACACTCGCACTTTTTACTTCCATAAAAGTTTTTTAGAACAGGCGGGCCCGACTTGCCTAGAGAGGAGACTGCGACCCGGCTTAATGTGGGAAACGCTGCACAGCCAGACCACCCCACCAGACCGTGGGGCGGCCCCGTCGACCCCGCCCACGAAGACCCAGGTTTGGGGCCCGGGGGTGCGGAGGAGGCAGGGGGTGCGGAGGCGGCAGGGGGTGCGGAGAGGGCAGGGGGTGCGGAGGGGGCAGGGAGTCCGAGACCCACGTAGCAGGACCCGGGGTGGGGCTTGCTGCCCTGTGTCCTCCTTATACCCTGTTTAAGGGTTTCTAAACCTCGTGTTCTAGAGTCCACGAGTGTTTCGGTACTGGAGGCACCCGGGAGCGGCAGGTCTGCCTCTCCCTCGGGCCCCAGCCGCGGAAGACGCCTCACTCGCGGCCGCGGCGCCCGGACTCACCCTTGTTCTCCCGCTTGAGGTGCTCGATCTCCTCGTGGAGCTTGACCAGTGTCTCCGAGTGCTGCTGCTGCAGGAACTGCAGGCTCTTCTCCAGGTCCACGACCCGCTTCTGCGCCTCGATGAGCCCAACCTGCGTGCTGTGCTGCGCGGCCTGGAGGATGGCGGGCGGGCGCAGGCGCGACGTGCCCCGGGAGCCCGGGAGCCCCGAGCTGGGGGGCCGCTGCCCGGCCGCCGCCACCCCCGCCCTCATGTCGCCGCTGCCGCCGCCTCTGCCGCCGCCTCTGCCGTCGCTGCACTCCCACTTGGTGGCTCGAGTGCCCCGGCCTGGTGCCGCGTCGCCATGGAAACGGGCGCGCGCGGGCGAGGGGGGCGGGGCGTGCGGCGGGGCGTCGTCTGTGATGCCCGAGAGACCACGCTGCTGGTGGGGGTGGGGCCTGCGTCAAGTTTGCCTGAGCTCGTACACCCTGACTTTGAAAGGCATCCTCTGAATTAAGGTCAGATAATCGTCCGCCTTTCCATAGGTCTTACTGTCCAATTGTCTATGCTTGTTTATTTTAATAGTTCGCTTCTGGAATAGATGATATGGATTACATATTCAAAAATCCAAAGGTAGAGGACTTTCTGCTTTATGAAATGTGGACAGAATATATGAAACAGCCACCTGGAAACAACGGAGAAGAACAAAAAGCAAAGTGGACGAAGGCAGCTCTTGAAAGAAGAGCTGCTTGGGGCGCCTGGGTGGTTCAGTTGGTTAAGTACCCAACTCTTGAGTCTGGCTCAAGTCACAACTGTGAGATGGAGACCCGTGTCAAGCTCTGCGCTGAGAGCAAGGAGCCTGATTGGGTCTCTCTCTCTCCCTGTCTGTCTCTCTCTCTCTCCCTCTCTCCTCTCTCTCTGCTCCTCCTCCGCTTGCATGCTCTCTTTCTCTCAAAATAAATAAATAAAACTATTTTTAAAAAGAAGAGCTGCCTTTTCCCTGAGCTCTCTCTTCTGGTCAGCCAGACCTCAAACAGGAAGCCACAGTCCTATTGGTTGCAGAAGGCAGAGGATGGAATTTGGGAAGGACAGTGCAGCTGGAAACTGAGGGGGCAACACAGTGAAGTTTGGAGCCTCTGCAAGTGAGGAGTTGAAAGCAATAAACTTCAAATATGTGGCTGGCCTGAACTGCCCACAGAATTCCAGGGATTCCAGGGAAAGAGAAAGAGCTGGAAGGCCAAAAGCTGAGAAGAGATTCATTTGCTGCTAGCTCCAGGGGAGACAGAATTTGGAGTCTGACAGAGCAGCTTGGTAAACGCCTCAGTTTTTCTTTTAACCCCCAAAAGGATCACACCTTGGTAATAAAGACTATGTTCTAGAAATAAGAGATTTGCCTTAGAACTAAGGGCAAAATCAGAAAATACCCACCCTCATAAAACTTAAAAGCCCAGCCTCCACAAGGTTTTGGTGACGTTCCAATAATTCAACCCCCTGGAGAACAAAACTCAACACTCTTCAGAGAATTATAACAGAACCCAGAATCTCTGTGTCCTGTCATCCATGATGTCTGCTATACAATAAAAAATACCAGACATGCCAAGAAACAGACAAATGTGACTGAGTCACGAGAAAAAAAAATCCAGATTCAGTCAATGGAAATAGATCTGCAAATAATACTAGATAAGAAAAGTTACAGAAAAGTATTTTATAATGAATATGATTAAAACCTACAGAAAAAGATGGCCATAGTGAGTGGAATCATAGAAAAAAAAATGATTGATAAAGCGTTAAAAATGAAAGGGAAAAAAAAGGAAATCCTACAACTACAAATGTACCTGGATTTCTGGTTTCCTGGTCCAGCCTTGGCAATCATCGCTGCCATCCGCACAAAAGAGAAAGTCGCTGACAAGCAGAAAAATCAATGAACTCTTCTTAGATCCATCAGAGAACTGAGATCACAGGACAAACGGCTGCCCCCAAATTGGAGAGACAGAGAATCACAACCCACTGGAGCATCAATCTCTGTCTGAACCACTACCAGGCGAGGAAAAGCTAAACTGTAATGGATGAATTGCTGGTGTGGCCAGTGTAGACAAGGGTTAAAGAGTTCAGGGGGCAGAGGTCCAATCTTAAGGGGCCCGCACCTTTGTGAGTTTAACCTCCAGGAGCCCTACCAGATTCTCATGAGGAAGAAAGATGGAAAAAATCCCCTTGTGGTCCCAATAGGAAGAGGGTGAGGCAGCCATTTTGAAGTATTGCCCAGAGCTTTCTGTTCTTCAGGGATTTCCCTCAAAACAAACTAAGACAGCCCCAAATGCCAAACCGGCTGGGATTTTAATAGAGCCTAACAGACCTGGAGGAAAAGAAATACCTAACTCTAGCTGCTTCTAGCCTTCCCCTCTCTCCACACCTTTCTACCACATCAGTGGGGGCCTGTGTAAAAATGGGATACAAGCGAAAGAATTGCCCATCTCAGAACTAATTTAAGAAGTGTCTAGGGGCATCTGTGTGGCTAAGTTGGTTAAGCATCTGACTCTTGATCTCAGCTTAGGTCTTGATCTCAGGTTCATGAGTTCAAGCCCTACATTGGGTCCCATGCTGGGCATGAAGTCTACTTTAAAAAAAAATAATAATAATAAGTTTCTAGGAAAACCCAAAGACAACAAGGAAGACAAATTGAGGGCACCGGAGGAATATTTTGCCTCTGACACCTATGGCTGCAACAAGCAATAAACATGGACTAAACCCTGGCAAGATAAACAAAATCTCATGCTACAGGCCTGTTTACCTCAGTTGCTTCTTCACAGCACATCATATCCAAATTTCAACAAAAAATTACAAGGTATACTATGAGGTGCCTGGGTGGCTCAGCCAGTCAAGTGTCCAACTTCGGCTCAAGCCATGATCTCACAGTCCATGAGTTCAAGCCCCACACTGGGCTCTCTGCTGTCAGCGCAGAGCCTCCTTTGGATCCTCTATCTCCCTCTCTCTCTCTCTCTCTCTCTCTCTCTCTCTGCCCCTCCCCAGCTGGCTCGCTCTCTCTCAAAATAAATAAACCTAAAAAAAAAATTACAAGATATACTAAAAGACACACACACACACACAAACTCCCACATAGTTTGAAGAGACAGAACAAGCATCAGAGCTAGACTTGGATCTGGAGAGATGTTGGAATTATTGAATTGAAATTTTTATTTTTTCACATCTTATTTTATTTTATTTTTTATTTTAAAGAGAGAAAGAGAGTGCAAGCAGGGGAGAGGGGCAGAAGGAGAAAGAGAGGATCTTAACCAGGCTCCATGCTTAGCGAGGAGCCTGACACAGGGCTTGATCCCGTGACCCTGGAATCATGACCTGAGCTGTAATCAACAGTCAGACTTCAACTGACTGAGCCACCCAGGCGCCCCATCAGATTGGGAATTTTAAACAACTATGATGACTATGCTAATGGCTCTAATGGAAAAAGTGGACAATATGAAAGAATTGATGGATAATGTAAGCAAAGAGATGTAAACTCTAAGAAGGTAAAGGAAATGTGTGAAATCAAGAACGCTGTAACACAAGTGAAGAATGCCTTTGATGGGCTTATCAGCCGACTGGGCGAGGCCAAGGAAAGAATCAATGAGCTTGAAGTTACGTCAAGAGAAACTTCCAAAACTGAAATATGAAGAGAAGGATGAATGAAAATGACAGAACAGAATATCCACAAATCCTGTGACTGTTTCAAAAGGTGTAACGTATGTAGAGTGAGAAGACCGGAAGGAGAAGAGAGAAAGGAACAAAAAATATTTACAGCAATAACGACTGATAATTTCAAAAATTAACGAAAGACAACAAATCACAGATCCAGGAAGCTCAGGGAACACCAGGCAGGAGAAACACACACAAAAAATCTCCTCCTGGGCATATCACATTCTCACTGGAGAAAATTAAAGACAAAGAGAAAATCTGGAAAGAAACCAGAGGAGGAAAAAAGAAAAAGGGCTTTCATAGTAAGAAGTAAAGATAGAATCACATCGCATTTCTCCTCAGAAACCACGCAAGCAAGAGAGTGAAGAAAGATATTCATGTTGAAAGAAAAAAGCCACAAACTTAGAGTACTGTATCTAGCTACATTTTCCTTCAAAAGTAAAGAAGAAATAATAAAGACCTTCTCAGACAAACAAAAATTGAGGAACTTCGTTGCCAGTAGCCCTGCTTTGTGAGAAATGTTAAAAGAAATTCTTCAGAAAGAAGAAAAATGACATAGGTCAGACACTAAGATCTACATTAAGAAAAGAGCATTAGAGAAGGAATAAATGACGGTAAAAAAAAAATTGCTGTTTCATATTCTTAAAACTTAAAAAAAAATTGTGGGGCTCGAACTCACAACCCCAAGATAAAGAGTCACATGCTCCACCGACTGAACCAGCCAGGCACCCCTTCTTTTTCATATTCTTGTTTTTAAGCTTATTTATCTATTTTGAGAGAGAGGGAGAGAAAAGTGCAGGAGGGGCAGAGAGAGGGGGAGAGAGAGAATCCCAAGCAGGTTCTGCACTGTCAGCGCAGAGCCCCATGTGGGGCTCAAACTCACAAACCGTGAGATCATGACCTGAGCCAAAATCCAGAGTTGGATGTTTAACCGACTAAGCCACCCAGGCGCCCCGTCATATTCTTAATTAATCTTACAGATAACAGTTTGTTTAAAATAACCATAGCAAAAAATAATCATCATCATAGCAACAATGCATTTGGTAATTATAGCTTATCAATAAGTGAATGACAGCAATGTTATCAGAGATGGGAGGGAGAAATCAGAAATATTCTAAGGTCCTGCACTCCCGTGAGGTGCTATGGTGTTATTCTAAAGAGAACTTGGATTCACTGTAAGTGTATACTCAAGGGCAAACACTTAAAATAATTTTAAATCAAAAGTATAATTGATATGCTAAGAGAAGAGAGAAATGGGATAATATAAAAGGTTCAGTTAAAGGGGTGCCTGGCTGGCTCAGTCAGAAGAGCACGCAACTCCTAATCTTGTTGGGATTGGGAGCTCAAGCCCCACGTAGAGATTACTTAAAAATAAACAAACTTAAAAAAAAAAAAAAGTCTGAGTTAAAGCCAGACAAGGTGGGAAAAGAGTGGAAGACAAAAAGAGAAACAAAGAGCAATGAATAGAAAACAGTAACAGGGGCGCCTGGGTGGCTCAGTCAGTGGAACATCCGACTTCGGCTCAGGTCACGGTCTTGCAGTTCGTGAGTTCGAGCCCCGCGTCGGGCTCTGTGCTGACAGCTCAGAGCCTGGAGCCTGCTTCAGATTCTGTGTCTCCCTCTCTCTCTGCCCCTCCCCTGCTCATGCTCTCAAAAATGAATAAATGTAAAAAAAAAAAAAAAAAATGGTGTCAGGAACCTGAGAAAAATCACTTCTTACTGAAGCGACATCACAGTTGACTGTTTAACATTACAGTCTTTTGACAATTAAGGCAAAAGGAAAAGTCATTGTGGAATAGAGTTTTCATTCTCTCGCAAAGGAAATATGTACATTCTTCAGAAACAAATTTCTTTGGGACCCATATGGAGGGATTGAGCATTTTGGTGGCTTGGATAGGAAACATTGAGTAGAATGGATGATGTTTTCTAGAATACTTTCCCATAGTGCCTGGGTGGCTCAGTCGGTTAAGTGTCTGACGACTGTTGATCTCAGTTCAGGTCATGATCTTGCAGTTAGTGAGTTTGAGCCCCACATGGGGCTCTGTGCTGATGGAGTGGAGCCTACTTGGGATTCTGTCTCTCCTTCTCTCTGCCCCTCCCCGACTGGTGCTTGCGTGCTCTCTCTCTCAAAATAAACATTAAAAAATGTAAAAATAATAGGAAAAGAATACTTTCCTTAAGAGACAGGCAAGTCAGATGGATATTCATTTTATCATTTTTCCTTTTAAATGTATATATTCCTTTAATAAAATTAAAAGATAATGAAGATCTTTTAAAATCTACTGTTACAGGAAGATTTCAGTCTCTTCACTGCCACTATTCACAACGCCCCAGACATGAATACTACATATCTGGGGCTCTTTTTTCCAGTAGTTACCTCCATAGCTTTCGGTGATGTGCTTTTGCTACGATTTTTTAATTTATTTTGAGAGAGAGAGAGAGAGAGAGAGAGAGAGAGAGAGAATCCTAAGCAGGCTCTATGCTGTCAGCACAGAGCCCAATGTGGGGCTCGATCTCATGAACTGTGAGATCATGACCTGAGCTGAAATCAAGAGTCAGCCACTTAACCGACTGAGCCACCGGGGCACCTTTACTATTTCTTGATTTACCAAAATGAGCCACACCCACCAGCTTCCTTTCCTGTTCTAATGAGTGAGGGTTTAACTCACTTCTATCACCAATCCCACATTCTAACACAGTCCCATTATTATTCTCAGCTCCTCTCTTATTTATTAAAGATGTAATCCTACATCTTTAGTTTTGGTTTTACCTCATTTTACAGCAAACGAAGTGTGGCCGTGGGCTCGCGAAAGCATGATGTTGTCAGTGCCTCTGTCTGGAACTCACCGGTCCTGCTGTATTTCCCATCACCCTGAAGGATGGCGGAATGGCCTTTTGAAGATTTGCTTCTGGTGTCAGCTGGGTGAAATCACTTGGTGGAGCTAGCGTAATGTCCCTAATGTCCCGGGAGATGCGGGACGTGCTTTGAAGCAGCCACTAACGTGTAGTGAAGTTTCTTTCCCCGAGGCAAAGATATCCAAAGACTTCAGGAATCAAGGGGTAGAAGTGGGAGGAGCTTGTTTCACTGTTACTATTCTAATGACCTACCAGTAAAGTTTCAACTTCCCACCCCCACAGCTTCGGGTTCTGCTGGCTTAGAGGTCTTGCTTGGTTGCCACAGGTGGCAATGGACATGCTGGTTCCACTGAACAGGAAGCTGAGACTGCCACCTGGTGACTTTGTCAGGCAAAAAGGGGGTTGCTGTACCGGTTGGGTGGCTGGGCTTGATTACCAAGCGTAAATCGGTTTGCTACTCCAGAATGGGGGCAAGGAGGAACACCTGGAACCCAGGAGATTCTCTTGGTAATCTTACGTAGGGCTCCCACATGCTGTGGTAAAAATGACGGAAAACTATAGCAACCTAAAACAGGCAGGACTAAGGGGCGACTGGGTGGCTCAGTCGGTTAAGCGTCCGATTCTTGGTTTTGGCTCAGGTCATGATCTTTCGGTTCAGGGGTTCTAGTCCCTCATTGGGCTCTGCGCTGGGAGCCTGCACACTCTCTCGCGCGCGCGCGCAAAATAAATAAGCACTGCTGGGAATTTACCCAAGGGATACAGGAGTGCTGATGCATAGGGGCACTCGTACCCCAGTGTTTATAGCCGCACTTTCAACAATACCCAAATTACGGAAAGAGCCCAAAAGTCCATCAACTGATGAACGGATAAAGAAGATGTGGTTTATATATACAATGGAATATTACTTGGCAATGAGAAAGAATGAAATCTGGCCATTTGTAGCAACATGGATGGAACTGGAGAGTGTTACGCTAACTGAAATAAGTCATACAGAGAAACACAGATACTGTATGTTTTCACTCATATGTGGATCCTGAGAAACTTAACAGAAGACAGTGGGGAGGGGAAGGGGAAAAAAAAGGTTGCAGAGAGGGAAGGAGCCAAACCATAAGAGACTTAAAAACTGAGAACAGCGGCGCCTGGGTGGCTCAGTCAGTTAAGTGTCAGACTTGGGCTCAGGTCATGATCTCGTGGTTTGTGAGTTCGAGCCCCACGTCGGGCTCTGTGCTGACAGCTTGGAGCCTGAAGCCTGCTTGGGATTCTGTGTCTCCGTCTCTCTCTGCCCGTCCCCCACTTGTGCATTGTCTCTCTATCAAAAATAAATACAATGTAAAAAAAATTTAAAAACAGCAACAACAAACTGAGGGTTGATGGGGGTGGAGGAGAGGGGAAAGTGGGTGATGGGCATTGAGGAGGGCACCTGTTGGGATGAGCACTGGGTGTTGTATGGAAACCAATTTGACAATAAATTATATATTTTAAAAAAGTATATTTCAGAAAACACTGAATTTATAAAAACAAACAAATAAAAAATAAAACAGGCAGAACCATTTAAATCACAAAAACTTCCAGAATAAAGGGGCACCTGGGTGGTTCAGTGGGTTGAGCATCTAACTTCGGTTCAGGTCATGTTCTCGTGGTTCGTGAGTTCGAGCCCCACATCGGGCTCTCGGGCTCTCGGGCTCTCTGCTGTCAGCGCAGAGTCACTTTGGATCCTCTGTCCTCCTCTCGGTGCCCCTCCCCCGCTGAGCGCATGTGCGCTTTCTCCCGTGCTCTCTCTCCCAAAAATAAATAAACATTAAAAAAATTTGTTTTCAAGGATAAAGATCTAGGTCACCCCACCAGATTACCGCCCCCCCCCCCCCATATGACTGGCTGAGGTGCTTGCTGGGGACAAAGAGAAAGGGTGGTGGAAGAACACTCATCTTGTCATGTGACCAATCACAGCCGCGAGCACAGTTGTGGCCAAAGATGTCCTGTGTCTTACTTTGATATGGCCTTTTGTACTTCATACTTGTCTTTTTCTCCTCTCTCATTCTCATGCTACCAGGAAGTATTAATGTATAAATCATGGCTATTTCTGTAACTCAATATTAGGCTACAGGATAGCAGAATCCGAATCAGGAAACAAAGGCACATTTATTCAGAGATGGGTAAGGGGGAACTTTGGGTTTCTTCTTTCGGTTCGGCTGTCGGAAGGATAGCTGAATCATACAATGTGAAAGCATGGTGCTCCGAATACCTTTACTTGGAAGTTAAATGTTGAAAAGGAGGTGTTTGGATGCAAAGCTGAGCTGACCCAGGGGTAGATTGTGCTGGGCTGGTTGTGGTTAACCCGGCGCCACCACCATTCATTTTTAAGGCTGAGAACTCTATTTTCCAGAATCCCCTTTCCCTTAGGGTTTTGGGATAGAGCCAGCCAGAGAGAGAAAGTTGTAGGAGGTTTGGAAGATGGAGGTGAATCAGTCACAGTCAAGTATGTGGGTAAACAAGAGATCCACACTGGCTTCCTGGAGCACGACCCCCTTCATCACTGAATTCTGAGATGGTGTGTACAAGCTTCTTGGAGAATCTTGAGACCCACCCACCTTGGTGCTTCAGGCTGAGGTCTTTAGCATGAGCTTCTTTGCTCTTGCAGATAGCTTCCATTACCTCTGTTCTTTTGACTCTTCCCACACTCACGGAAGTCCCTGATTCTTTTTTTTTTTTTTTTAAGTTTACTTATTGAGAGAGAGAGAGAGAGAGAGGGAGGGAGGGAGAGAATCCCAAGCAGGCTCCACGCTGACACTGCAATGCAGGGCTTGATCCCATGAACCACGAGATCATGACCTGAGCTGAAATTAAGAGTCGGATGCTCAGCCAACCGAGTCACCCAGGTGCCCCTGATTGTAACACTTCTTTACACAACTTTTTTAGTTTTTAAGTAATCTCCACACCTAATATGGGGCTCAAATCCATGACCCCAAGATCAAGAGTCAAACACTCTTTCAGCTGAGCCACCCAGGGACCCCTACAAGGTAATTTTAGAACCTTTTTGTTCTTTTAAAAGAAACCCTGTACCCATTAATGGTCACTCCTCATTGCCTCTCTTGGCCCCAGTCCTAAGCAACCAGGAATCTACTTTCTGTCTCCATAGGTCTGCCTGTTCTGGACATTTCGTAGCAATAGAATTCACAATATGTGATCTTTTGCAAATGGCTTCTTTCACTTAATATAATGTTCTCAAGATTTACTCCTGGGCACCTGGCTGGCTCAGTCGGTAGAACATGTGACTCTTGATCTCGAGTTTGTGAGTTCAAGCCCCATTCTGGGCATAGAGTTTCCTAAATAAACAAGCAACCCAGTAAATAAATAGCTTTTAAAAAGATTTACTCATATTGTAAATACTTCGTTCCTTTTTATGGCCAAATAGTATTCCATTGCATGGGCATACAGCATTTGGTTTATCCCTTCATCACGTGGTGGACATTTGGGTTATTTCTACTTTGGGGCTATTGTCAATAATGCTGCCATGAACATTTGTGTATCTGTTTTTGTGTGGGCCTATGTTTTCAAAATTAAAAAATATTTTGTACTGAAAAACGACACTTTCCAAATGAAAAGACAATCTACAGAATGGGAGAAAATATTTCCAAGTCACATATTTGATAAAGTGCTTACATCTAGAATATGCAAAGAGTTCTTACAATTCAATAATAAAAAAGTTAATAATCCAAATTAAAAATGGGTGAAAGCCAGGGCACCTTGGTGGCTCAGTCGGTTAAGCATCCGACTTTGGCTCAGGTCATGATCTCGCAGCTTGTGAGTTCAAGCCCTGCATCAGGCTGTCTGCTATCAACACAGAGACTTCTTGGAATTCTCTGTCCCCCTCTCTCTGCCCCTCCTCCTCTCATGCTCTCTCTCTCTCAAAAATAAACATTTTTAAAAAATAAAAATGGATGAATGGATAAAGAAGTTGTGGTTTATATGCACGATGGAATACTGCTTGGCAATGAGAAAGAATGAAATATGGCCATTTGCAGCAATGTGGATGGAACCGGAGAGTGTGATGCTAAGTGAAATAAGTCAGGCAGAGAAAGACAGATACCGTATGTTTTCACTCTTATGCGGATCCTGAGAAACTTAACAGAAGACCGGGGGGGGGGGGGTGGCAGGGGGAAGCAGAAGTTACAGAGAGAGAAGGAGGCAGACCATAATAGACTCTTAAATACTGAGAAGAAACTGAGGGTTGATGGGGGCTGGGAGGGAGGGGAAAGGGGGTGATGGGCATTGAGGAGGGCACCTGTTGGGATGAGCACTGGGTGTTGTATGGAAACCAGTCTGACAATAAATTTCATATTCAAAAAATAATAAAAAAAATAATAAAAATAAAAATGGGTGAAGGATTTCAACAGACATTTCTCCAAAGAAGATACACAAATGACCAATAAGCACAAGGAAAGATACTCAGCACCTGTTAGTAATCAGGGAAATGCAAACCAAAACCACAATAAGACACCGTTTCACAGTCACCAGGATAGCTGTCGCCAAAAAGACAAACACTAATAAGAGTTCGTGATACGAGACAGAGCTGGAACCCTCACACGTTGCTGGTGAGAATGTAAAATGTTGCAACAGTGTTCGGCGATTCCTCAAAAAGTAAAGAGAAGGCTCAGCAATTCTGCTCCTAGGTACATAACCCAAGAGAATTGAAAATATAGGTTCCAGGGGAGCCTGGGAGGCTCAGTTAAGGGTCCAGCTCTTGATTTTGGCTCAGGTCATGATCTCACAGTTCGTGGGTTCGAGTCCCACATCGGGCTCTGTGCTGACAGTGCAGAGCCTGCTTGGGATTCTCTCTCTCCTTCTCTCTCTGTCCCTCCCCCTGACTCTCTCTCTCTCTCACAAAATAAACAAACATTAAAAGAAGAAATAAATGGGGCACCTAGGTGGCCCAGTCAATTACGCGTTTTACTTTGACTCAGGTCATGTGGTTCGTGGGTTCAAGCCCCACATCGGGCTCTCTGCTGTCAGCATGGAGCCCGCTTCGGATCCTCTGTCCCCTTCTCTCTGCCTGCCCCCCCCCACCCCCGCTCTCTCTCTCTCTCTCTCTCTCTCTCTCAACAATAAATAAAAAACATAGTTCCATACAAAACGGATACATAAATGTTCATGGCAGCATTATTCACAATAAATAGCCCCAAAGGAGAAATAACCCAAGTGTCCACCAAGTGGTGAATGGATAAATAAAATGTAGTATATCCACACAATGGAATATTATTTGGCCATAAAAAGGAACGAAGCACTCATATACACCACGATATGAGTAAATCCACTCTCCCTATTTTTTCTTTTGGCATTTGTACTTTGGGTGTCATACCTAAAACACTATTAACTAATGCAAAGTTATAAAGATTATTCCTCTGTTTTCTCCTAACAGGTTTTTTTTTTTTTTGAGAGAGAGGGTACAAGTGAGTGAGGGACAAAGAGAGAGGGAGAGAGAGAATCCCACGAGGAACAGAGAAAGAGAGAGAGAAGCAGGGCTCACCCAAAGCGGGGCTCAAACTGACGACCTAAGAGATCATGACCTGAGCCACAGTCCGATCGATGTTCAACTGACTGAGCCACCCGGGCGCCGCTCTCCTCTTTTATAATTTCAGCTCCTCTATCTGGGTCTTTGATCCTCTCTCCGGGTCTAAGTTTTTGGACAGGACCCTTCCAGTGCAGTGATTGTGTTTTTCCCCCAGTGATTTTTGTTCAACCTTAGGCTGAAAAGCCCCTTCCCTGACCTCAATCCTTTCTACTCATGTACAAATTAACTTATCCAAGGCATTCATATTGTGATTCCTAAGGTGTTAGGGGCTGGATGTGTATATAATAGGTACAGTATTTGTCAAACAATCGTATTTATTGGGCAGCTGCTGTGTGCTTGCATGATGCCGGAGCTAGAAAGGTGAGTAAAATATGATAGTTGTCCTCAAGGAGCAAACACACAAGCTGGAGATTCGTTCAGAAGTATTTATTTATTCAGTACTTTGTTTTATTTTAAGTAGGCTCCATGTCCAATGTGGGACTTGAACTCAGGACCCTGAGATTAAGAATCACATGCTCAGGGCGCCTGGGTGGCTCAGTCGGTTAAGGACCTGACTTCGGCTCAGGTCGTGATCTCGTGGTCCGTGCGTTCAAGCCCCACATCGGGCTCCGTGCTGACAGCTCAGAGCCTGGAGCCTGCTTTGGATTCTGTGTCTCCCTCTCTCTGCCCCTCCCCCGCTTATACTCTGTCTGTCTCTTTCTCTCAAAAATAAACAAACATAAAAAAAAAAAGTCATGTGCTCTACCGACTGAGCCAGCCAGGAGCCTCTGTTCAGCACCTTGAAGTGCCCAGCACCAAGCAAATAAGACATCCCTCTTTACTTTTATTTGCTGAATGGTGGCAATGAGTGCACAGGAGGGCACGAAATCCAGTCCAGGAGGAGGGGAAGTGGAGGAGGCAAGGTCTCTTAGAGGAAGTGATGACTGGCGGTCTTCCAGGATGGGTGGCAGTCGGCTGCTGAGGAAGGAAGGAGGCCAAGCCGACCTTCAGAGACGTGGCCTGAGGAGCAGAATGTACACTTCCTCAGTGGGCACCAGGCTGTGCGCGGGGAAAACAGCGCTCCTTCCACCCAGAGAGGGAGGGTGGAGGAAGCAAGTTCCGGGCCGTCTGAAGCCATCCCAGGCAGAAGGCTCGCTTCACCCACTTTACTGCATTGCCTAGAACATAGACCCTTAAATAATAAGACGTCAGATGCACAAACTCAGAGCCTCCCGGATGGTGTTCTGTACAACAGAAGATGCAGACGTTCATTGTGGGAAGTCCACCGTTCTCCAGATGGTTTGGGGAGCTTTTCACCTGAGCATCACAAGAAATACATTGAGTGCATGCCGGGAGATGCCATGTCTGCTGCACTCAGGCGGTGGGGGCGCTGCGTGGCAGGTCCTATAGGTCCAATTCTCCCTGAAGCGGCTGCTCTCCAGAAGCTGAACACAGCTAAAGGCAGGCTAAGGGAGGTGGCTGCAGATGCATAATGGTGCGAAGACCCAAAAGGGACGGTGAAAGCAGTTGAACGGCTGACAACTTCACCTTCCCCTACCGCCTGGTGCAGTAAGCGCTTGGCGCCCCCAAGGGCCCACCTTACTCTATGGCTGGAAGGCATTTGCTCCCTTCTCTGGCTTCTTTGCATTTTTCTGACCTCTTGGGGCAGCAGTGACCCACATGGATGTTAAAGTCAGTGGCTGTTCTCACAGCTGGAATATTGGTTGAGAGGGAGTAGGACTTCTTGATGGGGAGAGGAGAGGTTGGGAAACAATTTGATCTATTTCGGTCATTAGATGTTTGAGAAACTTATGCCAGGAATTCTGGTTTGCAGAGTCCAAAAAAAAAAAAAAAAAAAAAAAAAAAAAAAGCTAGCGAGGTTTTTAAAGTGAAAGCTACCCGAGTCACGTATCATCTGAAGGCTGCTCATGCAGAAGGTCTGATCTACTCTTCGACATCAGAGGGGAAGTACAGGTTCCTCCCAATTCCAGAGCCTCTGTCCTACGTCACCTATACCGAGCAATCAGAGCCTGAGTGAGCCACCTGGGGTCAGCGGTGGGGCCGGGTGAAGCCTCGGTATCTGATGGATTTGGTCTTGAAAGGCAGTGGGGCCAGCATGGGCTCCTGGGAACAATGTCACCTGAGGGGTTGGCAAGTCTGAGGCGCGGGAGGCAGAGCAGAGCCTCCAGAGATCGTGCACCTGTGCTTCCTGTGCTGAATGCCACCAGAAGGGGTCGTGAGCTCTGAGGTGTCTGGATTTGGCCCTTTGGCAGCATTTGGGGTGGTGGTGGCTGGTGGTGGAGGCGTGAGGAATTGGAGGGCCAGGCCAGTTAGCAGGATGGGAAGCTCCAGGAGGCGGGAATGAATGGGCGGCAGGAAGCCGGTCTGAGCCCGAGCCAGGCCCTGCAGCCTCTGCCCTTGGATGTCACCTACCCTTTCAGTGTGCTGTGGACAGAACTGCTGAGGGCACTGCCCACCCGCGGTCCCCATTCCCCCAACTGTGACTCCAGGGCTCCTCCGCCTGTACCTCTACCTCTGCTCTCGTCCCACGGCCCTTTCTCAACGCTGCAGCTCAGAGCTCTTTGCAAAGTAGCTCGGGGTCACAGGGAGGGTAAGGTCCCCGTTGCCCTCACCTGGAGCAGCAGCCACGCCGGACCCCCTCTGCTCCTGCTCCTGAGACGGGAGCCACCCAACGCTGTGGGCTGTCTGACCACGTGCCGCTGCTCCCCCAGACCCCGACCATTGGAACCATTCCCTTCCTTGACCTCACTGTTCTTCGTTATGACTTCTGGACTCTGCATCTACTAAGTCCCAGGGAAACGGAGGGTCCTGTCTGTTCTCTCTGGGGAACACAGCGCCCACCCAGCACAGCGCGGGGTATACACAGCAGGTGGCTGTTTTACAGCTCCTGGGTGAACGGGTGGAGTGTCTTGTTTTCGCATTTTAGGGTGTTAGAGAATGTTTTCAGGTGAAAAAGGGGCACAAGAGAAATGTGGATGAGGGAAGCCATGGGAAAGTGAAGGGTCACGGGGACACCCATCCTTGTGGGCAGGGTGGACACCGTCAGGGGGAGCTATGAGGGAGGTGTGCCGGGGAAACGGCGCCACTGAGATCTGACCCCACACCATCATCTCCGTGTGTTCGTATCGCTTTTCTTGACTGAATGAGTCTGGGAACAAAAGTCACTCACTCATCTGTTCACGTCCAACTTGTAGAAATACTATCTTACTTCCATCGAATTTGACAAAAGTAACAATCCTGCCCAGGGACAGGAGGACATTAACACTCACGCCTGGCCAAGCACCCCAGAGACACTCATGTGGGGCCGGAAGGTGCACGGTTCGGTTCCCAGCTGCACACACAACCCTCGGAGCTTCCTGGAGTCACAGGAAATTTGACTCACATCCTGGGGTTGCCAGCTTTTTGTATTAAGGCCACCCCTGACGCCCTGAGTAGAAGGCAAAATTCTCCCAGCATAGGGGCCCCTGCGTGGCTCAGTTAAGTGACCCACTCTTGATTTTGGCTCAGGTCATGATCTCGTGGTTCGTGGGTTCGAGCCCCACGTGGGGCTCTGTGCTGACAGCGTTGAGCCTGTTTGGGATTCTACTAAGTAAAAACTTTAAAAAAATTCTCCCAGCTTAGATACAGTTCAGGGTCCATGCTGGCTGAGGCCAACTCTGGGCCTGGTTCCCAGAGCTCTCGGAGGCCTGCCCTCTCCCATCATGGCCACTTAGGGGTTTATGGCTGCCTTGGTCTGTTGCTGCTGTAAACAAACCCACCGTCCCCCTGGGAAGGACAATGGTGCCCTCAGTGGTCTCTGCCAACCCCAGCTGTTTGGGAGACCTGTGCAGACGACCGCGCTGGAGGCTGAGCCCTGGGACCACAAGACTCGGGAGCAAAAACTGCTTTATTCAGATCTGCGGTCAGTTACAAACTTGGTTTGTTTTTTGGTCACAGGCCCCAGAATGCCATTATTCTGAGTTCACATCAAAATACAAAGCTCAACATTTAGTTTGGAAACTTAAAAAAACCCAAAACACCCAAAACAAAGGTTTGGTTTAAAATCGTCGTTGAGATGTTCTCTCTGGTGCGTCCCCCGTAAGATGACTGCATGTGCTTGAGACCCTGTGGGGATGACTTTCGACAGAGAACATGAAATTGCTGTGTAGTAGGAACATTCAAATGTCATCAAAAAGTTAGTGTCTTTGCACTCGATTTTACTGAAGGTACAAACAATGCCTCTGACCATCTTTGGTTGCAGCACCAGACGATGCCCAACTCCCATGGCCCAGCCACATCCCCTCTGCCCATGGGACAAGCGAGCCTGTCCCGGATGAGGCAGTGACGCTGGGCTGCCACCAAGCAACGTGCTTAATGGCTTGGGGGCCAGGAGGGAGCCAGAGGTGAAGCACTGTCCCACTGAGCATCTGTGCTCCTGGAGGATCTTTTCTTCTAGAAAGTGGAGCTGTAGGGCCCAGCCCCAGAATTGCTGGCAATGCGTGAAGAATGACCCTCACTTTGCCAAATGCGATGGCAAAATCTAGGCTTAAAGTTAGGAATCAGAGAACCATCCTCTAACTTTCTCAGGAACCTCTAGGGTTTTGGAATCTTCTCTGGAACCAGACACTGAAGGACCGTCCTGCTGTCGGCAGGGAGAGGAGAGGCACGCCACCTTGCCAACCTTAAGGATGGCGAGGCCCCTCCTGGGCAGCACTGCCTCCCAGGCCTCACACAGCTAGACCCTGGGGCGTCAGGTTGGAGAAAGGCCTGGAGGCCCATTTCACTGCAGGGCCTGTGGCTGAGGGAAGCAGGGAGGACCGAGTGGCTGGGTCCGGCACCGTCCTGTGACACTAACAGGCCCTTTGATGTCACTCCCTTCCTTGCCAAGCCTGGACCACACCCTTCCGGTTTCATCTCCTCTTACGCGTGGCATGGCTCCGTGGCTGCAGGAAAGTGGCCCCCTAGCTCGGAGGTGGCCTCTCAGGCTCGAGGGAGAGGCTGTGTGGGCCTCTCGCTGGCGGCCCTGCATCGGCACCCGGCCGGAGGTCAGAGATGGTGCAGCTTGCTGCGCTCGGTGAGCAGCGTCATGGCCACAGCGTAGAGGAGGTAGCCCAGCACGAGGAGCAGGGCGCAAGGGAGGGGCCCAATACAGAACAGGGAGGCCACGAAGAAGGCCAGAAGCAGCGAGAGCAGCGTCCGGTAGCTGCCCAGGAAGCGCAGGCTGAGCCTAGGGCCCCGGGGACGGCGGGCCGCACACCCTCGTGCCACCGGGCTCAGCAGGTGCCTGTCTGCCAGCCCGGGCTCCGTGAGGTGGTACCGACAAAAGCTGCCGAGGAAGTCGGCACGGGAACACAGGGCTGCCATCGGGCCTGCAAACTGGGCAGAGACAGAGGCACGGGGAGTGGGCGCGGGCAGGGCCGCACGCTGCCCCGGCCTCTCCCCGAGGGTGGCAGGACCGGAGGCGGGGGCGGCCCTCCCGCGTGCACTCACCCTGCGGTTGATGGCGGAGGACAGCCGGAAGAGCACGCGGACCAGGCTGGCGATCTCATAGCTCCGGATGGGCTGCAGCTCTGAGTCACCCTGGTACTCGATGTCAAACCTTCGCAGCCCATTGATGATCTAGAAGCAGCAAAGGAGGCGAGCCCCGGGTGAAACCTGGGCCGTGCGAGCAGCCCTGCGAACACACCTCTGCGACGCCTCACAAGTGCGGTCTCCGCTGCCGGGCCTGCCGGGACAACAGGGCTCGGAGGCTCGGCCAGCGGGAGCCACGGCCACGCCGCCAGGAGAGCGGAGCCCTCCGGGGTGTGGCCCTTACCTGGTACCGGCCCAGGGGCGTGAGGATGAGCCCGTCCTCCCCCACGACGCAGTCTGGGAGCTGCTTCTTCCCATTCTCATCTTGAGTTGTCCCCAAGGCAAGCGTGAGCTGGGTGAGCTGAGCCTCGCTGAGCTGTGAGGGAGGAAGCCCCGTGAGGAGGCAGTGCCGCTTCCTGCTACCTGCCTTCACTCTCGGGGTGAAGGGAGGAGACTGGCCCCCCTGGGCCTCTAACGGCGACAGCAAGGGGGCCCAGACGTGACATCGTGGGCACGGGCTGTATCTCCCACGGGCTGGGCAGGGGATGAGGGCCGCGGGACCGAACGCCAGGAAGGGGACAGCTCCCCCGGCTCGTACTCGGAACATCTGGCACAGGTACTCCAGGGCCTTCTCCAGGTACTCGTCTGTCTTGCGGACACTGTCCTGCCCCATCTCGTCCAGGTCGTTGGCTGCGTAGGAGCCGTTCGTGTCTGTGGAGCAGAAGCCCAGCCACGACAGAAAGGGGCGGCCGGCCGTGCTCTCCCCGCACTGGTCAGAGATGGACTTGGCAGTCTGCTTGGCCTGCGTGATGAGCTGAGCCAGGCGCAAGACCTGCGGGGCATGGGGGCAGGTCAGCCAGCTCGGGTGGTGCCACCGCACGCCACCCAGCCACCAAACAGGCTGGCAGGCGGACCTGGGGGCCCCCAGCAGGCCAGGAGGAGGCCAGGGTCTTTCAAGACTAAGACGTGCATATTCTGTGTGTGTGTGTGTGTGTGTGTGTGTGTGTGTGTGTATTTCCTTTGGAGAGACACAGAGGCAGACTGTGAGCAGGGGAGGGGCAGAGAGAGAGGGAGACACAGAATCCAAAGCAGGCTCCAGGCTCCAGTTGTCAGCACAGAGCCCGATGTGGGGCTCAAACTCAGGAGCCCTGAGACCATGACCTGAACCAAAGTCAGACACTTAACTCACTGAGCCACCAGGCGCCCCAAGACGCCCATATTCTAAATGTGAAAACTTTCTAGCAAGTGCTGCCTTTATCATCAGAAAAAACGTAGACCGCACTGAAAAAAGAAAAAAAGCCAAGGTACAGCAGCGTCCACCAACACCCAACCTTCCTCCTTCCCTACAACACGTGTGCTCTCCCTGGCCCTGCTGTTGCCACGGCTTCGGGACGGCCGTGTGGCCTGGGGGAGCCCCAACTCACCAGCGTCCGCACCTCGGGCCCAAACATTGGGGTGTACTTGCAGTCCTGGCCCTCCAGGCTGTAAACGTGGCTCTTCACCTTGAAGGAGGCGTCTGTGACGGCTGGGGGCCACGAGGACAGGAAGCTGCCGGTGAAAGTGGGAGCTGTGAAGAGTCGGTGCTGGCGGTGTGGGATGACGAGTTCTGGCTCCAGGAACAGCTGTTCCCCTGGAAAGCAGAACCCGACTCTGGCTTCAGCTTCCATGGCACCAAACAGCCAGTAGCCGCTGGCTGGCTTCCTGGGTACCGCTGAGGCTTCCGAGGGATAGGGACCGAGTGGCACAGGGGCCCAACTCCTAATGTTCCTGGAGCCCCCACCAGTCTCAACAGGAAGGCCGACATGCACAAAAGAAAACCAGAGAAGCTAACACCCGATAAAGCCATCTAAGACATGACACGGGCCAAGACTGCTTTCTGATGCCACCAAGAGTCACCAGGGAGACACAGCTCTGAGCTCTGCTTCCCCCGCCCAGCACCCCCGCAGCTCCTGCCCGGCACGCGTGCCACAGGGAAGGCAGGATGCCGCTAGGCTCCGACGTCCACCCCGCCACCGTGCACCAGGAGTCCCCGTGGCACCTCTGCCAGCCCACCGCGAGCCCGTGAGGCACATGCAGGGTCCGTGGGTCCCTCTCTAAGTGCTGCTTCCCTCTGGCTGAGGGCTTACCTTTCTGGATCATTTCAGCCAGGTTGGGCTGGGCAAAGACTTTGGCCACTCGGAATACCATGAGCGCGTTCTTGGGGCTGACCAGGTCGGTGCGGAGCGCGCGGCTCAGGAAGCCCACAAAAAGCTTGGTGTACATCAGCAGATTCTCCTGCACAAAGGGTGCCCTGGGGACCAGGCAGTGCATCAGGGCTCAGAACTCCCACTGGAGGCAGGACTACACCAGTCTATGCCCCCGCTTCACTAGCGCTCTCTTCCTTGGGTTCCAGGTTCTCCCCTGCCACGACCTCATCGTGGCTGAGGGACCAGGGGTGGGGGAAAGGGAGGAGGCACAAGGGAGGCAGGGAAGACCTAGGCCTCCTATAGACGGCGCAATCCTCTGTAGGATGCGGCCCTTCCCGAGAGGGCCAAAGCCTCCGCAGCAGAGGCTGGCCCGGGCACCAGAAGGAGCACAAGGAAGGCAGTCGTGGAGAGGAGGCGCTGGCGGAGGCTGGGGGGTTGGCCGTGAGGGCGGGAGGGGAGGCGGTGGTGGCTGCTATGCAGAACGCTAGTGAAGACGGGTCGAGGGGTGCTTGGGGGCGAGTGCAAACATACATCTGAGGGGAGACAGTCAACGGCAAGGGGACAGCACAGAGGAGTCACCAGCTGTTTCTGTGGGAGATCAAGCCCAGGGCCCAGACAACAAAGCACAGTCAAGGAGGGAGGGGCCTGTGCCCCACCTGGAAGCAGGTCCCCCTAGGGAGGACAACGGGCCGGGGCTCACCATCTCTCCGACACACACCGGGCCTGGCAGTCGCTGCTCTGAGCCTGCTTCTCAGGTGCATACCTCCAGGGCTGTAGGTAGCTCAGCCACATCTCCAGGACCTGGTGGGACACGTGTGCCCTGAGGGCCTGGAGGCTGGCATTCTGCTGGGCTGTGGGGCTGGGGCTTTGGTCCAGATCCTTGGGTGGCCTGGAGCTCGGCTCCCGGCAGGCAGCTCAGGTGAGGAGGGGGTGATCCTAACCGTGGGGCTTCGGTTCTCCTGGAGGTGTTACCACGTTCTCTTCCCACCCGCCACTCCGAGAGGGAGCAGGAGGGAACTCCGCATCCCCTATGATGTTTCTTTTTTCATCTTTAATTAAAATGATTTTTTTAATCTGCAGATAGCTGACACACAACGTTACATTAGTTTTAACCCTTAGGATATGTAACCCTCGTGCCAGCCCTTTGGAAGCGAGTGTGGAACGTGTGGAACACAGGAATGCTTTCCCCAGCTGAGGGAGCGGAGCCTGTGATGCTCAGTGGGGCTGGGAACCCACCCAGCGTGGACCCACTGGGTTCCAGGTCAGGGCAGACAGCTTTTCTGTACCTGGGGGCTGGCTCTGAAAACTCAAATGAGCAGAACAATGTGACCCACCAATGTGACCCTCTGCGGCAATAGCTGATTCCTTCCTGCATCCGCCCCACGGGACCTCCCTCATCAGGCACAGAGGGCAAAGACAAAGAAAGCAAGATGGGGCTGACACTCACGGCTCTGAAGGACGCATCCAGGGGCCAGTGGCCAAAGCAGTGCTGCAGGAAAAGGTAGAGTTTCTGCTGGACAAACCTCGGGACGGCGGCCCTGCAGGGGAGGGGAGGCGAGGAGAGGGCCCCCTCATAGGTGAGCCAAGTGGCTCCCGGTTCCAAGGGCCAGCTCTGCCGGGGTGAACACTGGGCACCCCTGAAGGCAAGGCCTCCTATTTTGGGCCCCATTTTTCACAGAGAAACCAAAGTTCAGAGAGATTAGGGAATGTCCCAAGGACACACAGCACACAAGCGGTTGACCTAGTATGGCTCCTGTGACCACCTCTGCTTGGGTCACCACACACAAGTCACCTGCTCTGCTGGCCCCAGTTGGCCTAGGAGTCAGGCCACCGTCCTGGCCCTTTTGACAGAAGGACTGGGGGAGCAGAGGGGAAGAGGAACGGGAGGGTGCAGCACAGAGCTCAGTCTCCCATGACAAATGAGCCACTTTGCAGTGAAGGCACTCCCAGCCCATCGGCTTTCCTGGGCATTCTGAGTGCGGTCAACGTAGATCTTCCACTCTGCCCACACTGGGGAGGAGGGGACAAGACAGGGCAACAAGATGGGGCCTCTTTCTGGCCAGCCTGGCTCTTTCTACTGAAGACGGCAGGCCTGGAAGGAAAGGCCGTGGCAGCCAGGCAGCCCCCACCCGCCTGTGGAGCCAGAGGAGGCATCGGGAAACAGACCCAGGAGGGGTCAAGGTGATTTCCCACCTGCCCCACCCTGCAGACGCCTCACAGGCCGACCCCACGCCCTAAGGATAGGTTACTGTGGGCAACAAGTATGTGCAGTAGGAGGCAGTGGCAGCCAGGGACACGGGAGGCCTGTGCATGCCCTGTACCCACCGTTTGAACTCCTCCAGGGGACTGGTGGCGTGAGAGTGGGTGGAGGGAGAGACCTGCTCAGGCTTCAGGCTGTTGGAAAAGGCGTGCAGATGCTTTAGCAGCAGGCGCACCACCAACACGTGCTCCTCCGTGGGTGTGAACGACTCCTGAGGTTGAGGGGGAGCTGTGTCAGGACCCAGACTGGTCCCAGGTGGGGCCCCCAGGCCTGGCCATGTATGTCCCGCCCAGGACCACTTCTCCCCGACAGGATGTGTGGGCCACCCACAGGGCCCTCCCTGGGCCTGGCACGCAGCAGATAGACCTCGCATGCCAGCTCTGAGACCCGCTAAGAGCACGCAAGGCAGGGCGGGACGGCTTTGCTAAAGCAGACCTGAATGCTTCCCTGTGTGCTTCCAACCGCTTCTTGCACCCTCTGTGGTTGACTCGGGTCATTGCTGCCCGGCCAAGTCCTCAGGGGTCCCCCCCAACTCCTGGCCAGCCAGAGGAGGAGCAGGGGGCAAGGCAGGCCAGTATCCCACCCTGGATCCGGACTCAGGGTCTCCTGCCTGCCTCCCAGGTATATGAAGACAGCTCGCTGGGGCCCATGGCTTCCTTTTTCAGGGAGAAACACTCCCAAATTCCTTCTCCTGCTGTAACCCTCACCCTTCCATCCACTTCCTGTCCTGGACACAGCCAGCTGGGGCTTGGCGCAGGGTGGCCCTTCCTCTATTGCTAACAGCCCTGCCGTCAGCACAAGACAAGAGTGCTTTCTATCTTGTCAGGTGAAATTCTCATTCACAAGGTTCAGGTAGGATCTTTAAGACCCAGCTCCGAGAGGAAAGCCTGTCTGCCGGCTCTTCTGTGACGGAATACAGGATGGAGTCTCCAGAGTGGCAGAGGATGGCACCGGCAGGATACGCTGCCTCCCGCTCCCAGCTCTGGGGTGCCCGGACGCGCTCCTCTCCCCACACTCACCCCCCAGGCCTCTGGGACCCCCACAACCTCGATAGAGCTTCTGGCAGCCTAGTCCAAATCCTGCGCAACGTTGAGGCTGGCACAAGCCGTGCCTCCTGGCACAGCCCGGGTACCCAGTCACAGCCCCACCACTGCCCGCGGCACTGCCTTCTCCGCTCTCCTTGCCATGGATCTGTCTCCACAGGCCTAGGCAACACACCACACGACTCGATATGACTGCGGGGGAAGCTACGGGGCTTCGGGAGATTTTCTTCTGCTTATCTGTAAGCTTAGGCGATGAACTTGCATCATTTGAACAACAAAAAAAACGTAAGATATTTTCACAGTAACGGAGGATCAGAGGGCACTGTTGCCAGGCTGTGACTCCCCCCAGGAGCCTCCCCCTTTCTCATTCCTGGCCCCTCGCCGACCCACCCACCATCTCCCTAGCGGAGGACAGAGCATTGGCACTGAACCGGGAAGCTCCTTGGGCTATCTTCCCTCTGGACAGAAGCCAAACCTTCCTTGTCACCCCCCCCACCCTCGAGAGCCAAATCCCCACAGGAATCCAGCCACCGCTGCTGTAAGTGGGCCTCCTCCACCCGCATGGCCGTTAGGGACACTTTCCCAAAGCCAGTGGCATTTCTCACTGGGCCCAGCCCTTCTCAGCTCAGCAACCCTTCCCATGGTGGGTGGGGGGAGGGCTCTTCCCCCTCCTGCTGTGCACTTTTCTCCAGGGATGCTGCTCTTGGCCAAGTGAGCCCTTCCCCAACACATGCTGGAGTGGTACCACTTCTGTGCTAAACCCGCCCCTGCTGGCCCTTCTGGATCATTCTCTTCCCTCTTCCCTGTGGCTGCTGCTTCTGAGTGGGAACCCTGTGCGCACTCACCACCCCATCCCAGCAAACGTGATTTCTTATCTTGTGCTCAAATATCAGGTTAAATGTGGTGTGCTCCCACTGAGGGGGAACTGGACAGACCCCTGGCCTCGAGCATGGGATCTAGATGCATGCTTTCTGCCCAAACTTCCTGACATTCATCTCATGAATCCATGAACTACCAGACTCCATCTGCCCTGAAACAGCCTGTAGTCCTGCACTCCATCTACCGACCTCAAGACTTCAAATCCGTCCACACTGGTCATCTCTGCCTAAAGCAGACCAGTCTCCGTGAGGCCCTCTCTTGCTCTCGCCTACCTCTGTGGGAGCACAAAAGTCCACAAGAGGCCAGGCCCCAGCATGCTCAAGGACCAACAGCCTCTCCAGGCTAGGGGACGAAGCCCTTGTCCTCCCTGCCCCTTGGCCTCACACAGGCTTGGGACTGACAGACCACGCCACCATGAGCCTTGGGGCTTCCCTGGGCTCAGTCAGTTCCTAGGTACCAGGCCCGCAAAGCCAGGTGAGTCGGGCCACTGCGAAGGCCACACTGTTTCCGCTCCCTCAACCCAGGGCCAAGCACAGAAGTCACCAACTCCCAAGAGCCTACCACATTCCAACTGGCTTGGGGCTTGGCCAGGCAGATCTGGTGGCCTCACACCCCAAACCCGGGCTAGTCTACCAAGCTGAGGGCTGAGCCAGGCTAAAGACGGATGCCTGCCACCATCCCCAACACACACTGGCCTCACTCTGCTTGGAATTGGCCTGAATCACCCCAGTTGGCCCCCGGCCGGACCCTCGCTTTACCACTGCACTGCCATGCGCTCCATGGCTCACACCACAGGGCAGGGGTGAAACAAAACAATATGAGAGCGGCCAGTACTTGGTAGGCGTGGAGGGCCTGGAGGCTGGGTTGGGCAGGGCTGTGGAGGGCGCTGGAGACACTGAGTCGGTAGTGCAGAACCTCCAGCTGAGAGACAACAAAACAGAGAAGCCAAGAACAGGCAGGGAGGGCAGAGGACAGGGCAGGGGACAGGAGGGGAGAGACCGGGGAGGGGACAGCAGGGAGAGAAAGACAAAAGTGAGCCCAGAAGTAAGGAGAGAAAACAAAAAACAAAAACAAAAACAAAAACAAAAGCACGTCAGTGACAATCCAAACAATCACAGCCCAGCAGCCTCAGACCAATGGGACACCACCCTCTCAGCCGCCCAGACGGAGCCCTTCCTGGTGGGCAGACTAGAGCCAGGCCCAAGGGGTGCTCTTCCACCTGCCAGGCAGAGGGACAGACAGACCCTCAAGGTCACTTGGGCAGCCTCCTTCATGTCTCTGGGGCCTGAAGTTCTCTCCAGCTCCCTGAGGTCAGCCTGACTCACTTTCCTTCCAGAGGGTCCTGCCCTCCCCCAACCCTGAATGCTCTGTGTGCAGCGTGTGCACACTGGAGCCCACCAGGATCCCAGGAGTCCTGCTGGGACACACTGATGGCCACCAAGGCCCTGAAGGCCCCGAGGCTCAGAAGAGAAATTTTTGAGGAGCTAGTTCCAGATGGAGACCTCTTTGCTCAAGAAAGAAAAATTTGTAACTTATTGGACTTCCCTGTGTTGTCCCAAGAAGAAATTTACCAAACTGATATATGATGAGATCAGTTCCTAGGTGTCAAAGATCCAATCAGCGACCCCTCCTGAATGGGGCTGATTCCCAGGGTGGCACAGAGGCAAGCAAGGTTTAGCTCACCAGGCCTGACACCTTCCACACCCCACATTCCCGAAATCGTTAAAGGTAACGTGAACACTCATGGGTTCGAATCCTGGGAGACCCACCTCTCGTACCTCACCAGGACTCCCCAACTCCAGACACACAGAGCCCTCCATCAGTCCCGACGGGCCCCAAGAATCTGGTCACGGCCACACACACCCAGAGGCAGCTGGAACCCTGAGGCTGGGACAGCCTGGGCCATGGGGGATGACAGCAGAGCTGGCTTAAGCTGTCCACCCCTACCCCACCTCTGCCCTGCCCCGCTGCAGCGACAAGGCCTGCTAAAGCAGTCCCCTTTAGCCAAGCACAACCCAGAGCCGGCCCTGGCACACATCCTGCCCTGGGAGGGCCATGCCTCCCACCGCGTACCATGCTTCACACGGGAGAGGTCAGAATGCATGTGCCAGACCTCGAGGAGACAGGCACAGCCACAGACGCGCAGAGCAGGGGCAGGAAGCAGCACAGCAAGGAGGTGTCTGCCCTTCATGGCCTTCCTCTGGGCCAGACCCGGGCTCAGCGACAGCTCTCAGTGAGGAATCAGGGAGCACATGGTTCCCCTGTTGGGGGTCTGCCCAGCCTGCAGGAACACAGTGCAGGCCCCACAGTGTCCTGCAGGAATATGCGGTCTTTACCGACCATCTGACTCTCCTGAAGCCCTCCCTGCCCAGTAAGCTGGGGCAGAGCAGAGGCCCGGGCTGTAAGGAGCGAGCATACACTCCGGACCCAGGCTAGGCATGGAAGCACCATGGGACCTCTCAGAGCTGCGTTTCCTGCATCTTTCACATCAGGAAAACTGACCCCAAGGCTAGGATTTCCAAACGGCACAGCACAGGCCTGGGTAAATGGTAAGGAGCCTCAGGTGAAGCAGACCTCCATGGCTGTCCTTCTCCCCTTCCCACACACCAGGTTTTCTTAGGTTTTGCTTTCAGCCTCAATAGGAGGCAAAGACAAATAGGAAACAAAACAAAACAAAACAAAACACAACTAAACACCTCAATGGGTACCTGGTGGGGGCTTCCCAGTCGCCCCCTGACTACCAGTCATTCTGAGCAGCTCTCCCCTGCCCTGTGGTCTGGCCAAGAGGAAGCAAACGTGAGGAAGAAGGGGAAGGCTCCCCTGCTCCGGCAGGGACGGCCCACCCTCCTCCCTCGTATAGGGCTCGGGATCCTCACAGGAGACAACCTAGAGGACCTCTGTGACTGGCAGATCTGCTAAAAATGACAGTGAATGTGCTCCCCCTGGCTCAGAAGACAGAACGAGCAGATGGGAAGGCAATGCAGCAAAGCAGCCCCGGCCTCTGCAAAAGCCACATGCACAGGGGCTGAGTGAGCCCCCAGGGCCCTAGGGGGAAGCCTGGCCCCTGACCCCCGTGCACCAGCCAGGAACATGCAGCCAGTCCACTGTGGAAGCAGCAATGGCAGTGCAAGCACTTAGTAACACGAGAGGCCCAAGACAGAGTTCTGGCTTTCCCTCTGTTCCCTGTGATGTCAAGGACAGAGATTTGGGTCACTCTGCACTTTAAGAGAGCAGTGGTTGGGGGCTGCTCCCCAAATGGGTACTCAGAAGGGCAGCAGAGAAGCAGAACTGGTTGCCAACACTTTGCAGAACCACCACCACTTGCTGGAATCACAGAGGGAAGGTCACAGGCCACCCCCGTGAATTTTAGCCTCTAGAGTGTTAATTCGTAAGGAATCTCTCAAGAATTCTGTCTGGCGTTGACAAAAGCAAAGTCTGAGCAGCAAACACAGAAGTGCACAGAAGCCACAGATCACACAGTTGGTTACAGGCCCCAGTTCACACGTTTCAGGCGGTTTCACGGAGCGTGAACCTAGGTGCCCACCCTGCCTAGTAAGAGGCGAACAGAGCTGTTGTACTCTGACGAGTCTGCCGGCCCTGGGAACGTTCCAGGGACACAGCTGCCTTCACGCCTCTGCAAATGAGCATGCTGCCCTGTGAGGGAAGAGAAGGGAAAAAGAGGAGGAGACAGGCCAGGCTGCATGCAGGGAGGCATCAGATCCCACCCACTGCAGAAAGGGCTGCCTGCCAATGCTCTGGAGGAGGTGGAAGGCAGTACGGGCACCAAGGTGAGCGAAGTCGGCCGGGTGCCACCTCAGCAGGAAAGCAGGAGACGCTGTGATAGCAGAGGGAACAGGCCCGGATGTGACTCCCAGAGGCATCCGCAGCTCTCCTGGCCCCAGAGCACGAGCACCACAACCTCAGCCATTCCGGCTGCCAGGGAGGGGGCTCTGGAAATAGCATGGGGAGGACCCCAGAGAGGACAGGCCTCCAGCCCGCAGGGTGCAAGCCCACCCCAGAATGAAACCCACCTGCCGTCCGGCATCAGAGTAAGGGGTGATGGTGAGTTTCTGCTTCCCACCATCCAGCCCTTGACAACGAGCTGAGATCAAGGACAAGAAGCAGCAGGTGGACCAGGCACACGAGGGCCAGAGCAGAGGGGGTGAAAAAGTGTGGCAACCTACCTTGGCGTGAGGGGACTGCATTTTCTGGTACATCTCCAAGGAATAATGATGAAGCCACATTTCAACAAAAACCTGCAAGAGAGCACTGGATGGTCAAATGGTTTCCATCTAAGGTATCACAGCCATTCCAGGGGCAGTTCTTTTCAACCAACGGTGTTGGGAAAACTGGATATCTATATGCAAAAGAATAAAGCTGGACCTTTACTTCACACCATGAATAATAAATAACTCAGAATGGATGAAAGGCGTACATGTAAGAGCTAAGACTTAAAACTCTTAGCAAAAACTGTGGGCAGAAAGCTTCAGGACCCTGGACTGGGCTATGATTTCTAGCTCTAAAAGCACAGGCAACAAAAGAAACCAGACAAATTGGACTTGATGAAAATTCAAAAATATTTTGCACGTCAGAAGACATTATCCACAGACAAAGGTCACCCACAGGATGGGGGAAAGTATTTACAAATCGTGTATGTGATAAAGAACGGATACCCAGAATAGAAAGACAACTCCTAAAACTCAACCACAAAAAAATAAAGCCACTCAATTAAAAAATGGGCAAAGGACTTGAACAGACGTTTCGCCAAAGACGTACCAATGGCCGATAAGGACATGAATAGATACTCAAATCATCAACCATGAGGGAGGTGCAAATCAAAACCACAGGGAGACACCACCTCACATCCATGAGGATGGCTATACTAAAAGATAGAAAATGATGGGCATTGGTAAGGTCGTGCACCGCTGACAGGAATATAAAATGGTACGGCCACTGTGGAGAATGGTATGGCGGCTCCTTAAAGTATGAAATAGAACTATCATATGACCCAGCAATTCCCCTTCAGGGTATATACCCCAAAGAACCGAAATCAGAGTCTCTAAGAGATATCTGTACATCCATGTAGAAACAGCTATTCACAATAGCTAAAATGTGCTAACAACCCAAGTGGCCATCCATAGATGAACAGAAACACAAAAAGGGGAATATCCACGTGACAGAACATTATTGAACTCTGGGGCACCTGTGTGGTTCAGTTGGTTAAGCATTGGACTCTTGATTTCGGCTCAGGTCACGATCTCACGAATCATGAGATCAAGCCCTGTGTCAGGCTCTGCGCTGAGAATGGGGCCTGCTTAAGATTCTCTCTTGCGCCCCCTCTGCCCCTTTCCCCTGCTCGTGTGCATGCGCCCTCTCCCTAAAATAAAACAAACAAACAAAACCAAACAACAACAACAAAAACGCTACTGGGGCAGGGGTTTAATATCCAAATGATGGTGATCACAGGAAACATCTCCAGCAACGTGGGAACAGGTTGAAAATGTCGAAGGTGGGGAAAGCTTTTACACGGATCCAATGGAAACTGAGCAGCGCTCATATTACCATGAGAAAGACAAAAGTCTTTGGAAAGGGGACGCTGGGATGAAAAATACTACCAATGACATACAGGTTAGACACATGGGCACGTTTCTTCTAGTCTGATTCCCACACGCCACAGCAGGAGAACACCAACAATTCAGAACCACTTTCAGGCTGAGGACAGTCTTTAGGCCTCTGCCCCTGGGGGTGGAAGGTGGCCAGGCAGTTTATTTTGAAACAGAAGATGAGAAGAGCCTCCTCGCGCTCACCTGAAGCAGAGTTTCTGACCTCCAGATCTCATGGGAGGCAGGGTCTGCATTCACAGATGTCTGATGAGAGATGTGTCGCTTTAGGAGGCTGGTGTGGTGGAGGCCATAAGAAGCGAAGGGCATGGTTGGTGTTCTGAGGGAGACACAGGAAAAGGCCTTCGTTAGGGGATCCTGCTGGCACAACCAGGGGCAATCTCAACATCAACATCACTGGCAACAGTAACCATTACCACTTGTTGAATCATAGAACGACCCCCAAATCCATACAAATCCATATCGATACACACCATCAACAGACAGGAAGAAAACTCTTTCCTACCACAGAATGCCCACTGATAACTATAGGATGAAACCAGACAGCTACCATCTGGCAACCAACCAATTAATAACTGATTTGGCTGACGATCGTCAAGGGACACGAACGCCACTGATAATTACAGAGTCTCAGTAGATCTTCCCAACAAATCCCTTTTGTTAATTAATTTAGGCACAGAGGACCCATTTAATTTTATGGTAGGAAAACCTGGCCAACACCCCCTTGGCCCAGCGATCAAGACAATGTTGCAAGCACACAGACTCCACGGGCTGCTGGGTCTAATCACTAGGAAATACCAGAGAACTTAAGATAAGGGCATTCTGCACACCTCCAGGCTGCACGCTTCAAAGGTGTTGAGGTCAGGAAACAGGGAAAGACTGAGAGAGTGTTCCAGACTGGAGGGGGACCAGAGCCAACCACACACAGAGAGTAACCCTCCCCCGGATCCCAGCCAGGTGGCAAACATTAGTGGGGTAGACAGTGCAGCCCGAATGGGGTTTGAGGATTAGATGGCAGCCGGGTAGCAATATTAATTCCCTGACTTGGATAGAAGTGCAGGAGGCTGTGTAGGAGAATGCACTGGCTCTTAGGAAATACACTCCAAGACATTAAGAGGGAACAGGCATTGCATTTATAACTTACTCAAATGGCCCAGGAAAAACACACACAGATAAAGAATGGAATGATTCACAAACGTAGGTGAAGGACTTATGAAAGTTTTTTGTTATTGTGGCAAGTTTTCTAGAAGTCTGAAATTCTATGTTAAAACAAGCCAACAAAATCGGGCCCAGAGAACAGCTGGGCAGCTGAAACCTGCCTCTGAGAGGGTGTGAACCTGGCCAGCCCTGGTCCTTCTTGGCCGCAGCATTACTGATGCCGGGGCAGCCTCTCCCCACCTCCGTGCCCCCACCTCCTCTTTTCAATCCCCCCTCCTTGGGCACATCTGTGCACACATGTGAGGTCTGGGTCACAGCACGGCACATGTCAGCAGATGTGGGGTGGGCCTGAACCTGCCTCCCAGGGAAGAAGGCACACCAGCAAGACTGAGGAGGGTGAGGAGCACAGCTGGCAGCTCCCAGGTCAGGAGCGTCTCCTGGGGAGAGGCGGCCAATGAGCCACTGGCTAAATGCACCCCGCCAAGGCCTCAGTTCACCCTCGAGTTGAGGCTGGCTGTACACTCCCGTCCTGCACGGTCTAGCCACAGCCCAGCCTTGGACTGGCACGAAAGGCTTTTTGCCCCAGGGCCTCTGGCTCAGGCCAAGGCCTGGTCCTGCAGCCTACACACATTCTTCCTGTTCTTATTCCTCCACATGTCAGCCCTGCTGTGGCCTGCCCACAGCCCCTTCCTCTCCAGCACCACCTGCCTAGTGCCATCAATCAGCCCTGGCAACACACCGCTTCAGTGTGGGGCTTGGATGCACATGTGGGGAGGGCTGCTGTGGGCAGAACCCAGCCCACTCCCAGACCAAAGCCAGCCCTCGTCCTTGTGGCCACAGGACCTAATCACTGAAAACCCACACAGATGTCCTCCTTTACCCTCCTCTCCAGTCTGTGCTAGGGCAGCTGGGGTTGAGATCTCAGGCATAAGAAAAGTTGGGACACCATGAACAAAGAGTGGCACTACTGTCCCTATGAGCAATGCCCGCTGACCAGACCACCCCCTCATGGAAGAACCAGGCCTTAAAGGCTAGCCACAGGGCTGGGCCACCCCAGGCCAAGGGCCAGGGCAACCAGAGAGCCTTACCTGGGAGCAGGTGAGGGGTTGGGCCCCCCAGGACTGGAGGAGAGTGCGGGGAGCACACTGCCTTCTGTGGGCAGGAACCATGACAGGTATCTGTCCACGAGGATGAAATAGGCACAGTCTGAAGTTCGTATGTGGAGAGTCCCAGGGAGTGGCTGGAAAAGCAAATCTGCATTGGTGTGTAGCTCTGGGTGCCACCCTGGCTGCTAACCCCAGCAACTGCAGGGCTCAAATCACTGCACATGAGCCCTGGGACATGGGCCATATCCCAAGGGCCCGAACACAAGCACCTTGGGCAGTGCCAGGAGCAAAGTTCCCACCACAGGGGGCTAGACCCCACAGTCCTTTTCGGCACATGGGAAGATGATGTACAGCAAACTTCCTGGGCACCTCTGCCCTGCGCCCATGCCCAGTAAGCACTTCCTGTGGGAAGCCTTCCTGACTACCACTCGAGGCACCCAGGTCACCCCACATGACCTGTCAAATCCGCCCACCAGCCTGTCATCCTCACTAAGTGAGAATGGCCTGAAGGGCGAAGGCTGGAGGAGGATGCAAAGGAGGAGCTGGAGAAATGAGGTGGAGACGGAAGAGAAAGAAAGTCCTAGGCCACAGCCCCCACCCTTCATGGGGGCTTTGGTAAAGAGCTGCTTAGGGGCATCCCTTTCGTACCTTTTGAGTGATGAGGCTCAACGCAAAGAAGAACATGTAGTACTCGAACGGATCTGACGGCAGTGTCAGGGGGCAAACAGGCAGGGGTTGTTGGACCACCCTCAGCATTACGTCTTGGCCACCCATGGCCTCCCCACCCCTGGGGGACTGACAAAGGATACTGAGGGCCAGGTTCAGGCCGAGGCCCCCCGTCGGGGGGAACTGGACCTTGTTGTGGTACAGGGGGCTGTCGGGGAGCACGCGCTCCTGGATGGATGCCTTCACGGGGCCCTGCGGAGAGAGCGTGTTGGGCTTGTGGACAGGCTCTGGCAGGGCGCCCCATGCAGTGCAGCCTTTGGGAGGGGTGCGGTGGAGGCCACAGGCACTCAGACCCTGCCTGGGGGAGTGGTGCCGTCCTCTGGGTAGCACCAGCGCAAGAGGGCCTCCACTCGGAATTGTTCACGCCATCCTGAGGAACACCCGCAAACAGCAAGGGCAGCAGCTGTTTGAGTTTCTGAGCCTTGTCAAGCACTTGATGTTCCCCGTCTTCTTTGCTCCTCAAACCCCCTGAACAAGTCATCCCTTAATTCTGCCCTCTGGACCGGAGACTCAGAAAAACAGCAACTGGTCACATGGCCCTGCCTGCCACTCAGCCAGGTACAAACCAGGAGTGTGGCGCCTTCCCCATGGGCAGAGTTTGGAATGATCTTTAAATTTTTTTTTTTTTTTAACGTTTATTTATTTTTGGGACAGAGAGAGACAGAGCATGAACGGGGGAGGGGCAGAGAGAGAGGGAGACACAGAATCGGAAACAGGCTCCAGGCTCTGAACCATCAGCCCAGAGCCTGACGCGGGGCTCGAACTCACGGACCGCGAGATCGTGACCTGGCTGAAGTCGGACGCTTAACCGACTGCGCCACCCAGGCGCCCCTGGAATGATCTTTAAAAAAAGTAGCCACTGAAGTTCTATGTGCCACGGCCCCTGGGCCCTGAGCAGACACCATGGTGCCGTGCCCACTGCCGCAGCCCCTCAAGCCCTGCCCGCCTCCCCCACGGCCGCAGCCGCTGTGCAGGGTGCTCTGGCCGAGCACGGCTCTCACCCCACGGCTTACTTACAGGCAGGTAGGAAACCGGAAAGTCAAACTTATAGTCTTCCGCCTGGAGCTTATAAACCAACTTCATCATTGGGCCACTGGAGATGAAATTAAAACAACAAAAACAGGGCAACGAACTGCAAACCATCTTGCTTTGACGGTTTCTGAGTTTTGAGAAATTCAGTGCTTCAAGAATGGGATCACCATGAGGAAACATCCGGCCCCTCTCGGATGACAAACCTACCTACCCGGGGTCTAGAAACTCCATTGCAATGCTGTACTCCACAGGGCTCACTCGCCCCTGTAAGCAGCGGAGGTTCCAGCCAACGAGGACACCGTCCAGGCTGCCGAAAATGCTCTCTACCAGCCACGGGAAGATGGCGTGCAGCTCCTGAAATGGGTGTGCAGGGGAGGCTGCGGGCAGGCTTGCTGAGGACCGGTGCCCACTGCCGGGCTCCATGCCACGTGAGCCTCCCACCCAGTCCAGCCCCGTGCCACAAACTGCCCACCTTGTTCATGGAGTGTGTACACATGAACTGGAAATGTCTGGAGTCACTGACCACCCCTGATGACATTCCTCTGATCATCGGTGAGAATCCTTGTCCAGGCCAGCTGCCTGGGCTTACACTACTATTTGATAATTGGGTGTGATTTAAATGTATCTTTTCAGTATTTTCATCAGGGTTTCTCAATCTTTTTGAGCTGGATGCTTCCTTGTTGGGGCGGGGATTGTCCTGTGCATTTGGGGATACTTACTAGCACACTTGGTCCCTACCCACTTGATGCCAGTAGCACCCTCCCCTGTGTGACAACCAAAAATGTCTCCAGACGGTGCTAAGTATCCCATGCAGGACAGAAGCACCTGTGGCTGAGAACCGCTGGCCTACATGCTGACATGTTTAAATGTGTCCATACACGCGACAGTTACAATACTGGGTCAAGCCTCTGTCCAGGGCAATGCTCAGAGGTAGGAATCAGGGGCTTATATAAGAACATTTTTCAGGGGCGCCTGGTGGCTCAGTCGGTTAGGCATCTGGCTCTTGATTTCCACTCAGGTCATGATCTCACAGTTCACAGGATCAAGGCCTGCACAGGGCTCTGCCTGGACAGCACAGAGTCTGCTTGGGATATTCTTTCTGTCTGTCTCTCTGTCTCTCTGTCTGTCTCTCTCTCTCTCTCTCAAAATAAATAAATAAACTTAAAAAAAAAAGTTTTTCAATGAGTATGAGACATGCCCCAAGGAGATGCTAGCACAGCTGTACCTTTGCTGGAAAATCCTCAATGACTTTAACCAAGTCTTGGCACCGCTGTGCAAAAGGCTTATTTACAGAGTCAGCTTTCAGGCTAGCCTAGAAGATAGAACAAACCAAAAAGATCATGAGCATATTCACTTGGTGGCTTTTGCGGTTATCCTGGCTCGAATCAAAACAGAAATCCAAATGATAGGTAGGAGTCAGACATACCACCGGCCTGGTTCCCCGGCACCTCGTGCCTGTGTCAGTGGCCTAAAGGACACGACTAGGAGACGCCTTGGCTCTCTACATCGCCAACTCTCAGGCTTCTTCCCTGCACCCTCTGTCAGGCATCCCCACTTATAGCAGAGAACTGCACATTTGCATGACCGAGGTGACTTCCACACAATCCATAAGCAGGGGGTCAGCTCCAGGGTCAGTCCCACAACCAGAAGAGGATGCTTAGGCGTAGGACACCCCTCAGAGACCACAGGGTACTCACTGAGTGTATACACGTGAACTGGAAATTTCCCATGTGACGACCCCCTGTGATGACCCCACTGTGATCATCAGTGAGGATGCCCAGCAAAATGAGAGTGACAGAAGGCCTCTTAACCAAGCTACCCTTTATTCAGTAGGTAACAAACCAACTAAACTCACTATCTTAAGAAACGAGGCACGCAGGTGAGAAATGATAGATAGCTTTAACCAAATGTTGACACTAATCATGAAGGTGATGGACAGGCTAGGAAATTCAGGACAAGAATGAAGGAAATCTACCCAAGGTCATGGGGTATGGATTAAGATCAGGAGAAAATATCGGAATGTGAACCAAGGGGGCTTTGCCCAAGGATACCTAAGGCCTTAGCCACCTCTAAATGAAGGTGGTGTCTCAGTCAGAGGTGGAAACCTGGGCTGTTGCAGCCACGGAGGGTGGGTAGGTTAGCAGCATGCCTGGTCTCTACCCACTCGATGCCAGAGGCACTGCATCTGTTGGCTCTAGAGGGTGCACCATGGAAGGATGTCCTTCTGAATAAATGTTTACGAGAAGTATCTTCTGGGACCTGAAATTAGGAATCCTCACCCTGATATCTGCCTCACACCTAACTTCTTGGTGTCATGTTTAATACTTAGAGTACAGTCCTGGTTGCCCCCAGCACAGCAGGGTCCCTGCCCCTCCATTGTCCAGGGATGACAGTACGATTATTAGAATATCCCATAAATGTGTAAAGGTTTACAAGACATGAAAATTCTGATGTATATCTTTTCCCGCGCTCCTCCCCAGACCTCAGGAAGCAGTAAAAATGGCATGTGAATCAACTTATCTTGTATGTAAGAAACTCCTCTTGTAGATAAGAAAAACAGGGCTCAGAGGTTGAGTAAACCCAAGGTCCTACACCATTAGGGGGCAGAGCCAAGTCTAAGGATTCTAATCCCAAGTCCAACGTTCTTTTCCTCACATGCCCCTCAGAAAACCACCAGTGCAAAGTTCAAGTCAGTGGATAGGACTCTCAAGTCCCTCAGCTGTAGAACCATCATCTCACCGACCCTCACGCGGGCAACTGACACTTACCAGGAGGAAGCTGGGCTGCTGCAGGTGAGGGAACGCCATAGCAGCCTCCTGGGGAACGTTGAAAACGGCCACCTTAGGAAACCACTGTGAAAAAACCAAGGCGAAATCTCAACATCTGCCACACGACACTATACTACAGCACAGCCTGTGCTGCCAAGTTTCACGTTTTACAAAAATGCTGTTCTGATGCAGTACGTGGTGGCCAGCTTCAGAGCCGAGTTCGCAGTGGCGAATCTGTAAAGCTTGTAGAGCACTTGCTGTGTGGCACGCCTGGTTCTAAGGACCCTCCACGTATTTCCTCATTTAATACTCAGTGGTAGGCAGAATTTTAAAGATAGCCCTCCACGATTCAACCAAATGCTCATGCAGGTCCTGTGAAGGAATTCTGCAGACACAATTGAAGTCTCAAGTGGGCGGACCCTAAGATATGGAGCAGTTCCCATTGCCAGCCAGTAAGGAAATGGGGACCTTAGTTCTGCAGCCCGAAGGAAGTGGATTCTGCCAGCAACTCGAAGAAGCTTGGAAAGATTTTTCCTGAGAGCCTCTAGGTAACAGCAAAGCCAACCAACACCTTGATTTCAGTCTTGTGATATCCTAAGCAGAGAATCCAGCCAAGCCCTCCTGGACTTGACTATAGAACTGTGAGATAATAAATGGACGCAGTCTTAAGCTGCTAAGTTTGTTAAGCAAGAACAGACTATACTTCCTCACAACAATCTGCTGGGCCAATACAGATAAAGAACTAGCAGCAGAGAGGAGGTAACTCACTTGCCCTCAGTCAGCAGAGTCAAGACTCTAATACACTCATCTCCTAACACATCTCCCACAGAGACAGGTGGGTGAATCTCCCGAATGTCACCTGTGCTCTATGGGAATGAATGGAGGGGATGAGCAAGCTGGAGGAAGCTTTCGAACAAGCCATCAGAAAATCAGGAGCAACTCTTTAGATTCCCTTCTCTCTGACCACCCAGGTCAGAAACGGAAAATATCCAGAGTTGAACAGGAAGGGAGCCTGCCGAGTCCCACTGATGATGGCTTTCCTGGCACAGCTGTGCCCACAGCAAGAGTAAAGGTGCTGAGGTGGCAAATGAAAGTGTATGTGGATGGAGAAAGACTAGATGCAAGGAGGCTGTGAGGCAGTGGAGTTGAGGGGAGATGTGCATCTCTGCTTCTTGGCAATATAAGCATCTTCCAGGTTTTCTTCAATTCTTGAGATTAGCTATCAAATTCAGGTGTCTTTTTTAAATGGTTATTTATTTATTTAGAGAGAGCACATGAGCAGAGGAGGGGCAGAGAGAGAGAGAGAGAGAGAGAGAGAATCCCAAGCAAGCTCTGCACTTGAACCCATGAACAGCAAGACCGTGACCAGAGCCAAAACCACGAGTGATCAATCAATCAAGCCCAACCGAGCCATCCAGGCACCCGCTATCAAATTCAGTTTCAAGGAAAATGTAAACACTTTGCTCCTGAACCAAGTGGCCAGGAGAACACTGATTAAGATGACCAAAGCAGAAGGATCAAAGCAGCATAAAATCTTGGCCTGTTTGCAAAGGGCAGAGCTTTAGAGATGATGAGGTGGAAGCACCTCCTTCTTAGACAAAGCCTGCATAGGCAGCAGCTTAAGAACTGAGGCCCAGAGGCACCAAAACAAGGAGTATTTCCAAGAGAGGGCAGTGTCTCGTCTGCCCTGTTCTCTAACGCTGCCACAGCCTGGCTCGTCCATCACACCGTTCTCCGCTGTGTACCAAGTGTTCCCTTCATCCGCCACTTTACACCCACTTTCTTCAATGGCTGCTTCGGATCCTGTTGGGGTTTCTTCTCAGAGAGGCATTGCCAGTCATTCCAAGCAAATCACACTACTGCCAAGGCCTCCCTTTGGTTGCGCTCTGAGAAGCAGAGTATGTTCCCAGAGTATGCTCACAAGTATGCTGTTAAGTGAGCATGGGAGCTCCATATTACAGAAGACGAAACTGAGGCTCACAAAGGTCGGTCCACACAGGGAGGAAGAGTCAGGCGAGAATCCACACCCGGCTCTTCCTCCCACACAGCCTGTGGAGCCCAAGGCTCAACTTTAACTTGGATCTCTCCTTCCGCCAACCCGTCAACGAACGTTAACCAAGCACCCACCAGGACCGGATGTGCGAGGCGCGCGAGAAGGTGGCACGAGTGCGCAGCCCTGGAAGACGGCATGAGCGCACAGCCGAGCCCTTGGCTTCCCAGCCTGCCCGCCCGGCCGGGGGCAGAGCTACCGGCGCCGGGCCTAAGGCCTGCGGCTCGCCTAGAAACGGAAATGACTTAGGCGGAGGTCCGGAAGGGGGGGGGGGCCCGGAACGCGGGGGCCGTCCCGCACGCGGCCCCAACCACTCACCTGTGGGACCCATAAAGTCGCCCGCCTAAGGAACGGAGACCGCCATTCGGCTGCCCGGCGCCGAAATGTCGTCATCAAGCTGCGCTTGGCGTCACGCCTCCCCTGGCCTGGCGGGAAACGCACCGCTACCTCCGCGAGCAGTTACCTCAAAGGGCGCGTGCGCAAAGTGAAGGCCGGCGGGGTTTATGGGTTACACCTCCGGATGCGCGTGAGCAGCGGGGGCAGCTGTGTCCCTTAGCCCAGAGTTCCGTGTGCCCTGGAAGGAGCGCGCGTGCGCCTGCTAAAGAGAAGCCGTTTATTGAGGTCCTGGAAGCGCGCCCTCTAATGGGGAACTGGAGCGGAAAAATCATACACTGTGCATTGATTGACTGACCTTCTTACGATAGACGTAAGCGTATTGAGCGCCTTCAATATGCCAGGCACTGCCCTGGGTGCTGCTGCCCAAGCGAGAACAACCAATGCGGACCGACCCTGATGGCCCAGAAACGGGTTTCTGAGGTCCGCCACGGCATCCCCTACGCCTAACACGTCTCCCTGTTGTGGGATCATTGAGTGCGACCCTCAAAAAAGAATTCTTGAGATGATCCGTGCAACTTAGTAAATTCATTTAGGTAGCACGATACAGGACTTGTGGGCCGAAAGAGCTGCATTTTTGCTGTATGAAGCTAGTGGTTATATGCTTAGTGTTCAAGGCGGAGAGGACGTGCAGGGAGTATAGATCATAAATGTCTTCTTGCAATTTCTACTCCTAAAACTACTGTCACAAGATTTCTCTGGTGCTTATCATTCAGTTCGGTATTAACTATCGATGAGACATACAGGCAGTCATGAGACCCTTTAAGAATGTAGCAACCAGTACTTATTTGATCCTTATCAAAACTATGCAGGCTATCAGCTTTCTGGGCTAAAGATGCACATTTTTCTGCTTTTATCCCTCATCATCCCGCAGGTAAATTTCTGCGGATCGAATGGCGGAGAGGAGACAAACCGGTTTGCGCCCTCTGCTGTAGGGCTGCGGGGCAGGCCAGGCGGTAGCGCTTCAGGGAGCGAAGCGACCGGCGGAGCCAGTAGAAGGCGCTGTGGGAGCTGCCGGAGGGGCTCGGCGGAGGCGGGGTCAGAGGAGGGAGCGCGGCGGGGCGGGGCGCTCGTCTTCCCGCTAGCCGGGTACATGGCGGCCCCGGGCGCGGGCCCCGGGCCGGGAGCACCCCCGGGGCTGGAGGCGGCCCTGCAGAAGCTCGCGCTGCGGCGGAAGAAGGTGCTGACCGCCGAGGAGATGGAACTTTACGAGCTGGCGCAGGCAGCGGGTGGCGCCATAGACCCCGACGTGTTCAAGTGAGCGCGCGCGGGTGGGAGTGCGCGCTCATCCTACCCCCCCAGACACCCCTGCTCCCCCGCCCGGGCCTCTGATCTGGAGGAGCTCCCCACCCCCACCCCGCCCTTTTCGGACCCCTTTGAGCGCCCAGAGTAGAGTTGGGGTCTTGAGGGAAGTGGCCTTCCTGGGCCTGGGCGAGGAAGGCTCACTGCCCACCGCGTGTGTTCTCTCCAGGATCCTGGTGGACCTGCTGAAGCTGAACGTGGCGCCCCTCGCTGTCTTCCAGATGCTCAAGTCCATGTGTGCTGGGCAGAGGCTGGCGAGCGAGCCCCAGGACCCTGTGGCCGTGTCTCTGCCCACATCGAGCGTCCCGGAGACCCGAGGTCAGAGCTGGGCCCGGTGCTCCCTGCCCCTGTGACTCAGGAGGCGGGTGGCAGGGGAGGCACGTGGGCGGTGCCAGACACAAGGTGGGCTTGGTCCTGAGTGGCCTGGCCTTACTGTGCGTCTTCTCCCAGGACCCACAGGGACTGTCCAAGGGCTCGCCTTTTGGTTTCCAGTCCCCAGTTTCGTTTCTTTGCTACCCTTTGCTACATATGCAAGTCCAGATCAGGTGGTCGCAAAGTGGGTGTCCAGGGTGGCCAGCAGGCTAAGCCTCATATGGGATTCTGCCTCCTTCCTTGGGTAGAAATGCTTTCATTCCACAAACGCGGGAACAAGGTGGCTTTGGTTCCTGTTCTCACGGTGTGTACAGCCTCCAGGAAAGTGTTCAGGGAGCGGGGCAGGCAGAGGTCTTACTGCCGCCCCTTAGCCTATACCCCAGCTGGGCCCAGGTGCTGCCCAGGAGTCTAGCCAGCTGAGCGTTCTTCCTCGGATTGCAGGACGGGTCATCATGGCAGCCCCTGGCTGCCCTAGACACGCAGGGTGCAGAGGCCTGAGTGGGCACCGCACTGGGCTCAAGTTTGAGGGGCCTCCTCACTCTCGAGAGTCATGACTGGGGGCTAAGCAGGTGCCCATGACAAAGGTGTCACAGTGGAGCTCCAGCTGCATCCTCCTGGTGTGTCGCATCTGCTCCCAGTTTCAGAAACAACCTGAATGCTTGGCCAGGAGGATTCGGGCACTCACAGACATCCTGAGAAGGGGCCGATGTTCAGGTGGGGGGCAGGCTGGGTCCCTGTGGGAGGGAGTGCCAGGGCCCTGGGTACCCACGCCCCCTTTCCTGAGAGGCCCTGGGCACTGGAGCGCAGGCTTCCTTACTGATCCACGCTCTGTCTGCTCTCTTTGTGTCTCTCTCTGACCTCCAGAGGCCTCCTTTCTCTCTGCCAAGAGCTGTAGTCCCCCTGCAAGGCCCTCCTTTTCCTCGGCCCCGCGGCCTGCGGCCTCTCCGGTTCTGCTCCACGGCCCAGCTGCCACGCACTCGCCTCTCTCTCCAGGGCCCCCCGGTTCCCTCCGGTTCTCTTGCTGCCTGTTCTCTCCTTTTGCAGGTTGCGTTTACTGGTTTATCTCTGGGGGTTGGTGCTCTTTCTTGTTTCTGTGGAAACTGCTGTGGCCCCTATTCAAGAGTCAGAGCAACTTGGAGATGAACTGCCAGGGCAGGACCCTATGGGCCATCCCTGTTACACAGCTTAGGGATTGGGGACACAATTTCAGATCTTGGTTTATTAGAGACCACTTGCAGTACTTCTGGAATGGGACCAACGCCCCCTGCCCCCAGAGGCCAATTCTGCCAGGTGTGACTTGTGCTCTGTAGAGGTGCCCTCACCCCGAGAGGAGGGCAACAGGCCGAGGGGCAGGAGAGCCTTTACTTTGCTGTAGAGAGGGAAGCCTTAGGTGTGAGAAACACCTTGGTTGCTTAGATGCTGTCACCTGACAGGTAGCCTAGAGGGTAAGATGTGATTGTCCTTTCCTGCCTGTTTCCTGAGCTGAGGGTACCTTCCAGGCATTGCCCGGTGTGGTGAGGCTGGAGGCCCAGAGCCAGGGGCGTGTGAGGGCCTGAGATCCCACAGATGCCCTGGCTGTGCTCTCCATATCCTTTCCCACATCACCTACCTCGCTGTTCTAGGTGCCACCCGAAACTCGGCATGGGGAAGGGCCAAGGGGCAGGTCAGGGTAGAGCCAGTCGACTACAAGGCTGAGTTGAGGAATCAGTGGGCAGAGGGAGGGAGAAACTGGGAACGGAGCCCTCCTCTTTCAAGGGGGTGTTGCTGCTTGCTCACCCAGTGACTGGGTGCCAGGCTGGCTCTCAGCGCTGAGGGCTCAGGGGGGCTGTGAGATGGACAGGTCCCCCTTCCAGTTTGGGAGATGGCTAGATACACCAATGGTGACAGAGACAGGAGGAAGCCAGTGTAGCCAGCCTTGCTGGAGCAGCAAGGGTTAAGCAGGCTCAGCGTCCTGTTGCCCTGCAGCCCTTTGAGGTAGGAGTAGTGGGGAGCGCTCCAGCCTGAGATGCGGGCCCAGGTCACTGGTGGGAGCGGGCCTGAGCTTGGAGGGGAGAGGTGGGAAAGGGAGGGCGGAGAGCCCAGAGGTGGAGTGGGTTTGCTTTGGTGCTCAGAGCACTGACACAGAGGGGCTCGGAGAGAGGTGGGGAAGAAGCCCCAAGCATAGGGACAGGAGCGGCATGGAGTGCTGGGCCCCACAGGGTTTTCTCAAGTGCTTATGCCTTGGGTGTGCTGGGTTGGGCAGCCAATGGCCAGGATATGAGGACATAGAGGTCCTGGGGAGGTGCCCAGTGAGGGTAGAGGGCAGCCTGGAGAGGGGGTGGGTGGGGAGGCAGTGGAGGGGAGTGGGGCACATGAGGGGCCATGCCAGGAGTGTGCTGTGGCCAAGAGGCAGAGGCCATCGGAGACCAAGAGCTCTGAGGCCACATGTTGCAGAATCTGTCTGTCCACACAGACCTTGGGCAGAATCTGAGGTAGAAAAAAATGAGGAGAGTTGTCAGAGTGATCAGTTGGGGGACTGTGGTAGCCTAGGATCATGATGGGGGTTTGGGGCTGTTAGGGCTCGCTGGCCTTAGGTTTCCCACAGAATTGGGGTGGCAGCTGCTGCAGACCAGGGGCTGGAGGCCCGCCCAGGAGTTTGATCTGGTAAGCTGCAGCATGCTCAGCATCCAGGTGGCCTGTGGGGACTGTCACTGACAAGCTCATCCATTCCTGGCTTTACTAGGCAGAACATGGGGAAACAGAAGACCCTAAGAGCACAAAGAGGGTAAATGCTTGTCATGATGAGGGTGTGGTCACCAAGGAAAAATAAAATTCGGTCGAGTGTTCTCTGCTGAGGCTTAGGGAAACTGTATGCTTTAAAAAGATGTTCCTCTGGAATGTGTAAGATGAAGTTTGGTGTGCAGAAGCTGTGAGCCCTACACAGAGCTGCGCTGTCCAGTACAGGAGCCACGGGCCCCCCAGGGCTTGCGGCTGAGACTCACTGCAAGTTTAAGTACACACCAGACACCCAGATGCCAGAGAACTGGAACAAAAAGAATACCTCACAAGTAATTTTCATATCGATTACATGCTGAAATGGTAATATTGCACATTTTAGGTTAATTAAAATACATGATTTATATTAATTTCCTGTTTCTTTTTACTTTTTTTTTTTTTTAACATTTATTTATTTTTGAGAGAGAGAGAGACAGAGCTCCACTGGGGGAGGGGCAGAGAGAGAGGGGGACACAGAATCCGAAGCAGGCTCCAGGCTCTGAGCTGTCAGCGCAGAGCCCAACACATGGCTCCACCCCCCAAACCATGAGATCATGACCTGAGCCGAAGTCGGACACCTAACTGACTGAGCCCACCTAGCCCCTCCCCCACTTTTTACTTTTTAATGTTGCTACTGGAAAATGAGTTACATGTGGTTCACATCATATTTCTGTTGGGACAGTGCTGCTCCAGAACAATTGAACTTTGCCTGAAACGCTGAGTCAGGGCTGTATGTACTGCATGTGTGCAGGAGAGGGTCACTTCTCCTAAGCAGCACAGGCCCAGTTAAGGGCTAAAAGTGCATGTGTGCATGTCCATGGTGCACATCAGTCTTTGTCATTATGTCTGTATGTGTTCTGGAAGCACTGACTGATTAAGCCACTCGTGTGTGCTCAGCCAGAGAGGGCAGCAGGACTGGCTGGTGCGTGTAGACCTTCCGGTGGGCTCTCGAGTAGCGGTGATAGGTGGTCCTGGCTGCACGCTCACCCTGGCCACCAGACCTTGCCAGCCAGCCTTGAGGATATCAGGGCACTTGCTATGCTGCCTCACCCCCTTGTTCTTTTCCTTCCTCACACACACATCCAGTGTCCGCTTACGGCCAATCACTAATATTTGACCTCAGGGGCCCCACCGGCCCATTTGAGCACGAGGGAGTGCTCCCACCATGAAGGAGAAAGGCCACTCCCGGGGAACATGGGCAAGATGGGAGCAGCTTCTCACATTCTGGGCTTTTTGTCAACCCTTGATCCCCCCCGCACCTCTGCCAACAGAGCTTGCAGGGGATGGGGAGTTGGGATCACATGGGCCACACCAGAGTTAAATGGTTCAGTGGGTCCCGCTGGGGCGGGCCAGCTCCCCAGCCGCAGGGGGTGTGTTTAGGGTTGCCTTTGGGGTTTTGCTTCATCTGGGGTTGGGGGGGGTTCGGTCAGGTATTAGGGGTAGGAGGAGCACCAACTTTTTAACACCGTGAGCCAGGCTGTTTTTAACCTTCAGTGCTCATTGTCTTTGACACCCGTGAGGGCTCCTCAGGCATCGGGCCTGGGGGCATGTCACTGCCACCCACCCTAGCCTATAGTCACCTCTGGCTCAGTCCTGCCCTCCAATCCATGGGACCCTAACTACCCCATTGCAGGGAGCTGGGGCAGGTAAGACCGGTTCCAGAAAGTCCCCTGCTGTGTCCAGGACAGAGCAGGTCTGTCCACTGACAGGCCCTCACACCATTCTCCTCAGACCAGAATGCCTCCCCAGCTCTGCATGAGGCCTAAGTGGGTCTCTCCACTAACTGAGAGCACGTGATTCCTGAAGGTTCCAAGAATTGCAGAGCTCGATAAACGGTTAGATGGTTCTCTTAATGGCTCAAATTTACATTGGTGTCTTATTTCCAGGGTTTGTCAGCCTCATCAAGGTTAAAAATGAACATTATTTGCTATTTTCTCCTTTCCTCTCATCCTGGACTTTCCAGAAGGGCCCTGGTCATTATACTGAGGGGGAGAGGAAATCCAGATATATGACAGGGTGAAGAAAAGCTGCATTCAGACCCGGGCCCACGTCTGAGACCCACACTGCCATTTTGGGGGTGGCCTATGCTTGAGCTATATTTTCAGGTCCTTCAGGAGCCCTGGGCCTAGTCTGTAGGATGCCTAAGCACGCAGGGGTAGGCCAGGTGCTACAGATGAGTTATGCCAGTCTGGCCAGGCCTGGAGAGGGACATGGCCTCATAGCTGACCAGCAGGTCGGGAGCTGTAGGGTGGCGGGGCTCGTGCCCTCACAGGAGACAGGATCCTTGCCCACTGACCAGTCAGTGGGAACCAGAATATCAGAATGTGTAACAGGAAGAAGGAAATGTGTGGTGACGGTTCTCTACTTTTGTTTTTTTCCATGAACCACTGGCAGGCTGAGTTGGCCCAGCTTCACCCCACCACATGCCCTTGGCCCTCTGTAACGTGTTATTACATCTCCATTGAATCAAACCTGTGCAAGCCCAGGGAGGCAGGGCAGGGGAAAATCTGAGCTGTGGCATTCCAAGCAGTGGCACCATGGTAACCCTTTCCACCCCACTAGGCAGCAAAGACCCCCTGTTGTTCCCTGGGGAGGAGCTGTTCAGAAATGCTCTTAGGAAGGGCTGTCCTATCTCTGCAGGAGTCCTGGGGAGAAAGTAGTGTCAGAGAGGATGGAAAGGGAGTCTGATGTCTTGAAGAAGCCAGGAACTGCAGTGTCACAAATGTAGGTGCCTCTCCTTGTTCCAGGTGACAAATGGTGAACCAGGAGTGACTCAACATGCCCCCAAGAAATTCATGGTGTCTGTTCTCCAAAAACCCACATGTCCCCATTGCAGGCTGTTTATTTGACTACGAACTGACATTAAGGTTGAGGGTCAAACATGGGACGCATCCCCTGGTCAGAGTCTGCAGGATGGACCCTGCCAGGCTGGAGCAGAGAGGAGCCCTGGGTGGGGAAGGCCCAGTGGGGAGGGACTGTGACCCAGGGGGTGAGCCTGCTTCCTGGGCACATTTTGTGCCTCCTGGTGTCCTCTCGGTCTTGTGAATGCTGTCAACATCCTGAAGCCAGGGAAGCCATTCCTTTAGAATAAAGTTTGGCCCAAGTGTGATTACAGATCTTCCTGTCTTCACAGAAAGAGGGGAAGGTAAGTAAATTACAAGTCAAGGGATATCTGCACCAGTGGTCTCCATCTGAATGTGACTACCTGTGGTCAGGGCAAGCTTCCTCTGAGCAGTCAAGCCTCAGCATGAAGCCAGTCACAGGATCCCGGAGCTGAACTTGAGAGCAAGAGGCTTGACCAGCGAAAGTTTGCAAAATACTTTGAGGTAGTCAGGGAAACGCCTGAGGGAAAGATTCCAAGGTCCAAATCCAAAAGCCTGACTTCCATTCTTGATGGATGTGCTTCCAGCAGTTCAGCTGTGGGTGATCTGGAGCAGGGAGCGCCAGGGGAGGCTTCGAAGTGGTGGCCCTGGTGGCGAGCCCTCCTGTGCTGCTGGTGGTCGGGCGATTCCTTACACTCTCCAGGGCGGGAGTCAACCGGCTGAGCTCACCTTTCCCTAAATGGGCCTTGCGGACTTTCCCCATTGTTCCTCGTGCTGCTTCTGTCCTAGGACCTATGCTCGAGGGCCTCTTGCACTCTGTGGAGGACTTCTCTCGGATGTGCCCTCTCCAGGTGGTCCTCAGCCTCAGGGCTCAGAGCTGAGAGGATCCCTGGCTGAAAGGTCGCACAGAGATGTACCAGACGTAATGTGCAAGGAACACAAATGTAGTAGGTGTGCCGACTGTGGAGTTTGCCCTGGTTCCTAACAATTGTGTTCTGCGTCCGCTCAGGGAGAAACAAAGGCAGCACGGCTCTGGGTGGAGGCCCAGCACTGGCAGAGCGTGGCGGCCGGGAAGGATCCAGCCAAAGAATGCCCCGACAACCCAGTGCTACCAGGCTGCCGAAGGGGGGCGGGCCGGGGAAGAGCCCCACTCGGAGCAGCACCTGAGACGGGCAGACTTCTCACGCCACCCAGCCGTGGGCTCCACCAGCCTCCTAGCAGAGGTTACGTGTGGTTTCCTCCGGTTGGTAATAAAGCTTTGTGAAAAACCGAGGGTCCATCCAAGCTGTTTTCTATCACCTTTTGAATACATTAAGGCTCAAAGATTGAGAATCAGTTTTGCATTGTGGGCCTAGATGTACTGCAGCTGAACGTAACAACCAACTGACCTAAACCAGTGGTTTCACCCTACTATACCTAATTTTCAGGTCATAGAGAAAAATATCTGTATGGTTGGCCCATGAACAAATGGGGGTCAGGGGCACCAGCCCCTGCATAGTTGAAAATCCAAGCGTAACTTTTGACTCCCCAGAACTTAACTACCAACAGCCCACTGTTAGTAGGAAGCCTTACTGATAATATACAGTCAATTAACACATCTTTTACGTATGTATTATAGACTATATACATATACTATATATATCATATACTATTACATACTGTATTATACTCTAGGAAACTAGAGAAAAGAAAGTCGTAAGAGAAATACATTTACAGTACCATGCTGTAAAAAACCCACATAGAAGTGACCTGCACAGTTCAAACTCTTGTTACTAAAACTTTTATAAATGCACGTCGACACGTTTCGCTAAAGAGAAAGGTGCGGTGCTTTTGCCGAGACCATTCCCAGGGTAGAGCTGCAAGGGTCTGAGGGTGGAGTGGAAATGCTGTCTTACAGGTTACGTGCACAGTAAAGCCAAAGATGAGCCGTAATCTAGAGCTCACCCTGTGACTGTGAATGCCATGGAGAATCCAATAAAACTCCAACACCCCCCCCCCGCCCCTGCCCAATGTCCTCACCCTACAACATTTGACCCACAGCATTAAGGACTTTATGGACAGCCCCCTTCCATGGACCTCAGGTGTTCAACCTCCAGTTCCAAACTTACACATTAGTCACCATGTGCCATCAACAGAGAAACCTGAAAAATTGCAAATTCAATTGAAAGCCTAACTCAGTTTTGCTAGAATCTAGGCAATCTTTGTGCTTTGGAACCTCAGTTTGGAAAGAACTGTTTTCCCCAGGCCATGCAGATCATGTCAAGTATGCACTGGCTCCCTACAGATGTAGGTAGTGCTGTACAAAACTCACAGTGCAGCCCAGGACAGCTTTCCACACGGCCTGACAGGCCTTGGGGTCCTACCCATCTGTGCAGTCACATGAGTGTATCCCAAATGAGCATCACAATAGACCGAAGTTTCATACAGAAACTTTAATTGGAAACAACTGAAAACCACCTGTGCTGCAGGGTGGCAAGAGAGAGAGGGAGACAGGAATGCCTGCCAGCCATGTCCCCATTCAGTATTCTTCCCCTTCTTCAGCCTCTGCTTCCACGGAATCCACACCCACCTCTTCATAATCTTTCTCCAGAGCTGCCAGGTCCTCCCGGGCCTCGGAGAACTCCCCTTCCTCCATGCCTTCCCCCACGTACCAGTGCACAAAGGCTCGCTTTGCATACATGAGGTCAAACTTATGGTCTAGGCGGGCCCAGGCCTCGGCAATGGCGGTAGTGTTGCTCAGCATGCACACGGCCCGCTGCACCCTGGCCAGGTCCCCTCCGGGGACGACGGTGGGGGGTTGGTAGTTGATGCCCACCTGTCAGAGAAGGGGAAGAAAACAGTCTGTGCAACTTCTGTCAAACCCAGAAATGGTAGCTGCTTTCATGGAAACAAAAGACATGCAGGTGCCTTCTTTGTGCCAGGCAAGGTGTCAGGTGAGCAGGGTGCCGGTTTCCAGACCAGGAAAACTGGGGAAAAGGAGCCCTGGCTCCCGGCTCAGTCCCAAGTTGCCTGAAGGGCTGTGTCCCAGCAACTGAGACACGTGACAGGTGCTCAGGTAACAGGGCTGCTGCTTCTAAAAGGGGACGCTGCTTTGTATTGCTCATGTTATTTTCCCCATAGGCTTCTACAAGATGGGGATTCATTTCTGTAGCTGAAACCTTTTCCACTCGATTCAGAGTACTATGGTTGTATCACCAGGGGAGATCATACCCCCGGTCTCCTACCAAATGAGCCAGCCTGTGCATAACAGGGCGACAGGCACACCCTCAGGTCCTAGGACTGTTGCTACTACTGCAACAGGAGGTGGCCTATGTGTGTGCTAAGTAGGAGAAAGGGGGTGATATTCGAGGGCTGGGTCCAAAAGGGGAGGCATTCTAAGTTTCCAAACCAGGAGACACCACGACCAGAGGTTTGGGCAGGAATACACAGGGTCAGTTAGAGCTGGGGTCGGCAAACTTTGTCTATAAGGAGCAAGACAGGGACGCCTGGGTGGCTCAGTTGGTTAAGGTGTGCAACTTCAGCTCAGGTCGCGATCTCACGGCCTGTGAGTTCGAGCCCCGTGTCGGGCTCTGTGCTGACAGCTCGGAACCTGGAGCCTGTTTCAGATTCTGTGTCTCCCTCTCTCTCTGACCCTCCCCCGTTCATGCTCTGTCTCTCTCTGTCTCAAAAATGAACATAAGTGTTAACAAAAAAAAGAGCAAGGCAGCACATATTCTAGGCTGGGTGGGCCACATGGTCTCTGTCACAATTACTTAATTCTCCCTTTGGAGCACAAAAGCAGCCACAACAAGACACCAATGAACAGGTGTGGGTGTGTCCACACAAAACTCTACGTGGCTGGTCTGCCAACTGTGCCGATCCCTGAACCCAGAATAGGAAGGGCTAGTGAAGGACCCGCTGCAGCAAGCCCACCAGAAGCAGTAAGGTCTGAGCCAGCTAGGCGGCATGGAAAGCAAGGCAGAGGGAAGCACGTTTTCCCAGATGGAAAGCATCGACAGCTTAGCGTCCAAGTACTGGACAAAGCTGAAGAGCTACAGCAAGTTTCCTATTCTGTATCAGATGGAAGACTGGCACAAACTGTGTTGGAGGCAGCCTCTGCCCAAACTTGCCAATCTTACTAACAGAGAAATGAGTATGTTGCCATTTCTTCCAGAAACATCCATGACCATTTTTCGTTAAATCAAATGCTGCGTGGGACATTTAGATTTGGTTTAATTTCCTTATGCCTGAAGAATGACGTGGGATTTAGGAACACTGATGTTTACAGTGATACCCCAATTTCAAATATCCACATCAATTATCAAAATGCCCTTGAAAACTGCTACATTTCTAAGTCCAAACTATTTTTCCCACACTAATTCTTTCACCCGGAAGCGGCAACAAAAATCCTTCCAAAAACTTTCTGTTCTGTTAAAACAGAAAATTCTCACGCAGATACACAATGTGATAACTCAGGAAGGGAGTTCAAATGGCACCACTGAATAAATTATCACTCTGGCTCACTGATTTATGACCAAGGGGCTGGCTGCCATGGAACAGGGCATCCCCTACAAAGGGCATGCTGTGCTTGGTCGGCTGCCTGCTGACCGGTAACACCACTCAACATCACCCAGTCCTACCTTAAATCCAGTTGGGCACCAATCCACAAACTGGATGGTGCGCTTGGTCTTGATGGTGGCGATGGCTGCGTTGACATCTTTCGGGACCACGTCCCCCCTGTACAACATGCAGCAGGCCATATACTTGCCGTGCCGAGGGTCACACTTGACCATCTGGTTAGCCGGCTCAAAACAGGCATTGGTGATCTCGGCCACAGACAGCTGCTCGTGGTACGCCTTCTCAGCTGAGATGACCGGGGCGTAGGTGGCCAGGGGGAAGTGGATGCGGGGGTAGGGGACCAGGTTGGTCTGGAATTCCGTCAAGTCCACGTTCAGGGCCCCATCAAATCGCAGGGAGGCCGTGATGGAGGACACGATCTGCCCGATCAGACGATTAAGGTTGGTGTACGTGGGCCGCTCGATATCCAGGTTGCGCCGACATATGTCGTAGATGGCTTCGTTGTCCACCATGAAGGCACAGTCAGAATGCTCCAGGGTCGTGTGGGTGGTCAGGATGGAGTTGTAGGGCTCCACCACGGCCGTGGACACCTGGGGGGCCGGGTAGATGGCAAACTCCAGCTTGGACTTCTTGCCGTAGTCCACCGACAGCCGCTCCATGAGCAGGGACGCAAACCCAGAGCCGGTGCCGCCCCCGAAACTGTGGAAGATGAGGAAGCCCTGCAGCCCCGTGCACAGATCCGCCTGAGAGAAACCAGAGACCGTGAGTCAGTGCCTGCGGAAGCCACACCGCCGACCTCCGACAAGCCACGCTCGCTTCTTTGCCTCTGCGGGATGATCACACATTCAAATCGTCCACAGCGCACGTGCAGGACGCTCAGGAGCAAAGCAAGGCAGACGTTAGAGATGTACGGACGCACCGAAGCCACACGTGAAGGGAAACGTGGACTCAAGATTCTGGCCTGGGGTTTTGCCAGAGCGACCTCCTGGTCGCAATCCCTGCACACCCTCCCGTCCGGGGCAACGTCCACAGGAAGCCTTCTCGGCACCCCCTTACCAGTTTTCGGATCCGGTCCAGGACCAGGTCAACGATCTCCCTGCCGATGGTATAGTGGCCTCTGGCGTAATTATTGGCTGCGTCCTCCTTCCCGGTGATCAGCTGCTCTGGGTGGAAGAGCTGCCTGTAGGTCCCTGTGCGCACTTCATCTACAAAGAGGACACGTGGGCCGCAGGGCTTCAAGCCTGTTGTCAACTCACCAGGAGGGGTGGGTTTGGGGACCGTCGGGCTCTACCAAGCACGTGCCGTTCCTCGCGGGTCGGCGGCATCAGGGTCTCGTAGAAAACGTCTCTGCGTCATACGCAGACCACAACAGCAATCTATGGCTCAGCAGGTAAAGTCAAGTGGAGGTACAAAGTCCAATCTGACTGGTCCTCAAAGAAGGGAAACCACTCACACCCGCACACAGGTGATTCTGCACGTGCATACGTATGTCCTCCTACCCACAGCTACCTCAAAGAGTGTAACTAAAAAATCGCTTACATACCAGACAGTCACCAGGTCAGCATGACCTTGGCCGGCCAGTCCCATCAGGGCACCCTCTGTGGCCTGCCTCTCACAGGCTTTAGGGTGACATCCTGTCTTCCCCTGGGTGGCCACTGAAAGGTGCTCTCTCCTTGCAGCTCTCCCTGGCAACCACTTCAGCCTTCTAATCCGGAGGAAGCCAACGAATGTTCTCTACTTACCTTTCTGTCAGATGCAGGTCAAGGTTCTCACGCAGCAGCATTTTGGTGTGCGCAGCGTTAAGGAGGGACCAGTGCCTGGGCACCCCGCAGGTGGAGTCTACACAACCACCTGCCTGGGGCTGAGGCGGCCACGAGTGAATCTATTACCAGCCTATGTTTTTCCTGTACGTCAGGTTCTGCTAACTTAGGAGCCTCAGTTTCTCACCTGATGTAGCCACAGGCGTGTACTTGTACACCCCGTCCTTTCTGCAGAAAGGATTCAAAGGAGCACAGAGGGCATGGAGGGGGCTTCAGGGAGGCTCTCCCACTCTCCCGGGAAAGCCGCCCAAGTGCCCGAGTACCTACCGACCACGGTGGGCTCCAGGTCCACAAACACCGCTCTGGGCACATGCTTGCCAGCCCCAGTCTCGCTGAAGAACGTGTTGAACGAGTCATCCCCACCACCGATGGTTTTGTCGCTTGGCATCTGACCATCGGGCTGAATTCCATGTTCAAGGCAGTACAGTTCCCAGCAGGCATTGCCGATCTGGACACCTGCCTGCCCCACGTGGATAGAGATGCACTCGCGCTGGGAACCAGAACACAAACGTTGAGGTCCCCTTGTCTTCAAGGGAACCAACGCTATATGGCATCGAAACCATATTAACACACACATCTACATGTATTTCACATTGTCGATGGCTTTCCCAGACCTTTCCCAGAAGGCTTACGTGACCCTTTTCAAGTCCCTATGAAAACTGAGGTGCTCTAAACCACCCTAGCTCCTAAGTGCCGGACTTAGCCCCTACACAGAAGTGTTTGCTACCATACACGTAATGTCCATGATAAACGCCACACCATACAGTCACATACAGCCACAGTCACCATACAGCCACAGTTATTCTCGAAAGAGTATAGCGATTAGTTTCTGATGGTGTCCTGTCCAAGTAACAGATCAGGGAAGGAAGAGTGGACTTGGACACAGGTCACCATGGCCCAGGTGCCCGTGGTCACCATATGTGTGCCATCCATCTACCCATCTACAGCTACCCTCTATTTTCTCCACCCAGGGCTGTGCTCAGGGAGGCTGACCCATCTGGACTGCATTAAAGGGGCTTCCTTGCACCTGGCTTCTGGCTGCATTAGCCAAGGCAGGCATCAGCAAGAGACTGCGAGGTTAGAGGACAGTGTGGTCAGGGTGCTCACTTCCTGGCTCCCACCCTGCCGGACTGCCATGGGCTCCCTGAGTGTGTTTATCAAGGCCACAAACTTTCAGCAGTCAGTGTTCTTGATAAAGCCACCTTCTCAGCTTCTAGTGACCACTCCCTTCACCTCAAGGCTAGGAGTTCATGGCAACCAGACATCACAAACGGTAGGACACTACACTGTCCTTTGGTGGTTTCCTTAGACTCAAAGTACCTATTTTGACTGTATCCTATCTTTCCTGCCATAAACATAACTGTACAGTCATTAATCATTTGTTCTATTTTAGACACCTTATCCTTACAAATACATAGAGGAGATCAAATAAAATTCAAGGTGTCCCACCTACCCTAAATCCTAATATACAATACCAAGAACTTGAAGTCCTGTTTTTAAGTTTGGCAGGCAATTTTTTTTTATTTTTAAGGTTTGTTTATTATGGAGAGACAGCACGAGCAGGGGAGGGACAGAGAGAGAAGGAGACAGAAGCCGAAGCAGGCTCCAGGCTCTGAGCTGTCAGCACAGAGTCCGACACGGGGCTCGAACCACAGACCGTGAGATCATGACCCGAGCTGAAGTCGGACGCTTAACCGCCTGAGCCAGGTGCCCCCGAAGTCCCGTTTCTTATCACACAAACACCAACTCTCCAATTAGGGGCATAGAGATTCACGTAACGCCACAATACCCTAAGAATCCATCCCAGAAGGAACTATTCAGTTGCAGAAAGAACTTCTCCAATGACAAGGAATGCACTCCTTCAGAGAAGAAATTCATCAACACTCTGGGAAGTCTTTTGGAATCCACACAATCACACCATTTACAGATCAGTATTATTCATTTTGCCTTACTTAAATCCAGGCAGCCTATGCTTCACAGGATGCCCGATTTAGTTTTCTACGGACTCGGCCCTAGTATGATCACAGGAAGCTCTGTACCCTGAGAAAATCCCTCAGGTTTTTCTTTTACAGAATGGGGGCTGGTGTGCTACATGATCTGCAAGGCCACTTCCATCTGATTATCCAATGGAACTAACGAAAAGCAGTCAGAAAAATCATTCCTAGCTTTCAATAGAAAGCCATTAAGAATTCATCACCAACCTCACCTGGATCATTAAAATTTTACCTTACTTTACTCAGCCTTATCTTCATCCTCTTTCTTTTCAAGCTCCAGTCCAACTGCTCTCTTCATATTCTTGGCAGGTTACTTTGTTCCCTATGTACCCAGAAGCTTCAGCTTCCAGACAGCAAATGCGCAGACCTTTCTGCTCTCTTCCTCCTGCCAATTGTTTCTACTGATCCCCTACCCGCTAACAGTCCTCAAAGTAATCACTGGCCTTCTCAGGCCACTAGAGATCCACAGACCTCTTCAGGGTAATTGGAAATTAAAGCCATTTCACAGTAGGACTACTGAGATAACCAGCCCTTTTCACCGTGTTCACATTTCACCGTGTCCACTGATGGTGCATAATCAAACAGTGGGTAAAACTGGGGTGCTTGGGTGCCTCAGTCAATTAAGCATCCAACTTCAGCTCAGGTCATGATCTTACCATTTATGAGTTTAAGCCCCGCACTGGGCTCCGCACTGACAGTGCAGAGCCTGCCTGGGATTCTCTCACGCTCTCTCTCTCAAAACAATAAACTTAAAAAAAAAGGTGGGTAAAACTCTTAATGCCCTAGTACAAATCAAGGTAGTGGCACCAAACTATACCAGTGTTCGTTAGATTCTTCACCCTTATGCACTCACGGTAAAAAGACCAAAAAAAAAAAAAAGGGCAATTTCATTTCAGGATATTCATGATGAAGCAAAAAATGATTATTTTATAAAACATCCACCCTCAAGTACTGTGACAAAACGGAAAGTATCCATAAAGCACTTGTGCACCTGCTGAAATACAGCTGTTTGAAGAAATAGCGCTTGTGTGCTTTCAGTTGCCAACTGAACTAGCTTTTTTCACAGAATGTTATTTTCCTTGCAAGAGCCGACAAACTATGGCTATTGCAACTTGGATATCTGGTGTTTATGTTAGCATGTTGTCTGAAAGTAAATAAATATTTTTAAAATTTCTAACATGGCAAATGACTATGGAGATAACCCACATAAACAAAGGCTTTTTGGAGTCCTAATTTGTTACACTGTAGAGATGTCCATGGAGTGCCTGGGTGGCTAAGATGGTTAAGCATGACTCTTGCTTCCCCATCAGGTCATGATCTCATGGTTTGTGAGTTGAGCTCATTGGGCTGGCAGTGCAGAGCCTGCTTGGGATTCTCTCTCTCCCTCTCCCTCGCCCCTCCCCCACTTGCACTCTTTCTCTCTCTCTCTCAAATAAACTCTATAAAAAAATAAATACTGTAGGGGCACCTGGGTGGCTCAGTCGGTTAAGTGTTGGACTTCAGCTCAGGTCATGATCTCATATCACATGAGTTCGAATGCCACGTTGGGCTCTGTGCTGACAGCTTAGAACCTGGAGCCTGCTTGGGATTCTGTGTCTCCCTCTCTCTCTGCCCCTCCCCCACTTGTGCTGTGTGTGTGTCTCTCTCTCTCAAAAATAAACATACGTTAACATACATACATACATACATACATACTCTAGGGATGTCCTGGGACCCCAACGTTTGAGAACCACCTTCCAGGCCTCAGGTACTCAACATAACGGCTGTCCTCAGAGACTGAGTCAAGGTCACCCAGCTTCCAACCTGGCTCATAAAGTTACAATTTTCGAGAAGACATCTGCACCCGCCGACCCCCCTTCATCCGGGACATTACCAGGTTGCCGCTGCCCTCAGGGTTCGCACACCCAGAGAACAAGCGAGAGGACTATCATCTGTTCGTCCGGGCAGCCCTGGGCCTCCCGTGCCCAGCCCAGCCCCCTCTTTCCCCCGATCTCCAGCCCCCCCCCGCCCCCGCCACACACACACACACACACACACACACACACAGCGCCCCGGTCCTAGGATTTGTCCCAGTCTTGCCCCACCCAGGGGCCTCATGTGGCGGGCTTCATCCTCCCTCCTGCCTGGGCCTCTATGAACCGAGAGTGGCCAGGTTGGGGGGGGCCTCACCATAGTGAGTTCAGCTGCTGCCCAACGGCCGTTACCAGACCTCAACCGCTGCCACTGATGCCACACACCCAACTGCCGCTCCTGCGCGGTGCACCCGGCCCGGGATTGGCCCGCCGCTGCCCAGGTGCCCATTGGTCCTCAGTGCCTCGGGGCGGACCTAGGCCTGGAATCCCGCTTCTGATTGGACGTTACTTGATTTGCGGAGTATGGTGCTTTCTGATTGGATATGGCTTTGGCGGGAAGGCTGTGGCCTAGCCAAAGCCGAGCATTCTGATGCATCCTCGGATGTTAGGTGGGAGTGGTCACGGTTTTCTCTGCGTGGGACGTAGCACATTTTCGTGCACGTAAGCCCTCAATGTGCGCGTGGCTTCACGTCAAGCTTGTGCTGCCTTCTTGCTTGGAGGCCCAAGCCCACTCACCTGTCTGCTCTTGATTCCGATCTTTGCAAACGAGACACCCTCTCAAGGCCTGCCCACCATCTACCTGTAACCAATGCAAAGGAGAGCTGCTCTCCCGTGCTTCGCAAGCCAATAAAAGACTTGCACCAAGTTTTTGCCTTGAAGATAGGCTATTCGTTGGTGTGGCACCACCCAGGAGAACGTAAAACCAGTGTTCAACGTCCCGAACTTCCTGATGGCTTATAAACGAGGGGTTTTACGGGGAAAGTTGGGGGCAGGCCGGGGGCCCGGGGGGGGGGGGGTCTCCTGAGAAGGTGGACGCTGTTGATTGGAGGCTCATGAAGTCATGTTCACAGATGTTACTTTGTTACGTCAAGTGGCTTCATCTGGTCCACGGAGGTGTGTTCTATCTCAAGAGACTTGAGATAGACTAACAACCAACAAGATGGATGCCAGCTTCATACCCAAAATCTGCACCCGGCTTTCTTGTCCACCCTTTCTCCGGTGCAGAAAGGCCTTTGCCATCCAGCGCCCAGGAACCAAGCAGGATTTGATTACTTCTTTAATCTGGGGATTGCTGAGTTTCTGGGGACAAGGGAGTTGGAGGCTATACCCCAGGCTCCCCCCGCCAAGGCTGGGTTGGAGTGCAGTGTCCATTTGGGGGAACTTTGGTACAATCACCTGATTCTTCCATTCTGTAAAGACTGACTTAACTTTCTTTGGGATCCACTGTGTATTTATTTCTGAGAAAAGCAGGGTAAAAGGAATTCTGGCATAACCCCAAACTTATCACCAGAATGCAACATCCTTTCTGGTGATTCCCTAGAGCATGTTGGAGCAGACCCTTAACTTCTTACAGAAGAGCGGGGAACTCTGCCCCTGCAGTGGCACACAGCAGGTAGAGGAGCTGGACTTTTTCTGTAGGCCTTGGGAACATTTGGATAGTATGATTAGGTCGGCCCTTAGAAAGATAGCTTTGGGGGCGCCTGGATGGCGCAGTCGGTTAAGCGTCGGACTTCAGCCAGGTCACGATCTCGCGGTCCGTGAGTTCGAGCCCCGCGTCAGGCTCTGGCTGATGGCTCGGAGCCTGGAGCCTGTTTCCGATTCTGTGTCTCCCTCTCTCTCTGACCCTCCCCCGTTCATGCTCTGTCTCTCTCTGTCCCCAAAATAAATAAACGTTGAAAGAAAGATAGCTTTGGCAGCAGGGAGGAGGGAGATGGAAGGAGGTCAACGGAGAGCCAGGGAAACCAGGAGAAACCCTCCCTGCTTCTTCCCTCCAAGAGAGTGAATCCTTCTATCTTAGGTCACCTGCCATAACAGAACACCATGGACTGGGTAGCATAAGTAACGGAAGTTTATTTTCTGGCGGTTCTAAAGGCTAGGAGAGTAATGTAAGGTCAAGTTCTGGAAGGGTTGGTTTCTACGAGGGCTCTCTTCCTGATTGCAGAAGGCTCCCTTCTTGCTGTGTCTGCCTATAGGGGTGGGAGGAGAGAGCAAGCTCTCGGTGTCTCTTCTTACAAGGACACTAATCCTATCAGATCAGGGTCCCACCTTTATGACCTCATGTAACCTTAATTGCCTCCTATTTCCAAATACAGTCGCATTGGGGGTTAGGGCTTCAACGTAGGAATTTGGCAGGGGGACCCAATTCAGTCTATAGCACCCTCCTCCACCCTCACGGCTCCAATCATTCCACATACATAACTGAATTGTAGCCTGTATCACATTTTAAAGTACTATTTATTTTTTCTGGTTTTAAAAGTAACACATATTCAGAGTAGAAAGTGTAGGAAATGAAGAATAACATAAGGAAAATAAAAATCATCCCCAAACCCACACCTTATAGCTAAACATTATTAATATGTCAAGGTGTTCTTAGTTTTTTTTTCCCCTGTGTATATACTTATACATGGGTTTTACAAAATTGGATCCAACAATATGATTTTTTGTTTAGTAACAACTTTCTTGAGATATAATCCACATACCATACAATTCACTCATTTTTTAAAAAATATGTTTTTTTGTTTGTAAGCAATCTCTACACCCAATGTGGGGCTCAAACCCACAACCCTGAAATCAAATCACATGCTCTACCAACTGAGCCAGCCAGGTGCCCCACAACTCACCCATTTAAACTGGTGTACAATCCAGTGGTTTGCAGTATATTCACAGAGTTGTGCAACTATCACCACAATCCATTTGAAAAGTTAGAGTAGTTGACTTATTTGTTTAAGTTTATTTATTTATTTAGAGAGAGCATGAGTGGTGGAGGGGTGGAGAGAGAGAGACAGAGAGAGAGAGATAGAGAGAGAGAGAGAGAGAATCACAAGCAGGCTTCACACTGTAAGCGGGGAGCCTGAAGCAGGGCTCAAACCCACAAACGGTGAGATCACGACCTGAGCCAAAATCAAGAGTTGAATGCATAACTGACTGAGCCACCCAGGTGCCCCATCACAATCCATTTTAGAACATTTTTATCATCTCCAAAGAAACCCATGCTCTTTCGCTGCCAACCTCCAGTCCGTCCCATCTCCCTAGCCCTAGGCAACTTCTTTTAAATTTTATTTGAGAGACAGACAGAGAGAGAGACAGAGAGAGAGAGCAGGAGCAGAGCAAGTGAGTGAGAGAATCCCAAGAAGGCTCCATGATCAGCATGCAGACACAGGACACAGGACTCAATCCCCTGGGATCACAATCAGCTGAAATCAAGAGTCAGATGTTCGACCCACTGAGCCACACAGGCGCCCCAGCCCTAGGCAACTTCTGATCTACTTTCTGTCTTGGTAGATTTACCTATTCTGGACATTTCCTATAAACAGAATCATACAATATGTGGTCTTTTGTGAATGGCTTCTTTCACAGCATCATGTTTTCAAGGTTCATTCATGTTGTAGCATGACACATTCCTCCTGTTACATGATACATTCCTGTGGTTGCATGATCCTTCACTCCTGTTTCTTGTAAACAGCTTTATTGAGATACAGTTCACATACTCTACAATTCGTCTATTTAAAATGTCCAATTACTTTTGGTATATTCACAGAGTTGTGCAGCCATTACCACAAGCAAGTTTAGAATGCTATCATCACCTCAAATTTCATTTCTTTTTATGGCCAAATAATATTCCATTGTATGGGCATACCATTTTTATTTTATTTTTTAATGTTTATTTTATTCATTTTGAGAGAAAGAAAGAGCAAGGGAGAGAGGGAGAGAGAGACTCCGAGGCAGGCTCTGCTCCACCAACGCACAGCACAGAGCCTGATGCAGGGCTCCATCCCCAGGTTCGTGAGCTCATGACCTAAGCCGAAATCAAAAGGCAGTTGCTCAACTGACTGAGCCACCCAGGTGCCCCTATACCATATTTTATTTACCCATTCATCAGTTGGTGGACATTTGTACTTTGTGGATATTATGAATAAAGCTGCTGTGAACACATGTTTTCATTTCTCTATGACACGAATTGCTGGGTCTGTGATAAACTACAGGTTCAACCTTTTAAGGAATTGCCAGACAAACCATGTGATTTTTTTTCAATCCTGACTTTCTCACTTAACATTAACCATGTGCTTTTTCATAAACTGTTAAATTGTTCAATGTTCTTTGAACACTTGGCTTTTAATATTTGCAGAGTTCCAATTCTTAGTTAATCAGTCCCCTGTTATTGGGCATCTAGATTATTTCCAATTTTCATATTATAAACAGCCTTTCAGTGAGCATTTTTGGGCATCAATTTTTTTTTGTGAAACTTTTAAAAATATTTATTTATTTTTGTGTGTGAGAGAGAGAGAGCACGAGTGAGGGAGGAGCAGAGAGGGAGGGAGACACAGAATCTGAAGCAGGCTCCAGGCTCTGAGCTTTTAGCACAGAGCCCGATGCGGGGCTCGAACGCATGAACCTACTGAGCCACTCAGGCACCCCTGGACATCAATATTTTTATGCACCTCTGGTTATTTCTGAAGAGCAGATTAGTCAGACCATTGAATCAAAGGGCATAGGCAGTTTTAAGGCTCTTGGTACATAAAACCTTCCAAAAACCTTGTGTCAGTTTGCGCTCTGGCAAGTTGAGTTTGGGAATGCCAGTCACACACCACCTTATATTTTCATGGTCTCTTGAAGTCACCAAGGCAGGAACTTTGGAGATCTTTGACCCCATACCCAGCTCAACATGTAGCACACAGCACAAGTTCATGTTACGGAAATTAGCGTGAGCAAAGGAAGGCTGCATTAATGCTCTGCATTAACAGAGGCCATGGGATGGAGAGGAGGGTACAAGTGTCTGAATCATCATGAAGACAGGCTCCACAGGACTTACCACCCAGCTGACATGGGGACTCACTGCAGACTCAAGTGGTAATAAAGCATCATGAGGCCAAGAACTCTCCACATGGAAGTTGAAGTGGCCAATGTGAGAGGAAGCCACATACCACAGTCACTTAGGGACAGACGCCAGTAGGGACGGGGTGTAGACTGGAGGCAAGTCTTTTGTACTCCACTCTGTGGGCAGCAGTCTTGATATAAAGTGCTGGAAGAATTACCTTCACTGAGATAGCAAGGTCATCAAACTCTCTGTCCACTTGGATATCCTGAGGAGAAACCCATTACAAGGCAATACATTACCACCTTCTGAGAACTTTGCTGGTTTTTGCTGGTACACACAAGGTTTTGGAGAAAATCCTTAGGGCAGCTTCTCTCCTATGGATGACAATGTCATTAGTCCCCGAACTATGAAAATAGGGAAGGGAAGGGGCTCCGGGGAACTCCTTGGAGTCTGTGATTTCTTGACCTGCAGGTTGGTTGCATAGGTCTGTGCTGTCTGTGGAAATTCACACCCCTTTCCATGTGCACTTTTCAGCATAAACGTTATTCCTCAATAACAAATGAAAAGGCACGGGGAGTGAGGGGAAAGATACTAGCACCAATAGTGTCTTTCTCTACATAGGCCTTTTCTGTGGGGTCTGCTACCGCATCCCATCTTCACAATCATTCTGGGTGAGAGATTTTAGCCTCATTTCACAGAAAGACCAGGCTGAGCCCTGGGAATGGTTTTACAAGAACTGTAAGGATTTAGAAGTATGTCCCTTACAGTTATTTATTTTTGAGAGACAGAGAGACAGAGCACAAGCAGGGGATGGGCAGAGAGAGAAGGAGACACGGAATCCGAAGCAGGCTCCAGGCTCTGAGCTGTCAGCCCAGAGCCCGACGCCGGGCTGGAACTCACAAACCGTGAGATTATGACCTGAGCCGAAGTCAGACGCTCAACCAGCTGAGCCACTCAGGTGCCCCGAAGTATTTCCCTTAAAACTGAGAAGATCTAGGCTAGGGAGATTAGACTAATAACAGTCAAGGAATAGGAAAATGGAACATTGCATCTAGACAGGTGTTGCTCTCCAATTCAGAAGATCCCATGTTGATGGACTCAGGATTTGGTCCCAGGCCTGATTCCAAAGTCTGTGGTGTTTCTGTTATGCTAAAAGCTTCTGTTAATAACCATACATTATATTGAGTAAGCATGTATTTTTGCAGAAGTTTCATATATAATTCCTTTTTTTTTTTTTTAACGATGGAATCCAGTGCTGACAGGAATTCTCAGAGCAAGCGGAAGATGGTCAAGGCATGCTACTCTCTGGCTTTGGAGCTGTAGAAACTGGGCAGGCAGAAGGAAGCAATAAGCAATAAGAAGAAGGAAGCATCAGTTGTCCCAAGCCTGAAGGATTGGAACTGTAAAAACGTCTCTGGAAAGACTTTGACACAAATCTGGTTTTAAATAAATGAGGGTTAGAATAAGCAGTGATTTGTGACTAGACTTCAGTTTAATAACTTGTGTTTGGGGATTCTCTCCTTAATGTTTTACTGCTTATATAATTTTCTCTATATATTTTTAAGTTTATTTATTTTGAGAGAGAGAGAGAGAGTGAGCAGGGGAGGGGGACACAGAGGGACAGAGAGAGAATCCTAAGCAGGCTCCCTCCTTTCAATGCAGAGACCAACATGGGGCTTGATCTCATGAACCATGAGATCATGACCTGAGCCAAAAGCAAGAGTCAGACACTTAACCAACTGAGCCGCCCAGGTGCCCTGAATTTTCTATATTAAAAAGGCACCATTGAGATGCCTCGGTGGCTCAGATGGTTGAGCATTTGACTCTTGATTTCAGCTCAGGTCATGATCTCAGGGTCGTGGGATTGAGCCCTGCATCAGGCTCCATGCTTAGCATGGAGCCTGCCTAAGATATTCTCTCTCTCTCTCTCTCTCTCTCTCTCTCTCTCTCTCTCTTCTCTCTCTCCCTTTGCCTCTCTCCCCTAAAAATAAAAAAAAAACCACAACTGAATGAAAAGGAGTCTTAATCTCCCTCAAAGCCAACGAGTGAAACTTCCAGCACCAATATCCACCTGCAAGCAGAACAGGCCAGGGGGTGAGGTGGGTAAGTACTGAACCTTCAAATCCAAACATCAGTGAACAGTGAGCTAAGTGTCCTCTGAGGCAATTCTCTCTCAGCCAATGAAGAACCCAGGCATGAGTCAGAGATGAGACCGCAACGGTATCCCCCAGTCAGGAGTGGAAATAAAGCCACAGTGGCACTGTGACCCTCCATTCAGGCCTGGGGTGGAACTCAGACTTAGCCACACTGAGTATCTGAGCAGGACATGCGGTTTCTCTAATCCCTACTTTCTTCCTCTAAATGAGAACTCGTGGGGCTGTTGGAAGGATCACAGATGAGATTTATGAAAAGCTCTTACAGAGAAATCCAGCAGTTCTAGGGCAGACCCTGGATTATCCCGGACAGACTTTAGAACTCCAAAGCAGCCTTCGCCTCGCATGGGATTCCTGGACATCTGAGAAACACACACACAATTGAGAAAAACTGAGCCCAGGGAAGCTGGAGGTGGAGCAAGTCAAAAGGGAGGGAAGGATTCTTCATCTCTGATGACAAGTGCCTCAGGACAGCCCCACTGTCTCAGCTCAGAATTTGTCTCCACTGACAAAACACCCTGGGTGAGGCGGTGAGGCTGGGGAAGAGGGGAAGGGAGTATGCACTGGCTGAGCGCCCACCATATGCCCAAATCTGTGCCAGGTGTCAAAGATACGGACACACAAGGCACAGCTCTGCCTTTAAGGAATTCACTCATCACGGGGAGGAGAGGAAAAGGAAACATCATGAAAATGCAGTGTGATAAGTGCAGTGAGAGTGTACATCAACTCTTCTGGGGAGTGAAGTTTACGCACCCGCACTGAGCTTTACGGGTGAGGTGGGCAGAGCTGGGTATTTCAGCAAGAGCAGGAGGAGCAAAACAAAGGGGAGAAATTGCATCATGTGCAGAAAATTCAGAGCAGCTTGGGGTGAGCGAATGAGCTTCAGCGGTGGAAGGCAGAGGGGCTGTGGCAGAGCCCAGAGCCCAATGTGCGGTGAATGCCATACTACTAACCTTGGATTTATCCAGAGGGGAGCCGTTGACAGGTTTAAAGCAAGGAGGGGACGGGAGCATGTTTCTGCTTTAGAAAGATCAACTGGCAGGTGAGAAGGAAGGACGAGAGATGGGAAATTCACAGGTCAATGGAACTTGAGGGGAAGTGAGAAGGAAGAGCAGGCAGCCCCAGCACCCTGCAGGAAGTAAGATGAAGGTTGGAAGGCAAGGAAAAGAGAGGGAGGAGTGAGCACTGGGCGCCTACTTCTGACTCAGTGAGGAGCCCCCCCTCCCCCACCACCAAGAGGCAGCCCTTAGAGAGAGAGGATGCCTTGGGGTTGTGCTTTACGCCCATGGGACATCTAGGGGATGGTCCAGCAGGTGGCTGTAAATGGGGATCCAGAGCTTAAGAGAGGTCTGGGCTGCAGGGGGGAGCGTGGATGGGAGTGCTTCAGGGGGCTCTTCTTTTTCTTCTTCTTCTTCTTCTTCTTCTTCTTCTTTTTTTTAATGTTTATTAGAGAGAGAGAGAGAGAGAGAGAGAGAGAGAGCACATGAGCAGGGGAGGCACAGAGAGAGGAGACAGAAGATCTAAAGTGGGCTCTGCACTGACAGTAGAGACTGATGCGGGGCTTGAACTCATGAACCATGAGATCATGACCTGAGCCGAAGTCTGATGCTTAACTGACTGAGCCACCCAGATGCCCACAGGGGGCTCTTCTGCCAGTTGATGGAGCTGAGAGCCAGGCAGGGCTGGATGCCCCCCAGGACCTGTCCTCTGAGCACAGTGGCCCACTTGGGCTTCACCTTCCATTGCACCCTCCCTTTTCCTACCTGACTGGCAATGCTGAAGAAAGGGAAACCCCATCTGTCACACAAGGCCTCAAGTAGGTCTGAGCATAGCCAACGGTACACCTGGGCTGACCCAGTGAGCTGAGAAGGAGCAAGGACAGTCGGGAGGTGGAGGTGACACTGCTGGGGGTTGGGGGGAGAAGGATGGACGAGGGAGGAGTCGGAAGAAGTGCCGGGGTCAGGTCAGAGGTGGGTGAGGGAATGGCAAGGGAAAGAAGTGGTCATAGGAGGAAGCCAGGAGGTCCCCTCTCTCATCTGGGCTCTAGAAATTTCGTGCCCTGCTGCTACTGGAGTGGGGAGATGAGGCAGGGGAGGGATCTGTGTGGGCACATACAGGCAGGTCTATGTTGGGGCCTGCCCCATCGGGCTAGCACTCACAACAAGAATCCTCAGTGTCTGGTTGACCCGGAGGCCCAGGCCCAGGCTCAGGGCTCCCACTGCAGAGATGCGGTTGTTGCTGCAACAGAAAGACATATGCATTTTGCTACCTTCCGAGCAGCTGTGTAGAGCCAGATGGTCCCAGGGTCCAAGCTGGTGTTGCTGGTGCATCCACCTGCTTGGGCTTCATGTTCCAGCCTCCACTGATGCCCCAGGGACCCTGGGCAGGTCAGTATGTAAAAGCTGGATAACAACCCTGGTTCCCAGTGTTGAGGGAGATCACTCAGCAAGCACACCTGGAGCATCCCTCCCCTACTTTCCCCTCCCTTACCCCCCACCCCCCACAACCCTGGGATCACGACCTGAGCCAAAATTGAGTTGGACACTCAAACAACTGAGCCACCCAGGCACCCCTCCTCCCCTTTTTAAGTGAAGATGTTTTACATATATGTTTTCCCTAGCAGCCCCCACCTATCCATCAGGAATTATGAGCTCCAAGGTACAAGTGCTGAACTTGAGGGGCACCCGGCTGGCTCAGTCGATAGAGCCCGTGACTCTTGATCTTGGGGTCATGGGTTTGAACTCTTGTAGGGTGTAGAGATTACTTAAATAATTTTTTTTCAAACTAAAAAAAAAAAAAAAAACAACCCAGTGCTAAACTTGAGTGAGAAGGAGGGAGCTGGGTGCTCTTGGATTGTGTCTCAAGCCCCATCGTGGGTAAACTGTGGTAGGCTTGGGAGTTGCTAAGGTGGTAAACAGCAACAGGATCATGGAGTCCCTGGTCCCTCAGGTGGCTATGGATCTGGAGACTGTGACACAGGGCCACCCTGTGTGCCTCACCTCATGTTGAGCTCTTCCAACACATTGTTGGTCTTAAGTGCCTCACCCACTGCAGATGCTCCAGGATCTCCAAAGCCATTGTATGAGATGTCCAGGACTCTCAGGAAGATGTTTGCCTAGAATGCAAAAGAGTGAAGCCAGGAGACCACCTGTGAAGTGGGGAAAGCCAGGGGTCACCGCCTCAGAGCCCGGGAGGCCCAGGGTGCAAAAAAGCACGGGCTGAGAGCAGAAGGTCAGAGGTTCCTGGTAAGAGTCTTGTGGCTTGGATGACGGTGACCGGGAGAACCAAATGACTGGAAGCACGGCACCAAGGGTGGTTGTGGGTGTGGATGATCCTCAGAGACTGAGAGGCCCACCGCTCAGCAGCAGACCCCAGGGACACAGTGGTCTGGTTCCACGACTGCTGGGGGCGGGGGGGGGGGGAGGCGAGGCTCAAGGGCAGGTCCTCTGAGGCACAGAGCAGAATGACAGAGGGACTCCGGTGAAGGGCTTTGAGGGGGCTGTGATGGGGAGAAGGGCAGGAGCTTGTGGGTGCACTGGGAGGACAGAGCCTGACCCACCACCCTGTGGGGCAGGATCCCCAGGTCAGCCCCTGAGGAGGGGGGCAAGGCAGCTGCTGCTGTTCCCTGAGGAGGGCCCCACAAAGCTAGCCAGCACCAGGGGCATCCTGGCAGGGGCTAGGAGCCACACATTCCTGCGGCTTATGAACCACAACATCGAAGGAAGCAGGTGGGATGTTTAAGACTATGTGCTGGGACGCAGGGTGCAGGGCTGTCATCTCAGGGAAGCATCTGCATGTGCCCATAGCAGGCATGTGTCACCAGACTGCACAATGTCCCCCACCAGCCATATGTCTGTAATAAATGGAGAAGGTGTGCAACATTGAACTGCAGACCCTTGAGTAAGTGACATGAGAGTGAGCACGGTATTTCGGAGTCACGAAATGGGGCTGGGACAATTAAAATCACCAAACAAAATATTCTTTAAGCTCTGCTTGAAGGATCCAAGGGTCATTTCTGAAGAGCTGCAAAGATAGGAAGTGGCACCTGGGAGACTGTCCCCACAGGACAGGCCAGAGGGCAGATGGGTGACAGAGGTGTTCATACCTCCAGTGCCCTGGCAAAGGCTACAGCTCCTGGTCCTCGAAGGTGATTCCAGTTTATATTAAGCTCGGTGAGTCCAGTATTTTCTGCCAGGGCTGGTCCAAGCATCTCCCCTTCAGAAACACCAAGACAGGCCTTATTCACTCTGTTCTTTCCCTCAAAAAATAATACTGATGACCGCTGTGCGCCAGGGTCTCCGCTTGGCACAACAGTCACCAAGTTGAACCCTATATGGGCCTGCTCTGTCCTAAAAGAATTCACATTTAATGGGGGAGAAGCAGTTGACCCTTGAATAGCACAGGGGTTAGGGGTGCCAGCCCCTGTGCAGCCAAAAATCTGCATATAACTTTGACCGTCCCCCCAAACCTCAACTACTAACAGCCTACTGCTATTGGATTTTAGAAAGAAGACTTCATCGAGAACGTAAAGTGTTGATTAACACATATTTTGTATGTTATACATATTATATGCTGTATTCTTACAATAAAGTAACCTGAAGAAAATATTATTATTATTTTTAAAAATTTGTTTAATGTTTATTTATTTTTGAGAGAGAGAGAGACAGAGCGTGAGCAATGGAAGGACAGAGAGAGAGAGGGGGAGACACAGAATCAGAAGCAGGCTCCAGGCTCTGAGCTGGCAACACAGGGCCCAACGCGGGGCTTAAACTCACAAACTGAGAGATCATGACCTGAGCTGAAGTCAGACGCTTAACCGACTGAGCCACCCAGGCACCCCAATATTATTATTATTTTTAAACGTTTATTTATTTTTGAGAGACACAGAGAGAGATCGGGGGAGGGGCAGAAAGAGAGGGAGACACAGAATGTGAAGCAGGCTCCAGGCTCTGAACGGTCAGCACCGAGCCCCACATGGGGCTTGAACTCGCAAACGGTGAGATCACGTGCCAAAGTCAGATGCTCAACCGACTGAGCCACCCAGGCGCCCCACCTGAAGAAAATATTAAGAAAATTATGTGGGGCACCTGGGTGGCTCAGTAGGTCGAACATCCAACTCTTGCTTTTGGCTCAGGTCATGATCTCATGGTTTGTGAGATCAAGCCCAGTGTCAGGCTCTGTGCTGACAGTATGGAGCCTGCTTGGGATTCTCTCTCTCCCCACTCTCTGCCCCTCCCCCACTTATGCACGTGCTTGCTCTCTCTCTCTCTCAAAATAAATAAATAAAACTTAAAAAAAGAAGGAAAATCATAAGGGGAAATACACTTAAAATACTAGACTGTATTTATTAAAAAAAATTGTGTATAAGTGGACCCACACAGTCAAACCCACATTGTTCAAATGTAAATACAACTTAATGGGATGTGTGGGACTACAACAAATAGTAGTACAACTACAAATACAACTACAAATGGGGATGTGTGGGAACAGTGTGGGGACTTACTCCCTTTTGAGGAGGGTCCGGAAAGTGAGGAAAAAGGAGATAATCTTGAAGACTGAGGGACTCACCAGGTGTGTGTGCATGAACAGTGGAGAACAGACATGGGAAAGAGCAAATGTGTAGAGGCATGTGGGAGCATAGAGCACCTGAGGAAATTCCCACAGGCCTGGTGGGTGGGGGGAAGCCAGTGAAATGAGGTAGCAGTGATGGACACTGGAAAGATACTGAGAGGCCATCAATGCTGGACCAAGACTTTTGGGCACAAACCGATTAGTAGGCAGGGAGGGCTTTAAGAAATGACAAGGCCGGGCTCCTTAGTGGCAGGTGTAGGGTATGGACTGGGGTAGGCAGGGGCAGGGTTAGAACCCAGGACACCAGTTGGAAGGCTTGTGCCATAGTCTATAGGCAAAAGGTGATGAGGCTGGTGCAGCTGTGTGCAAAGGAGACACTTGTGGTGGAGAAAGGAAAGAGGGAGCAGTGCAGGGTAAGAAACCCCGAGAGATTTTTAGCTTATAAAATGCAGAGAAGCCCCAGCCACCCATCATGCTCTCCACTCTGTCAGCATTCAGCCAGTCTGACCTGCTCCCATGCCTCTGGGCTGTCCCCCTGTGTAGAACTGTTGACCCCCTTCTTCACCTAGATAACAGCTCCTCGTCCTTCTAACCTGGGTTCATGACATCAGGAAGCCTTGCTTACCCAGCTGGGCTAGGCTGCCTCAGGCCCAAGTCCACTATGCTTCTATCCTTCCAGGCTCTGATCTAATGACCTCTCTTTGCCTGGCCAGTCTTTCCCATCAGCCTAGGAGTCCCTCAAAGATCTGAATTTGACTCCTCTCCATGGTCTCAGCTCCTCCTCTTGCAGGTTTAGTGAGGCTAGTTTGAAGAAATGCACGGAAGAAAAACAGATGCACTAATTAAGCAGAACTAGCCTGCTTGGGGGGTGCCTGGCTGGCTCAGTCAGTAGAGCATGTAACTCTTAATCTAGGGGTTGTGAGTTCAAGCCCCACCTTAGGTGTAGAAGTTACTTAAACATGAAATATTTTTAAGTTTATTTATTTATTTTGAGAGAGGGAGAGAGTGAGCAGGGGAGGGGCAGAGAGAGAGGGAAAGAGAGAATTTGAAGCAGGCTCCACACTCTCAGCTCAGAGCCCAACTCAGGGTCAATCCCACAAACCGTGAGATCATGACCTGTGCCAAAATCAAGAGTCAGAAGCACAACCTACTGAACCAACCATGAGCCCCAAAAATAAAATCTCGAAAAAAGAAAGAAAGAGAGAGGAGAGACAGAAAAGAAAAGAAAAGAAAAGAAAGACAAGAAAGACAGAGACAGGAAGAAAGAAGGAGAAAGAAAGAAAGAAAGAAAGAAAGAAAGAAAGAAAAAAGAAAGAAAGAAAGAAAGGCAGAAAGAAAGACAGAAAGAAAGAGGGGCACCTGGGTAGCTCAGTCCAGTAAGCATCCAACTTCGGCTCACGTCATGATCTCACAGTTGGTGGGCTCAAGCCCTACATCGGGTTCTGTGCTGACCTTGCAGAGCCTGGAGCCTGCTTCTGTGTCTCCCTCTCTCTCTGCCCCTCCCCTGCTTGCGCTCTGTCTGTCTCTCAAAAATAAATAAAAATGTTAAAAATGTTTAAAAGAAAGAAAGAAATAGAGAGAGACAGAGAAAGAAAGAAAGAAAGAAAGAAAGAAAGAAAGAAAGAAAGAAAGAAAGAAAGAAAGAAAAAGAAAGAAAGAAAAAGAAAGAAAGAAAAAGAAAGAAAGAAAAAGAAAGAAAGAAAAAGAAAGCAAGCCAGCCTACTCCAGCAGGACCCACTGGAGCAAAATGCTTTGGCACCTTGGAGAGCTCCCTGCAAGGCTGCTAGGACTGACTCCCAGTGATGCCTTCCTGAGCTACGACTCTGGATTCCACACTTGCACTGGGTCTGACACGGCGGGTTCTCAGATACAGACGCTTCTAGGGCTGAGAAGAGAGAGTGGTGGTCCGCACTTTGTAGGGAAACCCTTCTTTCTGAACAACTAGAGGGTGAGGAGATTCTCCAACTTGCATGATTGGCCTCTTGAAATTCCCATACTTGGTCTTCATGACCTCTGTAGCCAACTATGAGGCAGGGGCTACCTTCGCCATGGGTCAGATCGGGAGATTGAGACCTAAGCTCTTCACCCCTCAAGGCAGTTGAGATCCCCACAGATCCCCATTTAGGGAAACAAAATGGTCCTGCTGAGTTTGTCCTTTTGCAAGATGAAGACCTCCGTACTCCGTATTTGTGCAGGCTTCACAGAGCTTTAGCTTCCGGCCCCTACTATCCTGGCTGTCTCTCTGGTGCCTACCTTTTCACTGTGAAGATCTGGGAGACATCTATACTTAGTTTTTTGGAAGTCTGAAATAAACTTCTCTCCCTGTTTTCAAGTTTATTTATTCATTTTTGAGAGAGAGAGAGAGAGAGAGAGAGAGAGAGAGTAGGGGAGAGGCAGAGAGAGAGGGAGACAGAAGATCTGAAGTGGGCTCTGTGCTGACAGCAGAGAGTCCAATGCAAGGCTTGAACTCACAAACCACGAGATCATGACCTGAGGTGAAGTCAGACACTCAACTGACTGATCCACCCAAGCAGCCCTGAACTTCTCTTTTAATTTCACAGACTTCTCATGATAATTCTCTTAGAAGGGAGGCACCTGGGTGGCTTCGTCAGCTAAAGCGACTGACTTCAGCTCAGGTCATGATCTAACAGTTTGTGGATTCGAGCCCCATATTGGGCTCTGTGCTGACAGCTCAGAGCCTGGAGCCTGCTTCAGATCCTGTGTCTCCTCTCTGTCTCTCTCTCTGTCTCTCTGTCTCTCTGTCTCTCTCCCCCCACACACCCCCCCTTGTGTTCTCTCTCTCTCTCTCTCTCTCTCTCTCTCTCTCAGAAAAAGATAATTTTCTTAGAAGGTAAATGGCTCTCTGGCAGTTAAATTCTAAGGCTGATTCTCAAAGGCCAAGGCTGGTACCATTCCTACCCTAAGCAGCTTGAGACAGAAAAGTGATTCCCAAACTTTCTTGATCAGATAAATCTCCTGGGGTACCCATTAAAGTGTAGATGCATGGGCATCCCCCCACCAAGATTCTGGTTCAGCAGGGCCAGGGCCCAGGAATTTGTATTCCTAACCCAGGGTCCTGAGTGATTCCTGTAACTGACTGGAGTGCTTGAGGACAGACAGGTAGAAGTGCATGCTCCTGGCAAAGCTGATAGCCTGTGCAAAGGCCCCGGGACATGAGAGAAAGTGGTGAGATCAAGAAATCCCATCAAAGTGGATGTACCGTGAAGACGGTACTTGAAATAAAATCTTCATGTCTTTTGCCAAGATTTGTAAGCCTGAAGCTCTCCACTGCCTCTTCAACTCACAGCTTGGGCCCTCTCTCCTGGCTCACTAGCCCAGTCACACCAGTGTCTATCAGTCTGGGAAATATGCCTGCATGTTTACTGTTCCTCTGCTTTAAATGCTCTCTCTCTCTGGTCTTGCTATTGCTGATTCCTTCCCACCCTGCGCATTTCAGCTTAAATGTCATCTCACAGAGCCCTCCCCAACCACCTCTCTATAGCATTCTTCTCTGAAATCATTCCTTTTGTTTATCTTGTGGCACCAATAATTGTAGAGAATTATCTAGTTAACGTGTGTTCCTTGAGGCCAGGGCCTTTGTTTTGTTCACAACTGGGTCCCTAGTGGCTAAATTAGCACCCAGCACATGCAGCAGCAGGCCATGACTTCCGTGGAATGGATTAACGGTTCTGCGTGGAAGGACAGGGAGAGGGGTAGGCTAAAGTGGAACATGGGAAATGGGAGCCAGAGTATGAATGTTCAGAATGGTCCTGCCAACCTTCACCCACCCCTGCCCCAGGAAGATGGGCTCAAGTGCCCCCATGGTGACCCTGGTCAGATGTTACCTGCTTGGTCATTCAGCTGGTTATAGCTCAAGTCCAGGGCTTTCAGGCCTGTGTGGGCCAGCAGGAGTTCAGCAAGGTACGGGGCTGCCTGCTCGTCTAGGCCATTTCCTGCCAGCTGTATCTTCTGCATGGTTGGGTTCACCATGAGGGCAGCACAGACAGCCTGGGCTCCCACTGCTCCCAGCTGGTTCTCCGACAGGTCCACATCTAGGGGTCAGCACCACTTCTCAATCAGTGGGATGCAAAGCCCGGCACCACCCTCTTCCGCCTTCCTCTATCCCCCAAACCTCCAGACCTGAGGCAGCAGAAGGGGCTTTGCAGCTGGACCATCCTGGGTCGCATGGTGACTCTGCCACTCACCAGCTGCATCTCCCCAGGCCCCCAGGCAGCTTCTCTGATGCCTACACCCACCCCACGCATCCACAAGCTTCTTTGTCAAGGGGTTAAAACCGCCTACTTCATGGTGCTGTGCAGGATGCCTGCGATGGAGATCCAGTCACCCTGTTGATGATTCATGCCTGGCAGCGATATAATACATCCACAGAAGTCTTCACTGATGCATTTCTGGGAACTGGCAATGACGGCCCAGGTGGCCATGCTTGGAGCATGTCACATACGCAGTTTCATTTAATACTCAGTACAACTCCAAGGGCTAAGTAGTATTGTTGGGGCCATTTCACAGATTGAAAAGTAAGGCTCAGCAAGGGTGAATGGCTTGCCCAGGGTCATCCCTGGTAGAAGGTGGCTCATCGGTGGTAGAGGTGGTGTTTGCATCCAGCCCCACTTCATTCCCACCCAGCCCTCCACCCTCTCACACTGTCCACCCCTTGGCTCTCTGTTGGAGGACCCTTTCACCCTGCATTTAGGCAATGGGAGGCCACCATATGGAGGGGGAGGTGCTGGCCAGCCAAGGAGGGGAGTGGGGAGTAGGCAATCAGGAGAGGAGTAGCATCCAGCATTGGGGGCACCACAGAGATTCTAACTCCACCCCCATCAGCCCCACCCTGTGTTAAGACCCCTGCACCAGCAACACCAACAGGCCCCAAGTGAGAAGGCCCAGCTATGGGGGGAGCCCACACCCCTCAGGAAAGGGAGGACTCAAATGTGCCCACCAGCCCCAAACTCAGCACTTACCACAAATGCTGCTGCTTTTGCTTAGGGCACCTGCCAGGGCCTCTGCACCGGCCCCACAGAGCCCATTGTCTCGAAGGTCCAGCCGCTTGACACAGGGATTGGAGTTCAGTGCGAAAGCCAGAGCCCGGGCACCCTTGGACAAAGAGGGGCCTGAGGGGCCTGGTCTTTCCTAGGGGCGAAGGCCTCAGACACAGCTAGCCACTACCCTGGCTTGTTTCCAGGGCTCAGCCCACCTGGTGCCCTCCAACTGGAAGGCTCTCTCTTTCCCACATGCCCAGGAGACACCTGCTTCTCTTTTAGGCTTCACCCAGATCTCACTTCCAGGAGCCTTCCCTGACTGCCCCACCCCCAGCAGGTTAGAGGTCCCCTGCAGGCCCCTCAACCCTTACACTGAATTCTGTCATAGCCTCGATCCTACCTGTCACCCAGATACAGGGGATGGGACATGCCTGGCACATAGCAAAGTTGGGGAGTGTGCAGTATGGGTTCAAGAAGGGGCCACTCCATGGCTGCTGCCTCTGAGGTCCTTTTACTCCAAGCCTGGCCCTGGGGTTTCCCCAAGGTTACCTGGGGCCCCAGGCCACGGTGCCGCAGGTTCAGCTCTGGGGTGCTCCCTTGGCGCAGAAAGCAGGAGGCGGGCACAACTCTATGGGCCTGGCAAGACCTCAGGTAGAGGGTGTCCTTGACCAGTACTCCAGGCCCATGGATGCCTGATAGGAGACAGGGAGATGATGAATGTAGATCCCTCTCTACACACAGTAGCCTCCTCCCCCCCACCCTCTGTCACCATCCAGTCCGTGTTTCCCTCTAGAAGCATTTCTTCCTCTGCTAGTAGAGACTGAGGCTCAGAGAAAGCAAATCCTTTCCCTAAAGTCACGCAGAAAGTAATAGCTAATCTGAGTAGAGCCAGGATCAGGACCCTGCCTGTCTGATGCCAAAGTGCATGCTATGTGTTTTCCACTGGGTTGCAGAACACGTATGTTTTGTGAATATTTTATGGGGGAAGAAACTGAAACAATTCTGTTTTATACATTCATTAGCTTAGTTGTTCCTGGGGGTTGGGAAAACCCAGCCCTGATCCCATTTCTGGGTAGGACACCCCCTCTTACACTGTTTGGTGGAGTTTTTGCATTTTAACATCACTTTGGGGGTGTTTTCTTCTTTTCTCTCTCTTTCTTTTCTTTCTTTCTTTCTTTCTTTCTTTCTTTCTTTCTTTCTTTCTTTCTGTTAAAGTTCATTTATTTACTTTTAAGAGAGCGAGAGAGCGAGAGAGCAGCAGAGAGGCAAAGAGAGAGGGAAAGAGAGAATCCCAAGCAGGCTCTACCCTGTCAGCTCAGAGCCTGACTTGGGGCTCAATCCCACAAACTGTGAGGTCATGACCTGAGCCGAAATCAAGAGTCCGAAGCTTAATAACCAACTGAGCCAGTCAGACACCCCTCTTTTTTTTTTTTTAAGATTTTATTTTTAAGTAGTTTCTACACCCAAGATGGGACTCGAACTCACAACCCTAAGATCAAGAGTCCCCCACTCCACCTACTGAGCCAGCCAGGTGCCCCTGGAGGTGTTTTCTTTCTTTTTTTTTTTTCTCCTTTCCTTTCTTTCTTAAGCTTATTTATTTCTTTTGAGATTTCTTTTTTTCTTTCTTTCTTTCTTTCTTTCTTTCTTTCTTTCTTTCTGAAGTTTATTTATTTATTTTGAGAGAGACAGAGACAGTGTGAGTGGGGGAGGGGTAGAGAGACAGGGAGAGAGTGAGAGAGAATCCCAAGCAGGCTCCACACTGTCAGCACAGCGCGTGATGCGGGCCTCAAGCTCAAACTCATGAAACCATGAGATCAGGACCTGAGCGGAAATCAAGAGTGGGACACTTTACTGACTTCGCCACCCAAGCGCCCCTGGAGGCGTCTTCTAAAGATGGAACTCCTGATGCCGCCAGGAGCATTGTGGGGAGGGCACAGGACTGGAGAGACCACAGGCTGTCCTGAAGGTGTCCCACGGAGGGGTGCGCTCCCTGCTGGACAGGGGTCCCCTGCCTACTTGGCCCCAGCCTGCCCTCTGCAACCCTGCGGGATAAGCTCCCAGTTGAGGAGAAAGGCCTGCCCCCATCCCTGCCCGGGAGCACCTTCCGTCTCCTGGTCGGAGTCTGAATCAACTTCCGAACGCTGTTCGGCCTCCGGAGCTCCTGCAAGATGCCCAGCGGCCGCCGCCGCCGCCGCCGCCGCCTCCTCCTCCTCCTCCTCCTCCTCCTCCTCCTCCTCCTCCTCGCCTTCATTCTCCCCAGGCCTTTTGTAGGGACCCCTCATAGTTACGCCCATTTCTCAGTGGCAGCAATGAGGCGGAGACTGCACCGCACAGCAACTCGAGCCCTTCCCCGGGGATGTGGGCGGACCCTCCGTCTGCGCCGACCAATTGGATATGCCGTGCAGCGAACAGGCGTCCGCTGCAGCCAATAGGAACGCTCCCCTCCCGACAGCCGTCGTCTGGGCAACCCAGGTGTTGTGGGTTGCTATAGAAACCGTCGCTGGCCTGGGTAGACCTTTAGCCTGCTGACAAGCTGAGCGGATGAGAGCGTGCTCCACGGTTTCAGCATCGGTCCCCCTTCCCCGCCTTCCACGGGCTGGGGAACGTGGCTGACTCCAGAGTCTGTGCCTTAGTCCCTGCGCTCTGCGGGCGCACGGCACGAGAAAGCCTGGGGAGCCTTGCAAAAGCCCCATCACCCTCCTCTCTGGAGCCAGAGTCACGCTCTCACCGTATGGCTGCCAGTTCTCTCTCATGCTCTGGCGTCTCATATGCTATTTCCTCCACCAGGAACATTCCTCTCCAAGTTTCCTTGTTGAACTTCAGAATCTGCAAGCGTCACTTCAGAGATCACTTTTTCCTGAAGTTTTTCTTCCTTTCTTTTTTTCTTTTATTAATTGTTTTGACGTTTACTTATTTTGGAGAGACAGAGAGAGACAGCGTGAGCAGGGGAGGGGCAGAGAAAGAGGGAGACACAGAATCTGAAGCAGGTTCCAGGCTCTGAGCTGTCAGCACAGAGCCCGACGCGGGGCTTGAACTCACAAACCGCAAGATCATGACCTGAGCCCAAGCCCGACGCTTAACCGACTAAGCCACCCAGGCGCCCCTTTCCTGAGGTTTTTCTTGACCCCTCCTCTGGGCTCCTGCAGTCCTCATGCTGCCCTCTCACAGTACCTATGACACTTGTCATTTCCTCCTCCTTCCCTCCCCCAAGGAAGTGAGGCCAGAGGGCAGGTTGCAGGGGCTGCTCCTCTCTGCCTGGCCCTGGGCCCCTGCAGAGGGAGAGGGTGGCAGGCCCTGGGCAGCTGGTGGTTGGCACTAAACCCAGGGCTGAGGGGTGGAGGCTGGAACCTGTCCCCAGTGGAAGTGTCCCTTTAATAGCTGCTGGCCCGCCGGCTTGGACGCCTGCTTTACCTCCTATTCAGCTGTGGCTGCAGCTGCTGTGCTGACTCATGTGCCCCAGCAGACAGCAGGAGCTGGAAGCATGGGCTCCCCGGGGGCCCTGGCGGGCTGGGGGCTTCTGGATTACAAAACGGAGAAGTATGTGATAACCAGGAACTGGCGGGTGGGCGCCCTGCAGAGGTTGCTGCAGCTCGGGGTCATGGCCTACGTGGTGGGGTAAGAGAATGGCTCCTGGGCCACACTGGCTGGAGGGATAATGACTCTTAGTCCTGGGCTGAGGGTTGAGGGTTTGACTCTTCAGGGGCTGAGCTGGTGGTAGCAGAGGGGAGCAGGTGGGAACAGGGGAGCAAGTAGGCAGAAGGGAGGATCTTTGTCTGTCTGGAGGTCAGTGGATACAAGAGCAAGCTGTATGCTTGTGTACTCCTTCCTGTGTGTCCACCTGCCTCCTCTCCTGTGCCTTGTTGCCAGGCCCATATTGAGCTCTGCACACAGAGCAAGATGGGCCCCCACCCATACCCAGGAGGCCCCTGGTGGGGTAGGAAGTAGCTCCTGATGTTTGGGAGAGCTGCAGCACTAAGGTCCCCGATAGAGACCACCAATTTTAGCTGGGTCGGGGGAGTCTTCAAGGAGGAGTTGGGCCTAGCCAGGACAGGAGGAGGGTGTTGGCTGGTGAAGGAGGGGGTGATGGGCATCTCCAAGCCCATGGGTGCCATGAAAGACTGGCTCTCTGATCATGGTTGGAGCTTCTGATCTGTGCAGGGTGTTTGGGATGGAAAATGAGGCTGGAGGGGAGCTGGGGGCCCTGAATCCTGGGTTGGGAGCCCGCAGGGTGTATGAGGAGAGAGGCTGAGAGGGTGGGTCCCACTTGCTTGCCATGGGCCAGGGACGTGCCACACTGCCCATCAATTCTTCCTAAGGTGGGCTCTCCTCGCCAAAAAAGGCTACCAGGAGCGAGACCTGGACCCCCAGATTTCCGTCATCACCAAACTCAAAGGGGTTTCTGTGACCCAGATCGAGGAGCTGGGTAACCGACTGTGGGATGTGGCAGACTTCGTGAAGCCACCACAGGTAGGTGCCGTGGTTCTGCTGCTAGGCAGTGACACCTCTGATACCACCCTTGCAGAGAATGTGTGTGAGAGAGGCATGTGATGCCAGAGCAGGGTGCTGGCACCGTCATAGGGCCGGGCTTGGGAAGAGCCTTACAGAGGAGTGGTGCCTGGATAGGGCTTTCTGGGATGCGTAAGGAGTGTCTAGGAGGACAAGGGGACAGACCAGGAAGCCAGGCCAGAGGAACAGCCTTTACAGAGGCTGTACTTACAAGAGTGGAAAGTTTAGGAACTCAAGGCTTGAGCTTGAGGGTGGGGCAGGAGAAGCTTGGGGAACCAGGGCCTTGAGCTTCCTGAATGCTCCCCTCCCTGACCTGGGACACTCCTCCTCTGGCCCTCCCACGAGGCATTTCTGGCTCCTCCCTTTACCCAGATTGCCCACAGCCTCTTCTACCTTTATCCTGCCAGTGCCAAAACTGTAACCCCAGTGACCACCTGCCTCTAGCACAGCTGCCTCCTGGGTGCACACCCACCACGTCCATAGAAAAATCATCTCCCTCCCGCAGTGTGGCCTCTCTTCATCCAATGAGGGCCAAAGCTGGACCTGTCCCTCCCTCTGACCATCCCATCTCCTAGTAGTTTTCACTGCTGCCTGTGTCGTACCTGTATGAGGCCGTGACCTTCTAGTGGGTAGTGGGTCCCCGGATGCACTCTACCCAGCAGCCAGCCTGAGCTGTCCTATATGTTATCAATCAGAGCTTGACAACCCTTGTTTCCACCCCGGGGAGACTTCCTTTCCATAGTGGTGGCCACCGAGTCCCTCCAGATCCTGACCGCTGTCACACCTGCTGCCTTCTCTCTTTCCTGGGTGTGCATTGCCCCAAACTTTCAGAACTCACACACACGGCGCTTGGATGCCAGCCACCCTGCCTGTCCTTAGCCACCGTTTGCCCAGGCAGAGTTCACCGCCTGCTCCACTGGCCCCTGACCATGTGTGCAACGAGGGGCCCGCCTCCCGACTAGCCTGGGCAGGCTCCTGGTCCAACTCAGCTCTGGATCTTCAGTGCCTGGAAGCAGGAGGCAATTGGAAAGTTCTGGTTGAAGGAATGAATACAAACATGGAAGATACACTTGTCTCAAAGAGGCAGCTGTGGGCTTAGAAAAGGCCAGAAACCCAGCTGGCCTCTCTTCTCTATTTCAACTTGCCTCACTGGAGGCGCTCTCCTGGGGCAGAGTTGATGACTTGATGGGGCCAGGACCCCTTTCCCCACAAGCCAAGCTGCCAGCTTCTGGCCTCTCTCTTTTGGAGAGGGAAGCAGAGACTGACTCTGACACTTGCTTTCTAGGGAGAGAATGTGTTCTTCTTGGTGACCAATTTTCTTGTGACGCCAGAACAAGTTCAGGACAGATGTCCAGAGGTAAGGTTGCTCAGGAGCTTCCCAGCGGGTCCCTAGTTCCTCTGCCAGACCTGGGTCACCAGCCATGTCCTCCGCTCGCCTTCCCAGGTAACTGAGGGCTTAGTATATATATGCTACTGTATCCCAGGCACTGAGCGAAAACCTTTTAGTGAATCATTCCATTTAGTCTTCACAAATACCTTGCCTGGTAGGAATCACTAATGATCCAGGAGCACCTGGATGGCTCAGTCCGTTAAGCGTCCTACTTCGGCTCAGGTTATGATCTCACAGTTTGTGAGTTCGAGCCCCACGTCAGGCTCTGTGCTGACAGCTCAGACCCTGGAGCCTGCTTCAGATCCTGTGTCTCCCTCTCTGCCTCTCCCCCGTTCACACTCTGCGTGTGTATGTGTGTGTCTCTCTCTCTCTCTCTCTCTCAAAAATAAATAAACATTTACAAAAAATTTTTAAAAAGGAATTACTATGATCCCATTTAAGATGAGAATCTCAGTAAGGTAGAGTCACATGTTCAAGGCCGCCCAGTCTCTGGTCCTCCAAGCAGTCTTCTGGAGTCTTCCACTGTAACCCCCTGTGAGATATCCAGGCCCCTTCCCTTCCTGATCCCACCTCTGGGCACCTTCCAGTTTGTCAGAACTGGGTATAAGACTCAGGTGAGCTCTAATAGAGCCCTTCCTCTCTTGTATGCACAGACTCTATTAATGTGTCCCAAGTCAGCTTCCATTTTTGTGGGCAAGCACGAAAACACCAGCTTATGCTGACCTCAGGGTCACTTATGATCTCTGGGCATTAAAAAAAATTTTTTTTAACGTTTTATTTATTTTTGAGAGAGAAAGACAGAGTGCGAGTGGGGGAGGGGCAGAGAGAGAAGGAGACACAGAATCTGAAGCAGGCTCCAGGCTCTGAGCTGTCAGCACAGAGCCCGATGCGGGGCTTGAACTCACGGACCGCGAGTTCATGACCTGAGCCCCACTCAGACACTTAACCGACTGAGCCACTCAGGTGTCCCGGGCAGTTTTTACAACTGTGGTCACACCAGAGTCGCTCATCCTATTCTTGTCTATTTCTCATCCAGAATTGCAGGTTTTCCACCTAAAATCTCCCCATTGTCCCTTGCCTAAGGGTGACCCATGGATCCAGCGTCTGTCACAGTGCACAGTGCTCTTCTCTCCAGTTATGGGTTTTTTTTCCCTCAAATCTGTGTGTGTGTGTGATAAAATACATGTAACATAAAATTTACCATCTTACCCATTAAAGAATTTTTTTTGTTTACTTTTGAGAGAGAGAGAGAGAGAGCAAGCAGGGGAGGGGCAGAGAGAGAGGGAGAGAGAGAGAGAGAGAGAGAGAGAGAGAGAGAGAGAGAGAGAGAGAGAATCCCAAACAGGCTCCATGCTGTCAGCTCAGAGCCCAACGTAGGGCTTGAATTCAAACCTCGAGACCATGACCTGAGCTGAAACCAAGAGTCGGACCTTAACTGACTGAGCCACCCAGGTGCCCCGCATCTTACCCGTTTTTAAGTGTATGGTTCTCCAATTGTGGATTTTTGTTTGAGCAGTTGGGACTCAGGACATAGCCTTGGAAGCCTACTTCCATGGTAACAGCTTTTTAAAATCACCTCTAACACGGGACACCTGGGTGGCTCAGTGGGTTAAGCATCGACGACTCTTGGTTTCGGCCCACATCATGATCTCACAGTTTGTAAGTTTGAGTCCTGCACTGGGCTCCATGCTGACAGTGAGGAGCCTGCTTGTGATTCTCTCTGTCCCCCTCTCTCTGCCCCTCCGCTGATTGCTCGCTCTCTCAAAGTAAATAAACTTAAACAAAAATTTTTAAAATCACATCTAACATTTAATTGCTTGCAGGGCTGGGGAGTAACTGTGTGGTCACCTGTCCCCTGTGTCCTGATTGTTGGTGCCACCACAGTTGCTGGAGGCATCACATGTCCTAGGTTGGCTCTGTCCACAAAGGATGTGAAGCATGTGCACAAAGGATGTGCTTACACACGGCAAACATACACGATGTCCTTCATTTTCTAAATGCTCAAAGGACATCTGATTAATGTTCAGGCTGTAGGCTGTCCTGAAAATTTCCTGAAGGCATCATTCTGTGTTTTCTGGATCCATGTGATTTGCCTCATGTCCCAGCTTCTAGGTCTTCCTATGAAACTACTGGAGCTGGGAAGTAATCAGATCTGACAACATGGCTTCTGGAGACTCACCAGCGATCCCGCCAGCTCTTCTCGGCGGTCCTGGTCATCCGGTCCTTCCCGACATATTGGCTGTGCTCCTTGGAGACTCACAGCCTTTAGCAAACAACTGCTGAGCCTCTTGGGGGCCAGGCCTGATGCTGGGCTTGCAAGACTCCACCCCCTTTTATCTCAAGGAGCTCCTGCACAGGCGGCCCAGCCAAGGTGGCAGGTCCCGTGATGGGGGCAGAGGCTGCAGCTGCAGACCCAGGGAGGCATGTCTGCCAGCTCAGGGCCTCAGGAAGGGTTTCCCACAGAACTCAAGGCTCAAGTGGGATCTTGAGACGGTCCAGGCAGAGGGAGCTGTATGAGCAAAGGCCCCAAGCTATGTGAGATGAGGCACCTCCAGGGTCACCTGCTGCTGAGTGGGGTTGGAGCCTAGATTTGGATTCGGGTGGCAAGGAGGTAGCCCAAGACCTCAGGGGCCCGGTGAACTCTGTGAAAGAGCTAAACTTGATCACAGGAGCATGGCAGAACTAGGGATGGTCTCTGCTGAATGAATGAGGCAGATGATGCAGAGGGCGGCCCCGTGGTGGTTATCATGAGGTTCGATTGGAGGAGACGGTGGCCCAGCCAGGGTGGAGGGGAGGGGCGGACTCAGGACACAGGAGGCCCCACTCTGTCCTCTGCCCACGTATCACGGTCCCAACCCCACACAGTCCCACTGTCTCGTTTGGCTTGGAGTCCCCAAGCCCTTCTTGCCACCCTGGCACACCGCTCCTCCTTCTGCTCCTGAGCCAGGTAACCTGGACAATGGTGCTCACTGTCAGCCTGGGGCAGAACTGTGTCTGAGAGTGTGCCTTCCTCTTTGGGGGGTGTAGGACCCCCAGAAAGTTTGCTAGTCCCCCCTTCTGACTGATCGCCAGAACGCTTTGCCCAAGAATAAGTAGGGGAGGGACTAGCCTATGGTCCCTCAGCAAGTGTGTGTGGTCCTGCCACTTCCCTACCCAGCCCCCTCCAACTAGGTCCCTGCCCTTTGTTCACCGTGCCCCACCCCTCCACTCTGGCATGAACTAGCCCTTCCCAGAGTCCCTTCACCTTCCCTGTTCTGTTGTCTGAGGTGGACCAGAGGATCTGGGCCTCCGGCCAGGAGAGAGCTATCAGGAAGGAAGGAGGCTTGCTCTGCCTTGGAATGCAGCACCTGCACCCCTATCTGGCGGGGGGTGGGGGGTGGGGGTGCTTGCCACCTTCCTCCTCCAACCACCTCCTTTTATTTTTACCCTCCAGCTTTGCCATGTGCCCCCAAACTCAGGGACCTCTATGCAGCTAAGGCAGGGAGGGCTGTGTCCCTGCAGACTGCAAGACTGGGTCACAGAGGGGAAACAGTCCCCGAGCCCTTGGCAACTTTGCTTTCCCCACCTCAGCACCCTTCCATCCCGCTGGCTAACTGCTGGGCTGATGAGGACTGTCCGGAAGGGGAGACGGGGACACACAGCCACGGTCGGTAACTGTGGGCCCTGTCTTCCATGGGCTCCCCTGGGTGGGGGCTCCAGGGCCCGGGCTGGGACCCTGGGTGGTTCTTGAGAGCAGGCCTGGTGGTGCCTCTGCATCTCTCCTTTCTGTCAGTGGCCCCCTGCCCTGTCTCATCCCCCGGCCCTGTGGAGATTTGAGGGCCTGGTGTTTGTTTTGTATTCCCAAGGCATAAAAACGGGCCAATGTGTGGAATTCAACGGGACCCACAGGACCTGTGAGATCCAGGGCTGGTGCCCCGTGGAGAGCGGCACTGTGCCCATGTAAGTCTCTCCACCCACCCCCACCCACCTCCAGGACAAGGCCCCAGAACCCAGGAGTCTGCCCTTCACTTCTTTACCAGCAGGAAGCCCCTACTGGTCCAGGCAGAGAACTTCACCTTGTTCATCAAGAACACTGTCACCTTCAGCAAGTTCAACTTCTCCAAGTAAGTGTGGGTGTGTCCTGCTGGCCCCAGACCCTCCTTGTGTCCTGTCTTACCTGACCGTCTGTCCCATCCCCCACCCCCACCCCCAGGTCCAATGCCTTAGACACCTGGGACGCCACTTATTTCAAGCGCTGTCGCTACGACTCACGCTACAGCCCTTACTGCCCTGTGTTCCGCATTGGGGATCTCGTGGCCGCAGCTGGAGGGGTCTTTGAGGACCTGGCATTGCTGGTGGGTCCATGGGGGAAAGAGTTCCAGGAAGGCTCAGGGAGAGGGTCCCGGGGCCTGCGTGCTGGTGAAGCAGCGAGCAATGTGCTGTGTGCAGGGAGGTGCTGTGGGCGTCCGAGTCCACTGGGATTGTGACCTGGATGCTGGGGGCTCCGACTGTCGGCCCCACTACTCCTTCCAGCTGCAGGAGAGGAGCTACAACTTCAGGTGCGGCCCCTACTGCCCTCCTGCTGTTCCTTAGCCAGGTCCCCCCACTGTCCTGTGGCAACCAGGACTGGCCACACCCTGGCCCAGCTCTCTGGAGATTCCATTGTGTGTGTGAGGAGGGCCCCAGGGGCAGGAGGGGTGTCCTAAGCTCTGGTCCCCCAGCACAGGCTCTGTCCAGCTTCCCTCCTGATCCCATCCCCCTTCTGTTCCCTGGGACTCCTCAACCGCCCCCCCCCCCAGCCCCTCTCCCATCCCACCCTGCCTCTAGCACCTCCCTCCTCGGCTGGGGGGGGGGTTCTTTTTTACTTTTCCCTTAGGTCTTATCTCAAAAATTTCAAAAACCTACATAAAAATGCAAAGCCATATACCCTCTATCTGGGTTCACTAGGGTTTTTTTGGTTTTGGTTTTATTTTTTATCATTTTGCCACATTTGCTTTCTCTCTCCCTCTCTAGAACGAGCTGGATATAGTTAGATAGATTTCAAAGGGAAGCATTTTAGAGTAAGTGGCAGACATCTGACACTCTTCCTCTCAACACTGTCCTGGGAATGAGGACCTTACCCACGTGACCACGGTACCACAGTCACACTCAATAAATTTAACATTGGCAGAGTAAATCGAATATTTACTCTGAATTTCTCCAACCATGCCAATAATAGTCCTTTATCTTTTTATTTTCTGATCCAGGATGCTTTCAGGGATCTTGTGTTGCATTTATTGTCATGTCTTGGAGTCTCCTAAACAGATCTCCCTCAACCTGCCGGGAATCCTTGTCACTTCCTGTCACCTGGTCATTGTCACACATACGTGCACACAGCCCCCAGGCCTAGAGACCATGTCCCTTGACATTGCTCACTGGGCTTTTCCTGGCCTGGCTTCCTTGACCTCCCCGGCCCTTTGCAATGATGAGGGGCTGGCTCCCTACCCACATTCTGCTTCCTGCACCTCTGTGCTCTTACCTGTCCTACTTTCTCTGTCTAGAACACTCCTTCCTGACCCCTGGAAGACCAGCCTCAAAGTATCCCTTGTAGAAAGCCTTTCCCACCCAGTTTCTAGGGGTAGTGAGTTCCCCCTCGCCCTTTGGACTCACACAGCCCAGATCTTGCCTCCCTACCTGCCCCCTCCCCCAGTAATAGTGTCTATGTAGGGATCCTGCTGTCCCCTCTGTCCCCTCAGCAGGCAGGGAGCTTCTACGGGGCAGGTCCCAGGTTGCCTTTTCCCTGGGTCCTCAGCAATGGCACAGGGGGAGACAGCTGGGGATGGGGGTTTTTAGAATCAATGGATGGGTAAGAAGGAGGCCTGGGAGGACCAGCCCAGCCCAGGAGTGGCAGCAGAGCAAGCCACCAGACTTTCCTACCCTCAGGACAGCCACTCACTGGTGGAAAGCCTCAGGTGTGGAGGCTCGGAGTCTGCTCAAGCTCTACGGGATCCGCTTCGACATCCTTGTCACTGGGCAGGTAGGAGGTGTTGGGTGAAGGCAATGGGTGGTAGGAGTAGGAGGGGGAGACGGTCATAGCTCTAGAGGCTCAGCCCAGGTCGGTCTCAGGCAGGGAAGTTCGGCCTCATCCCCACGACCATCACTCTGGGCACCGGAGCAGCTTGGCTGGGTGTGGTGAGTCTGACTAACGTGGGCTCCCTTTGGTTGCAACTGCGTGCCCAGGCCTGCCCAAGTGCATACCTGAGCCCCACCCCCCGCCCCCCACTCCTCTCCCGTGCATAACGTTGTCTTGTGGTGAGGGCCGGGGAGGTGGTAGAAGGGCAAGTTGAGGGCCAGGGCACAGGTCTGCCCTGCCTTTCCCAGATCACCTTCTTCTGTGATCTGCTGCTGTTGTATGTGGACGAAGAAGCCCATTTCTACTGGAGGACCAAGTATGAGGAGGTGAGCCACGGACCCGTCCAGATCCTTGGGTTCTGTTACACTTTGGAGGATGTTGGTCAGAGCCCTGATATGATGTTCTCATTTGCAGGCAAAGGCTCCGAAGGTGACCACCAACCCCGAGCAGACAGAACCAGCTTCTGCACCCCCGTGCATGGCTGCCCAGGTGTCTTAGAGGGGACCCAGTCTGGGAGCCAGACACCGACACCAGAGTGACCGTGCCAAGGCTCCGGTCTCCCACTCACTGGCCTGTTCCTGAGGCCTGCAGCTGTTCCCTGCTGGTTGTGGGGTGGGGGTGGGGGCCCACCTTGGGGACCTCCTGGGCAAAGCCCCAGCAGGAGCAGGTATGGGGGAGGGGAGAATTCCACCCTCCTACTCCCAGACAGACTGTCTCTCCCCTGACTCCAGCTCTAGCAGGATGCTGCCTGGGGGAGCCAGAGAAGCCAGTTTCGTATAGAGACCTGCAGCAGAACAGGAGCCACAGAGAAGGGGAGCCCCTGGGATACCCACATGACAGGGCAATGGTCCAGTGGGGCTCCCGCTGTGTCTAGGTCTAAAGAACTCTCTCCCAGCCTCCATCACCAGTGTTTTCAGAGGTGGCCTACTCACCAGCTGTCAGCACTGACCCTCCCACTGGCAATGGCAGACTCCAGCCCTCCTCCCCCTACCTACACCCCATCTTAGGTAGAACCCCTCCCTCTCAGCTGTGCCCCGCTGGGGTCTGTGCAACTGGAGTCTAAAGCAAGGTAGAAAGAAGCCTGACAAGAGGGGTCAGCTGCTCCCATGTTGGGTTGCCTGAGGTGGGTTCCTACCCAACTCTGGGCCTCATCCATGGAATGAGGGGTGTGTAGGAAGATAATCCAACCCCCTGGCACCCCAGGCCAGGGCACAGGCACCCTTTGGTCTCACACCTGCCCAGCGTATGAGCATCAGCTCCTTCTTGGTAGTAGCCCTTGGGGTGTGGAGGGTTGGGATGGGGAGGAGAAGGTGAAGAGGTTGAGTTAGTGGTCACTGGATCCTTTGGGATCTTCTATATGCCTCCTCATTAACCCCCCAGCCCTGGAACCTGCTCACTGGAGCCATGGGGTTAGGGAAGCTGTCCATCTGCTACCCAAGGTTATATCTAAGAACCTGTCAGGGCATCTGCACGTCCCAAAGGACACAAAGACCCCCAGCGGGCTGGCCTGGTATCTTTCAGGGTCTGAGTCCTGCCTGCTGGAGAAATCCCCCACCCCCCACAGCCCCATATCAGTAGGGGAGGAACAAGGGCTGTAGGAGCCAAACTCCTTCCTGCTCCCAGGGCAGAGGCAAGGATTTGGGAGTACCCACCCCAGGGAGGCAAGGGGCTTCTTTCTCATGGGTCCCTGGTGACCAGGGGTGTGCTGGCAGTTTGGCGGTGGAGCAACAAAGGCCAGCTGGGGAAGACCAGGGCTGGCGCTCAGGCTGAACTAGCATCTGGGAGGCACCTGGAGCCCCAGAAAGGCGTCAGGGTCTCTGCTGCTTCTCAGTCCCCAGAGCAACGTCCATGGGGAGGCAGGTTCAGAAGAGCCAGGGTGAGAGAACATGGCTCTGAGGTGTGGTCATTGGAGTTGGGGTCACATGTACCTGGTTGTCCTCAGGGCCCAACGAAAGCTGTCATAGCTGCAGAAAGTCAAGGAGTAAAGCCTGCCCAAACCAGCAGCTTCCTGTGTAGTCCTTATATGCAGGAATGGGTAGTTGAAAGCAGTGGGAGGGGGCAGGGAGGGCCTGACAACCCCCCCCAAGGACTGGAGCCTCACAGCCACCAGTTGGACTCAAAGGTACTTGGAGCAGGCCCGGGTATTTTGCATCCGTATACAGGGAGCGTATATCATACACGTGTGTAGCCTTTCTCTCAAAGCCCTTGAGGAAAGAGGTGGGGGGAGAGGATGAGTGCCAGCTGTGACAGCTGGAGAGCTGTGGCCAGGCTTGAGCTGGAAACAGCTGTTGCCTCAGTCTGCATGTGGGTGTGAACTACCAGGGTAGCCATGTGGGCCACGTGGGCACATGCTTAAGAGTCACGTGTGCCAATGCAGTGTACCTCTACATCTCTGGGGACTACATTTCCTGGAAACCCTGGGAACCCAAGAGGGGCCTGGAACTCCACTGCCCTTTCTAGGGGCCCTTTTTTGGGACCCAGGCTCTGCTCTTTGGATCTGCCCCCCAACAAGGGGACATGTGGGGAGCCTGTGCAGGGGAGCCTGACTGCCCTTTTCATGGATCCCTCCTCTTATGGTGTGTGCGGGGGTATATGCAGCTTCCCTCTGAGCTCTGCAAAGGGCACCGGCCTGAGGGCAGGACCCCAGGACTCAGGCTCGGTGGTGTCCCTGACCACAGCTGGTGCTCCCCTCTTGCCAAATTTTGGCATCTTTGCTATGGATTGGGAACAATCACCTGGTTCCTGGGGGCAGGAGAGGACTCAGTGACACAAAGAATGCAATGGTGGACACAGCAGCAGGCCATGTGGCTGGCCAAGAGGTTATTATTATGGCTATTTGGGGTTGCGGGCTTCCTCCCCACCCACCCTAACCCACCCCACCTGCCCAAGTAACTGGAGTTGTTCATGAACAGTAAGGCTCTGGGCAAAATGTTCCCCACACCAGCACTGGCCACGGCCCACTCCCCAAAACCCAAAGCTAGGCACTTGGGCTAAGGCTTTAAGGTCTGGGGGACCCCTCAGCATGGGCAGGCCTGCAAACCTGAGCTGGCTCAGACAGAAGGGACTCCCAGCTCCTCAGGTCTCCTGAGGAGGTGGGGTGAGGGCAGAGCAAGCATGGGCGGGCCTCCAGCTCGATTCACGGACTGATGGGCTACTCCGTGGGGCTGGGCTCCTGGGAGGGCAGCTGGCTGGGGGGCTGCACAGTCTGTACCGTCTCCTCCAGGTTGGTGCTGGGGAACACCACGTAGCGTGTGGTGGTCAGCTCTGGCAACTCCCGCTGATTCTCTTTGCTGTGCCAGATGCCATAGCCAAAATACACGGCGAGCCCTGCAGGAGTTGTGGGAGACTGAAGGGCAGGTCCCGGCCCTGCTTGCCCTCCTTGCCTTCTTCCTGCAGCCCACCCAGGGCCCCAAGCCTGGCCCCCACTCACCGATCAGCAGCCAGATGGAGAAGCGCAGCCAAGTCAGGTAGCTTAGCTTCAGCATGAGGCAGATGTTGAGGAGGATACTCAGGGCTGGAGTCAGGGGCACCATGGGGATCTGAGGGGGAAGAGCAGGGCTGGGCTGGGCTGTAGAGAAGGTCTGCTGGCTCAGGGCCTGATTCCTCAAGAGTCCACAGAGCCGTTCTCCACCTCTGGAGATTCTGGAAACAAGCGCCCACTTGCCATGCAGAAAGAGAGGGAGATGGGCATACTGGCCTCCCCAACCTGTGAGCCCTGATTCATCCTGCTACAGTAGAGGAGGAAGGGGCAAAGAGAGCTAGCTTGGCTGACAGCCAGTGGGGATTGGCTGGGGAAGGTACCTGGAAGGTGTCTTGCTGGCGCCGTTGCTGGTGGGCCCCCAGGATGAGGAGGCTGAACAGAAACATGACAGAGCTGAGCAGGAGCAGCAGGATGTAGCCCCCGTATGGGAGGTGCAGGGCTGAGTCCCCGAAGACCAGTACACAGGCCAGGGTGATGGCCGAGGCCACCAGGATGCCGAGGGCCCAAGCCACAGCAGCTCCAGGGCTGTACCTACCTAGAAAGCCCAGGTAGGGCCTTAGGGCTGGCCGCAGCTGCCCAGGCTCGGGGGCTAAGTCCTGCTCGGTGCCCACCAGCTGTATGTGGTCCGAGAAAGAATGGTACTCTTTGACGCTGGGGTCAGGGCTGGCTGGGCCTGAGGAACTGGACAGAGGGGTCCTCTGGAAGCGTAGCACAATAATGCTGGTGGCCACGAAGGTGTAGGCCAGCAGTGTGCCAATGGACAGGAACTGGACCAATGCCTCCAGATCCAGCAGCAGTGCCAGGCAAGTCATGAGGCCCCCGAACACAAGGATGCCAGCCATGGGCACCTGCGTCCGGGGGTGCACTTGGGCAAACACCTGGAAGAAGAGCCCATCGATGGCCATGGCATAGACGATGCGTGGCAGGGAGAAGAGACTGCTGAGCAGGACAGTGTTCATGGCTGTGGCAGAGGGTGGGGGACTGGTCAGCATGGTGACAGGCCTACCAGGGGCCTGTTCTGCGAGCCAGGGCATGCCCAACCCCTTGGGAGCACAGGCATGCGTTTGTCTGGGATCTCAAGGTGAGCCTGAGGGCTTACTCCCCACCTCCCCCCCACCAGAAATGGGACACCTTAGTTTAGGTGACAGGTCCATCAGAGAATCTGATGAGGACTAAGTCCTTCTCCCAGGAAAGGACCTGGAAGCACATGCTCAGAACCAACATCTAATGTACAATTAGGAGGGGACAGTGGGTAGATCCCTCTCAACAAGCCTAGGTGGAGAGTCTAATAATTAGCAACTTTCTGGGCCCAATATGCAACCAGTAACAGACCCAGATGGAGATGTGATCCCTGGGAAGCTTAGGGCAGGGCCCCACTGCCCCGGTCACTTCCACCGTGCCTGAATGGCCCCTTACCGCAGATGGAGCCAGCTGCCACAATGAAGCCAGCCCAGCTATATCCCCGCCGGTAGAAGGCATCAGCGAGTGCGGAGTCAGGGTCCAGGCTGTGCCAAGGCACCATGAGGGTGAGCACGGTGGAGACAAGAATGTAGGCGCCAGCTGCCAGGCCAAGTGAGATGGTAATGGCTACAGGCACAGCTTGCTTTGGGTTTCTGGCCTCCTCACTGGAGGCAGCAATGACATCAAACCCCACAAAGGCATAGAAGCAGGTGGCGGTGCCAGCCATGATGCCAGAGAAGCCAAAAGGTGCAAAGCCACCCTCCTCAGCACTCCAGTTGTGCGGGCGGGCCAGGATAAATCCCAAGATGATGATAAAGAGGATGATGACGAGGCTGACAACAGAGAAGGTGTGGTTGAGCCAGGAGGAAACCCGGGCTCCGCAGGAGATGAAGACAGAGGCCAAAATTATAATGCCAGCAGCCAGGAAGTCTGGGTAGTGGGCCAGCAAGGGCACCTGCCAGGTTCCAACATAGGCCTCGGTGAAGTTGTGGATGCGGTGGTTGAACATGGCATCCAGGTAGCCACTCCAGGCACGGGCCACGGCTGCACCACCAATGAGGTACTCGAGGAGCACATTCCAGCCGATGAGGAAGGCCCACAGCTCACCCATGGACACATAGGTGAACAGGTAGGCAGAGCCCGTACGTGGCAGCCGTGCCCCAAACTCTGCATAGCACAGAGCTGACAGCAAGGAAGCCACGGCAGCCACAGCGAAGGACAAGAGCACCGCAGGGCCAGCCATCTGCTTTGCCACAGTGCCTGTGAGCACATAAAGGCCTGAGCCTACCATGCCACCCACGCCCAGCAGGGTCAGGTCCAGCGTGGACAGGCAGCGCCGCAGTGATGTCTCCATGGTGGACTCCTCCAGTGGCTTCAGTCGGTTCAGCTTCTGGCAGAAGCGCGCCAGGCTGGCAGGGCTGGGCAGCCCCCTGAGCATGATGGGCAGATAAGAGGAGCACCAAGCCAGCTGCCAGCACCTACCATGGCAAGAGGGGAATGACAGGCTGCCCAGTTAGGTTCGGGCCAAGCTTCAGTCTGCTCTGTCCATCCATCACCACCCCCACACACACACACACCCGGACCGAACACCTGCATAGCTAGCTTGCCTGAGGGTTGGGATGAGTCAGAAGTGGGCAGGAGGTCACAGGGAAGCCTCTGGGCAGGTGAAGGAACCTCTTGCAGCTGGACCTGGGCGTGCTTGGGGGGCCAGGGGTGGGGGTGGGTCTGAAGGTGGAAAGGGTGCAGCTCCAGGAAGTGTGGTTGGGAAACTCTCCTTGGTCTGGCACCCAAGAGCAAGGTGGAAGCCCCAGACTTCCCGGGAGCTGGGCAGGTCTCCAGGCCTCCAGGCCCCGGAACAGGAGCAGCCCTGCTGCCCTGGGCGGGGACCAGGCGGCCATCTGGCCTCAGACATTGGCACTCACCACTACCCCCACCCCCCGCTCCCTCCCTGGCCCCGTGAGACTTGGGGACAGACGCACAGGCCCGGAGGTGGGGGGTCTCTTAGCCCTGCACCAGAAGCCAAAGCTTCTTTCTCTGCCCCCGCCCCGATAGGCTACCGCCTCCGCTGCTGCCCCTAGAGCCAGTTCCACCCGGATATCCAAGTCTTTGCCTCCTTTCAGGCCCCAGTACGTCCCTGTAGGACTCGCTGAGACTTACCTGCTGTCACCGCTGCCGCCGCTCTGCGTGCTGTGCTTGCCTAGCCAGCTGGCGTCGCCCGTGCACAGAGCCCGCCCCTACTCCCCCTGCGCCAGATCCCCAGATCCAGCACGGCGCCCCACCCACCTCGCTGTCACACAAGTATCCAGATAGCCCACCGTACCCATACCTCACATGATCCAGACCAGAACTCACCAGATCTAGGGACACCCTATTACTGTGTCTGGTTCACAGATGAGGAAGCCCAAGCCACCAGAAGTGACTAATCCAGATCACTGGGGTGGCCTCAGGAGGCAGGCAAGAGTAGGGACCAGGTCTGGAGGGATCTGGAATGCACCCCCTTGCTGTGGCTGCAGTAACCCTCCTTGATTCTTCATCCCAGCACATGTACTCTGCTCAGCCAGTTACTGTCCAAGATCCCCTCCCCCAATATTGGGGCATTTTGGGGGCTGCAAGGACTCAGGCAAGCCTCTGGTGAGATGAGGGTATGGGTCTGGCTGAGTGGCCCTGGCCAATCCCTGACCTCTCCTGTACAATGGGATGGCAGCAAGCCGCCCTCATACATTGCTAAGGGAGAGGGAGTGCACGGCTTTTGGGGAGTGTTCTGTGAGTTGAGGGAACTGCTGGCTGTTCCGAGCCTTGTTCTGAAAGGAGGCAAGTGGATTTGTGGGGAAAATCTATAGCTTTCCAGCTTGGGGCAACCCCAGGGTTCCTCAGATGCCAGTGACAGCCCATCCCAGCCTAGGAGCACCAATAAGGCTTGGAGGACCCTGGGGGACCCAAACAGCAGCTTCTCACTCATGGGTATCAGTGAGAGGTCATATGCTGGGCACCCACTCCATGCCATTTCCCACAGCATGGGCAACCCCCATGTCCCATCATGTAGCCATCACAAACTCACCTCAGACTTACTTATTCCTGGGGCTGAGGGGTCTTTGTCCCTCTGCACTTACTGCTTTTTGAAAGTGAAAAAGTTGGCTTGACATGGTCTTAACTTGTCAACAAAATGATGACAATCCATCCAAGCAAAGCAAGACCAAAATGGATTTTCAGGGCACCTGCAGCCTCTGTGTTTCAATGAGCTGGTGACAGGGTGGTGGACTCCCAGACAAGATGGTGCCACTCAGAACACTCTTTCTTGGCCAATCCCCTTGATCCTTTCTGATACTTGGCTGATGTTATCTTAAAGAACTTCTCAGACGAGCTCCCACTTCCTGTAGGGACAACATCTCCCTTACTTCACCTCCCTTTGGCCAGAACATAATTGAGCAGATGTTTCTTGTTCTGAAATGTCTCCACAAAAATCTAGAAAAATGCACTTCAACCTGAGAGACTGGGCCAGTTTTGTAACAGAAACTACCCCAAGGCCTATCAACAACTACCTGAGAGCTGGTACGCGGTGTTTCAGAAAACTGTTTATCCACCCAGAGAAGGCTCTCACCACTTATATGAGTATGTGTTTGAGGGCAAGCATGGTTGATACAGTGAATTGTAAACTTCCAGGGATATGACTCAGCCAAGTTCTGGGGCCCCACTGAACAAGGCAGTTACACAGAGCAACCTATGAAGGTGGAGTGAAGCTAGAGCACCAAAAAGGAAAAAGAAGGAAGAGGAGGAGGAGGAAGAGAAGGGAGGAAGGGGGAAGAGGGGAGAGGGAATACTTCCCAACTTATTCTACAAAGCCAAAGGCATCACAAGAAAGCAAAACTACAGACCACTACCCCTTATGTACATAGATGCAGACTTTCTCAACAAAAACTACCAAATCGAATACAGCAACATATAAGAAAGGTCAAGTAGTGGCACCTGGGTGGCTCAATTGGTTAAGCATCTGACTTGGCCTTGGGTCATGATCTCACAGTTCACGTGTTTGAGCCCTGCATCAGGCTCCACTGGTGGTGTGGAGCCTACTTGAGATTCTCTCTCTCTCCCTCCCCCCACCCCTCACTCTTCTCTCCCCACTTGCATTCTTTCTCTCAAAATAAATAAATAAACTTTAAAAAAAAAAAAAGGGTCAAGTGGAATTTATCCCAGGAATGCAAGTTTGATTTAACACAGGAAAATCAAGCAATGTAACATGCCATACTAATAGAATAAAGGACCAAACCACATGGTCATCTTAATACATACAGAAGAAAGCACTCAACAAACCAGGAACATCCCTAGCCTGGTAGAGACTATCTATGAAAAACCCTTGAGTAGTATACTCAAGTAGTGAAAAACTGAAAGCTTTCCCTTATTATCAAGAACAACATAAGGATGTCCACTCTCACTACTGGTACTCAACATTTTACTGGAGGTAGCAGCTATAGCAATTAGGCAAGGAAAAGAAATAAAAGGAATGCAAATTGGAAAGGAAGAAGTAAAAGTATATTTAGTCACAGATGACATGATCTTATGTACAGAAAATCCTAAGGAATCCACCCAACAAAATAACTAATAAGTCCAGCAAAGGTGCAGGGTACAAGAGCAATATACATAAATCAGAGGATCTAGTGTATAATGTGGTGACTATATTTGATAAGACTGTATTACACGATTGAAATTTTCTAAGAGAGTGGACCTTAAATATTCTCACACCAAAAAAGTAAATATATGATATGATGGATGTGTTAATGAACTATATGGGAAGAATCCTTTCACAGTGCTTAAGTAATTAAATCATTGTGACATGCACTTTAAATATCTTACAGGATATCTCAATAAAGCTGGAAAAAATACTATATCTCACTAAAGCTGGAAAAAAAATCTCCAAATCAATTGTATCCCTTCCTATACACTAGCAATGAATTATCCAGAATGAAATTAAGAAAATAATTCTACTTATATAATCTCAAAAAGAATAAATATATTCATAAAGATATTTAGAATATGTCAATTATATATCAGTAAAGCTGGGAAAAAAGATGCTTAGAATAATTAAAAAAAAATTTTTAATGTCTATTTATTTTTGAGAGAGAGAGAGAGAGACAGCACAAGTGAGGGAGGGGCAGAGAGAGAGGGAGACACAGAATCTGAATGAAGCAGGCTTCAGGCTCTGAGCTGTCAACACAGAGCCTGACGTGGGCTCAAACCCACGAACTGTGAGATCATGACCTGAGCTGAAGTCGAACACTTAACTGACTGAGCCACCCAGGCACCCCAATTCCTTCATGTCTTCTAATGGCTTGACAGTTCATTTCTTTTCAGTGCTGAGTAATATTACATTGTCTGGATCTATTATAGTTTATTTACCCATGCATGTACTGAAGGACATCTTGGTTGCTTCCCAGTTTTGGCAATCACACACAATCCATGTGCAAGTTTTGGTATGGACATAATCTGTCAACTGATTTGGATAAATATGGGCATATCTTGGAGATATTTCAGGTTTGATTCCAATGAATAAAACAAATAGCACAATAAAGCAAGTCAAATGAAATTTTTGGTTTCCTAGTGCATATAAAAGTTATGTTTACGCTGTACCGTAGTCAAGTGTGCAACAGCATTATGAAAACCAACGTACATACCTTAATGAAAAAATAATTTGTTGTTAAAAATTGCTAAACATCTAGGGGCGCCTGGGTGGCGCAGTCAGTTAAGCGTCCGACTTCAGCCAGGTCACGATCTCGCGGTCTGGGAGTTCGAGCCCTGCGTCGGGCTCTGGGTTGATGGCTCAGAGCCTGGAGCCTGTTTCCGATTCTGTGCCTCCCTCTCTCTCTCTGCCCCTCCCCCGTTCATGCTCTGTCTCTCTCTGTCCCAAAAATAAATAAACATTGAAAAAAATTGCTAAACATCTTACGTACTTTTAGTGAGTCAATCTTTTTGCTGGAAGAGAGGGTCTTGCCTTGAGGTTGATGGCTGCTGACTGACCAGGGTGGTGGTTGCTGAAGGTTGGGGTGGCTGTGGAAATTTCTTAAAATAAGAAGACATTAAGTTTGCCTCATTGATGGACTCTTCCTTCCACAATTTATCTGTAGTGTGCAATGCTGTTTGATAGCATTTTATACCCACTAGAACTTCTTTCAAAATCGGAGTCAATCCACACAAATCCTGCCACTGTTTTATCAACCACGTCTGTTTTCTAAATCTTTTGTTGTCATTTCAACATCTTCACCAGGAATAGATTCCATCTCAAAAAACCACTTTCCTCTGCTCATCCATAAGAAGCAACTGCTCATCCATTCAAGTCTTATCATGAAATTGCAGCAAGTCATTCCCATCTTTAGGCTCCACTTGTAATTCTAGTTCTATCACATCTGCAACTACTTCCTCCGCTGAGGTCTTATACCCCTCAAAGTTATGTATGAAGGTTGGAATCTACTTCTTCCAAATTCCTGTTAATGTTGATATTTTGATCTCTTCCCATGAATAAGAAATGTTCTTTAAAATTTAAATTTAAAAAATTTCTTCAATGTTTATTTTTGAGAGAGAGAGCATGCAAGCAGAGAGAGAGAGGGAGACACAGAATCTGCAGCAGGCTCAAGGCTCTGAGCTGTCACCCTAGAGCTCAATTCAGGATTCAAACTCACAAGCTGTGAAATCATGACCTGAGCCAAAGTTGAACACTTAACTGATTGAGCCACCCAGGTGCCCCTGAATCAGAGATGTTCTTGATGGTATCTAGGATGGTGAATCCTTTTCACAACATTTTCCATTGACTCTGCCTAGGTCCATCAAGGGAATCACTATCTATGACAGTTATAGTTTTGTGAAATGTATTTCTTAAATAATAAGACTTGAAAGTTGAAATTACTCCTTGATTAATGGGCTGCAGAATGGGTGTTGTGCTAGCAGGCATGAAAACAACATTAATGTCATTATACATCTCCATCAGAGCTGTTGGGTGACTGCTCACTGTCAATGAGCAGTAATATTTTGAAAGGAATCTTTTTTTTCTGAACAGTAGTTCTCAATAGTGGGCTTAAAACATTCAGTAAACCATGTTGTAAACAGCTGTGCTATCATCCAGGCTTTGATGTTCTATAGAGCACAGGTAGAATAGATTTAGCATAATTCTTTTTTTTTTTTTGACTTAGCATAATTCTTAAGGGCCATAGGATTTCTGGAATGGTAAATGAGCATTGGCTTCCACTTAAAGTCACCAGTTGCATTAGCCCCTAATAAAAGAATCAGCCTGTCCTTTGAAGCTTTGAAGCCAGGTATTGACTTCTCCTCTCTAACTATGAAAGTACTAGATGTCATCTTCTCCCAATAAAAGGCTATTCCCATCTACATTGAAAATCTGTTGTTTACTTTGGCCACCGTCATGAATTATCTTAGCTAATCTTCTAGATAACTTGCTATAGCTTCTACATCAGCACTTGCTGCTTCACACTGCACTTTTTGTTGTGGCTCTGGCTTCTTTCCTTAAACCTCATGAAGCAACCTCTGGTGACTTCAAACTTCTCTTCTGCAGCTTTCTCACCTCTCTTGGCCTTCATGGAATTGGAGAGAGTTAGGAGATTGCTCTGGATTAGGCTTTGGCTTAAAGGGAATGTTGTGGCTGGTTTGATCTTCTATCCAGACCACTAAAACTTTCTCTAGATCATCAATAAGGTTGTTTCACTTTCTTATAGTCTCTCTATCATTCATGTGTTCATTGGAGTAGCACTCTCAATTTCCTTCAAGAACTTTTCTTTTGCATTCTCAGCTTGGCAAACTGTGTGGTGCAAGAGACCTAGATTTTGGCCCATCTTGGCTTTGGACATGCCTTCCTTACTAAGCTTACCCATTTCTTGCTTTTGATTTCAAATGAGAGAGGGGCACCTGTGTGGCTCAGTTGGTTAAGCATCTGACTTCGGCTCAGGTCATGATCTCATGGTTCGTGAGTTCGAGCCCCACATCAGGCTCGTTGCTGACAGTTCAGAGCCTGGAGCCTGCTTCAGATTCTGTGTCTCCCTCTCTTTCTGGCCCTTCCCCTCTCAAGCTCTGTCTCTCTCTCTCTCTCAAAAATAAATAAATATTTAAAAAATAAAAAAAAATTGAGAGATACATGACTCTTCCTTTCACTTGAACACTTAGAGGCCATTGTAGGGTTATTAATTGGCCACTTTCAATATTGTTGTTTCTCAGGGAATAGGGAGGCCTGAGGAGGGGGAAAGAGATGAGGGAACAGGTGCCTGATGGAGCAATCAGAGCACACACACAACATTTATTAAGTTTGCCATCTTATGTGGGCATGGTTTGTGGCACTGCATAACAATTACAATAGTAACATCAAAGATCACTGATCACAGATCACTATAGCAGATGTAATAATAATAAAATTTGAAATATTATGAGAATTGCCAAAAAATGTGACAGAGACACAAAGTGAGTAAATATTGTAAGAAAAATGGCACTGATAGACCTCCTCAATGAAGTCTGGCAATGCTCAATTCAATTTATAAGATTTATATAAAAAACCTTAATAAAGTGAAACAATAAAACAAGTATGCCTATACCAAGAAGTGTGATTGCTGAATCATCTGGTAATAATATGTTTAGTGTTTTAAGAAACTGCCAAGCTGTCTTCCAAAATGGCTGGACCATTTTACATTCCCACCAGCAATGAAAGGGAGTTGCTATTGCTCAGTATTCTCAGCAACATTTGGTAATGTCAACATTTTGGATTTTCTCCATTCTAATGGGTGTGTAGTAGTATCTTGTTGTTTTCATTTTCAATTCTCTAATGACATATGATGTTGAGTATCTTTTCATATGCTTATCTGTATATCTTCTTTGGTAGGTGTTTGTTCAGATCTTTTGCCCATTTTTAATTGGGATGTGGTTTTCTTGTTGTTGAGTTTTAAGAGTTCTTTGTGTATTTTGGATAACAGTCTGTTATCAGATTTATCTTTTATAAATATTTTCTCCTAGATTATGGCTTGTCTTCTCATTCTTTTGATGGCCAATTGATTTAAAAATTTTTTTTAAACATTTATTCATTTTTTTTTAAATGTTTTTTTTCAACGTTTATTTATTTTTGGGACAGAGAGAGACAGAGCATGAACGGGGTAGGGGCAGAGGGAGAGGGACACACAGAATCGGAAACAGGCTCCAGGCTCTGAGCCATCAGCCCAGAGCCTGACGCGGGGCTCGAACTCCCGGACCGCGAGATCGTGACCTGGCTGAAGTCGGACGCTTAACCGACTGCGCCACCCAGGCGCCCCTAAACATTTATTCATTTTTGAGAGACAGAGACAGAGCGTGAGCAGGGGAGGAGCAGAGAGGAGACACAGAATCTGAAGCAGGCTCCAGGCTCTGAGCTGTCAGCACAGAACCTGACACGGGGCTCAAACACAAATCATGAAATCATGACCTGAGCTGAAGTCAGATGCTTAAGCGACTGAGCCACCCAGGCACCCCTAAATTAACATTTGTTAACTAGATCCCTGGAGGCACTGGATGGTGAACCTAGGTTTAATAAAAGGCCATAAAAATTTTGAAATAGAGAAGTTTATTACTCACAGGTCCTAGAGGGGGTACATAGCATACCTTGAAGGACCACACCAGGAGGTTAAGGCAGGGTGCAGACTGAGAGCTCGCAGAACCTGTTGCACATGCCTTTATTAAGGTCTGCAGGTGGAGTACTTTGGGGTTCCCAGGCTAAGACTGGATTGGTCTATTCAAACTCAAAAGAGCGGGTTTTGATAAACATTGCAGAGGTGTTATCTAAAGAGTGCACAAGGGGAACGCCCGCCCAGGGGGTGGCAGTGAGAATGCTTATCCCAAGGGCTACTGGGAGAATCATATCAGGAACTTACATATACTTGTGAATACGTGGGCTCTTATCTAGGGCGTACACTCTTGGGAGGGGCCAGTATCAGTTTAAGATCCCTGTAGGCTACTAAGCCACACAAAATAATTGCTGAGGCAGCAACATTACGGACTAGTTTAGATAAACTCTCCACAAACTCTTAGAAGAAAACATAAGAGTAAATCTTCATGGCCATGGGTTAGGCAATAGTTTTTAAATTAAAAAATTTTTTAAGGTTTATTTGAGAGAGAGACAGGAGAGACAGAGAGACAGAGCACGAGCGGGAAAGGGGCAGAAACAGAGGCAGACACAGAATCCGAAGCAGGTTCCAGGCTCCAAGCTGACAGCAGAGAGCCCAAAGGGAGGCTTGAACCCATGAACCGCAAGATCATGACCTGAGCCAAAGTCGGACACCCAACCAACTGAGCCACCCAGGCACCCCAGTTTAAAAACTTTTTTAATTTATTTATTTTATTAAAAATTTTTTTAATGTTTATTTATTTTTGAGAGAGATGGAGCATGAGCAGGGCAGAGAGAGAGGAAGACACAGAATCCAAAGCAGGCTCCAGACTGCACGCTGTCAGCACAGAGCCCCATGCAAGGCTCGAACTCACAAACTGTGAGATCATGACCTGAGCTGAAGTTGGCCAATCAACCAACTGAGCCACCCATGTGTCCCTTTAATGTTTATTTTTGAGAGAGACACAGAGAGAGAGAGTGCACCTGCACAAGCACTCCAGAAGGTGAGAGGCAGAGAGAGAGAGGGAGACAGAAAATTCAAAGCAAGCTCTATGCTGTCAGCACAAAGCCAAATGCAGGGCTCAAACCCACAAACTGTGAGATCATGACCTGAGCCCAGGTCTGACACTTAACCAACTGAGGCACCCAGGTGCCCCCAAATTTAAAGCGTTTGTGCTTCATAGGACACCATCAAGAAAGTTAAAAGGTAATAATCTACAGAATGGGAGAAAATATTTACAAATCATGTATCTGGTAACGGAGCTGTATCCAGAATATGTAAAGAACTCTTGGGGCACCTGGGTGACACAGTCGGTTAAATGTCCGACTCTTGATCTTGTCTCATGTCATGATCTCACAGTTGGTGAGCTCCAGCCCAGCATCAGTTTCTGCACTGACAGTGTGAAGCCTGCTTGGGATTCTGTCTCTTCTTCTCTCTGCCCCTCCCCCGCTTGTGTGTATGTGCGCACGCATGTGCGTACACACACACACTCTCTCTCTCTATCTCTCTCTCTCAGAAATAAATAAACTTTAAAAAATTAAAAAAAAACTCTTAAGGGGTGCCTGGGTGGCTCAGTCGGTTAAGCATCTGACTCTTGATTTCAGCTCAGGTCATGATCTCACGGTTTGTGAATTTGAGCCCCATGTCGGGCCCCGCGCTGATGGTGTAGAGCCTACCTGGAATTCTCTCTGTCCCTCTCTCTCTGCCCACTCTCTCTCTCTTTCTGTCTCTCAAAATAAATAAATAAACTTAAAAAAAAAAGAACTCTCACAACTCAACAATAAAAAGATACATAGCCTAACTTAAGAATGGGTAAAGGATTGGTAATGGGACAGATGGTAGCTACACTTGTGGCAAAGTGAACATAGTATAATATGTAAACTTGTCAAATTGCTGAGTTGTACACTTGAAACTAATGTAACATTGTGTGTAAACTATACTCAAATAAAAAATAAATATATACATATAAATGGGTAAAGGATCTAAGAAGGAATTTCCCCAAAGAAAATATACAAATGTCCAGTAATCACATGGAAAGATTCTTGTCATCATTCGTCATTATGAAAAGCAAATCAAATCCACATGTGATGCTACACTTTGCACCCCCTTGGGATGGCTCTAGTCAAAAAGCCAGGTCATAACAAGTGTTGAAGATATGGAGTGGTTGGAACCCTCATAACTGCTGGTGGGAATGTGAGATGGTGTAGTGGCTTGGGAAAACTGCTGGGTACTTCTTCAAAATGTTGAACACGAAGTTACTATATGATACAACCATTATGCTCCTAGGTATATACTTGAGAAATGAAAACATGTATCCACACAAAACTGGCTCCTGAATTTTCATAGCACCATTACTCCTAATAGCCAAGAACTAGAAGCATTCAAAATGTCCATCAACTGATGATGGACAAATAAAATGTGAAATATCCATACAGTAAAATACTATTTGCCCATAAGAATGAATAAAGAGGTGATAAAACATGGACAAACCTTGAAAACATAATGCTAAGTGAAAGAAGCCATTCACAAAAGACCACATACTGTACAAGTTCATTTATATGAAATGTCCAGAACAGACAAATCCATAGAGGCAGAGACAGATTAATGGTTTCCAGGGGATGAAGGGAAAGGGGAATGATTGCAAATGGCTACATGCTTTCATTTTTTGGGGGGGGGGGGTGACGAAAATTTTCTGAAATTAGTTACTGGTGATGATTGCACAATCTGTGGATATACTAAAAACCACTGAGCTGTATACACACTATCAGTGTGGAGCCTGCTTGGGATTCTCTCTCTCTCTCAAAATAAATAAATAAACTTAAAAAAAAATTTAAGATAAATCACCAAACTGTTTCCAATAAAGAACTCCAGGAGCATAAAGGGCTGAGTGCTCAGAGAAAAATGAAGACCAGTAAACAGAGGAACAGAGAAAGAAAGGGAGAAACCACTGTTTTCCCCCAAACTGGTCCATCTGTGCGGCCTGACGCAAGTCAAGGTATTACTCTTTTTTTTTTTACTTTATTTATTTATTTGGGGGGGGAGGGGCGGAGAAAGAGGGAGAGACAGTAACCCAAGCAGGCTCTGTGCTGTCAGCACAAAGTCCAACATGGGGCTCAAACCCACGAACCACAGGATCATGACCTGAGCCGAAGTCAGATGCTTAATTGACTGAGCCACCTAGGTGCCTCCCTCAGCCTTTCTTTTTGCCCTCAGCCCTGGCAATGACAGTCACATCTGTCCCCACCTGCTCCAGCCCTTACTAGGGGTGCATCCTCTCCCCATTTCCTATCACCCTCTCTGCCCCAAATTGACCCTGGTTCCTGGTACCCACTCTTCCCTGGGAAGAGTCTCCAGTCTATTTTTCCAAACACCATTCCCCGGAAGCTCCAGTTAGCTGCCCTACTGTGATGACGAAAACAACGCTATTCTCAGTTGCTGCTTAGGCAGGATAACCCTGTTCACAGCCCAGAGTCTGGACAACTGGGTAAGGACTTGAGTTTAGGATACCCGTTGTAAGTTCCAGCTTTAGCTCCTCCTCTTCCTGCACCTTTAAAAATATCCACTAGGGGCGCCTGGGTGACTCAGTCAATTGACTAACGAACTGGGTTTCAGCTCAGGTCATGATCCTGGGGTCATGGGATTAGGCCTCAAATCGGTCGCTGCACCAAGTGTGAAGCCTCTTTAGTATTCTCTCTCTCTCTCTCTCTCTCTCTCTCTCTCTCTCTCTCCCTCTTCTCTCCTCCACTCGTGTACTCTCTCTCTCTCAAATAAAAAAAATTTAGGGGCACCTGGGTGGTTCAGTCAGACTTCAGCTCAGGTCATAATCTCACGGTTTTTGAGTTCGAGCCCCACACCCGGCTCTCTGTTGTCAGCACAGAGCCTGCTTCAGATCTTCTGTCTCCCTCTCTCTCTGCCCCTCCCCTACATGTGCTCTCTCTCTGTCTCTCTCAAAATAAATGAACTTAAAAAATAAAATAAAATAAAACAAAATAAAATAAAATAAAAATAATTTTAAGGGCGCCTGGGTGGCTCAGTGGGTTAAGCATCTGACTTGATTTTGGTTCAGGTCATGATCTTGCAGGATCAAGCCCCATGTTGGGTTCTGCACTGGCAGCATGAAGCCTGCTTGGGATATTGTCTCTTCCTCTCTCTCTCTGCTCTTCCCCCACTCACACTCTTCTCTCTCTCTCAAAATACATAAACGTTTAAAAATTTTTTTTAAAAAAATATATCCACTTAGAGGAACACCTGGCTGGCTCAGTCCATACAGCACTTGACTCTTGATCTCAAGGTTGTGAGTTCGAGCCCCACATTGGGTGTAGAGATTACTTAAAAACAAAATCTTTAAATAAATAAATAAATAAATAAATAAATAAAATATCCACTTAGAGTTAAGTCCAGGAAAAGTTAGTGACCTCCACTCTAAAGAACAGCTACCCTGCTCTCTATCTCCTGATGTTTTGTGACCTTGGACAGAGGACTTGCCTTTCTCCACCCCACACCCCCACCCTGCCACCACTCAATGCACCCTCACTTCTGGGATCTGTAAGTAACAATAAATCTTATGACTTTTCCTTTGTGTGGGTATACTGAAACTGCACCTTTGATCAAAACAACTCTTTGTGTCTCACTTCTCCAAAGGGGAATGGGAGCTCAGATATTGGGGGAGCTACCTGTTGACCCCATGTGGGTGGCTTTTGCCCTTATTTATCAGGTCATATCTACATATTATATATAAGGCATCATGCCCAATGTGGGGCTTGAATTCATGACCCCGAAATCAAGTCACATGTTCCACTGACTAAGTCTGCCAGGTGCCCCTCCATAATCAATGCAATACACCACGTTGGACTTCTCAACTCTCTAATTCTTCTCACCTCCAGACCACACTGTCTCTGAAATCTGCCAGAGCAAAGGAGAAGTGGAGAGCTGAAGAGTTGTTCCCACTGAATGCATGGTGGGAGGTGTTGCTCAAACCTAGACCATTTGAACTGCTACTGTGAACATTACGTTGTACCTCCATTGACCTAGAAGTGGTAGGCAGGGCAAAAAAGAAATCTGCATTTTGCATCTGTGTTTTCGAAATTTTTTACATTCTATCTATACATTATTATAATGTAATTAAGTTTATAAGTTACATATACTTTGCATTTATTTATTTATATTCTTGATATTTAACTCTTTTTTAATCCGTCTTCTATATGAGAATTCCAGTTCACTCAGGTTGTGCTTAGAAGAACCAAGGGGCGCCTGGGTGGCGCAGTCGGTTAAGCGTCCGACTTCAGCCAGGTCACGATCTCGAGCTCCGTGAGTTCGAGCCCCACGTCAGGCTCTGGGCTGATGGCTCAGAGCCTGGAGCCTGTTTCCGATTCTGTGTCTGCCTCTCTCTCTGCCCCTCCCCCGTTCGTGCTCTGTCTCTCTCTATCCCAAAAATAAATAAACGTTGAAAAAAAATTAAAAAAAAAAAAAAAAGAAGAACCAAGACAAGGGGTTCTTTTCCTCCATAGGGTAAACTCTGGCTCTCCCATGGACCAGCAGCAGTAATGGGGTAGTGAACTGAGGGCATCAGCCTCCCTTCCAGGAACCTTTCAAATTCTGTGTATTGTTTCACCAAGCCTGTGTGGGTGCGTGGGTGAGCAATTCTTTGGGTTTCTGCAGTGTGGGGTCTCCTTGCCCCCATCCTCCCCCTGATGCCTTATGCACCCCCTAAATAGCCAATCTAATCTGTAGCTGTGTCTGGCTTCCTACCCACCAGTTAAAGCCAGACTCCTTAGCCTGGCCACAGTCACGCTGGCCACACCCAGAACCTCCAGTGTCACCCTCTTTGCTACAGCACAGGCTCTTGGCTGAATCTTACAACTCTCAGACCTCCCTGTCTCCACGCCTGCTTTGCCCACCCCCTATTCCTCTTTGCTGCTTGGAAAACTCGCGATACTTTCTTTGAGACCGTGATAAACCTAAGTCTCCTAGAAGGCAAAACCAATCCTTCCCTCCGTTCAAGAGTTTTTCAGCCCCTTCCTTCAGGGAACCTGTCCGGTGGTCCACATCACGTCCACTTCTTGCAGAAATCCTGTTATATCTGCCCCGACAAGCCCAGGACTTAAAAATTCTTACCAGCCCAGGATACTAACATCAGCACCAGCAAAAGTCTGCTAAAGAAATAGTCCTTACATGTATTTGCTCAAACTTAAGTCTGCCAAACCCTTTTTATCGTCATCAGCCCTTGTCACCTCCAATATCCGTGTACAGGTAAAAACGAAGATGTAGTACAACTACATTTTACAGATGAACATATGGGGCTCGGGTGGTGTAAGCTATGTAGTGTGGCCTCCACTCCTAATCGGGGGCGCCCTGAGGCTGCCCCTCCACAGTCGCTCAGCGGGGGTCAGCCCTGCAGCATCCTATCAATGCTGCAAAAGACGCTCAGCCACTGCATCCCCACCATCAGGTCGCCACTTTCCGTCCAAAGGGATGAAAGTCGCCACTTCCCGCCCAAAGCTATGAAAGTCGCCGCTTCCCGCCCAAAGTGGCAACCAATCAAAAGCTATTTCGCCGGTCAAGAAATGGCAACAGAGGTCCGATCCTGGGACCCGCCCCCTGAAGCAGTCGGAGCCAATGGTAATCGCGTGGGCAGAGAGCCAATGAGGACGCGGCACGCGGCTTGGCAGGCAGCAGTTGAGCGCGTCTTTACTCTGAGAGGAGGTGATACCACAGTGCGGGCAGAAGGCGACCACCATGGTACGGCGGGCAGCCTGGGGCGGGGGGCCAGGGGGAAGCTTGAGGGACAGACCTAGGTGGCAGTGGGGTGCAGGGGTGCCCCGACTTGGCAGCGCCAGGATGCTGGTACTACCCGGGATCAAGTCCAGAGCTTGTGGGTCTGGGGTTAGCGCCTGCCACCGTTACCCTTCGCTCATACTTCCCTAAGCAACACCAAGTGTTGTGCTCGAATTCTCTCCTACTTGCCCCTGTTACTTTGTGGGCTGACCAGGGCACTTATATAGATAGGCATTATTTACAACGTATTGAAATAAGAATGATAGAAAACGGTATATGCTGAAAAATCTTGCTTCCTCCATTAGATAGGGTTTGGTATGTATGTATTTGAATATATATATGTATGTGTGTATATATATATATGAATATATATATATATACACACATACTTTTTTATATGTATACATACATACATACATTTTATATACATACATACATACATACATACATACATACATTTTTTGGTTGGTTTATACTTAGAATTTTCTTAGAGCCAAAGAAATCGAACAGGAATAGATATGTATATATCACCCCTTCTTGCACCAAAAATAGCACACAGTATACACTCTTGCACCACGTTTTTTCATTGTATGAAAAATCCAGTGCCCTCCGAGTCAGCATACAAAGATTTGCTTTGTACTTTACTGCCACATAGTACTCTCATGGGTGGTTGTAGATTTTTCAGCCTGTTCAGTGTCTCTGAATACTTGGATTTTTTCCCCAGTCTTCTATACATGAAACTGCAATGAGTAATCTGTGCCTGTGCTGTTTTGACTGGTGTAGGTGTATTTGGGATGCCAGAAGTGGATGACTATGGTTTTGTAGATCTTGTCAGATCCCCTTTTATCAGCAATATGTGAGAATTTCTGTCTTCCCACAGCAGACTAAGCTTCTGCCTTTAATTTGTGCATTTTAATATCCTCAGCTCATAGATCTACTAGGTAGTTGTTGAGTTAACCCATTAATAGTTTACACATCAGTGGAACCCAACCAACACCTCTGTCATTGTATACTTCCAAAACAAGTGGTGCCTAAGAGGAGTCTTATGTGGAGAGCAGCCAGAATAATCCTGTACATATTATATACACACACACATATATACACACATATAACTGTATATATACAAACTATATAATTCACTGTATAATAATTCATACTGACCTCTGCATTCTTCCTCTGTAAAGCCTCTGGTTTTGAGGCCTCTCCTATTGGTCATTGTACAGCATGAAATAAAACTGCTCAAAAAAATTATTTGTAGAGGTGAATTATTCCAAGTGTAAAGGAAAGCTATCTTCTATTGCCAGACAGGTAAAAGGAAGCTTCAGGATTAGAAGATATTTGTGCATTTCATCATTTTTAGGAGCTATTATTAGCAGAGGCTTTGTCTTAAAGAAGAAAAACACCATGATTAATACTTTCAGAAGAGCTATTCTGTCATTGTTGCTTGATACGATAGGGTCTTCTGAAGTTGAAATGCCTAAAATTTGATTTTTTTAAAAATTTTTTTTCAACGTTTATTTATTTTTGGGACAGAGAGAGACAGAGCATGAACGGGGGAGGGTCAGAGAGAGAGGGAGACACAGAATCGGAAACTGGCTCCAGGCTCTGAGCCATCAGCCCAGAGCCTGACGCGGGGCTCGAACTCCCGGACCGGGAGATCGTGACCTGGCTGAAGTCGGACGCTTAACCGACTGTGCCACCCAGGCGCCCCTAAAATTTGATTTTTAAAGTTTATAGTACTTAGTTGAATCAACTAAGTTAGGAAACTTCTGGGGAGGGGGAGGTGGTGACAAGTTAGTGTAAATATAACCCAAAAGAACTTACATTGAGAAAATGTTGGCCATTTTAGGTACTTTCTCTTTGTTAGAAGAGTTTGTGTCTGAAAATGATTTTAATAGGAATCCTGGTGGGGGGGGGGCGCCTGGATAGCTCAGTTGGTTAAGTGTCGACTTCTAGTTTTGGCTTAGGTCATGATCCCCTGATTAGTGAGTTCAAGCCCCAACTCTGTCTCAGCGCTGGCAGCACAGAGCCTGCGTGGGATTCTCTATCCCTCCCTCCCTGCCCCTCCCCCGCTTGTGGTCTCTCAAAATAAACATGTAAATATGTTCATATTTAATATAAGTTAATGTAATTTATAAATTTATACTTTTTATAATTTTTGTATTATATATTTATATTATATATTTATGTTATATATTATATATAATATAATTACTTATATATAATTATATGTTATATACATTTATAAACATGTAAATATGTTTATAAATGTTTATGTTTAATATAAATAATGTTTATATAATATATAAATAAATATAAATATATATTATTTAATAATAAATAAACATTTAAAATTATAATAATAATAAAACAGAATAGGAATCCTAGCAGCAGACATTTTGTTTAAAATCCCTGAGCCTCATCGCAAAGTTGAGTACCTTCTGGAGAATTTGTCCCTGCCTCTAAAGGTAATTTTTTTCTGGCTCACTATTGCAGTTTGGAATCAGAATTAGAATATCAGCCATGATCTAGCCCCTTGTCTTTCACTTATTAAAAACAAGACCAGAAGCAGAAATTTTAGGCTTCAGACTGTTAGTTCTAAAAGCTAGTTGATTACAGTGCTGAGTTAGGAAGTTAGAAACAACTTGAAGTAGTTTGAGATTTCTGAACTGTAATGTGATCATAATTAGATGATGGAGAAATAATACCCATGCTTGAAATGATCTGGGCTTGCTGTCAGGAGTTCTGGGGGTGGAGGCGGCTGAGGGTCTTGGCCTTGCTGTTCCAGGGGTGTGGCGATGGTGGCAGGAGCAGGGCTTCTCAGGGATGTGGGGTCCACTCTCCCCTCCCACTACCGATCAAACTCTTACTTGAATTATTTGGAATTTATTTAGACTTGTCTTATGGTTGGTGGAGAATATGGTCTGTCTGGTAAATGTTCCCTGTGCATATGAGAAGAATGTATTCTGCTGTGTTGGGTGGAGGGTCCTCTAATGTAATTTAGCTCCATGTAGTTGATAGTGTTTGCCGATCTTCCCTACCCTGACTGATTTCCATCTAGTTCAGTCAGTTATGAGAGAATGTTGAAATCTTCTATTGCAGATTGCCTATTTCACCTTTCCCCTCTGTATGTATTTGTATATTTTGAAGCTCTGTATGGAGAAGCTGTGACTCTAATGATACATAACCATTATGGATTGTTATGTCTTCCTGTTGAATTGGTCGCTTTATCATTATGAGACGACCGTCTTTCCTTAGAAAAATTGTTTGCTTTGAAAGCAACAGTATTGGTCCTGGCTTGTGCTATCGCACCCTGCTCACTACCGTGCTGCATGTCCTTTTCCACCTGGGCTTCCCTGCAGGCCAGGTGCTGTCAACCAGGTATTGCTCAGGCAGCCCCCCCCCTTCACCAAGGAGAATGCCAAGAACTTCGAGACTCTGAGGTCTCGCTAATACACCCAGCAGTGGGTTAGAGCCCACTTTGGCGCTCCTGGAGAAGTGGGGGATGAGTGGCTAAGTAGGAGACTCCAGGCTTGTCACCTCATCTCTGTGTGCCTGAGAGCCATCCTGCCCTGCCATGTGCCTGTGCACTCCTCCCAGCCCTGCTGCTCAGCCTCATCCAGGGCATGTTTCCTCTAAACCTGCTTGAAGAAATGCCTGATGGGTGCCCATCCAATCCATCCCAGCTCCCTTCTGGCAGACGAAGGCCAGCCTGTATCGCTAATAAGCCAGTGTCATCAGAAAATAAAGTGAAATGAAAACTGCACTGTTCATGCAGCCATTCTAGCTTGCCTGTGGTTTAGCCTTAGCCTGGTATATTGTTTTCCATCCTTTACTCTTTAACCTATCTCTGGGCTTCTTGTACTTAGCTTATAGTTAGGTCTTGTTTTTTTCTCTGACAATATGCCTGTTAATTAGGTATTTTCATTTAATTTGCAACGATGTTTAATGTGATGATTAGTATGGTTGGGTTTTAATCTGCCAGGTTATTGTTTGTTTTCTGTTTATCTCCTGTTTGTTCCCCCTTCCCTCTTTTTTCCTACCTCTTTGGATTTTTATAATTCAATTTTATCTTTTTTTTTATTAGCTTTGTGGCTATACCACTTCATTTTATCTTTTTGTGGTTGCTTTGGGGATTATAGAGCACATTTCCAGTCTATTGCAGTCTGCTTTCAAGTGATACTATACCATGTCCCAGCAGTATACTTCCATTTGTGCCACTGTTGGTTTTATCTTATTTTATGTTTTTAAGTTTATTTATTTTGAGAGAGAGAGAGAGCACGAGAGTACATGGGAGGGGAATAGAGAGAGGGAGAGAGAATCATAAGCAGGCCCCACACTGTGAACGCAGAGCCCGATGTGGGGCTTGAACTCAAACTGTGAGATCATAACCTGAGCCAAAACCAAGAGTTGGACACTCAACCGAATGAGCCACCCAGGTGCCCTGGTGGTATTTTAATTTTATGTGAGCTATGAGCCCCATAATAAATCATTGTTTTTGCTTTAACATTCAATTGTATATATTTTTATTTTCATTTAAAAATTTTGTTTGTTTTTGAGAGAGTGCATGTGCATGCACTCAAGCTGGGGAGGGTCAGGGAGAAAGGTGGACAGAGGGTCCAAAGTGTGCTATGTACTGACAGCAGAGAGCCTGATGTGGGGCTCAAACTCACAAACTGAGATCATGACCTGAGCTGAAATCAGATGCGTGACTGACTGAGCCACCAGGCGCCCCTAACATTCAATTATATTTTTAAAATATAATAAAAAGTCTTCTATGTTTGCCCACATATTCAGCAGTTTTGGTGTTCCTCATCCCTTTGTGTAGTTCCAATGTTCCATCTAGTGTTTTCCTTCTGTCTGGTGTAATTCCCTTAATATTTCTTGTAATAGTGATCTGCTGATTATTAATACCCTCAGTTTTTGATGTATGAAAAAGTCTTTACTTTGCCTCTTTAAAAAATATTTTTTTTAACGTTTTACTTATTTTTGAAATACAGAGAGTGACAGAGCAGGGGGGATGCAGAGACAGGGACACAACAGAATCTGAGGCAGGCTCCAGGCTCTGAGCTGTCAGCACAGAGCCCTACACGAGGCTTGAACTCACGAACTGTGAGATCATGTACAGAGCTGAAGTCGGATGCTCAACCAACTGAGCTACCCAGATGCCCCTATTCCGGTACTTTTTTGTCATCCTCCAATCTCTTCCAGCTGTTAATTCCATCCAGTGTATTTTTCACTTCAGGCATTCTTTTTTTTTTTTCATTAACAGTTCAATTTAGGTGATTTTTATATCATTCCTCATTTTTTCTTCTACCTTCCTGAGCATCTGGATACATAATAGCTATTTTAATGTCCTTGTCTACTAGTTCTGTCATCTGTCATTTATGGGTCTGTGGGTCTGTTTGTATCGATTATTTTTTCTTTTCATATGGTCACATACTGTGTGTATGTGCATGCACATGTGTGCGCCCACATGCATGTATGTTTATACCTGTAAATTTAAATTGATATTGTGAATTTTAAATTGTTGGGCGCTAGGGTTTTTCTGTTTTTGTTTGTTCTTTTTGGTATTCCCTTAAATATTTGTAGGCTTTTTTTCTGGGGTGCTATTAAATATCTAGAAACAATTTGCTCCTTTTGAGGCTTGTTTTTAAGCTTTAGGTGAGTTCCAAACAGCCTTTAGTATAGGCCTCTTTTAATGTTTATTTTTGAGAGAGAGAGTGCATGCAAGAGCAGGGGAAGGGCGGAGAGAGGGAAACAGAGGATCTGAAGCAGGCTCTGCACTGACAGCACAGAGCCCAATGTGAGGATCGAACTCATGAACCATGAGCTCATGACGTGAACCAAAGTTGGATGCTTAACCACCTGAGCCACCCAGGCACCCCAGCGTAGGCCTCTTTTGACCCCACCACTGAGGACTCCCTTCAGGGCTATGTGAGTTAGGAGACTTTACCATCATGACAAATGTGAGCTGAGGAGTCCCTCACACTTGAGTAGTGAGTGGTGCCCCACTGTAGACTCAAGTGGGACTCTCTGTTGGCATCCACAGAGCTCTTTCTGTGCAGCTCTCCCCTGTCCATTGTCAGCACCATGGTTTCTAGCTGCCTTGGCCTCCCTGAACACTGAATTCTTTCTCCACTCAGGGAGGTCCCTGGCTGGGCTTTGGGTTTCCTCCCTGCCATCCCAATGCAGCCTAGAAGCATCCCAGGAGTCTTCTGGGGAAATGCTAAGGCTGCTTACATTGTAAGGACTACACAGGAAGCTGCTGGTTTGGGCAGGCTTTACTCCTTGACTTTCTGCAGCTATGACAGCTTTCGTTGGGCCCTGAGGACAACCAGGTACATGTGACCCCAACTCCAATGACCACACCTCAGAGCCATGTTCTCTCACCCTGGCTCTTCTGAACCTGCCTCCCCATGGACGTTGCTCTGGGGACTGAGAAGCAGCAGAGACCCTGACGCCTTTCTGGGGCTCCAGGTGCCTCCCAGATGCTAGTTCAGCCTGAGCGCCAGCCCTGGTCTTCCCCAGCTGGCCTTTGTTGCTCCACCGCCAAACTGCCAGCACACCCCTGGTCACCAGGGACCCATGAGAAAGAAGCCCCTTGCCTCCCTGGGGTGGGTACTCCCAAATCCTTGCCTCTGCCCTGGGAGCAGGAAGGAGTTTGGCTCCTACAGCCCTTGTTCCTCCCCTACTGATATGGGGCTGTGGGGGGTGGGGGATTTCTCCAGCAGGCAGGACTCAGACCCTGAAAGATACCAGGCCAGCCCGCTGGGGGTCTTTGTGTCCTTTGGGACGTGCAGATGCCCTGACAGGTTCTTAGATATAACCTTGGGTAGCAGATGGACAGCTTCCCTAACCCCATGGCTCCAGTGAGCAGGTTCCAGGGCTGGGGGGTTAATGAGGAGGCATATAGAAGATCCCAAAGGATCCAGTGACCACTAACTCAACCTCTTCACCTTCTCCTCCCCATCCCAACCCTCCACACCCCAAGGGCTACTACCAAGAAGGAGCTGATGCTCATACGCTGGGCAGGTGTGAGACCAAAGGGTGCCTGTGCCCTGGCCTGGGGTGCCAGGGGGTTGGATTATCTTCCTACACACCCCTCATTCCATGGATGAGGCCCAGAGTTGGGTAGGAACCCACCTCAGGCAACCCAACATGGGAGCAGCTGACCCCTCTTGTCAGGCTTCTTTCTACCTTGCTTTAGACTCCAGTTGCACAGACCCCAGCGGGGCACAGCTGAGAGGGAGGGGTTCTACCTAAGATGGGGTGTAGGTAGGGGGAGGAGGGCTGGAGTCTGCCATTGCCAGTGGGAGGGTCAGTGCTGACAGCTGGTGAGTAGGCCACCTCTGAAAACACTGGTGATGGAGGCTGGGAGAGAGTTCTTTAGACCTAGACACAGCGGGAGCCCCACTGGACCATTGCCCTGTCATGTGGGTATCCCAGGGGCTCCCCTTCTCTGTGGCTCCTGTTCTGCTGCAGGTCTCTATACGAAACTGGCTTCTCTGGCTCCCCCAGGCAGCATCCTGCTAGAGCTGGAGTCAGGGGAGAGACAGTCTGTCTGGGAGTAGGAGGGTGGAATTCTCCCCTCCCCCATACCTGCTCCTGCTGGGGCTTTGCCCAGGAGGTCCCCAAGGTGGGCCCCCACCCCCACCCCACAACCAGCAGGGAACAGCTGCAGGCCTCAGGAACAGGCCAGTGAGTGGGAGACCGGAGCCTTGGCACGGTCACTCTGGTGTCGGTGTCTGGCTCCCAGACTGGGTCCCCTCTAAGACACCTGGGCAGCCATGCACGGGGGTGCAGAAGCTGGTTCTGTCTGCTCGGGGTTGGTGGTCACCTTCGGAGCCTTTGCCTGCAAATGAGAACATCATATCAGGGCTCTGACCAACATCCTCCAAAGTGTAACAGAACCCAAGGATCTGGACGGGTCCGTGGCTCACCTCCTCATACTTGGTCCTCCAGTAGAAATGGGCTTCTTCGTCCACATACAACAGCAGCAGATCACAGAAGAAGGTGATCTGGGAAAGGCAGGGCAGACCTGTGCCCTGGCCCTCAACTTGCCCTTCTACCACCTCCCCGGCCCTCACCACAAGACAACGTTATGCACGGGAGAGGAGTGGGGGGCGGGGGGTGGGGCTCAGGTATGCACTTGGGCAGGCCTGGGCACGCAGTTGCAACCAAAGGGAGCCCACGTTAGTCAGACTCACCACACCCAGCCAAGCTGCTCCGGTGCCCAGAGTGATGGTCGTGGGGATGAGGCCGAACTTCCCTGCCTGAGACCGACCTGGGCTGAGCCTCTAGAGCTATGACCGTCTCCCCCTCCTACTCCTACCACCCATTGCCTTCACCCAACACCTCCTACCTGCCCAGTGACAAGGATGTCGAAGCGGATCCCGTAGAGCTTGAGCAGACTCCGAGCCTCCACACCTGAGGCTTTCCACCAGTGAGTGGCTGTCCTGAGGGTAGGAAAGTCTGGTGGCTTGCTCTGCTGCCACTCCTGGGCTGGGCTGGTCCTCCCAGGCCTCCTTCTTACCCATCCATTGATTCTAAAAACCCCCATCCCCAGCTGTCTCCCCCTGTGCCATTGCTGAGGACCCAGGGAAAAGGCAACCTGGGACCTGCCCCGTAGAAGCTCCCTGCCTGCTGAGGGGACAGAGGGGACAGCAGGATCCCTACATAGACACTATTACTGGGGGAGGGGGCAGGTAGGGAGGCAAGATCTGGGCTGTGTGAGTCCAAAGGGCGAGGGGGAACTCACTACCCCTAGAAACTGGGTGGGAAAGGCTTTCTACAAGGGATACTTTGAGGCTGGTCTTCCAGGGGTCAGGAAGGAGTGTTCTAGACAGAGAAAGTAGGACAGGTAAGAGCACAGAGGTGCAGGAAGCAGAATGTGGGTAGGGAGCCAGCCCCTCATCATTGCAAAGGGCCGGGGAGGTCAAGGAAGCCAGGCCAGGAAAAGCCCAGTGAGCAATGTCAAGGGACATGGTCTCTAGGCCTGGGGGCTGTGTGCACGTATGTGTGACAATGACCAGGTGACAGGAAGTGACAAGGATTCCCGGCAGGTTGAGGGAGATCTGTTTAGGAGACTCCAAGACATGACAATAAATGCAACACAAGATCCCTGAAAGCATCCTGGATCAGAAAATAAAAAGATAAAGGACTATTATTGGCATGGTTGGAGAAATTCAGAGTAAATATTCGATTTACTCTGCCAATGTTAAATTTATTGAGTGTGACTGTGGTACCGTGGTCACGTGGGTAAGGTCCTCATTCCCAGGACAGTGTTGAGAGGAAGAGTGTCAGATGTCTGCCACTTACTCTAAAATGCTTCCCTTTGAAATCTATCTAACTATATCCAGCTCGTTCTAGAGAGGGAGAGAGAAAGCAAATGTGGCAAAATGATAAAAAATAAAACCAAAACCAAAAAAACCCTAGTGAACCCAGATAGAGGGTATATGGCTTTGCATTTTTATGTAGGTTTTTGAAATTTTTGAGATAAGACCTAAGGGAAAAGTAAAAAAGAACCCCCCCCCCCAGCCGAGGAGGGAGGTGCTAGAGGCAGGGTGGGATGGGAGAGGGGCTGGGGGGGGGGGCGGTTGAGGAGTCCCAGGGAACAGAAGGGGGATGGGATCAGGAGGGAAGCTGGACAGAGCCTGTGCTGGGGGACCAGAGCTTAGGACACCCCTCCTGCCCCTGGGGCCCTCCTCACACACACAATGGAATCTCCAGAGAGCTGGGCCAGGGTGTGGCCAGTCCTGGTTGCCACAGGACAGTGGGGGGACCTGGCTAAGGAACAGCAGGAGGGCAGTAGGGGCCGCACCTGAAGTTGTAGCTCCTCTCCTGCAGCTGGAAGGAGTAGTGGGGCCGACAGTCGGAGCCCCCAGCATCCAGGTCACAATCCCAGTGGACTCGGACGCCCACAGCACCTCCCTGCACACAGCACATTGCTCGCTGCTTCACCAGCACGCAGGCCCCGGGACCCTCTCCCTGAGCCTTCCTGGAACTCTTTCCCCCATGGACCCACCAGCAATGCCAGGTCCTCAAAGACCCCTCCAGCTGCGGCCACGAGATCCCCAATGCGGAACACAGGGCAGTAAGGGCTGTAGCGTGAGTCGTAGCGACAGCGCTTGAAATAAGTGGCGTCCCAGGTGTCTAAGGCATTGGACCTGGGGGTGGGGGTGGGGGATGGGACAGACGGTCAGGTAAGACAGGACACAAGGAGGGTCTGGGGCCAGCAGGACACACCCACACTTACTTGGAGAAGTTGAACTTGCTGAAGGTGACAGTGTTCTTGATGAACAAGGTGAAGTTCTCTGCCTGGACCAGTAGGGGCTTCCTGCTGGTAAAGAAGTGAAGGGCAGACTCCTGGGTTCTGGGGCCTTGTCCTGGAGGTGGGTGGGGGTGGGTGGAGAGACTTACATGGGCACAGTGCCGCTCTCCACGGGGCACCAGCCCTGGATCTCACAGGTCCTGTGGGTCCCGTTGAATTCCACACATTGGCCCGTTTTTATGCCTTGGGAATACAAAACAAACACCAGGCCCTCAAATCTCCACAGGGCCGGGGGATGAGACAGGGCAGGGGGCCACTGACAGAAAGGAGAGATGCAGAGGCACCACCAGGCCTGCTCTCAAGAACCACCCAGGGTCCCAGCCCGGGCCCTGGAGCCCCCACCCAGGGGAGCCCATGGAAGACAGGGCCCACAGTTACCGACCGTGGCTGTGTGTCCCCGTCTCCCCTTCCGGACAGTCCTCATCAGCCCAGCAGTTAGCCAGCGGGATGGAAGGGTGCTGAGGTGGGGAAAGCAAAGTTGCCAAGGGCTCGGGGACTGTTTCCCCTCTGTGACCCAGTCTTGCAGTCTGCAGGGACACAGCCCTCCCTGCCTTAGCTGCATAGAGGTCCCTGAGTTTGGGGGCACATGGCAAAGCTGGAGGGTAAAAATAAAAGGAGGTGGTTGGAGGAGGAAGGTGGCAAGCACCCCCACCCCCCACCCCCCGCCAGATAGGGGTGCAGGTGCTGCATTCCAAGGCAGAGCAAGCCTCCTTCCTTCCTGATAGCTCTCTCCTGGCCGGAGGCCCAGATCCTCTGGTCCACCTCAGACAACAGAACAGGGAAGGTGAAGGGACTCTGGGAAGGGCTAGTTCATGCCAGAGTGGAGGGGTGGGGCACGGTGAACAAAGGGCAGGGACCTAGTTGGAGGGGGCTGGGTAGGGAAGTGGCAGGACCACACACACTTGCTGAGGGACCATAGGCTAGTCCCTCCCCTACTTATTCTTGGGCAAAGCGTTCTGGCGATCAGTCAGAAGGGGGGACTAGCAAACTTTCTGGGGGTCCTACACCCCCCAAAGAGGAAGGCACACTCTCAGACACAGTTCTGCCCCAGGCTGACAGTGAGCACCATTGTCCAGGTTACCTGGCTCAGGAGCAGAAGGAGGAGCGGTGTGCCAGGGTGGCAAGAAGGGCTTGGGGACTCCAAGCCAAACGAGACAGTGGGACTGTGTGGGGTTGGGACCGTGATACGTGGGCAGAGGACAGAGTGGGGCCTCCTGTGTCCTGAGTCCGCCCCTCCCCTCCACCCTGGCTGGGCCACCGTCTCCTCCAATCGAACCTCATGATAACCACCACGGGGCCGCCCTCTGCATCATCTGCCTCATTCATTCAGCAGAGACCATCCCTAGTTCTGCCATGCTCCTGTGATCAAGTTTAGCTCTTTCACAGAGTTCACCGGGCCCCTGAGGTCTTGGGCTACCTCCTTGCCACCCGAATCCAAATCTAGGCTCCAACCCCACTCAGCAGCAGGTGACCCTGGAGGTGCCTCATCTCACATAGCTTGGGGCCTTTGCTCATACAGCTCCCTCTGCCTGGACCGTCTCAAGATCCCACTTGAGCCTTGAGTTCTGTGGGAAACCCTTCCTGAGGCCCTGAGCTGGCAGACATGCCTCCCTGGGTCTGCAGCTGCAGCCTCTGCCCCCATCACGGGACCTGCCACCTTGGCTGGGCCGCCTGTGCAGGAGCTCCTTGAGATAAAAGGGGGTGGAGTCTTGCAAGCCCAGCATCAGGCCTGGCCCCCAAGAGGCTCAGCAGTTGTTTGCTAAAGGCTGTGAGTCTCCAAGGAGCACAGCCAATATGTCGGGAAGGACCGGATGACCAGGACCGCCGAGAAGAGCTGGCGGGATCGCTGGTGAGTCTCCAGAAGCCATGTTGTCAGATCTGATTACTTCCCAGCTCCAGTAGTTTCATAGGAAGACCTAGAAGCTGGGACATGAGGCAAATCACATGGATCCAGAAAACACAGAATGATGCCTTCAGGAAATTTTCAGGACAGCCTACAGCCTGAACATTAATCAGATGTCCTTTGAGCATTTAGAAAATGAAGGACATCGTGTATGTTTGCCGTGTGTAAGCACATCCTTTGTGCACATGCTTCACATCCTTTGTGGACAGAGCCAACCTAGGACATGTGATGCCTCCAGCAACTGTGGTGGCACCAACAATCAGGACACAGGGGACAGGTGACCACACAGTTACTCCCCAGCCCTGCAAGCAATTAAATGTTAGATGTGATTTTAAAAATTTTTGTTTAAGTTTATTTACTTTGAGAGAGCGAGCAATCAGCGGAGGGGCAGAGAGAGGGGGACAGAGAGAATCACAAGCAGGCTCCTCACTGTCAGCATGGAGCCCAGTGCAGGACTCAAACTTACAAACTGTGAGATCATGATGTGGGCCGAAACCAAGAGTCGTCGATGCTTAACCCACTGAGCCACCCAGGTGTCCCGTGTTAGAGGTGATTTTAAAAAGCTGTTACCATGGAAGTAGGCTTCCAAGGCTATGTCCTGAGTCCCAACTGCTCAAACAAAAATCCACAATTGGAGAACCATACACTTAAAAACGGGTAAGATGCGGGGCACCTGGGTGGCTCAGTCAGTTAAGTGTCCGACTCTTGGTTTCAGCTCAGGTCATGGTCTCGAGGTTTGAATTCAAGCCCTACGTTGGGCTCTGAGCTGACAGCATGGAGCCTGTTTGGGATTCTCTCTCTCTCTCTCTCTCTCTCTCTCTCTCTCTCTCTCCCTCTCTCTCTCCCTCTCTCTCTGCCCCTCCCCTGCTTGCTCTCTCTCTCTCTCTCTCAAAAGTAAACAAAAAAAATTCTTTAATGGGTAAGATGGTAAATTTTATGTTACATGTATTTTATCACACACACACACAGATTTGAGGGAAAAAAAACCCATAACTGGAGAGAAGAGCACTGTGCACTGTGACAGACGCTGGATCCATGGGTCACCCTTAGGCAAGGGACAATGGGGAGATTTTAGGTGGAAAACCTGCAATTCTGGATGAGAAATAGACAAGAATAGGATGAGCGACTCTGGTGTGACCACAGTTGTAAAAACTGCCCGGGACACCTGAGTGGCTCAGTCGGTTAAGTGTCTGAGTGGGGCTCAGGTCATGAACTCGCGGTCCGTGAGTTCAAGCCCCGCATCGGGCTCTGTGCTGACAGCTCAGAGCCTGGAGCCTGCTTCAGATTCTGTGTCTCCTTCTCTCTCTGCCCCTCCCCCACTCGCACTCTGTCTTTCTCTCTCAAAAATAAATAAAACGTTAAAAAAAATTTTTTTTAATGCCCAGAGATCATAAGTGACCCTGAGGTCAGCATAAGCTGGTGTTTTCGTGCTTGCCCACAAAAATGGAAGCTGACTTGGGACACATTAATAGAGTCTGTGCATACAAGAGAGGAAGGGCTCTATTAGAGCTCACCTGAGTCTTATACCCAGTTCTGACAAACTGGAAGGTGCCCAGAGGTGGGATCAGGAAGGGAAGGGGCCTGGATATCTCACAGGGGGTTACAGTGGAAGACTCCAGAAGACTGCTTGGAGGACCAGAGACTGGGCGGCCTTGAACATGTGACTCTACCTTACTGAGATTCTCATCTTAAATGGGATCATAGTAATTCCTTTTTAAAAATTTTTTGTAAATGTTTATTTATTTTTGAGAGAGAGAGAGAGAGACACACACATACACACGCAGAGTGTGAACGGGGGAGAGGCAGAGAGGGAGACACAGGATCTGAAGCAGGCTCCAGGGTCTGAGCTGTCAGCACAGAGCCTGACGTGGGGCTCGAACTCACAAACTGTGAGATCATAACCTGAGCCGAAGTAGGACGCTTAACGGACTGAGCCATCCAGGTGCTCCTGGATCATTAGTGATTCCTACCAGGCAAGGTATTTGTGAAGACTAAATGGAATGATTCACTAAAAGGTTTTCGCTCAGTGCCTGGGATACAGTAGCATATATATACTAAGCCCTCAGTTACCTGGGAAGGCGAGCGGAGGACATGGCTGGTGACCCAGGTCTGGCAGAGGAACTAGGGACCCGCTGGGAAGCTCCTGAGCAACCTTACCTCTGGACATCTGTCCTGAACTTGTTCTGGCGTCACAAGAAAATTGGTCACCAAGAAGAACACATTCTCTCCCTAGAAAGCAAGTGTCAGAGTCAGTCTCTGCTTCCCTCTCCAAAAGAGAGAGGCCAGAAGCTGGCAGCTTGGCTTGTGGGGAAAGGGGTCCTGGCCCCATCAAGTCATCAACTCTGCCCCAGGAGAGCGCCTCCAGTGAGGCAAGTTGAAATAGAGAAGAGAGGCCAGCTGGGTTTCTGGCCTTTTCTAAGCCCACAGCTGCCTCTTTGAGACAAGTGTATCTTCCATGTTTGTATTCATTCCTTCAACCAGAACTTTCCAATTGCCTCCTGCTTCCAGGCACTGAAGATCCAGAGCTGAGTTGGACCAGGAGCCTGCCCAGGCTAGTCGGGAGGCGGGCCCCTCGTTGCACACATGGTCAGGGGCCAGTGGAGCAGGCGGTGAACTCTGCCTGGGCAAACGGTGGCTAAGGACAGGCAGGGTGGCTGGCATCCAAGCGCCGTGTGTGTGAGTTCTGAAAGTTTGGGGCAATGCACACCCAGGAAAGAGAGAAGGCAGCAGGTGTGACAGCGGTCAGGATCTGGAGGGACTCGGTGGCCACCACTATGGAAAGGAAGTCTCCCCGGGGTGGAAACAAGGGTTGTCAAGCTCTGATTGATAACATATAGGACAGCTCAGGCTGGCTGCTGGGTAGAGTGCATCCGGGGACCCACTACCCACTAGAAGGTCACGGCCTCATACAGGTACGACACAGGCAGCAGTGAAAACTACTAGGAGATGGGATGGTCAGAGGGAGGGACAGGTCCAGCTTTGGCCCTCATTGGATGAAGAGAGGCCACACTGCGGGAGGGAGATGATTTTTCTATGGACGTGGTGGGTGTGCACCCAGGAGGCAGCTGTGCTAGAGGCAGGTGGTCACTGGGGTTACAGTTTTGGCACTGGCAGGATAAAGGTAGAAGAGGCTGTGGGCAATCTGGGTAAAGGGAGGAGCCAGAAATGCCTCGTGGGAGGGCCAGAGGAGGAGTGTCCCAGGTCAGGGAGGGGAGCATTCAGGAAGCTCAAGGCCCTGGTTCCCCAAGCTTCTCCTGCCCCACCCTCAAGCTCAAGCCTTGAGTTCCTAAACTTTCCACTCTTGTAAGTACAGCCTCTGTAAAGGCTGTTCCTCTGGCCTGGCTTCCTGGTCTGTCCCCTTGTCCTCCTAGACACTCCTTACGCATCCCAGAAAGCCCTATCCAGGCACCACTCCTCTGTAAGGCTCTTCCCAAGCCCGGCCCTATGACGGTGCCAGCACCCTGCTCTGGCATCACATGCCTCTCTCACACACATTCTCTGCAAGGGTGGTATCAGAGGTGTCACTGCCTAGCAGCAGAACCACGGCACCTACCTGTGGTGGCTTCACGAAGTCTGCCACATCCCACAGTCGGTTACCCAGCTCCTCGATCTGGGTCACAGAAACCCCTTTGAGTTTGGTGATGACGGAAATCTGGGGGTCCAGGTCTCGCTCCTGGTAGCCTTTTTTGGCGAGGAGAGCCCACCTTAGGAAGAATTGATGGGCAGTGTGGCACGTCCCTGGCCCATGGCAAGCAAGTGGGACCCACCCTCTCAGCCTCTCTCCTCATACACCCTGCGGGCTCCCAACCCAGGATTCAGGGCCCCCAGCTCCCCTCCAGCCTCATTTTCCATCCCAAACACCCTGCACAGATCAGAAGCTCCAACCATGATCAGAGAGCCAGTCTTTCATGGCACCCATGGGCTTGGAGATGCCCATCACCCCCTCCTTCACCAGCCAACACCCTCCTCCTGTCCTGGCTAGGCCCAACTCCTCCTTGAAGACTCCCCCGACCCAGCTAAAATTGGTGGTCTCTATCGGGGACCTTAGTGCTGCAGCTCTCCCAAACATCAGGAGCTACTTCCTACCCCACCAGGGGCCTCCTGGGTATGGGTGGGGGCCCATCTTGCTCTGTGTGCAGAGCTCAATATGGGCCTGGCAACAAGGCACAGGAGAGGAGGCAGGTGGACACACAGGAAGGAGTACACAAGCATACAGCTTGCTCTTGTATCCACTGACCTCCAGACAGACAAAGATCCTCCCTTCTGCCTACTTGCTCCCCTGTTCCCACCTGCTCCCCTCTGCTACCACCAGCTCAGCCCCTGAAGAGTCAAACCCTCAACCCTCAGCCCAGGACTAAGAGTCATTATCCCTCCAGCCAGTGTGGCCCAGGAGCCATTCTCTTACCCCACCACGTAGGCCATGACCCCGAGCTGCAGCAACCTCTGCAGGGCGCCCACCCGCCAGTTCCTGGTTATCACATACTTCTCCGTTTTGTAATCCAGAAGCCCCCAGCCCGCCAGGGCCCCCGGGGAGCCCATGCTTCCAGCTCCTGCTGTCTGCTGGGGCACATGAGTCAGCACAGCAGCTGCAGCCACAGCTGAATAGGAGGTAAAGCAGGCGTCCAAGCCGGCGGGCCAGCAGCTATTAAAGGGACACTTCCACTGGGGACAGGTTCCAGCCTCCACCCCTCAGCCCTGGGTTTAGTGCCAACCACCAGCTGCCCAGGGCCTGCCACCCTCTCCCTCTGCAGGGGCCCAGGGCCAGGCAGAGAGGAGCAGCCCCTGCAACCTGCCCTCTGGCCTCACTTCCTTGGGGGAGGGAAGGAGGAGGAAATGACAAGTGTCATAGGTACTGTGAGAGGGCAGCATGAGGACTGCAGGAGCCCAGAGGAGGGGTCAAGAAAAACCTCAGGAAAGGGGCGCCTGGGTGGCTTAGTCGGTTAAGCGTCGGGCTTGGGCTCAGGTCATGATCTTGCGGTTTGTGAGTTCAAGCCCCGCGTCGGGCTCTGTGCTGACAGCTCAGAGCCTGGAACCTGCTTCAGATTCTGTGTCTCCCTCTTTCTCTGCCCCTCCCCTGCTCACGCTGTCTCTCTCTGTCTCTCCAAAATAAGTAAACGTCAAAACAATTAATAAAAGAAAAAAAGAAAGGAAGAAAAACTTCAGGAAAAAGTGATCTCTGAAGTGACGCTTGCAGATTCTGAAGTTCAACAAGGAAACTTGGAGAGGAATGTTCCTGGTGGAGGAAATAGCATATGAGACGCCAGAGCATGAGAGAGAACTGGCAGCCATACGGTGAGAGCGTGACTCTGGCTCCAGAGAGGAGGGTGATGGGGCTTTTGCAAGGCTCCCCAGGCTTTCTCGTGCCGTGCGCCCGCAGAGCGCAGGGACTAAGGCACAGACTCTGGAGTCAGCCACGTTCCCCAGCCCGTGGAAGGCGGGGAAGGGGGACCGATGCTGAAACCGTGGAGCACGCTCTCATCCGCTCAGCTTGTCAGCAGGCTAAAGGTCTACCCAGGCCAGCGACGGTTTCTATAGCAACCCACAACACCTGGGTTGCCCAGACGACGGCTGTCGGGAGGGGAGCGTTCCTATTGGCTGCAGCGGACGCCTGTTCGCTGCACGGCATATCCAATTGGTCGGCGCAGACGGAGGGTCCGCCCACATCCCCGGGGAAGGGCTCGAGTTGCTGTGCGGTGCAGTCTCCGCCTCATTGCTGCCACTGAGAAATGGGCGTAACTATGAGGGGTCCCTACAAAAGGCCTGGGGAGAATGAAGGCGAGGAGGAGGAGGAGGAGGAGGAGGAGGAGGAGGAGGAGGAGGCGGCGGCGGCGGCGGCGGCGGCCGCTGGGCATCTTGCAGGAGCTCCGGAGGCCGAACAGCGTTCGGAAGTTGATTCAGACTCCGACCAGGAGACGGAAGGTGCTCCCGGGCAGGGATGGGGGCAGGCCTTTCTCCTCAACTGGGAGCTTATCCCGCAGGGTTGCAGAGGGCAGGCTGGGGCCAAGTAGGCAGGGGACCCCTGTCCAGCAGGGAGCGCACCCCTCCGTGGGACACCTTCAGGACAGCCTGTGGTCTCTCCAGTCCTGTGCCCTCCCCACAATGCTCCTGGCGGCATCAGGAGTTCCATCTTTAGAAGACGCCTCCAGGGGCGCTTGGGTGGCGAAGTCAGTAAAGTGTCCCACTCTTGATTTCCGCTCAGGTCCTGATCTCATGGTTTCATGAGTTTGAGCTTGAGGCCCGCATCACGCGCTGTGCTGACAGTGTGGAGCCTGCTTGGGATTCTCTCTCACTCTCTCCCTGTCTCTCTACCCCTCCCCCACTCACACTGTCTCTGTCTCTCTCAAAATAAATAAATAAACTTCAGAAAGAAAGAAAGAAAGAAAGAAAGAAAGAAAGAAAGAAAAAAAGAAATCTCAAAAGAAATAAATAAGCTTAAGAAAGAAAGGAAAGGAGAAAAAAAAAAAAGAAAGAAAACACCTCCAGGGGCACCTGGCTGGCTCAGTAGGTGGAGTGGGGGACTCTTGATCTTAGGGTTGTGAGTTCGAGTCCCATCTTGGGTGTAGAAACTACTTAAAAATAAAATCTTAAAAAAAAAAAAAGAGGGGTGTCTGACTGGCTCAGTTGGTTATTAAGCTTCGGACTCTTGATTTCGGCTCAGGTCATGACCTCACAGTTTGTGGGATTGAGCCCCAAGTCAGGCTCTGAGCTGACAGGGTAGAGCCTGCTTGGGATTCTCTCTTTCCCTCTCTCTTTGCCTCTCTGCTGCTCTCTCGCTCTCTCGCTCTCTTAAAAGTAAATAAATGAACTTTAACAGAAAGAAAGAAAGAAAGAAAGAAAGAAAGAAAGAAAGAAAGAAAGAAAAGAAAGAGAGAGAAAAGAAGAAAACACCCCCAAAGTGATGTTAAAATGCAAAAACTCCACCAAACAGTGTAAGAGGGGGTGTCCTACCCAGAAATGGGATCAGGGCTGGGTTTTCCCAACCCCCAGGAACAACTAAGCTAATGAATGTATAAAACAGAATTGTTTCAGTTTCTTCCCCCATAAAATATTCACAAAACATACGTGTTCTGCAACCCAGTGGAAAACACATAGCATGCACTTTGGCATCAGACAGGCAGGGTCCTGATCCTGGCTCTACTCAGATTAGCTATTACTTTCTGCGTGACTTTAGGGAAAGGATTTGCTTTCTCTGAGCCTCAGTCTCTACTAGCAGAGGAAGAAATGCTTCTAGAGGGAAACACGGACTGGATGGTGACAGAGGGTGGGGGGGAGGAGGCTACTGTGTGTAGAGAGGGATCTACATTCATCATCTCCCTGTCTCCTATCAGGCATCCATGGGCCTGGAGTACTGGTCAAGGACACCCTCTACCTGAGGTCTTGCCAGGCCCATAGAGTTGTGCCCGCCTCCTGCTTTCTGCGCCAAGGGAGCACCCCAGAGCTGAACCTGCGGCACCGTGGCCTGGGGCCCCAGGTAACCTTGGGGAAACCCCAGGGCCAGGCTTGGAGTAAAAGGACCTCAGAGGCAGCAGCCATGGAGTGGCCCCTTCTTGAACCCATACTGCACACTCCCCAACTTTGCTATGTGCCAGGCATGTCCCATCCCCTGTATCTGGGTGACAGGTAGGATCGAGGCTATGACAGAATTCAGTGTAAGGGTTGAGGGGCCTGCAGGGGACCTCTAACCTGCTGGGGGTGGGGCAGTCAGGGAAGGCTCCTGGAAGTGAGATCTGGGTGAAGCCTAAAAGAGAAGCAGGTGTCTCCTGGGCATGTGGGAAAGAGAGAGCCTTCCAGTTGGAGGGCACCAGGTGGGCTGAGCCCTGGAAACAAGCCAGGGTAGTGGCTAGCTGTGTCTGAGGCCTTCGCCCCTAGGAAAGACCAGGCCCCTCAGGCCCCTCTTTGTCCAAGGGTGCCCGGGCTCTGGCTTTCGCACTGAACTCCAATCCCTGTGTCAAGCGGCTGGACCTTCGAGACAATGGGCTCTGTGGGGCCGGTGCAGAGGCCCTGGCAGGTGCCCTAAGCAAAAGCAGCAGCATTTGTGGTAAGTGCTGAGTTTGGGGCTGGTGGGCACATTTGAGTCCTCCCTTTCCTGAGGGGTGTGGGCTCCCCCCATAGCTGGGCCTTCTCACTTGGGGCCTGTTGGTGTTGCTGGTGCAGGGGTCTTAACACAGGGTGGGGCTGATGGGGGTGGAGTTAGAATCTCTGTGGTGCCCCCAATGCTGGATGCTACTCCTCTCCTGATTGCCTACTCCCCACTCCCCTCCTTGGCTGGCCAGCACCTCCCCCTCCATATGGTGGCCTCCCATTGCCTAAATGCAGGGTGAAAGGGTCCTCCAACAGAGAGCCAAGGGGTGGACAGTGTGAGAGGGTGGAGGGCTGGGTGGGAATGAAGTGGGGCTGGATGCAAACACCACCTCTACCACCGATGAGCCACCTTCTACCAGGGATGACCCTGGGCAAGCCATTCACCCTTGCTGAGCCTTACTTTTCAATCTGTGAAATGGCCCCAACAATACTACTTAGCCCTTGGAGTTGTACTGAGTATTAAATGAAACTGCGTATGTGACATGCTCCAAGCATGGCCACCTGGGCCGTCATTGCCAGTTCCCAGAAATGCATCAGTGAAGACTTCTGTGGATGTATTATATCGCTGCCAGGCATGAATCATCAACAGGGTGACTGGATCTCCATCGCAGGCATCCTGCACAGCACCATGAAGTAGGCGGTTTTAACCCCTTGACAAAGAAGCTTGTGGATGCGTGGGGTGGGTGTAGGCATCAGAGAAGCTGCCTGGGGGCCTGGGGAGATGCAGCTGGTGAGTGGCAGAGTCACCATGCGACCCAGGATGGTCCAGCTGCAAAGCCCCTTCTGCTGCCTCAGGTCTGGAGGTTTGGGGGATAGAGGAAGGCGGAAGAGGGTGGTGCCGGGCTTTGCATCCCACTGATTGAGAAGTGGTGCTGACCCCTAGATGTGGACCTGTCGGAGAACCAGCTGGGAGCAGTGGGAGCCCAGGCTGTCTGTGCTGCCCTCATGGTGAACCCAACCATGCAGAAGATACAGCTGGCAGGAAATGGCCTAGACGAGCAGGCAGCCCCGTACCTTGCTGAACTCCTGCTGGCCCACACAGGCCTGAAAGCCCTGGACTTGAGCTATAACCAGCTGAATGACCAAGCAGGTAACATCTGACCAGGGTCACCATGGGGGCACTTGAGCCCATCTTCCTGGGGCAGGGGTGGGTGAAGGTTGGCAGGACCATTCTGAACATTCATACTCTGGCTCCCATTTCCCATGTTCCACTTTAGCCTACCCCTCTCCCTGTCCTTCCACGCAGAACCGTTAATCCATTCCACGGAAGTCATGGCCTGCTGCTGCATGTGCTGGGTGCTAATTTAGCCACTAGGGACCCAGTTGTGAACAAAACAAAGGCCCTGGCCTCAAGGAACACACGTTAACTAGATAATTCTCTACAATTATTGGTGCCACAAGATAAACAAAAGGAATGATTTCAGAGAAGAATGCTATAGAGAGGTGGTTGGGGAGGGCTCTGTGAGATGACATTTAAGCTGAAATGCGCAGGGTGGGAAGGAATCAGCAATAGCAAGACCAGAGAGAGAGAGCATTTAAAGCAGAGGAACAGTAAACATGCAGGCATATTTCCCAGACTGATAGACACTGGTGTGACTGGGCTAGTGAGCCAGGAGAGAGGGCCCAAGCTGTGAGTTGAAGAGGCAGTGGAGAGCTTCAGGCTTACAAATCTTGGCAAAAGACATGAAGATTTTATTTCAAGTACCGTCTTCACGGTACATCCACTTTGATGGGATTTCTTGATCTCACCACTTTCTCTCATGTCCCGGGGCCTTTGCACAGGCTATCAGCTTTGCCAGGAGCATGCACTTCTACCTGTCTGTCCTCAAGCACTCCAGTCAGTTACAGGAATCACTCAGGACCCTGGGTTAGGAATACAAATTCCTGGGCCCTGGCCCTGCTGAACCAGAATCTTGGTGGGGGGATGCCCATGCATCTACACTTTAATGGGTACCCCAGGAGATTTATCTGATCAAGAAAGTTTGGGAATCACTTTTCTGTCTCAAGCTGCTTAGGGTAGGAATGGTACCAGCCTTGGCCTTTGAGAATCAGCCTTAGAATTTAACTGCCAGAGAGCCATTTACCTTCTAAGAAAATTATCTTTTTCTGAGAGAGAGAGAGAGAGAGAGAGAGAGAGAGAGAACACAAGGGGGGGTGTGTGGGGGGAGAGAGACAGAGAGACAGAGAGACAGAGAGAGAGACAGAGAGGAGACACAGGATCTGAAGCAGGCTCCAGGCTCTGAGCTGTCAGCACAGAGCCCAATATGGGGCTCGAATCCACAAACTGTTAGATCATGACCTGAGCTGAAGTCAGTCGCTTTAGCTGACGAAGCCACCCAGGTGCCTCCCTTCTAAGAGAATTATCATGAGAAGTCTGTGAAATTAAAAGAGAAGTTCAGGGCTGCTTGGGTGGATCAGTCAGTTGAGTGTCTGACTTCACCTCAGGTCATGATCTCGTGGTTTGTGAGTTCAAGCCTTGCATTGGACTCTCTGCTGTCAGCACAGAGCCCACTTCAGATCTTCTGTCTCCCTCTCTCTCTGCCTCTCCCCTACTCTCTCTCTCTCTCTCTCTCTCTCTCTCTCTCAAAAATGAATAAATAAACTTGAAAACAGGGAGAGAAGTTTATTTCAGACTTCCAAAAAACTAAGTATAGATGTCTCCCAGATCTTCACAGTGAAAAGGTAGGCACCAGAGAGACAGCCAGGATAGTAGGGGCCGGAAGCTAAAGCTCTGTGAAGCCTGCACAAATACGGAGTACGGAGGTCTTCATCTTGCAAAAGGACAAACTCAGCAGGACCATTTTGTTTCCCTAAATGGGGATCTGTGGGGATCTCAACTGCCTTGAGGGGTGAAGAGCTTAGGTCTCAATCTCCCGATCTGACCCATGGCGAAGGTAGCCCCTGCCTCATAGTTGGCTACAGAGGTCATGAAGACCAAGTATGGGAATTTCAAGAGGCCAATCATGCAAGTTGGAGAATCTCCTCACCCTCTAGTTGTTCAGAAAGAAGGGTTTCCCTACAAAGTGCGGACCACCACTCTCTCTTCTCAGCCCTAGAAGCGTCTGTATCTGAGAACCCGCCGTGTCAGACCCAGTGCAAGTGTGGAATCCAGAGTCGTAGCTCAGGAAGGCATCACTGGGAGTCAGTCCTAGCAGCCTTGCAGGGAGCTCTCCAAGGTGCCAAAGCATTTTGCTCCAGTGGGTCCTGCTGGAGTAGGCTGGCTTGCTTTCTTTTTCTTTCTTTCTTTTTCTTTCTTTCTTTTTCTTTCTTTCTTTTTCTTTCTTTCTTTTTCTTTCTTTCTTCTTCTTTCTTTCTTTCTTTCTTTCTTTCTTTCTTTCTTTCTTTCTCTGTCTCTCTCTATTTCTTTCTTTCTTTTAAACATTTTTAACATTTTTATTTATTTTTGAGAGACAGACAGAGCGCAAGCAGGGGAGGGGCAGAGAGAGAGGGAGACACAGAAGCAGGCTCCAGGCTCTGCAAGGTCAGCACAGAACCCGATGTAGGGCTTGAGCCCACCAACTGTGAGATCATGACGTGAGCCGAAGTTGGATGCTTACTGGACTGAGCTACCCAGGTGCCCCTCTTTCTTTCTGTCTTTCTTTCTGCCTTTCTTTCTTTCTTTCTTTTTTCTTTCTTTCTTTCTTTCTTTCTTTCTTTCTTTCTCCTTCTTTCTTCCTGTCTCTGTCTTTCTTGTCTTTCTTTTCTTTTCTTTTCTTTTCTGTCTCTCCTCTCTCTTTCTTTCTTTTTTCGAGATTTTATTTTTGGGGCTCATGGTTGGTTCAGTAGGTTGTGCTTCTGACTCTTGATTTTGGCACAGGTCATGATCTCACGGTTTGTGGGATTGACCCTGAGTTGGGCTCTGAGCTGAGAGTGTGGAGCCTGCTTCAAATTCTCTCTTTCCCTCTCTCTCTGCCCCTCCCCTGCTCACTCTCTCCCTCTCTCAAAATAAATAAATAAACTTAAAAATATTTCATGTTTAAGTAACTTCTACACCTAAGGTGGGGCTTGAACTCACAACCCCTAGATTAAGAGTTACATGCTCTACTGACTGAGCCAGCCAGGCACCCCCCAAGCAGGCTAGTTCTGCTTAATTAGTGCATCTGTTTTTCTTCCGTGCATTTCTTCAAACTAGCCTCACTAAACCTGCAAGAGGAGGAGCTGAGACCATGGAGAGGAGTCAAATTCAGATCTTTGAGGGACTCCTAGGCTGATGGGAAAGACTGGCCAGGCAAAGAGAGGTCATTAGATCAGAGCCTGGAAGGATAGAAGCATAGTGGACTTGGGCCTGAGGCAGCCTAGCCCAGCTGGGTAAGCAAGGCTTCCTGATGTCATGAACCCAGGTTAGAAGGACGAGGAGCTGTTATCTAGGTGAAGAAGGGGGTCAACAGTTCTACACAGGGGGACAGCCCAGAGGCATGGGAGCAGGTCAGACTGGCTGAATGCTGACAGAGTGGAGAGCATGATGGGTGGCTGGGGCTTCTCTGCATTTTATAAGCTAAAAATCTCTCGGGGTTTCTTACCCTGCACTGCTCCCTCTTTCCTTTCTCCACCACAAGTGTCTCCTTTGCACACAGCTGCACCAGCCTCATCACCTTTTGCCTATAGACTATGGCACAAGCCTTCCAACTGGTGTCCTGGGTTCTAACCCTGCCCCTGCCTACCCCAGTCCATACCCTACACCTGCCACTAAGGAGCCCGGCCTTGTCATTTCTTAAAGCCCTCCCTGCCTACTAATCGGTTTGTGCCCAAAAGTCTTGGTCCAGCATTGATGGCCTCTCAGTATCTTTCCAGTGTCCATCACTGCTACCTCATTTCACTGGCTTCCCCCCACCCACCAGGCCTGTGGGAATTTCCTCAGGTGCTCTATGCTCCCACATGCCTCTACACATTTGCTCTTTCCCATGTCTGTTCTCCACTGTTCATGCACACACACCTGGTGAGTCCCTCAGTCTTCAAGATTATCTCCTTTTTCCTCACTTTCCGGACCCTCCTCAAAAGGGAGTAAGTCCCCACACTGTTCCCACACATCCCCATTTGTAGTTGTATTTGTAGTTGTACTACTATTTGTTGTAGTCCCACACATCCCATTAAGTTGTATTTACATTTGAACAATGTGGGTTTGACTGTGTGGGTCCACTTATACACAATTTTTTTTAATAAATACAGTCTAGTATTTTAAGTGTATTTCCCCTTATGATTTTCCTTCTTTTTTTAAGTTTTATTTATTTATTTTGAGAGAGAGAGAGAGCAAGCACGTGCATAAGTGGGGGAGGGGCAGAGAGTGGGGAGAGAGAGAATCCCAAGCAGGCTCCATACTGTCAGCACAGAGCCTGACACTGGGCTTGATCTCACAAACCATGAGATCATGACCTGAGCCAAAAGCAAGAGTTGGATGTTCGACCTACTGAGCCACCCAGGTGCCCCACATAATTTTCTTAATATTTTCTTCAGGTGGGGCGCCTGGGTGGCTCAGTCGGTTGAGCATCTGACTTTGGCACGTGATCTCACCGTTTGCGAGTTCAAGCCCCATGTGGGGCTCGGTGCTGACCGTTCAGAGCCTGGAGCCTGCTTCACATTCTGTGTCTCCCTCTCTTTCTGCCCCTCCCCCGATCTCTCTCTGTGTCTCTCAAAAATAAATAAACGTTTAAAAATAATAATAATATTGGGGTGCCTGGGTGGCTCAGTCGGTTAAGCGTCTGACTTCAGCTCAGGTCATGATCTCTCAGTTTGTGAGTTTAAGCCCCGCGTTGGGCCCTGTGTTGCCAGCTCAGAGCCTGGAGCCTGCTTCTGATTCTGTGTCTCCCCCTCTCTCTCTCTGTCCTTCCATTGCTCACGCTCTGTCTCTCTCTCTCTCAAAAATAAATAAACATTAAACAAATTTTTAAAAATAATAATAATATTTTCTTCAGGTTACTTTATTGTAAGAATACAGCATATAATATGTATAACATACAAAATATGTGTTAATCAACACTTTACGTTCTCGATGAAGTCTTCTTTCTAAAATCCAATAGCAGTAGGCTGTTAGTAGTTGAGGTTTGGGGGGACGGTCAAAGTTATATGCAGATTTTTGGCTGCACAGGGGCTGGCACCCCTAACCCCTGTGCTATTCAAGGGTCAACTGCTTCTCCCCCATTAAATGTGAATTCTTTTAGGACAGAGCAGGCCCATATAGGGTTCAACTTGGTGACTGTTGTGCCAAGCGGAGACCCTGGCGCACAGCGGTCATCAGTATTATTTTTTGAGGGAAAGAACAGAGTGAATAAGGCCTGTCTTGGTGTTTCTGAAGGGGAGATGCTTGGACCAGCCCTGGCAGAAAATACTGGACTCACCGAGCTTAATATAAACTGGAATCACCTTCGAGGACCAGGAGCTGTAGCCTTTGCCAGGGCACTGGAGGTATGAACACCTCTGTCACCCATCTGCCCTCTGGCCTGTCCTGTGGGGACAGTCTCCCAGGTGCCACTTCCTATCTTTGCAGCTCTTCAGAAATGACCCTTGGATCCTTCAAGCAGAGCTTAAAGAATATTTTGTTTGGTGATTTTAATTGTCCCAGCCCCATTTCGTGACTCCGAAATACCGTGCTCACTCTCATGTCACTTACTCAAGGGTCTGCAGTTCAATGTTGCACACCTTCTCCATTTATTACAGACATATGGCTGGTGGGGGACATTGTGCAGTCTGGTGACACATGCCTGCTATGGGCACATGCAGATGCTTCCCTGAGATGACAGCCCTGCACCCTGCGTCCCAGCACATAGTCTTAAACATCCCACCTGCTTCCTTCGATGTTGTGGTTCATAAGCCGCAGGAATGTGTGGCTCCTAGCCCCTGCCAGGATGCCCCTGGTGCTGGCTAGCTTTGTGGGGCCCTCCTCAGGGAACAGCAGCAGCTGCCTTGCCCCCCTCCTCAGGGGCTGACCTGGGGATCCTGCCCCACAGGGTGGTGGGTCAGGCTCTGTCCTCCCAGTGCACCCACAAGCTCCTGCCCTTCTCCCCATCACAGCCCCCTCAAAGCCCTTCACCGGAGTCCCTCTGTCATTCTGCTCTGTGCCTCAGAGGACCTGCCCTTGAGCCTCGCCTCCCCCCCCCCCCGCCCCCAGCAGTCGTGGAACCAGACCACTGTGTCCCTGGGGTCTGCTGCTGAGCGGTGGGCCTCTCAGTCTCTGAGGATCATCCACACCCACAACCACCCTTGGTGCCGTGCTTCCAGTCATTTGGTTCTCCCGGTCACCGTCATCCAAGCCACAAGACTCTTACCAGGAACCTCTGACCTTCTGCTCTCAGCCCGTGCTTTTTTGCACCCTGGGCCTCCCGGGCTCTGAGGCGGTGACCCCTGGCTTTCCCCACTTCACAGGTGGTCTCCTGGCTTCACTCTTTTGCATTCTAGGCAAACATCTTCCTGAGAGTCCTGGACATCTCATACAATGGCTTTGGAGATCCTGGAGCATCTGCAGTGGGTGAGGCACTTAAGACCAACAATGTGTTGGAAGAGCTCAACATGAGGTGAGGCACACAGGGTGGCCCTGTGTCACAGTCTCCAGATCCATAGCCACCTGAGGGACCAGGGACTCCATGATCCTGTTGCTGTTTACCACCTTAGCAACTCCCAAGCCTACCACAGTTTACCCACGATGGGGCTTGAGACACAATCCAAGAGCACCCAGCTCCCTCCTTCTCACTCAAGTTTAGCACTGGGTTGTTTTTTTTTTTTTTTTTAGTTTGAAAAAAAATTATTTAAGTAATCTCTACACCCTACAAGAGTTCAAACCCATGACCCCAAGATCAAGAGTCACGGGCTCTATCGACTGAGCCAGCCGGGTGCCCCTCAAGTTCAGCACTTGTACCTTGGAGCTCATAATTCCTGATGGATAGGTGGGGGCTGCTAGGGAAAACATATATGTAAAACATCTTCACTTAAAAAGGGGAGGAGGGGTGCCTGGGTGGCTCAGTTGTTTGAGTGTCCAACTCAATTTTGGCTCAGGTCGTGATCCCAGGGTTGTGGGGGGTGGGGGGTAAGGGAGGGGAAAGTAGGGGAGGGATGCTCCAGGTGTGCTTGCTGAGTGATCTCCCTCAACACTGGGAACCAGGGTTGTTATCCAGCTTTTACATACTGACCTGCCCAGGGTCCCTGGGGCATCAGTGGAGGCTGGAACATGAAGCCCAAGCAGGTGGATGCACCAGCAACACCAGCTTGGACCCTGGGACCATCTGGCTCTACACAGCTGCTCGGAAGGTAGCAAAATGCATATGTCTTTCTGTTGCAGCAACAACCGCATCTCTGCAGTGGGAGCCCTGAGCCTGGGCCTGGGCCTCCGGGTCAACCAGACACTGAGGATTCTTGTTGTGAGTGCTAGCCCGATGGGGCAGGCCCCAACATAGACCTGCCTGTATGTGCCCACACAGATCCCTCCCCTGCCTCATCTCCCCACTCCAGTAGCAGCAGGGCACGAAATTTCTAGAGCCCAGATGAGAGAGGGGACCTCCTGGCTTCCTCCTATGACCACTTCTTTCCCTTGCCATTCCCTCACCCACCTCTGACCTGACCCCGGCACTTCTTCCGACTCCTCCCTCGTCCATCCTTCTCCCCCCAACCCCCAGCAGTGTCACCTCCACCTCCCGACTGTCCTTGCTCCTTCTCAGCTCACTGGGTCAGCCCAGGTGTACCGTTGGCTATGCTCAGACCTACTTGAGGCCTTGTGTGACAGATGGGGTTTCCCTTTCTTCAGCATTGCCAGTCAGGTAGGAAAAGGGAGGGTGCAATGGAAGGTGAAGCCCAAGTGGGCCACTGTGCTCAGAGGACAGGTCCTGGGGGGCATCCAGCCCTGCCTGGCTCTCAGCTCCATCAACTGGCAGAAGAGCCCCCTGTGGGCATCTGGGTGGCTCAGTCAGTTAAGCATCAGACTTCGGCTCAGGTCATGATCTCATGGTTCATGAGTTCAAGCCCCGCATCAGTCTCTACTGTCAGTGCAGAGCCCACTTTAGATCTTCTGTCTCCTCTCTCTGTGCCTCCCCTGCTCATGTGCTCTCTCTCTCTCTCTCTCTCTCTCTCTCTCTCTCTCTAATAAACATTAAAAAAAAGAAGAAGAAGAAGAAGAAGAAGAAGAAGAAGAAGAAAAAGAAGAGCCCCCTGAAGCACTCCCATCCACGCTCCCCCCTGCAGCCCAGACCTCTCTTAAGCTCTGGATCCCCATTTACAGCCACCTGCTGGACCATCCCCTAGATGTCCCATGGGCGTAAAGCACAACCCCAAGGCATCCTCTCTCTCTAAGGGCTGCCTCTTGGTGGTGGGGGAGGGGGGGCTCCTCACTGAGTCAGAAGTAGGCGCCCAGTGCTCACTCCTCCCTCTCTTTTCCTTGCCTTCCAACCTTCATCTTACTTCCTGCAGGGTGCTGGGGCTGCCTGCTCTTCCTTCTCACTTCCCCTCAAGTTCCATTGACCTGTGAATTTCCCATCTCTCGTCCTTCCTTCTCACCTGCCAGTTGATCTTTCTAAAGCAGAAACATGCTCCCGTCCCCTCCTTGCTTTAAACCTGTCAACGGCTCCCCTCTGGATAAATCCAAGGTTAGTAGTATGGCATTCACCGCACATTGGGCTCTGGGCTCTGCCACAGCCCCTCTGCCTTCCACCGCTGAAGCTCATTCGCTCACCCCAAGCTGCTCTGAATTTTCTGCACATGATGCAATTTCTCCCCTTTGTTTTGCTCCTCCTGCTCTTGCTGAAATACCCAGCTCTGCCCACCTCACCCGTAAAGCTCAGTGCGGGTGCGTAAACTTCACTCCCCAGAAGAGTTGATGTACACTCTCACTGCACTTATCACACTGCATTTTCATGATGTTTCCTTTTCCTCTCCTCCCCGTGATGAGTGAATTCCTTAAAGGCAGAGCTGTGCCTTGTGTGTCCGTATCTTTGACACCTGGCACAGATTTGGGCATATGGTGGGCGCTCAGCCAGTGCATACTCCCTTCCCCTCTTCCCCAGCCTCACCGCCTCACCCAGGGTGTTTTGTCAGTGGAGACAAATTCTGAGCTGAGACAGTGGGGCTGTCCTGAGGCACTTGTCATCAGAGATGAAGAATCCTTCCCTCCCTTTTGACTTGCTCCACCTCCAGCTTCCCTGGGCTCAGTTTTTCTCAATTGTGTGTGTGTTTCTCAGATGTCCAGGAATCCCATGCGAGGCGAAGGCTGCTTTGGAGTTCTAAAGTCTGTCCGGGATAATCCAGGGTCTGCCCTAGAACTGCTGGATTTCTCTGTAAGAGCTTTTCATAAATCTCATCTGTGATCCTTCCAACAGCCCCACGAGTTCTCATTTAGAGGAAGAAAGTAGGGATTAGAGAAACCGCATGTCCTGCTCAGATACTCAGTGTGGCTAAGTCTGAGTTCCACCCCAGGCCTGAATGGAGGGTCACAGTGCCACTGTGGCTTTATTTCCACTCCTGACTGGGGGATACCGTTGCGGTCTCATCTCTGACTCATGCCTGGGTTCTTCATTGGCTGAGAGAGAATTGCCTCAGAGGACACTTAGCTCACTGTTCACTGATGTTTGGATTTGAAGGTTCAGTACTTACCCACCTCACCCCCTGGCCTGTTCTGCTTGCAGGTGGATATTGGTGCTGGAAGTTTCACTCGTTGGCTTTGAGGGAGATTAAGACTCCTTTTCATTCAGTTGTGGTTTTTTTTTTATTTTTAGGGGAGAGAGGCAAAGGGAGAGAGAGAAGAGAGAGAGAGAGAGAGAGAGAGAGAGAGAGAGAGAGAATATCTTAGGCAGGCTCCATGCTAAGCATGGAGCCTGATGCAGGGCTCAATCCCACGACCCTGAGATCATGACCTGAGCTGAAATCAAGAGTCAAATGCTCAACCATCTGAGCCACCGAGGCATCTCAATGGTGCCTTTTTAATATAGAAAATTCAGGGCACCTGGGCGGCTCAGTTGGTTAAGTGTCTGACTCTTGCTTTTGGCTCAGGTCATGATCTCATGGTTCATGAGATCAAGCCCCATGTTGGTCTCTGCATTGAAAGGAGGGAGCCTGCTTAGGATTCTCTCTCTGTCCCTCTGTGTCCCCCTCCCCTGCTCACTCTCTCTCTCTCTCTCAAAATAAATAAACTTAAAAATATATAGAGAAAATTATATAAGCAGTAAAACATTAAGGAGAGAATCCCCAAACACAAGTTATTAAACTGAAGTCTAGTCACAAATCACTGCTTATTCTAACCCTCATTTATTTAAAACCAGATTTGTGTCAAAGTCTTTCCAGAGACGTTTTTACAGTTCCAATCCTTCAGGCTTGGGACAACTGATGCTTCCTTCTTCTTATTGCTTATTGCTTCCTTCTGCCTGCCCAGTTTCTACAGCTCCAAAGCCAGAGAGTAGCATGCCTTGACCATCTTCCGCTTGCTCTGAGAATTCCTGTCAGCACTGGATTCCATCGTTAAAAAAAAAAAAAAAAGGAATTATATATGAAACTTCTGCAAAAATACATGCTTACTCAATATAATGTATGGTTATTAACAGAAGCTTTTAGCATAACAGAAACACCACAGACTTTGGAATCAGGCCTGGGACCAAATCCTGAGTCCATCAACATGGGATCTTCTGAATTGGAGAGCAACACCTGTCTAGATGCAATGTTCCATTTTCCTATTCCTTGACTGTTATTAGTCTAATCTCCCTAGCCTAGATCTTCTCAGTTTTAAGGGAAATACTTCGGGGCACCTGAGTGGCTCAGCTGGTTGAGCGTCTGACTTCGGCTCAGGTCATAATCTCACGGTTTGTGAGTTCCAGCCCGGCGTCGGGCTCTGGGCTGACAGCTCAGAGCCTGGAGCCTGCTTCGGATTCCGTGTCTCCTTCTCTCTCTGCCCATCCCCTGCTTGTGCTCTATCTCTCTGTCTCTCAAAAATAAATAACTGTAAGGGACATACTTCTAAATCCTTACAGTTCTTGTAAAACCATTCCCAGGGCTCAGCCTGGTCTTTCTGTGAAATGAGGCTAAAATCTCCCACCCAGAGTCATTGTGAAGATGGGATGAGATAGCAGACCCCACAGAAAAGGCCTATGTAGAGAAAGACACTATTGGTGCTAGTATCTTTCCCCTCACTCCCCGTGCCTTTTCATTTGTTATTGAGGAATAACGTTTATGCTGAAAAGTGCACATGGAAAGGGGTGTGAATTTCCACAGACAGCACAGACCTATGCAACCAACCTGCAGGTCAAGAAATCACAGACTCCAAGGAGTTCCCCGGAGCCCCTTCCCTTCCCTATTTTCATAGTTCGGGGACTAATGACATTGTCATCCATAGGAGAGAAGCTGCCCTAAGGATTTTCTCCAAAACCTTGTGTGTACCAGCAAAAACCAGCAAAGTTCTCAGAAGGTGGTAATGTATTGCCTTGTAATGGGTTTCTCCTCAGGATATCCAAGTGGACAGAGAGTTTGATGACCTCGCTATCTCAGTGAAGGTAATTCTTCCAGCACTTTATATCAAGACTGCTGCCCACAGAGTGGAGTACAAAAGACTTGCCTCCAGTCTACACCCCGTCCCTACTGGCGTCTGTCCCTAAGTGACTGTGGTATGTGGCTTCCTCTCACATTGGCCACTTCAACTTCCATGTGGAGAGTTCTTGGCCTCATGATGCTTTATTACCACTTGAGTCTGCAGTGAGTCCCCATGTCAGCTGGGTGGTAAGTCCTGTGGAGCCTGTCTTCATGATGACTCAGACACTTGTACCCTCCTCTCCATCCCATGGCCTCTGTTAATGCAGAGCATTAATGCAGCCTTCCTTTGCTCACGCTAATTTCCGTAACATGAACTTGTGCTGTGTGCTACATGTTGAGCTGGGTATGGGGTCAAAGATCTCCAAAGTTCCTGCCTTGGTGACTTCAAGAGACCATGAAAATATAAGGTGGTGTGTGACTGGCATTCCCAAACTCAACTTGCCAGAGCGCAAACTGACACAAGGTTTTTGGAAGGTTTTATGTACCAAGAGCCTTAAAACTGCCTATGCCCTTTGATTCAATGGTCTGACTAATCTGCTCTTCAGAAATAACCAGAGGTGCATAAAAATATTGATGTCCAGGGGTGCCTGAGTGGCTCAGTAGGTTCATGCATTCGAGCCCCGCATCGGGCTCTGTGCTAAAAGCTCAGAGCCTGGAGCCTGCTTCAGATTCTGTGTCTCCCTCCCTCTCTGCTCCTCCCTCACTCGTGCTCTCTCTCTCTCTCTCTCTTTCTCTCTCTCTCTCACAAAAATAAATAAATATTTTTAAAAGTTTCACAAAAAAATATTGATGCCCAAAAATGCTCACTGAAAGGCTGTTTATAATATGAAAATTGGAAATAATCTAGATGCCCAATAACAGGGGACTGATTAACTAAGAATTGGAACTCTGCAAATATTAAAAGCCAAGTGTTCAAAGAACATTGAACAATTTAACAGTTTATGAAAAAGCACATGGTTAATGTTAAGTGAGAAAGTCAGGATTGAAAAAAAATCACATGGTTTGTCTGGCAATTCCTTAAAAGGTTGAACCTGTAGTTTATCACAGACCCAGCAATTCGTGTCATAGAGAAATGAAAACATGTGTTCACAGCAGCTTTATTCATAATATCCACAAAGTACAAATGTCCACCAACTGATGAATGGGTAAATAAAATATGGTATAGGGGCACCTGGGTGGCTCAGTCAGTTGAGCAACTGCCTTTTGATTTCGGCTTAGGTCATGAGCTCACGAACCTGGGGATGGAGCCCTGCATCAGGCTCTGTGCTGTGCGTTGGTGGAGCAGAGCCTGCCTCGGAGTCTCTCTCTCCCTCTCTCCCTTGCTCTTTCTTTCTCTCAAAATGAATAAAATAAACATTAAAAAATAAAATAAAAATGGTATGCCCATACAATGGAATATTATTTGGCCATAAAAAGAAATGAAATTTGAGGTGATGATAGCATTCTAAACTTGCTTGTGGTAATGGCTGCACAACTCTGTGAATATACCAAAAGTAATTGGACATTTTAAATAGACGAATTGTAGAGTATGTGAACTGTATCTCAATAAAGCTGTTTACAAGAAACAGGAGTGAAGGATCATGCAACCACAGGAATGTATCATGTAACAGGAGGAATGTGTCATGCTACAACATGAATGAACCTTGAAAACATGATGCTGTGAAAGAAGCCATTCACAAAAGACCACATATTGTATGATTCTGTTTATAGGAAATGTCCAGAATAGGTAAATCTACCAAGACAGAAAGTAGATCAGAAGTTGCCTAGGGCTGGGGCGCCTGTGTGGCTCAGTGGGTCGAACATCTGACTCTTGATTTCAGCTGATTGTGATCCCAGGGGATTGAGTCCTGTGTCCTGTGTCTGCATGCTGAGCATGGAGCCTTCTTGGGATTCTCTCACTCACTTGCTCTGCTCCTGCTCTCTCTCTCTGTCTCTCTCTCTGTCTGTCTCTCAAATAAAATTTAAAAGAAGTTGCCTAGGGCTAGGGAGATGGGACGGACTGGAGGTTGGCAGCGAAAGAGCATGGGTTTCTTTGGAGATGATAAAAATGTTCTAAAATGGATTGTGATGGGGCACCTGGGTGGCTCAGTCAGTTATGCATTCAACTCTTGATTTTGGCTCAGGTCGTGATCTCACCGTTTGTGGGTTTGAGCCCTGCTTCAGGCTCCCCGCTTACAGTGTGAAGCCTGCTTGTGATTCTCTCTCTCTCTCTCTCTATCTCTCTCTCTCTGTCTCTCTCTCTCCACCCCTCCACCACTCATGCTCTCTCTAAATAAATAAATAAACTTAAACAAATAAGTCAACTACTCTAACTTTTCAAATGGATTGTGGTGATAGTTGCACAACTCTGTGAATATACTGCAAACCACTGGATTGTACACCAGTTTAAATGGGTGAGTTGTGGGGCACCTGGCTGGCTCAGTTGGTAGAGCATGTGATTTGATTTCAGGGTTGTGGGTTTGAGCCCCACATTGGGTGTAGAGATTGCTTACAAACAAAAAAACATATTTTTTAAAAAATGAGTGAATTGTATGGTATGTGGATTATATCTCAAGAAAGTTGTTACTAAACAAAAAATCATATTGTTGGATCCAATTTTGTAAAACCCATGTATAAGTATATACACAGGGGAAAAAAAAACTAAGAACACCTTGACATATTAATAATGTTTAGCTATAAGGTGTGGGTTTGGGGATGATTTTTATTTTCCTTATGTTATTCTTCATTTCCTACACTTTCTACTCTGAATATGTGTTACTTTTAAAACCAGAAAAAATAAATAGTACTTTAAAATGTGATACAGGCTACAATTCAGTTATGTATGTGGAATGATTGGAGCCGTGAGGGTGGAGGAGGGTGCTATAGACTGAATTGGGTCCCCCTGCCAAATTCCTACGTTGAAGCCCTAACCCCCAATGCGACTGTATTTGGAAATAGGAGGCAATTAAGGTTACATGAGGTCATAAAGGTGGGACCCTGATCTGATAGGATTAGTGTCCTTGTAAGAAGAGACACCGAGAGCTTGCTCTCTCCTCCCACCCCTATAGGCAGACACAGCAAGAAGGGAGCCTTCTGCAATCAGGAAGAGAGCCCTCGTAGAAACCAACCCTTCCAGAACTTGACCTTACATTACTCTCCTAGCCTTTAGAACCGCCAGAAAATAAACTTCCGTTACTTATGCTACCCAGTCCATGGTGTTCTGTTATGGCAGGTGACCTAAGATAGAAGGATTCACTCTCTTGGAGGGAAGAAGCAGGGAGGGTTTCTCCTGGTTTCCCTGGCTCTCCGTTGACCTCCTTCCATCTCCCTCCTCCCTGCTGCCAAAGCTATCTTTCTTTCAACGTTTATTTATTTTGGGGACAGAGAGAGACAGAGCATGAACGGGGGAGGGTCAGAGAGAGAGGGAGACACAGAATCGGAAACAGGCTCCAGGCTCCGAGCCATCAGCCAGAGCCTGACGCGGGGCTCGAACTCACGGACCGCGAGATCGTGACCTGGCTGAAGTCCGACGCTTAACCGACTGCGCCATCCAGGCGCCCCCAAAGCTATCTTTCTAAGGGCCGACCTAATCATACTATCCAAATGTTCCCAAGGCCTACAGAAAAAGTCCAGCTCCTCTACCTGCTGTGTGCCACTGCAGGGGCAGAGTTCCCCGCTCTTCTGTAAGAAGTTAAGGGTCTGCTCCAACATGCTCTAGGGAATCACCAGAAAGGATGTTGCATTCTGGTGATAAGTTTGGGGTTATGCCAGAATTCCTTTTACCCTGCTTTTCTCAGAAATAAATACACAGTGGATCCCAAAGAAAGTTAAGTCAGTCTTTACAGAATGGAAGAATCAGGTGATTGTACCAAAGTTCCCCCAAATGGACACTGCACTCCAACCCAGCCTTGGCGGGGGGAGCCTGGGGTATAGCCTCCAACTCCCTTGTCCCCAGAAACTCAGCAATCCCCAGATTAAAGAAGTAATCAAATCCTGCTTGGTTCCTGGGCGCTGGATGGCAAAGGCCTTTCTGCACCGGAGAAAGGGTGGACAAGAAAGCCGGGTGCAGATTTTGGGTATGAAGCTGGCATCCATCTTGTTGGTTGTTAGTCTATCTCAAGTCTCTTGAGATAGAACACACCTCCGTGGACCAGATGAAGCCACTTGACGTAACAAAGTAACATCTGTGAACATGACTTCATGAGCCTCCAATCAACAGCGTCCACCTTCTCAGGAGACCCCCCCCCCCCCCGGGCCCCCGGCCTGCCCCCAACTTTCCCCGTAAAACCCCTCGTTTATAAGCCATCAGGAAGTTCGGGACGTTGAACACTGGTTTTACGTTCTCCTGGGTGGTGCCACACCAACGAATAGCCTATCTTCAAGGCAAAAACTTGGTGCAAGTCTTTTATTGGCTTGCGAAGCACGGGAGAGCAGCTCTCCTTTGCATTGGTTACAGGTAGATGGTGGGCAGGCCTTGAGAGGGTGTCTCGTTTGCAAAGATCGGAATCAAGAGCAGACAGGTGAGTGGGCTTGGGCCTCCAAGCAAGAAGGCAGCACAAGCTTGACGTGAAGCCACGCGCACATTGAGGGCTTACGTGCACGAAAATGTGCTACGTCCCACGCAGAGAAAACCGTGACCACTCCCACCTAACATCCGAGGATGCATCAGAATGCTCGGCTTTGGCTAGGCGACAGCCTTCCCGCCAAAGCCATATCCAATCAGAAAGCACCATACTCCGCAAATCAAGTAACGTCCAATCAGAAGCGGGATTCCAGGCCTAGGTCCGCCCCGAGGCACTGAGGACCAATGGGCACCTGGGCAGCGGCGGGCCAATCCCGGGCCGGGTGCACCGCGCAGGAGCGGCAGTTGGGTGTGTGGCATCAGTGGCAGCGGTTGAGGTCTGGTAACGGCCGTTGGGCAGCAGCTGAACTCACTATGGTGAGGCCCCCCCCACCTGGCCACTCTCGGTTCATAGAGGCCCAGGCAGGAGGGAGGATGAAGCCCGCCACATGAGGCCCCTGGGTGGGGCAAGACTGGGACAAATCCTAGGACCGGGGCGCTGTGTGTGTGTGTGTGTGTGTGTGTGTGTGTGTGTGTGGCGGGGGCGGGGGGGGGCTGGAGATCGGGGGAAAGAGGGGGCTGGGCTGGGCACGGGAGGCCCAGGGCTGCCCGGACGAACAGATGATAGTCCTCTCGCTTGTTCTCTGGGTGTGCGAACCCTGAGGGCAGCGGCAACCTGGTAATGTCCCGGATGAAGGGGGGTCGGCGGGTGCAGATGTCTTCTCGAAAATTGTAACTTTATGAGCCAGGTTGGAAGCTGGGTGACCTTGACTCAGTCTCTGAGGACAGCCGTTATGTTGAGTACCTGAGGCCTGGAAGGTGGTTCTCAAACGTTGGGGTCCCAGGACATCCCTAGAGTATGTATGTATGTATGTATGTATGTTAACGTATGTTTATTTTTGAGAGAGAGAGACACACACACAGCACAAGTGGGGGAGGGGCAGAGAGAGAGGGAGACACAGAATCCCAAGCAGGCTCCAGGTTCTAAGCTGTCAGCACAGAGCCCAACGTGGCATTCGAACTCATGTGATATGAGATCATGACCTGAGCTGAAGTCCAACACTTAACCGACTGAGCCACCCAGGTGCCCCTACAGTATTTATTTTTTTATAGAGTTTATTTGAGAGAGAGAGAGAAAGAGTGCAAGTGGGGGAGGGGCGAGGGAGAGGGAGAGAGAGAATCCCAAGCAGGCTCTGCACTGCCAGCCCAATGAGCTCAACTCACAAACCATGAGATCATGACCTGATGGGGAAGCAAGAGTCATGCTTAACCATCTTAGCCACCGAGGCACTCCATGGACATCTCTACAGTGTAACAAATTAGGACTCCAAAAAGCCTTTGTTTATGTGGGTTATCTCCATAGTCATTTGCCATGTTAGAAATTTTAAAAATATTTATTTACTTTCAGACAACATGCTAACATAAACACCAGATATCCAAGTTGCAATAGCCATAGTTTGTCGGCTCTTGCAAGGAAAATAACATTCTGTGAAAAAAGCTAGTTCAGTTGGCAACTGAAAGCACACAAGCGCTATTTCTTCAAACAGCTGTATTTCAGCAGGTGCACAAGTGCTTTATGGATACTTTCCGTTTTGTCACAGTACTTGAGGGTGGATGTTTTATAAAATAATCATTTTTTGCTTCATCATGAATATCCTGAAATGAAATTGCCCTTTTTTTTTTTTTTTGGTCTTTTTACCGTGAGTGCATAAGGGTGAAGAATCTAACGAACACTGGTATAGTTTGGTGCCACTACCTTGATTTGTACTAGGGCATTAAGAGTTTTACCCACTTTTTTTTTTAAGTTTATTGTTTTGAGAGAGAGAGCGTGAGAGAATCCCAGGCAGGCTCTGCACTGTCAGTGCGGAGCCCAGTGCGGGGCTTAAACTCATAAATGGTAAGATCATGACCTGAGCTGAAGTTGGATGCTTAATTGACTGAGGCACCCAAGCACCCCAGTTTTACCCACTGTTTGATTATGCACCATCAGTGGACACGGTGAAATGTGAACACGGTGAAAAGGGCTGGTTATCTCAGTAGTCCTACTGTGAAATGGCTTTAATTTCCAATTACCCTGAAGAGGTCTGTGGATCTCTAGTGGCCTGAGAAGGCCAGTGATTACTTTGAGGACTGTTAGCGGGTAGGGGATCAGTAGAAACAATTGGCAGGAGGAAGAGAGCAGAAAGGTCTGCGCATTTGCTGTCTGGAAGCTGAAGCTTCTGGGTACATAGGGAACAAAGTAACCTGCCAAGAATATGAAGAGAGCAGTTGGACTGGAGCTTGAAAAGAAAGAGGATGAAGATAAGGCTGAGTAAAGTAAGGTAAAATTTTAATGATCCAGGTGAGGTTGGTGATGAATTCTTAATGGCTTTCTATTGAAAGCTAGGAATGATTTTTCTGACTGCTTTTCGTTAGTTCCATTGGATAATCAGATGGAAGTGGCCTTGCAGATCATGTAGCACACCAGCCCCCATTCTGTAAAAGAAAAACCTGAGGGATTTTCTCAGGGTACAGAGCTTCCTGTGATCATACTAGGGCCGAGTCCGTAGAAAACTAAATCGGGCATCCTGTGAAGCATAGGCTGCCTGGATTTAAGTAAGGCAAAATGAATAATACTGATCTGTAAATGGTGTGATTGTGTGGATTCCAAAAGACTTCCCAGAGTGTTGATGAATTTCTTCTCTGAAGGAGTGCATTCCTTGTCATTGGAGAAGTTCTTTCTGCAACTGAATAGTTCCTTCTGGGATGGATTCTTAGGGTATTGTGGCGTTACGTGAATCTCTATGCCCCTAATTGGAGAGTTGGTGTTTGTGTGATAAGAAACGGGACTTCGGGGGCACCTGGCTCAGGCGGTTAAGCGTCCGACTTCAGCTCGGGTCATGATCTCACGGTCTGTGGTTCGAGCCCCGTGTCGGACTCTGTGCTGACAGCTCAGAGCCTGGAGCCTGCTTCGGCTTCTGTCTCCTTCTCTCTCTGTCCTTCCCCTGCTCGTGCTGTCTCTCCATAATAAACAAACCTTAAAAATAAAAAAAAATTGCCTGCCAAACTTAAAAACAGGACTTCAAGTTCTTGGTATTGTATATTAGGATTTAGGGTAGGTGGGACACCTTGAATTTTATTTGATCTCCTCTATGTATTTGTAAGGATAAGGTGTCTAAAATAGAACAAATGATTAATGACTGTACAGTTATGTTTATGGCAGGAAAGATAGGATACAGTCAAAATAGGTACTTTGAGTCTAAGGAAACCACCAAAGGACAGTGTAGTGTCCTACCGTTTGTGATGTCTGGTTGCCATGAACTCCTAGCCTTGAGGTGAAGGGAGTGGTCACTAGAAGCTGAGAAGGTGGCTTTATCAAGAACACTGACTGCTGAAAGTTTGTGGCCTTGATAAACACACTCAGGGAGCCCATGGCAGTCCGGCAGGGTGGGAGCCAGGAAGTGAGCACCCTGACCACACTGTCCTCTAACCTCGCAGTCTCTTGCTGATGCCTGCCTTGGCTAATGCAGCCAGAAGCCAGGTGCAAGGAAGCCCCTTTAATGCAGTCCAGATGGGTCAGCCTCCCTGAGCACAGCCCTGGGTGGAGAAAATAGAGGGTAGCTGTAGATGGGTAGATGGATGGCACACATATGGTGACCACGGGCACCTGGGCCATGGTGACCTGTGTCCAAGTCCACTCTTCCTTCCCTGATCTGTTACTTGGACAGGACACCATCAGAAACTAATCGCTATACTCTTTCGAGAATAACTGTGGCTGTATGGTGACTGTGGCTGTATGTGACTGTATGGTGTGGCGTTTATCATGGACATTACGTGTATGGTAGCAAACACTTCTGTGTAGGGGCTAAGTCCGGCACTTAGGAGCTAGGGTGGTTTAGAGCACCTCAGTTTTCATAGGGACTTGAAAAGGGTCACGTAAGCCTTCTGGGAAAGGTCTGGGAAAGCCATCGACAATGTGAAATACATGTAGATGTGTGTGTTAATATGGTTTCGATGCCATATAGCGTTGGTTCCCTTGAAGACAAGGGGATCTCAACGTTTGTGTTCTGGTTCCCAGCGCGAGTGCATCTCTATCCACGTGGGGCAGGCAGGTGTCCAGATCGGCAATGCCTGCTGGGAACTGTACTGCCTTGAACATGGAATTCAGCCCGATGGTCAGATGCCAAGCGACAAAACCATCGGTGGTGGGGATGACTCGTTCAACACGTTCTTCAGCGAGACTGGGGCTGGCAAGCATGTGCCCAGAGCGGTGTTTGTGGACCTGGAGCCCACCGTGGTCGGTAGGTACTCGGGCACTTGGGCGGCTTTCCCGGGAGAGTGGGAGAGCCTCCCTGAAGCCCCCTCCATGCCCTCTGTGCTCCTTTGAATCCTTTCTGCAGAAAGGACGGGGTGTACAAGTACACGCCTGTGGCTACATCAGGTGAGAAACTGAGGCTCCTAAGTTAGCAGAACCTGACGTACAGGAAAAACATAGGCTGGTAATAGATTCACTCGTGGCCGCCTCAGCCCCAGGCAGGTGGTTGTGTAGACTCCACCTGCGGGGTGCCCAGGCACTGGTCCCTCCTTAACGCTGCGCACACCAAAATGCTGCTGCGTGAGAACCTTGACCTGCATCTGACAGAAAGGTAAGTAGAGAACATTCGTTGGCTTCCTCCGGATTAGAAGGCTGAAGTGGTTGCCAGGGAGAGCTGCAAGGAGAGAGCACCTTTCAGTGGCCACCCAGGGGAAGACAGGATGTCACCCTAAAGCCTGTGAGAGGCAGGCCACAGAGGGTGCCCTGATGGGACTGGCCGGCCAAGGTCATGCTGACCTGGTGACTGTCTGGTATGTAAGCGATTTTTTAGTTACACTCTTTGAGGTAGCTGTGGGTAGGAGGACATACGTATGCACGTGCAGAATCACCTGTGTGCGGGTGTGAGTGGTTTCCCTTCTTTGAGGACCAGTCAGATTGGACTTTGTACCTCCACTTGACTTTACCTGCTGAGCCATAGATTGCTGTTGTGGTCTGCGTATGACGCAGAGACGTTTTCTACGAGACCCTGATGCCGCCGACCCGCGAGGAACGGCACGTGCTTGGTAGAGCCCGACGGTCCCCAAACCCACCCCTCCTGGTGAGTTGACAACAGGCTTGAAGCCCTGCGGCCCACGTGTCCTCTTTGTAGATGAAGTGCGCACAGGGACCTACAGGCAGCTCTTCCACCCAGAGCAGCTGATCACCGGGAAGGAGGACGCAGCCAATAATTACGCCAGAGGCCACTATACCATCGGCAGGGAGATCGTCGACCTGGTCCTGGACCGGATCCGAAAACTGGTAAGGGGGTGCCGAGAAGGCTTCCTGTGGACGTTGCCCCGGACGGGAGGGTGTGCAGGGATTGCGACCAGGAGGTCGCTCTGGCAAAACCCCAGGCCAGAATCTTGAGTCCACGTTTCCCTTCACGTGTGGCTTCGGTGCGTCCGTACATCTCTAACGTCTGCCTTGCTTTGCTCCTGAGCGTCCTGCACGTGCGCTGTGGACGATTTGAATGTGTGATCATCCCGCAGAGGCAAAGAAGCGAGCGTGGCTTGTCGGAGGTCGGCGGTGTGGCTTCCGCAGGCACTGACTCACGGTCTCTGGTTTCTCTCAGGCGGATCTGTGCACGGGGCTGCAGGGCTTCCTCATCTTCCACAGTTTCGGGGGCGGCACCGGCTCTGGGTTTGCGTCCCTGCTCATGGAGCGGCTGTCGGTGGACTACGGCAAGAAGTCCAAGCTGGAGTTTGCCATCTACCCGGCCCCCCAGGTGTCCACGGCCGTGGTGGAGCCCTACAACTCCATCCTGACCACCCACACGACCCTGGAGCATTCTGACTGTGCCTTCATGGTGGACAACGAAGCCATCTACGACATATGTCGGCGCAACCTGGATATCGAGCGGCCCACGTACACCAACCTTAATCGTCTGATCGGGCAGATCGTGTCCTCCATCACGGCCTCCCTGCGATTTGATGGGGCCCTGAACGTGGACTTGACGGAATTCCAGACCAACCTGGTCCCCTACCCCCGCATCCACTTCCCCCTGGCCACCTACGCCCCGGTCATCTCAGCTGAGAAGGCGTACCACGAGCAGCTGTCTGTGGCCGAGATCACCAATGCCTGTTTTGAGCCGGCTAACCAGATGGTCAAGTGTGACCCTCGGCACGGCAAGTATATGGCCTGCTGCATGTTGTACAGGGGGGACGTGGTCCCGAAAGATGTCAACGCAGCCATCGCCACCATCAAGACCAAGCGCACCATCCAGTTTGTGGATTGGTGCCCAACTGGATTTAAGGTAGGACTGGGTGATGTTGAGTGGTGTTACCGGTCAGCAGGCAGCCGACCAAGCACAGCATGCCCTTTGTAGGGGATGCCCTGTTCCATGGCAGCCAGCCCCTTGGTCATAAATCAGTGAGCCAGAGTGATAATTTATTCAGTGGTGCCATTTGAACTCCCTTCCTGAGTTATCACATTGTGTATCTGCGTGAGAATTTTCTGTTTTAACAGAACAGAAAGTTTTTGGAAGGATTTTTGTTGCCGCTTCCGGGTGAAAGAATTAGTGTGGGAAAAATAGTTTGGACTTAGAAATGTAGCAGTTTTCAAGGGCATTTTGATAATTGATGTGGATATTTGAAATTGGGGTATCACTGTAAACATCAGTGTTCCTAAATCCCACGTCATTCTTCAGGCATAAGGAAATTAAACCAAATCTAAATGTCCCACGCAGCATTTGATTTAACGAAAAATGGTCATGGATGTTTCTGGAAGAAATGGCAACATACTCATTTCTCTGTTAGTAAGATTGGCAAGTTTGGGCAGAGGCTGCCTCCAACACAGTTTGTGCCAGTCTTCCATCTGATACAGAATAGGAAACTTGCTGTAGCTCTTCAGCTTTGTCCAGTACTTGGACGCTAAGCTGTCGATGCTTTCCATCTGGGAAAACGTGCTTCCCTCTGCCTTGCTTTCCATGCCGCCTAGCTGGCTCAGACCTTACTGCTTCTGGTGGGCTTGCTGCAGCGGGTCCTTCACTAGCCCTTCCTATTCTGGGTTCAGGGATCGGCACAGTTGGCAGACCAGCCACGTAGAGTTTTGTGTGGACACACCCACACCTGTTCATTGGTGTCTTGTTGTGGCTGCTTTTGTGCTCCAAAGGGAGAATTAAGTAATTGTGACAGAGACCATGTGGCCCACCCAGCCTAGAATATGTGCTGCCTTGCTCTTTTTTTTGTTAACACTTATGTTCATTTTTGAGACAGAGAGAGACAGAGCATGAACGGGGGAGGGTCAGAGAGAGAGGGAGACACAGAATCTGAAACAGGCTCCAGGTTCCGAGCTGTCAGCACAGAGCCCGACACGGGGCTCGAACTCACAGGCCGTGAGATCGCGACCTGAGCTGAAGTTGCACACCTTAACCAACTGAGCCACCCAGGCGTCCCTGTCTTGCTCCTTATAGACAAAGTTTGCCGACCCCAGCTCTAACTGACCCTGTGTATTCCTGCCCAAACCTCTGGTCGTGGTGTCTCCTGGTTTGGAAACTTAGAATGCCTCCCCTTTTGGACCCAGCCCTCGAATATCACCCCCTTTCTCCTACTTAGCACACACATAGGCCACCTCCTGTTGCAGTAGTAGCAACAGTCCTAGGACCTGAGGGTGTGCCTGTCGCCCTGTTATGCACAGGCTGGCTCATTTGGTAGGAGACCGGGGGTATGATCTCCCCTGGTGATACAACCATAGTACTCTGAATCGAGTGGAAAAGGTTTCAGCTACAGAAATGAATCCCCATCTTGTAGAAGCCTATGGGGAAAATAACATGAGCAATACAAAGCAGCGTCCCCTTTTAGAAGCAGCAGCCCTGTTACCTGAGCACCTGTCACGTGTCTCAGTTGCTGGGACACAGCCCTTCAGGCAACTTGGGACTGAGCCGGGAGCCAGGGCTCCTTTTCCCCAGTTTTCCTGGTCTGGAAACCGGCACCCTGCTCACCTGACACCTTGCCTGGCACAAAGAAGGCACCTGCATGTCTTTTGTTTCCATGAAAGCAGCTACCATTTCTGGGTTTGACAGAAGTTGCACAGACTGTTTTCTTCCCCTTCTCTGACAGGTGGGCATCAACTACCAACCCCCCACCGTCGTCCCCGGAGGGGACCTGGCCAGGGTGCAGCGGGCCGTGTGCATGCTGAGCAACACTACCGCCATTGCCGAGGCCTGGGCCCGCCTAGACCATAAGTTTGACCTCATGTATGCAAAGCGAGCCTTTGTGCACTGGTACGTGGGGGAAGGCATGGAGGAAGGGGAGTTCTCCGAGGCCCGGGAGGACCTGGCAGCTCTGGAGAAAGATTATGAAGAGGTGGGTGTGGATTCCGTGGAAGCAGAGGCTGAAGAAGGGGAAGAATACTGAATGGGGACATGGCTGGCAGGCATTCCTGTCTCCCTCTCTCTCTTGCCACCCTGCAGCACAGGTGGTTTTCAGTTGTTTCCAATTAAAGTTTCTGTATGAAACTTCGGTCTATTGTGATGCTCATTTGGGATACACTCATGTGACTGCACAGATGGGTAGGACCCCAAGGCCTGTCAGGCCGTGTGGAAAGCTGTCCTGGGCTGCACTGTGAGTTTTGTACAGCACTACCTACATCTGTAGGGAGCCAGTGCATACTTGACATGATCTGCATGGCCTGGGGAAAACAGTTCTTTCCAAACTGAGGTTCCAAAGCACAAAGATTGCCTAGATTCTAGCAAAACTGAGTTAGGCTTTCAATTGAATTTGCAATTTTTCAGGTTTCTCTGTTGATGGCACATGGTGACTAATGTGTAAGTTTGGAACTGGAGGTTGAACACCTGAGGTCCATGGAAGGGGGCTGTCCATAAAGTCCTTAATGCTGTGGGTCAAATGTTGTAGGGTGAGGACATTGGGCAGGGGCGGGGGGGGGGTGTTGGAGTTTTATTGGATTCTCCATGGCATTCACAGTCACAGGGTGAGCTCTAGATTACGGCTCATCTTTGGCTTTACTGTGCACGTAACCTGTAAGACAGCATTTCCACTCCACCCTCAGACCCTTGCAGCTCTACCCTGGGAATGGTCTCGGCAAAAGCACCGCACCTTTCTCTTTAGCGAAACGTGTCGACGTGCATTTATAAAAGTTTTAGTAACAAGAGTTTGAACTGTGCAGGTCACTTCTATGTGGGTTTTTTACAGCATGGTACTGTAAATGTATTTCTCTTACGACTTTCTTTTCTCTAGTTTCCTAGAGTATAATACAGTATGTAATAGTATATGATATATATAGTATATGTATATAGTCTATAATACATACGTAAAAGATGTGTTAATTGACTGTATATTATCAGTAAGGCTTCCTACTAACAGTGGGCTGTTGGTAGTTAAGTTCTGGGGAGTCAAAAGTTACGCTTGGATTTTCAACTATGCAGGGGTTGGTGCCCCTGACCCCCATTTGTTCATGGGCCAACCATACAGATATTTTTCTCTATGACCTGAAAATTAGGTATAGTAGGGTGAAACCACTGGTTTAGGTCAGTTGGTTGTTACGTTCAGCTGCAGTACATCTAGGCCCACAATGCAAAACTGATTCTCAATCTTTGAGCCTTAATGTATTCAAAAGGTGATAGAAAACAGCTTGGATGGACCCTCGGTTTTTCACAAAGCTTTATTACCAACCGGAGGAAACCACACGTAACCTCTGCTAGGAGGCTGGTGGAGCCCACGGCTGGGTGGCGTGAGAAGTCTGCCCGTCTCAGGTGCTGCTCCGAGTGGGGCTCTTCCCCGGCCCGCCCCCCTTCGGCAGCCTGGTAGCACTGGGTTGTCGGGGCATTCTTTGGCTGGATCCTTCCCGGCCGCCACGCTCTGCCAGTGCTGGGCCTCCACCCAGAGCCGTGCTGCCTTTGTTTCTCCCTGAGCGGACGCAGAACACAATTGTTAGGAACCAGGGCAAACTCCACAGTCGGCACACCTACTACATTTGTGTTCCTTGCACATTACGTCTGGTACATCTCTGTGCGACCTTTCAGCCAGGGATCCTCTCAGCTCTGAGCCCTGAGGCTGAGGACCACCTGGAGAGGGCACATCCGAGAGAAGTCCTCCACAGAGTGCAAGAGGCCCTCGAGCATAGGTCCTAGGACAGAAGCAGCACGAGGAACAATGGGGAAAGTCCGCAAGGCCCATTTAGGGAAAGGTGAGCTCAGCCGGTTGACTCCCGCCCTGGAGAGTGTAAGGAATCGCCCGACCACCAGCAGCACAGGAGGGCTCGCCACCAGGGCCACCACTTCGAAGCCTCCCCTGGCGCTCCCTGCTCCAGATCACCCACAGCTGAACTGCTGGAAGCACATCCATCAAGAATGGAAGTCAGGCTTTTGGATTTGGACCTTGGAATCTTTCCCTCAGGCGTTTCCCTGACTACCTCAAAGTATTTTGCAAACTTTCGCTGGTCAAGCCTCTTGCTCTCAAGTTCAGCTCCGGGATCCTGTGACTGGCTTCATGCTGAGGCTTGACTGCTCAGAGGAAGCTTGCCCTGACCACAGGTAGTCACATTCAGATGGAGACCACTGGTGCAGATATCCCTTGACTTGTAATTTACTTACCTTCCCCTCTTTCTGTGAAGACAGGAAGATCTGTAATCACACTTGGGCCAAACTTTATTCTAAAGGAATGGCTTCCCTGGCTTCAGGATGTTGACAGCATTCACAAGACCGAGAGGACACCAGGAGGCACAAAATGTGCCCAGGAAGCAGGCTCACCCCCTGGGTCACAGTCCCTCCCCACTGGGCCTTCCCCACCCAGGGCTCCTCTCTGCTCCAGCCTGGCAGGGTCCATCCTGCAGACTCTGACCAGGGGATGCGTCCCATGTTTGACCCTCAACCTTAATGTCAGTTCGTAGTCAAATAAACAGCCTGCAATGGGGACATGTGGGTTTTTGGAGAACAGACACCATGAATTTCTTGGGGGCATGTTGAGTCACTCCTGGTTCACCATTTGTCACCTGGAACAAGGAGAGGCACCTACATTTGTGACACTGCAGTTCCTGGCTTCTTCAAGACATCAGACTCCCTTTCCATCCTCTCTGACACTACTTTCTCCCCAGGACTCCTGCAGAGATAGGACAGCCCTTCCTAAGAGCATTTCTGAACAGCTCCTCCCCAGGGAACAACAGGGGGTCTTTGCTGCCTAGTGGGGTGGAAAGGGTTACCATGGTGCCACTGCTTGGAATGCCACAGCTCAGATTTTCCCCTGCCCTGCCTCCCTGGGCTTGCACAGGTTTGATTCAATGGAGATGTAATAACACGTTACAGAGGGCCAAGGGCATGTGGTGGGGTGAAGCTGGGCCAACTCAGCCTGCCAGTGGTTCATGGAAAAAAACAAAAGTAGAGAACCGTCACCACACATTTCCTTCTTCCTGTTACACATTCTGATATTCTGGTTCCCACTGACTGGTCAGTGGGCAAGGATCCTGTCTCCTGTGAGGGCACGAGCCCCGCCACCCTACAGCTCCCGACCTGCTGGTCAGCTATGAGGCCATGTCCCTCTCCAGGCCTGGCCAGACTGGCATAACTCATCTGTAGCACCTGGCCTACCCCTGCGTGCTTAGGCATCCTACAGACTAGGCCCAGGGCTCCTGAAGGACCTGAAAATATAGCTCAAGCATAGGCCACCCCCAAAATGGCAGTGTGGGTCTCAGACGTGGGCCCGGGTCTGAATGCAGCTTTTCTTCACCCTGTCATATATCTGGATTTCCTCTCCCCCTCAGTATAATGACCAGGGCCCTTCTGGAAAGTCCAGGATGAGAGGAAAGGAGAAAATAGCAAATAATGTTCATTTTTAACCTTGATGAGGCTGACAAACCCTGGAAATAAGACACCAATGTAAATTTGAGCCATTAAGAGAACCATCTAACCGTTTATCGAGCTCTGCAATTCTTGGAACCTTCAGGAATCACGTGCTCTCAGTTAGTGGAGAGACCCACTTAGGCCTCATGCAGAGCTGGGGAGGCATTCTGGTCTGAGGAGAATGGTGTGAGGGCCTGTCAGTGGACAGACCTGCTCTGTCCTGGACACAGCAGGGGACTTTCTGGAACCGGTCTTACCTGCCCCAGCTCCCTGCAATGGGGTAGTTAGGGTCCCATGGATTGGAGGGCAGGACTGAGCCAGAGGTGACTATAGGCTAGGGTGGGTGGCAGTGACATGCCCCCAGGCCCGATGCCTGAGGAGCCCTCACGGGTGTCAAAGACAATGAGCACTGAAGGTTAAAAACAGCCTGGCTCACGGTGTTAAAAAGTTGGTGCTCCTCCTACCCCTAATACCTGACCGAACCCCCCCCAACCCCAGATGAAGCAAAACCCCAAAGGCAACCCTAAACACACCCCCTGCGGCTGGGGAGCTGGCCCGCCCCAGCGGGACCCACTGAACCATTTAACTCTGGTGTGGCCCATGTGATCCCAACTCCCCATCCCCTGCAAGCTCTGTTGGCAGAGGTGCGGGGGGGATCAAGGGTTGACAAAAAGCCCAGAATGTGAGAAGCTGCTCCCATCTTGCCCATGTTCCCCGGGAGTGGCCTTTCTCCTTCATGGTGGGAGCACTCCCTCGTGCTCAAATGGGCCGGTGGGGCCCCTGAGGTCAAATATTAGTGATTGGCCGTAAGCGGACACTGGATGTGTGTGTGAGGAAGGAAAAGAACAAGGGGGTGAGGCAGCATAGCAAGTGCCCTGATATCCTCAAGGCTGGCTGGCAAGGTCTGGTGGCCAGGGTGAGCGTGCAGCCAGGACCACCTATCACCGCTACTCGAGAGCCCACCGGAAGGTCTACACGCACCAGCCAGTCCTGCTGCCCTCTCTGGCTGAGCACACACGAGTGGCTTAATCAGTCAGTGCTTCCAGAACACATACAGACATAATGACAAAGACTGATGTGCACCATGGACATGCACACATGCACTTTTAGCCCTTAACTGGGCCTGTGCTGCTTAGGAGAAGTGACCCTCTCCTGCACACATGCAGTACATACAGCCCTGACTCAGCGTTTCAGGCAAAGTTCAATTGTTCTGGAGCAGCACTGTCCCAACAGAAATATGATGTGAACCACATGTAACTCATTTTCCAGTAGCAACATTAAAAAGTAAAAAGTGGGGGAGGGGCTAGGTGGGCTCAGTCAGTTAGGTGTCCGACTTCGGCTCAGGTCATGATCTCATGGTTTGGGGGGTGGAGCCATGTGTTGGGCTCTGCGCTGACAGCTCAGAGCCTGGAGCCTGCTTCGGATTCTGTGTCCCCCTCTCTCTCTGCCCCTCCCCCAGTGGAGCTCTGTCTCTCTCTCTCTCAAAAATAAATAAATGTTAAAAAAAAAAAAAAGTAAAAAGAAACAGGAAATTAATATAAATCATGTATTTTAATTAACCTAAAATGTGCAATATTACCATTTCAGCATGTAATCGATATGAAAATTACTTGTGAGGTATTCTTTTTGTTCCAGTTCTCTGGCATCTGGGTGTCTGGTGTGTACTTAAACTTGCAGTGAGTCTCAGCCGCAAGCCCTGGGGGGCCCGTGGCTCCTGTACTGGACAGCGCAGCTCTGTGTAGGGCTCACAGCTTCTGCACACCAAACTTCATCTTACACATTCCAGAGGAACATCTTTTTAAAGCATACAGTTTCCCTAAGCCTCAGCAGAGAACACTCGACCGAATTTTATTTTTCCTTGGTGACCACACCCTCATCATGACAAGCATTTACCCTCTTTGTGCTCTTAGGGTCTTCTGTTTCCCCATGTTCTGCCTAGTAAAGCCAGGAATGGATGAGCTTGTCAGTGACAGTCCCCACAGGCCACCTGGATGCTGAGCATGCTGCAGCTTACCAGATCAAACTCCTGGGCGGGCCTCCAGCCCCTGGTCTGCAGCAGCTGCCACCCCAATTCTGTGGGAAACCTAAGGCCAGCGAGCCCTAACAGCCCCAAACCCCCATCATGATCCTAGGCTACCACAGTCCCCCAACTGATCACTCTGACAACTCTCCTCATTTTTTTCTACCTCAGATTCTGCCCAAGGTCTGTGTGGACAGACAGATTCTGCAACATGTGGCCTCAGAGCTCTTGGTCTCCGATGGCCTCTGCCTCTTGGCCACAGCACACTCCTGGCATGGCCCCTCATGTGCCCCACTCCCCTCCACTGCCTCCCCACCCACCCCCTCTCCAGGCTGCCCTCTACCCTCACTGGGCACCTCCCCAGGACCTCTATGTCCTCATATCCTGGCCATTGGCTGCCCAACCCAGCACACCCAAGGCATAAGCACTTGAGAAAACCCTGTGGGGCCCAGCACTCCATGCCGCTCCTGTCCCTATGCTTGGGGCTTCTTCCCCACCTCTCTCCGAGCCCCTCTGTGTCAGTGCTCTGAGCACCAAAGCAAACCCACTCCACCTCTGGGCTCTCCGCCCTCCCTTTCCCACCTCTCCCCTCCAAGCTCAGGCCCGCTCCCACCAGTGACCTGGGCCCGCATCTCAGGCTGGAGCGCTCCCCACTACTCCTACCTCAAAGGGCTGCAGGGCAACAGGACGCTGAGCCTGCTTAACCCTTGCTGCTCCAGCAAGGCTGGCTACACTGGCTTCCTCCTGTCTCTGTCACCATTGGTGTATCTAGCCATCTCCCAAACTGGAAGGGGGACCTGTCCATCTCACAGCCCCCCTGAGCCCTCAGCGCTGAGAGCCAGCCTGGCACCCAGTCACTGGGTGAGCAAGCAGCAACACCCCCTTGAAAGAGGAGGGCTCCGTTCCCAGTTTCTCCCTCCCTCTGCCCACTGATTCCTCAACTCAGCCTTGTAGTCGACTGGCTCTACCCTGACCTGCCCCTTGGCCCTTCCCCATGCCGAGTTTCGGGTGGCACCTAGAACAGCGAGGTAGGTGATGTGGGAAAGGATATGGAGAGCACAGCCAGGGCATCTGTGGGATCTCAGGCCCTCACACGCCCCTGGCTCTGGGCCTCCAGCCTCACCACACCGGGCAATGCCTGGAAGGTACCCTCAGCTCAGGAAACAGGCAGGAAAGGACAATCACATCTTACCCTCTAGGCTACCTGTCAGGTGACAGCATCTAAGCAACCAAGGTGTTTCTCACACCTAAGGCTTCCCTCTCTACAGCAAAGTAAAGGCTCTCCTGCCCCTCGGCCTGTTGCCCTCCTCTCGGGGTGAGGGCACCTCTACAGAGCACAAGTCACACCTGGCAGAATTGGCCTCTGGGGGCAGGGGGCGTTGGTCCCATTCCAGAAGTACTGCAAGTGGTCTCTAATAAACCAAGATCTGAAATTGTGTCCCCAATCCCTAAGCTGTGTAACAGGGATGGCCCATAGGGTCCTGCCCTGGCAGTTCATCTCCAAGTTGCTCTGACTCTTGAATAGGGGCCACAGCAGTTTCCACAGAAACAAGAAAGAGCACCAACCCCCAGAGATAAACCAGTAAACGCAACCTGCAAAAGGAGAGAACAGGCAGCAAGAGAACCGGAGGGAACCGGGGGGCCCTGGAGAGAGAGGCGAGTGCGTGGCAGCTGGGCCGTGGAGCAGAACCGGAGAGGCCGCAGGCCGCGGGGCCGAGGAAAAGGAGGGCCTTGCAGGGGGACTACAGCTCTTGGCAGAGAGAAAGGAGGCCTCTGGAGGTCAGAGAGAGACACAAAGAGAGCAGACAGAGCGTGGATCAGTAAGGAAGCCTGCGCTCCAGTGCCCAGGGCCTCTCAGGAAAGGGGGCGTGGGTACCCAGGGCCCTGGCACTCCCTCCCACAGGGACCCAGCCTGCCCCCCACCTGAACATCGGCCCCTTCTCAGGATGTCTGTGAGTGCCCGAATCCTCCTGGCCAAGCATTCAGGTTGTTTCTGAAACTGGGAGCAGATGCGACACACCAGGAGGATGCAGCTGGAGCTCCACTGTGACACCTTTGTCATGGGCACCTGCTTAGCCCCCAGTCATGACTCTCGAGAGTGAGGAGGCCCCTCAAACTTGAGCCCAGTGCGGTGCCCACTCAGGCCTCTGCACCCTGCGTGTCTAGGGCAGCCAGGGGCTGCCATGATGACCCGTCCTGCAATCCGAGGAAGAACGCTCAGCTGGCTAGACTCCTGGGCAGCACCTGGGCCCAGCTGGGGTATAGGCTAAGGGGCGGCAGTAAGACCTCTGCCTGCCCCGCTCCCTGAACACTTTCCTGGAGGCTGTACACACCGTGAGAACAGGAACCAAAGCCACCTTGTTCCCGCGTTTGTGGAATGAAAGCATTTCTACCCAAGGAAGGAGGCAGAATCCCATATGAGGCTTAGCCTGCTGGCCACCCTGGACACCCACTTTGCGACCACCTGATCTGGACTTGCATATGTAGCAAAGGGTAGCAAAGAAACGAAACTGGGGACTGGAAACCAAAAGGCGAGCCCTTGGACAGTCCCTGTGGGTCCTGGGAGAAGACGCACAGTAAGGCCAGGCCACTCAGGACCAAGCCCACCTTGTGTCTGGCACCGCCCACGTGCCTCCCCTGCCACCCGCCTCCTGAGTCACAGGGGCAGGGAGCACCGGGCCCAGCTCTGACCTCGGGTCTCCGGGACGCTCGATGTGGGCAGAGACACGGCCACAGGGTCCTGGGGCTCGCTCGCCAGCCTCTGCCCAGCACACATGGACTTGAGCATCTGGAAGACAGCGAGGGGCGCCACGTTCAGCTTCAGCAGGTCCACCAGGATCCTGGAGAGAACACACGCGGTGGGCAGTGAGCCTTCCTCGCCCAGGCCCAGGAAGGCCACTTCCCTCAAGACCCCAACTCTACTCTGGGCGCTCAAAGGGGTCCGAAAAGGGCGGGGTGGGGGTGGGGAGCTCCTCCAGATCAGAGGCCCGGGCGGGGGAGCAGGGGTGTCTGGGGGGGTAGGATGAGCGCGCACTCCCACCCGCGCGCGCTCACTTGAACACGTCGGGGTCAATGGCGCCACCCGCCGCCTGCGCCAGCTCGTAAAGTTCCATCTCCTCGGCGGTCAGCACCTTCTTCCGCCGCAGCGCGAGCTTCTGCAGGGCCGCCTCCAGCCCCGGGGGTGCTCCCGGCCCGGGGCTCGCGCCCGGGGCCGCCACGTACCCGGCTAGCGGGAAGACGAGCGCCCCGCCCCGCCGCGCTCCCTCCTCTGACCCCGCCTCCGCCGGGCCCCTCCGGCAGCTCCCACAGCGCCTTCTACTGGCTCCGCCGGTCGCTTCTCTCCCTGAAGCGCTACCGCCTGGCCTGCCCCGCAGCCCTACAGCAGAGGGCGCAAACCGGTTTTTCTCCTCTCCGCCATTCGATCCGCAGAAATTTACCTGCGGGATGATGAGGGATAAAAGCAGAAAAATGTGCATCTTTAGCCCAGAAAGCTGATAGCCTGCATAGTTTTGATAAGGATCAAATAAGTACTGGTTGCTACATTCTTAAAGGGTCTCATGACTGCCTGTATGTCTCATCGATAGTTAATACCAACTGAATGATAAGCACCAGAGAAATCTTGTGACAGTAGTTTTAGGAGTAGAAATTGCAAGAAGACATTTATGATCTATACTCCCTGCACGTCCTCTCCCCCTTGAACACTAAGCATATAACCACTAGCTTCATACAGCAAAAATGCAGCTCTTTCGGCCCACAAGTCCTGTATCGTGCTACCTAAATGAACTTACTAAGTTGCACGGGTCATCTCAAGAATTCTTTTTTGAGGGTCGCACTCAATGATCCCACAACAGGGAGACGTGTTAGGCGTAGGGGATACCGTGGCGGACCTCAGAAACCCGTTTCTGGGCCATCAGGGTCGGTCCGCATTGGTCGTTCTCGCTTGGGCAGCAGCACCCAGGGCAGTGCCTGGCATATTGAAGGCGCTCAATACGCTTACGTCTATCGTAAGAAGGTCAGTCAATCAATCAATGCACAGTGTATGATTTTTCCGCTCCAGTTCCCCATTAGAGGGCGCGCTTCCAGGACCTCAATAAACGGCTTCTCTTTAGCAGGCGCACGCGCGCTCCTTCCAGGGCACACGGAACTCTGGGCTAAGGGACACAGCTGCCCCCGCTGCTCACGCGCATCCGGAGGTGTAACCCATAAACCCCGCCGGCCTTCACTTTGCGCACGCGCCCTTTGAGGTAACTGCTCGCGGAGGTAGCGGTGCGTTTCCCGCCAGGCCAGGGGAGGCGTGACGCCAAGCGCAGCTTGATGACGACATTTCGGCGCCGGGCAGCCGAATGGCGGTCTCCGTTCCTTAGGCGGGCGACTTTATGGGTCCCACAGGTGAGTGGTTGGGGCCGCGTGCGGGACGGCCCCCGCGTTCCGGGCCCCCCCCCCCTTCCGGACCTCCGCCTAAGTCATTTCCGTTTCTAGGCGAGCCGCAGGCCTTAGGCCCGGCGCCGGTAGCTCTGCCCCCGGCCGGGCGGGCAGGCTGGGAAGCCAAGGGCTCGGCTGTGCGCTCATGCCGTCTTCCAGGGCTGCGCACTCGTGCCACCTTCTCGCGCGCCTCGCACACCCGGTCCTGGTGGGTGCTTGGTTAACGTTCGTTGACGGGTTGGCGGAAGGAGAGATCCAAGTTAAAGTTGAGCCTTGGGCTCCACAGGCTGTGTGGGAGGAAGAGCCGGGTGTGGATTCTCGCCTGACTCTTCCTCCCTGTGTGGACCGACCTTTGTGAGCCTCAGTTTCGTCTTCTGTAATATGGAGCTCCCATGCTCACTTAACAGCATACTTGTGAGCATACTCTGGGAACATACTCTGCTTCTCAGAGCGCAACCAAAGGGAGGCCTTGGCAGTAGTGTGATTTGCTTGGAATGACTGGCGATGCCTCTCTGAGAAGAAACCCCAGCAGGATCTGAAGCAGCCATTGAAGAAAGTGGGTGTAAAGTGGCGGATGAAGGGAACACTTGGTACACAGCGGAGAACGGTGTGATGGACGAGCCAGGCTGTGGCAACGTTAGAGAACAGGGCAGACGAGACACTGCCCTCTCTTGGAAATACTCCTTGTTTTGGTGCCTCTGGGCCTCAGTTCTTAAGCTGCTGCCTATGCAGGCTTTGTCTAAGAAGGAGGTGCTTCCACCTCATCATCTCTAAAGCTCTGCCCTTTGCAAACAGGCCAAGATTTTATGCTGCTTTGATCCTTCTGCTTTGGTCATCTTAATCAGTGTTCTCCTGGCCACTTGGTTCAGGAGCAAAGTGTTTACATTTTCCTTGAAACTGAATTTGATAGCGGGTGCCTGGATGGCTCGGTTGGGCTTGATTGATCACTCGTGGTTTTGGCTCTGGTCACGGTCTTGCTGTTCATGGGTTCAAGTGCAGAGCTTGCTTGGGATTCTCTCTCTCTCTCTCTCTCTCTCTCTCTCTGCCCCTCCTCTGCTCATGTGCTCTCTCTAAATAAATAAATAACCATTTAAAAAAGACACCTGAATTTGATAGCTAATCTCAAGAATTGAAGAAAACCTGGAAGATGCTTATATTGCCAAGAAGCAGAGATGCACATCTCCCCTCAACTCCACTGCCTCACAGCCTCCTTGCATCTAGTCTTTCTCCATCCACATACACTTTCATTTGCCACCTCAGCACCTTTACTCTTGCTGTGGGCACAGCTGTGCCAGGAAAGCCATCATCAGTGGGACTCGGCAGGCTCCCTTCCTGTTCAAGTCTGGATATTTTCCGTTTCTGACCTGGGTGGTCAGAGAGAAGGGAATCTAAAGAGTTGCTCCTGATTTTCTGATGGCTTGTTCGAAAGCTTCCTCCAGCTTGCTCATCCCCTCCATTCATTCTCATAGAGCACAGGTGACATTCGGGAGATTCACCCACCTGTCTCTGTGGGAGATGTGTTAGGAGATGAGTGTATTAGAGTCTTGACTCTGCTGACTGAGGGCAAGTGAGTTACCTCCTCTCTGCTGCTAGTTCTTTATCTGTATTGGCCCAGCAGATTGTTGTGAGGAAGTATAGTCTGTTCTTGCTTAACAAACTTAGCAGCTTAAGACTGCGTCCATTTATTATCTCACAGTTCTATAGTCAAGTCCAGGAGGGCTTGGCTGGATTCTCTGCTTAGGATATCACAAGACTGAAATCAAGGTGTTGGTTGGCTTTGCTGTTACCTAGAGGCTCTCAGGAAAAATCTTTCCAAGCTTCTTCGAGTTGCTGGCAGAATCCACTTCCTTCGGGCTGCAGAACTAAGGTCCCCATTTCCTTACTGGCTGGCAATGGGAACTGCTCCATATCTTAGGGTCCGCCCACTTGAGACTTCAATTGTGTCTGCAGAATTCCTTCACAGGACCTGCATGAGCATTTGGTTGAATCGTGGAGGGCTATCTTTAAAATTCTGCCTACCACTGAGTATTAAATGAGGAAATACGTGCAGGGTCCTTAGAACCAGGCGTGCCACACAGTAAGTGCTCTACAAGCTTTACAGATTCGCCACTGCGAACTCGGCTCTGAAGCTGGCCACCACGTACTGCATCAGAACAGCGTTTTTGTAAAACGTGAAACTTGGCAGCACAGGCTGTGCTGTAGTATAGTGTCGTGTGGCAGATGTTGAGATTTCGCCTTGGTTTTTTCACAGTGGTTTCCTAAGGTGGCCGTTTTCAACGTTCCCCAGGAGGCTGCTATGGCGTTCCCTCACCTGCAGCAGCCCAGCTTCCTCCTGGTAAGTGTCAGTTGCCCGCGTGAGGGTCGGTGAGATGATGGTTCTACAGCTGAGGGACTTGAGAGTCCTATCCACTGACTTGAACTTTGCACTGGTGGTTTTCTGAGGGGCATGTGAGGAAAAGAACGTTGGACTTGGGATTAGAATCCTTAGACTTGGCTCTGCCCCCTAATGGTGTAGGACCTTGGGTTTACTCAACCTCTGAGCCCTGTTTTTCTTATCTACAAGAGGAGTTTCTTACCTACAAGATAAGTTGATTCACATGCCATTTTTACTGCTTCCTGAGGTCTGGGGAGGAGCGCGGGAAAAGATATACATCAGAATTTTCATGTCTTGTAAACCTTTACACATTTATGGGATATTCTAATAATCGTACTGTCATCCCTGGACAATGGAGGGGCAGGGACCCTGCTGTGCTGGGGGCAACCAGGACTGTACTCTAAGTATTAAACATGACACCAAGAAGTTAGGTGTGAGGCAGATATCAGGGTGAGGATTCCTAATTTCAGGTCCCAGAAGATACTTCTCGTAAACATTTATTCAGAAGGACATCCTTCCATGGTGCACCCTCTAGAGCCAACAGATGCAGTGCCTCTGGCATCGAGTGGGTAGAGACCAGGCATGCTGCTAACCTACCCACCCTCCGTGGCTGCAACAGCCCAGGTTTCCACCTCTGACTGAGACACCACCTTCATTTAGAGGTGGCTAAGGCCTTAGGTATCCTTGGGCAAAGCCCCCTTGGTTCACATTCCGATATTTTCTCCTGATCTTAATCCATACCCCATGACCTTGGGTAGATTTCCTTCATTCTTGTCCTGAATTTCCTAGCCTGTCCATCACCTTCATGATTAGTGTCAACATTTGGTTAAAGCTATCTATCATTTCTCACCTGCGTGCCTCGTTTCTTAAGATAGTGAGTTTAGTTGGTTTGTTACCTACTGAATAAAGGGTAGCTTGGTTAAGAGGCCTTCTGTCACTCTCATTTTGCTGGGCATCCTCACTGATGATCACAGTGGGGTCATCACAGGGGGTCGTCACATGGGAAATTTCCAGTTCACGTGTATACACTCAGTGAGTACCCTGTGGTCTCTGAGGGGTGTCCTACGCCTAAGCATCCTCTTCTGGTTGTGGGACTGACCCTGGAGCTGACCCCCTGCTTATGGATTGTGTGGAAGTCACCTCGGTCATGCAAATGTGCAGTTCTCTGCTATAAGTGGGGATGCCTGACAGAGGGTGCAGGGAAGAAGCCTGAGAGTTGGCGATGTAGAGAGCCAAGGCGTCTCCTAGTCGTGTCCTTTAGGCCACTGACACAGGCACGAGGTGCCGGGGAACCAGGCCGGTGGTATGTCTGACTCCTACCTATCGTTTGGATTTCTGTTTTGATTCGAGCCAGGATAACTGCAAAAGCCACCAAGTGAATATGCTCATGATCTTTTTGGTTTGTTCTATCTTCTAGGCTAGCCTGAAAGCTGACTCTGTAAATAAGCCTTTTGCACAGCGGTGCCAAGACTTGGTTAAAGTCATTGAGGATTTTCCAGCAAAGGTACAGCTGTGCTAGCATCTCCTTGGGGCATGTCTCATACTCGTTGAAAAACTTTTTTTTTTAAGTTTATTTATTTTGAGAGAGAGAGAGAGAGAGACAGACAGAGAGACAGAGAGACAGACAGAAAGAATATCCCAAGCAGACTCTGTGCTGTCCAGGCAGAGCCCTGTGCAGGCCTTGATCCTGTGAACTGTGAGATCATGACCTGAGTGGAAATCAAGAGCCAGATGCCTAACCGACTGAGCCACCAGGCGCCCCTGAAAAATGTTCTTATATAAGCCCCTGATTCCTACCTCTGAGCATTGCCCTGGACAGAGGCTTGACCCAGTATTGTAACTGTCGCGTGTATGGACACATTTAAACATGTCAGCATGTAGGCCAGCGGTTCTCAGCCACAGGTGCTTCTGTCCTGCATGGGATACTTAGCACCGTCTGGAGACATTTTTGGTTGTCACACAGGGGAGGGTGCTACTGGCATCAAGTGGGTAGGGACCAAGTGTGCTAGTAAGTATCCCCAAATGCACAGGACAATCCCCGCCCCAACAAGGAAGCATCCAGCTCAAAAAGATTGAGAAACCCTGATGAAAATACTGAAAAGATACATTTAAATCACACCCAATTATCAAATAGTAGTGTAAGCCCAGGCAGCTGGCCTGGACAAGGATTCTCACCGATGATCAGAGGAATGTCATCAGGGGTGGTCAGTGACTCCAGACATTTCCAGTTCATGTGTACACACTCCATGAACAAGGTGGGCAGTTTGTGGCACGGGGCTGGACTGGGTGGGAGGCTCACGTGGCATGGAGCCCGGCAGTGGGCACCGGTCCTCAGCAAGCCTGCCCGCAGCCTCCCCTGCACACCCATTTCAGGAGCTGCACGCCATCTTCCCGTGGCTGGTAGAGAGCATTTTCGGCAGCCTGGACGGTGTCCTCGTTGGCTGGAACCTCCGCTGCTTACAGGGGCGAGTGAGCCCTGTGGAGTACAGCATTGCAATGGAGTTTCTAGACCCCGGGTAGGTAGGTTTGTCATCCGAGAGGGGCCGGATGTTTCCTCATGGTGATCCCATTCTTGAAGCACTGAATTTCTCAAAACTCAGAAACCGTCAAAGCAAGATGGTTTGCAGTTCGTTGCCCTGTTTTTGTTGTTTTAATTTCATCTCCAGTGGCCCAATGATGAAGTTGGTTTATAAGCTCCAGGCGGAAGACTATAAGTTTGACTTTCCGGTTTCCTACCTGCCTGTAAGTAAGCCGTGGGGTGAGAGCCGTGCTCGGCCAGAGCACCCTGCACAGCGGCTGCGGCCGTGGGGGAGGCGGGCAGGGCTTGAGGGGCTGCGGCAGTGGGCACGGCACCATGGTGTCTGCTCAGGGCCCAGGGGCCGTGGCACATAGAACTTCAGTGGCTACTTTTTTTAAAGATCATTCCAGGGGCGCCTGGGTGGCGCAGTCGGTTAAGCGTCCGACTTCAGCCAGGTCACGATCTCGCGGTCCGTGAGTTCGAGCCCCGCGTCAGGCTCTGGGCTGATGGTTCAGAGCCTGGAGCCTGTTTCCGATTCTGTGTCTCCCTCTCTCTCTGCCCCTCCCCCGTTCATGCTCTGTCTCTCTCTGTCCCAAAAATAAATAAACGTTAAAAAAAAAAAAAAATTTAAAGATCATTCCAAACTCTGCCCATGGGGAAGGCGCCACACTCCTGGTTTGTACCTGGCTGAGTGGCAGGCAGGGCCATGTGACCAGTTGCTGTTTTTCTGAGTCTCCGGTCCAGAGGGCAGAATTAAGGGATGACTTGTTCAGGGGGTTTGAGGAGCAAAGAAGACGGGGAACATCAAGTGCTTGACAAGGCTCAGAAACTCAAACAGCTGCTGCCCTTGCTGTTTGCGGGTGTTCCTCAGGATGGCGTGAACAATTCCGAGTGGAGGCCCTCTTGCGCTGGTGCTACCCAGAGGACGGCACCACTCCCCCAGGCAGGGTCTGAGTGCCTGTGGCCTCCACCGCACCCCTCCCAAAGGCTGCACTGCATGGGGCGCCCTGCCAGAGCCTGTCCACAAGCCCAACACGCTCTCTCCGCAGGGCCCCGTGAAGGCATCCATCCAGGAGCGCGTGCTCCCCGACAGCCCCCTGTACCACAACAAGGTCCAGTTCCCCCCGACGGGGGGCCTCGGCCTGAACCTGGCCCTCAGTATCCTTTGTCAGTCCCCCAGGGGTGGGGAGGCCATGGGTGGCCAAGACGTAATGCTGAGGGTGGTCCAACAACCCCTGCCTGTTTGCCCCCTGACACTGCCGTCAGATCCGTTCGAGTACTACATGTTCTTCTTTGCGTTGAGCCTCATCACTCAAAAGGTACGAAAGGGATGCCCCTAAGCAGCTCTTTACCAAAGCCCCCATGAAGGGTGGGGGCTGTGGCCTAGGACTTTCTTTCTCTTCCGTCTCCACCTCATTTCTCCAGCTCCTCCTTTGCATCCTCCTCCAGCCTTCGCCCTTCAGGCCATTCTCACTTAGTGAGGATGACAGGCTGGTGGGCGGATTTGACAGGTCATGTGGGGTGACCTGGGTGCCTCGAGTGGTAGTCAGGAAGGCTTCCCACAGGAAGTGCTTACTGGGCATGGGCGCAGGGCAGAGGTGCCCAGGAAGTTTGCTGTACATCATCTTCCCATGTGCCGAAAAGGACTGTGGGGTCTAGCCCCCTGTGGTGGGAACTTTGCTCCTGGCACTGCCCAAGGTGCTTGTGTTCGGGCCCTTGGGATATGGCCCATGTCCCAGGGCTCATGTGCAGTGATTTGAGCCCTGCAGTTGCTGGGGTTAGCAGCCAGGGTGGCACCCAGAGCTACACACCAATGCAGATTTGCTTTTCCAGCCACTCCCTGGGACTCTCCACATACGAACTTCAGACTGTGCCTATTTCATCCTCGTGGACAGATACCTGTCATGGTTCCTGCCCACAGAAGGCAGTGTGCTCCCCGCACTCTCCTCCAGTCCTGGGGGGCCCAACCCCTCACCTGCTCCCAGGTAAGGCTCTCTGGTTGCCCTGGCCCTTGGCCTGGGGTGGCCCAGCCCTGTGGCTAGCCTTTAAGGCCTGGTTCTTCCATGAGGGGGTGGTCTGGTCAGCGGGCATTGCTCATAGGGACAGTAGTGCCACTCTTTGTTCATGGTGTCCCAACTTTTCTTATGCCTGAGATCTCAACCCCAGCTGCCCTAGCACAGACTGGAGAGGAGGGTAAAGGAGGACATCTGTGTGGGTTTTCAGTGATTAGGTCCTGTGGCCACAAGGACGAGGGCTGGCTTTGGTCTGGGAGTGGGCTGGGTTCTGCCCACAGCAGCCCTCCCCACATGTGCATCCAAGCCCCACACTGAAGCGGTGTGTTGCCAGGGCTGATTGATGGCACTAGGCAGGTGGTGCTGGAGAGGAAGGGGCTGTGGGCAGGCCACAGCAGGGCTGACATGTGGAGGAATAAGAACAGGAAGAATGTGTGTAGGCTGCAGGACCAGGCCTTGGCCTGAGCCAGAGGCCCTGGGGCAAAAAGCCTTTCGTGCCAGTCCAAGGCTGGGCTGTGGCTAGACCGTGCAGGACGGGAGTGTACAGCCAGCCTCAACTCGAGGGTGAACTGAGGCCTTGGCGGGGTGCATTTAGCCAGTGGCTCATTGGCCGCCTCTCCCCAGGAGACGCTCCTGACCTGGGAGCTGCCAGCTGTGCTCCTCACCCTCCTCAGTCTTGCTGGTGTGCCTTCTTCCCTGGGAGGCAGGTTCAGGCCCACCCCACATCTGCTGACATGTGCCGTGCTGTGACCCAGACCTCACATGTGTGCACAGATGTGCCCAAGGAGGGGGGATTGAAAAGAGGAGGTGGGGGCACGGAGGTGGGGAGAGGCTGCCCCGGCATCAGTAATGCTGCGGCCAAGAAGGACCAGGGCTGGCCAGGTTCACACCCTCTCAGAGGCAGGTTTCAGCTGCCCAGCTGTTCTCTGGGCCCGATTTTGTTGGCTTGTTTTAACATAGAATTTCAGACTTCTAGAAAACTTGCCACAATAACAAAAAACTTTCATAAGTCCTTCACCTACGTTTGTGAATCATTCCATTCTTTATCTGTGTGTGTTTTTCCTGGGCCATTTGAGTAAGTTATAAATGCAATGCCTGTTCCCTCTTAATGTCTTGGAGTGTATTTCCTAAGAGCCAGTGCATTCTCCTACACAGCCTCCTGCACTTCTATCCAAGTCAGGGAATTAATATTGCTACCCGGCTGCCATCTAATCCTCAAACCCCATTCGGGCTGCACTGTCTACCCCACTAATGTTTGCCACCTGGCTGGGATCCGGGGGAGGGTTACTCTCTGTGTGTGGTTGGCTCTGGTCCCCCTCCAGTCTGGAACACTCTCTCAGTCTTTCCCTGTTTCCTGACCTCAACACCTTTGAAGCGTGCAGCCTGGAGGTGTGCAGAATGCCCTTATCTTAAGTTCTCTGGTATTTCCTAGTGATTAGACCCAGCAGCCCGTGGAGTCTGTGTGCTTGCAACATTGTCTTGATCGCTGGGCCAAGGGGGTGTTGGCCAGGTTTTCCTACCATAAAATTAAATGGGTCCTCTGTGCCTAAATTAATTAACAAAAGGGATTTGTTGGGAAGATCTACTGAGACTCTGTAATTATCAGTGGCGTTCGTGTCCCTTGACGATCGTCAGCCAAATCAGTTATTAATTGGTTGGTTGCCAGATGGTAGCTGTCTGGTTTCATCCTATAGTTATCAGTGGGCATTCTGTGGTAGGAAAGAGTTTTCTTCCTGTCTGTTGATGGTGTGTATCGATATGGATTTGTATGGATTTGGGGGTCGTTCTATGATTCAACAAGTGGTAATGGTTACTGTTGCCAGTGATGTTGATGTTGAGATTGCCCCTGGTTGTGCCAGCAGGATCCCCTAACGAAGGCCTTTTCCTGTGTCTCCCTCAGAACACCAACCATGCCCTTCGCTTCTTATGGCCTCCACCACACCAGCCTCCTAAAGCGACACATCTCTCATCAGACATCTGTGAATGCAGACCCTGCCTCCCATGAGATCTGGAGGTCAGAAACTCTGCTTCAGGTGAGCGCGAGGAGGCTCTTCTCATCTTCTGTTTCAAAATAAACTGCCTGGCCACCTTCCACCCCCAGGGGCAGAGGCCTAAAGACTGTCCTCAGCCTGAAAGTGGTTCTGAATTGTTGGTGTTCTCCTGCTGTGGCGTGTGGGAATCAGACTAGAAGAAACGTGCCCATGTGTCTAACCTGTATGTCATTGGTAGTATTTTTCATCCCAGCGTCCCCTTTCCAAAGACTTTTGTCTTTCTCATGGTAATATGAGCGCTGCTCAGTTTCCATTGGATCCGTGTAAAAGCTTTCCCCACCTTCGACATTTTCAACCTGTTCCCACGTTGCTGGAGATGTTTCCTGTGATCACCATCATTTGGATATTAAACCCCTGCCCCAGTAGCGTTTTTGTTGTTGTTGTTTGGTTTTGTTTGTTTGTTTTATTTTAGGGAGAGGGCGCATGCACACGAGCAGGGGAAAGGGGCAGAGGGGGCGCAAGAGAGAATCTTAAGCAGGCCCCATTCTCAGCGCAGAGCCTGACACAGGGCTTGATCTCATGATTCGTGAGATCGTGACCTGAGCCGAAATCAAGAGTCCAATGCTTAACCAACTGAACCACACAGGTGCCCCAGAGTTCAATAATGTTCTGTCACGTGGATATTCCCCTTTTTGTGTTTCTGTTCATCTATGGATGGCCACTTGGGTTGTTAGCACATTTTAGCTATTGTGAATAGCTGTTTCTACATGGATGTACAGATATCTCTTAGAGACTCTGATTTCGGTTCTTTGGGGTATATACCCTGAAGGGGAATTGCTGGGTCATATGATAGTTCTATTTCATACTTTAAGGAGCCGCCATACCATTCTCCACAGTGGCCGTACCATTTTATATTCCTGTCAGCGGTGCACGACCTTACCAATGCCCATCATTTTCTATCTTTTAGTATAGCCATCCTCATGGATGTGAGGTGGTGTCTCCCTGTGGTTTTGATTTGCACCTCCCTCATGGTTGATGATTTGAGTATCTATTCATGTCCTTATCGGCCATTGGTACGTCTTTGGCGAAACGTCTGTTCAAGTCCTTTGCCCATTTTTTAATTGAGTGGCTTTATTTTTTTGTGGTTGAGTTTTAGGAGTTGTCTTTCTATTCTGGGTATCCGTTCTTTATCACATACACGATTTGTAAATACTTTCCCCCATCCTGTGGGTGACCTTTGTCTGTGGATAATGTCTTCTGACGTGCAAAATATTTTTGAATTTTCATCAAGTCCAATTTGTCTGGTTTCTTTTGTTGCCTGTGCTTTTAGAGCTAGAAATCATAGCCCAGTCCAGGGTCCTGAAGCTTTCTGCCCACAGTTTTTGCTAAGAGTTTTAAGTCTTAGCTCTTACATGTACGCCTTTCATCCATTCTGAGTTATTTATTATTCATGGTGTGAAGTAAAGGTCCAGCTTTATTCTTTTGCATATAGATATCCAGTTTTCCCAACACCGTTGGTTGAAAAGAACTGCCCCTGGAATGGCTGTGATACCTTAGATGGAAACCATTTGACCATCCAGTGCTCTCTTGCAGGTTTTTGTTGAAATGTGGCTTCATCATTATTCCTTGGAGATGTACCAGAAAATGCAGTCCCCTCACGCCAAGGTAGGTTGCCACACTTTTTCACCCCCTCTGCTCTGGCCCTCGTGTGCCTGGTCCACCTGCTGCTTCTTGTCCTTGATCTCAGCTCGTTGTCAAGGGCTGGATGGTGGGAAGCAGAAACTCACCATCACCCCTTACTCTGATGCCGGACGGCAGGTGGGTTTCATTCTGGGGTGGGCTTGCACCCTGCGGGCTGGAGGCCTGTCCTCTCTGGGGTCCTCCCCATGCTATTTCCAGAGCCCCCTCCCTGGCAGCCGGAATGGCTGAGGTTGTGGTGCTCGTGCTCTGGGGCCAGGAGAGCTGCGGATGCCTCTGGGAGTCACATCCGGGCCTGTTCCCTCTGCTATCACAGCGTCTCCTGCTTTCCTGCTGAGGTGGCACCCGGCCGACTTCGCTCACCTTGGTGCCCGTACTGCCTTCCACCTCCTCCAGAGCATTGGCAGGCAGCCCTTTCTGCAGTGGGTGGGATCTGATGCCTCCCTGCATGCAGCCTGGCCTGTCTCCTCCTCTTTTTCCCTTCTCTTCCCTCACAGGGCAGCATGCTCATTTGCAGAGGCGTGAAGGCAGCTGTGTCCCTGGAACGTTCCCAGGGCCGGCAGACTCGTCAGAGTACAACAGCTCTGTTCGCCTCTTACTAGGCAGGGTGGGCACCTAGGTTCACGCTCCGTGAAACCGCCTGAAACGTGTGAACTGGGGCCTGTAACCAACTGTGTGATCTGTGGCTTCTGTGCACTTCTGTGTTTGCTGCTCAGACTTTGCTTTTGTCAACGCCAGACAGAATTCTTGAGAGATTCCTTACGAATTAACACTCTAGAGGCTAAAATTCACGGGGGTGGCCTGTGACCTTCCCTCTGTGATTCCAGCAAGTGGTGGTGGTTCTGCAAAGTGTTGGCAACCAGTTCTGCTTCTCTGCTGCCCTTCTGAGTACCCATTTGGGGAGCAGCCCCCAACCACTGCTCTCTTAAAGTGCAGAGTGACCCAAATCTCTGTCCTTGACATCACAGGGAACAGAGGGAAAGCCAGAACTCTGTCTTGGGCCTCTCGTGTTACTAAGTGCTTGCACTGCCATTGCTGCTTCCACAGTGGACTGGCTGCATGTTCCTGGCTGGTGCACGGGGGTCAGGGGCCAGGCTTCCCCCTAGGGCCCTGGGGGCTCACTCAGCCCCTGTGCATGTGGCTTTTGCAGAGGCCGGGGCTGCTTTGCTGCATTGCCTTCCCATCTGCTCGTTCTGTCTTCTGAGCCAGGGGGAGCACATTCACTGTCATTTTTAGCAGATCTGCCAGTCACAGAGGTCCTCTAGGTTGTCTCCTGTGAGGATCCCGAGCCCTATACGAGGGAGGAGGGTGGGCCGTCCCTGCCGGAGCAGGGGAGCCTTCCCCTTCTTCCTCACGTTTGCTTCCTCTTGGCCAGACCACAGGGCAGGGGAGAGCTGCTCAGAATGACTGGTAGTCAGGGGGCGACTGGGAAGCCCCCACCAGGTACCCATTGAGGTGTTTAGTTGTGTTTTGTTTTGTTTTGTTTTGTTTCCTATTTGTCTTTGCCTCCTATTGAGGCTGAAAGCAAAACCTAAGAAAACCTGGTGTGTGGGAAGGGGAGAAGGACAGCCATGGAGGTCTGCTTCACCTGAGGCTCCTTACCATTTACCCAGGCCTGTGCTGTGCCGTTTGGAAATCCTAGCCTTGGGGTCAGTTTTCCTGATGTGAAAGATGCAGGAAACGCAGCTCTGAGAGGTCCCATGGTGCTTCCATGCCTAGCCTGGGTCCGGAGTGTATGCTCGCTCCTTACAGCCCGGGCCTCTGCTCTGCCCCAGCTTACTGGGCAGGGAGGGCTTCAGGAGAGTCAGATGGTCGGTAAAGACCGCATATTCCTGCAGGACACTGTGGGGCCTGCACTGTGTTCCTGCAGGCTGGGCAGACCCCCAACAGGGGAACCATGTGCTCCCTGATTCCTCACTGAGAGCTGTCGCTGAGCCCGGGTCTGGCCCAGAGGAAGGCCATGAAGGGCAGACACCTCCTTGCTGTGCTGCTTCCTGCCCCTGCTCTGCGCGTCTGTGGCTGTGCCTGTCTCCTCGAGGTCTGGCACATGCATTCTGACCTCTCCCGTGTGAAGCATGGTACGCGGTGGGAGGCATGGCCCTCCCAGGGCAGGATGTGTGCCAGGGCCGGCTCTGGGTTGTGCTTGGCTAAAGGGGACTGCTTTAGCAGGCCTTGTCGCTGCAGCGGGGCAGGGCAGAGGTGGGGTAGGGGTGGACAGCTTAAGCCAGCTCTGCTGTCATCCCCCATGGCCCAGGCTGTCCCAGCCTCAGGGTTCCAGCTGCCTCTGGGTGTGTGTGGCCGTGACCAGATTCTTGGGGCCCGTCGGGACTGATGGAGGGCTCTGTGTGTCTGGAGTTGGGGAGTCCTGGTGAGGTACGAGAGGTGGGTCTCCCAGGATTCGAACCCATGAGTGTTCACGTTACCTTTAACGATTTCGGGAATGTGGGGTGTGGAAGGTGTCAGGCCTGGTGAGCTAAACCTTGCTTGCCTCTGTGCCACCCTGGGAATCAGCCCCATTCAGGAGGGGTCGCTGATTGGATCTTTGACACCTAGGAACTGATCTCATCATATATCAGTTTGGTAAATTTCTTCTTGGGACAACACAGGGAAGTCCAATAAGTTACAAATTTTTCTTTCTTGAGCAAAGAGGTCTCCATCTGGAACTAGCTCCTCAAAAATTTCTCTTCTGAGCCTCGGGGCCTTCAGGGCCTTGGTGGCCATCAGTGTGTCCCAGCAGGACTCCTGGGATCCTGGTGGGCTCCAGTGTGCACACGCTGCACACAGAGCATTCAGGGTTGGGGGAGGGCAGGACCCTCTGGAAGGAAAGTGAGTCAGGCTGACCTCAGGGAGCTGGAGAGAACTTCAGGCCCCAGAGACATGAAGGAGGCTGCCCAAGTGACCTTGAGGGTCTGTCTGTCCCTCTGCCTGGCAGGTGGAAGAGCACCCCTTGGGCCTGGCTCTAGTCTGCCCACCAGGAAGGGCTCCGTCTGGGCGGCTGAGAGGGTGGTGTCCCATTGGTCTGAGGCTGCTGGGCTGTGATTGTTTGGATTGTCACTGACGTGCTTTTGTTTTTGTTTTTGTTTTTGTTTTTTGTTTTCTCTCCTTACTTCTGGGCTCACTTTTGTCTTTCTCTCCCTGCTGTCCCCTCCCCGGTCTCTCCCCTCCTGTCCCCTGCCCTGTCCTCTGCCCTCCCTGCCTGTTCTTGGCTTCTCTGTTTTGTTGTCTCTCAGCTGGAGGTTCTGCACTACCGACTCAGTGTCTCCAGCGCCCTCCACAGCCCTGCCCAACCCAGCCTCCAGGCCCTCCACGCCTACCAAGTACTGGCCGCTCTCATATTGTTTTGTTTCACCCCTGCCCTGTGGTGTGAGCCATGGAGCGCATGGCAGTGCAGTGGTAAAGCGAGGGTCCGGCCGGGGGCCAACTGGGGTGATTCAGGCCAATTCCAAGCAGAGTGAGGCCAGTGTGTGTTGGGGATGGTGGCAGGCATCCGTCTTTAGCCTGGCTCAGCCCTCAGCTTGGTAGACTAGCCCGGGTTTGGGGTGTGAGGCCACCAGATCTGCCTGGCCAAGCCCCAAGCCAGTTGGAATGTGGTAGGCTCTTGGGAGTTGGTGACTTCTGTGCTTGGCCCTGGGTTGAGGGAGCGGAAACAGTGTGGCCTTCGCAGTGGCCCGACTCACCTGGCTTTGCGGGCCTGGTACCTAGGAACTGACTGAGCCCAGGGAAGCCCCAAGGCTCATGGTGGCGTGGTCTGTCAGTCCCAAGCCTGTGTGAGGCCAAGGGGCAGGGAGGACAAGGGCTTCGTCCCCTAGCCTGGAGAGGCTGTTGGTCCTTGAGCATGCTGGGGCCTGGCCTCTTGTGGACTTTTGTGCTCCCACAGAGGTAGGCGAGAGCAAGAGAGGGCCTCACGGAGACTGGTCTGCTTTAGGCAGAGATGACCAGTGTGGACGGATTTGAAGTCTTGAGGTCGGTAGATGGAGTGCAGGACTACAGGCTGTTTCAGGGCAGATGGAGTCTGGTAGTTCATGGATTCATGAGATGAATGTCAGGAAGTTTGGGCAGAAAGCATGCATCTAGATCCCATGCTCGAGGCCAGGGGTCTGTCCAGTTCCCCCTCAGTGGGAGCACACCACATTTAACCTGATATTTGAGCACAAGATAAGAAATCACGTTTGCTGGGATGGGGTGGTGAGTGCGCACAGGGTTCCCACTCAGAAGCAGCAGCCACAGGGAAGAGGGAAGAGAATGATCCAGAAGGGCCAGCAGGGGCGGGTTTAGCACAGAAGTGGTACCACTCCAGCATGTGTTGGGGAAGGGCTCACTTGGCCAAGAGCAGCATCCCTGGAGAAAAGTGCACAGCAGGAGGGGGAAGAGCCCTCCCCCCACCCACCATGGGAAGGGTTGCTGAGCTGAGAAGGGCTGGGCCCAGTGAGAAATGCCACTGGCTTTGGGAAAGTGTCCCTAACGGCCATGCGGGTGGAGGAGGCCCACTTACAGCAGCGGTGGCTGGATTCCTGTGGGGATTTGGCTCTCGAGGGTGGGGGGGGTGACAAGGAAGGTTTGGCTTCTGTCCAGAGGGAAGATAGCCCAAGGAGCTTCCCGGTTCAGTGCCAATGCTCTGTCCTCCGCTAGGGAGATGGTGGGTGGGTCGGCGAGGGGCCAGGAATGAGAAAGGGGGAGGCTCCTGGGGGGAGTCACAGCCTGGCAACAGTGCCCTCTGATCCTCCGTTACTGTGAAAATATCTTACGTTTTTTTTGTTGTTCAAATGATGCAAGTTCATCGCCTAAGCTTACAGATAAGCAGAAGAAAATCTCCCGAAGCCCCGTAGCTTCCCCCGCAGTCATATCGAGTCGTGTGGTGTGTTGCCTAGGCCTGTGGAGACAGATCCATGGCAAGGAGAGCGGAGAAGGCAGTGCCGCGGGCAGTGGTGGGGCTGTGACTGGGTACCCGGGCTGTGCCAGGAGGCACGGCTTGTGCCAGCCTCAACGTTGCGCAGGATTTGGACTAGGCTGCCAGAAGCTCTATCGAGGTTGTGGGGGTCCCAGAGGCCTGGGGGGTGAGTGTGGGGAGAGGAGCGCGTCCGGGCACCCCAGAGCTGGGAGCGGGAGGCAGCGTATCCTGCCGGTGCCATCCTCTGCCACTCTGGAGACTCCATCCTGTATTCCGTCACAGAAGAGCCAGCAGACAGGCTTTCCTCTCGGAGCTGGGTCTTAAAGATCCTACCTGAACCTTGTGAATGAGAATTTCACCTGACAAGATAGAAAGCACTCTTGTCTTGTGCTGACGGCAGGGCTGTTAGCAATAGAGGAAGGGCCACCCTGCGCCAAGCCCCAGCTGGCTGTGTCCAGGACAGGAAGTGGATGGAAGGGTGAGGGTTACAGCAGGAGAAGGAATTTGGGAGTGTTTCTCCCTGAAAAAGGAAGCCATGGGCCCCAGCGAGCTGTCTTCATATACCTGGGAGGCAGGCAGGAGACCCTGAGTCCGGATCCAGGGTGGGATACTGGCCTGCCTTGCCCCCTGCTCCTCCTCTGGCTGGCCAGGAGTTGGGGGGGACCCCTGAGGACTTGGCCGGGCAGCAATGACCCGAGTCAACCACAGAGGGTGCAAGAAGCGGTTGGAAGCACACAGGGAAGCATTCAGGTCTGCTTTAGCAAAGCCGTCCCGCCCTGCCTTGCGTGCTCTTAGCGGGTCTCAGAGCTGGCATGCGAGGTCTATCTGCTGCGTGCCAGGCCCAGGGAGGGCCCTGTGGGTGGCCCACACATCCTGTCGGGGAGAAGTGGTCCTGGGCGGGACATACATGGCCAGGCCTGGGGGCCCCACCTGGGACCAGTCTGGGTCCTGACACAGCTCCCCCTCAACCTCAGGAGTCGTTCACACCCACGGAGGAGCACGTGTTGGTGGTGCGCCTGCTGCTAAAGCATCTGCACGCCTTTTCCAACAGCCTGAAGCCTGAGCAGGTCTCTCCCTCCACCCACTCTCACGCCACCAGTCCCCTGGAGGAGTTCAAACGGTGGGTACAGGGCATGCACAGGCCTCCCGTGTCCCTGGCTGCCACTGCCTCCTACTGCACATACTTGTTGCCCACAGTAACCTATCCTTAGGGCGTGGGGTCGGCCTGTGAGGCGTCTGCAGGGTGGGGCAGGTGGGAAATCACCTTGACCCCTCCTGGGTCTGTTTCCCGATGCCTCCTCTGGCTCCACAGGCGGGTGGGGGCTGCCTGGCTGCCACGGCCTTTCCTTCCAGGCCTGCCGTCTTCAGTAGAAAGAGCCAGGCTGGCCAGAAAGAGGCCCCATCTTGTTGCCCTGTCTTGTCCCCTCCTCCCCAGTGTGGGCAGAGTGGAAGATCTACGTTGACCGCACTCAGAATGCCCAGGAAAGCCGATGGGCTGGGAGTGCCTTCACTGCAAAGTGGCTCATTTGTCATGGGAGACTGAGCTCTGTGCTGCACCCTCCCGTTCCTCTTCCCCTCTGCTCCCCCAGTCCTTCTGTCAAAAGGGCCAGGACGGTGGCCTGACTCCTAGGCCAACTGGGGCCAGCAGAGCAGGTGACTTGTGTGTGGTGACCCAAGCAGAGGTGGTCACAGGAGCCATACTAGGTCAACCGCTTGTGTGCTGTGTGTCCTTGGGACATTCCCTAATCTCTCTGAACTTTGGTTTCTCTGTGAAAAATGGGGCCCAAAATAGGAGGCCTTGCCTTCAGGGGTGCCCAGTGTTCACCCCGGCAGAGCTGGCCCTTGGAACCGGGAGCCACTTGGCTCACCTATGAGGGGGCCCTCTCCTCGCCTCCCCTCCCCTGCAGGGCCGCCGTCCCGAGGTTTGTCCAGCAGAAACTCTACCTTTTCCTGCAGCACTGCTTTGGCCACTGGCCCCTGGATGCGTCCTTCAGAGCCGTGAGTGTCAGCCCCATCTTGCTTTCTTTGTCTTTGCCCTCTGTGCCTGATGAGGGAGGTCCCGTGGGGCGGATGCAGGAAGGAATCAGCTATTGCCGCAGAGGGTCACATTGGTGGGTCACATTGTTCTGCTCATTTGAGTTTTCAGAGCCAGCCCCCAGGTACAGAAAAGCTGTCTGCCCTGACCTGGAACCCAGTGGGTCCACGCTGGGTGGGTTCCCAGCCCCACTGAGCATCACAGGCTCCGCTCCCTCAGCTGGGGAAAGCATTCCTGTGTTCCACACGTTCCACACTCGCTTCCAAAGGGCTGGCACGAGGGTTACATATCCTAAGGGTTAAAACTAATGTAACGTTGTGTGTCAGCTATCTGCAGATTAAAAAAATCATTTTAATTAAAGATGAAAAAAGAAACATCATAGGGGATGCGGAGTTCCCTCCTGCTCCCTCTCGGAGTGGCGGGTGGGAAGAGAACGTGGTAACACCTCCAGGAGAACCGAAGCCCCACGGTTAGGATCACCCCCTCCTCACCTGAGCTGCCTGCCGGGAGCCGAGCTCCAGGCCACCCAAGGATCTGGACCAAAGCCCCAGCCCCACAGCCCAGCAGAATGCCAGCCTCCAGGCCCTCAGGGCACACGTGTCCCACCAGGTCCTGGAGATGTGGCTGAGCTACCTACAGCCCTGGAGGTATGCACCTGAGAAGCAGGCTCAGAGCAGCGACTGCCAGGCCCGGTGTGTGTCGGAGAGATGGTGAGCCCCGGCCCGTTGTCCTCCCTAGGGGGACCTGCTTCCAGGTGGGGCACAGGCCCCTCCCTCCTTGACTGTGCTTTGTTGTCTGGGCCCTGGGCTTGATCTCCCACAGAAACAGCTGGTGACTCCTCTGTGCTGTCCCCTTGCCGTTGACTGTCTCCCCTCAGATGTATGTTTGCACTCGCCCCCAAGCACCCCTCGACCCGTCTTCACTAGCGTTCTGCATAGCAGCCACCACCGCCTCCCCTCCCGCCCTCACGGCCAACCCCCCAGCCTCCGCCAGCGCCTCCTCTCCACGACTGCCTTCCTTGTGCTCCTTCTGGTGCCCGGGCCAGCCTCTGCTGCGGAGGCTTTGGCCCTCTCGGGAAGGGCCGCATCCTACAGAGGATTGCGCCGTCTATAGGAGGCCTAGGTCTTCCCTGCCTCCCTTGTGCCTCCTCCCTTTCCCCCACCCCCGGTCCCTCAGCCACGATGAGGTCGTGGCAGGGGAGAACCTGGAACCCAAGGAAGAGAGCGCTAGTGAAGCGGGGGCATAGACTGGTGTAGTCCTGCCTCCAGTGGGAGTTCTGAGCCCTGATGCACTGCCTGGTCCCCAGGGCACCCTTTGTGCAGGAGAATCTGCTGATGTACACCAAGCTTTTTGTGGGCTTCCTGAGCCGCGCGCTCCGCACCGACCTGGTCAGCCCCAAGAACGCGCTCATGGTATTCCGAGTGGCCAAAGTCTTTGCCCAGCCCAACCTGGCTGAAATGATCCAGAAAGGTAAGCCCTCAGCCAGAGGGAAGCAGCACTTAGAGAGGGACCCACGGACCCTGCATGTGCCTCACGGGCTCGCGGTGGGCTGGCAGAGGTGCCACGGGGACTCCTGGTGCACGGTGGCGGGGTGGACGTCGGAGCCTAGCGGCATCCTGCCTTCCCTGTGGCACGCGTGCCGGGCAGGAGCTGCGGGGGTGCTGGGCGGGGGAAGCAGAGCTCAGAGCTGTGTCTCCCTGGTGACTCTTGGTGGCATCAGAAAGCAGTCTTGGCCCGTGTCGTGTCTTAGATGGCTTTATCGGGTGTTAGCTTCTCTGGTTTTCTTTTGTGCATGTCGGCCTTCCTGTTGAGACTGGTGGGGGCTCCAGGAACATTAGGAGTTGGGCCCCTGTGCCACTCGGTCCCTATCCCTCGGAAGCCTCAGCGGCACCCAGGAAGCCAGCCAGCGGCTACTGGCTGTTTGGTGCCATGGAAGCTGAAGCCAGAGTCGGGTTCTGCTTTCCAGGGGAACAGCTGTTCCTGGAGCCAGAACTCGTCATCCCACACCGCCAGCACCGACTCTTCACAGCTCCCACTTTCACCGGCAGCTTCCTGTCCTCGTGGCCCCCAGCCGTCACAGACGCCTCCTTCAAGGTGAAGAGCCACGTTTACAGCCTGGAGGGCCAGGACTGCAAGTACACCCCAATGTTTGGGCCCGAGGTGCGGACGCTGGTGAGTTGGGGCTCCCCCAGGCCACACGGCCGTCCCGAAGCCGTGGCAACAGCAGGGCCAGGGAGAGCACACGTGTTGTAGGGAAGGAGGAAGGTTGGGTGTTGGTGGACGCTGCTGTACCTTGGCTTTTTTTCTTTTTTCAGTGCGGTCTACGTTTTTTCTGATGATAAAGGCAGCACTTGCTAGAAAGTTTTCACATTTAGAATATGGGCGTCTTGGGGCGCCTGGTGGCTCAGTGAGTTAAGTGTCTGACTTTGGTTCAGGTCATGATCTCAGGGCTCCTGAGTTTGAGCCCCACATCGGGCTCTGTGCTGACAACTGGAGCCTGGAGCCTGCTTTGGATTCTGTGTCTCCCTCTCTCTCTGCCCCTCCCCTGCTCACAGTCTGCCTCTGTGTCTCTCCAAAGGAAATACACACACACACACACACACACACACACACACACACACACACAGAATATGCACGTCTTAGTCTTGAAAGACCCTGGCCTCCTCCTGGCCTGCTGGGGGCCCCCAGGTCCGCCTGCCAGCCTGTTTGGTGGCTGGGTGGCGTGCGGTGGCACCACCCGAGCTGGCTGACCTGCCCCCATGCCCCGCAGGTCTTGCGCCTGGCTCAGCTCATCACGCAGGCCAAGCAGACTGCCAAGTCCATCTCTGACCAGTGCGGGGAGAGCACGGCCGGCCGCCCCTTTCTGTCGTGGCTGGGCTTCTGCTCCACAGACACGAACGGCTCCTACGCAGCCAACGACCTGGACGAGATGGGGCAGGACAGTGTCCGCAAGACAGACGAGTACCTGGAGAAGGCCCTGGAGTACCTGTGCCAGATGTTCCGAGTACGAGCCGGGGGAGCTGTCCCCTTCCTGGCGTTCGGTCCCGTGGCCCTCATCCCCTGCCCAGCCCGTGGGAGATACAGCCCGTGCCCACGATGTCACGTCTGGGCCCCCTTGCTGTCGCCGTTAGAGGCCCAGGGGGGCCAGTCTCCTCCCTTCACCCCGAGAGTGAAGGCAGGTAGCAGGAAGCGGCACTGCCTCCTCACGGGGCTTCCTCCCTCACAGCTCAGCGAGGCTCAGCTCACCCAGCTCACGCTTGCCTTGGGGACAACTCAAGATGAGAATGGGAAGAAGCAGCTCCCAGACTGCGTCGTGGGGGAGGACGGGCTCATCCTCACGCCCCTGGGCCGGTACCAGGTAAGGGCCACACCCCGGAGGGCTCCGCTCTCCTGGCGGCGTGGCCGTGGCTCCCGCTGGCCGAGCCTCCGAGCCCTGTTGTCCCGGCAGGCCCGGCAGCGGAGACCGCACTTGTGAGGCGTCGCAGAGGTGTGTTCGCAGGGCTGCTCGCACGGCCCAGGTTTCACCCGGGGCTCGCCTCCTTTGCTGCTTCTAGATCATCAATGGGCTGCGAAGGTTTGACATCGAGTACCAGGGTGACTCAGAGCTGCAGCCCATCCGGAGCTATGAGATCGCCAGCCTGGTCCGCGTGCTCTTCCGGCTGTCCTCCGCCATCAACCGCAGGGTGAGTGCACGCGGGAGGGCCGCCCCCGCCTCCGGTCCTGCCACCCTCGGGGAGAGGCCGGGGCAGCGTGCGGCCCTGCCCGCGCCCACTCCCCGTGCCTCTGTCTCTGCCCAGTTTGCAGGCCCGATGGCAGCCCTGTGTTCCCGTGCCGACTTCCTCGGCAGCTTTTGTCGGTACCACCTCACGGAGCCCGGGCTGGCAGACAGGCACCTGCTGAGCCCGGTGGCACGAGGGTGTGCGGCCCGCCGTCCCCGGGGCCCTAGGCTCAGCCTGCGCTTCCTGGGCAGCTACCGGACGCTGCTCTCGCTGCTTCTGGCCTTCTTCGTGGCCTCCCTGTTCTGTATTGGGCCCCTCCCTTGCGCCCTGCTCCTCGTGCTGGGCTACCTCCTCTACGCTGTGGCCATGACGCTGCTCACCGAGCGCAGCAAGCTGCACCATCTCTGACCTCCGGCCGGGTGCCGATGCAGGGCCGCCAGCGAGAGGCCCACACAGCCTCTCCCTCGAGCCTGAGAGGCCACCTCCGAGCTAGGGGGCCACTTTCCTGCAGCCACGGAGCCATGCCACGCGTAAGAGGAGATGAAACCGGAAGGGTGTGGTCCAGGCTTGGCAAGGAAGGGAGTGACATCAAAGGGCCTGTTAGTGTCACAGGACGGTGCCGGACCCAGCCACTCGGTCCTCCCTGCTTCCCTCAGCCACAGGCCCTGCAGTGAAATGGGCCTCCAGGCCTTTCTCCAACCTGACGCCCCAGGGTCTAGCTGTGTGAGGCCTGGGAGGCAGTGCTGCCCAGGAGGGGCCTCGCCATCCTTAAGGTTGGCAAGGTGGCGTGCCTCTCCTCTCCCTGCCGACAGCAGGACGGTCCCTCAGTGTCTGGTTCCAGAGAAGATTCCAAAACCCTAGAGGTTCCTGAGAAAGTTAGAGGATGGTTCTCTGATTCCTAACTTTAAGCCTAGATTTTGCCATCGCATTTGGCAAAGTGAGGGTCATTCTTCACGCATTGCCAGCAATTCTGGGGCTGGGCCCTACAGCTCCACTTTCTAGAAGAAAAGATCCTCCAGGAGCACAGATGCTCAGTGGGACAGTGCTTCACCTCTGGCTCCCTCCTGGCCCCCAAGCCATTAAGCACGTTGCTTGGTGGCAGCCCAGCGTCACTGCCTCATCCGGGACAGGCTCGCTTGTCCCATGGGCAGAGGGGATGTGGCTGGGCCATGGGAGTTGGGCATCGTCTGGTGCTGCAACCAAAGATGGTCAGAGGCATTGTTTGTACCTTCAGTAAAATCGAGTGCAAAGACACTAACTTTTTGATGACATTTGAATGTTCCTACTACACAGCAATTTCATGTTCTCTGTCGAAAGTCATCCCCACAGGGTCTCAAGCACATGCAGTCATCTTACGGGGGACGCACCAGAGAGAACATCTCAACGACGATTTTAAACCAAACCTTTGTTTTGGGTGTTTTGGGTTTTTTTAAGTTTCCAAACTAAATGTTGAGCTTTGTATTTTGATGTGAACTCAGAATAATGGCATTCTGGGGCCTGTGACCAAAAAACAAACCAAGTTTGTAACTGACCGCAGATCTGAATAAAGCAGTTTTTGCTCCCGAGTCTTGTGGTCCCAGGGCTCAGCCTCCAGCGCGGTCGTCTGCACAGGTCTCCCAAACAGCTGGGGTTGGCAGAGACCACTGAGGGCACCATTGTCCTTCCCAGGGGGACGGTGGGTTTGTTTACAGCAGCAACAGACCAAGGCAGCCATAAACCCCTAAGTGGCCATGATGGGAGAGGGCAGGCCTCCGAGAGCTCTGGGAACCAGGCCCAGAGTTGGCCTCAGCCAGCATGGGCCCTGAACTGTATCTAAGCTGGGAGAATTTTTTTAAAGTTTTTACTTAGTAGAATCCCAAACAGGCTCAACGCTGTCAGCACAGAGCCCCACGTGGGGCTCGAACCCACGAACCACGAGATCATGACCTGAGCCAAAATCAAGAGTGGGTCACTTAACTGAGCCACGCAGGGGCCCCTATGCTGGGAGAATTTTGCCTTCTACTCAGGGCGTCAGGGGTGGCCTTAATACAAAAAGCTGGCAACCCCAGGATGTGAGTCAAATTTCCTGTGACTCCAGGAAGCTCCGAGGGTTGTGTGTGCAGCTGGGAACCGAACCGTGCACCTTCCGGCCCCACATGAGTGTCTCTGGGGTGCTTGGCCAGGCGTGAGTGTTAATGTCCTCCTGTCCCTGGGCAGGATTGTTACTTTTGTCAAATTCGATGGAAGTAAGATAGTATTTCTACAAGTTGGACGTGAACAGATGAGTGAGTGACTTTTGTTCCCAGACTCATTCAGTCAAGAAAAGCGATACGAACACACGGAGATGATGGTGTGGGGTCAGATCTCAGTGGCGCCGTTTCCCCGGCACACCTCCCTCATAGCTCCCCCTGACGGTGTCCACCCTGCCCACAAGGATGGGTGTCCCCGTGACCCTTCACTTTCCCATGGCTTCCCTCATCCACATTTCTCTTGTGCCCCTTTTTCACCTGAAAACATTCTCTAACACCCTAAAATGCGAAAACAAGACACTCCACCCGTTCACCCAGGAGCTGTAAAACAGCCACCTGCTGTGTATACCCCGCGCTGTGCTGGGTGGGCGCTGTGTTCCCCAGAGAGAACAGACAGGACCCTCCGTTTCCCTGGGACTTAGTAGATGCAGAGTCCAGAAGTCATAACGAAGAACAGTGAGGTCAAGGAAGGGAATGGTTCCAATGGTCGGGGTCTGGGGGAGCAGCGGCACGTGGTCAGACAGCCCACAGCGTTGGGTGGCTCCCGTCTCAGGAGCAGGAGCAGAGGGGGTCCGGCGTGGCTGCTGCTCCAGGTGAGGGCAACGGGGACCTTACCCTCCCTGTGACCCCGAGCTACTTTGCAAAGAGCTCTGAGCTGCAGCGTTGAGAAAGGGCCGTGGGACGAGAGCAGAGGTAGAGGTACAGGCGGAGGAGCCCTGGAGTCACAGTTGGGGGAATGGGGACCGCGGGTGGGCAGTGCCCTCAGCAGTTCTGTCCACAGCACACTGAAAGGGTAGGTGACATCCAAGGGCAGAGGCTGCAGGGCCTGGCTCGGGCTCAGACCGGCTTCCTGCCGCCCATTCATTCCCGCCTCCTGGAGCTTCCCATCCTGCTAACTGGCCTGGCCCTCCAATTCCTCACGCCTCCACCACCAGCCACCACCACCCCAAATGCTGCCAAAGGGCCAAATCCAGACACCTCAGAGCTCACGACCCCTTCTGGTGGCATTCAGCACAGGAAGCACAGGTGCACGATCTCTGGAGGCTCTGCTCTGCCTCCCGCGCCTCAGACTTGCCAACCCCTCAGGTGACATTGTTCCCAGGAGCCCATGCTGGCCCCACTGCCTTTCAAGACCAAATCCATCAGATACCGAGGCTTCACCCGGCCCCACCGCTGACCCCAGGTGGCTCACTCAGGCTCTGATTGCTCGGTATAGGTGACGTAGGACAGAGGCTCTGGAATTGGGAGGAACCTGTACTTCCCCTCTGATGTCGAAGAGTAGATCAGACCTTCTGCATGAGCAGCCTTCAGATGATACGTGACTCGGGTAGCTTTCACTTTAAAAACCTCGCTAGCTTTTTTTTTTTTTTTTTTTTTTTTTTTTTTTGGACTCTGCAAACCAGAATTCCTGGCATAAGTTTCTCAAACATCTAATGACCGAAATAGATCAAATTGTTTCCCAACCTCTCCTCTCCCCATCAAGAAGTCCTACTCCCTCTCAACCAATATTCCAGCTGTGAGAACAGCCACTGACTTTAACATCCATGTGGGTCACTGCTGCCCCAAGAGGTCAGAAAAATGCAAAGAAGCCAGAGAAGGGAGCAAATGCCTTCCAGCCATAGAGTAAGGTGGGCCCTTGGGGGCGCCAAGCGCTTACTGCACCAGGCGGTAGGGGAAGGTGAAGTTGTCAGCCGTTCAACTGCTTTCACCGTCCCTTTTGGGTCTTCGCACCATTATGCATCTGCAGCCACCTCCCTTAGCCTGCCTTTAGCTGTGTTCAGCTTCTGGAGAGCAGCCGCTTCAGGGAGAATTGGACCTATAGGACCTGCCACGCAGCGCCCCCACCGCCTGAGTGCAGCAGACATGGCATCTCCCGGCATGCACTCAATGTATTTCTTGTGATGCTCAGGTGAAAAGCTCCCCAAACCATCTGGAGAACGGTGGACTTCCCACAATGAACGTCTGCATCTTCTGTTGTACAGAACACCATCCGGGAGGCTCTGAGTTTGTGCATCTGACGTCTTATTATTTAAGGGTCTATGTTCTAGGCAATGCAGTAAAGTGGGTGAAGCGAGCCTTCTGCCTGGGATGGCTTCAGACGGCCCGGAACTTGCTTCCTCCACCCTCCCTCTCTGGGTGGAAGGAGCGCTGTTTTCCCCGCGCACAGCCTGGTGCCCACTGAGGAAGTGTACATTCTGCTCCTCAGGCCACGTCTCTGAAGGTCGGCTTGGCCTCCTTCCTTCCTCAGCAGCCGACTGCCACCCATCCTGGAAGACCGCCAGTCATCACTTCCTCTAAGAGACCTTGCCTCCTCCACTTCCCCTCCTCCTGGACTGGATTTCGTGCCCTCCTGTGCACTCATTGCCACCATTCAGCAAATAAAAGTAAAGAGGGATGTCTTATTTGCTTGGTGCTGGGCACTTCAAGGTGCTGAACAGAGGCTCCTGGCTGGCTCAGTCGGTAGAGCACATGACTTTTTTTTTTTATGTTTGTTTATTTTTGAGAGAAAGAGACAGACAGAGTATAAGCGGGGGAGGGGCAGAGAGAGGGAGACACAGAATCCAAAGCAGGCTCCAGGCTCTGAGCTGTCAGCACGGAGCCCGATGTGGGGCTTGAACGCACGGACCACGAGATCACGACCTGAGCCGAAGTCAGGTCCTTAACCGACTGAGCCACCCAGGCGCCCTGAGCATGTGATTCTTAATCTCAGGGTCCTGAGTTCAAGTCCCACATTGGACATGGAGCCTACTTAAAATAAAACAAAGTACTGAATAAATAAATACTTCTGAACGAATCTCCAGCTTGTGTGTTTGCTCCTTGAGGACAACTATCATATTTTACTCACCTTTCTAGCTCCGGCATCATGCAAGCACACAGCAGCTGCCCAATAAATACGATTGTTTGACAAATACTGTACCTATTATATACACATCCAGCCCCTAACACCTTAGGAATCACAATATGAATGCCTTGGATAAGTTAATTTGTACATGAGTAGAAAGGATTGAGGTCAGGGAAGGGGCTTTTCAGCCTAAGGTTGAACAAAAATCACTGGGGGAAAAACACAATCACTGCACTGGAAGGGTCCTGTCCAAAAACTTAGACCCGGAGAGAGGATCAAAGACCCAGATAGAGGAGCTGAAATTATAAAAGAGGAGAGCGGCGCCCGGGTGGCTCAGTCAGTTGAACATCGATCGGACTGTGGCTCAGGTCATGATCTCTTAGGTCGTCAGTTTGAGCCCCGCTTTGGGTGAGCCCTGCTTCTCTCTCTCTTTCTCTGTTCCTCGTGGGATTCTCTCTCTCCCTCTCTCTTTGTCCCTCACTCACTTGTACCCTCTCTCTCAAAAAAAAAAAAAACCTGTTAGGAGAAAACAGAGGAATAATCTTTATAACTTTGCATTAGTTAATAGTGTTTTAGGTATGACACCCAAAGTACAAATGCCAAAAGAAAAAATAGGGAGAGTGGATTTACTCATATCGTGGTGTATATGAGTGCTTCGTTCCTTTTTATGGCCAAATAATATTCCATTGTGTGGATATACTACATTTTATTTATCCATTCACCACTTGGTGGACACTTGGGTTATTTCTCCTTTGGGGCTATTTATTGTGAATAATGCTGCCATGAACATTTATGTATCCGTTTTGTATGGAACTATGTTTTTTATTTATTGTTGAGAGAGAGAGAGAGAGAGAGAGAGAGAGAGAGAGCGGGGGTGGGGGGGGGCAGGCAGAGAGAAGGGGACAGAGGATCCGAAGCGGGCTCCATGCTGACAGCAGAGAGCCCGATGTGGGGCTTGAACCCACGAACCACATGACCTGAGTCAAAGTAAAACGCGTAATTGACTGGGCCACCTAGGTGCCCCATTTATTTCTTCTTTTAATGTTTGTTTATTTTGTGAGAGAGAGAGAGAGTCAGGGGGAGGGACAGAGAGAGAAGGAGAGAGAGAATCCCAAGCAGGCTCTGCACTGTCAGCACAGAGCCCGATGTGGGACTCGAACCCACGAACTGTGAGATCATGACCTGAGCCAAAATCAAGAGCTGGACCCTTAACTGAGCCTCCCAGGCTCCCCTGGAACCTATATTTTCAATTCTCTTGGGTTATGTACCTAGGAGCAGAATTGCTGAGCCTTCTCTTTACTTTTTGAGGAATCGCCGAACACTGTTGCAACATTTTACATTCTCACCAGCAACGTGTGAGGGTTCCAGCTCTGTCTCGTATCACGAACTCTTATTAGTGTTTGTCTTTTTGGCGACAGCTATCCTGGTGACTGTGAAACGGTGTCTTATTGTGGTTTTGGTTTGCATTTCCCTGATTACTAACAGGTGCTGAGTATCTTTCCTTGTGCTTATTGGTCATTTGTGTATCTTCTTTGGAGAAATGTCTGTTGAAATCCTTCACCCATTTTTATTTTTATTATTTTTTTTATTATTTTTTGAATATGAAATTTATTGTCAGACTGGTTTCCATACAACACCCAGTGCTCATCCCAACAGGTGCCCTCCTCAATGCCCATCACCCCCTTTCCCCTCCCTCCCAGCCCCCATCAACCCTCAGTTTCTTCTCAGTATTTAAGAGTCTATTATGGTCTGCCTCCTTCTCTCTCTGTAACTTCTGCTTCCCCCTGCCACCCCCCCCCCCCGGTCTTCTGTTAAGTTTCTCAGGATCCGCATAAGAGTGAAAACATACGGTATCTGTCTTTCTCTGCCTGACTTATTTCACTTAGCATCACACTCTCCGGTTCCATCCACATTGCTGCAAATGGCCATATTTCATTCTTTCTCATTGCCAAGCAGTATTCCATCGTGCATATAAACCACAACTTCTTTATCCATTCATCCATTTTTATTTTTTAAAAATGTTTATTTTTGAGAGAGAGAGAGCATGAGAGGAGGAGGGGCAGAGAGAGGGGGACAGAGAATTCCAAGAAGTCTCTGTGTTGATAGCAGACAGCCTGATGCAGGGCTTGAACTCACAAGCTGCGAGATCATGACCTGAGCCAAAGTCGGATGCTTAACCGACTGAGCCACCAAGGTGCCCTGGCTTTCACCCATTTTTAATTTGGATTATTAACTTTTTTATTATTGAATTGTAAGAACTCTTTGCATATTCTAGATGTAAGCACTTTATCAAATATGTGACTTGGAAATATTTTCTCCCATTCTGTAGATTGTCTTTTCATTTGGAAAGTGTCGTTTTTCAGTACAAAATATTTTTTAATTTTGAAAACATAGGCCCACACAAAAACAGATACACAAATGTTCATGGCAGCATTATTGACAATAGCCCCAAAGTAGAAATAACCCAAATGTCCACCACGTGATGAAGGGATAAACCAAATGCTGTATGCCCATGCAATGGAATACTATTTGGCCATAAAAAGGAACGAAGTATTTACAATATGAGTAAATCTTTTTAAAAGCTATTTATTTACTGGGTTGCTTGTTTATTTAGGAAACTCTATGCCCAGAATGGGGCTTGAACTCACAAACTCGAGATCAAGAGTCACATGTTCTACCGACTGAGCCAGCCAGGTGCCCAGGAGTAAATCTTGAGAACATTATATTAAGTGAAAGAAGCCATTTGCAAAAGATCACATATTGTGAATTCTATTGCTACGAAATGTCCAGAACAGGCAGACCTATGGAGACAGAAAGTAGATTCCTGGTTGCTTAGGACTGGGGCCAAGAGAGGCAATGAGGAGTGACCATTAATGGGTACAGGGTTTCTTTTAAAAGAACAAAAAGGTTCTAAAATTACCTTGTAGGGGTCCCTGGGTGGCTCAGCTGAAAGAGTGTTTGACTCTTGATCTTGGGGTCATGGATTTGAGCCCCATATTAGGTGTGGAGATTACTTAAAAACTAAAAAAGTTGTGTAAAGAAGTGTTACAATCAGGGGCACCTGGGTGACTCGGTTGGCTGAGCATCCGACTCTTAATTTCAGCTCAGGTCATGATCTCGTGGTTCATGGGATCAAGCCCTGCATTGCAGTGTCAGCGCGGAGCCTGCTTGGGATTCTCTCCCTCCCTCCCTCTCTCTCTCTCTCTCTCTCAATAAGTAAACTTAAAAAAAAAAAAAAAGAATCAGGGACTTCCGTGAGTGTGGGAAGAGTCAAAAGAACAGAGGTAATGGAAGCTATCTGCAAGAGCAAAGAAGCTCATGCTAAAGACCTCAGCCTGAAGCACCAAGGTGGGTGGGTCTCAAGATTCTCCAAGAAGCTTGTACACACCATCTCAGAATTCAGTGATGAAGGGGGTCGTGCTCCAGGAAGCCAGTGTGGATCTCTTGTTTACCCACATACTTGACTGTGACTGATTCACCTCCATCTTCCAAACCTCCTACAACTTTCTCTCTCTGGCTGGCTCTATCCCAAAACCCTAAGGGAAAGGGGATTCTGGAAAATAGAGTTCTCAGCCTTAAAAATGAATGGTGGTGGCGCCGGGTTAACCACAACCAGCCCAGCACAATCTACCCCTGGGTCAGCTCAGCTTTGCATCCAAACACCTCCTTTTCAACATTTAACTTCCAAGTAAAGGTATTCGGAGCACCATGCTTTCACATTGTATGATTCAGCTATCCTTCCGACAGCCGAACCGAAAGAAGAAACCCAAAGTTCCCCCTTACCCATCTCTGAATAAATGTGCCTTTGTTTCCTGATTCGGATTCTGCTATCCTGTAGCCTAATATTGAGTTACAGAAATAGCCATGATTTATACATTAATACTTCCTGGTAGCATGAGAATGAGAGAGGAGAAAAAGACAAGTATGAAGTACAAAAGGCCATATCAAAGTAAGACACAGGACATCTTTGGCCACAACTGTGCTCGCGGCTGTGATTGGTCACATGACAAGATGAGTGTTCTTCCACCACCCTTTCTCTTTGTCCCCAGCAAGCACCTCAGCCAGTCATATGGGGGGGGGGGCGGTAATCTGGTGGGGTGACCTAGATCTTTATCCTTGAAAACAAATTTTTTTAATGTTTATTTATTTTTGGGAGAGAGAGCACGGGAGAAAGCGCACATGCGCTCAGCGGGGGAGGGGCACCGAGAGGAGGACAGAGGATCCAAAGTGACTCTGCGCTGACAGCAGAGAGCCCGAGAGCCCGAGAGCCCGATGTGGGGCTCGAACTCACGAACCACGAGAACATGACCTGAACCGAAGTTAGATGCTCAACCCACTGAACCACCCAGGTGCCCCTTTATTCTGGAAGTTTTTGTGATTTAAATGGTTCTGCCTGTTTTATTTTTTATTTGTTTGTTTTTATAAATTCAGTGTTTTCTGAAATATACTTTTTTAAAATATATAATTTATTGTCAAATTGGTTTCCATACAACACCCAGTGCTCATCCCAACAGGTGCCCTCCTCAATGCCCATCACCCACTTTCCCCTCTCCTCCACCCCCATCAACCCTCAGTTTGTTGTTGCTGTTTTTAAATTTTTTTTACATTGTATTTATTTTTGATAGAGAGACAATGCACAAGTGGGGGACGGGCAGAGAGAGACGGAGACACAGAATCCCAAGCAGGCTTCAGGCTCCAAGCTGTCAGCACAGAGCCCGACGTGGGGCTCGAACTCACAAACCACGAGATCATGACCTGAGCCCAAGTCTGACACTTAACTGACTGAGCCACCCAGGCGCCGCTGTTCTCAGTTTTTAAGTCTCTTATGGTTTGGCTCCTTCCCTCTCTGCAACCTTTTTTTTCCCCTTCCCCTCCCCACTGTCTTCTGTTAAGTTTCTCAGGATCCACATATGAGTGAAAACATACAGTATCTGTGTTTCTCTGTATGACTTATTTCAGTTAGCGTAACACTCTCCAGTTCCATCCATGTTGCTACAAATGGCCAGATTTCATTCTTTCTCATTGCCAAGTAATATTCCATTGTATATATAAACCACATCTTCTTTATCCGTTCATCAGTTGATGGACTTTTGGGCTCTTTCCGTAATTTGGGTATTGTTGAAAGTGCGGCTATAAACACTGGGGTACGAGTGCCCCTATGCATCAGCACTCCTGTATCCCTTGGGTAAATTCCCAGCAGTGCTTATTTATTTTGCGCGCGCGCGCGAGAGAGTGTGCAGGCTCCCAGCGCAGAGCCCAATGAGGGACTAGAACCCCTGAACCGAAAGATCATGACCTGAGCCAAAACCAAGAATCGGACGCTTAACCGACTGAGCCACCCAGTCGCCCCTTAGTCCTGCCTGTTTTAGGTTGCTATAGTTTTCCGTCATTTTTACCACAGCATGTGGGAGCCCTACGTAAGATTACCAAGAGAATCTCCTGGGTTCCAGGTGTTCCTCCTTGCCCCCATTCTGGAGTAGCAAACCGATTTACGCTTGGTAATCAAGCCCAGCCACCCAACCGGTACAGCAACCCCCTTTTTGCCTGACAAAGTCACCAGGTGGCAGTCTCAGCTTCCTGTTCAGTGGAACCAGCATGTCCATTGCCACCTGTGGCAACCAAGCAAGACCTCTAAGCCAGCAGAACCCGAAGCTGTGGGGGTGGGAAGTTGAAACTTTACTGGTAGGTCATTAGAATAGTAACAGTGAAACAAGCTCCTCCCACTTCTACCCCTTGATTCCTGAAGTCTTTGGATATCTTTGCCTCGGGGAAAGAAACTTCACTACACGTTAGTGGCTGCTTCAAAGCACGTCCCGCATCTCCCGGGACATTAGGGACATTACGCTAGCTCCACCAAGTGATTTCACCCAGCTGACACCAGAAGCAAATCTTCAAAAGGCCATTCCGCCATCCTTCAGGGTGATGGGAAATACAGCAGGACCGGTGAGTTCCAGACAGAGGCACTGACAACATCATGCTTTCGCGAGCCCACGGCCACACTTCGTTTGCTGTAAAATGAGGTAAAACCAAAACTAAAGATGTAGGATTACATCTTTAATAAATAAGAGAGGAGCTGAGAATAATAATGGGACTGTGTTAGAATGTGGGATTGGTGATAGAAGTGAGTTAAACCCTCACTCATTAGAACAGGAAAGGAAGCCGGTGGGTGTGGCTCATTTTGGTAAATCAAGAAATAGTAAAGGTGCCCCGGTGGCTCAGTCGGTTAAGTGGCTGACTCTTGATTTCAGCTCAGGTCATGATCTCACAGTTCATGAGATCGAGCCCCACATTGGGCTCTGTGCTGACAGCATAGAGCCTGCTTAGGATTCTCTCTCTCTCTCTCTCTCTCTCTCAAAATAAATTAAAAAATCGTAGCAAAAGCACATCACCGAAAGCTATGGAGGTAACTACTGGAAAAAAGAGCCCCAGATATGTAGTATTCATGTCTGGGGCGTTGTGAATAGTGGCAGTGAAGAGACTGAAATCTTCCTGTAACAGTAGATTTTAAAAGATCTTCATTATCTTTTAATTTTATTAAAGGAATATATACATTTAAAAGGAAAAATGATAAAATGAATATCCATCTGACTTGCCTGTCTCTTAAGGAAAGTATTCTTTTCCTATTATTTTTACATTTTTTAATGTTTATTTTGAGAGAGAGAGCACGCAAGCACCAGTCGGGGAGGGGCAGAGAGAAGGAGAGACAGAATCCCAAGTAGGCTCCACTCCATCAGCACAGAGCCCCATGTGGGGCTCAAACTCACTAACTGCAAGATCATGACCTGAACTGAGATCAACAGTCGTCAGACACTTAACCGACTGAGCCACCCAGGCACTATGGGAAAGTATTCTAGAAAACATCATCCATTCTACTCAATGTTTCCTATCCAAGCCACCAAAATGCTCAATCCCTCCATATGGGTCCCAAAGAAATTTGTTTCTGAAGAATGTACATATTTCCTTTGCGAGAGAATGAAAACTCTATTCCACAATGACTTTTCCTTTTGCCTTAATTGTCAAAAGACTGTAATGTTAAACAGTCAACTGTGATGTCGCTTCAGTAAGAAGTGATTTTTCTCAGGTTCCTGACACCATTTTTTTTTTTTTTTTACATTTATTCATTTTTGAGAGCATGAGCAGGGGAGGGGCAGAGAGAGAGGGAGACACAGAATCTGAAGCAGGCTCCAGGCTCTGAGCTGTCAGCACAGAGCCCGACGCGGGGCTCGAACTCACGAACTGCAAGACCGTGACCTGAGCCGAAGTCGGATGTTCCACTGACTGAGCCACCCAGGCGCCCCTGTTACTGTTTTCTATTCATTGCTCTTTGTTTCTCTTTTTGTCTTCCACTCTTTTCCCACCTTGTCTGGCTTTAACTCAGACTTTTTTTTTTTTTTAAGTTTGTTTATTTTTAAGTAATCTCTACGTGGGGCTTGAGCTCCCAATCCCAACAAGATTAGGAGTTGCGTGCTCTTCTGACTGAGCCAGCCAGGCACCCCTTTAACTGAACCTTTTATATTATCCCATTTCTCTCTTCTCTTAGCATATCAATTATACTTTTGATTTAAAATTATTTTAAGTGTTTGCCCTTGAGTATACACTTACAGTGAATCCAAGTTCTCTTTAGAATAACACCATAGCACCTCACGGGAGTGCAGGACCTTAGAATATTTCTGATTTCTCCCTCCCATCTCTGATAACATTGCTGTCATTCACTTATTGATAAGCTATAATTACCAAATGCATTGTTGCTATGATGATGATTATTTTTTGCTATGGTTATTTTAAACAAACTGTTATCTGTAAGATTAATTAAGAATATGACGGGGCGCCTGGGTGGCTTAGTCGGTTAAACATCCAACTCTGGATTTTGGCTCAGGTCATGATCTCACGGTTTGTGAGTTTGAGCCCCACATGGGGCTCTGCGCTGACAGTGCAGAACCTGCTTGGGATTCTCTCTCTCCCCCTCTCTCTGCCCCTCCTGCACTTTTCTCTCCCTCTCTCTCAAAATAGATAAATAAGCTTAAAAACAAGAATATGAAAAAGAAGGGGTGCCTGGCTGGTTCAGTCGGTGGAGCATGTGACTCTTTATCTTGGGGTTGTGAGTTCGAGCCCCACAATTTTTTTTTAAGTTTTAAGAATATGAAACAGCAATTTTTTTTTTACCGTCATTTATTCCTTCTCTAATGCTCTTTTCTTAATGTAGATCTTAGTGTCTGACCTATGTCATTTTTCTTCTTTCTGAAGAATTTCTTTTAACATTTCTCACAAAGCAGGGCTACTGGCAACGAAGTTCCTCAATTTTTGTTTGTCTGAGAAGGTCTTTATTATTTCTTCTTTACTTTTGAAGGAAAATGTAGCTAGATACAGTACTCTAAGTTTGTGGCTTTTTTCTTTCAACATGAATATCTTTCTTCACTCTCTTGCTTGCGTGGTTTCTGAGGAGAAATGCGATGTGATTCTATCTTTACTTCTTACTATGAAAGCCCTTTTTCTTTTTTCCTCCTCTGGTTTCTTTCCAGATTTTCTCTTTGTCTTTAATTTTCTCCAGTGAGAATGTGATATGCCCAGGAGGAGATTTTTTGTGTGTGTTTCTCCTGCCTGGTGTTCCCTGAGCTTCCTGGATCTGTGATTTGTTGTCTTTCGTTAATTTTTGAAATTATCAGTCGTTATTGCTGTAAATATTTTTTGTTCCTTTCTCTCTTCTCCTTCCGGTCTTCTCACTCTACATACGTTACACCTTTTGAAACAGTCACAGGATTTGTGGATATTCTGTTCTGTCATTTTCATTCATCCTTCTCTTCATATTTCAGTTTTGGAAGTTTCTCTTGACGTAACTTCAAGCTCATTGATTCTTTCCTTGGCCTCGCCCAGTCGGCTGATAAGCCCATCAAAGGCATTCTTCACTTGTGTTACAGCGTTCTTGATTTCACACATTTCCTTTACCTTCTTAGAGTTTACATCTCTTTGCTTACATTATCCATCAATTCTTTCATATTGTCCACTTTTTCCATTAGAGCCATTAGCATAGTCATCATAGTTGTTTAAAATTCCCAATCTGATGGGGCGCCTGGGTGGCTCAGTCAGTTGAAGTCTGACTGTTGATTACAGCTCAGGTCATGATTCCAGGGTCACGGGATCAAGCCCTGTGTCAGGCTCCTCGCTAAGCATGGAGCCTGGTTAAGATCCTCTCTTTCTCCTTCTGCCCCTCTCCCCTGCTTGCACTCTCTTTCTCTCTTTAAAATAAAAAATAAAATAAAATAAGATGTGAAAAAATAAAAATTTCAATTCAATAATTCCAACATCTCTCCAGATCCAAGTCTAGCTCTGATGCTTGTTCTGTCTCTTCAAACTATGTGGGAGTTTGTGTGTGTGTGTGTGTCTTTTAGTATATCTTGTAATTTTTTTTTTAGGTTTATTTATTTTGAGAGAGAGCGAGCCAGCTGGGGAGGGGCAGAGAGAGAGAGAGAGAGAGAGAGAGAGGGAGATAGAGGATCCAAAGGAGGCTCTGCGCTGACAGCAGAGAGCCCAGTGTGGGGCTTGAACTCATGGACTGTGAGATCATGGCTTGAGCCGAAGTTGGACACTTGACTGGCTGAGCCACCCAGGCACCTCATAGTATACCTTGTAATTTTTTGTTGAAATTTGGATATGATGTGCTGTGAAGAAGCAACTGAGGTAAACAGGCCTGTAGCATGAGATTTTGTTTATCTTGCCAGGGTTTAGTCCATGTTTATTGCTTGTTGCAGCCATAGGTGTCAGAGGCAAAATATTCCTCCGGTGCCCTCAATTTGTCTTCCTTGTTGTCTTTGGGTTTTCCTAGAAACTTATTATTATTATTTTTTTTTAAAGTAGACTTCATGCCCAGCATGGGACCCAATGTAGGGCTTGAACTCATGAACCTGAGATCAAGACCTAAGCTGAGATCAAGAGTCAGATGCTTAACCAACTTAGCCACACAGATGCCCCTAGACACTTCTTAAATTAGTTCTGAGATGGGCAATTCTTTCGCTTGTATCCCATTTTTACACAGGCCCCCACTGATGTGGTAGAAAGGTGTGGAGAGAGGGGAAGGCTAGAAGCAGCTAGAGTTAGGTATTTCTTTTCCTCCAGGTCTGTTAGGCTCTATTAAAATCCCAGCCGGTTTGGCATTTGGGGCTGTCTTAGTTTGTTTTGAGGGAAATCCCTGAAGAACAGAAAGCTCTGGGCAATACTTCAAAATGGCTGCCTCACCCTCTTCCTGTTGGGACCACAAGGGGATTTTTTCCATCTTTCTTCCTCATGAGAATCTGGTAGGGCTCCTGGAGGTTAAACTCACAAAGGTGCGGGCCCCTTAAGATTGGACCTCTGCCCCCTGAACTCTTTAACCCTTGTCTACACTGGCCACACCAGCAATTCATCCATTACAGTTTAGCTTTTCCTCGCCTGGTAGTGGTTCAGACAGAGATTGATGCTCCAGTGGGTTGTGATTCTCTGTCTCTCCAATTTGGGGGCAGCCGTTTGTCCTGTGATCTCAGTTCTCTGATGGATCTAAGAAGAGTTCATTGATTTTTCTGCTTGTCAGCGACTTTCTCTTTTGTGCGGATGGCAGCGATGATTGCCAAGGCTGGACCAGGAAACCAGAAATCCAGGTACATTTGTAGTTGTAGGATTTCCTTTTTTTTCCCTTTCATTTTTAACGCTTTATCAATCATTTTTTTTTCTATGATTCCACTCACTATGGCCATCTTTTTCTGTAGGTTTTAATCATATTCATTATAAAATACTTTTCTGTAACTTTTCTTATCTAGTATTATTTGCAGATCTATTTCCATTGACTGAATCTGGATTTTTTTTTCTCGTGACTCAGTCACATTTGTCTGTTTCTTGGCATGTCTGGTATTTTTTATTGTATAGCAGACATCATGGATGACAGGACACAGAGATTCTGGGTTCTGTTATAATTCTCTGAAGAGTGTTGAGTTTTGTTCTCCAGGGGGTTGAATTATTGGAACGTCACCAAAACCTTGTGGAGGCTGGGCTTTTAAGTTTTATGAGGGTGGGTATTTTCTGATTTTGCCCTTAGTTCTAAGGCAAATCTCTTATTTCTAGAACATAGTCTTTATTACCAAGGTGTGATCCTTTTGGGGGTTAAAAGAAAAACTGAGGCGTTTACCAAGCTGCTCTGTCAGACTCCAAATTCTGTCTCCCCTGGAGCTAGCAGCAAATGAATCTCTTCTCAGCTTTTGGCCTTCCAGCTCTTTCTCTTTCCCTGGAATCCCTGGAATTCTGTGGGCAGTTCAGGCCAGCCACATATTTGAAGTTTATTGCTTTCAACTCCTCACTTGCAGAGGCTCCAAACTTCACTGTGTTGCCCCCTCAGTTTCCAGCTGCACTGTCCTTCCCAAATTCCATCCTCTGCCTTCTGCAACCAATAGGACTGTGGCTTCCTGTTTGAGGTCTGGCTGACCAGAAGAGAGAGCTCAGGGAAAAGGCAGCTCTTCTTTTTAAAAATAGTTTTATTTATTTATTTTGAGAGAAAGAGAGCATGCAAGCGGAGGAGGAGCAGAGAGAGAGGAGAGAGGGAGAGAGAGAGAGACAGACAGGGAGAGAGAGAGACCCAATCAGGCTCCTTGCTCTCAGCGCAGAGCTTGACACGGGTCTCCATCTCACAGTTGTGACTTGAGCCAGACTCAAGAGTTGGGTACTTAACCAACTGAACCACCCAGGCGCCCCAAGCAGCTCTTCTTTCAAGAGCTGCCTTCGTCCACTTTGCTTTTTGTTCTTCTCCGTTGTTTCCAGGTGGCTGTTTCATATATTCTGTCCACATTTCATAAAGCAGAAAGTCCTCTACCTTTGGATTTTTGAATATGTAATCCATATCATCTATTCCAGAAGCGAACTATTAAAATAAACAAGCATAGACAATTGGACAGTAAGACCTATGGAAAGGCGGACGATTATCTGACCTTAATTCAGAGGATGCCTTTCAAAGTCAGGGTGTACGAGCTCAGGCAAACTTGACGCAGGCCCCACCCCCACCAGCAGCGTGGTCTCTCGGGCATCACAGACGACGCCCCGCCGCACGCCCCGCCCCCCTCGCCCGCGCGCGCCCGTTTCCATGGCGACGCGGCACCAGGCCGGGGCACTCGAGCCACCAAGTGGGAGTGCAGCGACGGCAGAGGCGGCGGCAGAGGCGGCGGCAGCGGCGACATGAGGGCGGGGGTGGCGGCGGCCGGGCAGCGGCCCCCCAGCTCGGGGCTCCCGGGCTCCCGGGGCACGTCGCGCCTGCGCCCGCCCGCCATCCTCCAGGCCGCGCAGCACAGCACGCAGGTTGGGCTCATCGAGGCGCAGAAGCGGGTCGTGGACCTGGAGAAGAGCCTGCAGTTCCTGCAGCAGCAGCACTCGGAGACACTGGTCAAGCTCCACGAGGAGATCGAGCACCTCAAGCGGGAGAACAAGGGTGAGTCCGGGCGCCGCGGCCGCGAGTGAGGCGTCTTCCGCGGCTGGGGCCCGAGGGAGAGGCAGACCTGCCGCTCCCGGGTGCCTCCAGTACCGAAACACTCGTGGACTCTAGAACACGAGGTTTAGAAACCCTTAAACAGGGTATAAGGAGGACACAGGGCAGCAAGCCCCACCCCGGGTCCTGCTACGTGGGTCTCGGACTCCCTGCCCCCTCCGCACCCCCTGCCCTCTCCGCACCCCCTGCCGCCTCCGCACCCCCTGCCTCCTCCGCACCCCCGGGCCCCAAACCTGGGTCTTCGTGGGCGGGGTCGACGGGGCCGCCCCACGGTCTGGTGGGGTGGTCTGGCTGTGCAGCGTTTCCCACATTAAGCCGGGTCGCAGTCTCCTCTCTAGGCAAGTCGGGCCCGCCTGTTCTAAAAAACTTTTATGGAAGTAAAAAGTGCGAGTGTACAGCTCAGTGATTTTCACAAACTAAACACAGATCGAGAGCCGACTTGCCATTCCCATCCAGCCCCTCCTTGGACACCTCCCCCTGCCCCCTCGTCTCCTCAGGGCAGGTCCTTCCTAACTTTGCCCCGCTGGTGGCTCCTCACCGCCATGGGCCAGGCCTGAAGCAGAACTTAAGGCCTATCACGGTGGGACACTGCTGTCCTCTCTCTTCTCCCTTATGCTCTAGTTGGAACTCCTCCCCCCACATTCTTAGCCCTGTCTCAGTTTCTCCCCACCTTTCTCCTGTTGCCTTTACCTGAAGGGCTATTAGATCAAGGGATCACCATGATGTCAGGACTCCCTCCTCCTGACATAAGGAGTCTTGAGTCTCACCCCTGTCCCTCCCTGATGCCCAGGCTGGATGTGGCCAGCTCACGTTCTGGGTGTCGCTTGATCATTGCTCTGACCACATTTGCTCATCCATGACTAGGGGCTCCTGGAGGACTGGGCCATCCTGACTCACTCACCTCTGTTCCCCTGGAGCTTGGGGCTCCACCTAGCAGAGGGTGCCCTATAGATGTCATGGGCAGAGGAATGGACTCCTGGCGAGGCTCTCACCCAAGGGCTCTGGCTCAGGGAACAGCTAGAGGCATTGCTGGCCCTAAGACACCCAGGGTAAAGGCTTGGCCCACGGGGCAGTGTGTGAGGTCTCTCAGGGGTTCAGCGGGGAGTGCACAGGGCAAGCCAAAACCTCTCCTCCCAAAATGGCTGCAGTTTCAAAAATGACCAGAGCACATGCTTGCTTTCAGATCTCCATTACAAGCTAATAATGAATCAGAAGCCAAAGGAAGGTAAGACTGAGGCCCTTGGGTGCCTGATGGGAAATTACTTCTGTCAGGAATAGCCCCTCCAGAGTGCCTGTGTCTACCCAGCTAGCTGCACTGGCCCATGTACTATCCCAGTGGGGAGGAATCCTGGGGGACCTGGACAGACACCACTGCCCCCCACCCCCCGCCATGGTGTGGGTGACTGTGCACCCAAGCACAGCAGGTGGGGCTCTCGGGGATCCCAAGGCCTGAAGTCTGCAGTAAGGAAGCAGGAAGAGCAGCTTGGGGTGGGGCTGCCGAGACCCCACCCCTGCCACCACCGCCCCGCCCCCGGGCCCCCAGCCTTGCTGCTCTGCTGGATTCTTTTACTTGGGTTGCTGCTATGGCAGCCCCCAGCCCTGTGCCTCTGGCACAGACGGCTCTGGGCACAGTCCTTCTGGGGATCCTCCCTGCCATGTCTGCTGTGAGCAAGTGTAGAGACAGAGAGACCTGCAGTCACTCGTCTAAGGCCCTTCCTCATCGTGACAGCCCCTTTCTCTTTGCCTGTCCTCCAGCCCAGCCCAGGGAGACTCAGGCCGTGTTGGGCCTGTTCCCCCCACATACCTTTGGGGCCAAGTCTGACATCAAGAGGTGGTCTGAGAGGTGTTAGCTTGGTATGCCCCAGTCTGGGGATGTCCCGGGGCTCCCTTCCTAGGGGACATGGAATATGGGAACAGTGGTGGTGGGCCCTCCTCGAGCAGAGCAGAGCAGTTCCAGTGAGCTATCCTGGGCAAGTGGCAGGGCCTGTTAATGGTCCCAGTCCTGCAGGGTCGGGGGTCCCCAGTGGGATATCAGAAGAGGCCATCCTCCCATTCAGGGCCTGCTTCTTCGGGCCCAAGCCCGCTGCTTTCTGGATGGCCCTTCCAGAAATCACCTTCCCCTTGGCCTTGGTTCTGCCTCACCAGAGCGGGGGGGAGGGCTCTGCACAAACACAAACACAAACACAAACACAAACACAAACACACAGGCCTGCAGGGCCAGGAGGAAGGCACGGGTGGCCTGGCCCCTCCCAACAGCGGGGCACAGAAGTGTCCGGGAAAGCTGGGACCAAGGTGGTGCTGCCACCATCTCAGACTAACCGTGTGCATTTCCCACAGGCAGCACTTCCAATTCCAGCTTTCGATCCATCAAGTCCGTCTCAAATTCGACCTTGTCAGTTGGCATGCCAGCACCCTGTGTGAACTCAGGGTCAGGGGAGGGGCACATGCCCCACTGGGGCCCTGGGCCCCGATGGCCAGTGTGGGGTGCTGACCAGATTGCACCTTTGCCAAGCTCTGTGGACTTAAGGGTTAAGGAGTAGCTGAAGGGAGCCAGAGAGGGTGGCCGCCAGCTGACACCAGCAGGAAGGAAGGAGCCGAGGAGGGGTGTGACAGGACCATGAGTTGGCCAGAGGGAGACTACGAAAGCGAAAGCGGGGTTGGCTACAAAGGAAGTGAACGTCAGATCAACGTGGGGCACAAGGTCCTGTGGCAGGCACACCCTGCCTGCATACAAAGAGAGGAGCCCCTGAGCCTTCCTAAGTGGTCTTCCAAGGGCAGCCTGGCAGAAGCCCTGCTTGTCGTGTTTCCTGCAAGCAGGTGGATACAGGTGGGACAGCCCTGCCTAGCGTTCTGGGCTTGTGGTGTCCTCTGCAGAGTGAGGGGAGCTAATAGCCCCTTCTCTGCACTCGGCCTCTGTGAGAGGCCAGGCATCCTCCCCGGGAGTGGCCCTTGCCCCTTCCATGCAGGGCCTAGGCAGGCCGTGGGCCTTGTCCGTGGAAAGGAAGTCTGTGCAGGCCGGGTCCCAGAACTCTCATACAGTTTCATTTTGCCCAAAATGGGGTGCTGCTTCAGAGTCAGGGAACAGCTGCGGGGCCACCCTGACCCCTGGACTTCCCCGAGGCATGGGAGACTGACCCAGTACAAGTAGGGGGAGGCCAGCTTCTACAGCAGCAGTAATTTTAGGGCGTTCAGCAGGCACCACCCACAGACCCCCTTTTTGGGTCACCTGGCAGCCCCCCCAATGGGGACTCTGTTACCATCTCTCCTTTACAAGGAGGAAACCGAGGCAGAGGGCAGGCGCTCCTTGGGCACTCACAGCCAATCCTGGAGGACGTGGGCCCTGGCTCTTGATGCCCACCCACAGTGACTGCCCTGTCTGGGTCTGATCTACAGCCAACTCTCAAGGAAAGGCCAGGCCCCGGCCCAGCTTCTCCAAGAAGCAAGACTCAAAAACTGACATTCCTCCGAAGACGGACCTGGAAGAGAAGACCCCAGCTGCTGCCCTGTTTCACAACAGCAAGCGGGACCAAGCCCCAGGGGTGCAGGGGCAGGCCAAGTAAGGGCTCACCTGTACCCTGTGGGCCCAGCGTTGCATTTAGTAGGTTCACATTCTGGAACCAGCCAGCTGCCTTGCCCTTCCAAATGGGTCAGTCTCCAGGGTGAAAGCAGACTCACTCCAGGCAGGCCCATCTGGCGGGCAATGCCCTGTGCTGACCTGAGCCCACACGAAGGTGCCAACAGCAGCCCAGAAACTAATTTCTCACAGAAATGAAACAAAGTAACTTGGCCTTCACATTAGTTTGCTTCTCACCAAGACAACAAGCAAAAGAACAACAGTAAGTTGGGTTCCTGGGCTCACCCTGGGAAATGTGCTTGGCCTCCGCAAGGCACAGAGCCAGCAGGCCAGAGCAAGACCAGGGTTGACACCTGTTTCTGGGACTTCCTGGAAAGCAGCAGTGAACCTGGACTTTGCATCCGAAGAGACCCTGTTGTCCCCTGGGTAGTTCAGCCAGCAGGACGGGGTCCTGCTTCTCTGCACGGTCCTTACTTAGAGTCCCTCTCAACCAGCCCCACAGGTGTGGGGTCAGGAGTGAGGGCAGTCACACAGCTTGAACCACATCTGACCCTCGGTGCACCTTGAGGGGAGAGGAAGGGATACGCCCAGGTCACAGCTGGCACCAGAGATGGCCCCCCACCCCCGCCACCTGGTGTCTGGAGCACCCTGGCCAGCAGAAGGGAACCAGACCCCGACGAGGCTGTGTAGACACACCCTTCTTCCCCACACCAGCCGCACACTGGTGTGGATGCCGCCCTCAAGAGAGGTGGTGGGTGGTTAGACCAATCCTGGCAGGCTAGCTCTGGGCTGCTGTAGTGCCTGTTCCAGAGATGAAGAAGTGGAGACGTCCAGTGCAGCAGCCCCCTGGGTGGCAGGCAGCCAGCACAAGGGCAAGCAGCCCCCCGTGATGAATCTGCCCCTGCACCTGCGCAAGCCCACCACGCTTCAGCAATGCGAAGTGGTCATCCGCCAGCTGTGGAACGCCAACCTCCTGCAGGCCCAAGAGGTGAGGCTCAGGCAGCGGGGACCCCAGTGCCTCCGCAGACCCCGCCCACTGCCCCTCTTCTCCCTGCCTTCCAGCTGCAGCACCTCAAGGCCCTCCTGGAAGGGAACCTGAGGAGGCCCAAGGCTGCATCTGAGGAGGCCGGCCCCAGCTCTCCCAAGTGAGTGATTCGGCGTGGCCCCCACCGCATCCCAGTGAGGTCTGCTCTTTTGGGGCTCACTACCGACTCCTCTTTCACCAGGGACCAGGAGGCCCTTCACCAGGGAGCCATGCAGCTCCCCAAGGTCCCCACCAAGGGCATCCCCAAGAAATGGTGAGTCCCACCGGCAGGGGGAGGGTGGGGTGGCCTGAGCCCAGTACATAAGGGGCAGGGACAGCTCAGTGCCTTGCCTGGGGCCCTGCTGCCAGCCAAGTCTCCGCTCCTGCTCCCGGGGGCACCTGTAGTGACCTCCCTCTGCCCTACCAGCCTGATTCTGAGCCCTATGCCCGTGGCAGAGCGCCCCATCCTGCCCGCGCTGAAGCAGACCTTGAAGAGTAACTTTGCTGAGCGGCAGAAAAGGCTGCAGGTGGTGCAGCGCCGGCGGCTGCACCGCTCTGTCCTTTGAGGCGGGCGGCACGTGTCGACGTCTGCATGCCAGGTCAGGGCCAGGCCAATGCCCTACAGCTGGAGACGCTAACCCTCTCTAGATAGCACTTCAAAAGAATTCGACCACGTTTAGGCCGCACGAAATTCCAGATAAGCAAAGTTCATGGCAGATAAAGTACTTGGTTGCTCTCAGAACCGAGACACTGTTTTCTTGCTCGGTATTTTGCTATTCTGCATTTACACAAAAACACATTAAATAAGTATTACCCTACCTGTTGAAGACTGGAAATAAAGCTCGTTTCTCCACTTGTGAACCTCATCCCTCACCGCTATCTGACATGGCTGCCCTGCCCTGTGCCCCCAGCTCTGCTCCCTGCGGTGGGAGGGGCCCACTGGGGCAGTCACCAGGACTTGTCCAGGGCCTGGTGGGTGCCCTGCGCCACGGGCAGGCACAGCATGCACCCTTCTTTGAGTGCAGGGGGTTTCCTGGCCCTTGGCTGGGCTGGGACTGCCTTCCAGGCACAAGGGCAAGTCCCGTCCCCCCTGCCACAGCGCCGTCCAGCCTCCACACTGACAATCCCAGCTAACGAGCCATCCTACCGAGCTGCCTTCTGCTGTGGAGGGCCACGGCCATGGGAGAATGGTCCTCTCCAGGGCGCTAGGGTCCCACCCTGAGATTCCCACCCAAGAGCCTCACCACCCCTTTACTCACCAGAACCGGAGCTTCCTATGTCTCATGGGTGTGGTCAGTTTTAGTGTCGACCCTCCCCTGGCAGGACAGGGCTACTGGCCCCACTGGCCATTTCCTCAGTGCTGATCTCTGCCTCTTCTTTGGGCAGCAGGAGCTTTGCCAGAAACCTCGGGGTAAACCAGGATGAGGCACTGATACTGTCAAAAAAGGGTGAACTAAGGTCTGGGCATCCACGGCCATCTCCAAGGTGAGGAATCTGGCTCGGCCCTGAAAGCATACCTCACTGGATAGTGGTCCCAGACTTGTGGGAGGGGACACAGTGACAAACTCATGACAAACACAGGAATAATAAATTTATTATAAGAACCACAGATGACACGGTAGTGCACATACAAAAGGGGAAGCTTCTCATGGCCAGAGGGCTGATGCCCTGTCAGGGAGCTTTCACTCTCTGGAGCAGCTCTGATGACGCCAGGTCCTGAGGATGCTGCCCTGACCCAAGAACAGGCCCAAGTGCCCAGTGAGTGGGCACGGTGCCGGGTACAGGATCCACTCAGGTGTCCCTGCTCCCTAGGCACCCCACAGTGCTGAGCAGACCCCCATGGCTTAAAGGGAGAATGCCATGAGGTATGAGTCCCAGGTGATGGCAGGGGATTCGCAACTGCCTGCTGGCCGACTTTCCTTCTGAGACGCAGCCAGCGGCCCTTGGATCCAGGAGCTTTCCAGTGGCGTGCCCCCCACGGCAATGGTGGAAGGGTCTGAACCCAAACCCGTGACCAGAGAATTCCGTGTGTGTTTTCAGGGTTTCCTATGCTCTCCATGTTCCCCTACAGAAACAAAAAGTTTTCTGGCACACACACAAGAGGCTCTAACGAGACCTGGAGTTCTCCCCCAGGCTGCTGAGGAAGGGCATGGGCCCTGGAGAAGCCAAGGGGACAGCAGCCCAAGGAGGAGCACACAGGGCTGAGGCATGTCCGACTCCCGGGGGGGAGTGGAGGTGGGGGGAGTCCCAACCCCACCACGAAGCAGCCAGCTCCACAGCCACCTGCCCAGTCATGTACAAGTATGGGAAAATGTTTGGCAGGTCCCCAAGGCAGAAGATAAAAGCAGGAAAGCTAATCTAAGCCCAGGTTCTCTAAGGGAGCCAACACCTAGAAATGTCCAACGTGAGGTGCATGTCCGCTGTGGCCCTGACAAGGTTGCCGGCTATCCCCGTGGTCCCCAGTGGGTGGGTGGCTAGGCGGCGGAGAGGCAGGCCTGGTGGATGCTCTGCGCCCAGGTGTTGAGCAGGGCTGTGACCGAGTGCTTGTCCGGGAGCTGCAGCAGCCTCGAGGTCATGCACCGGTGCACTGACTGCAGGAAGGGGTTGGCGTCTGCAACAGAGCAACGGGCCATGAGTGCCGCTGTGACCTCCGCCGGGACAGCCAGTGCTGGGCCTGACCCTGGGCTGCACAAGCAACTCTTTATGAAAGGCCGCCCCACAGACACAGGGCTGGCGTCTGGGGCATCAAAGCCAGTCAACCTGACCAGGATGCCATCTCCCGCACACAGTGGGGCGGCCAACACGGTCCCCTCCCAGGCCCATGCATCAGTGGAGAACTGGAATGTGAACAGGTCTGGAGCCCAGGGCTTTCTCTCAGGGACAGCCTTGGGATCCCAGCGCTATGCACCAGCTCTGCACTGCAGGGGGACTGGCCACCATCAACAGGGGTCTCTCCGGGCCTCTGGTTTGAAGCCATGTCACCCAGGTGGGTCTCCATAAACCCAAGCTCCTTCTGTACTCCCGTAACAGCCTTGCAGAGGCCCACAAAGGCGGTTGGACCTGCTCGCCTCTCTCTCACTACAGGTGACCGCCCTGCAGACACAGGATGGACCCCTTTCTTCCCAAGTGACTTCTGGGCAACCCACTCCTGCCCACAGAGGGGCAGCAGAGAAAGGGGAGGAGGGGCCTCAGCTGCGGGGCACAGAGCAAATCTCGGTTGCCCTGAGCTGATGCCCCCTACCAGGGTCCCTAGACGGCAGCCGTGAGGCCTCCCCAAGGCTGTCCTCTTGGCTCACCGTACTGCCACTGCCTGTCAATCCACAGTGGGCTCTGGGCGGGGTAGTCGGCAGGCACACTGAGCTCCAGCGGCGGCACGCTTGGGAGATCCTTGTCATCTGCAACACATGTGTCTATGCCTGTGACCTGGCCCAGGCTGCCCTGCCTCATAGCCCTGCTCTAAACAGGGCTCTTCATATCCCAAAAGGTTCTGGTGAGGCTTGCTGCAGTCTGGAGGTCACTCTGATTCCCACTTCCACATCTCCCTAAGGCCTCAGGCAAGCACAGCCATATCTGGTTGGGAGGGAGGGGCTTCCCTGGCAGGCCGGTGAGAGATAAGAGTCTGTGGGCTCAGGGCTCTGCCCTCAGAGCACCTCCTGGGCCAGGTATGTGTGAGGATCCAGGAGGACACAGGGATGGTGGGCTTCAGGGTGTGGTGTGAGCATGCCTGTTTGTGGGAGGCCAAGTGCCTGTCCACATGGATCATGCGGGCCTGTGCTGGGCCTGCTCTAGGGCCTTGGGCTGTAGCTCAGGACTCACTCTCCCATAGCACCAGCCCCGCCCGCCCTCCCCTGTACGCACCCAACTTGCATATCAGGTGGACGGTGCCGTTGTTACTGCAGTGAGATGGGTCCAAGTTCACCAAGAACTTAGGGTCTAATCTGGCCACCTCTCCCTGGAGCACGTTAGGAATGCTCTGCCGTTCGTCTTCAAACCTACGCTTCCGAGTGCATACCACCGGGGCCCTGGAAGAGACCACCACGGTCACCACACCACACTAGGCTGTGGCCCGTGGCCCACGGCCCACCACCCACTGCGAGGCTGAACCCTGGACTGTACGTACGTAATGGGTGGGCCGTGGATGGCCGTCATGGCTGGCACGAATGTATGGTACAGGGAATGGTTGAAGACAGGTGAGCGGATATTGGCCAGGACGGCATCCAGGAGTGGCTGGCACAGGTACTGCTGCTTGGTTGGCGGCACCGGGGGTGGTGGGGGCGTGGGCTGTGACAGGATGGGCAGTGGGGACGTCAGCAGCCCACTCTTGGGGAGGCTTTCTAGACCCTGAAGTCCTTATCCTTCACAGCCAGACTTCTGTGGCTTCCCCACAACCTCTGCCCCCCTGGAGACAAATACGGCTGATCCTGGATACATTCTCCTGCCTTCTGCAGCCTTGACCTTCCCCAGAGTTCCCTTCCCCCAGGGCTTGGACTGGGGCTGGGCAGGGCTGGCTAGAGGCCTGATGGTGGAGATGGGCATACAAGAAAGCCCATGCACCTGGGGGCTGCAGAAAGCACCCCAGGACCACAGCCACAGGGTGACTTCTCCCATGTTCCCACATATACTCTCCTTCCGCACAGCAGACCTGACCTGGCAAAAGACTCCTGGGCAAGGTCCCCAGGCTGAGCAGCATGGCCCCTCTGCCCACTCCTGACTGTGAAGGCTTCTCTCAGCTTGTGGTTCTGAATTCTCCCCACAGATGCCTGTGGCCCTTTGAATACCACCAGGCCATGGTGCCCCACTCACCACTGCCATGTCATTCTTGAGCTTCTCCAGGGCAATCTCACACTTCTGGAGTGTTTTCAGGGGGCACCTATGGGGAGAGGGGATGTGACTGATTCTGGGTGCTCAAGGATGAGGTGTCAGCGGCTCTTGAGCACTCATCCCAACCGCTCCCTGCCTAGCTTGTCCTGGTGTGCATGGAACCAGCCTTGGCCACCAGAACCCTCCACAGGAGCCCCAGTCATTGAACTATTCCTAGACCCAGAGTATAAGGCAAGATGGTCCCACGTCCAGGAGCTGTCCGGTCCTGCTCATCAGAAGAGGGCATAAAGGTGATGGGTCAGGGGGAGAGACAGAGGCCAGGTCCCTGCCCCAAGCCCTAGAGTCCCAAAGAGGGATTGAGCCTAGAGGCTTGAGTGCTGCCCAGCTCCAATACATCTAGTTCTGCAGTTTCTAGCATTTTGCACGGTAAATAGAACAGAGAAGATCTTCTAGAAGGGAGCATAGCCAAACTGATGCAGAAATAGGGACAGAACCCAAAGGCCAGTCCATGTGCACAGTTCTGCAGAGCTGGCCCGTCTCTGGCGTTCAGAGCAGCACAGCTGGCAGCTGGGGGCAGGGCACGTGTGCCATGTTGTGAACCAGGGCTCCAATGCCTTACAAGTCCTTCTCAAGGCGATGTCTTGTTTCATTTTCACAGCCAACCCGGGTGAGCCATAGTCACTCCTTTTGCAACGGAGTAAATGAGATGCAGTCATTTGCCCAAAGCCACTGGGAAGTCAGGGGCAGGGCAGGGGCTGGATACTGGCAAAGACAAGGGGCCAAGGGCTTGGAGGCACCTGTGGAGGCCCGAGACCCCTTCTCTAAACTCCGTCTCACCACCAAAGCCCTACAATCCCAAAGAGGGATCGAGCCTAGAGGCTTGAGTGCCGCCCAGCTCAATACATCTAGTTCTGCAGTTTCTAGTGTCCTGCTCAGATACTCAGTGTAGCTAAGTCTGAGTTCCACACCAGGCCTGAATGGAGGGTCACAGTGCCACTGTGGCTTTATTTCCACTCCTGACTGGGGGATTCCATTGTGGTCTCATCTCTGACTCATGCCTGGGTTCTTCATTGGCTGAGAGAGAATTGCCTCAGAGGACACTTAGCTCACTGTTCACTGATGTTTGGATTTGAAGGTTCAGTACTTACCCACCTCACCCCCTGGTCTGTTCTGCTTGCAGGTGGATATTGGTGCTGGAAGTTTCACTCGTTGGCTTTGAGGGAGATTAAGACTCCTTTTCATTCAGTTGTGGGTTTTTTTTTTTATTTTTAGGGGAGAGGGGCAAAGGGAGAGAGAGAGAATGAGAGAGAGAGAGAGAGAGAGAGAGAGAGAGAGAGAGAATATCTTAGGCAGGCTCCATGCTAAGCATGGAGCCTGATGCAGGGCTCAATCCCACGACCCTGAGATCATGACCTGAGCTGAAATCAAGAGTCAAATGCTCAACCATCTGAGCCACCGAGGCATCTCAATGGTGCCTTTTTAATATAGAAAATTCAGGGCACCTGGGCGGCTCAGTTGGTTAAGTGTCTGACTCTTGCTTTTGGCTCAGGTCATGATCTCATGGTTCATGAGATCAAGCCCCATGTTGGTCTCTGCATTGAAAGGAGGGAGCCTGCTTAGGATTCTCTCTCTGTCCCTCTGTGTCTCCCTCCCCTGCTCGCTCGCTCTCTCTCTCTCAAAATAAATAAACTTAAAAATATATAGAGAAAATTATATAAGCAGTAAAACATTAAGGAGAGAATCCCCAAACACAAGTTATTAAACTGAAGTCTAGTCACAAATCACTGCTTATTCTAACCCTCATTTATTTAAAACCAGATTTGTGTCAAAGTCTTTCCAGAGACGTTTTTACAGTTCCAATCCTTCAGGCTTGGGACAACTGATGCTTCCTTCTTCTTATTGCTTATTGCTTCCTTCTGCCTGCCCAGTTTCTACAGCTCCAAAGCCAGAGAGTAGCATGCCTTGACCATCTTCCGCTTGCTCTGAGAATTCCTGTCAGCACTGGATTCCATCGTTAAAAAAAAAAAAAAAAAGGAATTATATATGAAACTTCTGCAAAAATACATGCTTATTCAATATAATGTATGGTTATTAACAGAAGCTTTTAGCATAACAGAAACACCACAGACTTTGGAATCAGGCCTGGGACCAAATCCTGAGTCCATCAACATGGGATCTTCTGAATTGGAGAGCAACACCTGTCTAGATGCAATGTTCCATTTTCCTATTCCTTGACTGTTATTAGTCTAATCTCCCTAGCCTAGATCTTCTCAGTTTTAAGGGAAATACTTCGGGGCACCTGAGTGGCTCAGCTCGTTGAGCATCTGACTTCGGCTCACGAAGTCTGACTTGCATCTCACGGTTTGTGAGTTCGAGCCCGGCGTCGGGCTCTGGGCTGACAGCTCAGAGCCTGGAGCCTGCTTCGGATTCCGTGTCTCCTTCTCTCTCTGCCCATCCCCTGCTTGTGCTCTGTCTCTCTGTCTCTCAAAAATAAATAACTGTAAGGGACATACTTCTAAATCCTTACAGTTCTTGTAAAACCATTCCCAGGGCTCAGCCTGGTCTTTCTGTGAAATGAGGCTAAAATCTCTCACCCAGAATGATTGTGAAGATGGGATGCGGTAGCAGACCCCACAGAAAAGGCCTATGTAGAGAAAGACACTATTGGTGCTAGTATCTTTCCCCTCACTCCCCGTGCCTTTTCATTTGTTATTGAGGAATAACGTTTATGCTGAAAAGTGCACATGGAAAGGGGTGTGAATTTCCACAGACAGCACAGACCTATGCAACCAACCTGCAGGTCAAAAAATCACAGACTCCAAGGAGTTCCCCGGAGCCCCTTCCCTTCCCTATTTTCATAGTTCGGGGACTAATGACATTGTCATCCATAGGAGAGAAGCTGCCCTAAGGATTTTCTCCAAAACCTTGTGTGTACCAGCAAAAACCAGCGAAGTTCTCAGAAGGTGGTAATGTACTGCCTTGTAATGGGTTTCTCCTCAGGATATCCAAGTGGACAGAGAGTTTGATGACCTCGCTATCTCAGTGAAGGTAATTCTTCCAGCACTTTATATCAAGACTGCTGCCCACAGAGTGGAGTACAAAAGACTTGCCTCCAGTCTACACCCCGTCCCTACTGGCGTCTGTCCCTAAGTGACTGTGGTATGTGGCTTCCTCTCACATTGGCCACTTCAACTTCCATGTGGAGAGTTCTTGGCCTCATGATGCTTTATTATCACTTGAGTCTGCAGTGAGTCCCCATGTCAGCTGGGTGGTAAGTCCTGTGGAGCCTGTCTTCATGATGATTCAGACACTTGTACCCTCCTCTCCATCCCATGGCCTCTGTTAATGCAGAGCATTAATGCAGCCTTCCTTTGCTCACGCTAATTTCCGTAACATGAACTTGTGCTGTGTGCTACATGTTGAGCTGGGTATGGGGTCAAAGATCTCCAAAGTTCCTGCCTTGGTGACTTCAAGAGACCATGAAAATATAAGGTGGTGTGTGACTGGCATTCCCAAACTCAACTTGCCAGAGCGCAAACTGACACAAGGTTTTTGGAAGGTTTTATGTACCAAGAGCCTTAAAACTGCCTATGCCCTTTGATTCAATGGTCTGACTAATCTGCTCCTCAGAAATTACCAGAGATGCATAAAAATATTGATGCCCAGGGGTGCCTGAGTGGCTCAGTAGGTTCATGCGTTCGAGCTCCGCATCGGGCTCTGTGCTAAAAGCTCAGAGCCTGGAGCCTGCTTCAGATTCTGTGTCTCCCTCCCTCTCTGCTCCTCCCTCACTCGTGCTCTCTCTCTCTCACACACAAAAATAAATAAATATTTTTAAAAGTTTCACAAAAAAAAATTGATGCCCAAAAATGCTCACTGAAAGGCTGTTTATAATATGAAAATTGGAAATAATCTAGATGCCCAATAACAGGGGACTGATTAACTAAGAATTGGAACTCTGCAAATATTAAAAGCCAAGTGTTCAAAGAACATTGAACAATTTAACAGTTTATGAAAAAGCACATGGTTAATGTTAAGTGAGAAAGTCAGGATTGAAAAAAAATCACATGGTTTGTCTGGCAATTCCTTAAAAGGTTGAACCTGTAGTTTATCACAGACCCAGCAATTCGTGTCATAGAGAAATGAAAACATGTGTTCACAGCAGGTTTATTCATAATATCCACAAAGTACAAATGTCCACCAACTGATGAATGGGTAAATAAAATATGGTATAGGGGCACCTGGGTGGCTCAGTCAGTTGAGCAACTGCCTTTTGATTTCGGCTTAGGTCATGAGCTCACGAACCTGGGGATGGAGCCCTGCATCAGGCTCTGTGCTGTGCGTTGGTGGAGCAGAGCCTGCCTCGGAGTCTCTCTCTCCCTCTCTCCCTTGCTCTTTCTTTCTCTCAAAATGAATAAAATAAACATTAAAAAATAAAATAAAAATGGTATGCCCATACAATGGAATATTATTTGGCCATAAAAAGAAATGAAATTTGAGGTGATGATAGCATTCTAAACTTGCTTGTGGTAATGGCTGCACAACTCTGTGAATATACCAAAAGTAATTGGACATTTTAAATAGACGAATTGTAGAGTATGTGAACTGTATCTCAATAAAGCTGTTTACAAGAAACAGGAGTGAAGGATCATGCAACCACAGGAATGTATCATGTAACAGGAGGAATGTGTCATGCTACAACATGAATGAACCTTGAAAACATGATGCTGTGAAAGAAGCCATTCACAAAAGACCACATATTGTATGATTCTGTTTATAGGAAATGTCCAGAATAGGTAAATCTACCAAGACAGAAAGTAGAACATCTGACTCTTGATTTCAGCTGATTGTGATCCCAGGGGATTGAGTCCTGTGTCCTGTGTCTCCATGCTGAGCATGGAGCCTTCTTGGGATTCTCTCACTCACTTGCTCTGCTCCTGCTCTCTCTCTCGCTCTCTCTCTCTCTCTCTGTCTCTCAAATAAAATTTAAAAGAAGTTGCCAAGGACTAAGGAGATGGGAGGGACTGGAGGTTGGCAGCGAAAGAGCATGGGTTTTTTTGGAGATGATAAAAATGTTCTAAAATGAATTGTGATGGGGCACCTGGGTGGCTCAGTCAGTTATGCATCCAACTCTTGATTTTGGCTCAGGTCCTGATCTCACGGTTTGTGGGTTTGAGCCCTGCTTCAGGCTCCCCGCTTACAGTGTGAAGCCTGCTTGTGATTCTCTCTCTCTCTCTCTCTCTCTCTCTCTCTCTCTCTCCACCCCTCCACCACTCATGCTCTCTCTAAATAAATAAATAAATAAATAAATAAATAAACTTAAACAAGTAAGTCACCTACTCTAACTTTTCAAATGGATTGTGGTGATAGTTGCACAACTCTGTGAATATACTGCAAACCACTGGATTGTACACCAGTTTAAATGGGTGAGTTGTGGGGCACCTGGCTGGCTCAGTTGGTAGAGCATGTGATTTGATTTCAGGGTTGTGGGTTTGAGCCCCACATTGGGTGTAGAGATTACTTACAAAGAAAAAACATATTTTTTAAAAAATGAATTGTATGGTATGTGGATTATATCTCAAGAAAGTTGTTACTAAACAAAAAATCATATTGTTGGATCCAATTTTGTAAAACCCATGTATAAGTATATACACAGGGGAAAAAAACTAAGAACACCTTGACATATTAATAATGTTTAGCTATAAGGTGTGGGTTTGGGGATGATTTTTATTTTCCTTATGTTATTCTTCATTTCCTACACTTTCTACTCTGAATATGTGTTACTTTTAAAACCAGAAAAAATAAATAGTACTTTAAAATGTGATACAGGCTACGATTCAGTTATGTATGTGGAATGATTGGAGCCGTGAGGGTGGAGGAGGGTGCTATAGACTGAATTGGGTCCCCCTGCCAAATTCCTACGTTGAAGCCCTAACCCCCAATGTGACTATATTTGGAAATAGGAGGCAATTAAGGTTACATGAGGTCATAAAGGTGGGACTCTGATCTGATAGGATTAGTGTCCTTGTAAGAAGAGACACCGAGATGGGGCGCCTGGGTGGCGCAGTCGGTTAAGCATCCGACTTCAGCCAGGTCACGATCTCGCGGTCCGGGAGTTCGAGCCCCGCGTCGGGCTCTGGGCTGATGGCTCGGAGCCTGGAGCCTGTTTCCGATTCTGTGTCTCCCTCTCTCTCTGCCCCTCCCGCGTTCATGCTCTGTCTCTCTCTGTCCCAAAAATAAATAAATGTTGGAAAAAAAATTAAAAAAAAAAAAAAAAAAGAAAGAAGAGACACCGAGAGCTTGCTCTCTCCTCCCACCCCTATAGGCAGACACAGCAAGAAGGGAGCCTTCTGCAATCAGGAAGAGAGCTCTCGTAGAAACCAACCCTTCCAGAACTTGACCTTACATTACTCTCCTAGCCTTTAGAACCGCCAGAAAATAAACTTCCGTTACTTATGCTACCCAGTCCATGGTGTTCTGTTATGGCAGGTGACCTAAGATAGAAGGATTCACTCTCTTGGAGGGAAGAAGCAGGGAGGGTTTCTCCTGGTTTCCCTGGCTCTCCGTTGACCTCCTTCCATCTCCCTCCTCCCTGCTGCCAAAGCTATCTTTCTTTCAACGTTTATTTATTTTGGGGACAGAGAGAGACAGAGCATGAACGGGGGAGGGTCAGAGAGAGAGGGAGACACAGAATCGGAAACAGGCTCCAGGCTCCGAGCCATCAGCCAGAGCCTGACGCGGGGCTCGAACTCACGGACCGCGAGATCGTGACCTGGCTGAAGTCCGACGCTTAACCGACTGCGCCATCCAGGCGCCCCCAAAGCTATCTTTCTAAGGGCCGACCTAATCATACTATCCAAATGTTCCCAAGGCCTACAGAAAAAGTCCAGCTCCTCTACCTGCTGTGTGCCACTGCAGGGGCAGAGTTCCCCGCTCTTCTGTAAGAAGTTAAGGGTCTGCTCCAACATGCTCTAGGGAATCACCAGAAAGGATGTTGCATTCTGGTGATAAGTTTGGGGTTATGCCAGAATTCCTTTTACCCTGCTTTTCTCAGAAATAAATACACAGTGGATCCCAAAGAAAGTTAAGTCAGTCTTTACAGAATGGAAGAATCAGGTGATTGTACCAAAGTTCCCCCAAATGGACACTGCACTCCAACCCAGCCTTGGCGGGGGGAGCCTGGGGTATAGCCTCCAACTCCCTTGTCCCCAGAAACTCAGCAATCCCCAGATTAAAGAAGTAATCAAATCCTGCCTGGTTCCTGGGCGCTGGATGGCAAAGGCCTTTCTGCACCGGAGAAAGGGTGGACAAGAAAGCCGGGTGCAGATTTTGGGTATGAAGCTGGCATCCATCTTGTTGGTTGTTAGTCTATCTCAAGTCTCTTGAGATAGAACACACCTCCGTGGACCAGATGAAGCCACTTGACGTAACAAAGTAACATCTGTGAACATGACTTCATGAGCCTCCAATCAACAGCGTCCACCTTCTCAGGAGACCCCCCCCCCGGGCCCCCGGCCTGCCCCCAACTTTCCCCGTAAAACCCCTCGTTTATAAGCCATCAGGAAGTTCGGGACGTTGAACACTGGTTTTACGTTCTCCTGGGTGGTGCCACACCAACGAATAGCCTATCTTCAAGGCAAAAACTTGGTGCAAGTCTTTTATTGGCTTGCGAAGCACGGGAGAGCAGCTCTCCTTTGCATTGGTTACAGGTAGATGGTGGGCAGGCCTTGAGAGGGTGTCTCGTTTGCAAAGACCGGAATCAAGAGCAGACAGGTGAGTGGGCTTGGGCCTCCAAGCAAGAAGGCAGCACAAGCTTGACGTGAAGCCACGCGCACATTGAGGGCTTACGTGCACGAAAATGTGCTACGTCCCACGCAGAGAAAACCGTGACCACTCCCACCTAACATCCGAGGATGCATCAGAATGCTCAGCTTTGGCTAGGCGACAGCCTTCCCGCCAAAGCCATATCCAATCAGAAAGCACCATACTCCGCAAGTCAAGTAACGTCCAATCAGAAGCGGGATTCCAGGCCTAGGTCCGCCCCGAGGCACTGAGGACCAATGGGCACCTGGGCAGCGGCGGGCCAATCCCGGGCCGGGTGCACCGCGCAGGAGCGGCAGTTGGGCGCGTGGCATCGGTGGCAGCGGTTGAGGTCTGGTAACAGCGTTGGGCAGCAGCTGAACTCACCATGGTGAGGCCCCCCCTGGCCACTCTCGGTTCATAGAGGCCCAGGCAGGAGGGAGGATGAAGCCCGCCACATGAAGCCCCTGGGTGGGGCAAGACTGGGACAAATCCTAGGACCGGGGCGCTGTGTGTGTGTGTGTGTGTGTGTGTGTGTGTGTGTGGCGGGGGCGGGGGGGGGGCTGGAGATCGGAGGAAAGAGGGGGCTGGGCTGGGCACGGGAGGCCCAGGGCTGCCCGGACGAACAGATGATAGTCCTCTCGCTTGTTCTCTGGGTGTGCGAACCCTGAGGGCAGCGGCAACCTGGTAATGTCCCGGATGAAGGGGGGTCGGGAGGTGCAGATGTCTTCTCGAAAATTGTAACTTTATGAGCCAGGTTGGAAGCTGGGTGACCTTGACTTGTTGGGTGGCCTTGACTCAGTCTCTGAGGACAGCCGTTATGTTGGGTTCCTGAGGCCTGGAAGGTGGTTCTCAAACGTTGGGGTCCCAGGACATCCCTAGAGTATGTATGTATGTATGTATGTTAACGTATGTTTATTTTTGAGAGAGAGACACACACACAGCACAAGTGGGGGAGGGGCAGAGAGAGAGGGAGACACAGAATCCCAAGCAGGCTCCAGGTTCTAAGCTGTCAGCACAGAGCCCAACGTGGCATTCGAACTCATGTGATATGAGATCATGACCTGAGCTGAAGTCCAACACTTAACCGACTGAGCCACCCAGGTGCCCCTACAGTATTTATTTTTTTATAGAGTTTATTTGAGAGAGAGAGAGAAAGAGTGCAAGTGGGGGAGGGGCGAGGGAGAGGGAGAGAGAGAATCCCAAGCAGGCTCTGCACTGCCAGCCCAATGAGCTCAACTCACAAACCATGAGATCATGACCTGATGGGGAAGCAAGAGTCATGCTTAACCATCTTAGCCACCGAGGCACTCCATGGACATCTCTACAGTGTAACAAATTAGGACTCCAAAAAGCCTTTGTTTATGTGGGTTATCTCCATAGTCATTTGCCATGTTAGAAATTTTAAAAATATTTATTTACTTTCAGACAACATGCTAACATAAACACCAGATATCCAAGTTGCAATAGCCATAGTTTGTCGGCTCTTGCAAGGAAAATAACATTCTGTGAAAAAAGCTAGTTCAGTTGGCAACTGAAAGCACACAAGCGCTATTTCTTCAAACAGCTGTATTTCAGCAGGTGCACAAGTGCTTTATGGATACTTTCCGTTTTGTCACAGTACTTGAGGGTGGATGTTTTATAAAATAATCATTTTTTGCTTCATCATGAATATCCTGAAATGAAATTGCCCTTTTTTTTTTTTTTTTGGTCTTTTTACCGTGAGTGCATAAGGGTGAAGAATCTAACGAACACTGGTATAGTTTGGTGCCACTACCTTGATTTGTACTAGGGCATTAAGAGTTTTACCCACCTTTTTTTTTAAGTTTATTGTTTTGAGAGAGAGAGCGTGAGAGAATCCCAGGCAGGCTCTGCACTGTCAGTGCGGAGCCCAGTGCGGGGCTTAAACTCATAAATGGTAAGATCATGACCTGAGCTGAAGTTGGATGCTTAATTGACTGAGGCACCCAAGCACCCCAGTTTTACCCACTGTTTGATTATGCACCATCAGTGGACACGGTGAAATGTGAACACGGTGAAAAGGGCTGGTTATCTCAGTAGTCCTACTGTGAAATGGCTTTAATTTCCAATTACCCTGAAGAGGTCTGTGGATCTCTAGTGGCCTGAGAAGGCCAGTGATTACTTTGAGGACTGTTAGCGGGTAGGGGATCAGTAGAAACAATTGGCAGGAGGAAGAGAGCAGAAAGGTCTGCGCATTTGCTGTCTGGAAGCTGAAGCTTCTGGGTACATAGGGAACAAAGTAACCTGCCAAGAATATGAAGAGAGCAGTTGGACTGGAGCTTGAAAAGAAAGAGGATGAAGATAAGGCTGAGTAAAGTAAGGTAAAATTTTAATGATCCAGGTGAGGTTGGTGATGAATTCTTAATGGCTTTCTATTGAAAGCTAGGAATGATTTTTCTGACTGCTTTTCGTTAGTTCCATTGGATAATCAGATGGAAGTGGCCTTGCAGATCATGTAGCACACCAGCCCCCATTCTGTAAAAGAAAAACCTGAGGGATTTTCTCAGGGTACAGAGCTTCCTGTGATCATACTAGGGCCGAGTCCGTAGAAAACTAAATCGGGCATCCTGTGAAGCATAGGCTGCCTGGATTTAAGTAAGGCAAAATGAATAATACTGATCTGTAAATGGTGTGATTGTGTGGATTCCAAAAGACTTCCCAGAGTGTTGATGAATTTCTTCTCTGAAGGAGTGCATTCCTTGTCATTGGAGAAGTTCTTTCTGCAACTGAATAGTTCCTTCTGGGATGGATTCTTAGGGTATTGTGGCGTTACGTGAATCTCTATGCCCCTAATTGGAGAGTTGGTGTTTGTGTGATAAGAAACGGGACTTCGGGGGCACCTGGCTCAGGCGGTTAAGCGTCCGACTTCAGCTCGGGTCATGATCTCACGGTCTGTGGTTCGAGCCCCGTGTCGGACTCTGTGCTGACAGCTCAGAGCCTGGAGCCTGCTTCGGCTTCTGTCTCCTTCTCTCTCTGTCCCTCCCCTGCTCGTGCTGTCTCTCCATAATAAACAAACCTTAAAAATAAAAAAAAATTGCCTGCCAAACTTAAAAACAGGACTTCAAGTTCTTGGTATTGTATATTAGGATTTAGGGTAGGTGGGACACCTTGAATTTTATTTGATCTCCTCTATGTATTTGTAAGGATAAGGTGTCTAAAATAGAACAAATGATTAATGACTGTACAGTTATGTTTATGGCAGGAAAGATAGGATACAGTCAAAATAGGTACTTTGAGTCTAAGGAAACCACCAAAGGACAGTGTAGTGTCCTACCGTTTGTGATGTCTGGTTGCCATGAACTCCTAGCCTTGAGGTGAAGGGAGTGGTCACTAGAAGCTGAGAAGGTGGCTTTATCAAGAACACTGACTGCTGAAAGTTTGTGGCCTTGATAAACACACTCAGGGAGCCCATGGCAGTCCGGCAGGGTGGGAGCCAGGAAGTGAGCACCCTGACCACACTGTCCTCTAACCTCGCAGTCTCTTGCTGATGCCTGCCTTGGCTAATGCAGCCAGAAGCCAGGTGCAAGGAAGCCCCTTTAATGCAGTCCAGATGGGTCAGCCTCCCTGAGCACAGCCCTGGGTGGAGAAAATAGAGGGTAGCTGTAGATGGGTAGATGGATGGCACACATATGGTGACCACGGGCACCTGGGCCATGGTGACCTGTGTCCAAGTCCACTCTTCCTTCCCTGATCTGTTACTTGGACAGGACACCATCAGAAACTAATCGCTATACTCTTTCGAGAATAACTGTGGCTGTATGGTGACTGTGGCTGTATGTGACTGTATGGTGTGGCGTTTATCATGGACATTACGTGTATGGTAGCAAACACTTCTGTGTAGGGGCTAAGTCCGGCACTTAGGAGCTAGGGTGGTTTAGAGCACCTCAGTTTTCATAGGGACTTGAAAAGGGTCACGTAAGCCTTCTGGGAAAGGTCTGGGAAAGCCATCGACAATGTGAAATACATGTAGATGTGTGTGTTAATATGGTTTCGATGCCATATAGCGTTGGTTCCCTTGAAGACAAGGGGACCTCAACGTTTGTGTTCTGGTTCCCAGCGCGAGTGCATCTCTATCCACGTGGGGCAGGCAGGTGTCCAGATCGGCAATGCCTGCTGGGAACTGTACTGCCTTGAACATGGAATTCAGCCCGATGGTCAGATGCCAAGCGACAAAACCATCGGTGGTGGGGATGACTCGTTCAACACGTTCTTCAGCGAGACTGGGGCTGGCAAGCATGTGCCCAGAGCGGTGTTTGTGGACCTGGAGCCCACCGTGGTCGGTAGGTACTCGGGCACTTGGGCAGCTTTCCCGGGAGAGTGGGAGAGCCTCCCTGAAGCCCCCTCCATGCCCTCTGTGCTCCTTTGAATCCTTTCTGCAGAAAGGACGGGGTGTACAAGTACACGCCTGTGGCTACATCAGGTGAGAAACTGAGGCTCCTAAGTTAGCAGAACCTGACGTACAGGAAAAACATAGGCTGGTAATAGATTCACTCGTGGCCGCCTCAGCCCCAGGCAGGTGGTTGTGTAGACTCCACCTGCGGGGTGCCCAGGCACTGGTCCCTCCTTAACGCTGCGCACACCAAAATGCTGCTGCGTGAGAACCTTGACCTGCATCTGACAGAAAGGTAAGTAGAGAACATTCGTTGGCTTCCTCCGGATTAGAAGGCTGAAGTGGTTGCCAGGGAGAGCTGCAAGGAGAGAGCACCTTTCAGTGGCCACCCAGGGGAAGACAGGATGTCACCCTAAAGCCTGTGAGAGGCAGGCCACAGAGGGTGCCCTGATGGGACTGGCCGGCCAAGGTCATGCTGACCTGGTGACTGTCTGGTATGTAAGCGATTTTTTAGTTACACTCTTTGAGGTAGCTGTGGGTAGGAGGACATACGTATGCACGTGCAGAATCACCTGTGTGCGGGTGTGAGTGGTTTCCCTTCTTTGAGGACCAGTCAGATTGGACTTTGTACCTCCACTTGACTTTACCTGCTGAGCCATAGATTGCTGTTGTGGTCTGCGTATGACGCAGAGACGTTTTCTACGAGACCCTGATGCCGCCGACCCGCGAGGAACGGCACGTGCTTGGTAGAGCCCGACGGTCCCCAAACCCACCCCTCCTGGTGAGTTGACAACAGGCTTGAAGCCCTGCGGCCCACGTGTCCTCTTTGTAGATGAAGTGCGCACAGGGACCTACAGGCAGCTCTTCCACCCAGAGCAGCTGATCACCGGGAAGGAGGACGCAGCCAATAATTACGCCAGAGGCCACTATACCATCGGCAGGGAGATCGTCGACCTGGTCCTGGACCGGATCCGAAAACTGGTAAGGGGGTGCCGAGAAGGCTTCCTGTGGACGTTGCCCCGGACGGGAGGGTGTGCAGGGATTGCGACCAGGAGGTCGCTCTGGCAAAACCCCAGGCCAGAATCTTGAGTCCACGTTTCCCTTCACGTGTGGCTTCGGTGCGTCCGTACATCTCTAACGTCTGCCTTGCTTTGCTCCTGAGCGTCCTGCACGTGCGCTGTGGACGATTTGAATGTGTGATCATCCCGCAGAGGCAAAGAAGCGAGCGTGGCTTGTCGGAGGTCGGCGGTGTGGCTTCCGCAGGCACTGACTCACGGTCTCTGGTTTCTCTCAGGCGGATCTGTGCACGGGGCTGCAGGGCTTCCTCATCTTCCACAGTTTCGGGGGCGGCACCGGCTCTGGGTTTGCGTCCCTGCTCATGGAGCGGCTGTCGGTGGACTACGGCAAGAAGTCCAAGCTGGAGTTTGCCATCTACCCGGCCCCCCAGGTGTCCACGGCCGTGGTGGAGCCCTACAACTCCATCCTGACCACCCACACGACCCTGGAGCATTCTGACTGTGCCTTCATGGTGGACAACGAAGCCATCTACGACATATGTCGGCGCAACCTGGATATCGAGCGGCCCACGTACACCAACCTTAATCGTCTGATCGGGCAGATCGTGTCCTCCATCACGGCCTCCCTGCGATTTGATGGGGCCCTGAACGTGGACTTGACGGAATTCCAGACCAACCTGGTCCCCTACCCCCGCATCCACTTCCCCCTGGCCACCTACGCCCCGGTCATCTCAGCTGAGAAGGCGTACCACGAGCAGCTGTCTGTGGCCGAGATCACCAATGCCTGTTTTGAGCCGGCTAACCAGATGGTCAAGTGTGACCCTCGGCACGGCAAGTATATGGCCTGCTGCATGTTGTACAGGGGGGACGTGGTCCCGAAAGATGTCAACGCAGCCATCGCCACCATCAAGACCAAGCGCACCATCCAGTTTGTGGATTGGTGCCCAACTGGATTTAAGGTAGGACTGGGTGATGTTGAGTGGTGTTACCGGTCAGCAGGCAGCCGACCAAGCACAGCATGCCCTTTGTAGGGGATGCCCTGTTCCATGGCAGCCAGCCCCTTGGTCATAAATCAGTGAGCCGGAGTGATAATTTATTCAGTGGTGCCATTTGAACTCCCTTCCTGAGTTATCACATTGTGTATCTGCGTGAGAATTTTCTGTTTTAACAGAACAGAAAGTTTTTGGAAGGATTTTTGTTGCCGCTTCCGGGTGAAAGAATTAGTGTGGGAAAAATAGTTTGGACTTAGAAATGTAGCAGTTTTCAAGGGCATTTTGATAATTGATGTGGATATTTGAAATTGGGGTATCACTGTAAACATCAGTGTTCCTAAATCCCACGTCATTCTTCAGGCATAAGGAAATTAAACCAAATCTAAATGTCCCACGCAGCATTTGATTTAACGAAAAATGGTCATGGATGTTTCTGGAAGAAATGGCAACATACTCATTTCTCTGTTAGTAAGATTGGCAAGTTTGGGCAGAGGCTGCCTCCAACACAGTTTGTGCCAGTCTTCCATCTGATACAGAATAGGAAACTTGCTGTAGCTCTTCAGCTTTGTCCAGTACTTGGACGCTAAGCTGTCGATGCTTTCCATCTGGGAAAACGTGCTTCCCTCTGCCTTGCTTTCCATGCCGCCTAGCTGGCTCAGACCTTACTGCTTCTGGTGGGCTTGCTGCAGCGGGTCCTTCACTAGCCCTTCCTATTCTGGGTTCAGGGATCGGCACAGTTGGCAGACCAGCCACGTAGAGTTTTGTGTGGACACACCCACACCTGTTCATTGGTGTCTTGTTGTGGCTGCTTTTGTGCTCCAAAGGGAGAATTAAGTAATTGTGACAGAGACCATGTGGCCCACCCAGCCTAGAATATGTGCTGCCTTGCTCTTTTTTTTGTTAACACTTATGTTCATTTTTGAGACAGAGAGAGACAGAGCATGAACGGGGGAGGGTCAGAGAGAGAGGGAGACACAGAATCTGAAACAGGCTCCAGGTTCCGAGCTGTCAGCACAGAGCCCGACACGGGGCTCGAACTCACAGGCCGTGAGATCGCGACCTGAGCTGAAGTTGCACACCTTAACCAACTGAGCCACCCAGGCGTCCCTGTCTTGCTCCTTATAGACAAAGTTTGCCGACCCCAGCTCTAACTGACCCTGTGTATTCCTGCCCAAACCTCTGGTCGTGGTGTCTCCTGGTTTGGAAACTTAGAATGCCTCCCCTTTTGGACCCAGCCCTCGAATATCACCCCCTTTCTCCTACTTAGCACACACATAGGCCACCTCCTGTTGCAGTAGTAGCAACAGTCCTAGGACCTGAGGGTGTGCCTGTCGCCCTGTTATGCACAGGCTGGCTCATTTGGTAGGAGACCGGGGGTATGATCTCCCCTGGTGATACAACCATAGTACTCTGAATCGAGTGGAAAAGGTTTCAGCTACAGAAATGAATCCCCATCTTGTAGAAGCCTATGGGGAAAATAACATGAGCAATACAAAGCAGCGTCCCCTTTTAGAAGCAGCAGCCCTGTTACCTGAGCACCTGTCACGTGTCTCAGTTGCTGGGACACAGCCCTTCAGGCAACTTGGGACTGAGCCGGGAGCCAGGGCTCCTTTTCCCCAGTTTTCCTGGTCTGGAAACCGGCACCCTGCTCACCTGACACCTTGCCTGGCACAAAGAAGGCACCTGCATGTCTTTTGTTTCCATGAAAGCAGCTACCATTTCTGGGTTTGACAGAAGTTGCACAGACTGTTTTCTTCCCCTTCTCTGACAGGTGGGCATCAACTACCAACCCCCCACCGTCGTCCCCGGAGGGGACCTGGCCAGGGTGCAGCGGGCCGTGTGCATGCTGAGCAACACTACCGCCATTGCCGAGGCCTGGGCCCGCCTAGACCATAAGTTTGACCTCATGTATGCAAAGCGAGCCTTTGTGCACTGGTACGTGGGGGAAGGCATGGAGGAAGGGGAGTTCTCCGAGGCCCGGGAGGACCTGGCAGCTCTGGAGAAAGATTATGAAGAGGTGGGTGTGGATTCCGTGGAAGCAGAGGCTGAAGAAGGGGAAGAATACTGAATGAGTGCCTCTGGCAACCATCCTTTTGTTTCATCCCCATGATAACATTACAAGATATGTTTATCTATTAAAGTTTGTATATTGTATATTGAATCATCATGTCCTTTGTGCTTTTGCCATAATTCCCGATCTAGACACCTGCCTTTTCCAGGTGGATTTCCAGGGGAAAAACATGTTTCCTCTCAAAAAATTAAGCATGTCTGTATGTCTAGTTACCACTTTAACCCTAGAAAGAAAGTTTCAAAAGGCGTGGCTGAAGGAATTAGGAAGAATGCTTTGGTTACTTTAAATTTAGGCATTTCTTAAATCATTCACCCATTCTTGATGTTCTTTGAAGAATGGAATAGTAATTTGGTTGTCTTCTAAATTGTGGAGTGGCTACTTTCACCCAGTCTTGTGGGAGGGTCCAGGGAGGCAGCCCCGCCCCAGTGCAAACTTATTTACTGTGAGGCTCTCATTCCTTGAAGTTTTTTGTTTTCACCTCTAACTCAGCCGCGTGCCTGTCAGGAGGAACTGTAACAAGGCTTTCTGCCCATCACCGCCCACCCATGGCACCTCTCCCGGAGTAAGCTATGGGCACTGAATTTGTCGGGTTATATTGATCACGTATTCTGGCCCCTTTTTCTAGTTGGGAGTTTCCTTTTTGCAGTCTAGCCTTTCCCGGGCTGCCGGCGTGGATCCCGGGACCCTGCCGGTTTCCCGCTGCCGCGCCAGCAGACCCATACACTACGGGGACTCTGCGCCAACGACCGGGGCGCCGCTCCTTCGGTGCCGAGGTGTTGACGGCCAAGAGTTTGGCCTGAAAAGCCAAAAGCCCGAGTGTACTACCGCGCAGGCGCTCAGGGACGGTGGGACGACGCAGACCTGGCAGCAACATTACGCTCCCGCCACTTCCGGTGCTCGCCTCGCCCCGCCCCTGGGTCGAGTGCCTCGCTCTTCCGAGTCTCTATGGTATCAACTTCCACCGCGCTCCACTCCTCGCGAGACTTCGGCGGCGCAGCAATGGCGAGATCGTGAGTGCCGCTGACGGGAGTCAGGAGAACGGGCTGGGACGGGGCTCGGGCGAGATCGGGCCGGGGGAGACCCGGCAGGCTAGGGCCGCCAGGAGCGGATCGGCGGCTGGGGGCGCGAGGCCTCCCGGGCCTGGAGAGCCGCCCACGACCAAGCTCCCGCCTCTTCCCCAGATGCCGCGTCACTGCTCCGCCGCCGGCTGCTGCACAAGGGACACGCGCGAGACGCGCAACCGCGGCATCTCTTTCCACAGGTCAGCGCGCGTGCGTGCTGGCACGCGAAGGCTCACGTGTGCCTGCGCCGGTTTTACCCTCTTCGTGGAGCCACGATTGCGCATGCGCTTTCCTCTGGTTGGCGCGATGCTTGTATTTGTAGGGGGGAGAGGGGCGGGGCGGGTGCGACTGAGCCTAGGTGGGAGAGGAAGCATGGGAGGTCCACCAGCCTGCGTCCCTCCGCTTTCTGACTCTCACCTGCCAGGTGACGCTAAGGAAGTTGCTTTCCTCGAGGCCTCAGTTTCCTCATCTGGACCTTGGTGGGAGGTGTTTACCTGGCAGGGTTGAAGGGAGGTCTGGTGGTGGCGTGTGTATGACCAGTCCTTGCCGTCTGGAGTGCTTGAGCAGCTTCAGCCCAGGCACCCTGGTGCTTACTGGTTTGTGGCTCCGCAGACTTCCCAAGAAGGACAACCCGAGGCGAGGCTTGTGGCTGGCCAACTGCCAGCGGCTGGACCCCAGCGGCCAGGGCCTGTGGGACCCGGCTTCCGAGTACATCTACTTCTGCTCCAAGCACTTCGAGGAGAACTGCTTTGAGCTGGTGGGAATCAGGTGAGCCTCTGTGGCAGTGGTCACTGGGGCAGGGTTTGAAGCATCAGAGTAGTCGGCCGATTGGGGCAGCTGTACGGCCAGATGAGGACGATCCTGAAGCCACTGGCTGGAGCCCAGGCCAACCTGGTTACGCGGTGTGGCTGCTTTTTCCCAGCTTTGCACCTCGGTGACAGTAAGACCCACCCCCTCAGGGTAACTGTGCTAGAGACAGGAGAGGAAAACATTAGCTTTTTCAAAGGCTATTCTTTAGAACCCCAGTCCTCCCAGCAAATCCACAATGAAATTATTCTTTAAAAAAAAAATTTTTTTTTTTTAATGTTTATTTGTGAGAGAAAGAGAGAGACAGAGCGTGAGCAGGGGAGGGGCAGAATCCGAAGCAGGCTCCAGGTTCTGTCAACACAGAGCCCTGGTGCGGGGCCCAAGCTCTCGGACTGTGAGATCATGACATGAGCTGAAGGCAGATGCTTAACCAACTGAGCCACCCAGGCGCTCCCACAATGAAATTATTCGTTTTGGCTGGTCAGCCTAGTTCTAGTACAGTCTTTTTTTACACGTCTAATTTTGAAGAGCCCTGCAGGAAAGAGATTTGTATAATTGTACCTAAAGTGGCATTCCCTAAACTAAGTGCTGGCAACATGCCTACCCACCTCCCACTGTGCTAGCATGGGAGAGCCTGATCTGGGGTGCTGGGGGCATGCTAGCTCTGTGCCCTGCAGCTGGCCCTGGGGGGCAATGCTTATTGTCCACCTCATCCAGGCTGTTTTTCCCCACAGCGGGTATCACAGGCTGAAGGAGGGGGCAGTTCCCACGATATTTGAGTCCTTCTCCAAGTTACGCCGGACAACCAAGACCAAGGGGCACAGTTACCCACCTGGCCCCCCCGATGTCAGCCGGCTCCGGCGATGCAGGAAGCGGTATGTGCTGTGGGTGGATGGTGCCCCATTCCCACCCCAAATCTGAGAGACTGGGCTTTAGGATGTGTGCCAGCAGTCTTGCTGGACAGGGTTCTAAACCAGTGGAGTAGACTAGGGTGGGCCGGTGAAGTAGAGTCTGGCAAGGCCTTGGCCTGGCCTATTAGTGTCTCTCTCTCTCTCTCTCTTTTCTCTCAGCTGCTCTGAGGGCCGTGGGCCCACGACTCCATTTTCTCCACCACCACCTGCTGATGTCGCCTGCTTTCCTGTGGAAGAGGCCTCAGCACCTGCTGCTTTGCCTGCCTCCCCCACTGGGAGGCTGGAGGCTGGCCTCAGCAGCCCCTTCTCAGACCTCTTGGGGCCCCTGGGTGCCCAGGCAGATGAAGCAGGCTGCAGTGCCCAGCCCTCGCCGGAGCGGGAGCCAGAGCGGCAGCCATCCCCCCTTGAGCCACGGCCTGTCTCCCCCTCAGCCTACATGCTTCGTCTCCCACCCCCAGCCGGAGCCTATATCCAGAATGAGCACAGCTACCAGGTGGGCAGTGCCCTGCTCTGGAAACGGCGGGCTGAGGCTGCACTCGATGCCCTGGACAAGGCCCAGCGCCAGCTGCAGGCTTGCAAGCGGCGAGAGCAGCGGCTGCGGCTGCGGCTGAGCAAGCTGCAGCAAGAGCGGGCACGGGAGAAGCGGGCACAGGCAGATGCCCGCCAGACTCTGAAGGAGCATGTGCAGGACTTTGCCATGCAGCTGAGCAACAGCATGGCTTGAGTGAGGGGCTGCTGGGCCCGGAGCTGACTTGAGAGGTTGCCTCTTAGGGCTTCAGCCTCTTCCCCCCTTAGAATCCACCTGGAGAAGGACCCCATCTGAGCTGTGTCCACCAGACCTGCCAGATGCCATAATAAAGTGGATTCTAGGAGGCCCTGCTATCTGGCTCAGCTAGGGGCTGGGGCCCCTCCCCAATTATCCAAGCTCTCAGCGGTGAAGAACAGAAAATCCAGCTTTTTGCCCACCCCACCTCATGCAACTCCAGTCCCCACAGGGTTTTGAGGGACAGGATGGTGTGAGCAGAGGCCAGCAACAGTGCCAGGCACCCTCTCCTTGGTACCTGAAACAGCCCAGACAAAAGTAGTCTAGTCCCTTTGAAAACATTTCTGAAACCCAGGCCAGAGTCAGTCTCTTTACAAGGACACCTGCATGGCTTTTATCCACTAGCCTAATCTGCCCAGCAGTCAGTAGGGTACAACATCTGAACCCCAGCCTGCAGACCAGCCACCCACTTACACTGGGCCTGGCTCATCTGAAAAACGGACAAAGATGGCAATTTCTGACCTAGTGCTACTATGATTGGCAAGCAGTAAGGGCCCAGCAAGTGACACTTCTAGTCCCCGGAGGTGTGAGAAGAGGTGGGGGAAACTTGGAGGCAGGCATGAAGACAGCAATCCTGGCCTCAACTGGAGTCCCCATTTTTCTTCAAGCTGACTGGAAAGTAGGCTTCCCTGAGTCTGTGATTGTGGCAAACAGTTCAGTGTGCAGGGTGATTAACTGCACACATGACCTCCCTGCTGGCCGTGGCTACAGTAGCCCCAAGAGCATAGCTGAATTCTCTCTAGTCCTGGAAAGTGCCACACAATGCTGTGAAATTGGCTTTCTAGGCTCCTTGGTGTGTAACTTCATTTATTCATATCATGTCTGGAAGAAAAAGTCAAACGACCAGTTACAAGGGTCCACTGTAGAGCAGGGTTTGCAGTTGTTCGCCAAGGCTCATCTTGTGCCAGGCCATTTCCTAGCTTGCCGGCAGCCTTGTGGATGGACTCCTCTTGCCTAAGGATGCCCACCTGGGACCAGGGCTCCCTGTCCAACTACGTGGCACCATCTGGGGCTCTTCAGCAAGGGCCAAGGAGTGGCAAGTGCCATTGCATGGGGACGCAACTGGAGGGAGGAGACAAGGGGGACGGTTTCCCCCCAACGTGGCTTCCTGGCAGCCAGGGCAGAAGGGTCCCTGGGGTTCTTGTTCCCAGAGAGGAGGCAGAAGTGCCTGTTGTATTAGAGTGGACTCACAAAGGGCCTTCTGTTGGGGGGGCAGGAAAGGACATGGTGCCCAATCCTTTAGCTTCCCAGCCTAGGCAGGAGCAAGGCGGCCTTGGGACTTCAGGATTTCTGCTGCAACCCCTCTCCCCTCCCCACCCCATATCCCTGGGTATCCCTAGATGTGGCTGGGAGTTGCTGACACGGATAGAAGACCGGATGGGATTGGCCAGTCTCAAGCACTTGGGCCACATGATCCATCCCCAGCTCAGGGACAGCTGAGGGCCGGAGTCCACCCGTGGGGCCTGTACCCATGAGGTGTAATAGGTAGCACTACTATGGTCTTAATGGCATGTCTATGACAAAGAATAAATACTTAGGGACAGATGAGGACCTGGGGGGGGGGGGGGGCACTTTCACTGACGTCTCCCTGGCACAACTGGGGACTCCTGATGTGCACACAGTGGAGTGGGATCCTGCAGCCCCTCTGGAAGCCAAGGCCCAGTTCGGCATCAGGGCCCTTCACAAAATTCGTCCTGAGTCAGATTTCATCTGCCTGTTACTATTGTCCACCCACAAGCTCTGGATGACAGTAGGGGCCCTTAGAGCAACCCCAGTGAAGGTGAGGGGGTACTATGTAGCCCACATCAGAAGGGTCTCGGGGCAATAGGATCCAGTGGCCAGACCCACAAGCCATACACAGTCCCTGCTGGATGGGCAGCCTCAAACCAGCTCCACAATGGGCTCTCCCCACTGCTGGGCCCTGGCTTCCCACCCACACCTCCAACTGAGGAGAGGGTGCCACCCAGGGGGTCTGTTTTAACATCACTCCCTGTGGGACTTGTCCTTAGCAGTGAAATGGGGCATCCAGAGCCCCCCATGTCCTCTTTCCCTCCGGAGACTCTGGGCACCCTGCCCCTCGGCTGGCAGGTCCAACCACTCCACCTGAGGCCTGAGCGTGGCCAGCATAGTCTGCAGTGGGCAGGGCAGGAACAGGCATGGTTATTCTCCTCAAGTGGGCCAGCACCACATGGGGCCTCATATGTCAGCTCCAAGCTCTGCGCACTGCTTGTCAGAGATGTGGGAGGCCAGGGAGTCTATGATGTCAAGAAGCAGCTGTTGGCTCAGCGAGCGCAGTGTGGGCAGCTTGGACACCTGCAGGAGGCAACCAAAAGGCCCAAACAGGATGGAACCGGATTCCCATGAGGGCCAGAGTGGGCTCCAGAGTCTTGCAGGAGCTCAACCAAGCCAGGGCACAGGCTGACTCCAAATGGCCAGTGGGTGGGTACTCTGCTTGGCTAACCCCAGGGACCACTGCTGCAGGAGATGAGCAGATTCCACGTACCCCCACCCCACACCTGGCCAAGGCTAACGCGGGCAGAAGTGGGTCCTAAAGATGGGTTGGCAGTGAGTGCTGGGCTGGGAGGGCCCTGACCTTGGTGAACTGGTGCACAATGATGTGCAGGCAGTGCCGCTTCATGTCCAGTGCTTGCGTCTTGTCAGCTGCCTCCAGGATCTGGAACAGCAGGTTCCTTGAGGTGCTGCCCCATCCCTCCCCCACCCGCCCAGGTTCAGGAAGGCCCATGAGCACCCGCCGAGCTACCTGCAGTACATTCTGTACTGTCACGTTCATCTCCAGGTTCTGCTTGCAGTACGCCTGCAGCCGGTTGTTGTAGAAACCGTAATAGTAGGGAGCCGCAAACAGGTAGCTGGGGGCTGGTTAAGGAGCTGCCAGCCAAAGGAGCTCGTCCTCCCGCCACCTGTGCATCTCCCCTGGGAGGGTGCAGCTGGAGCCCCGCGTGCACCAGGGGCAGAGGAAGCCTGAGACTGTGGCTGCCTCCTCCTGTGTGCTCAGAACAAGGAAACCGCCCCCCACCCCCACCCCAAGGGACCAGCACAAGGGCTCCAATCCAGGCAGGACACTGACTTGCTCTCTACACGGACTCTGAAGCCCTATTCAAGATCCAAAGAAAACCCAAAATCCTCTCCCAGGAAAATACCCATATGCAGAACTAACTGTGACTTCACAGAGCCCTGAAAGGCATCTTGCACCCATGTGCAGGCCCCCATGAAGTGACATGACCAGGAATCACTCCACGGTGATCTACTCACCTATAACACAGGACCACTTCCTCTGGGCAGTTGTGACAGTCAAGAACCCACCCATCCCTCCCGGCTGCCAACCTCTCTGTGCCTGCTGACCAACTGCTGGGAGAGCATTAGGTACCAGGAAATCCTCAGGAAATCGCTAGGCCAGAACCCACCCACGAGGCTCCAAAGCTGCCTAAGTTGGGGACTCGGGCCTCCAGAGGTGACCTGGGAGCACCCATGGCAGGGAGGATGCAGGGAGTCCTCGGGCGGCATGTTGACCTCGCCGTAGTAGATGTAGCGCAGCATGGACTCAAAGGCCTGCCTGCTGGGCACCATCTCCCCGATGGAGATGTTCACCTGCCCGTCCTCGGGCATGAAGGACCGGAACATGGCCTCAAAGTAGCTGCAGACAGAGGCATTCGAGTCCTGGCTCTCGGCAAACAGAAGCTGTGCCCAGGACTGCCCTGCCCTGCCCTGTAGCCACACCCCCACCCACCTGGAGCGAGCGGCCAGGATGGCCTTGTGGGCCGGTCTTGGGTGCCCATCCAGCAGCAGAGTGATGTCACAGAACTCTGCACCTGCCCCCTCCAGGTATGCCTTCATGTCCTGGATCAGAGATGTGCCTGGTAGGGAGGGCAGGGGTTGGTGTAGAGGGACCCCGAGCAGATGCCTCCTGCCCCTCTGCAGACTCAGCCATCGGATTTGGGCCTCAGGGCCCCAGGCACTGCTTCCTGGACATCTGCCCATGCTGCTGCCCTGAACAAACGTCTCCCAGGCCAGCAGGCTCACTCTGGCCCTTGAGGCACTAACAGGCCCTGTTACCTTCTCCCCTCAGCCCCAAACACGGCCCTTAGGCCTGCCCAACCCCCAGAGTCTGATCTCCCCAACTCAGCCCACTGAACCCTCCTCCCTACCCTTATGCTTAAGCCCCCTCTGGGTCTGGCAAGCACTGTGTCCCTCCTTGTGTCACCCAGGGCCAATGGCCAGATGCAGCACAGACCCCAGGGAGAGTCAGGGGATGAAGGAGATTGTGATGTCCCTTCCCGGACTAGGTGGGCACAGGGAGCTACCAGGAATGTCTAAAGTCTTTGGACTGAGCTTACCTCTTACCTCTCACTAGGCCCCAAAGGGTGGGCATGCCTAGAAAAGAAGCTTGCAACTAGTCACTGACCCTGAGCACACTGCTCGCAACAGAGCTGTCAAACCTGGTGTCAGTCAGGGCAGGTACCCTCACTAGAGAGGGACCCGTGCCCACCTCTGGAAACGGGCTCAGGAGATTCTCCACCCTCAGGCACACAGCTGTGGTAGGATGCCCCATAGGTCAGGGGCTCTTCCTTCCAATGAGCCTGACCTGCCTCCCTGTCTGCCCATGCAGGAGCCCCAGGAGTGCTCTGGGCACCCCCGGTACCCACACCCCACCCTGAGGGCCTGGCAGGTACTTCCATGGCTCCCAGGTCTCCACCCAGGATGAATACCATCCCGTTCTGCTGCCTCAGGGATGGGGACTGGATCCCTACCAATGTCCACGGGCTGCTCTGAGGGAGCACGGGGAGGTGGCTGCTGCTTCCGCCGCACAATCTCCACGATCAGTGGGGAAGAGAGGCGTTCAAACTCCTTCATCATGATCACCTGATTGAAGTGGGACTCCTTCACCACGAAGTTCAGGCAATGTTCCTGGGACACACAAGCCGGAGCAGGCAAGCAGGGTCAGGCCTTGGCCGATGGGGCAGCAGCCTGGGCAGGAGGACTTGGGCCGGGGCAGGGAACAGGGGGCTTGTGGCAGGGGTCAGCAGCCTGGGGTAGGGTTTGACAACGGGGTATGGGGGCCCTGTGGTGAGAGTTGGCAGCCTGGGGTGCGGGTTGGCAGCAGCAGGGCAGGGGCAGCAGCTTGCAGCGGGGGTCAGTAGCCTGGGGTTGGTGTTGGCAGCAGGGGACGGGGGCCTGTGGTAGGCGGGGTGGGCCATGCACACCGGCCCGCACCTTCAGCTGGCCCAGCTGCAGCCTGGTGGCACTCTCACACACAACCAGCACGTTCTGCAAGTCCACGGAGGCCTCGATGTACTGTCGGCACAGCTGCTCCAGGCGGCACAACTGGAAGCTCAGTGCCAACTTGTAGACATCCATGATGAGCAGCACATCCTCCACGTGGCCTGCATCCAAGAGCTCCCTGAACCTCAGAGTCATGGAGAGAGGGAGAAGGTGCGGGGCAGGGCGGAGGGGAGGACAGGGTCCAGGGCTTCTTTCAGAGGAGTGTGGGTCTGGGTCATCAGGCAACTCAACCACACCAGTGGACATGAGTGGTGGTGGCCGCCAGGCCTCAGTCTGTGCGCCTGTCCACCCTGTTCCCACCCCCAGCGCACCTTTCCGCGGGTACTTGATCTTGTCCGTGTACAGGAACTGCATGAGCACTTCAAAGGGCCGGGCCTCGGCCTCGCGGATGGCCACGTGCAGCAGGGGCGGCCGGGCCCCCCCCACAGCTGCACCAGGGTCCTCCCTGGAAGCGGGGGCTGCCTCCTCCTCCAGCTTCTATAGGGAGAGGAAGGGGAGCTCAGGGGCACCCCACAGATGCCACTGTCCTGGCAGGAGGGACTGGGCAGCACCTCACCTGGGCTAGCCGTTCCCGTGCCTGCATGATCTTCCTGCGGAGCCAGCGGCTCCGAGCGGTGACAATGGCCACATGGCCCTGCACACACTCCTCCTTCTGGAGCAAGAATGACACCTTGGTGGGGAGCACAGAACCCTCATCCTGGCCGGGATGGAGGCCCAGACAGCCAGGTAAGGGCTCTAGGACTCCAGGCACAAGAGGTAGGCCAGCAGTGCCTCAGGGCACAGCCTCCACCCTGCAGTACAGGGGACAGGCTGGGCATAGGGAGGGCACCCACCTCGCCCAACACAAACTCCACGTCGCAGAACTGGCGGCTCTCCCACAGCCTCCCGTAGTCCTCATGCAGTGTGCACTTGGGGTAACAAGAGAACTGTGGGAGGAGACCCAGTGTTGCCCAGGGAAGCCAGCACTGGCCCAGGCTCTGCCCCCCTCTAAGCCACACTGCCCAGCCCAGCTCAGCCCAGCTCCCTCCACTGGCCCAAGCCTGCTCCCCGGCCTCCACTGGCTCCACTATGAGCCCCCAATGTTGCCCCACCCACCCCACCCTGCAGAGGTTCCTCAGACTGCCCTCGGCCTAGAGTTCCCCACCCTGTCTTCCAGACTCCTCGGGAAGGCTGCCATCCCACTAGACCCCTGGCTCTGTTCCCCTTGGACAAGTCCCACCCCTACCTACGGGGCCTCAGTTTCCATCATCTGGGACCCATCCACCCTGGCTGGCTCCCCTGCAGTCGGTCCATGAGCCCCACCTGGAACCTGTACATCTCCCCACTGCGGATGTTATTGTCCACGGTGCCCCCGAAGATGTACATGGCGTCCGAGATCACAGCAGCTGCGTGGAAGAGCCTTCCGCTTGGCAGCTGGGTGGAGGTGGGGAGGGGAGGAGATAAGTGACCCTAACAAGTACTTCTCTAAGCCTCAGTCTCCCTATCTGTGAGAGAGGCTGACCACAGGACTGGCATCAGGGAGTGATGGAGAGGAGCGAGGGCGCCAACCCTCACCTCTGAGGCCGGCGGGGCAGGCGGCTTGGCTGTGGTGGTGCCAAAGTCCAGGCCAAACACATCTCGGGACTTCTTGAAGCCACCCCGCTCCTCAGAGGCCAGGGCAGGCGCCTCCTCAGAAGCAGATGCTCGCTCTGGCACCTCAGCCCCACCGACCTGGAGGGGAGAGACATGCGGGCATGGGACCAGTCAGCAAGGGCCAGGCAAGGCACCACAGACCAGCCTCCTGCTGACCCTGTTCAAGAGTGAGAGCGCTCTGGGGACAGGTTTGGGAGGGGAAAGAGCCACAGGATGAGGGAGCTCGCAGCATGGCTGAGAAGGGGAGCCAGCAGCAGTCAGGGTGGACGTTCTGGGAGAACATCCTCAGCACCATGCAGATATGATGGGAAGTGAAATGTTAAAAGCCTGTATTGTAGGCTGCAAGATGGAGAACAAGGGCCCAGGGCCTAGGGTCTGGTCAAGGCAGGTGTCCAGGGATGAGGGCCTCAGTCATCCGGGCTTTGCTCCTGCTGGCCATCTAGAGCCCTCTGAGGCTGTGAGGAGCTGCAGGGTGGTGGGAGCAGGTAAATCAGGCCTCCCAGCCCTCAGGCCTGGGCAACCCTGGCCACCTGTGCCCGGAAGCACTCACCTCACTGTCTGAGCTGGGCTGGACAACCTCCCAGGTCTGGAAGTCCACATCATAGCAGTGCAGCTCATTGGGCAGTGTGTTGTCTGCTGCACCCCCAAACACGTAGAGGTGGCGGTCAAAGGCCACCATGGTGTGCCCATAGCGCCGCTGCGGGGGTGGTGGGGAGCCACGGAGTAGGTGCTCGGTGGGGATGCGTGTCCACCTAAGGGCACATGACAGTAAACTAGTGCCAGAGTGGGGGCTCCTGCTCCCCCACGGCCTCCACCTGGGTTCTGAGGCCTCCCCACAGCAGGCACCAGCTGGAAGTGCCCTGAAGCCCCTGGGGAGACCAGCCAGGTCAAGGGAGGGCACGCACTGCAGGGCATCCCCTTTTACTCTGGCACCAGCTCTGCCTAGGTCCACTCAGCCCACCATGGGGTCCTGCCCGAGTCCTTTTCTGTCTCCCAGCTATAAACCAGGCAGCAGTGGCAGGCAGGAGGGGTGGCCAGCCTCTGTATGGTGAGGCAATTCCACTCTCTGGGGGAATGGAGATATGTCCACCACTCCAACATGTGGGATGATCCCCCACAGCCAAGGCCTTGCTCCTGGGAGCCACCAGGACCCCACCTCCCAATGCTGCTCCTACATTCTCTACCCTCCCAGGAATCCCCAACAGCTTCCAACGTATCCTCTTTGGAACCCAAACAGATCCTGGCCAGGTGGGCCATGCCATCTGGCTCCATGCTGACCCCTGCACCTGGCACATGCTGGGCTTGACAGGTGCCCCTGCTGCGGGGAGGTTGTCCAGCATGCAGGAGACCTGCCTGGGCAAAGCCCATCTCCAGGTGGCAGGGGTCCTGAATGCCCATCTGGGAATGGGGTAGGGCAGAGGTGCTCTGTAAGGACCCCAGTGCTAAGTGCCTCACACCAGCAGCCCTCTGTGGCCCCATGGGGAATGGGCCCTATGTGATGCCCACACCACAGGATCTGCCCACCTATGCACAGCCTAAAGGCCAGGGTGTGTTCACTCTCACCTCTGTGTGTGTGGGAGCAAAGGGCACAGGCATGACACTGGGCAGGTGGCTGTCTGGGGGCTGGGAGCAGGCCAGCCCGAGGAAGGCAGCACCACACTGACTCCACCCCGTGGGACTCCTCTGCTGCCAGTGGCCCCCAGGATCTCCTAACACCCAGCCTGGGCTGGTGCTGGTGGCCATACCTCCCCTGGTTTTCTTCCTACCCCTGTCCACTCTGCCCCCAGCTGCAGCTCTGCCCCCCATCTCTGGCCTGGGTCCCCCACCCCACAGCCCTCTGCTCCCTCAATGCACCTTCCTCAGCCCCCACATCCCTGAACAGTCCTCAGGCCCTGTGTCTCCTCCAATACCTGTACCTCCTTGAGCACCCTTCCCAGATTAGCCACTTGTCCACCTATCCAGAGCCTGCATATCTGCCCTTCAACCCCTCCCCACATCTGAGCCTTCTTGGCCTCTACTTCCAAGGCCTCTCACCTCACCAGGTCTGTTCCTATTGGTGCTGAGCCCTCTTTGCTGCCCACTGCTGTAAGCACCAAGGCCAGTATGGAGAGGCAGGCTGGCTCAAGCCCAGCTGCCCTCATGAGAGCCACAGGAGAGCTGGGTGGGTGTCAGCGGGATTCCCTCTGCCTCAGATGCCTTGACCTTCCTCCTTCTGAATGGACAGTGCTGGGCTCCAGGGCAACTCCAAGTCCCCTCCTGAGCCTCCCTGGCTTACAGCAGAAGCTCCCTGTTCCCTCCCCTCCATTCACTCCCAGAGCCAAGACCCAGTCTGTGCCACCTCCAGAGCTCAGTCCCCATCACGAGGGCTGGTCAAGGACAGCATAGGCTGGACGCTCTCAGGGCCTGAGCACCCCTCCAGGTTTCTTCCATCGTATGAGATCTATTCCAGCCACATTTGTTACTGGTGACACTGACCAGGCCGTCTGCGGGGCAGGAGCCGTCCTTCACACTGGACAGAGAGAGAGGCCAGCTGAGCCCCATCTTGCTGAGCTGTAGCCACACACTAAGGAGCCTGCTTGCACAGTCTGTATGAAGGCACCTGCACCTCCTTGTTCTGGAAAGGTAACTTGCCCTGCTGTGTCGGAAACTCACAAGGACAGCTCCAGACACAGATGTGGGTGCCACCACCAGAACACTCACGTCTTGTCCTTGAATTCAAACTGGAAGAGGTTGTTGGTTATCTTGGCTCCGCTCTGCCCTGAGAACACAAACATCTTGTCCCGGCACACGGCCACTGGGAAGTTGCAGCAGGATGGCGGGATCTCACCGCTCTGCGCTACCTGGGGTAGGGAAGGCAGCTCAGCCCGAGCCCTCATGGGACCGGGTTCACAGGGTCGAGACTTACTTACACTGCTGAACTGGGACTACTTTCATTCTTGAAACTTCTGTGAATGAGGGTTCATAGATTAAGTTCTATGGAACAGCTTAAAGCCCCACCTCATCCACCTAAATGGGCCCAGTTTTTAACAACTGGGGCTAAAAATCATCACCATGGGGGAAAGAAACTCCAGGGGAAAGAATGGAGCAGATGGACAGATTGCCCAGAAACAGCAGGGAGCAGGACACCAGACAGCATGCTGAACTCGCTGTGTTCAAATGAGGGTGGATTCTGCCTAAGTGGCACCAGTCACCAGGACACGCTGCCATTTGAAGCACAGAGGATTTAGTCACTAGGTGAGTGCTGCTGGAATTGGGCAGGAAGTCAGCAGGGAGGGTGAGGCTGAGGACAGGCTAGGATTTGGCAAAGAGAACAAAGCAGCCCCTCCCCTGCCCCACCTCTGCCCCCCCATTGCCCCTCCCTTCCCTGCCGGCCCCACCCTGGCCCCCCAAGCCCCTGCCTTCCCTGCCTGCCCCAGGCCCCCAAACCCCTCACCTCCTCCCAGCATGTGAGCTCCCGGTCCTGGAGGCCAATGGTCCACATGTCATTCAACCTGCATTAGGACAGAGGGGTCAGGATCTGCACAGCTGGAGCTGGTGGCAGGGTGGGCCTGGCCGGGAGAGATGGCTCCAGGGAGGAAGCACACATCACGCAGGACTCTGATCAGGGGCCTATGGAGTAGCCATGAGGTGGGGGCTTCAGCGTCAGGGCCGGGGGGGATGCACTGAATCCCTGCTAGGTATCCCCCCAGCCCAGACAGGAACACATGGTCTTAAGCACAACGTCTAGCCAGTGTAGCAGGGTCAGTCCCACTCGGCAGACCCCCGGGGCCCAGAGAGGACAACACATGCAGAAACCACCACTAACATCGCATCCCTTGGAGCGTTTGTTTCAAAAAAAAATTTTTTTTTTTTTTTTTTTAGTGATTTCCATACCCAACCTGGGGCTCGAACTCACGACTCCAAGATTGAGACTCACATACTCTTCTAACTGAGCCAGCCAGGTGCCCCACCTCTTGGAGTTTCTATAATGCTGAAGTCTTGGGGAATGATCACATGCTACTTTTGTAATCAGAAAAATGCAGCACATCCTCAGATAGCTGCACAAAAATGGGCCAGGCTTGCCACCTCCTCAGTCGGGTTGGGCAAGAGCTCCACTCAGTTGCCCCTCACTTCCATCCTACCCATCTTCTTCCCCTCAGTCCTTTCTGTTTTCAGTTTATCTATTTTGAGAGGGCAAGAGCGCACATGCACACACATGTACGAGTGGGGGAGGAGCAGAGAAAAAGGGAGAGATGAACCCAAGTGGGCTCCGTACTGACAGTGAGATCATGATCTGAGCCAAAATCAAGTCAGATGCTTAACTGACTGAGCCACCCAGGCACCCCAGCCCCCCACCCCGTCCCTCCTGTCCACAACGCTACCCTCTTGAGAAACCCCCACCTGAGCCCTCCCATGCCAGGAAGGCCCGCTCTGGGCCTTGGTACACTTACAGGGCTGCTCAGGGGCCGGGTGCACGGGCTGGGAACCACCTACCTGGCATTGCCATCATAACCAGCAAAGATCCACAGCTTGTCACTGTATACCGTGGCGCCATGGGCAGACCTAGCGACCGGCAACCTGTAGTGTGATGAGGGAGGGTGTGAGGAGCAAGGCCGCCCAGCACAGACCTGAACCTCGTGGCCCTATAACACCAGCCGGGACCCCAGGGCCACTGTGCCTACATTTGCTGACACCGGGGCTCTGGGATGCCATCTGGGTGTCATAAGGCTGAGCTCATGAGGCAGGGCAGTGGGATAAGGAATTCAGATGCCCACAGGGTAAAGCCCTCTCCCAGCCACCACCAGAATATCAAAGGGGGATGCTTGCAAAACAGGAGAGACGCGCCCATCAGCAGTACATCAGGGTCCCTTCTGCTCTCTGAAAGGAGAGAATCTAAGAGCAGGGCAAGGGCCTCAAACAGGCACAGCTGGAAATGAGCAGAGCTCAGGCCTCTCTGAGTCTCAGGCTCTTCTTCTGTAATGCTATAGGGGCCACATCCCAGGCCGGCTGCCACCATGGACCCAATGCGGTAGCCACTCGATCAACCCTGAAAGGTTTCAGCAAAGTCTCTCACCGTCCTTCAATTTTCCACTCTGTCCACTGGCCAGTTGCAAACTTATATTCAAAGAGGTCGTTTTTATTCTTCAAGTTAGAATTGGAATAAATGTCCCCAGTGTAGCCCCCTGGGTAGAGAGAGGGAGAAACTGTCACACCCAAAGGCAGCATCTCAGAGTCTCTAAACCCCAGGAGATGGGGGCAGAATCTGGCCTCACTTAAGATGTATTCTGGGACTCCCTCCATAAACTTTGGGGAACACCTACTGTGTGCCTGACTGTGTTAGGCTCTGGGGACACATAAATGAGCAGAACCCTGTGCTCTGCTCCTGGTGGGGTGACAGAGGAGGGAGGAGAGCCACCTTCCAGCCCAGTCACAGAGGCAGACAATTCTAAACCTGGGAAATTGGGACAGTTAGGGAAAGGGGCACATAGGGCCACAGGGGCCCTTGAGAGGCCCCCAAACCAGTGCAGGAACTCAAGACTCAAGCAGAGAAAGACAAGGCATGGACAGAGAGAAGTTGGCCATGCACAGCATGTGAGCCCCAGGCCTGGGGCAGGACAAGGGTGCTGTGAGCCCAGAAGAGGGCACAGTGCCCAGGAGAGAAGAGGCAGCTCACCAAATACAAACATGCTGCTCCCGTAGACAACGGCTGAGTGGTGGTAGCGGGGGGCTGGTGGGGTGCCTGTGGTGAAGGCCCTGGTGGGGGGGAAACGGAGAGTGGGTGTCAGCAGGGGTCAGATGTGCAGTCCATGCCACACAGGGCAGCCCCTGCCACCTCCCTGATTCCTTTCGTTTTTGTGTTTTGTAGGTAATACCTATGTCATTATATAGAAACGTATAATAAAAGTTGCCGATAAGGAAAAAACACAAAACCAGAATTAAGACTTGTATATAATCCCTTTGCCAGAAACTACCCTTTATACCTTGAGGCCACCACCCTCCCACCCCGTCACCTTTCCTATTCATGTTTATGCCTCCGAGTAATTTATGAAAATGGAATCATGTGGTAGATATGTTGTAATATCTGCTTTTTCAGCTTAACAGTAAAATGTGACTAGGTCTTCCTGCCACTCTCCAATCAGCTATACTTGTGTTCTTACAGCTGCACTGTGTTCCACAGAGGTAGTCCATGCATTTTATTTATGGAATTAAAAACCCATTTATACTGCTTCCCTGGGGCTGCTCCTTTTCAGACTTTTATGCTTAAGCAATTATTAGTAAAGGACTGTAAAGTCTTTAGAGTGATTTTAAACATTAATCTGTAACTATTGGTTATATTATAAAACTAAGTGTGAGAGGAACAATAACAAATTTCTTTGGCAATATCAGCACTACCTAGGTCTCTTGGGCAGAGGGTGGGTGGCACACAATGATGCCACCCTGGTTTTCCAGGCTTGGCAGGTATGGGTCCTGGGCCTGGACATCCTCCTCCATCAAATGGGGGTGGTGAGACCCCCCCCCCTCCCCAGAGGACTGCTAGGGCCTGAGGGCTGCACACACAGCTCCTGCAGAGTGAGGCACCCAGGGGACTCAGAGGGTCTGTGCTCCTGCACGAGCAGATGGTAGAGCTCAGAATACCCAGTATCTTCTAATCCTGGGATCCCTTTCTCCCCCTCAGCTGTGAGCTTCCCCCTGGGTAGGGCTGGACTGGAGGAGATGGGCACAAATATGCAGTGCTCAGAGAGGGCAAATGTCTTGCCCAAGGCTGCAGAGGGGCGAGGGCCATCCATGGCAGGAAGCCAGAGCTCTCGTATTGCCCACTACCCATGTGGGGTCTCCGGGCAGAAGACGGGCCCCACAGTGTCAGTCCTGAAAAGACCCAGCAGCCGTTCCCCACCCCCACCCATGTTGGCTCCCAGGGCAGCCGCTAGCCCAGGAAACAGGCCCAGTGACTGAAGGGCTCTCTGGAGGCAGAATTTGAGGACCAGCAACCAGACCAAACAGATCCCCTTACCTAACAGGATTCAGAATAATCAATCCAAGTCGTGGACTAGAAAAGAAACCCGGGAGAGAGAGGGAAAGACTAAGGACCACAGCTGTCTCCTTGCAGTTTCTCCCTAGCTCTCCCCAGCATGACCCTACTGGCAATCAGGGCCCAGCATGGTGCTACGGACCTCTAGGGGAAAGAGGGGGACCTGGGGCCTGGAGACCACGTACCTACACCAGGAGCAATCCTTCACATCAAACCGCAGGAGATCGTTGAGCATGGTCTTCCTAAAAGACAGCCAGGGAGAAGTGGGGTCAGTCCTGGTCTGCTCTCCAGGACCCAGGAGATGGACATTGCGGCCCAGGGATGGGGGTGGGGACTGTTGTGGGGACCCAACCAGGGCTAGGGATTCCCTAGGGAATCCAGCTGATTCCCAAGGGACCAGAGTGATGACCACAAAGAAAGCTGGGGAGCTTTCCCTGCAGGTACCAGGCTGCCAGGGACCCGCCTGCCTGGGGTCAGGTCCAAAGTCTGATCCCAGCTACCCAGCAGCTGGCTTGAGGGTTCACACCTCACCCCAGGCTCTAGAACCCCTCCTCCCACTCCCATGTCTCAGCACCTCTTTCTTGGAGGCTGTGCCACCACAATGCAGAGCTTCCCAGGGGAGGCCCCTTTCCTCCTCTCTGATATTCCTTCCACCTCTTTATTGCAAAGCTAGTGTAACTACATTAAAGATGCACAATAAAATGGAAAACAAATCCACTGGCCACCCACTAAGACCTGCAAGTTACTGCCCAGCCTTTGTCAGTAAGAAGGAAGAAGGGAGTCAACCAATAGGAGCCCAGCACCCAGGCCTGTATGGGGCACCCCCTGCACCCTTCCCTCAATCTGCACCAGGGGGCTGCACACTCCACCTGTCTCTACAAAAGAGGAAGCAGCCTGGGAGATAAAGGGCCTGCCTGAGGCCATGCAGCCTGGAAGCCAGGAGCTGGGAAGCGGAGATGTGACTGTAATTTTTCCCCTCTCCCATTTGCCCCTCCTTGCCCTCTCTCTACCCCTCTCAGATTCTGCAGGAGGCTTTCTTTCTTTTTTTCTTTCTTTCTTTCCTTCTTTTTAAATTTTTAACGTTTATTCATTTTTGAGAGAGAGAGAGAGAGAGAAAGAGAGAGAGAGAGAGAGAGAGAGAGAGAGACAAAGTGTGAGTGGGGGAGGGGCAAAGAGAGCCAGAGACACAGAATTTGAAGCAGGCTCTAGGCTCCAAGCTGTCAGCACAGAGCCTGACATGAAGCTCGAACCCAAGAACTGTGAGATCATGACCTGAGCCGAAGTTGGACGCTTAACCAACTGAGCCACCCAAGTGCCCCTATTTCTTTCTTTTTTAAAAGTTTATTTTTATTTTTGAGAGAGAGAGCAAGCACAAGCAGAGCAAGTGGAAGAGGGCAGGGGGAGGGGCAGAGAGAGAGGGGACAGAGGATCCAAAGTGGGCTCTGTGCTGACAGCAGAGAGCCAGATGAGGGGCTTGAACTCACACACCGTGAGATCATGACCTGAGCCAAAGTTGCTTAAGGGACCAAGCCACCCAGGCAGTGCCATCTTTCTTTGTACTCAATCTTTACAAAGTTGCAACCAGAGTGAGACAAATCCTGTTTCTTAATGCCACATTATAGCAAAGATATTTCTGCTTATTGCTACACAGTTACCATTGCTACACAGCAGCCAACCCTACCTGCTATAGAACACTCCTGGGAATGTTCCCACCCACTGCCCTGGACTGGACATCAGGCCTTTTCTGGTTTGGGGGATTCTCATAAAGCCTGCAGTGAACACCTGTGAGCCTTTTCCTATTTCATCCTGTCATGTGACACACATTTACTGAATTGTTTGGGTGCTGGGTTCAGGTCTCTCCCCAGTGGAGGAGACAGGTAACAAACAAAAATAACTCTGAGGTAATCTATGTGGTCTGTACTCTTACCATGGAGCCAGTAAGAGGTGCAGAAGGGGACGGGAGGGCCACAGTCCAGTTGACCCAGGCAGTCAGGAAGGCCTCCCTCACAGTATGTTCGGAAGAGAGGCAGGAAGGGTTGGGAAGGAGGGAAGAGCCAGTACAAGGGCCTGAGCAGGAGGATGCTTCGTTCAATCAGAACACAGCAAGGCAGTGATGTAGCCCAGTGTAAAACAAAGGCAGAGGAGCAGGGCAGGCACAAGTGTATAGGGCCTCTCAGACTGCCAGGACAGTTTGGGCTTTTACTCAGAGAGAGGGGAGCCATCCCAGGATTATGTGCTCAGGAGGCACACACTGAGACTTGCATTTCAAATGGATCCCTCTGGCTGCTCATAGGGAAACAGGCTGTGGGGGAGACAGGCTAGAAGCCAGGGCCCCGCCCAAGGAAACCATTCTGCCTAGTCTGCAGGTATTCATGGGGTCCTTGTACCCTACTAGCTCCAGGTCAGCCCCCGCAGAGGGAGTCCTGAAGGACCAAGGCTGCAGAACCAACCAGAGGCCAGTCCTTCTGGGCTTCAGGCCAAGTCCTGTGGTTGAGAGGCAGGGACAAACTCATGGGCAGAATCGGTCATGTGCAAACACCGCACCTTCAGTACAGCAAAACCTGTCCTGAGTCTTTCACAGGTTTGTGCTCACTGACCCTCAGGAGCAGGGCATATGGCCACCCCATATACAAAGGAGGAGACCAGATTAGTGGTCTTAACAAACCTGCCTGAGCTCAAAGCCACAAAGCTCTAACTTGAACTGAGCCTGGTCTATCCGGGAGACCAAGCTTCAGCCCCACATCTAGCAGGTTCCCAAGCCTCCCAGACCCCTGGTGAGCATCCCTGGCCTTTCCTGATGACATAAATGAATTAATGGAGGAGGGATGCCCTGCCCAAACTCCAGGTCTGGTGCCACTCTGTACTCCCCCACCTCTGGGTCATTCATTGCCCAGGCGGATCCCTCCGATTGGAACCCTCTTCCTCTTTTCCCTGAGTCACTCCTACTTATCTTTCAGGTCATCAACCCCTCCAGATTGGGCTTCCCTGCCCAGATCAGAGCCCCTTTTCCTCTGCAAGCATGGCCTGCTATGCCCACACCCAGTACTTAACATGGCCCAGCCCATGATAAGAGCTAAAATAGCTCTTTCCCTCTGGGAATGGGTCTTAAGGAAACACCACCAGAAGAAAGCAGCTGCACAAACCAAAGGTTTACCTCAGCCATTATCTCTCACCAAAGGAGACCAACCACAACTTAACTGGGAACAGTTCATAGGATGGAGGTGTGCCCACGAACAAAAACATCAGGTCGGTGTCAGGAAAGTTGTTTCCCAGGAATTTATGGCAGGTGGGAAAACCTTTCCAAAAAGTGGAAAATATGAGAAATAAATAAAACTGTGTCCTCCAAACACTGCCATGTGAGCATGAGGATAAGGCCCAAAAAGGAGTTCAGTGAAGGGAAAAGTGCCTGGTGAGAGCGACTGCCAGGGTGGATGTGTTTCTTTCAAGGTTGTGTCCACCCAGAACAAAAGGAACATTTCTGTGTCCCAAGCATGTGCTATCCACTGAATGCTGTGCTGAGGACCTTGAGGCCAGGTAACCTCAAAGACGGAGAAAGTGAGACGGAGTGATTAGCTAACCCCGTCCGAACCACCATGTTTCTCCCTCCCTGGTCCAAACACCCTCATGTTCATACTCACTCACCCATTGTCTCCACCAAATACATAAATGGCATCTTTATAGGCCACCACTGTGTGCTTGCTGCGCCTGGAAAGAAAGAATGGGTGGGTGGCAGTGAGTCCAGGACCCTCCTGGGGGCACCCAAGGAATGAGACTAAGCACCCGGGCTGGTGCAGAAATTAGGTAACACCTCTCAACTTCCAAGATTGATAGAGATCCCTAAATTCCACCTGTACCCCAAGACCCTGTATATGGGAACCAAAGACATTGCCCTGGGACTCTCTGGACTCCGCACCCCACTGCAGAGCCCCCGGGACCCCAGCTCCAGACCCACAAACACAGCTTAACTCTAGTACCTGCCCCAGGCCACGCTGCTCCAGGACTCCCTCAGGACCCCCTCCCATGGCCTGGACATCATCCTGGACACCACCACTTCCTCCCCACCCCCCATCACCAGATCGCTCCTGGACACCACGCCCCGGCCTCGGTCCCTGGACCCCGCCCAAGACCTCCTCAGACACCCCCCTACTCCAAGACCCCTGAACTCCGCCGTACCGGGCCCCCACAAACTCGTCGCAGGGCGGGAGGCGCCGCCAACGATGCACTGTCTCGAAGGGCCCGAAGTTGAGTGTCAGGTACTCAACACTGTCCGAGCAGCTGTGGTCAAAGTCCACGCTCGGAGCTACCTTGGACCGTGCGCTGCCTGCCAGGGCCCCGGCTCCGATCGGGCCCCCCGAACCCCCCGGCCCAGCCATCCCGGGTCCACGCCGGCTCGGCCACTGGGTCCGCGGGACGTGAGGCCACCGCCCCGGGCGGGACTACGTTTCCCGGCGAGCACTGTGCCAACCGCACCACACTTCCGGCCGGCGCCGCACTCCCGCCTGCACGCGCTTCCCGGCCAGCTTAGCGCTCCTCCTGACTCCGCGGGCCAGCACAGCCTCCGGGAACCGGCCCTGCAGAGAGCGTGTAACCCCCTGGGAATCATTTACCACCAAGTACGCGCGCCCAGTTCCCCCTTCCAGTGAGGGCGGCGTCTAGTCCCCAGCCCTTTCTGGACTGCACTGCCCCGCCGCAGGCCCGACCCACACCGCCTGGAGATAGGCCACACTTCCCGGCATGCCCTGCTTGCGCGGGTCTCGGCCTTGATCGTCCGCCGCTCCCGGATCCCGGGTGGAGGGTTCCGGTCTCACAGCGGCCTAGGAGGGAGCACGACTATCTCCTTCCGTTTTGCTGTCTCATTTCTGGCCCCCGCGTCTCGTCCTCAACATTCCCCTTGGCTAGGAGGCAGAGTAGCACAGAGGCTCTAGATCCTCGTTCCTAGTTAATAGCAGAGCCTCATTTTCTTTACCTTCGAAATGGGGGTTCTTGAAGCTCTGGCTGCCATGAAAAGCATGGATTGTCTCAGGACCCAGCCCCTACAGCCCCAAGTAGGCACATGCCCCTAAACTGCCAAGTGCGAGCTGCCTCTGACCCCTGAAGAAGCACTTCCCATCTCAAACCTTTGGCATGTGCTGTCCCTTCTACCTGGAGTGCCATTCTTTGAAAATCCAGATCCAACACACTGGTTAGAGAAGCTTTTCCTAACCTTAGGGGTAGCATCAGTTGCTACCTCCTCTGAGTGCTCATAGGCCAAACTTCCTTGGTGTGGTTGTGCTTTCTCCATGAGTATCTGTCCGATTACAATGGAAGTCACACAGATATGCAAACGTGTGCGTTTTAATTTTAAGATAATATCTAATATGTTGCAGGGTCCTGTAGGGAACCAGTCTCAAGAAAGGGAGAAGAGGACAAGCCTGTCCTGCCTCCATTGTCAGCCATCAGTGGCAGCTGAGGCCTTGGGGGGTAAGCATCTCCTGGAGGCAGCAGAAGCCTCTCTGGAGGTGAGCCAGGCAACCGAAGGCAAGCACTGGGAAGGCTCAGGTTCTGCCCTGGGGGATCCTGGGAAATTGGAGGTTGGCACCTGCCCCCAAGGCTTGGCCTCTGTCCCTGGTGCCCCAGCGTGCCTGCCCAAGTCTGCTGCATGCGAGCTCAGGATCCTTTCCCTGTGAGCCAGGACATGTCGCCGGTCCTGCAGGAATGAGGGGAGGAGGAGTCAGGGTAGAGGACAGAGGGTTCCCCACTTGGCACCATGAACAGCTGATCGCTGAGGACAGCAGGGGGCCTGCTCTGTGCCAGGCCCTGGTGCCCAGCAGGAATGGGTACTTAGGCATAGAGGGAAAGACCATGGGGTACAGGCTCTGGGCTTAGGTGGGAAAGGCTCAGAATGGTCAACAGGAAGGACAGAGAACCACGTACTTGCTGTGCAGCACAAACAGCCTTTTCGAAGGCAAGAGAGAGAGATAGAGAGAAGGCCAGGAAGAGAGCATGTCATTCATCATGTTCCCTCTTGGTTCTCCATTGTTTCCAGCCTGAGGCCTACACCTGTCCCGTGGCCTCCAGGATTTCCCCAGTCCCTGGGCAGGGGGAGGGGGCCTCTCTGCAGGCAGTTTAAGCCTACAGGGTGACTCCCATTGGCACCAGCCTGGGGTGAGGGGAATAGCTGACATCCAGTGTCTCCCAGACACCAAAAAAACCACCCAACAACTCTATGTAGGGTGTCCCCAGAGGCATCACTAGCTGCCTTTACCCCCCTAGCTTCTGCCAGTCTCAGTACAACCATGTCCTGTTGGGTGTCCCATGCCAGGTAACTGCCTAAGCAATGGTTTTGACCAAGGGCTTTGCCCCTCCCCACAGCACTGGGCCTGCCCTGGGACAACAGCTTTTCCCCCTTCTATCCCCCAAGAACACAAATAACCAGCCCATTCACAAAGCACAACCCTTGTCCCAACCACCCCATAGTCCTGATGCTCCATAGACTGATGTGGACCAAGAATAGAGGGAAGGCTCTGTAGGGCTATGGGGGTGGCTGGCTACCAAGGACCAGTCCCTTAGGGGACCTCCCCCCCCCCCCCCATATCTCTGAAGCCCACACTCACTCCACCTCCCGCTTCCGGATGGCACGGCCTGAGGCTAGCACCTCAGCCACCTTGGACACGATTGGATCGTAATTCATGCTGGCCACAGCAATCACCTCATCGCCTCTGCAGGGACAGAGTAACTGAGCCTGAGGACTGCCCAGCAGTGGCCTCTCTTCTTAGAGACCCTGATGTACTCCTCTTCAACTGGGGCCCAGGGAGTGATCTTACCCAGGACAACAGAAATATTCTGAGCACCCAGCCCTCCCTGCTTTGCTTGGCCCAGCATGGGCTTTAGGATCCTGCCAGAGGCCCACTGAGGTTCCAGTCTTTCTCCTCAGTGGAGTTCAGAGCTGAGCTCCAGTCCTGGGATCACCACTCTCTCTCTCTACCTGTGTGATTTTCCTCAGCGTCAAAGCAGGAGTCAACACCCACCTCAAATTGCTGTCCTGAAGATAAAATGTCCTGTCTCAGTGCGTGGCTGCTGGAGTTATTACTGCCCCACCTCCTCACATTCCCTTGGTGGGTCTCCTGCCTAGCTGCCTCCCTTGGCCACTTGGTCCATCTTTCAGGTAAGTCCCCTCCTCTGGAGCAGAGCTCCTCTGGGATGAGTTCCCCTTCCCGACCGAGCTCCCGCTGCTTCGGCGGCTGCCACGTTCCACCCAGTTGCTCTCACTTGGTGTAAAAAGCCACGAACTTGAGCTCTTCCAGATCCCCCTGGATGATGACGTCGTCGAAGCCTTCTCCGTACCCTGTGGGCCGTACAGGAGGGGATGGGGCTCCCCAGGGTCAGCGTCCTGTGGCCTCCTAAATCCCCCCTGAATACCCCACCAGGCCTTGCTCCCTTTGTCCTTTTAGGTGGTCCTTTTAGTCCACCCCTAATCAGTTTTCACTCTTCCTACAGCTGACGCGGCCCCGCCCCTAGGATGCTCATAGCCCCGCCCTAACTTCCAAGCTCCACCTCTGCGCTCCGCACACACCTTAGCCACACCCCTAAACGCACTTGGCCCCGCCCCTGCCCGGGCCAACTGTTACCAGCGTAGCGCAGGCTCTTGCCAAACATGGCTGTCCACAGGTAGGGCACGGTGCTGATCTCCGCCTCCTGCGCCAGCATATTCTGGGCCGCCACGCGCCCTGTAAGACTCAGGGTCATGAGATCCCCGACCCTAGCCCCGGCCACCCCTACACTGCCTGCCAGGGCTCTCTGGGGACCTCTGACATGTGGAACTACTCCTCCTTGCTTTCCCAGAGGTGAACAGGTGCATCATGGCTCAGCCCATTGCCCACACTCAATTGCAGAGGAGACACCTGGCTCAAAGCCAGTCACTTAGATTGCTTCTCTAGAGAATTTGAATGAAGTGCCCCACATCTAGAAGGTCTGTTTCCTGGCGTTGTTGGGCTGCCTCCATTTCAGGTGTGCACCCAGACAATAATCGGACACATCAGGTCTGAAGAATGGGACACAAGTGCCCAGGGAAGTAGGGATGACAGCCACAACCAGGGCCCCAGAGAATAGCGTGGGTGGCTTCTCAGTTCATATTCCCAGGCCCCACTGGACCCTGTAGTTGGAGGGCTATGAGAGCCTCCTAGACCCTCCCAGTTAAACCTTAATTGTACTTGGCTGATGAGTGGTCTTTGGTTCCTTAAAACCAGCACCAACTTTAGACCTTGAACCTGAGCAGATATTGGTACCAGGAGTGGGATTTCAGGCAGCAGATGCTCAGATAATGTGAAGTGAGAGAGGAGAGGTGAGTGCAGGGAGTCTGGTGGTCCTCCCCACGGGGCAGCTAACTTGCTTGCTTGTACCTACATCTTAGGGACTCAGACCAGGTGTTCACAGTAAATGAGGCTTCAGGGGCATGGTGACCACCAAGTGTGTGTGTGTGTGTGGTGGGGGAGCTATTCCTCATAGAGCACGACAGTTTTCCACTGAGCGCAAGTTTCCAGGCCCAAATGGCTGCCTCCCAGGGGCCTGCATGAAACAACTGTGTTCACAGAGCCAGTCGAGTGGCCCAAGGGAGACAGAAGCACTGAGTGGGAAGGTGGCCCGTGTCTTACTAAATCCCTTTCTCTCTCCCTGGGTGACTGCACAGGTTGGTGAGGATGAAAGGAAAGGAGGGGCTGGTGGAAGGATGGGGTGGGACACTGTGGCTAGTTGGGTGGGGTGTCCTGAGGGCACTGGAGGGGCGTCTGTGGATGGGCCACAGGGCTTGCTCTGTCAGGTAGCTTTTTTTTTTTTTTTTTTTAAGTCAGCTTCATGCCCAGTGAGGAGCTTAACATGGTGCTTGAACTCACAACCCTGAGATCAACACCCTGAGATCAAGACCTGAGCTGAAATCAAGAGTCAGATGCTTAACTGACTGAGCCACCCAGGCTCCCTGTCATCTGGCTTGATCACCTGGAGGAGGCTCCCAGACAGGCCACCACAAAACCTTGAATGTCTAACCCAGAGACTGGGACCCAAGGCCAGCAACTGAGGAATGGGCCTGGGGGAAGCTGAGACCCTGGGCATCCTCCCATCCCCCATCCTGCCACAGGGCTGGCCATACCCTGGGCATGAGCCATCTGCCAATGTGGGATGTTCACTTTCCGATTGTTTCTCCAGGCGAGGGGGAAAGTGACAGCATCGCCAGCTGCAAACACGCCCGGAACGTTGGTCTGCATCATCTGTGGGGAGAGGGCCCAGGGCTCTGTGGGTGGCACAGCGGCCTTGACTTGGACATGCCACTACCCCCGGCCCAGCACCCTGCCTGCCCCCGCCACCACCATCCCCCAGCCCCACCTTGTTGACAGGGATGAAGCCTCGGGAATCCAGATTGATGCTGCTCTGCCTCAGGAAGCCCGTGGCAGGCACTGCACCTGACAAGACAGGGGCCACCATGTCCATTCCCTGGTCCCTCCCTTCTCCCACCTCATTGTCCTCCATGACCCATACCCTTCACTCACCACAATTCAGCTCCAGACCATTCATCCAATGGGCTGCCCATCCTGCAGCCTTCATGCATCCTGTCCCCTCTGCCTGGACCCTCACAGACCCTGTGCCTCCCATGCGGCCTCATGTATCACCTCCTCTGAGAAATTCCATGAAGCCCCTGGTAGGGTCAGCATGCCATACCTTCCCAGCCCCTAGGCTGCCACCTCCCAGCTCTGTCCTTTCCCAAACTGGCACCTCAACTGGAGCAGTTTGAGGCTTGTTTGTGTTCTGCAGCCCACATGGGGCAGGCTGTGGAGTCGAGTATTTGTGGGCAGCAGTCACTGGGGGCATCCTCCATGCCAAGCCCTGGCTAAATGTGGAACACCCATTCCCTGATAGCCTGGTGAAGTGGGTATGGTTGGGGTACCCATTTTACAGATGTGAAAACCAAGGCCCAGGGAGGGGAAGAGACTGGCCCAAGGCCATTCTGGAGCATGTGCAGGTGCTCATTTGCACCTGCCTGCCCACTCACTCACCAATGCCCACAACACAGACGTCAGCCCGCACAACCTTGCTGCTCTTCAGCACGACCTCCTTCAGCTGTGGGGAGGGGGCGGGTTAGCAGGTAGGCCCAGCTCCTGGGAACAGGGGAGAAGGGGCAGGAAGAAGGGCCCACCTTTCCCTCCTGGGCCCGCAGCTCAGACACCTCTGTCTGCATGTAGAACTTGACCCGGTTGTTCTCAAACATCTGTCAGGGAAGGTGGGCAAGAAGGCCATGGATGAGAGCATAGCCAGGGGCTGGGCTGGGTGCCTGGAGTTCTGACAGCCCAGGTGCCGAGAGTCAGAGTGGGCTTACTTTCATGAGGGCACGACCGACACGTTCCCCCAAAAATCTCCTGAAGGGCGTCTCCTCCAGCTCCACCACGGACACTGAGTGGGCCTTTTCAGTCAGATAAGCAGCCACCTCCATCCCTAAGGGGTGGTGCATGGTAGTCTAGCACCCTGCACCCTGGGACAAGCCATGACAGCCTGACCACTGCCCCCACCAGCCCCGGCTGCTCACCCAGGAAGCCAGCTCCCACGACCACTGCGTTGCGGCCCCGGGCTAGCCTCACCACACGATTGGCATCTTCAGGTGTCCGGATGGTGAACACGTTCTCCACCTCTTTGCCTTTGCAGCTCAGCATCTTAGGGCTGAGGTGTGGCCAGCATCAGTGAGGGGCTCCCGGCACCCAATCCCTCGCATGCTGGCTGGTGCCCTGCCAAGTGCCAACAGGGTACAAGGGGGAGACACCCTCCTACCTGCTCCCTGGTGCGAGAAGCAGCTTGCTGTACTCCAGCTTGAAGCCATCCTTGAACACAACCTTCTTGTTTCTCACGTCCACCGTAACCACCTGCAACCCCCGCCGGGCAGAGTGTGGGCCTGGCCGTGGACTTGGGCCTGGCTGCCCCTCCGAGCTCCTGCCAGACCCTCTGAACAGGAGGTTCCACAGGCACTGTTCCTGCCACCTGGATGGTCCTCTTTCCCTCACCTGGCTTCTCCTTACTGTTTAAGGTTCTGACATCACCTTCCCCTCAAAGCCATCCTTATGCTCTCCGGCCCCAGCTCTGAACAGATTTCTGCATGTGCCCACAATCCTGACTGGAAGAATATCCAGTGCTGCCTTCCAGGCCTGGAGCACCCCTGGGAGGGCCTAGACATCAGGGCCAAGAGGGCAGAACACCTCCCCCCACCACACACACCTCCAGGGGCCTGCATGTCCTCACATCATTTGTGGTTCTAAGTCTTCCCCAGACTTGTTTCTTAGTCTTGGCCCCATACCTGGGCCTCGGTGAGCACCTCGATGCCATAGGCTCGGAAGAACTCCTTGGGCCTCAGGGCCAGCTGCTCAGGCTGTGCATCCAGGGACTGCAGGAGATAGCTATCTTGAGATAAGGCCAGGTGGCCAGTGTTCCATTTTGCAATGGAGGACCCGATGCCTAGGGAGGGTAGGGCTGGGCCCAGGTCACAAAGGGGCTGCAGAATGGAATTCACCAAACCCACATCTTTATAGGGTACCACAGACAGGCCTGGCCTGAGCAGAGAGGCAGCTGGTCAGACCCCCAAGGGGTGACAAGCAAGGCGCTGAGAGGGCCTGACTGTGCCCAGAGAGCTAGGGGTCTGGGGCCTGCCTGGGCTCCCATTTGCCCCTCCTCCCACCTTGCTGAGCTTAGGCCGGTCATAGGGGAGGTGCCGGTCCAGTGTGCACAAGACGATCCTGTCTGAGAACCCCTCCTGCCGCAGTGTCTCTGCACATACCAAGCCAGCTGCACCTGAGGGGATGGTGCTGTGGGTTAAGGGATCACCTCTCCCCCACCCTGCCCTACCCCTCATAACCTCACCACCAACCTGCGCCTACAATCAGCACGTTGGTGCTGCTGCTGTGGCCAGCACTTGGAGAGATACACTTGGCCATCACTTTGGTTCTTCGCTGTAGCTGCAAGGCCTGGGGATGTCCGGAGAGCAAGAGGCAGCTGGGAGCTGGAGTCATGGAATGGCATCCTCCCTATGCCATCATCCCAGCAGGCCAGGTCCTGCTGCTGCAGTCCAGCCTCATCCCCACTGCACAGTTTTCACTCTGTCCCCAGCCACAGGGCCTTTGCACATGCTGATCCCTGGGCCAAGATGCCCTCCTCACTTCTCCTTTTTGCCTGAGCCCAAGCCACGCCCTCACCTGCTTACTGGCTCGGACGTACACCTTCTCCTTCTCAATCTTCACCTGCAAGGGCTGTGTTGCTCAGGACCAGGTTTTGGGGGGCTCCATCCCCTGCCCTGCATCCCCAGGCTCCCACCCTACTGCCCCCCTGGCCCCACCTGGAATTTGTGCAGACTGTCCAGGCCAGGGAAATCCTCTAGGTCACCGGTGCCGATGTTGAAGCAGGCACCATGCCAGGGGCAGCGCACCCGGCCACGGGACAGCACACCTAAGGGAAGCAGTGCTGGGCTGGGGCCACAGGCAACAGCTCCCCTCCCCTGCGTTCCAGCAGCTGCTCACCCCTCCCCACAGCTCAGGAGACCCCCACTAATAGATGAGACCCTGGAGGTCCAGGGAAGAGCCAAGCCAGCCTGTGATGGTGCAGTGGCCAAGCACCCTTCAGGGAGGTCCCACCCCACCTCCTGTGTGTACTGGGACAGCTCACCTTTCACCAGGGGTGCACCATAGTGTGGACACTTGTGGCCCAGAGCGTGGAACTCCCCGTTGTCCTTCACCAGCAACACTTTCCCCCAGCCCAGCTCTACTTCCCGCATCCTGGGGAGGGGCTGCACTCAGACATCAGGCCAGACACCAGGCACCACCTCTGGTGGGCACCTCTTCCCAGAGTCTAGCTTTCTGGGGAGCAGGCCCAGACCAGGAGAGGCCACACTGGTGGTGGCTGGCGCAGGTGCTCGTCAAGGGCTCCCTCCAGGCCTCCCAGCCCACCCCATCCATGGCCTGCACCATGCCTTCCCATCTTGGGCCCTCTGACTGCTCCCTGCCCCACTAGACCCAGCACCCACTGGCCATTCTCAAGGTCCTTGACATGGCAGATGGCGGCCTCCACACAGTCCTGAGCACCAGGGTACGGGTGAGGGGCGGGCAGGCGTTCCTCAGTGTGGAAGTGGCGGGCTGTGCCATTGCCCTGGTAGGCCCGAGGGCTGCCCTTCCCGCTGGCTGACAGCTCCTCCTTGCCCCGCTCCTTCTCAGGCAGCACCACCTCGATCTTGAGCTCCACTGTAGGGTAGACAGGGCAGCACTGTGAGTTTCCAGCCCTGCCCACCTCCTTGCCCACGCCACAGGCTCTGGGCAGGCTGGTCCCTTTGAGTTTGAGTTCTCTCCTGTGCCTCCACCTCTCCAGAAAGCCATCTGCAACATCAGCAAAGAGCCTTAAAACAGGCAAGAAGCAGGGGCACCTGGTTGGCTTAGTTGGTTAATTACCCGACTCTTGATCTCGGCTCAGGTCATGATCTCACAGTTCATGAGTTCGAGCCCACACTCACAGTTCATAAGTGCCGAGCTTGCTTGGGATTCTCTCTCTCTCCCTCCCTCTCTTTCTCCCTCCCTCTCTCTGACCCTCCCCCGCTCAGGAGCAAGCACAATCGTGTGTGCACGCCTGCACGCGTGCTCTCTCTCTAAATAAATAAATAAACTTAAATTTTTTTTTTCATTAAAAAAAAAAAACAGGCTAGAAGCAGAACAGAGGCAGCAGGAGGTGAGCTGGGTTGGCTTGATTTCATTCCTGCATGTTTTCTTTTTCAGTAACAAATTAGTGAGGGGCCCACAAATGGAGCTCCTTTGACCCTGAAATTGCCTTTTCTCTAAGAATTTATGTGGGGGGAAGAACCCTGGTGGCCTGAATCCTGCTCTGATTCCAACTGCACGGTCCCTGATGGAGAAGGACATCCCTAAAGGATCAGGGGCATGTTTAGGGTCTGACTCCAGGGAGAACAGGGCGTTCAAACCTGGGTATGGCTCATTTTCCAGCCAGTGAATCTGGGTAATGGGAAACCAAGGCTTTGTTGTTCTGTTTGCAATGTTCCCATAGGTTTGAGATTTTTTTTTTAATTAAAAAAAAAGTGTACACACTGTATTTTCAACTTCTTAAAATAGCTATGCTCACCAGTTTAAGAATCCATCATTTGCCAAGCACTGGTTTTTCAACACCTTCATGTGCAAGGGTGTGGGGCCTTGGGGGTGAACTGTACCCAAAGGGATGGGTGCACAGGGACTGTACAGAGGGGCGTGGGGCCCACCTTGAAGCTTCTGTGGGGCAGATGCTTCCCCAGAGTGCCTGTGGCGACTACTCTAAGCAGTCAGTTAGCCGGAGACTGTCATTTTCTTCTGTATATTTCTCTGCATTTTCTAAATTCCCTACAATGTGCCTGGGGTATTTTTCTAATTAGAAGGAAACAATAAACAGAATTTTTAGCAGCAATAATCTGGCCTCCTGGGCTGAGTGATGGAAGCTAAGCCCCTGGCACAGCATGGGCCCAATGAGGAAGCAGGAGTCCAAGGAGTCCCAAGTCCCAAGGCACCAGAGCCTCCAGCCCTCTCCCCTTTTCACCTCTTCTCCCCTCCACCCCAGACCTGATACTCCAGAAATAAACAGAGTCACACCTCTGGGCCTTTGCCTAGGCAGTTCCTTGGTCTGGGTTGCCATTCTTCCCTGCCCTGGCTCACTGCTGCCCATCCACTTGAACAGCTCAGGTGATGCCTCCTCTGGCTGCCCACTCCCTGCGTGTCCTCCTCTCTTGCAGAGCTAATCCCCCACTGGCTTGAAGCCTGGGAAGGTAGAACCCCTCCCCCTCCTTATCCTCAAGTCCCAGCCCCTAGCCTGGCCCAGGCATGGGAGGGGAGGGAAGGGGAAGGGGGGTGGTTGAGGTCCCTCCATGATTCCAGCTGGGCAGGAAGGGAGCACACCACCAAGCTGAAGCTGTTGTATCAGGTGGGAGAAGGGGGAGGGGGGCGGGTTTAGGGTGGGGTAGGTTCTGTGCCTCCATTTCCATACTTTATGTAATAATGTTAGAATGTTTTGAGAAGAATCAAAAAGGAAAATACTCCTGGACTCAGCTGACACCAGCTATGTGAACTGTAGAGAGGGAGCTCACAGGAACAGCCTGGCAGGGGCCCAGATAACAACCAAGCCAGGCTGTTTTCATCCTCCACCTCCTTCCAGAAGGCTCCAAGGAGCTCGCTGACGCAGTCTAATGGGAAGCCATTAAGTCAGGAACAGTAGTGTAAAGGTGGATGGAGAGGGTGTCTCTGCTCACCCATAAAGCCAGATCAACCCTAGCAAATGATTCCCAGGTGCCCATGTGACCATGGGCTCCTGCCTTAGCCCCTTTGGACTGCAGATGCCTTCATTATAAAACAGAGAACAGTGCCTACCTCTTTGGTGATAGTCAATGCTGAAGGATTTAATATATGTAACCCAGAGCAGAAGCTCAACAGATAAAGCTGGGTAGTAGCATTTTATTGGTGAGCTCTGAGCTTCCTGACAGCCATGGCAAAAAGGGAAAGCTGTTAGGTAGCACTTGTGTCCTATTAAAAGGCAAGTGACCAGATGCCAAGAGAGCTGTACTTCCTCCTAGTTCTGAGCTTAGTGTGGGTCTGGCCTGGAATACTTCCTATCAGGAACACAGAGCCAATGGAACACAAGGAATACAGAGTGAGCTCAGGAAATGTGTGCTGATGTGCTCCAAGTCAGAGTCAAGCAAGATAGAAGGTGAAGAATTTGCACAAAGACCTTGGGCTTGCTGTGGTCTCCCTATAGCCCCTGCTGACCCCAGCTGAACTTCTATGGCCCAAATGCTCTCACTCCCACACCCTGAAATTCCCTGAGCCTCACCCCTGACCTGCCCAGTGTTGAGTGCCTGGGGTCTAAAATCGTGCCCTTCTGCCATAGCTCCACAGGGGAGTCCTGGAAGCAGGGAACCTAGCTCCTAAAAGAGGGGATAGTAACATTCTGCACAGCCTCCTATGTGCCAGGCCCTGTGCTAAGTGCAATAGTCTGCATGAGGGGGTGGAGGTGGGGGGGCAAAACGGTTAGCCCCACTTACACATGAGAACACAGCAGCACAGAGAGGTGAAGTCACCTCCCCAAGGCCACACAGCCAGGAAGGGGCAGGGCTGAATTTAGGCTCAAGAATGCAAGTTCTTACCACTGCCTCTAGGGGGGTGAGAATGGCCAGCTCCTGAACTGGGAGCTTGGGGCCAGGGGCCTCAGGTAGGCCAGCCTGTTGAGGCCCTTTACAAGAAACTGCAGATGGCACCCTCTGCTTTTGGCTTCCTGCCAGCCCAGTAGTCTTATAGGAGCCGGATTTGGGACCAGCTAGCATTTTTCTGCCCACTTCGGATGGAGGAAGGCTGAGGTCAAGACAGTGGACATCATTTGCTCAAGTCATACATGGAAGCAGGAAGGGTGGTAGGATCAGGCCCAGGGCTGGGTACCCACAGCATAGGCATGGGGGGAGGGAGAGCTGGCTCCTGAGGCAGATGAATGGGGTGTTCCTCTGCCTGGCAGGGCATCAAAGGTCTCCTCTTGCCCCAAGTTCTCCCTCAGACCCAGGAAAGGGAGAATAGGCTCATGTGTTCCAAGGTAATGGAGCTGATGGGTATCAGGTAAGGGGAGCTGGGGCGAGCTGGTTGGGGCAGGGTGGCCTGGGTGGCAGGTGGGCGGGGGCACAGACTAGACACTAGAGAAGCTAGTAACATGCCTCCATTCTTTTGCCTTCCTGAGTGTTGTGAAGAGAGAAGAGGGAAAATAGGGGCTGAAGAGAGAGCCCAACAGACAGGGGTCTCCATGGAGAGCAGACCTGGGCCTCCCTTAGCATCTGTGAGGCCCCCACCTCTGGCCAGAACTTCTTGGGCCAGGCAGGGCAGGATTTCATGCACAAATGGGGAAATTCGGCCCAAGGTCACACAGGACATCAGAAGAGGTGAACACTCCACCCTCATGGCAACTTTGAGAGATCAGGCTCATTTTGTAGAGAGGGAAACTGAGGCTCAGAGAGGTAACTTGCATGCCCTGGGTCACATAGTGGCTGAGGATGTCCTCAGAGTCCCTCTTCCCCAACCCTAGGGGACACTGCCCCCCTCCCCTCCCCCAGGGCAGGAGGAACGGGTAACTTCTACTTTTCAAGAAAGATTCAGCTGCTATTCCCACCACAAACACCCAAATCCCCAAATAAAGAGGGGGACCCATTGGAGGGGATCCAAGAGAATGGCTCCAAGCCCCCCCTCCCTCCAGCCTTCAGGGAATTAACATTCGAAGCCGGCTGCCGCCCGGCCTGACCTACTTCAGAGGCAGAGGGGGGAGGGGGAGGAGGAAGGATGTGGCTGGAGAAGGGAGGAGGGAGGAGGAGGGAGGGGAGAATGAGGCAAGAAGAGAGGAGGTACCTGGCTTGGGCTTGGAGAAGCACCCACCCATGGCGAGTGGCCCACAGATGAGTGGGGGGCAGGTGCACAGATGGCTGTGGGAGTCCTAGGGTGCCCCCGGTGGGGCTGGACCCCCTGTGGCCCTTAAAGATGCTGGAGCTGCCATCCCAGCAGGAGCTGCCTCCAGGACCTGCAGGGGAGACAGAGGCATCTGTAGGGACCAGGGCTTTGATGGGGAATGTGAGTAGAGATACAGAGAGATAGAGACAGACTAGGGGAGGGGCTTCTGGAGGACAAGCACATTTGAGCTAGGAACCATGTAGGGGACCTTGGTGGCACCTCCCCTTTGAGGCCTCACTCTCCCCTCCCATCTTTGCTGTGCCTACTGCCTGGGGAGCCCCTCTGCTCCAACCTCAGCCATTCTTTTAGGTGTAGCTGCCTTGTCCAGTAAATCCTGATTTCTGCAACCCACTCAAAATCCAGCAGCTAGGGAGGCCACAATGTCTGGGGTCAAACCCCAGGGCACCTTGGGCAGATCAGAGCCTTCCTGGTCCAGGGGTTTCTCTTTCCTGCAGTGGGGGTAATGTTTCGTTTTCTCAGGCCCTGGCCCCCACCTGGCTGGCAGCCCCTGGATACCCACCTCCTCCAGGGACAGCCACAGCTTCTTCTTCCTGGCCCAGCCCAGAGGTGGACCGGCCCTGGAAGGCAGGGCGTGTGGTGGGGCAGGGGTCCAAGAGGCTGCCCAGCCTCTACTCCTCCTCCTAGTGTGAGTTAGGCCAGGAGAGACTGGGGGCGCGTGTCAGGGGGTGGGGTGGGGGTGGGCTGGGCCAGGCTACTTGTCCCCAGGGAAACCCAGCTCCATGGTGAATAGAAGTGGGCGGCCAGCCCAGGCCTGATGGGGTTGGGGGAAAGGGAGGCCAGGCACACAGCCCAGGCCCGGCAGTCATGAGCTCCCACCCTGTGCACCTCCCCCCTTCACAAATGTCCTCCAGGCCTACGGTGCTGAGATCACATCCAACAGCAGATGAGGAAACTGAGGGGCCAAGGGCTTGCCAAGGTCAGGCAGCAGGCAGGGCCATCCGGGTGGCCTCCCACTTCCCTCCCACCTTGGTTAGTTTCAAGATAGGAGGGGACCCAGGAAGCCCCCATATCACCCTGCAAGCCACAAAGCCATGGGGAGAGGTCACCTGGTCAGCAAAGAGATCCCTGCAGCCAAAGTCCTCAAGGCCACAGGGTGGGCCTTCTGGAAGATTCAGCTTACAGACTGGACTTTGGAAGGCCTGGGACAAAGCTGCCCTGTTTACAAATGATCTTCCCCCAGTCCATCCAACTGTCATCCTTTCTGTTTTCCCTGGAAGTTCTTCCTGAAGTCTAACTGGAGGTGGGGCTGGCACCTATTTGCTCTTGCCCAGATCCCTGCAAGGGCTTTGAGTGGGTGCCTGAGAGCAAGGGGGGCAAGAAGACAGGAGGAAAAGTTGGGAAGGACAATCTACTGCCTGGCATCTGATGTAACCTGCACTAGAGGCACCCATTACAATTCAGGAGGTGGTGGTACTTAAAGGCCACCTGGGCATACCGATGCCCTTTAACCCTCTCATCACCAAGGCAAGTCTGTAAGATTTGGCTACCACCTGCCCCACCTGTCCTCTCCCTGGGCACAAGGGGGCCCCTCCCCAGATCCTGGCTTCTCCTCTGGCTCAGCCATACCTACCTCCTTCCTGCCTGGCCTAGGCTTCATCTGCTGGGCCACAGATGTCAGAAAACGTGGAACTTTCACTTGCTGCCAGTTACCTGTCTAGGCTGTTTCTCCCTTCCCAGGTGCCCAGGTGTCTCAGATCCTCCAGGGCCTTGGGCCTGGAAACAGACTTGCTGGGGATTGAACCTTCCGCAGGCCTACCTTGTGCAGGCTGGCTTGGAGCCCTGCTGCCTCAAGGGCAAAGGTTCTTGCAGCAGGAGGGGGCCCTGCACCCCCACCCCCCCGCCAAGATTTTGTGGAGTGCTGTCCCTTGCCTACAAACTACCCAATGCTGAAAAGTTGTAACAGTGCCCAAGTGCTAACTATCCACCAGGAGCCTGTGTCCTGGTTCACAGGGACACCACCCTCCCCTAAGCCAGTGCAGGCTAGACAGAAACAGCAGTGGGGAGGTTGCTGTCCAGTTGGGGCCCTCAGTGCCTTCCAGCGTTCCTTGGGATGGAATTCAAGTTTGCCCTCACCTGCTCCCCTGCCGGGCTCAGGCGCAAAACTCCCGTGCACTCTCCCTGCCTTTGCACGTGCAGTTCCCTCTATCTGGGAAGATCTTTCCTGCAGCCTTCCCGCTGGTCCAGGTGCCCTCACCAAACCGGACGGCCCAGGAAGGGGGACGGGTACAACGCAGGGCCCCGCGGCAAGCGAGGAAGGGCCTGGCGGGGGAGGAGAGAAGGAACAGAGGCGCTCCAGCCTCCAGCATGTCTCTTCTCCCCGACTGCAGACCTCAGCCCCCAACGCGCCGGCCCGGGGTCCAAGATCTGAGAGCGCGCGCGAGCTAGCCCAGGTCGCGGGGACTGTGGAGCCGGGACCCGGCAGCCGAGCCGGGATGGCGGGGACAGAGGTCTGGGGCCTGGGGTCCCCGGGGCGGGCACTCACCTGGGTTCGGCGCGGGCCTCCGTTCTGGAGCCGCTCGGGGCCGCGGCCGCCTGGGGGGAGGGGGAGGGGGGGGAGGAGCGGGCGGGGGCGGGGCCGGCGCTGCGGCGACACTGCGGCCGGGAAGCCCGCGGCGCCCAGCACCGCCCCACCGGGTCCCTGCTGGTAGTTGGGGGTCGGTTCCAGGTCAGGGGTCAGGCCAGTGGCTTCAGAGTCCTCACAGAGGGTCGCGGGGTATGGGGAGGCATTCGGGGGCCCTTCTGGCCATGGACGCCGCCGGCGGGGCTTGGGTTCCCAGGGATCCTCTGGACCTTAGAGGGGCGCATAGCTGGGCAGCGCACCGGATCTGATTCTTGCTTCTTTTCTTTCTTTCCTAAGTCTTCGAATCGTGGGCGGCGGAGTGACGTGGGGAGTGGGAGTTGAATCACCCGGAGTAAGCTCCCCAAGAAGGAAAATCCAAATCACTTCCCACTACCCCATAGGTAACCTGACTCCCTTGGGAGGCTCAGTCTCCTTGGTCTGCCTTCTCCCTACACTTAATACGGTCTATTTTAAATTATATTCTATTACATTTTCTTTTTCCCATCTGTCATTATATCAGGAGAACTTCCTGGATTCCTATAAATCATAATGCTCCCTGACGGTATGTCCCCTCTTCCAGGAAGCCCTCCCTGACCAGCCTCCCCAGACTGGGACTTGATCAGGCCCTGATATCCTGGCTCCTGGTTACCTCCTGTTTCACTGTCCTGACTGTCCTGATCTTCGCATTGTGTTCAGGTAGAGCTTGTACCTCCCGCAAACTGGAACTCAGTGACTATGTGGGAAATGAATGAATGACAATTTCTGGGGAAGTGATGTCACATCTATCATTTAAACACATCAGGGCCCATCAACTCTGTGTCTTATTAGTGCTCCTTTAGTGGCTCGTGTTGGGTTCTCTTTTTTTTTTTTTTTTTTTTTTTTGCCACCTCTCCCCTTTTCGGACTTTGCTTTCTTTCCTGTAAGGACAAAAACAACAGCAGTAACAGTCACCTATGCCAGGCAGATACAGCCTTCAGAGAACGTCCTTTATTTATGTCCCACCCTGCCCAGGGGGACAAGCAACACTCTCCCTCATTTTACAGATGGGGGAATTCAGAAGGCTAAGTCTCACCCAGGGGCAGGACCAGGGCCTGCATGGGTCACACTTATGCAGGTGGGTGAGGGGCTGAGGCCTGGAGGAGAAATGTGGCAGGGCAAGACCATAACATCTGGCTCGGAAAATATCCAATGGGATGTTAGCAAAGAGGGAAATGGAACCCCAGGCTGAGATGTAGTAAGGTGACCTGAAGTGGCTGAGAGACCCCTAGACCCAGCAGACACCCCAAAGGCAGGGAGGGGGTTGCCAAGGTTTGAGAAGTGGGTGTGTGTGTGTAGGTGATCCCTGTCCAAGCCTGTCTCTGTTCTCCTTCCATCTACCAGCTCCTGTCAGTTTCTCCTGTTCCCCATTCCCCTCAGACTAGGGGCTGGACGCCAAGGTGTGTAGGGAGATCCTTTGGAACATGAGATAGAGGCAATGTTGAACATTGGGATTGACACTGGCGCCCCCTGGAGGCAGGTCTGAGGGTCAGCAGGGCCTACCTGAGCTTTGGGGTTCTGAGGGCAGCCATCTGCTGAGACAGTAGAGGCCTCTTCCCTGCCAGACTTAGGTGGATTTCCAGATACAGAGACCTAAGTTTATCTAACTGACTCCCATGAAATACTGGGGGCTGATACAGCACAGCCAACGCTTGAGTTAAGGCCAGCTGTGCCCACAGCTACAGGGTGATTCATTCATATAGAAACAGAAGTTAGGGGATCCCCAGTTCGGGGAGCCTGAGACAAACCCCATATCCCAGGCTCATCCCTGACTTGCTGTAGCTACTGAAGCCTATCCTCCCCCCAGCCCGGTTGGTCTACACAGTGTGAACACCGTTCTGGGTTCTCTGACTGTGGAGGCCAGCTCCAGCTCCTATTGACCTCTTCAGCCCCACCATGGCCCTCCCCAAGCTGCTGGCTTGCTGCCAGGACTGTCCTGTTTCCAGGTTATGGGGTACCCAGTCCTAATTCTAGTCCTCCTGGAGGGAGAGAAAGGCCAGAAGGGTTTTACTAGGGGGTGGCAAGAACTGAGGACAGACAGGCCCTTAGGAGTTCAACAGAGAGGAGATGGGCATCCAGGCAGAAGGAATGTCTGGGGAAAGGCAAGGAGGTATGATGGCAAATTCTGGGGAATACAAAATGTGCCAGCCCAGCCTGGCTTGGGTGCTGAGTTCTGGGCAGGAGCATAGCATGGAGGTATGTTACAGGGCCCAAGAGCAGCTGGGTGAGGGTTTTTCATCCCATGTGTCTTCGGTAAAAAAACATACCAACAAGTAGGACTGGCACTGTATTGGAATGGGGCAGAGGGACCAGAAGGTCAGGAGGCACCTGGGGTGAGGATTGAGCCACAGTCAGCTTGAGGGCTGGAAGGTGGGCCATGCCCTTGTGGCCCTTACTTAGACCTGAAGATTTTCTATCATCAGAAGGATTGGCAACAACTTCCACACCCTCAATGACAAATGTCCTGGTTTAAGCTACCTCAGCCACGTGGAGGAATACTGTTCAGCCATAAAACGGGTCTACAATGGGTTTGGAAAAATGTTGTAAATATTTTCTTATACATCTCTGGTGAAAGTGTAAGTTACCCTACAGAGGGCAATTTGGCAACACCTCTAAAAACTGCAAATACCCAGAGCCTTTGATCCAGCAATCCCACTTGGAGCAGCTCATTTTAATGCACCTGACCTCCTTGGAAAGGACATACATGTCCATCAATAGTGGATTGTTGAATGAGTAACCGTACATCTATATCATATGGTACTATACAGTGGTGAAAAAGAACAAAGACTCACAATAATCTTTAAAACAGACTGGGGAAATAAAGCAAGGTACAGAACAGTAAGTAAGTAATCTATGCTACCTTTCTGTACAGAAAACATTTAGAAAGGATATTTACAGAGGTATATTTGCTTGTATGTTATAGAAAAATTCTGGAAATATACATAATTATATTAATATATTATCAAATATATAATACATAATAAACTAGAAACAGGGAGATCCTGGGTAGTGGAATGGACAGTGGAAGGGATGTGCTTCTTCAGATACCCGTATTTTGAATGCTGCATCCTATGGATGTTTTTCCTCCAACGCTGAAGCCAAAGTCAAATCCCCCAAACTCCTCAGAGCTGTTTTGGGGGAGCTCGGTGGGCTTCAAACCACTATTCGCGAATGGCTGACCCTGGGGCTTGGGTCCTTTTCCTCTGGTCACTGGGCCTGGCACAGCCCTGCCCAGGTCTCTCTTCCTTTTGGTGCCCGTCCTGGACGCAGTTACGGGGCAGACTCCCAGTAACTCACTCACTCCCTCTTTCCAGGACTCGGCTGGTGGGCAGCTCCTGGCGCCCACTCAGAGGACATCCCCGCCCCCCGCCCCCCGCCCCCACCCAGCCGCTTCCTCAGATTCAGCCTGCACAGCACATTCCGCGGGGCTCTCGGGCTGGAGGGTGTAGGTTGCTCTCAAAGCGCGCCGCCTTAGCCACGCCCCCAGCCCCTCCTTCACCTGTGCCCTCCTCCATTTCAGAGAGGCAAAGCTGAGACACACCAGCCCTGCCCTCCGGAGCCGCCAGGACACAGGTTTCGTAGGGCCCCGAGCCCAGGAGCCCTGCAAGGGCAAATTCGTTGGCCCCGGAAAAGGGTAGCGCTGACGGCCACCGGTCCCCTCTTCGGTCTCCCCGCCTTCTGTTTGCCACCCTACCTGGCCCTCGGCCCTGCCACCAGGAAGCCCGGGCTAGCCAGACCCCACAGCCCGCGATCTCTCCAGCCGCCGGGGACCTCACCCGAGAGCCATGCACTCTGGACAACGTCCGGAAAAGGGCAAACCCTTTCTGGGACCTGAGAGCGGGGAGGGAGCCTCCTGCGGCCCCAGTGCACTGTGTTCTCTACCCTCACCCCTCCCGGGGTCCTCCTCTCCATCCCTCCGGGTGATTGTCCTCCTGCCCCCGACTCAGCGGCGGCTGCCCCCGGGACCGACGGCCGCATCTAGGCGTGGGCGGTGGGCAGGTGGGCGGGGTCGGGTGGGCAGGGTCTGGAGGACGCGGTGGTGGTGGTCCCCAGAGCCGGTCCGAAAAGCGGAGAACCGGAGTCTAGGTGACGCAGCCGCGCCGGAGTACGTGCTGCAGCCGGGCTTCGAGCCCAGGACTCCTGGGAGTACCAGGTGTGTGTGGGCCGCGCCTGCGCACTGCTGTCCGAAGGCGTCCGGGTCTTCTACCCTCGGGGTCTTTCGCATAAAGGCGGGACGGCAACTGGCAGTCGCAACTGGCAGTCTTCCCGTGGGCTTGGGCTTGGGTCCTCGCCCCGGCGGACTCCAGTCTTGCTCTCCTAGCACAGGCAGAACATAGACCACAGCCCCTTGGCCCAAGACTTCGGAGAGCTGGAGGCGCAGGAGGGGCTTCAGTGGCACAAGTAGTTCTCAAACTTGGCTGCATAAACCCCTGGAGAACTTGGAAAAAAAGGGATGGAGGAAGGGCAGGTCACCTAAGGTCTCCAGGGGCTATGACAAAGCCAGGCACTCTCCAGCCCTGAGCTGTTCCCTCCACCCGGATTTCGTTGATTTCTCTTCCTCTAAGCAGCCAAGAAGCCATCCTGAACCCACCGAGGGCTCCACAGCAGCTCCCACTGTCTTGAGCCACCTTCACCACGTCTGCACTATGAGCTCTCCAGGGCGGGGGCAGGGATTCCCTCCAGCTTAGGTTGCGAAGACTTGGGGAACCAAGGTGTGCACGGAGACCGCAAGATCAAGGTCAGATCCCGAGAAAGGGCTGGGGAAGAGGGCCCATGCCTAGGCAAGAGAAGAGCCTCCCAGAACAAGGACCCAGGAGGAGACCATGTGAAAAGCGCAGCAATGTCACAGTTTTTACTGTGGAGTGAGGTTTCAAGATCTGGGCACTGGCCTCTCTGCTGGTGTGCACTGAGGCTAACTCAGCAGAGGAAGGTGGAGGGACAGCCACCCTCACCTGGTCCCACTTCCAAGGGTTTTTCCTGCCACAGAGGTACCCAGCTCAGTATTGCTGCTCAAAATACACCTTTTCAAACCAAGTATTCTTCAAAGGTGTCTCTAGGGCACTGTGTCTTCCAGAATGACTTAACAGTTTTGTATTCCCATTCAAGGCAAACTTTTCTTTCAAATTCTGCAGTACCCTGAAAGTAGAAGCAGCTAGGGAGTACATTTAAGCAGCATAAATATGGACTGGTATCACTTCCTGAAACTCACTTTTGGAGGTTTTACTACAAAGAAATGTGGACCTCTCAATACATACACAAATTATGTGTGAGAACAGGGCTCTGACTGAGGGGATGTCAGGAAAGTGTCATCCCTACCCCCACCTCCAGCTGTCTACCTGAAGGTCCCTGGAGTTCATCAGGAAGGCTATATATAGACAGAAACAGAAGAGGCTGCTTGTTTTTTTAGGACTTACTTCCACTTGAAACCATTCAACCCTGGGTAGCTTGTGCTGAACAAATATTTAACAGACGTCTTCAGATACAGGTGCCTAGAAGGGACTTTGGTGGTGTAAACTGTGGCAACTATTGCTTCATCTTCAGAAGGCCAAGACTGAGCACCAGCCCCCTACAGCACCTACTGTGCTCACACATTGGGAACCAGCTGTTTCTCTTTTGTAGGGGGCTCCAAGTGTGGGGAAGGGCCAATGCAAGACGCACCCTAGGAGAGGCACCAGTTGTTTCTGTGTTTCACAGGCATTCATCAGGTGCTAAACTGACTGGGAGGTTGATATGGGCTGAGAGCCTCCAGGCAGCACTGAGGAGACACCGAAACACCAAAGCCGCTGCTGCCACCACCGGCTGATGCAAGTTTTATTGAGACAATGTACAAACAGGCCATGGAAACAAGGGTTCTGATGCCGGGATCAGTAACGTAAAATGAATACAAAAATAAAAAGGCACTAATCTGTTAAGAAAAGACACTCAATGTTCTAAGAATATAAGTCATTTAATACTGTTAATTTTATAGCACAAAATAAAACAAGCTATGATCCCCAAAAATAATTTTAAAAGCTTACACAGAAAATATTATTGCCTGAAGTTTATGATCTTTAAGTTACAGGTCAAAAGTTTTGTGTTGTTGTTGTCATTTTAAAACACACAGTGAAGACCGTCTAGAAGCAAGGCCACTGTTCGTCCTGCAGAGACAACAACCCTGTGTCAGGGAACTGTCCTTCTACTCCTTTAGAATATACAACCAGCTCAGTTACCACACTGATATCAGTTAACCAGAGTTAGGTCTCTGGTCCCAGAGGGTGGAGTTTGAGGCAGAGCTCAGTGGTGTCCACAGAAAGCATTAGTCTTAGGTACTGTGTTAAAACAATCAAAAGTCACTCATTTTAAGAGGTTAATGAACATAATATTAAAGGATTAAATTATAAACACCTGGCAAAAAAACATATCATCCCTTTTCAAAAATAAAATGGTCATATTCCTCTGAGCAAACATTACAAGAGCAGTGGCCGTCTGCCTCGGCCTGTCTTGTCTGTAAACAGCTGTAAAAGAAAGTTAGCACGGAGCCAGGGATCCTTGAGCTCCAAGGAGGGAGCAGCTGTCTTTCCCCCCCTTTCAGTTTTCCAACATGAGCACAGAAGGTGTCTTGTCTGGGTGACCAAAGTTGTCAAATGGCAGCTAGTCAACGCGTGCTCCTCTCTAACTATGCCATCAGGTGGTACCACACCATGAAGAAATGACAAGAACAACTCCTGCATGGGAGGTCCTTTTCAGGATAAACAAGTTTTGAATCAAACTGTCAATGCCCTTCATAATTTGTTCAGTTCCCGAGTTAATTTAATATCCAAATATCTTCTTAGGTGACACACAGTAGAGCAGAGCCAAGTAGCAATAATGAACAATCTTAAAAGGAGACCAACCAAGGAGGGAAGGCAGCTCCTCTGGAAGATTCGCATTGCTTTCTGAAACAGGAAGTCTTTCCCAATCACTGGGGAACCCAGGCATGAAGCTGAGGCAAGGATGCGGTCTTCTGTATATTTAGTGTGATGAAGAGAATTTCCCTGCCTGATGAGAAAACTAATAAGGTCCTAAGTCAAAAAGATACTACTTTTGGCACGTATCTTGAGAGTTCAGAACTCAAGGTTCACCGTATTTCAGGCTCCCAATCTCTTGGGCAGCCCTGGAGACATGTACATGGGCTGAAGTGACAAGCAGACTTATTATGAAGCCAAAGTAGGTTTGTGGGGTGTTCTGATTCTGAAGTGCTCTACACGAGGTGGGTCTTGCCATGGGCCAGCAGAAATAGCTGAAAGGAAACCCTGCTTTCCAAAATGGCCATAAATACTTCTTATACTCTGAACCAACTATTGTCACCAAAAAGTGCCAAGCCCCTCAGCTAAATTTGGCTAAAAAAAGTCTTAAGGTTTGTGCCTTCTTTAAACAAGGCACATATAATGCTCACAACCCCCTTAGTACTGGGTCACTGGTTGCAAGGCAAGTGCTGCGTCCAGGCAGAGAGCAGGAATGCTGCCACACACGTACCACTTACTGTGGGACCTAGGCTGTGCCCGAAATGAGTATGAGGCAACTACAACGGAGAGGCACCTTCAGAGCAAGAAGTGGCCACAGTTCTCCCTGACTAGGGAGAGCAGATTGCATTTTTTTCTGGGAAGACCAAAGACAGGCAGCCAGTGATTTTTTTCCCAACTGATCATTAACTTTATCACAAGAACACTTTCAAGATTCTTCCATATGGCAGATACCAGCCTAATGAAATATGGATTTAAAGACAGACTGAAAAAATGGTTGTTTTGCTGGTTGCGTCACCAGAATATATCGCTCTAGCCCTCCAAACCTAAGACCCTTGGGACACAGGGCCATGGCTACAGCAGATACTCAGCAAATGATGCAGTTACTCATTAGGTGGCTGCTACATTTCTAGGTCTTCTGTATTCATTCTGAGCTGAGGCCTGTCTTCACCAGTTTCCAGAAGGGAGAGCAGACTGAACTGCATGAAGGTTCCAGAATCCTAATCTGCTATGTGCACCAGTCGAGGGATCAGCCACACATTTGTATCAAGCGGGCTTATATGAACAGCCCTTTTTTTAGCTAACAAGGAAACAATAACATCAAATTGCTAAATGGTTAATGGTTCTCCCTAGTGACTAAAATCTTAGACATTAAATGCATTAACCAATTTCCAGAGCTTACATTTTCTTTGCCTGAGGGCATCAGGGACATACAGACTGGGGAACCAGTATTAGCAGCACCATCTTTCTCTGGCAGCCTTGTGAACTTGGGCTGTGGTGGCGAGGAGTGAGCCTCAGTGAGTAGAATTTAAAGATTCATTAATTATTTCAATGATTCTATGAACAACTTCATTTTTTAAAGAAACTTAATTCCTATACCTTAAAGGGGTGTATTCACTGAAACAGTAGACAGAAAAATTGGCCAAGTGCACCCCCCACATTGCTCCTGTCACTGGCAAACAAGGTAAGCAAAGGTTTCCCCAAATCACCCCTCACTCTGATGCTTTTGGGGACAATGTAATCCAAGCGGCCATGCACACAGCTTGGCAAGCTAGGACCGATTTTTTGTGGGCTGTTTGCAATATGGCAAAACAAGGTACAAGTGGCAACCAAGACAGTAAAGGCCTCTGCTTCAGGGCTGTTTTTTCCTTTAGTTACAGCAGCTTCAGTTTGGAAGCTCAGAGGCACGAGTCATTCCTTACAATACCACAAAAATCCAACCCTCTAGTTAAAAACCTGTTCAGAACACACAAATCTAATTAAGTCTTCCAAAACCAAACCAAAAGGAAAAAAGAAGAACCAGATTTGGGGAGTTAAGGACAGAATTCCCTCTTCTGTAAGGTTCATTTGCTCTGTTCTTCAAAGGAAAAACAAAATGGAAACTGAGCCACTGCTCTGTGGAACAGCAATGTGCAATGTCTCGTCATGGCCTCAAGCTCCATCTGATGAACATGATAGAATCAGTCACAAGTACAAACAGGGCAGTGATGAGAAGACAGACCCTTTCCTCGTCAACTTCTCTCCACTTGTGTGCTTCCACCAGTACTTCCAGTTTATGATCCAAAAGAACTCTAAAATCGGCTACTCTTGACAACACGACTATGATACAAATGCCGAGGCAGCCACTGTGTGCATTCCAAATGGGTGTGAGAGACCGCCACTCTGCAGAAAGCTGGACATCGGCAATGCAGTGTAACTTGCCTATGAGAGAGAATGCTTTCCCACTTCAAAGAGACTATGACAGGCAGAACAACGAAGCAGCAGGAAACAGGCAACAGCAATCACTCGTTTTCATCAGGGTTTTGAGGGTCAATGATTTTGACATGCGTAAAGGGGAAAAGCCCTTTGCGCCCATTCACTTCACCTTCCCACTGGCCATTTATATTCATTCTTGTGACTTTCACAATGTCACCAACCTGTAAGGATGGAGAAAGAAGACAAAGTCAGCATTTTCTCTGCAAACAGAAGAAAAATAAAGTTTATTTATTTATTTTTGAATATTTATTTTTTGAGAGCGAGCAAATAAGCGCAAGCAGGGGAGGGGCAGAGAGAGGGAACAGAGAATCCCAAGCAAGCTTCCTACTGTCAGTGCAGAGCTGGCTCGATCCCATGAACTACGAGATCATGACCTGAGCCGAAATCAAAGATGGATGCTCAACTGATTGAGCCACCCAGGCGCCCCAAAGAAAGTTTACTTTATTTAAAAATAATTTTTTTGGGGGGGTGCCTGGGTGGCTCGGTTGGTTAAGCGTCCGACTTCAGCTCAGGTCACGATCTCGCGGTCCGTGAGTTCGAGCCCCGTGTTGGGCTCTGTGCTGACCACTCAGAGCCTGGAGCCTGTTTCAGATTCTGTGTCTCCCTCTCTCTCTGCCCCTCCCCTGTTCATGCCCTGTCTCTCTCTGTCTCAAAAATAAACATTTAAAAAAATTTAAAAAAATAATTTTTTTAAACATTTATTTATATTTGAGAGAGAGAGAGAGAGAGAGAGAGAGAGAGAGAGAGAGAGCGCACGAGAGCAAGAGCATGTGCACATGCACAAGCGTGGAGAGGGCAGAGAGAGAGGGAGACAGAATCTGAAGCAAGCTCCAGGCTCTGAGCTGTCAGCACAGAGTCTGACACAGGGCTCAAACTCAGGAGCTGTGAGATCATGACCTGAGCCGAAGTCGGACGCTTAAGTGACTGAGCCACCCAGGTGCCCCAAGAAAGTTTACTTTTTTTTTTAAAAATGTTTATTTATTATTGAAATACAGAGAGTCAGAGTGTGAGCAGGAGGGGCAGAGGGAGAGGGAGACACAGAATCTGAAGCAGGGCTGTCAGCACAGAGCCCAACACGGGGTCCGAACTCACAAACCGCGAGATCATGACCTGAGCCGAAGTCGGACGCTTAACTGACTGAGCCACCCAGGCACCCCGAAAGTTTATTTTAAATAATACACACTGTTTTATCCAAAGGAACCTACCAATAAGTTCACTGTACTTCTCTTCAGGTGCCAAGAATATATAGTAAGTGAAGCAGCTTCTGAGCATAAAAGCACCCTTTTTTCTCCCCATACTGGTTACTAACTCCAACAGGACAGAAATGAACACTTAACTCTCTGAGAATGGTTACAGTGAAGTCACACATACACACACACACACACACACACACACACACACACACACACACACACACAATGTGTCTCCGCCTTAATTTACATGGGGTGGAACTGCTGTCACCAAGACCTCAGTAACCATGCTGCTATCCCCAAGCAGCAATAATGTCTCCCTGAGTTGTCCATTCCTGGCTCCCCTCCCCTCTGTGGGGCAGTCACAGAGGGAAGGAAGCTCAGCTTTGAACATCTTTTAAGGCCTATTTTAAATTAAAAAAAAAAAAAATGTTTTATTCATTTTTGAGAGAGAGAAACAGAGTGTGAGCAGGGTTAGGCACAGAGAGAGACACACACAGAATCTGAAGCACGTTCCAGGCTCTGAACTGTCAGCACAGAACCTGATGCAGGCCTCGAACCCATGAACCATGAGATCGTGACCTGAGCCGAAATCGGACACTTAACCGACTGAGCCACCCAGGAGCCGCTTAAGGCCTATTTTAAACTGTAGGGTGGTAGGAATTCTATCTACTATCAGAGGACAGGCACCAATTAGGGGCAGCTCTACTCATCAAGGGGAATGCAGCAATTTTGTTTTGGAAATGGTTTTCAAATTGTTCTGGAGACCCACAAAGCTCTAGGGAGGTGTTTTAAGGGCCCAACAAATGTCTGATTGGGATTTCAACTTTTTAAAATTGTATTTTATAAAATTATAGTAGGAAAAAGTACACTGAAATGTGCCACTGCCAAATTAACCTGTGCTGCTCTGCTAGCTGCTTTTCATGCAGACCTTCCTTGGAACGAAGCTTCTTTTGCCTTGTGTCTGATTGAAGACTCCCCCAAATGGCAAGGTAAAAGCTACAAGACACCTATCACTACTTGCAACAAAACACATTCAGAAATAAACAGAATGCTAAGATGGATCAGACTGCACTGGTCATTCATGTTATTTCATGTTTTTTTTCTGCCCATCATAATAGTCCACTGTCCCAAATGCCTTTTTAGCTAATTCTTATAAATCTCAACTTAAAAAAAAAAATTATACTTACATAAAAACTTTTATATCTGACATATAGTGGGGTTCCATGCAGTATTTCATTTGGAAAAAAAGGTTCTTCTGCTAAAGTTACTGGTCCAGCAAGCTGACTGCTGGCCTGGAATGATCAAAGATCCCAGGGATGACAAGGCAGCTTTAGTAGTTCACGTGCACACAGATCTGGGCCATTAAGGCTGCCTCCATAAGTGTGAAGGCAGACCTCCTCCTACCCCTGGTCCCTTCTCCAAAGCCCTGGAGCTCAGAGGCTTTGGGTGGAGCCACAACTACCTCTCTTGGGTTACAAGGTGGGTCACTACCCTCTGAAGAAAAGGAGGTTATGTTTTCTGAAGCAAATCCAGAGAAGGAAGGTAGTCTTTGAAACAGTCACTTGAATTAGTTTATAAGATGACTAGGCACCTGGGTGGCTCAATCAGTTAGTTCAGTGTCTGACTCTTGATTTCAGCTCATCTCATGATCCCAGGGGATCCTAGGCCCCTCACTGGGCTCCACGCTGAGTGTGGAGCTTGCTTAAGATTCTCTCTCTCCCTCAACAAAAAAGACTAGGACCAAACAGAAACACCAAAATAACAACAACAACAACAACAACAACAACAACGTTTACAAGGTCACAGGCTGGTTCACCATGAAGCAGGGGTAAAAGCCAGTCAGCATCCAGTCCTGGCCATTTGTGTCCCTGCCATCTTGCACAGTGCAAAGGCAGCATGGCCCACCTGGGCCCAGGACCACTCAACCTCCCCCTCTCAAGTTCTTCTCACCAAGACACCCATTACTCTTAATGGTGTATCCTCACAATCTCTTTCTGTGAACACAGACTGGCTGTCCTGAGTTTTCTACCTCCTCATCCTCCATTTTTTTGCTTTTACTATTCTACTTGTAATTCCTCAAACCTACTGAGAAATAAGAATGAAGTCACTACATTTACACGGAAAACAGCATTATTACCAAATGAAGCCTCTTGCCTTATGGAAACCAACTTATTTTGAGTACTCGATAAAATGAAAACGGAAAAAAGAACTTTATCCCATGAGGCTCCCTGATTAGAACACAGTAGAAAATCAGTAAATGAAAAAACAAAAAACAAAAAAACAGTGCTCTAAGTTCCCTGTCTAAATTCTGACTCAAAACCCTTTATTCAGGAAAACCATTAATTCAACTCAATGGTAGGATGGCTTACAAAGAGTTAACCTGGTAATGAAGAATTAGATTTTTTTTTAAATTTTATTTTTTTAAGTATGCTCTAGGTCCAATGTAGGGTTTGAACTCACAACCTATGACCAAGAGTTGCACGTTCCACCCAACTGAGCCATCAAAGGCATCCAAGAATTAGATTTTATATGATAAAAGTTCTAAGACAAAAAAAAAAAAAAAAGTACTTCAGTATTCAGTAGTAGGTATGTATATGAGAAAAATGGTGTAAAAAGCCAATTGTATATATTTATAGATTATTATAATTATTTTCAAATTCATGTCATGAGCTCAACAGAAACAATTCAGCTCGCTGAACAATTAAAATCTGAAGATAACAACTGAGAATTCTATTTTTGAGATCTGCATTAAAAACTGAGTTGCAGGGGCACCTGAGTGGTTCAGTCGGTTAAGCATCTGACTTCGGCTCAGGTCATGATCTCATGGTTTGTGAGCCCCATATTGAGCTCTCTGCTGTCACAGTACAGAGTTGGACTCAGATCCTATTCGTCCCACCCCTCCCTCCTTGCATGTGTATGCTCTCAAACAAACAAAAACATTAAGAGAAAAATTTTTTTCAATTAAGTTGTGAGGGGCGAGGGCGAGGGCGAGGGGGTGTGTGTGTGTGTGTGTGTGTGCGCGCGCGCACGCACGCCTGCCTGCCTGCCTGCCAGGCTCAGTTGGTAGAGCATGTGACTCTTGATCTCAGGGTCATGAATTCAAGCCCCTCATTAGGTGTGGGGCCTAATTAAAAAAAAAAAAATTAAGTTTTAAAATAGTGGAAAAAAGTTACAACTGAAAAGACTGGTTTTCTTTGGCTTTGCCTTAAAAGGAAATAATTTGAGGGAGAGTAAATTGATTTAATAATAAAAATTAGGGGCGCCTGGGTGGCGCAGTCGGTTAAGCGTCCGACTTCAGCCAGGTCACGATCTCGCGGTCCGTGAGTTCGAGCCCCGCGTCAGGCTCTGGGCTGATGGCTCGGAGCCTGGAGCCTGCTTCCGATTCTGTGTCTCCCTCTCTCTCTGCCCCTCCCGCGTTCATGCTCTGTCTCTCTCTGTCCCAAAAATAAATAAATGTTGAAAAAAAAAAATTAAAAAAAAAAAAATAATAATAAAAATTAAGTTTTAAAATATTTGAGACATACTAAAGACTTCTGAATATATAGACTGTTTTATGATTAGCGCTTGGAGTCCAAAATTACTTTCTCCAAGTCGTAATATTTTAATTTATGGATAACAGAAAGAATTTTTAATGTTTATTTTGAAAGAGAGAGAGTGCATGTGAGCGGGGGAGAGGGGTAGAGGGGTAAAGGGAGAGACAGAGAGAATTCCAAGAGGTTCCATGCAGTACAGAGCCCAATGTGGGGTGTGATCCCATGAACCGTGAGATCATGACCTGAGCAGAACAAGAGTCAGACACCTAACCAACTGAGCACCCAGGAGCTCTGAGAAATGTCATTTTTATCCATAGCTAGGATAATCATACAAATGTTTCTTTATTTTTTTAATTTTTTTTAAATGTTTGTTTATTTTTGACAGAGAGACAGAGCATGAGTTGGGGAGGGGCAGAGAGAGAGGGAGACACAGAATCCGAAACAGGCTCCAGGCTCTGAGCTGTCAGCACAGAGCCTGACACAGGGCTTGAACTGACAGACTGAGAGATCATGACCTGAAGTCAGACGCTCAACCGACTGAGCTACCCAGGTGCCCCAAATGTTTCTGATAATTATGAAAAATTTCATATTCTATGAAGTGGACCAAGGATTTAGTTTTATAATTTGTATACCCTTCTCCTACCATACAGAGGTCATGAAAAGGGAAAACCCTAATTATGATTATTTCTAATAATGAAAATCTTCAGATCTGTGTATAAGTAAGTTCTAATGTGAATGAGAACCTTGAGTTATAGTAGAGACGTTACAGAAATCATGTAGCTGGAAGCTGAAGTCGATGGAAATCTGGAAAAATGGTTTATGTTCAATCTTATCATCTTACTCCATTAAAAAATTATAATGTTTAAGCATAAACATACAATAATGAAAGTGAACCCGCAAGTTAAAATCAGGTCTAGGTAAGCAGAGAGCTTCTGCAGGCAGGAGCTACTAAGATGCTACAAATCTAGACCCCTACCGACAGACCACATTTCCCAATTTCCTCAAACTTGTACTGCACCTGCTCTAGAACCTTGCCCTCTTTGAGCCTTTCAGTACAGGAACCTGCTGTCTCATGTCTGGAGCACAATGAGGCCAACGAGATGAGGAGCTTCACCGCCTGGCCTTTCTCACTCACACACAACATTCTTCCCTTATCTCCTTTTCACCTAAGAAAACAGATCTATTTTTCAAATAATGAAATAGGAAAGAAATGAAAACTCACGGATAGAAAACTATTGACATCATTAGAAAAAAAATTCTTTTAATGTTTACTTTTTAAAGAGAGAGCGACAGAGATAGAGCATAAATGGGGGAGGGGCAGAGAGAGAAGGAGACACAGAATATGAAGCAGGCTCCAGGCTCTGAGCTGTCAGCGCAGAGCCTGATGCAGGGCTTGAACCCATGAACTGATCATGACCAGAGCTGAAGTCGGACGCTTAACTGACTGGGCCACCCAGGTGCCCCAGACATCATTCTAAATGAACTTCTAGTTATTGTTAATTACCACAAACAAAAAATATAATGAATGTATTAAAATAAACACACAGAAAGGCAAGGACAAGTAAGAGGATGTGTGGGTATATACCTGTAGAGAGGATTTGGTGAAGAAAGGGATGGGGACCAGGTGAAGAAACGCCCAGGTGGACTCTGCTGTACAAAGGGACGATGGCCCTAGGGCACCTGGGCAGTCTGTAAGTAGGCTGGCACTCAGAGCCAGATCCGACTCTGCCAAGATGTTAAAAGAAAAAAAAAAGGCTAAGGCAAGAATGAGCTGAAACTGGAAAGAAACAAAGTTACAGTTTTGGGCTAAAGGCTGTTGGCAGACGTTGGGCCCTGTGACTGAAGTTTTTATTTGCTCCACTCATTTGACGTCCTGCAAAAAATACTCTGGAATTTTGTTATTTTATCTATGTCTTCCCTATCTTCAACTGCACTCCAGATGCCCAGAGAGCTTACATTTTGCCTGAAGTTTGTAATCTTAGCCTGCCTTAGCTGATATTTGATAAATGTGAAAGGAAACGAGGCCTCACCTTCCTGAAAACCTGGCCTGGGGCAGCCCTCTCTCACATCTTGGGTGAGTCCATCCCTCCAGCTAAGGCCCCCTCCCTGGTTCCCCCAGCCTCTCACTACCTGGCTCTACCAGTGTAGCCATCCTGCCCTGATCTGGCTTGTCATCTCATGTCACCCCAGCCCAATCAGCCCAACTCCCAATCACCCTGCTCTTCTACAGCCAGGCCCTACCTACGACAATGACTACTGCTCCCACCATTTTACCAAGGAACACCTGACAGTCCAAAGTCAATAGCACAAGTCCAGGTGTTACCTCTGATGCTCTATGGCACCTGAAGTGGGAGACTTCACCCACCCTTCTCACTTCCTGCTGCTTAGCCCTCCTTTTCTGTGGTATTCTATAAAATAACCCCACTATCAGGTGGGTACTTCCCATCTGGCATTTGTGGAAAGCAAGGCTCTGTCAGGTCGGGTCAGGTGCCTTGTTTTCCAGGTTTCTGGCAGACTTGCCCAAGGAGGCTTCCACAGTCACCTCCTCACCCCTAACACACACCACATGGCACTTTCTGAAGGAGGAAACTTGTTTTGCTCATTTTGCAATCCAAGTCACAGGTCTCTTGTAAACTACTTTCTGGAGAAGTCTGCAGAATCAAGGTTAAAGAGAGAAGAGAAAATTATTAGATGATGTCCCCCACCTGCTGGGGATAGATGGCCAAGCAGAGAAGCAAGATGCTGGAGTAACAGGCACAAGGGCCTAAGGGCAAAAGACAGACCTTTAAAAAATATAAAGATAAGTGGGTCACTGCTCTGCCTTTTAAACCCCCAACACCTTTTCTCTGCACAAGAGCAACATCCATACTCCAGTATTCGAGGCTCTGCTTAATCTGGCTTGACTCTTCCCATCTCTGACCTCGTTTCATGGCTTTCTGCACTGCCTCCACCCTCCCCCCGACCAACCACATTGGCTTTCTTTCAGTTTCTCAAACTTGCCAAGCTCTTCCTCAGATATTGACTGTAGGACAGATGCAAGGACATGATGTAAATGTAATTCTACAACTGCACATCTTAAGATGCTATTGCCAAGCTGGTCCTAAGAAACCTTGGACTTCCTCTCTTCTTCCAGTTTGAAGACATGTAAGCAACCCTGATCAAAATCAAATCCCAAGGACAATCCAAGTCCCCTCATAACTACCTTATAGAGCTGCACACGCAGACAATGAGAGCAGGAAGTCTCTCTAGGCCACTGTAGAGCATTTATTCTGCTCAGAGAACTGGGCTAGGTTCTATATTGTGTATTCAGGATACATATGATGCATCTTCAATATTAGACCTACCTAAAACTAAGGTCTAAGATCAACAATAACAGGATGTAAGCAATACCTTGAATGCCTAAAACAGGTACAAAGTAGCACTGTGGAGGCTTATGCTATGTACTTGGGAATAGGGCAGAACTGGACTGATGCACTGCATCTGCCACTTCCAGTGTCTATATGTCTGTAGCAGAATGTTCAAGCTGTCCAAGTCTCAGTTTCCTTCTGACTTTGACAGGTTCTTGTAATAATCAGAGGAAGTACTATAGGGGAATTGTTAACCAGGCCACTCAGCTAAGTAAATGGTAGCAGTTATCAGAGTGGGGATTCCAGAATAGAATCCAACCCCCACACTTATGCTCATGTTCCCAGCTGGAAGCACTCTGGGAAGAACTGGAATCAGTATGGAGAAGAACTGTATTAAGGTGGGTTTTCAACCTTGTTAGTAACAAGGGTCCTCCCAAAACTGATGATGGGATGGGAAAGATGCCATATCAGAATGAGAGAAGATGAGGGGCAGGCGTGAAAAGTGGGAGTCTACTAGGTTACTGTGATGGACACCAAGCAGCTGAAGAAGACAATGGGAAGGAGAAGGTGAAGAAGGTGAGTCAAGTACTCAAAACTGCCAAGAACATTGAAACCTCATGCTTTCTAATTAACTTGTGATTTTGACAAGTCTTTACAGAATACTTACCACACCATTCTACATCATCAATTTAATAAGATTTACTACAGATCTATTGTAGCTCAGTTCCCATCCTCAAGGAACCTCTGTCTTCACTGTGGTATAGAAAATAAATAATCTACAGTCCAGATACGGTAGATGCTCAATGAATGTTTGTTAGAGAATAAACAGTATAAAAACAGCAAGTGGTGGTGTGGGTGCCTGGATGGTTCAGTCGGTTGAGCATCTGACTCTTGATTTCAGCTCAGGTCATGATCTCATGGTCGTGGGATTGAGCCGTGTTGGGCTCCACCCAGAGTGTGGACTGTGCCTAAGATTCATTCTCCCTCCCTTCCCCTCTTACACACACTCTCTCTCTCTCTCTCACACACACACTCTAAGGAAAAAAAAAAGAAAAAGAAAAAAGGAAAGAGAAAGGAAAAAAAAGCAACAAGTGGAAGAAAAACTGCACTGAGTCCATGCTGCGGAGAACAGGAGGATCTATTGTTTTGACCCAGGGAACCTTGACCAATAGAGAGAAGTCAAGTTTCAGGTTAGGAAGAGAGAATGGGTGAGGGACATCTGATGGCCACCTGACCATTAATGCGTCATTCTGGCCTTGCAGGAGCTCTCACATGTCAAAACACAGCATGTCATTTCTCATGCTGGTTCTAGCTCAGTCTGAGGCCCTTCACAAGGGGAACAAGCCCCAGAACACCAATATAGAAAAGATGCCCTGGCTATGTTATGCTGTCTGCTGCCCACAATTACAGGCCTGGCTATGGACCAGCTTCTTCATGGCTCCACTGAAGACTGGGCTCAGATCCTAATATGCCATCTTGCTGCTGCTCTCATCACTCCTGATTCTGGTACAATGCCCTTCTTTTGGCTTCACAGCAGAAAGACGGAGCCCAAAGAACCACTCACTTCAGAGAGCAGATCAATCTCGAAGTTGGTGGTATCAACTCAGTTCAAGAACTGTACTTGAAGATGTGGCTAACTCTATCAGATCAAGAAGACACACATACCTTATGCATCAACCTTACTAGGAATGTCACCTATGACAATCCTAATAATTATTAGAACTGCCACACATCGGAAGGACACTATTCAGTCCCATTCTTTGTGTCTGGTGAGGACCATGCAAGAAGGCAAGAGGACACTTCCTGGTGCTGGAAATAGTTTCCTATAGGTCTACTTGTCCAGAGCATTAACAGAAGGGCTCTGGAAATAACTCTAATGCCTGACTTCTGGCACTTGATTCCAAGAGTAGCCAAAGAGCTGGAGGGCCCAAGCACTGGCTACCACAGCAACTTTCTGCTTCCTCAGTTCAGTTATTTTCAGACTGTACACTCAGGTTACCAAAAAGTAAGATCAGAAGCACAATGGGTTACAATGGAATCAGAAGTTCTAACTTGGGTGACACGAATGTGTCTCAGATATCAAAAAACATCCTGAAAGTATATGTGGAATTGTATGTAAGTGCATTAGTGTACAGTTTTCCTGGAGAAAGCTTTCATCAGATTCTAAAAGGGGTCTATAACCCAAAAAAGGTATAAAACACTACAAAAACCCACATCCTACAACCACCAGGCAGTTTTAATCCCACTAGTTGTGGCTTGCATTCATTTACTTGTTCAACAACTAGTGATTATTATTGTGCCAGGAATACAACGGAGAACAAAGCAGACAACAGGCCTGCCCTCATGGAGCTGCCTGGGGTCTTCACCTGTTTTAACAGCTACCTTTATGTTCTCTGTGCACCAGTACCTGAATCAAAGCTACCAGAACTGGAGAGGCTTTTAAGGGCTGCAACCCTCCTTGTCCATGTGCCCTGAGTAGCAGTCAAGTAGTTGCATGTATTCTCTCCTACAACTGATGATATTTACTGGTTTTTAATACTGAAGACTTATTTTCTTCTTTGAAATTCCCATTATCCTTCAGGGCAGCATCTTGATTTAGGAGGGCTGCTTACCAGTTAACACTTCTTATGCAAACATAGGGATTTAAGATGGGCCAAGGGTTAAAGGTATCACAGGCCAGTATCCTGTGATGCAAGAGAATGTGGGCTATGGAGAGGAAGAAGTAAAACTATCTCCTTTTGTAGATGAGAAAGTCCTATATATAGAAAATTCCAAAGATTCCACAAGAAAGCTATTAGAGCTAATAAAATTCAGCAAAGTTGCAGGGTACAAGATCAACACACAAATATCACTTGTGTTTCTATAAATCAGTAATGAACAATTAAGAATGCAATTTCACTTAGGGATGCCTGGCTGGCTCAGTTGGTAGAGCATACGAGTCTTGGTCTCAGGGTTGTGTGTTTGAGCCCCATGTTGGGTGTAAAGATTATTTAAAAACAAAAAAAAAAAAACTAAAAAAACCCGCGGAATTCCATATACAGTGGCATTTTTCTTTTAAGGTTTATTTATTTTTGAGAGTGAGAACTCAAGCAGGGGAAGGGGGGGCGGGGGGAGGGAGGGAGGGAGGGAGGGAGGGAGAGGGAGAGAGGGAGAGAGGGAGAGAGGGAGAGAGGGAGAGAGGGAGAGAGGGAGAGAGAGAGAGAGAGAGAGAGAGAGAGAATTCAAAGCGGGCTCCAAGCTGACAGCAGTGAGCCTGATGCGGGGCTTGAACTCACAAACCATGAGGTCACGAACTGAGTTAAGTCGGATGCTCAACCAACTGACTGAGCCACCCAGGCACTCTAGTGGCATCTTAAAAAAATTTTTTTTTAATCTTTAAGTTTATTTATTTTTGAGAGAGAGAGAGAGAATGAGTGGGAGAGGGGAACAGAAAAAGGGAGAGAGAGAATCCCAAACAGGTTCTGTGTTGTCAGTGTGCAGCCTGACATGGGGCTCAATCTGCAGAACCATGAAATCATGATCTAAGCTGAAATGAGTCGGATGCTTAACCGACTGAACTACCCAGGCACCCCTACAGTGCCATCTAAGAGAACAAAGTAACTGGGAATAAATTTAACCAAATGAAGCACTTATACACTGAACACTACAAAACGTTGCTGAAAAAAATAAAAGGCTTAAGGAAATGGCAAAATATCTTGTGTTCATGGATAGGAAGTCTCGGTACTATCAAGATGTCAACACTACCCAAGCATCTACAAATTCAACACAATCCCTATCAAAATTCTAACAGTTTTGCAGAAATGGAAAAGCTGATCTTCAAAATCACATGGAATTGCAAGATACCCTGAAGAGCTAAAACAATCTTGAAAAAAGAAGAACAAAGTTGTAAGACTCATACTTTTGGACTTCAAAACTACTCCACAAAGCTACTCCACAGTAATCAAAACAGTGTGGTATTGGCATACAGATAGACATACAGACCAATGGAACAGAAATAAACACATACATCTTTAGTAATGATTTTTGACAAGAGTGTCAGGTTCATTCAAATAAGGAAAGAACAATCTCTTCAACAAATGATGCTGGTACAACTGGATTTTCATATGCCAAAGGAAGAATTTGGACCCCTACATCAAACCGTATACACAAACTAACAAAATGGATAAACAACTTACATATAAGAGCTATAACCATTAAACTCTTAGAAAACACTGGGGTAAATCTTCATGACCTTGAATTTGGTAAAGGATTCTTATATATGACATTAAAAGCATGAGAAAGCAAGAGAAAAACTAGGTAAGTTGGATTTCATCAAAATTAAGAATTTGCATTGGGGCACCTGGCTGGCTTAGTCGGTTAAGTGTCTGACTTTGGCTCATGGTTCATGAGTTCAAACCCCACATTAGGTTCTCTGCTGTTAGTGCAGAGCCTGCTTCAGATAGATCCTCTTTCACCCTCTCTCTCTGCCCACGCACCCCCACTTGTGCCCACACACTCTCAAAAATAACATTAAAAAAAAAAAAAAAAAAAAAAAAGAATGTGCACCAAAGCACACTATCAAGAAAGTGAAAAGAAAACCTACAGAAGGGGAAAAAACATTTAGAAAGCATACAACTGATAAGAGTTGAACACCCATGGGAATGCAAGCTAGTGCAGCCACTCTGGAAAACAGTATGGAGGTTCCTCAAAAAACCAAAAATAGAACTACCCTACAACCCAGCAATTGCACTACTAGGCATTTATCCACGGATACAGGTGTGCTGTTTCGAAGGGACACATTATAGCAGCACTATCAACAATAGCCAAAGTATGGAAAGAGCCCAAATGTTCATTGATGGATGGATGGATAAAGAAAATGTGGTATATATATACAATGGAGTATTACTCAGCAATCAAAAAGAATGAAATCTTGCCATTTGCAACTACGTGGATGGAACTGGAGGGTACTATGCTAAGCGAAATTAGTCAGAGAAAGACAAAAATCCTATGACTTCACCAATATGAGGGCTTTAAGAGACAAAACAGATGAACATAAGGGACAGGAAACAAAAATAATATAAAAACAGGGAGGGGGACAAAACAGAAGAGACTCATGCATATGGAGAATAAACTGAGGGTTCCTGGAGGGGTTGTGGGAGGGGGGATGGGCTAAATGGGTAAGGGTCACTAAGGAATCTACTCTTGAAATCATTGTTGCACTATATGCTAATTTGGATGTAAATTAAAAAAAAAAAAAGTTGAATATCCAGAATATATAAAGAACTCCTAATGCTCAACAACAAAAACCAAACAACCCAATTAAAGCATGAGCAAAGGACTTGAGCATTTTTCCAAAGAAGATATAAGGAATGTCCAAGAAGCATACGAGATGTTCAACATCATTAGTAATTACAGAAATACAAATCAAAACTTAAAAACTGGAAAGTAATAAGCGTTGGTGAGGATGTAGAAAACCTTGTGCACTGCTGGTGAGACATCCACTGTACACAACAGTTTGGCAGTTCCTCAAGAAGTTCAACATAGAGTTACCATATGACCCAGCAACTCTACTGTTAGCTATATATCCAAAATAACTGAAAACAGGGGCGACTGGGTGGCTCAGGTCATGATCTCATGGTTTGTGAGTTCAAGCCCTGCATCCGGCTCTGTGTTGACAGCTCAGAGCCTAGGGCTTGCTTTGGATTGTGTGTCTCCTCTCTCTGCCCCTCCCCGGCTTGTGCTCTGTCTCTCAAAAATAAATAAATGTTAAAATAATAATAATAAAAAATAATAACTGAAAAGTGAAGATAACTCTGATGTCCATCAACTAAAGAATGTATAAACAAGATGTAGTATATATTGATACAATAGAATATCATTTGGCCATAAAAAGAATAAAGATACATGCTACCATATGGATGAACATTAAAACATTATGCTAAGTTGAAATAAGCCAGACTCAAAGGATAAATATTGTAGGATTGCATTTACATGAGATCTAGAATAGGAAATTCATACATATGGGAAAGGCAGATTAGAGTTCACCAGGGCCTCAGGAGAGGGGAATTTCTGGTTAATGGTTACAGAGTTTCTACTCAGGGTGATGAAAAAGTTTTGGAAATAGTGGTGACAGTTGTACAACATTATGACTGTAACACCACTGAACTGTACACTTAAATTGTTATACGTAATCTACAATTAAAAAAAAAAGAGCCACAATCAAGACCACTGAGTTGTATGGTTTAAGTGGGTAAATTGTATAATGTGTGAATTACAACTCAATAAACCTATTCAAAAATAAGACTGTGGGCTGAGTCCTAGCTCTGCCATATACCACTTGTGAAAGTGGCAACAGATGACATCAACCTCAAGTCCTAAGTGTGTAAAATAGGACTGGTGTCCTATTTTACATAATAGCAGCCACATAAGGCAGCCACAAGGACTAACTAAAATACTCTGTGAAGCCCCTAGCTGAAGATTCTTTTTATTCAATAGCTATTACTACATACAGAAAACTAAGGTCAGCATAATGACTAGGCTGGGGCAGGCCTTGTCTGAACCATACCAGGGCCTCAATTTCATGGTATTCTCACCCAATTTACACATTAAGGAAGAGAAATAAAAACCTTTTAAAGATAATCTTCTCTAATGCACAACCCAATGACATCATAAGTTAGAAGAAAAAAAATGTTATTAAAAATACAAGGACTTTCAGGGCTCCTGGGTGGCTCAGTCAGTTAAGTGTCTGGGCGTGGATTCTACTTAAAATACATACATACATACATACATACATACATACATACAAGACCTTTCTAAAATTCTAAAGGACTTTCTAAAGATTCCTAATTTTCATTTTTAAATTTACTTTTATTACTTATTTTTATTTTGAGAGAGAGAGAAAGAGAACACACACATGCACAAGTGGGGGAAGGGTTAGAGGAAGGAGAAAAAGAATCTTAAGCCAGGCTCCACACGCCTAGTGCAGAGCCTGACATGGGGCTTGACCTCACGACCATGAGATCACGACCTGAACTGAAATTAAGAGTTGGATGCTTGGGGTGCCTGGGTGGCGCAGTTGGTTAAGCGTCCGACTTCAGCCAGGTCATGATCTCGCGGTCCGTGAGTTCGAGCCCCGCGTCAGGCTCTGGGCTGATGGCTCAGAGCCTGGAGCCTGTTTCCGATTCTGTGTCTCCCTCTCCCTCTGCCCCTCCCCCGTTCATGCTCTGTCTCTCTCTGTCCCAAAAATAAATAAATGTTGAAAAAAAAAATTAAAAAAAAAAAAAAAAAAGAGTTGGATGCTTAACCGACTGAGCCACCCAGGTGCCCCTAAAGATTCCTACTTCTGATAAAGCACTGTGATTAAGGAAAAACAAAAACAAAAAAGTTTTGGTACAGAAGAAGTAAATCAAATTCCTAAAACTAGATGCATAACCAACAAACATCAATGACAGAAGGATAGAGGAAGAGCCCATCAGTCCTGATGAAAAGCTCTGAGATTATTAAAAGATGAATGTGAGCTCGTGGGCATCTGACAAACCTTGGTGAGAAGGTTCCATTGCTGGAATGTGACAGGAGGTAAGACAGAGTGTCCCTGTTATGTTATGAGGCTAGGACCCTGAACAGATCTCCAGAGCGGAGTCAGATGTTTGATGATGACCATGCACAGACGTGCCATCACTGTGGATATACTCTACAGGTGACCCAGCCAGAGGAACTCACAGATGATCCGAGAGGTTGAAAAATAAAACTAGTACTACTAAAACCTTCATTTACTTTGCAGACAACTTGATCTCAGTCAGGATAGATGAAGAAACTGCTAATGTGAATTTAATTCTAACCAATGAAGCAGAACCAAAGTAGAAACCTGAGAATTCCAGGCCATTGAAAGAAGTGGTGCCATTGGTCTTAGGAAGATTCAGAAAATTCAGAAGCCAGATGTAATCCCATGACTAGGGGTTTCAAAATTGGAGAAGACAAACCAAAAAGCAATATGAACACAATCACAATGGGAGTAAACAGCAAGTATCCTGAGAATGCTGGTGAGTTCACACAAAGAACTCTGAGCATCATAAAAAAGTATGTGCCAAAGATGAAAGGGTGTCCTTATACCGATAAGACAGACATCTAAGTACTGACCAAACACACTGGCAAGCAGGAATGAGAGTCCAAATCTGGTCACCTGCCATAGAGCATTACAACACAGGACACTGGCAGACATATGAAAGGTCAAGATTCTTGGTTTTGTTAAAACAGGGACGATGGCACATTCTATAAAATGTAAAAGGTGAGCATGAAATCAAACCTGGACAAAATTCTATATGCAATTAGCAAACAGATGATTGGAAGGCAGTATGGGCTCAACCAAGAACAAGTCATGCCAGACCAACCTCATTGTCTTTTTTTAGACAAGTGGCCTAGATCAGAGGAGGCTGCAGAGGAGGACTTTCGTACAAAGATCTGGATGGTGCTTTTATGAAATCTGCAGTTAACATGAAACTGAGGGGAATGATCAATATAATAGATGACATCATCAGGATTTTAAAAGATTCAGGTAACTGTACAGACGGTGTATGACAAAAACAAAAAATATACAGAAATGTATTCACCGCCCCCCCCGCCCCGCCCTGCAAAAAAAACAAGAGGGATAACTATAGGGCCACATAATAAAGGCCAAACATTGGGCTAAGCAAATACAGGAAGGGGACTCATAGTGATTTGTTTTTCCCTGATACAGAGCTAGAAGGAACCACTTATGAGACTCTGTTCTAGAACTTCCACGAGGACAGAGACCTTTGTATTTTTCACTGCTGAACTCCAAACTCCTTAACAAGGCCTGCCACATAGTAACTACTCATTAAACTTTCTGCTGGAAGGGGTGAGTGTTTTTGGAAGTGCCAAGTTGAGACCAGAGGGCCAATGAATTTAGACGCTGCAGAAAGTTTAAAGCATTAGGAAGATGGGCAGACTAAATGATCTATTATCGCTACAACTTGCCCATCTTCTCCATCCTGAGTCACTTTAAGCCTCACTTGCAGTTGGAGAAAATGTTATTCTTCCTCCACAGAATCTGTGCCACTGACTTTGATTCCCATAGATCCCTACTGTCACCAATTGCGGGGTGTTTTTTGTTTGTTTGTTTTTTTTAAACCCATACCACAGGGGAATGCTCCACCAAGGTTCCAGTTAGATGCTTGGACGCAAATTTTCATACAGCAAATATTCATGGGTGTGCAGTCCCAGAATTAATTAAGTTCAATGCTAAGAAAGTTCTTCCCTTTCTTTTCTAGTCAGGAAAGTGTACTGGAATACAAGTGTGTGAGAATAATACTATTATAGGGAGACTCAAGCATCTGCTCTATACTACCTAAAAATCATTAAAAATGTAAATTCCCTGCAAACTTTGGAACCTCCATCAGTTGTGAGAAATTGGCTATTCTGTGCCTCAGTGAAGGCAACAGAAGAAAACTGTTTATCTCCTCAGCCTAGCCCTTTGATGATATGGCAACAACTTCCTCAACTTTGTCTTTTGTTCACTTTTGCCCTCTGCCCAACATATCCTGTGCTCTCACCAACCTGCAGCTACTCAGTGGTGTTAAGTCTTGTTCAAGTAAGCTCTTCCCTCTGCCAAAAATGTCTCCCTACACTTCACCCAGCTAACTTCTGTTCATCCTTCAAAACTCAGTTTGAGGGTCACCCCCTCCAGAAAGGCTTCCCAGACCAATACTCACCCACACTCCCATCTCCTACTCCCTTCTCCACTCTCCCTCTACTCTGTGCTATTAGAGCACTTATCACACTGCTGGTTTCTGTCTCTATTTTCTCACTAGGTGGTAAGGACCTGGGTGGTAGGATCCTACAAGATATCCCTCACAGGTTAGTTGCATGAATGGATAATTTATCCAACTCTCAGAAGGAAGGTGTCTTTTAGACTCAAAAGAACTTAAGTAACTTGCCCAAGATCACACCATGAAAAGCCAGGACTTGAATGCAGGTACATGATCTTTCCCTAACCATCTTGTTTTTTACTGTATCAGATAACTGTGACTACAGGTATTTTATAATGGGGTGTCTGGGTGGCTCAGTCGGTTAAATGTCCAACTTTGGCTCAGGTCATGATCATCAGGCTCTGTGCTGATGGCTCGGAGCCTGGAGCCTGCTTCAGATTCTGTGTCTCCCTCTCTAATAAACATTAAAAAATATATACATAATGACAACAGCACCCTTGCTATTGATCAATGGTGTACTTCTGGAAAGGGCTGTATCATTTCCCTTGACCTGAGAATGTTCTTGTAGGGTTGATCTGCTTCTCAGGAGCCCTTCCCAGCTCTACTACACCAAGAGCATGGGAGAGTTCTGCTGTTTTCAAGGAGTGGGGACACCCACCTTAATCACCTCACACAGGTACCAAGTATTCCTTTTTAAATTAAACTCCAAGGAATAACTCACTTCTTGAAAAGAGGTCAGCAAGAGACAAAAATGGATAAACACAAACCTGTTTTAAAATATCTCTTTACTTGCATGAATGTTCTTTTGAAAATCAAGTTTTATGAAAAAACACATGAAATAATTCACGAAATAAAGTTCACCTAAGCCCTCATTGTTCTCGGTAATACTATCAAGGGAAATAAAGAAGCTTCAATTACTGGCACATTTTGTCCTACTTGTCTCACCTTTCTTATTTTAATACTTTTCCTGGTAACCTAATTGCAAAAGTCTCAAGAGAGTTGTTTTTAACAAGATCAGACAAGCACTAAGTTTTAGAACATAATGTAACTCAAAGAACTATTTACTTATGCTATAGCCAAAAGTCTCATTTAAATATATAGAATGAGAAATATAATTAAATGGAATTTAGCAAAGGTTTATTTCTCAGGTCCCCCTTACACTCTCTCAGTGAAGCACCAAAGCAAGCCTTTGATGAGGCTTACACAGCTGGGGTAGTGTCACGAGGCAGCTCAGGTGTAGAGACCTCTCTTTGGGGTCTGAGAGACAAGAAGAGCTGCATAATGGCCAAGTATGTGGGCTATCTTAAAATACACATCGTTAACTAGGCTGTCACCTCATCCTGGTCTAAGGCACCTACCCTGGTATCCGCTCACTAAGCTCTAAATGATCCCCATTATAGTACCTGGTCTTGCATTCTACAAGCCCCCTATGCACACTCCAGGCAATAATACACAGGAGGTATGGGCTTCTAAAATGCATGTACATCTTAGAGCTAAAGGTCAACAGGGAGGTGGCCTAAATGGAGTGAGGCTTTAAACCCTAGCTCAGGTAAGAGCCCAATTCTTGACTTCCTCTATGGAGCTCTTGGAATTCTGACTGGGTGCTTCAATCCCAATGTGTCTAACACATGCGAGTCACACCAACTCTGAATTCTAGCTCTCTACTCCTATGATGAGACAACAGATGTGAAAATGCCTCAAAAGGCAGAAATCACTGTGCAAACTGGAAAGCGTTTAGAGCCCAGAACACCCTACATAATTTTAGGGTGCTGACGTGTGAACTAGGCCAGAGGCGTGTACCTGTGCAGGGGCAGGTCTGTGTGGGGATGAGAAAGCTGGAAGGCCTACTCAGCCAGGATTCAGTCTGGTTTCTTTCCTGTTCCTCTACCAGGAAGCATGAAAGCATGTGGGTCCTCCCCAGACCTGGTCCCTGCCACAAGCCTCAGATGCTCACTCCTTCTTAAAAGCCAACATGAGAGGGAGAAGTCATCAGACTCTGAAACAAACCTTTAGGTGTAGTTCAGTCAGACATTACTGCTGGTCCAGAGAAACTGAGGATTACCAATGGAAAAAAAATCACAGAACAAATCAATGCTAGCTTTTATCTGTAAGCAGGCTGTTCTGTGGGTTAAGTTCTGCTTTTTTGAATCAACAGGCTCCATTACTTCATCCTTCTGTCATGCACCAGGGCTGTCCCCCAACCCTGCTCTACTCTGACCTTGGGGTGAACACACAAAGAACAATCACTAGCTTAATTCTAGTTTCTCAAACATATATGCATTTGATAATACTAAGAAAGAGTATTTAACTAATCATATTATAACGATTACCTTACAGTTTCTGGCTCATAAAGCATTTTCACAACTTACCAATAAATAAAAGAGCTAGGATTTATGGCACCAAATTCCATGTTCTGGTATGTTAACATTTAGGGTCCATCTTGCTATGTGCATTTTATACCTCAGTGAAAAATAACACGAAAAATATACGGGACTGCCCTAAAAATAGGAATTTTAAAAAATTCCTGTTTTTCAAATCCTTCTGTTCTTCCCCTGGGGTTTGTGCTCATTTATGGTCACTCCAGGTGTATCAAATGTCTCATTAAACTTCTACCTCCTGTAATACATAGTTTTATACCCTCAACTGGCTTATCAACAACAGTCTTCAAGACTTTTTGCTAAGCATTGAAGAGTCTGTTTTTAAATTTTTTTCAACTTTATTTATTTTGAGAGAGACAAAGAGATCATGAGCAGGGGAGAGGCAGAAAGAGAGGGAGAGAATCCCAAGCAGGCCCCACACTGCCAGCACAGAGTCTGATGCAGGGCTCAAACCAGAGTTGGATGCTTAACTGAATGAGCCACCCAGGCACACACACCACCCCTCCTCCCCCCACCCCTAAAGTTTATTTTTGAGAGAGACAAAGAGTGGGTGGGGAAGGGGCAGAGAGAAAGGGAAAGATAGAGAATTCCAAGCAGGCTCTCCACACTGTCAGTGCAGAGCCCAGTGTGGGGCCTGAACCCATGAACTACAAGATCATGACCTGAACCAGAGCTGGATGCCTAACCTATTGAGCCACCTAGGAACCCCAAAGCTTTTTTTTTTTTTTTTTTAAGGCAGTTAATGTTTGGTTTAAAGAATATGACTTGACAATTAAAATGTTCAAGTTCTGGGGCACCTGGCTGGCTCAGTCAGTATAGCATGTGACTCTTAATCAGGGTCATGAATTCAAGCCCCACATTGGGCAAGGAGCCTACTTTAAAAAAAAAAAAGAGAAGAAAAAAAAGTTCAAGCTCTATTTCATGCTATTGTAATTTACAAAATCTCTACTAAGTAAGATCTGAGATATTGTAAACATTTCTCTGCCTAGCCGAAGAGGAATTCTAAGACATTTATCATATTTCTCCTCAGTCGGTCACAATGTTAGAGAAATATAGAACTGTGCAAGTAGCTACATATCTATCTGTATGCTGATTTTGTCTCTAGGTCATGAGTGTTTATTAAACCATCATCTTTCCTTATTGGAAAGAACACCAACTACTGTGAAACTAAACCTAGGAGAGACTACACCTTGGGAGAAACAAAGAATGGGAAAGGACAAAAGAGTCACATGGGACACTCATAGTGGATCTTCCAAAATCACCCAGTTCTCTTATCCCCCTGAACAGAACCTTAAATCAGCAGTCATTACTTTGCAGAAATGAAATTACAACTGAAAATGAAAACCGAACTGTTAAAAGACCCAAAAAACCAGCCTTGTAAATTTTACCTCTAATGCCAAGGCGGTCTTGTCATAAGCACAGGGTACTCTTTTCTGGATGGCTTTTGCAAAGACAGGTCCATTCTGTGTGGATGGCAAAGGGTTGATCGCTGCTCCAGGAGTACTGGAAACTGCAGGTAGAGGAGTTGTGGTCTGAGGTTGAGCATATGCATGAGCAGGTTCTGGGATTCCATAACTGTTGGAATTCCTATTCCCGTGCTTTCCATGTGGTGAGGACCTCACAAGCTTTTCAACATAAGGGACAGGAATCATCCCAATTCGGCCATCCTTGTTCCGGGCACTCCACCACTGTTCTTCAGGCTTCTCTATTATCACCAGGATCTCACCCTTTTTAAAGGGCAGGTCTTCGGCATCATTCCCAGGAAAATCATAGAGAGTCCGTACGTATTCCAGATTTTCTTCTGCTGTAGGCAGGTTGGGTGCTGATACAGATCCCATTGGTGGGCTCGGATACCTTAAGAGAGAAAGAATATTACTCTTAAGGGAAAGATATTACTCTATACCAGTGTTTGTCAAACTTTTAAATAAATCATTCTCCTCTATGATGAATTTTTTCCTTGCTATATTCTTAGTTAAGAAATTTTATCACACTGTTTTATGTTCTGCAGTTTGTTTTATTTTATTTTCTTTTTAATGTTTATTTATTTTTGAGAGAGACAAAGACAGAATGCGAGTGGGTTAGGGGGGCAGAGAGAGAGACACACACACAGAATCCCAAACAGGCTCCAGGCTCCGAGCCGTCAGCACAGAGCCAGACACGGGGCTGGAACTCGTGAGCCACAAGATCATGACCTGAGCCGAAGTTGGCCGCTCAACCGACTGAGCCACCCAGGCGCCCCTATGTTCTGTAGTTTGTATTGCAACAGAAGTATAGCATCCTCAATACATCTTGTTAAATCACATGTCAACTGCATGCATCCAACTCTTGGTTTCAGCTCAGGTTGTGATCTCAGTTAGTGAGTTCAGGCTCCACATTGACAGGGGGGAGCTTGCTTGGGATTCTCTCTCTCCCTCTTTCTGCCCCTCTCCCGCTTGCATGCTCCCTTTCTTCCTCAAAATAAATAAACTTAAAAAATAATAATAAATTCTTAAAAATCCCACAGTTCCTGCCCTATTATGATAGGTACAATTCTCCTTTTCTTTTTACCCCCTCCCACTGGCCAAGTTTATTTCTTGAAAGAGTCTTGTGTATGCCCGTGGCAGTTTTTCTGCCTAATATCACACTACAGGTGTTTCCCATATCACTGATCTACAGGATTACTTTTATGGCAGGGCACCATTTCATTCTGTGAGCTTGCAACAACTTAGCATCCCCGTGTTTTTGGATACTTAGTTTTTCTTTCTCCCTATTTGATCACCAACATCATGAAGTCTTTTGAACTATTTTCTCCATACTAGATTGTTGTAAAGCCTAGATTTCCGATTAAAAAACATGGGCATTTTCATGGCCCTTGGTACACACTGCCACACTACTTTTCAAAAGGCAGTCTTCAGGGGCGCCTGGGTGGCGCAGTTGGTTAAGCGTCCGACTTCAGCTCAGGTCACGATCTCACGGTCCGTGAGTTCGAGCCCCGCGTCGGGCTCTGTGCTGACAGCTCAGAGCCTGGAGCCTGTTTCAGATTCTGTGTCTCCCTCTCTCTGACCCTCCCCCATTCATGCTCTGTCTCTCTCTGTCTCAAAAATAAATAAACGTTAAAAAAAAAAAAAAAAGCAGTCTTCATAATTTGGCAAAACTTACATTTTTTATGTTCATTTATTTATTTATTGAGAGAGAGAGAGCAAGCCAAGGAGGGGCAGAGAGGGAGAGAGAATCTGAAACAGGCTCCATACTTTCAGCCCAGAGTCCTACTCAGGGCTTGAACTCACGAACTGTGAGATTATGATCTGAGTCGAAACCAAGAGTTGGACACTCAACAGACTGAGCCACCTGGCACCCCCCAAACTTGTTTCTTTTTTAACGTAAATGACTTACTTAATATAGTATGCGGACTACTGAATTAACAGTAATCAATATACTACACAACGGTGATTAGGAGACAGCAGGAGTAGCTGCAGGAGCAGCAACAGTAATAGAGCTGACATTTATTACCTATGCCAGGCACTATTTGCAGTCTATATAAACTTTAAATTATTTAATCCTCTCATCAATTCTGTGAGTATCCCCATTTTACAGATGAGGAAGCCAATGCCAACTCAGGGTTAGATTTGTACTCAGGCAGTCTTGTTCTAGAGTCCTCACTCATAACCTCTAAGCTAGTCAGCCTCAGGAACAAACTCTGCATCTTTTGAGTGTATGGGAATCAATGTCGGATTGTATGTGAAACATGCACGACAGTTCCTGGCTGTTACTGAGCATCCAATTAGCTCCCCATCCCCACCCTCTTTAAGGTACACCCTGCTCCTATTTCAAAGGCCACAGACAATCTGTGAAGTCTGGGTGGTACTACATAAATCTCATATACCTTTACTAAAAACACAATCAGTTCCAAATCAGACCCCCTCCAAGGGTATTTTCATTGTCTGTGTACTTAAAAGTTAAAAGCAGTTAGTTCTACAACACAAATTGTGAGGACACTAGTATAGCTTCAGTGGGGATTAACATTAATCAAATTCATCTACGTAGGTATCCACTGGACTTACTATGTACTAAGAACTTGGGAGACAAACAATGTATTAAAACCAAGTTCTTGCTCTTAAAAGACTGCCAATTTAACATAGGCAGAGACTAGAAGGCAACCAAAGCACAACGTGTAATTACTGTGGGTCATGACAGTAGTTGATAGGGTCAAGGAGTATTCAAATGAAAGAGTGAGTTCTGTTAGGGGGCAGAACAAGCAAGGAGGTGATGAACGAATAAAAGCTGAAGACTAGCTCCCTCTGAAGTTGAAAGATTTTGTTGAAGACAGGCTTACATATTTTGGTTCTGTATCAGAAAAAGACTAGAGGCCCAAGAGTTCAAACACTCCCTTCCCCAGCCTCTCCACACCTCACGAGGCACGCTGCTCATTCCTTTAAGTACAGCCCAGGAGCTTTGCTGGCAAGGCCCTTGACGTTGAGGAATTTCTGTAAACCGTTGGTACATGTTTAAGGCTTTGCAGGCTATACATATGGCCTATGTCGTGTATTCTTTTTTAATACAACTTTTGGAAAATACAATAACCATTCTTAGCTTCAGTACACTATACAAAAACTGAGTCTGGCCTAGGGACCTACAAACTATGGCCTCTGTGCCATTCAGTCTACTGTATTTTTTTTAAATAAATGAGACAAACTCATTCTTTTAAGTATTGTGTATGACTACTTTTGTGCTCTAAGGGCATAGTTGAGAAACTGTGACAGAAATTATATGGCCTACAAAGCTTAACATATTTTGGGTGCGTGGGTGGCTCAGTCGGTTGAGCGCCCGACTTCGGCTCAGGTCATGATCTCACGGTCCGTGAGTTCGAGCCTCGCGTTGGGCTCTGTGCTGACAGCTCAGAGCCTGGAGCCCGTTTCAGATTCTGTGTCTCCCTCTCTCTCTGCCCCTCCCCTGTTCATGCTCTGTCTCTCTCTGTCTCAAAAATAAATAAACATTAAAAAAATTAAAACAAAATAATAAAAAAATAAACATTAAAATAAAAATTAAAAAGCTTAAAATATTTACTATCTGGCCCCTTAAAGTTTGCTGATTCTTTGTCTAGATTACTTGGTTAAAAGAGCAGAGAGTGTTTTCATCTTTTAATACTTCTCTGGCGAGGGGGATACATGCAAATCTGACAGAGATGGAAGATAGTTTCTACTTTCTCCACCATTATTATCGCTATAGTGACCATGGGGCTCGTCTCCTGATTCAGCACATGCACAGATCTTAAATTAGACACCAAATCAATCTCCCAGCCATGTGCCTGACATAAATTCAAAGTCTTCCACCCCACATCCTCAAACTCATATATTCATCAAAATTTCCTGCAAATTACACATTAGTTCCACTGTAGACATGAAACCGTGATGACAGGACAGCTTATCTTGCCCTTTCTATTAGGCCCCACAGCCTAAACATAACATAAAATTGGAACAATTCACTGTTTCTCAATCATTTTGATTTATTCCTTGATCAAAACTGTAAAAGAGCAGCTGTCAACTCTTCTTTAAATTTTATATGTAAAGAGTTTCCCAATCCCATTCAAACACACTTAGACCCATGCTTCTCCCTGACTTATATAGCCTATAGCATATTGAATAAGAAGGCTCTGGATGACTAACTGGAAATTGCCTCTTCTTATCTAATGTCAACGAACCCCCTCTCCTTTAGATTAAAAGCATCTCAGCTTCGGGGCGCCTGGGTGGCGCAGTCAGTTAAGCGTCCGACTTCAGCCAGGTCACGATCTCGTGGTCCGTGAGTTCGAGCCCCACGTCAGGCTCTGGGCTGATGGCTCGGAGCCTGGAGCCTGTTTCCGATTCTGTGTCTCCCTCTCTCTCTGCCCCTCCCCCGTTCGTTCTCTGTCTCTCTCTGTCCCAAAAATAAATAAAAAACCTTGAAAAAAAAATTAAAAAAAAAATAAAAGCATCTCAGCTTCATGTATAAAGCACAGATAAAACATTTTTTTTAAGCATGAGTGTTAATAACCTCTAAGGTTAAAATTTCTTTCTTCATGCAAATGCAATACAACTTCTGGGAGGAGAGTTTCAAAGGTACTGGTAATCTAGTTTTTTTTTTTTAATTTTTTTTTTCAACGTTTTATTTATTTTTGGGACAGAGAGAGAGACAGAGCATGAACGGGGGAGGGGCAGAGAGAGAGGGAGACACAGAATCGGAAACAAGGCTCCAGGCTCCGAGCCATCAGCCCAGAGCCCGACGCGGGGCTCGAACTCACGGACCGCGAGATCGTGACCTGGCTGAAGTCGGACGCTTAACCGACTGCGCCACCCAGGCGCCCCTGTAATCTAGTTTTTTAAAGGAGTCACACGGGGGCGCCTGGGTGGCTCAGTTGGTAAAACACCTGACTTTGGCTCAGGTCACAATCTCAGTCTCAGATTTCAAGCCCCACATTGAGCTCTGTACTGACAGCTCAGAGCCTGGGGCTGCTTCGGATTCTGTGTCTCCCCCTCTCTCTGCCCCTCCCTGATCACACTCTGTCTCTCAAAAAAATAAATAAATGTTAAAAAAATATTAAAGGAGTCAATCAAATGGGTTTTGAAGATTTTTCTTATTATATACACGTACATATTCTCTTTTATGTACAGAAATATTTCATAGTAAAAAGTTGGAAAACTAAACAAAATAGGTAAGAAAAACAATTCTAAGAAGACTGGCTAAGAACCTCTCTAGCGAAACAAGCACTGACTACTGAGAACCTCACCCTTCCACCCCTAGACATTCACAGCATCATTTATAGCTCTCTATGCCTGTGGCTGCCTCTCCACTCCCTTCCACAGCTCCTCTTCTGTTCACTCTGTGGATTCCCTAAGTTTAGACTCCCAAATCTACATTTAGCCCCCAATTCTCTTCTCAGTAACAAGCCCATCAGATTGCTAAACCTGGCTTCCAGTACACATCTCAAAAAGATTCTCCCTGCTGAAAACAATCATCCCCCCTCACCCTGATCAATTCTCTTCTATTCTCTCAATTAAAGACACCACTGAATCATTCTTGAAGTCATACCTCTTCCCTCACCTTCTACATGCAATTGCCCAGCAACAACTGTTAGTTTCCACTTTATAGTCCCAAATGTCTTAGAGTTCAGCTTTTCACAATCCCTTCTCCTGTAACAGGCCTTCATTAGTTCCACATCCTAGACTCTCTCCCTACCCAGTCTCACACCAGAGCAGTTTCTAAAAAGTAAAACTGGCCATGGCAATTCTCTTCTCTCTGCACCTCCCCCACTCATGCTTGCGTGCTCTCTCTCTCTCTCAAGAATAAATAAACATTAAAAACAAAAAAACCCAAAACAACTTTATTTTATTTTTTAAGTAGGCTCCATGCCCAATGTGGGGATTGAACTCATGACCTTGAGATTGAGAGTCGGATGCTCGACTGAGTCACCCAGCCATCAAAAACTTTAGATAGCTCCCACTGTTAAATTTATTCACAAAGCATAGGAGGCCTTTTACAATTTAGTATTTATTCTTCCTTTCTACCTCACTGCCCATCACTCATATTAATTACAACTGTGCCTTTCCCTAGCAGGCACTGCCACCACCTCTTCTCCTCTCACCTCTTCTTTCAAGCCTTCCCTGACCCCCCAGTTGATCATCCTTGCTTTTAAGTTCCCATGGTATTCTATTTTAACTTGTTCAATATACTGAGCTTCTTAAGGGCTAAAACCATGATTTACTCCCATTATATGCCTTGAGTCTAGTAGTGGGTTTTGGTATAGAGTAGGCTTCAATACAGTGAAATTCCTGCTAATAAAAATAAAATGCCAAAGACATAGAGAAGCATTTCCCATTACTGTCCCTATTCTTTTTTTTTTTTTTTCCTTCTGAAAACACAAAAACTTCAGCACTCCAATTCCCTATATCTGGTTTAATTCTGTTATACAAAGAAATCCTGTATGCCACTTGGTTTGCTCTCCAAGCCTCTTCAGTTCACCACTGTTCCACTCATGCTCTTGGACGTCATTTCAGACTAGTTGCCACATGCCTAGTGGCTCCACCTTATGTGGTATGATCTTAGCTCAGACTCTAAAATAATCTGAACTCCCACTAATTAGCACTGTTCCCTTTTACTTATCAGGAAAAACTAAAATATTTTAGCCTGAAGGAAACCTAGAAATAATCTAGTCCAACTCTTCAAGTCAAAAGAAAAATTCTATCTTAGGTTAAAAAAACAAATCTCTGTATTTGAGTCTTAAGTAAGAGAAAAAAAATCACAAATCAAATGCCTACCAGTACTTTACATGTCACAACTCTTAACCGGGCAAACTTCCATTCCCAGCATAATGACAATGTTCTTGTATCTCATCTGAATCAAATTTAGAGGAGTTAACTACTGGTAAGAAGAAAACCAAAGGTTTATTCATGGTGCCAAATTCTATGCTAATCAAAATTACTGGTAATCTTTCTCCCCCAATCCTAATTATAAAAGTCCAGATTTTAGATCCCTCAAATATTTAGAACAGGGGATGTGGGAGGAGGTGTGACCATGATGCCCATGGCATCCTCTGGTCCATGCAAGGCTTGGCTTCTGCTTCACAGGTGGGAGGGCCCTCCTCTGGGCACTCAGACTAGGCTGGGCATCCTTTTCCAGCTACTCTATCATATTAGATAGCATGGAAATTGCCTTTAAAAAATCCCAGTACCAGTAATCTTCTCAAGAATTTGACAGGGATTATTTTGATTCAATGTTAGTTCTATGTTACCAAATACATGTAAACATGCAATGTCTGTTGAGAAAATCAAATATTTTCTCTAAGGGTCAACTTGCCCTCAATTAAAAAACTTTACTTTTCAGGATTTTTCTCCTAGCCTTCATATAGCTATATAAGCTAAGAACTGGAGATTCTTATAGCAAAGTAAGCTATACAAAACACAGTCTCTAAACCACAAGAAAACATATTTCATATCTAAACAATCCACTCAGGAATCTTCTGAAACATTCTGTTGTTAAACTGGAAATCACCTCCATTAAATTAAGAAGCACTAGCACTTACCTGAATACTAACTATAACTTAATGAACAGAATCTTAAAAATGTTTATACTCAAATAAGTTGGAGGTGAAAACCACCAAAGGTTTTGTTCACCAACTGTAATATAAAAAGTACACTCACATGCTGAAAGAGAATCCTTTAAGGTCACTCAAAATCAACAAAAGCCATCTGACAAGACATAACACCTTTTGGAGGTTTTTTTCTTAAATTAAAAACAAAATTTAAGGGGCGCCTGGGTGGTGCAGTCGGTTAAGCGTCCGACTTCAGCCAGGTCACTATCTCGCGGTCCGGGAGTTCGAGCCCCGCATCAGGCTCTGGGCTGATGGCTCAGAGCCTGGAGCCTGTTTCCGATTCTGTGTCTCCCTCTCTCTCTGCCCCTCCCCCGTTCGTGCTCTGTCTCTCTCTGTCCCAAAAATAAATAAACGTTGAAAAAAAAAAAAAAGCAAAAAAAAACCCACCAAAATTTAATTTAAAACCCACCACAGGAATACCACAAATACAAAAAGGAATTAATAAGATAAACTGAGAAGATACAAAGTTACTAATGTATCAAGTCATTTTGGTTTCTTCCTTTCTCTTTCCTCATCATTCCCCACTCCCCTCCCATCAGCAACTCAATCTTAACTCCAAAACATGCACCTCCAAGCCATAGCTCAAGTCAGTCTATATGACACCTGTATGTTATAAGCCATGAACATTTTGCACCTGAATAGCAGTGACAACCCCAGAGGACTAACCTGCTTCAAATTCCTTCCACGGGACCCACTGTGCTTTAATCAAAATCTAATTTCCTTATCTTGACCATTGTATCTCATAACTCTTATTGGACCCCCTTATTTAAGCACCATACTCCCGGGGCGCCTGGGTGGCTCAGTCAGTTTTGAGAGTCCCTCTTGGATTTTGGCTAACGTCATGATCCTAGGGTCATGGGATGGAGCCCTGTGTCGGGCTCAGCATGGAGTCTGCCTAAGATTCTCTCTCTCCCCCTCAGTTCCTCTCCCCAGTTTGAGCTCTCTAAAACAAAATAAAACAAAACAACAAAACTCTCACCACTACCAACCTACTATCTTTTTCACCTCTGGACTTTGTGTAAGCTCTTCCCTATGACTGGAAGGCTCTTCCCTTCTCTTAATCCAAGCCTTCCCAAGGCTTGCCTCTTCTCTACCCTTAGTTAACATCGTGTTTCTCTGACCACACTACATCAGGTAGGTCTCTTCTATTATATTCTCTCTGCCCAGCTGCATTTTCTTCATAGCATTTATTAATCTTGTATTTTATTTATTTTCCTAATTTTTAGTTGGTCTCTTCCACTAAAATATAAGTTCTATTATGGAAAAAGTATGTCTGCCATCCATTGTTCTCAACTTCTATCACTGACATATAATGCTCATAAACATTTGAAAATACAAAACTAAATGTTAAGGAACATTCCAATAAAAAAGATCAGACTAGGAAACAAGCACCAGTCCTCAAATTCTGAGGAAGTCATACTGTTATAATTTTTCACTAAGGAAAATTAAAAAGCTAAGAGGCATGAAACTTTGGCCTTAAAAGCTCAATTCTGACGCCTAAATAACTAAACCACTTAATTTATCTTGTTTGGATGTGAAGAGGCATTTTTAAAAAATGTTTATTTTTTAAAGAGAAACAGAGAGAAGGCTCATGCGTGGGTCAGGGCCACAGACAGGGGGACACAGGATCCGAAGCAGGCTCCATGCTGACAACAGGGCTCGAACCCACTAACCACAAGATCATGACCTGAGCCGAAGTCAGATGCTCAACCATCTGAACCACCCGGGCGGCCCTGGGTGTGAAGAGGCATTAAACTGACTTGCTTTTGGTCAAGGCTTTACAGGATACCTCTAGTTTTTTCTGAAGGTTGAAAACATATTAAACCAAATCGGCGAATTTCAAGCTTGAAGGACAGTCCAAAGATTAAGAAAGTAAATCCAGTCAGGATCTAATACAACCAGCATTGTGATCACCGTCTGATCACAACGAAAAACAAGAAACTAAATTACAGCAACATGCGTGGGGCAGAGAGCAAAAAGAGGGAGAAGGGAAAAACAATTAAAGCTGCAGTGTAAGCAGGAGGGCTTATTATTTGAGGGGCCTAGAACAGCAGTTAAGATTTCAATACGCGAGGAGTGGGGGTTAGGCAATCAAGGGAAGAGCCAATAGCCCCAGTTGGCTAGTGGGGCTGCACTAAAGGAAGAACAGGTAGGGGAGAGGGAGGAGGACAGGCAACAAAAACATAAAGTTATGTCTGGTATCTGGGAAGACACATGTATGAAAAATGCGGAGTTGTTTTTGTTGGTAATGGGAAGCCACTGCAGCATACTCCCTTTTCTCTCTAGGAGGGAATTCAACCATTTACTCACACTTTCTCAAACAGCTGTATTAATAGTATCTGTCACCTCAAAGCAAGCACAGTGCCTTTCACATAACACGGCTTAATAAATGCCTGAAATTAATGACATAATTCACCTCCGTGAGTTGGAGAATTCACTTAAACATATTAAAAATCTCATTACAGTTGGTTCTAATATTCTCTCCAACCCCTTAGATCAGAATTATACTGTGCTCAAAGTTGACTCTAATAGCCAGCATCTTTGGGGACCTGAAGATTTCACTAATCAGATTCTTGGTGCCTAGGTCTTTATTATATACTATTTGATTTATAATCACTTTCTCCCAGTTTTTAAAGTCCATTTGGTTCAGCAGTTAATCTTATAGTCATGATACCGTCATGGCTTTGTTTCTTCTCTATCTTATTCCACAGAAGCAACACTTACGCATGCAGTGGGGGTTCCTTAATTATTATAGCTTTTAATGGTTAAAGCTCAGAGCAACATCTTGCCAGCGAATCTATAAAATCAGAAACATTTCATTCCAAAAAACCAGTATCAGCACCCTATCCTTTTTAAACAGATGTTCAAAAAGCAAAATGGGCAGTAAAATACCTTTTATTAAAATAAAAATTCTAGGCAATTTCTTCAGTTCAAATTTGGCATAATTCAAATAAAAGTGAGAAAATACTAAAGACAAATTAAAGCAAGTAATTAAATAAAACAATGCACTTTACTTGAAAAGGAGGATGCTTGATGCTGGGAGTCACTTTGGGGGCCTAACTTTATTTATTTATTTTGGGGGGGCAGGGGAGAGGCAGAGAGAGAGGGAGAGCGGATCCTTAGCAGACTGGGTGCTGTGAGAGCAGAACCTGATGCAGGGCTTGAACTCACAAACCATGAGATCATGACCTAAAGCTGAAGTTGGTGGCTTAAAAACTGAGCCAGCCAGGAGCCCTTGGGTGCTTAACTTTAATATTAAATCATTAGACTCAGAAATATCCAAAAAGCATATCTGAAACTAAACTTGCATAGAATTAAGAAAGTGTTGCTCTAAATTTGTCCTTTAGTAAGTAACATTATAGCCTTATCCCTCCTTAGAATTTAACCAGATTGATTTCTGACCTATTAATGATCCAGCTTGGGAGTAAACTATAAAATAAAAACTTAAAAGTATGTCCTAAATGAAGCCAATACACCTTATTTCAAAATTTCTGTAATTAAAAAAAAAATTCTGTAATTATAAAACAAAAGGTGTCTGGCATTAATTCAAACCTGGCACCAAGGTATCAACATACAGTTCTGATGTTTCACAGTTAAAGGTTTTGTTTCTGAACGCTCAAGCATTTTCATTTGTCGATTGTTCCAAAGGCTGCAGTCCAAGAGTTCTAAAACTGGAGCAGGGAGTTGCAAGAACCTTGAGTAGTGTGCAAAATTGAGTGTACGGACATTTTTAGGGAGGGGGGGAAAGTCACGACTACTTTGAGATTCTCAAATAAGTCTGTGGTCCAAAAAAGGTTTAAAAACAACAATAAAACATTCTGCTGTAGTAGAATAAACCAATAGATAATATGACAAAGGGCAAAAAAAGCGTGCATTTTAACAATGCAAACCACCGTTAAACATGTTTAAAACGCATCCCCGCATTCAGTGACCCAGATCCTGACACTAGCCTTCCGTTCAGAATGCCTTCTGGAAAATAATTGGGTTCAGAATGGGGTGAAACGGGTTCAATCGCCCCTCGCCGCACCCCCCTCCCCCAACTCTTCGATGGATCCCAAGCGGACAAGCCCCTGCCATTCTCGACTCTCCTCCGCGGTCGGAGTGGGCTGCGCGCCCGAGGACGCGGGCGCTCGCATACCTGGGCGCGGGCTCGATTAGGGTGGTGGTGTCCAGGTAGTGGATCTTGTAGAACTCCAGCAGGGCCGGCAAGTGGTCAAATTCCTGGTCCCCAATCTTAAAACGGCGGTTGGGCAGAGAGTTGATGATGTAGTGGGAGACCCGCGAGTTCTCGGACACGGACAGCACATAATCCCCAGGGCAGGTGGAGGAGTCGCGAACTAGGAACATACCGTGGCGCTGGCCCTGGAGCCGGGTCTGCGCCTCCTGGCGAGACACCGGCCCCATGTACCAGGCGGAGCGGTCTGAGGAGTCGAACCTGGCGGAGGACATGGTGTCGAGCCGGGGCTCTGCGGCGAGTCGGGGCGGCGGCTGCTCTCTTCTGTTCTGGACGCCTCTGCCCGACTGACGGCTTTGCGGCCAAGGAAGGGCCTCTTGGCACACCTCGAGGCGCGCTTAGAGGGCCGAGCCACCTTCCTCTCGGGTCCGGGCCCGCAGCATCCTCCGCCGCCGCCCGCCTGCTCCGGGGCCGCCTTACGGAGGGAGCCGGCCCGGGGAATGCGGAGCAGAGCCCGAGGTCGGGGCGGGCGAAGCCGAGCCGCAGCGGAGGCCGCCCCGGGGTTCTCGGGCTGCCCGGAGTACCGGGGTGCCTCCAGTCACTCCTGGCCTGGAACGCGCCGACTCCGCGCCCCCCCCCCCCCCCACGACTCTGTACCGAAACCCGCCGCCACGCAAAGAACCGAACTCCTAAAAGCGTCGCGCCTCCGGGGCGGCTTTGCCGAGCCCGTTCCCAAGAGCCACAGCAACAAAATGGCGGACGCAGGAGAAGCGGCCGGCCACCTCCCCCTCAGCTCAGCGCACTCTCTCTGCGCACGCGCGGGCTCCGGCTCCCAGCTGCCGCCTGGGCCCACCCCTTGTCGTCGCCCGGCGCGGCCAATCAGGAGCACGGTCGTGACGGTCGGGGCGTGCGCCACTCGCGGCCGCTCCCGCGTTCCGGGAGGAGGTGGGGGAGGCGGGGGAGGCGGTGGTGGTGGCGGCCACTCCCTTCTTCCTGGGCTGCGGTGCGCCGCCGGGGGCGCTGCCGCGGCCGGCTCTCCCCGCGCTGGCAGGAAAACAGCTGGAGACTAGAGGGAGCGGCATTTCGAAAACCTGCTCTGGGAACAAAGCATTAACGTACACGACGAATCTCTGGCCATGGAGGCGTGGCACTGAGGTGACCTGGCCGGCCTAGGGGCTCAGGGGGACCCGCCCTGAGGGATACCGATGGGCGGACAGGCCCAATGGGTCGAAGTGGTTCTGGAAGGAGATGACCGCGGGGGCTGAGGTGACCAGCAGACAGGGACGAGGTGGCCTCGACCCGAGGTGGCCCGATAGGTTAAGGGACCCAGAGTGGCCAGGAGACTCGACAGGCAGCATTGGGGGGTTGTGGAGGTTATATCGAAAGGAGTAAATGGTCTGGGAAGTCCACAGTCTGGTGCAGTGTGGCCATCATTAATTAGCGCTTGATTGATACAAGTGAAATGCAAACGCCTCCGGGCGTGGCCTGAAGACCTCATCTGCTCTGGATTCTGCAGCTTCTCTGAATCTCCCAGTCCTTGGCTGACCCTACTCCCGCCAGGACCTCCTAGCCTGTTTCCCCGCCCCGCCCTAGAATGAAATTTTAAGAGAACAGGGATCTTGTATGTCTTGTTCACTTCTGGACCTAGCACAATGTCTGGACCTGAACTGATGCTCAAATATTTATTGAATGAATGACTGTTCAGAAAAACCACCAGGTTACTGGTGCCTGATTTATTGGTAGCACCATCCCTGGAACTGGACAGACAAGAAAGCATGTCCAAAAAGGGAGACGCAGGCAACACAAACCCATACTTAGATCCCTTTGTCAATGGAATTTCATTTGGGCTGTTTGCATCCAAGTTGATCATATACTGGATTCTAGGGTGATAGGTGATATCTATCTTAGAGTAAGCTAAAGGGGAAATGTCAAGGTCTAGTGCCTTTTGTGACATAGCATAAGCAGGTTTTCATCTTCCAAAAACTGTCATGACTCAGGTACAATTTGAATAGCACAAAATTTGAAGATGACTGTTGGGATTCAAATCTTGCTCCATTGACTAGCTGGGTGACCTTGGACCAATTACTTAATCATTCTATGCCTCATATATTAAACAAGCTAATACATGTAAAGTGCTTAGAATAGTGCCTGGCACATACTAAACATCACATAAGAGCTTTTAATTATTACTATTCAGCCTCTATCTGGGCTTCTGCCTCCATAGCCTAAAGGTGTGCAGATCTTTCAATGGGTGGATGAGGGTAGGGAGAAAAATCTCCGTTTGATTTTCTAGCTACCTTTTCTTACCAGATTTTACCACTTCATCATCAGCCACTCTTTGCCCAGCCTTTATTTGGATTCTACCCTTACTTTGAAACTGACCTTTGGAAATCATCACTGATCTCCACTGAACCTAGCATTTTCTTTGATCTACCTGGCCCTATGTGTCTATACTGAAAATCTGTGGAAAGAATCCCTTTTTTTTTTTTAATTTTATTTTTTTAAGCTTCTGAGCCACTAATACAATTTTTTCTTTCTCTTTAATATACTTGTTTGTTTTCTGTTTTGTTTTTTTTAACTCAGAACCCTGAGATCAAGACCTGAGCTGAGATCAAGAGTCAGATACTTAACCTACTGAGCCACTCAGGTGCCCCTCTTGGTCTTTTTTGATAGCACTTTTGTCTCCAGCCTCTGTGTGTAGAAGCTCAGTGCTTAATCTCTCTACAGCCTCTCCTTTGGTAGGCTAATAATGAAGGCTTTAGGAATCACCTGTTTATTGGTGACACGGAAGCATGTATATTCTAAAAGTAGAACAGAATCTGACCACACCCTATAATTTCTAAGCAAACTCTATGGTCACAGCCTAAATTCTTATCACTTTCCATTGTGATTGTTTATAAACATCTCTCCAGTCCTAATCAGAATGTCTTGAAGGCCTCCTTTACTATTATTTTTTGTATTCCCAGTGCCCAACACAGTGCCCAGCACATAATATATACTTAAAATAAATGGTTTTTGAATGTAGGTGGATAACGATGAGAAGAAGCCAGAGCAAAGAAGATTTATTGTAGTAAAGGTAACGTGATTTTTGTCACTATTTCCTGTTAATTAACATAATAAATGTATTTAAAATAGGTCTTTGGACCTGAGGTTTATTTAACCCTATATCTACCCTTATGTTTTATCTTCTGTTTGGATTAAATTGTGCCTCTCAGCTTCCCCTTTTCTGTCAGTAGCCATCAGTGTTTTCCTAATGCGCAGACTCAAATCTGAGTCATTTTGTACTTAACTAAATAACTCAAAAATACCTAATTTATATAGTGTTTTCCAATTCACAAAACTGTGCATAATACATTGTTTTACTCACTCCAACCAAAGTCCCATGAAATCCTTTTTTATAGATGATCCAGAAGCTCAGAGAGGTTAAGTGACTTGCTGACATAAGTTATTATAAATTATATAATTTGCAAGAGGCAGAGCTGGCACTCCTGAGCCAGGTCTCCTGACTCAGAGTCAGTCTCACTTTATTGTTACACAACTGCCTATAATTTAGTCCATTTTCTTTGTTTTGCTGATCAGGAAACTGAGGTCTTCCAATGTAAAATTTAACACCAGGAAGGAATATCAATCTTATAATACAGAGGAGTGGTTGGACTTGTCCCTCTTTTTGGATTTCAGATAGCACCATCATTCAGCTGCCAAAGTGCCATGATCCCCTCTTGAAAAATTTATATTACAGATGGATCAAAATGCCTCTCCTTTTGCTTCAAAATAGTCCCCTGGGGGATGGAGTATGGACCCGACAAAGGTGGAAATAAGAATGCCGTTGTGTTGGTAACTGTTGAAGCTAGGTAACAAGACGTGTGTTTGGGGCAGGATGGGGAGGGTGAATTATAGTATATTCTATTTTTTTATATGTATGGAATTTTTCATAATAAATTTTTTTTTAATTTTTTTTCAACGTTTATTTATTTTTGGGACAGAGAGAGACAGAGCATGAACGGGGGAGGGGCAGAGAGAGAGGGAGACACAGAATCGGAAACAGGCTCCAGGCTCTGAGCCATCAGCCCAGAGCCCGACGCGGGGCTCGAACTCGCGGACCGCGAGATCGTGACCTGGCTGAAGTCGGACGCTTAACCGACTGCGCCACCCAGGCGCCCCTCATAATAAATTTTTAAAAGTGCTTTACTTTCCCTTAGTACAGCTGAGACAAGCTTTAAAACAAATTCCAGGGGCACCTGGGTGGCTCAGTCGGTTGAGTGTCTGACTTCAGCTCAGGTCATGATCTCGTGGTTTGTGGGTTCGGAGCCCCGCGTTGGGCTCTGTGCTGACAGCTCAGAGCCTGGAGCCTGCTTCAGATTTTGTGTCTCCCTCTCTCTCTGCCCCTCCCCTGCTCATGCTTTGTCTCTCTCTCTCTCTCAAAAATAAAATAAAAACATAAAAAAAATTTTTTTAATTCCAAAAAATGTTTCTAGATGCTAAGATATAACAAAATGGAAGTGAATGGAGAAGCAACAAGGAAGCATTAAGAAAAAAAAAGGGACTGGGGCGCCTGGGTGGCGCAGTCGGTTAAGCGTCCGACTTCAGCCAGGTCACGATCTCGCGGTCCGGGAGTTCGAGCCCCGCGTCGGGCTCTGGGCTGATGGCTCAGAGCCTGGAGCCTGTTTCAGATTCTGTGTCTCCCTCTCTCTCTGCTCCTCCCCCGTTCATGCTCTGTCTCTCTCTGTCCCAAAAATAAATAAACGTTGAAAAAAAAAAAATTTTTTAAAAAAGAAAAAAAAAGGGAGAGGTTGCTGTAACATAAAGATTTGTGATTCTGCCAGCTTGCTCATTCCCAGGGTTTCCAGATGGCATTACACTTAGATTTTTCTTCTAAGATAATTACAATCTAGTCTCAAAGGACTGACAAAGCTTTTCAAGTACTTTGTCCAGATCCCTTACTTCCTAGCCCTGAGGCTGCCTCTGTGCAAAGGGCACAATCTTGGGACAACCTACTGTTGACTTTGTTCTCCCCTATCTGGGCAGGTCCAATCCTGATGATGGTTAAAGCCAGGTAGTCTTCCTATGTTGCTGCCTTACTGAGGACATGAGAAGAGCAAGGGTCTGTCCCTTTCTCCTGCCCTTGATTCTTTTCTATCAATGATTCTGAGAGAAGAAGAAGCTTGACCATGTAGGTATGCAGACTTGATATATTTACTTCACTGACTTGATAAGGTCAGCAGTTCTCAGATGCTTTCTCCACAAGGATTGGTTGACCTGTTGAATATCTACTGCATTTCTTAACCTAATTTTTTGAGATATTTTCCTCCTATGCAATAAATTTTCTCTTATCAGTTGTTCTCAGTCACTATTCCCCCATGTTTTACATACACACACACACACACACACACACACACACACACACACATACACACATACATTTTTTTTTTTGAGAGACAGCACAAGTAGGGGAGAAGGGCAGAGGGGGAGAGGGAGGGGGGGAGAGAGAGAGAGAGAGAGAGAGAGAGAGAGAGAGAGAGAGAGAATCTTAAGCAGGCTCCACACTCAGCATGAAGCCCAACAGGGCTCAATCCCATGACCCTGGGATCATGACTTGAGCCAAAATCAAGAGTTGGACACTCAACTGACCGAGCCACCCAGGCAGCCCTACATGTATTTCTAAGTTTATCTCCCTAAAACAAAAAAAGGAGCTATTAATGATTTGCTTTTTTCCCCCTCCTATTACTTTCCTACTACAATACTAATAATGTTCATATCCCCCTCACAATTTTCCATACCAAGCTATTTAAAATATCAACGTAATAATCACTTCTTTCACGGGGTGATATCTTTGAACTAGACTTAGTTGCCATATCCAGAAGCTCTATTGGCCACTATAGAAAGCACTGGCCCGACCTTATTCTAGTGTGGTTTTTATTTTTTTTAAGTTTTCTTTTCCTTTTCTTTTTTCTTTTATTTTTTTTGTAATCTCTACACCCAACATGGGGCTCGAACTCATAACCTTAGATCAAGGGTCACACGCTCTTCTGACTGAGCCAGCCAGGTGCCCTTTTCTAGTGCTTTCAAGTGTGGTCATGTTCTCCTTGCCATTTTCTAACATAGTTATAATTGCCGTGTCACCTCTCTTATATAAGTCCACCTTCTTGTCATTTAGCTACTTGTGGGCTGGAAGGCAAATTTTCTTGTTTCCCCTGGATTTTAGAGCATTCTGGAATGCCATTAGTAAAATTCTGAGCAGGATGATCCTTTCACTAGAGGGCACTGATTCCCTTTCACACTTAGCTCAAAGAAACCAATTGTACTCAATTCTTTACACTGGGGGTATGTCACCAAATTTTTCCATAAATGGTCAGATAGTAAATATTTTAGGCTTTGCAGGCCAAGAGGAAAGGCAATATTATGTAGGTACTTGTGTAACAAGAGGAAAAAAATTTCCCACAAATGTTTTAAGTGAAATTCAAAATATGATAGCAATTGAGTATAACTTCTTTATACTCCAGGTATGCTAATGAGAAGAATGGAATTCTTTTGTTTGGGATAATATTTTGCTTAATTAGGCTCAAAGTTAGTGTTCCCTATCATCAAATATTGAGCTATAAATGCTGATTTGTAATGATACTACATGTTTCATCTTTGAAAATGTCTCCATCCAGATGGTACTGCCAGTACTGGTGTTGGTCCATGAGCATGATTTTAATTGAGCATATTTATTGTTGGAAGACATATATAGGATTCTGTTAGATTCTTCTGATGTTTGTCGTTTAGCTTCTTGTTAGTTACAGATTAGTCATTTCCATTTGAAGGTTAGGTGGAAGCTCCTCTGTTGCACAATGAAATGGATTTTGAAATATGGAAATTTCCACTGCACTTGACATCAAGGTCTGGCGATATTGCTTCTTCTAATTTTTGACATTACCGGAAGTATATAAAGCTGTTTTACATTATTTGTGATTCAAAACATTATTGTCAAAATGACTTTGTTACAGTACACATTTCACATATAAGCACTGCTTTGCTCTGTAATTTTAGGTTGAATTCATTGAGAAACACTATCAAGCCTGTAGCAAAAGCTAATTTCCAATTCTTCAATAATGATGGTTTGGAATAGTTCTCTGTTCTGAAAAATTTCAATCTTGGCTCTAAGCTGAAAAAAAATTGCAGTAAAATGTTACCACTGCTAAGCCATCAAAATGCTGTGTAGTAGGGCAAGTCGGGATATTCAGCTTCTATCTTTGACAAAACTTCATAGACCCGATGATGGTTAGGTACAAAAGCCTGCCCCTCAGGCCTACACTTCAAAATAAGCAGGTGAGCTGCTTTTACTTTATTTTATTTATTTATTTTTTTAAATGCTTATTTATTTATTTTGAGAGAGAGATCATGAGTGGGGAAGGGGCAGAGAGTGAAGATCCCAAGTAGCCTCTGTGCTGTCAGTGCAGAGCCCCATGTGGGGTTTGGACTCATGAACCATAAGATCATGAGCCAAAATCAAGGGTTGGATGCTTAACCAACTGAGCCACTCAGGGCACCCGAGCGTCTTTCACTTTAAATATTGGCTGCATGGGCTGCCTCTGAGCTGGGAACTGGGGTAGGTAGGTCCAACCCCACAGGCCCTTTAAGAGCTATCTCTCAGATCGCTACAATCTTGTGAGTCTGGGGATGTGAGCTACACTGTTTTTCAAAGTTAGGTATTTTGGGGGCTTGTCTCTCAGGTGCAGGTCCTAAAAGTTGAGGTACCTGACATGAGGCTCCTCAGGGAAAAACTGTGGGATTTGAGTTTTCTCCTAGTTGTGGCTTGCTGCACAGGAGTGGGGTTTATGGCAAAATTGTTTCTCAGCTTCTCCTACCTGCTTCAGTGTGGTTTTCTTCTCATTTGCCTCAAATGTAGTTGCCATTCAACAAGCCTTTAGGTTTTTTAAAGAGGAAATCGTTCCATATGTTGCTGTAGACTCAGTAAGTCTGTGGGAGGAGGCGAGTTCAGGATCTTCCTGTACCACCATCTTGAACCAGAACCTGTCTTGTTTTTAATTGACTATTGATGATACTCCCAGTGTCTTCTAATTTTTGAGCAAGTGTTCTCACTGAATGACTAAGCGTCTAAAATGAGTGTATTTTCTCTGGACATATTTCTTTGCCTGCTACAATGAAACACAATTTAATTAGCATTAGTAAGCAGCTTTCTTTGGCTAACAAATGAGCCACTTGGAAACCTACTTTGCTTGCAACTTCATTTTCATTTGTTTTTGTGAAGAAATTCTGATGAGAAAACTCTCAAATTTTCTGACTGTTGTTTTCCTGTGAGTTGGGGACACTGTGATGACCGCTTAGTGTAAGGTGATATACGTTAGCACAGATAGAGCATCACTGTATAATAAACCCAGTGTGTTGCCGTGTAATTCATTAACAAAAATCTACTGTCCACTTTGCCCTAGAAATGTGATATTCAGAATTTGCCTTTCTTCTTTTCACAATGGATGTGCACAAGCAGTAAAAACATAAAATGCTGTGCTACAATGTCAACACATGGCATTTGGAACTGTTGAGCTATAATTGTATCATGGCAATTTGTAGGGCACAGAGCTGAGCAGAGTGCAAAGAGATAAGCGTGCCATTTAGTCTCTATCCCAACAATTCAACTCTGCCATTGTAGTAGGAAAGCAGCCATAAACAACATGTGGGTTTATCCCAATGGGTATGAGTATAGATTTATTTCAATAAAACTTTATGGACCCTGAGATTTCAATTTCACCTAATTTTCATGTGTCATGAGATATCCTTTTGATCCCCTCCCTGCCACTATTTAAAGATGTAAAACTATTCTTTGGCCAAAGGCCATACAAAAAGCCAGTGGGCTACATTCAGCCCATTGGACATTGTTTGCCATCTTCCATATTGAACGTGTGTATCTTTGTCCTGTTCCCAGTGGGACCCAGGATTTTTTAGAATCACTGCCACAACTTCTATAGGCCTACTCTCCCCTGAGAAAGGCCCCTCATTACAACCTCACACCCATGATAAATAGAGTCAGTGTTTGTTTGCATCTTACTCTATCTCTACGTCTGGTCAGTGCCCTGTTTCATAGCATTCAGCCCTAGACAGCCTGGCACATGATCCATGGTTACATCCCACAGCACTGTCAACATTTATCCAGATGGAGTTCCTTCATCTAGGGACAGTATTCCACCCATAACGGGGTTTTGAGCCACCAGAGTTAGGTTCTAGGACATAGAGAAAAGACCAAAAACTACCCACACCCACAACACAAAAGCTGCAGTTGACCCTTGACCAACATAGGTTTGAACTGCAGAGGTCTGCTTATACACACATGGATCTTTGTCAAAAAATACAGTACAGTACTACAGAAAATGTATTTTCCTTAATATTTCTTAAACAATTTTTTTTCATTTATTTTTGAGAGACAGAGACAGAGTGTGAGTGGGAGAAGAGCAGAACGAGAGGGAGACACAGAATCCAAAGCAGGCTCCAGGGTCTAAGCTGTCAGCACAGAGCCCGATGTGGGGCTTGAACGCGCAAGCTGTAAGATCATGACCTGAGCCAAGGTCGGACGCTCAACCGACTGAGCCACCCAGGCGCCCCTCTTCCTTAATATTTCTTAATAACATTTTCTTTAGCTTCCTTTGTTGTGAGAATACAGTATATAATACATATAACACACAAAATACATGTTAATTATGTGACTGTAAGGCTTCTGGTCAACAGTAGCTATTAGTAGTTAAGTTTTCAGGGAGTCAAAAGTTACATGTGGATTTTTGCCTGCACAGGATTTTTAACTAACTCCCACATTGTTCAAGGGTAAACTGTGCCTCTCTGAGACTGAGACGGATGTAAAGCAGTGATTCTTAAACCTTGCTGAACATTTGTTCATCTGGGCAGCATAAAAACAAACAAGCAAAAAACAAAAAAAACACAACACTCAGGCCCCATCTCAAGAGACTCATTTAATTGACCTGGAGAGACCTGAGTTATATTTAAAAAGACAAACAACCAGGTAATGCATCCATATGGTTCAAATGAAAAAAAAAAAATTAGACACCTATACCATCTATCTTGGAGGCTCCTATAGTTTACTACTTTTATTTGCCTTTTGTGTATTACACAAGTGATTAATTATGCAAGTAAAGGAAACATTATATCCATGCTTCTGCATCTGGCTTTTAAAAAATTTAATAATATATCTTGGAAACATTTCCATTATCAGTATGTAGAGGTGTTCTTTGTTGTTTGTTTTTACATTTGCATACTATTCCACTGTGAAGATATACCATAGATTATTTAACCTATCTCTGTAGATGGATATTCAAATTATTCCCAAGTTCTAATTGTTATAAACAGTACCTCAGTGTATAACTTTGTATGCATATAATTTCATAAGTATGCAGGTATTTTAGTTTGGGCTGCCATAATAAACTACCAAAGACTGAATGGCTTATATGTAAAAAATTATTTCTCACAGTTCTGGTGGCTGGGAGGTCCAAGATCAAGACATCCACAGATCCAGTGTCTGGTGAGAGCCCACTTCCTAGTTCCTGTGTCCTCACATGGCAGAAGGAAAGGGTGAGGGAATTCTCTGGGGTCTTTTTGATAAAGGCACTAATTCCATTCATAAGGGCTCCACCTTCATGACCTAGTCACCTCTCATAAGCGCACTTCCTAATACCATCACATTAAGGATTAGATTTCAGTATATGTATTTTGGGGGGCATTAAACATTCAATCTGCAATAGTAGGTTTTTCTGTAGAATGAATTCCTAAAAGATTAAAGGATAAATGGTACATACGGTCAAATTTTCTTTCTTGAACATCATACCATTTTGTCCTTCAGCAGTAACATAGAAGAATGCCTCTCTCCCCACAGCCTCATTGACAGTGTATTAGACTAGCCTGGACTCATGTAGCAGTGATTTAACATAATAAAGGTTTATTTCTGACTTATAAGCAGACAGGGCAGTGCTCCTCTGTGCAGCAACTCAGCAATCCAGGCTGGTGGAAGCTCCACCATCCTGAAGGTACACCAAGTGGAACAAACACTTGACCTTCTCCCTCGGTAGTTGAATTTTAGAACTGGAGAGGCTCTTTCATTTAAGAACACCAGCTATTAAATGCTTCAGCCCAGGGGTGTCTGGGTGGCTCAGTCGGTTAAACGTCCGACTTCGGCTCAGGTCATGATCTCACGGTCTGTGAGTTCGAGCCCCGCGTCGGGCTCTGTGCTGACAGCTCAGAGCCTGGAGCCCATTTCAGATTCTGTGTCTCCCTCTCTCTCTGACCCTCCCCTGTTCATGCTCTGTCTCTCTCTGTCTCAAAAATAAATAAACGTTAAAAAAAATTAAAAAAAAAATAAATGCTTCAGCCCAGAGGATGTATGTTAATTCTGTTTGCAGAATTATGAATCAGAATGAGTCACATGCCAAGCCTCAATGAAAGGGGACCAGGGAATTGAATCCCCATATCCTCAGAAGTAGAGGAGAAGTAGAAGAGAATATTGGTGAAATTGTATGTCCAATTTTTAAAGTTTTATTAAAAATTATTTAAAATTTAGTTTTATTTTTTTAATGTTTATTTATTTTTGAGAGAAAGACAGAGAGAGACAGAGACAGAGCATGAGCAGGGGAGGGGCAGAGAGAGAAGCGAAGCAGGATTCAGCTCTGAGCTGTTAACACAGAGCCCAATGCAGGGCTCGAACTCACAAACCATGAGATCATGACCTGAGCCGAAGTCAGATGCTTAACCAACTGAGCACCCAGGTGCCCCTAAAATTTAGTTTTAACATACAGTCATTTAAGCATCTGACTCTTGCTTTGGGTTCAGGTCATGATCTCATGGTTCATGAGTTTGAGCCCCACATTGGGCTCTGCACTGACAGTGTGGAGGCTGCTTGGGATTCTCTGCCCTCCCCTGCTTTCTCTCCCTCTCTCTCAAAAATAAATAGGGGCGCCTGGGTGGCTCAGTCGGATAAGCGCCCAACTTCAGCTCAGGTCATGATCTTGCAGTTCATGAGTTTGAGCCCTGCTGTCAGCACAGAGCAAACTTCAGATCCTCTGTCCCCCTCACTCTCTGCCCCTCCCCCACTTGCACAAGAACTCTCTCTCTCTCTCAAAACAAACAAACAAATAAATAAATAAATAAATAAATAAATAAATAAATAAATAAATATTTTTTAAAAAGCCTCTTGTAGTTTGTTTCCCTCCCTCCTCTTCCCCTGCCCCCTCATATGTTCATCTGTTTTGTTTCTTAAATTCCACATGTGAGTGAAATTGTATGGTATTTGTCTTTCCCTGATTGACTTATTTTGCTTAGCATAAGACATAGCTCCACCCATGTTGTTGCAAATGGCAAGCTTTCATTCTTTTTGATGGCTGAGTAATATTCCATTGTATATATATCCTACCTCTTGTTTATCCATTCATCAGTCAATGGTATATATCTGACTCTAGATCCTTGCAACTTATATGTGAAAAAAATGTTCAGAGTAGTTTTATTTTACCTTTTTCATATTAGGAATGAGATTGAGCAACTTCACATATGTTTAAGGACCACCTTCAATAGTTTTTAAAACTCCAGCTAATCCTAATGCACAATCAGACTTGCACCTCCTGGGGCTTTCCTTCTCAGTTTCAATTTTTCATCTGAGAGAAACATCTTTTCCCCTCCGTGATTCATAGGACAGTGGTGACTGACCCTGTGAGAACTTGACCTATAGCTGAGATCCCACCTTTTTAGTAATACTGATAGTTTGATTCTCATTATAAAATAACTTTCAATTCATAACCATAGCATTCATGCCATATAGCCATACCATCATAGGAGGTATATGGTTATTCTGTAACAGTCAGAGTGAGAACTAGAAATCTTTGCATAAATACAAGACTCAGTGCTTACATGTGAGGAGTCTTGTGTCAACCATCTTTATTTGAGGAAGTACCTTGTAACTGCTCTTCACTGTACTCTCATCTCTGTAAGGATAAAATCTCCTGTGAATGATGCACACAGAAGACAGGAGACTTCAATCCCAAATTCCCCTTCCCTAAAACAAGACTAAAATCTCAAAAGCTGCTATAAAATCATGAACACTTCTTTTCAACATAGGTCCCCGTTTCCACATTTTTATTTCCTACCCATTATAATAGTGGCTCCCCTGGCCATCTTTGCTTCTGAAAAAGACGACTTTGTGTTTGTTTAAACCCCCAGATCACCTAGGATTATCCCACTCCATTCCTCATGCAAAGTCTGTTCAAAAAGCCGTCCACAGGGGCACCTGGGTGGCTCAATCGGTTGGGTGTCTGACTTTGGCTCAGGTCATCATCTCATAGTCTGTGAGTTCGAGCCCTGTGTCAGGCTCTGTGCTGCCGGCTCAGAGCCTGGAGCCTGCTTCAGATTCTGTGTCTCCCTCTCTCTCTGCCCCTTCCCCAATCACCCTCTGTCTGTCTTGTCTGTCTCTCTCTCAAAAATAAGTAAACATTTAAAAGAATTTAAAAAAAAAAGCAGTCTACACCTCCTGGGGTTAGGCAATCCAATCGATCAGTCCATACCTGCAATACTAGAGTGACTCAGGGATCTTAAAAAATTTACTCATCAAGGATTCATGGCATAACCATTGTAGCCAGGCAAGCTTTGTGCTGTAATAATTAGGAACCCTGATTGAAAATAATTTAAGCAGTAAGGGCATTTGTCATTTTCCACAACACAAAGTCTGTAGTAGGGCAGCTCCAGATGCAGGATATCCAGACCCTAGGTCTGCTTCTCTGTGATTTTCTTGGTTCTAACCACCTTCAGATTTTGGCTTCTTTTTCTGGCTGGTGTCCAGATGTCTGCAAGCACCCCAGGCCTCACATCCAGTCATGACACTGCCAGTGGAAGAAGGACTTTTTTTTTTTTTTTTTTTTAGTAAGCTCCACACCCAACGTGGGTGAACTTGAACTCACAACCTTGAGATCAAGAGTCTGAAGCTCCACCAATGGAGCCACCCAGGTGAACCTTGTGTTCCTTTTTAAGAGCAAAGAGCACTTCCTCCAGAAGACTTTCAAGAGATTCCCCTTCCCATCCCCACCCCACTAGGTCACGTGTCCACTCCTAAAGCAAGCACCAGCAAGAATAGGAGAGCCGTGCCTGACTTAGACCAAACGTGACTGTGGCTTTGTCATCGGGAAGAAGAAAAAATGTCTAGGTAGCCATTCAAGCAAATGTGGACTAAAACCTCTCCTTACTGGAATTCAGAAAAAGCAGACAAGATCCTGAGATAATGGACATTTACATGATGAATAAACTCAGCACACATGATGTGCATGGCCGTGTGTGGTGAGGCTCAGCCTAAGGAAGGAATAAGAACTAAGCTATCATCAGATTTTAACCTGGCTCAATAGCATTCCTACAGAGAGAGAATGGGGTTTTCAGTTACAATGAGAATTTCACATTTCTCCCTGAGTTTTATTGAGATATAATTGACATATAACATTGTATTAGCTTTAGGTGTACAACATGATTACATACATGTATATATTGGGAAATGGTTAACCACAGTTAACATCCATCACCTCATGGAGTTATGTTTTTCTTGTGAGAACTTTTAAGATTTACTTTCAAATATACAATATAGTATTATTAACTGTAGTCACCATTCTAATATTTACTTTTGGGGGGAGCGCAAGTGGGGGAGGGGCAGAGAGAGGGGGGACAGAGGATCTGAAGTGGGCTCTGTGCTGACAAGCTGACAGCAGTGAGCCCAATGTGGGGTTCGAACTCATGAACCACAAGATCATGACCTGAGCTGAAGTCGGACACTCAACTGAGTCACCCAGCTGCCCCTGGAGTCACCATTCTATCCATGACATCCCCAGAACTTATTTACTCTATGAGTAGAAGTTTATTATATCTTTTGACCACCTTCACTCATTTCACCCATTCCCCACCCCTGCCTCTGGCAACCCCCAAACTTCTCTGTGTCTGTGTTTATTTTTTAAGATTCCATACATAAGTGAGGTCATGTGATCTTTTTCTTTCTGTGATTTGTTTCACTTCACTCAATGCCCATCCATGTTGTTACAAATGGCAGAATTTCCTTCTTTTTTCTGGTTGAATGCTATTCCACTGTGTGTGTGTGTGTGTGTGTGTGTGTGTGTATCATATTTTCTTTATCCATTCATCCATTGATGAACACTTAGGTTCTTTCCATGTCTTGACTGTTGTAAATAATGCTGCTATGAACATGCAGGTGCAGATACCTTTTTGAGACAGTGATTTTGTTTCCTTTGGATAAATACCCAGAAGTGGAATCACTAGATCACATGGTAGTTCTATTTTTATCATTTTTTTGGTAAAGATTGTCTTTAATTTTTTTTTTTTGAGAGACAGCATGTGAGCAGGGGAGGGGCTGAGAGAAAGAGTGAGAGAGAGAATCCCAAGCATATTTCATGCTTATAGTGCAGAGCCCGATGGTGCTCAATTTCAAGAATCATGAGATCATGACCTGAGCTGAAATTAAGAGTCAGACGCTTAACTGACTGAGCCACCCAGGCATCCCCCCATTCTATTTTTAATTTTTTAGGGAACCTCCATACTGTTTTCCATGGTGACTATACCAATTTACATTCCCACCAACAGTGCAGAAAGGTTCCTTTTTCTCCACATCCTTGCCAACATTTGCTTTTTCTTGTCTTTTTATAATTGCCACCCTAACAGACATGAGTTGATATCTACCTCATTGTGGTTTTGATTTGCATTTCCCTGTTAAGTGATATTGAGTACTCTTCTTTATTATTTATTTTTTAAAGTTAATTTTATTTATTTATTTATTAAAAAAATTTTTTTTTTCAACGTTTATTTATTTTTGGAACAGAGAGAGACAGAGCATGAACGGGGGAGGGGCAGAGAGAGAGGGAGACACAGAATCGGAAACAGGCTCCAGGCTCCGAGCCATCAGCCCAGAGCCTGACGCGGGGCTCGAACTCATGGACCGCAAGATCATGACCTGGCTGAAGTCGGACGCTTAACCGACTGCACCACCCAGGCGCCCCCTAAAGTTAATTTTTGAGAGAGAGAGAGAGGTGGGGGGAGGGGCAGAGAGAAATGGAGACACAGAATTTGAAGCAGGCTCCAGGCTCCGAGCTGTCAGCACAGAGCCTGGCGTGAGGTTTGAACTCACGGAGTGCGAGGTCATGACCTGAGCCAAAGTCAGATGCTAAACCGACTGAGCCACCCAGGTGCCCCAGAGTATTCTTTTTTTTTTTTAAAACGTTTATTTATTTTTGAGAGAGAGAGAGAGACATCATAAGCGAGGGAGGGGTAGAGAGAGAAGGGGACACAGAATCCGAAGCAGGCTCCAGGCTCTGAGCTGTCAGCACAGGGCCTGACTCGGGGCTCAAATTTACAAACCATGAGATAATGACCTGAGCAGAAGTGGGACGCTTAACTGACTGAGCTATCCAGGCACCCCTTGAGTACTCTTTTTAAAGTTTTGTTATTATTATTAAGATTTTATTCTTTCTTTCTTTCTTTCTCTCTCTCTTTCTTTCTTTCTTTTTTAACGTTTATTTATTTTTGAGACAGAGAGAGACAGAGCATGAACAGGGGAGGGTCAGAGAGAGAGGGAGACACAGAATCCGAAACAGGCTCCAGGCTCTGAGCTGTCAGCACAGAGCCCGACGCGGGGCTTGAACTCACGGACCGCGAGATCATGACCTGAGCCGAAGTCGGCCGCTCAACCGACTGAGCCACCCAGGCGCCCCTTATTCTTTATTTTTAAGTAATCTCTACACCCAACCTGTGGCTCTTGAACCTGTAGCTCAAACTCACAACCCTGAGATCAAGAGTCACACGCTATTTTCGACTGAGCCAACGGGACACCCCTGTTGAGTACTTTTTCACTACTTGTTGGCCAAGAATTTCACTTTCTTGTTCTCTGTCCCCTCCTTCGTTTTTTTGTTTTGTTTTGTTTTGTTTTTTAACCATCCACTCAACAAAAACCTACTGTCTATTCTGTGCCAGGCACAACACTCTAGAGTTCCCATCTTTACAGAGCTTACATCCCAGTTCAAATTGTTTGACGATTATATTTCTTGTATTTCTTGTTGTAAATGAATACTTAGGAACTTCTTTCTCATTTTTTAAAAGTTTTTATTTAAGTAATCTCTACACCCAATGTGGGGCTCGAACTCATGACCTCAAGATCAAGAGTCACATGCTCCTCCAATGGAGCCAGCCAAGCAACCCTGGACTTCCTTCTCATTTTAAAATTCTTTGTGATTTTGGTTAGCATCCGCAGGAAACTAGCCACCTCTGGGTCTGGGGACTCAGGGGCCATATTTGGTGCAACAGAGGTTTGTCATGTGCTGCCTCAGCTGGCCAACTGGCTTCCCTAAATGACACTTCTGTCATAGCCACAATGGGAGCCAACAAAGGGTTTTAAGTGGTGGAATGACATGACCAGCATTAGCCTGTCTCAGAAAACAGAAACTTGAAAACAAAACACATTAAAAAAAAAAAAAAAAAAAAGTCGAATCAACCCACAGGAGAACTTGACTTTAAGTTAATTTCTAACTGACCTGCAGGCGCTGTTGGTCTCAAAGGTTTATCTCTGGCCTTAGTGGGCACTGTAACCCCTTTAAATGCTGCCTCTGTGGGGTAAGCAGTTTCCTGTAAGCAGTTTCCTGCTCCTGTGGGGCAAGCAGTTGTAATGACTTGCTTCGCTCCCTGCTCTTAGCCTACTTTCAAGTTGAGTCCTGCCTAGACTTCGGGTCATTCTTCTGGTAGAGTTTTAAGTGGAAAAATCAATGTCAAGTCAGCTTTGCTTCCAGTCTTCCTCTGATCTGAGCCCATTCTAGCACCCAGACTTCTGCCTTGTGACTCTGGTCAAGGAACCAGACCATTGCCTTAGGCCATAGGCCAGAATTCTGATTTCTAATTTACCTCTGTCCCAGAACAGAGGCCTGCTCTGGAACTCTGGTGACATTGTGAGGAGTCTCTCTTATCTGCTGCCAAGCAGCCTTAAAACCTATAGGGAGCTGCAGGGCTAGAAACCCCACTCTTCTGTTTTTATTTTTTAAGATCTGTGAAATGTGTTCATTGCCAGGGTCCTTCTGAGTCCCCTGTCTTAGCTGGGTCTTTTACAGTCCTTCCCTTGATAATCTACTGCTTCCATCTTCTATCTTGTTGTATCTTGTCCCACCTATTTCAGCCTCACACAGAAAATTAAGGTTGTCAGAGGTCAGCTCCTTCCCAGCTGTGTGGGACTGTGTCTACATGTCAATTAACATACTGAAGTTCCAACCCACAGTGACTCAGAATGTGACATTATTTGGAGATAGGGCCTTTACAGAGATCATTAGGGTGGGCCTTAATCTAATAACGACTGGTGTCCTTCAAAAAAGGGTTAATTTGGACACAAAGTGGTGGACAGAGGAAAGATGATCTGTAGATACAGGGGGAATGTCATATAAACATGAAATGGCCACCTATATGTAAAGGAGAGAGGCCTGGGGTGGAGCTTTCCCTCACCACCCTGATGGAACCAATGCTGTCAACACCTTGATTTTGAACTTCTAGCTTCCAGGACTGAGACAATACATTTCTGTTGCTTAAGTCACCAGTTTGTGGTACTTGGTTATGGCTACCTGGGCACACCACCAGTGCGTATGTCTACATTGTTTCTTTACTTCTTTTTCTGGGAAGAGGTGTCTCTTCTCGGGTCTGTGGTTGACCTTTCCCATCTCCTCACCTCTTTCTTCTTAGCCTTCACATCAGGTCCATACTCTCCCATGATCCTGTCTTCTACCGCCTTCCTAGTTTACCATCCTGTCTTTCTCCTTCACGGCCATGTTTAAGAGAGTAATCTCCCCCTTTGCTGCCTATTCATTTTGTAGCCCTTATAATCTGGGTTCCACCCAAGCCACTCCATTGAAACACTTCTGACTTAATATTTCTTCCTGTCTAGTATTTGAGCACGCTGATCACTTCCTCCTTGGAACTCTGCCTCTGCTTTCTTTCTTTTTTTTTTTTTTATTTTTTATTTGAGAGAGCAAGAGAGAGATGTGGGAGGGGCAGAGAGGGACAGGGAGAAAATCCCAAGCAGACTGTGCACCATCAGCACAGACCCCGATGTGAGGCTCGAACTCATGAACTGTGAGATCATGACCTGAGCTGAAACCAAGAGTTGGACGCTTAACCATCTGAGCCACCCAGGTGCTCCATCTGCCTTTGCTTTCTGATCACTTTTCTCTTTCCACCTTTTGAAAAAAATGCTTATTTATTTAATTTGTTGAAAGAGAGAGAGAGAGAGAGAGAGAGAGAGAGAGAGCGCGAGCGAGCATGTGAGCTGGGGAGGGGCAGAGATAGAGAATTCCAAGCACGCTCCACACTGTCAGTAGGGACCTCACGATCCTGAGATCATGACCTGAGTTGAAATCAAAGGTCGGTGGTTTAACCAACTGAGCCACCCAGGTGCCCCTTGAGCTGGGTTCTTCTCGAGGGTTCTGGCCTCCAGTGTCTGTATTTCCAGGATTCAGGTGCAGCTCCCTCTCACTCTTCTGGGGCACTCCTTCACCTACTCAGCTTTAATCACCACCTATAATCTGAAAATTCCCCAAATCTTTCCCACTTCTCCCCCAGGCCCCAGACCTGCATGGTGAATTCTAGCATACTAATTGTTTTCCTATTTGTGGATCATCTTCTCTCCCATGAGAATGTAAGTTCCCTGAGAATAGAGATCCTGGCCTGTTTTGTGCATAACCATTGGCTCAGCACCTACAATCTGTCTGGATGTCCCAAAGCTGTTAAATTCAACATGTTCCTCTGACCATAACCCCAGACTTGCTTGTGTTTTTGTATTCCTTTAGTGAAACTGTCTGCTACTAGTTCCTGTGACCCGAAACTTGAGTGTTCTCTTCAACACCTCCCTCACTGGCAAATCCATCACTAAAGTCTGCTCTGCCTAAGGCTCTCTGGGGCCCACTCACCCACTCCCTCCCTGCCACGCTCTAGTGTGGGTCCTCTCTCCAGTTCCTGCCTGGAACATTACAAAGTGCTTCTCTTTAGCCTGTTCACATCTTGTTCTTCTCACTGACATAGGGTGATTCCCCCCCTCCCTGCAGTATACATATTGGTTTGCTTTTCCACAAAATTGGGACTGTAGTACCTAATGAATTTTATGTCCATTTTTTCCCCATAATGTAAATTTTGCATTATTCTATATGCTCTGAAAACTTTTCATAACTGCAACTGTCTACTGCAGCTGGGGGTGAGCCACAATTTATTCTATCATTTCCTTAGGTTGTTTCCAGGCTTTTTTGCTCTTATAAACAATGCTGTGATGTATCTATATGGTCCTTTCAAAATGCAAATCTGGTCATGTCACTCTCTTGCTTAGAATCTGTCAGTGCCTCCCTGTCAAGGAAGGTCAGTGTACTCTGACTCCTTGATAAGGCCCATAAGGCCTTTCATTTGGGACCTGCCTACCTTCCTCATGTCCTCTCCCACCCACAACCCAAACTCTAGCTTTTCCTTTACTTGCAGTCCAAATGTGAGCCACCTTGATTTTTTTTGCTTTTGCTTCTTTCTGTGTAACATCTCTCCCTTGTATTCCCACAACAGTCTGCTGCCCATGTTCAGATTCTCATCATTCCTTATCTATAATGATGCCCAAAGATGATATCCAATAAAACCAGAGTGGTCTTTGGGACACAGGTAGCCAGTCCACTGACAGGTTAAGATTTTCAAGATGGTCCAGTCCAGCCTCCAGGTGCCTACTCAGAACTTTCAAATCTTGAAGTGATTCCTGCACCTGTGGTGAGATGTGAAGGTGGAAGCAGGACAGTGGAGTCAAGGTTAGGCTGGCCTGCTCTTTCTTTGGTGAACTACGATGTTTAGAGGGGCCAGGAGTCCTGACAGGATCCACTTGTAGAATAGAGTGCCCAGCCATCCTTCATTCTCCCATTCCTAGGAGTACCTAGTGGCAGTCTAAATGGTATGGCCAACTATTATGCCTGTGGGCCAAGGGCAGTCCACCATGTTTTGTACCTCCCATGAACTAAGTGGTTTTTATGGTTTTAAGTTGATTGAAAAAAAAAAAAAGGAAAATAATTGGATATTGTGACATGTGAAAATATATGAAATTTAAATTTCCTTAAAAAAATCTGTGTCCATAAATAAAGCTTTATTGGAACACGGTCATTCTCTTTTATTTATGTATTGTCTTTGGCTGCTATTGTGCCATGATGTAAGAGCTGAGTAGTTATGACAGATTGTTTGGCCTGTGAGCATAAAACATTTACTCTCTGGCCTTTTAGCGCTTTGCCGAGCCCATATCTAGACAGTACTGCAATGTGGTCAAGGAGGTAGGAGACAGATCAGAAGAATACTCTGAAAGATGAAATGAGAAGGTTTCAAGAAGGAAGCTTGTTCATAGGGCAGCAAGGACCAAATATATGAAGACTCAACATGAAGGAGTCCCTCCACCCACTCTTTGAAAATGACTATGTAAGAGACAGAATCTGATTTTAAAAACTTCACATTTTATTTTCCAGAATATAGTCATTTGTTGAGTTGAAGGCATGGAGCTTAGGGGCTGTTCTGATAGACTCTGAACAAAGAGCCTCCCCTCCGCCCCCCAAGCACTTTTAATGACTGGCTTATCATTCTCTATACAAGACATTTCATCATCAGAGCTGAAGATGCTAACAACAGTGGTAACTTTACAAATTCTGAGAAAAGGCCTATAGAGGCAAAAATGTAAGCTTTTTTTTTTTTTTTTTTTTTTACTAAATTGGTGTAGTGTACCCTTAAAATGACATATTCACAAACAAAAGTTAGAGAAAGAGAAATAAAAATGCACTTATGAATTTTCTTCTTGCCACCTGAGTTAAATTCAGGTCTCCTTTCCTACAGAATGCAGAAAAGACAAGGCAGCTCCACTGGTGTTGTTACAGATCACTAGATGTTAGAAACTGTTTCCTCTGAAGAGAATGTACTTATTTTTAAGTTAGTAGCACACTTAACATATAACCAACCTGAAGTTAGAAAAGCCACTTTTTTGAAGGCACAGTTTGTTTCCAGCTTGACTGTGGAAATAAGAACCTGTCCTATAGACCCTATCTGGTAAGAAGGGTGAGTTCACTGCTCTTGTCTGTGGTAAAGCTCACCCACGGCCAACTCCAGCCTGGGCACCTTGGAGGGCCTCCATGAGATAGGTATGTCATCTAGTCTAGAGGGTAGAATGTTCTTTTTGATCATAATCATCATGTGCAAAGATTCTGGAGGCTCCATGTTTCCCTTTGTTCTCTGAAAATGCAAACAACTTTGCTTAATAAAGTAGAATCGGCAACTGGTCCTTTATGGGCATGTGAGCAGGAGTGAAGACCCAGCAGAAAGAAGCTGGTGGCCAGCATCTAGCTTGGAGAATCCCTTGGCCAGGGCCCTAGAATAAAAGGGTCTAAACAAGAGTGGATTAAATATACGTCTAATGTGTCAAAAGACCATTTCTAGAAAAGTGACGGTGCTTTCCTTTCATATGCTTGGGGGTGGGTAAAGAAAGAGTGGGGGGGGGGACAACTGGCTTCAATTATCTAACAAAAGACAGGGAAGGGGCAAAATATTCAGTGCCACTTCGCCTCAGGTCACTGAAATCACTAATCTCATTATACAAATGGAAGACTGTGGAAGAGAATGTTTGTGGCCTTTACATGTATTTATTTGAAAAATTAAGTTTAGGCCTGAGGTATAATGACTAATCTCCATGAGTCTCTGCCTGATGAACAGAAACATCTATGATGACATACATGGAAGGTGTTAGAAAAAAATCAGAAACAATTAGGAGTGGAAATATACACACAGGCTGCTCTGCATTCTGGCCTCATGCTTGTCAGCAGCCTTTTTGCTGAAAGTTCTCTGAACTCATTTTATCTGGGTTAGGTATATGTTTAAAATTTTTCCTTTTACCACTGATCAATTGAGTGATAGCTCATCTGATAAACATCTAATTTGACCACCTCTGTGTTCTCATGTGCTGGGATATTCATAATGATGTTGCTCAGACTCCATGAGGTGGCTGGAACATGACAAAGTTCTATCTGCCAATGGAAGCTGTGTTTTTAGGAATATCATGCACGGATGGAACTTCTACAAATGAACTGCTACATAAATACTTTGCTGTAGCACTTCAGAGATTTCCTTTGCTTTAAGGGACTTTGTTTATAGGCTTCAGAACCAAACTGGTGAAGGTCACACAGACAGTGCCATGTGTCAAGGTGAAGCACACTATTATAAAGTTTCTGACCTAACTGATCTTATTAAAATCAGCCCCTTTCACCATCTTTTAAAAGTTTAATTAATTTGCTTTTCAAAAAGACAAGGGTCTTATAGCTTCAATTATTCTGTTGGAGACACCAACACCGAGACAGTAATCTAATTACAGAAGTCAATTTTAAGTAATGTCACTTTACAAAAAAAAGAATCACTTAAAAGCATTAATTAAAATTTATTTCTGGGGGCGCCTGGGTGGCGCAGTCGGTTAAGCGTCCGACTTCAGCCAGGTCACGATCTCGCGGTCCGTGAGTTCGAGCCCCGCGTCGGGCTCTGGGCTGATGGCTCAGAACCTGGACCCTGTTTCCGATTCTGTGTCTCCCTCTCTCTCTGCCCCTCCCCTGTTCATGCTCTGTCTCTCTCTGTCCCAAAAATAAATAAACGTTGAAAAAAAAAATAATTAAAAAAAAAATTTATTTCTGTAATCAGATTAATGTCTTTGTGTAGAACAAGCTGGGCCACTTAAAATGATAATGTCTGGGCTTTTTTTTTTTTTAAAGCTAAGTCATTCTATGCAAGTCAGCATCGTATGTGGAGTATCAGTCCTCAAACTGGGTGGCAAAGAACCAAGTGATGAGTCAAGTCATCTTGCAAGAAGAAGAATGGATAGGAATCTTAGGCAGGTCAGGGGACCCCAGGCACTGAATAAACACTGCCATCCCCAAGGCTGGGTCAAGGTGCTCCCAGAGGGGAGGAGCACACAGTGTAGGCATGGTCTGTATGATGCTCCATTCCCACAAACTGTAGAGGGCCCCCAATCGACTAGCTGGATAGACTTGAGGCAGTGCTGCACCTGTCCCTAACCTCAGACAGCGACTTAGAAGTGAGAGTGCACAGGGAAGCAAGGCTGAGCCGATTCCCTGCATATTTCCAGGCATCACAGAGAGCAGGAGGATCTGAACACCTCCTATTAAAATGCATGCCAAGGATGGAGGCCAGGAGGGAAGGGTGACATTTGTCAACCAAACAGCAAATGCTGATACTTTCCATTTCTGAACACTAATTCTTTTAGGGTGTTGAGAGGATCACAATGTGAATCTAACACTGATCCTTTCCGGGGGGTGGTGGAAGGGTGTGTTGAGAGAATTGCAATGTGCTCAGTGTGTGTGTGTGGGAGTGGGAGGATCGTAAATGGTAAGCCAAGGTGTGGGAAGGACCATCCCCCACAAACAACTGGCTTACACAGTCTCTCAGTGCTCTGACTCACCGTAAGGCCAAGAAATGAGAAATACAGCAAACAGGAACAGAGGTTGGTGGTTCCAAGACTGAAATTCTGCCCACATCTTTCCATATGCTTGTTAAATTGAGAAATGCAACTTTTTCGTTCTCATTCTGGCATGGTAACCAAATGCCCAAGGTACTCAGGGCCATGCTACTGTGCTCAGACTACAGCTCTGAGCATTCAGTTCAGAGAATCAAGAGATGATGGCTCTAAAAAAAGTGGGACAGACACTTCTCCTAACAACATCTCCTAGGACCCACTCTATAATTATAACATTTGCAAACACATGGTACATTACGTACTAAAACAACATAAATGAAATTTTGGGGAGTTTAAAAGATCTTTCGGCTCTTTTCGTCACAATGGAGTGGAACTCCTTCTCTGTCTTTAAAGTTGCCTAACTTTTCTTTCTGTGCTTTTTATATTGACATCTAATTTGTCCACTTTGGTTGTGAGGCGGTCAAGAATGTCATCTTGCTCCTCAATTTCCGTCTGCATCCCCAGGGCTATGTCCTTCAGCCGGCCTAGTCCCATGGACAGCTCATCTGTGGGAGAGGGAAAGGACACGGGGCTGAGCAAAGTCACAGCATTGCGGCTGCTGTGTGGTCCATGGCAGGTGCTCAGCAATACTTACACTTACAGAGTCCTCCTTCTCATAAGATAGATAAAACTCTAAGGCTTTGGTTACATTTTCCAAAACACATGCAAGTAAAAAGAAAACCTGCTTACTCCATATAAAGTAATTTGCGCTTAATGTTGAAGCCACTCCTCCCCCAGGTGTCAGCCTAAGATAACCACTGTTTGTACAATGCTGTTTATCTTATTGTGCTTTAAAAAAATGCATCTAGATCATAATTTTCAGCTGCCTATGAATGTTCTAGTAGATTGCAGCATATTGCAAGATCAGTTAGTACCCAAGGAAAAGAGAAGTACAGAGGGATCTGGAAAACACATTCCCTTCCCAGACCCCATGATGAGTATCTGTGAGAAGTATGTAGGTAACTAATAGCCAGACCCACTGGCTTGTTCTTAAGGAGCAAAAGCCCCATGTTGGTGGGTAAACTCAACATTGCCAGCTTTCCTTGCTTCCATCTCCAGCTCTCTAAAGCTCGATCAAAGCACAGTTCTGGATTAGGAGGTATGAGGATTCCTGTTTGGAAACACATCTGAGAGATGGACCTGGGAAGCCCCTGTCCAAAGGGAGCCCCTGCACCCGGGTTGCTCCTGCCCTAGGATCCCCTCAGAGAAGGCTGCATCCCACCCACCCTTCCACTCTGCAGGTGGCAGGAGAAATAGGGGTGTTATCCCTGCCTTGCCACCTGGGGTACTCTCCCAAAAAACCCATGAAGTGCAAATGTTTCCACTGCACCTGAATGCTGTGAGGTCCTGTCACCTCTGTTACGAAAATTCACATTTTCCCACATTAGTTCATTCTCAGGTACCACTGCTCAGATCCACAAACACATCGATGCTGTATATGTCCTGCGGGTATGACATAACCTGAATCTGGCTGGCACCATTTCCTTCGCTTACTCTGCAGCCAGAAAGAAGACAGTGGACTCTGCACAAGCAGAGGGATCTCTGCAGAGATCCCTGCAGTCCAGGGTCCCCATGTCAAAAGGAAAAAAGAGCTGAAGGTCCCTTCAGATATGCCAACTGGGGCAAGACCCAAGGGGACTATGAAACACACGACTTTTGGCAAAGGTTCAGTACTAGCAATAGGTTACATCACTACTGCTGAAATTCAAGTCCAAACACAAGGGGTCAACGTCCCACTTCTAAGCAGGGCAAGTGCAGTATGGGGAGAAACCCAGGTCAGTCCCACTGGGTCTGAGTTCAAATTCTGACCCCTTTCCTAATCTGTGCTCTAGCCTTCCCAGGACTCAGATCATAGCTGAGGGGAATCTCCTTTGAGAGGCAGGTCCCCAGGGAGTGGCTCTGCCACAACTAGCCACTCTGGTGTCAGGTTCCTTCTGAACTCATTCTATTTCCTTCCATATGCTGTCCTGTGATGAATATTTTCCCTTTGTTTCAAATAATTGTAAAAAATCACTACCACATCTGTTTTTAAGACAGATAACATCTGTAAAGCCGTGGTTGGACTTAACAGTATATGAAGGGAGTATTGGGCAGAGGTGACATAAAGGTGAACTAGGATCAATGCGAACTGAAGGGAGATGCTGGAGGCACTGTGGGGTCCCCTGATGGGGCTGAGCCAACTGCAGAGGTGAGTCTTGACTTCAATATTCTGCCAGGGTGGACTTAGGTAGTATGGCCTCTTCCTGGGATTCATGGCTGTGTGTGTATATGTGTGTGCGTGTGTGTGTATGTACGTATGTGTGCAATGCACAGAGTGGAAATGGGGGGCATGCCCAGAGCTGCCCTCTGTCCTTTTACTAGCAGCAGCAGGCCAAGAAAGAACTAGAGGGAAGAGAGAAGAAGAGGTGCTTCATAAGCCTTCTTGTGGCTAAATTAAAGATAAAACATTAAGCAAAGAAAAGTCAGGTTACACAAATACTTGGCCCTAGCACCACAAATCTAAGCAGAATCAAATTTGTTTTTAAAATTGTCCTTAGCTCTATGCTTCTTGAATTTATTGAAACCTTTGATCTTGTATTCCATGGAGAGTGAAACCTATGAGGTCACCCCAAGCGTCAGGGAGTTTGCTGGTTGTTGGGACAGCAAAGAACAAGCAATAAGTATACCGAGATTAAAAAAAAAAAAGTATGTGATAAAGTAAAGCCACCCAACAAGGGAGCTGCCGTCAGAAGGGAACTTGCACTAGTCCCTGGGATAAAGGCAGGGGCCAGGGGGTGTGGTAGGAACGAAGGAGCAAACCTGTGAAGGGCAGCCAGGCACAGCCTGTGTCAGTGGGCCCAATGGCTCCTGAGTGCCACCCTAGCCCTTCTCGGCATGCCACACATGCCTGCCCAGATTACAAAGATCATGCCAATTGCACCCCCTTAGCCTCCAGGGATGGGCTGTACTTACCCCTTCTTCCTGCCTCACTCCCTAAACTCTGTACCCTTCCATAGGTCTCCCTCCTCCTCCTCTCTTCAGTTGGCACCAGTGACACCATTTGGGTGGGGAAACCTTCAGTGGGGAAGACTGAGGGCTTCAAGTCCCTTTGTGTGGCTCTGGAGTGGTCACATCCCAGCAGATGCACCTTCTGGCTGAGGCCTTTGGCTCTGGAGGGCAGAGTCCAGAGGACCCAATAAAGAGCTGGCTGCCTGGGGCTTTCCTAGGCTCTGAAGGCAAAGGGCAGGTGGAGTTTGGAATGGAAGCCTGCCTGAGTGTGTAGTGTGGAGATGGGCCCTCTCCCCTGCTACCGGCGGGCAGGTTTAGTGCTGACATTCACACCGAGGGAAACTGTGAGCTGTGGGTGGGCGAATTAGTTCTTTTATTGTTCCTGCTTATGTCTATTTTCTACAATTGACATCTTATTTCCATGGAGATTTCTTTTAATGCTCAGGAGGAGACTTCTTTTCCCTGTGTAATTCCATTCTAGCAATCCAGCTACAAAATGCAGCGAAAGATTTACTCATAGGATTATAATGATTTGCTCCCAAAAGGATCATATACAATAGAGAAGGATGGAAATAACCTAAGCGTCCAAAAGGAGGGGATGGGACTGGTGAAGTGGGGCTTGTCAAAAAAATTTCAAGAAAAAAATTTTAGTGTTCAACACGTAAACGAAAAAGGCAGGATGTAATACTAAATGACCCCCAGTACTGTGACGTCGAATACACACACGTGTACACATGTACATCCAAAGTAGATGATACCAAATCAGTGGCTACCGCTGGACAATAGGCTTCTAAGTGTTTATTTCCTCATGGCATTTACCTAACTTCATAATTTTTTTTTTCTCTAACTTCATAATTTTCTACAATGAATCTAAATACTCAGAAACAAAGGCTAAATGTTGACAAGAAAGTATATGGATTTGTCTAACATGCTGTAATGCTATTTGCTCAGGGCTCTGGAATGGGCATTGCTCTGAGTAAATAAGGGAAGGGGCCCTCAGTGTCCCTCCTGGGGTGGGGCGGGTGGGGGGAGAGGAAGAGGAAGCCTAGGCACAGATGCCCAATGTGCATCACCAGGGGTCTCAGTTTTGTCTCCTACTAGATACCTTTAAGGTAGGGGGAGATTTTACTTTGGATCTCACCCACTTTGCCATCTCCCAACAGTGGTGGGAGACTGATGGAGACCCAGGTAGCCATGGGTTCCTGTTCAGGGGGTGAAGGTTGGAGGGGCAGCACATCTGAGACACCACGTAGAATGAACTCATGGAAACTGCTCACACGCCTGCTCCTACTGCCCACACACACTCCTCCACTTGAACTTTAAGTAACTGGCTTCTCTCCCTTCATTCAAAAATGAATCATCAAGTGCTTGCCTACTAGGCCAGGGTAAAGTGATGACAATATAGAAATAGTCCTGTGTTCCCTGGAATTTACAGTGTGGTTGGGAAGACACCAGACGAGCCAGCAGATACAGAACTAAGACAGGGCACAGCACGTTAAAGCCAGGCCCACAGCATGAGAAGGAGCCGGCCTGCAAACAGCAGGGAAGGACACTCCAGGCAGAGGCAGGAAGGCAGTTGGAGCCACAAGTGACAGGGCAGGAGGGGTGGAGAGGCAGATGGGGCAAGAGGCTGGGCAAAGGACACAGAATTCAAGGAGCCTGGCTGTGTGGCCAGTGTCTGCTGCAGTGGCCACATGAGCGGCCAACTCTTACAGACCAGGCAGTTCCCTATGGGATTTATGGTGTTGCTCATCTAACCCTCTCCCCAATCCTCAGAGACAGGTTCTGTTCCTGTGCCTGGTGTACAGGGGAGATGATGGTGATGGGGTATTCTCAATGCTGCACTGTGTGGCCTCCCAGGGACTCCTAGTCCCTGTGGCTGTCATAGCCCAGATGAGAGGTAAGGATGGACAGAAGTAGACTGACTCCAGAAAGAGAGAGAGAGAGAGAGGGCGAGGGAGAGAGGGAGAGGGAGGGAGGGAGGGAGGGAGGGAGAGAGAGAGAGAGAGAAGGCGAAGGAGAGAGAGAGAGAGAGAGAGAGAGAGAGAGAAGAGAGTGTGAGAGAGAGGGAGAGAGGGAGAGAGGGAGAGGGAGGGGGAGAGAGAGAGAGAGAGAGGTGAGATAGCTATGACTCACATCTCATATTGGATTTGACATGTAGGGAAGAAGTGGCAGATACCACATTTTGGTCCTGAGAAACTGGTGGTTACTGGTGTACTGGCTGGGCCCAGCACAAGCTGTCTGGAAGACAAGTGTTCTGAATAAGTGACCTGAGGAGGCTGGTGTAGCTAGCCTTCCGGTCTTACCTAGATTACTGTCTATCTTCTGGTGATAGGCTCGAAGGTGTGGGTTCTTTGGGTAAGCCTCAGTACTCGCAGCAGGACCAGCCCCTCCAGGGATGGAGTCTGAGTTTGGAAAGAAACACCAGGAGAACGGTTAACTAACATGTCTTGAAATACTGCTTCACAAAATTAATCTTTTTTTTTTTTTAAGATTATTTGAGAGAGAGAGCATGCGAGAACAAGTGGGGGAGAGGCAGAGAGGAGAGACAGAATCCCAAGTGGATTCCGCGCCATCCACATAAAACATGATGTGGGGGTTGAACTCATGAACTGTGAGATGATGACTTGAGCCGAGATCAAGAATCGGATGCTTAACTGACTGCGCCACCCAGGAGCCCCACAAAATTAATCCTAATCTGGAAAACGGGCAGAAGGGATGAGGTCACCCAAAGAGGTGAGTGTGGGGATGGATAAGGTGCATGAGGGAGGAGCACTGGGCAGGCTTGTGGGGCAGGGAGAGGAGCCTGGCGGGGGGCAGCCCTTTTGGAGATCAAAGACCCTCAACCTACAGTTACCTGGTTAGACAGACCCTGGACACGAGCTGGGGAAAGGAACAGAGACTCATACAAGTAATGAGACATCAGTAGAACTACAACAATGCAAAACTACTTGGGGTTGTGAACAAGGTCTACAAGACGAGGTTTAAAACTCAAAATAGCAGGGTGCCTGGGTGGTTCAGTCGGTTAAGTGTCGGCCTTCACAGCTCAGGTCATGATCTCATGGTTCGTGAGTTCGAGCCCCACATCAGGCTCTCTGCTGTATGCACAGAGCCCACTTCAGATCCTCCATAACCCCCTCTTTCTAGCCCTTCCCTGCTTGTGCACACACTCTTTCTCTATCAAAATAAATAAATAAATAAAAACTTAAAAAAAAAACTTTAATTAAAAAAATCAAAATAGCTATGTTGTACAAATGGGATTGTGGATGACTTCTCTTCCTGAAATGTATTTCTATGCTGTCTTTTCACTTCAAATAAAACAAGCAAAAAGAAATGTCAATAATGCACATTTGCCCCAAATCTTCCTTGAACTGCAGTTTCTGAATGCACACAGAAAAGCCCTATTATCCCAGTTTATATCTTCTGGGGAAACTTCTCTTTCTAGACTTAGTGTATTTCCTCTAGCACAATCTACTGATATGCATGGTATCCTTTTTTTCTTTTTGACTCTTAGGTTACTACACACAATACAAATTAAAACTCCCTTTAATGCCTTAAAATTTTGTCTTTTGGGTGCAGGGTTCCTTTTCTACTTCTTCAGGGTATATTAAGCTTGGACTTTCCGTGGGCCTTACACATTTTAGTTTTTTTTTTCTCTCATGTCTCCCATGGCTTTTGCCTTTCCACACTGAACTGTGTTGATGTCCATCTTTCCTGACCCCCAAGCTCTGCTTTCATCAGGCTTCTTCTTAGCTGTGTCAACCAAGAGTAGTGGGTTCCGGAGTGTCCACCATGAGCCCTGCTTTCCTTGAAGGTAGCACAGGAAGCATCTGGTTTCTAGCATGCTCCAATGCGCCTGGACTTCTAAGGGTCCACAGGGACTCCCAGGAGGCCTAAATTCCTTTCCAGATAAGGGGTATTGTGTTTCTGGGACTATCATGTGATAACAAGGCACTAGGACATCAAATACAATCGACCTTGCACGCCTGTTCATGCTGCTGCTTCTCCGCCCACTTGGGCTTAGGAGCTACACGAGTCTCCCTGTGTTGAGCAACAACTACCACAGACTTATCCTTCAGTTCTGGGAGTCAGAAGTCCAGTAATGGGTCATACTGGGCTATAACTGAGGTGTCAACAGATTTGTGCTCCTCCTGGAAGCTCTTGGGGAAAATGTGATTCTTAGCCTTTTCCAGCTTCTAGAGGTTGCCTGCATTCATTAGCAGCTGGTCCCTCCCTGCATTTTCTGAGCTAGCAGCCAAGCATCTTCCAGTTTTTGACAATCTCTCCTCTGCCTCCCTTTCCACTTATAAAGGGCCTTTGTGATTACACTGGGCCCAGCCGGTTAACTCAGGAATAATTTCCTGTCTCAAGATCAGCTGATTAGCAACTGTAATTCCTTTTTTGTCATATAACCAGATATATTCATTGGGTGTGGAGACTGGGACATGGGCATCTTTGGGGGGCTATTCCCCTTACCACAGGGGCTTTCTTACAGTTTTTTTGTCTCTGCTGGAAGAGCTTGGAGCTACACAGGGTAGGAACTAATGGTGGGCAGGCTCATTTTCAAGGGACACAGGCCCCTACTTCCTTATTTCACCCTCCACAGAGTGAGGGATGAGCCATGCCTTAACACACACTTCCAGCCCCCTGGGAGTGGCACTGGGTCCCTAACAACTTTTACCCATGACAGCAGCTGGGGTTTCTGCTGTCCCCAATCCACCAGGACCAACACTAAATCCAGAGGTCTCCCCACAAAATCCAAGTGTGGCCAAGCACAGGTCCCCACTGACCTGAATCATTCAGCTTCCTGAGGTTTGGGTGGCTGGCCTGGTACTGTGCCTCCTGTTCCTTACTGGTACTTATGGCTTCTTTCAATCTTTGGATAAAAGTCAAGAAAAGAGAAAACTTAGAGAAAATACCTATGACAGTGTAGTTAGTCTTTTCAAGCAATGCCTGTGGGTAAAAAGCAAATGCCGCCTCTGACCAAAGCAGGGATATTCATCAGCAGCTCCTGGCAGTCCTGCCAGCATCACAGCGAGCTTTTGAGACACCTGCTTTAGAAGAACGGCATCTGGTTAGGTGGCCCTCACTCAGGAAAATGAGAATCCCAGGACCAGGGGGAAGAGAAGCACACGAAAAGACCAAATGGATATCTTCAGACTAGGGGTCAGCAAACCGTGACCCATGGGCCAAATCTGGCCCACCACCTGTTTTTGCACAGCCACTGACAGAGAGCAGCCTTTATAGATGACCACTGGCAATGGATTATATGACAGAGAACACTAACTTTGAACCTCCATCAATAATTTCATTCTCCCCATTAGATCTGTTATAAAGAATCGTACTCAATTATTATTTTCATTTTTTGAATTCTGTCACTAAAAAAATTTTTTTTGTTATATAAATCCCTACAAAATATCTTTGATTTTGCTTCCTGGCCCGCAAAGCTCAGTCTACCAACTCCTGCTACAGATAGGGACTTCTCTTGGTATGTTGGAGATCCTCACACTATGCCTGACACCCTGCTGAAACCCTGCAGGCATGACAGGGACTCTCCCTCCCCTAAACCTGAGCCTCCTGCATAGTCTGCTCTTCTCTACCCTGCTGACCGGCAGCCTGGCCGCTTCATCAGCCGTGCTGGGAACCAACCATTCTGCACGTAGGCCCTTTCTCTGTACAGCTCCACTCCCAGCAAGCCATGCAAACATCTTCTGGATCCCCTAGAGATCCCCCAAATCTGGCCCCTCCTTCTGGCTTGTCTCTTTATCCTTATATGGATGAGCCTCCCACCTTTCCAATCCTTATCCAAAGATGCCGGGCATCTTTCTGACATAGCCTGCATGAACCTTTCTGGTGAAAGTCTTTAATGGCTCCCCACCAGAGCAAGCCTGGACCTCATCGGGCTAAAGGCTCTGTAGGTGCCCAGTGCTTCAGCAACGTACAGAACAGAGCAGAGCCTCCTGAAATCTGAGGATTTCATTACTCAGAAGCAGTGACTGGAGGTCTAGAACACACAGCTGGTTTCTATAAGCACAATTGTGAGCCCCATGTATGGCCAGGCCAGTGCAAGTGGGAGGTGTTTGCAGCTGAGCCCACCTGGCTACTGCCAGCCTATATACCGCAAAGCTGACTTCTTTCCTATGTACTCATATATACATGGTAGTAACACTTAAATGATCAAAACTTGGCTTCTTTGTGAAAAATGGCTCCTCGCACAAAAGCCAATTCTAGGGATAGTGACAGAAATGGTAAGGAAGAGAAGAAAGAAGTCTAAAAAGAGTGGTGGCTCTTGGTTAGAAACCAAGTCTTAAATAAACTAGAGTTTTACATTTAGGGAGTGGTTAAATCTATGATCTGAACGGACCTCCCCAGGAGCTTTAAATGGAAATGGGAAGCAGTAGCTTATGAAGCTTTATCAGCAAGAACAAAAATGGCTTAACGAAAAACAAATACAACTTAGAAACCAAAGGGTTTGGGTGATAAGGATATACACAGGAAAACAAGTGACTTGACAGAAGTCTGAAGAGAAGAAAGTTCTTTTGAAAGCTTTCATATGAGAATATCCCTGCATTTATGGAATAGGGGTTTTTTGACAGAATCACAGATTTAACTTATTTTATAGAAACAATTACACATTATAGTGATTTTTGCAAAGTTAGGGGTGTAGGAGCTCATGGATACCTTTGCAGCCCAGGCTTCAATGTCAAGAGCCTGCTGGGCTCCCGCTCTAGAAACAGCCAATATCATCCCTCATCCCAGCTTCTCTTGTGCTTAGACTGTCATGTGTCTGCCACTTTCCCCTCCTTTAACTGGCAAGCTCCCATGCAATCCTGAGTCCATGTAAAAGGTTGGTGCCTCAGTTCCCAGGGCCAAGCCCCCCTCCTGTGGGTCTCCACTGCATCACTGATCACCTGCCTCCTCTGCACCTTCCAACAGACTGACCTCTCTCCTGCAGCTTTGCCTTCTAGGACAGGCACTGGCCTGCAAAGCATGAGTGCTTGGCACCCATGAAGGAAGGAATCCGTGTAAGGCCACTGGATCAGCCTCTCCAACAAAGCTGCATGGATACCTTCAATGCACATTTGGGGAGCAGGTGAACTAGAGTCAGTCGCTTCATTTAAGAGATTTCCTTTCCTGCATTTACTAAAGAATGGCAAGAACGCAACAGTTGACTAGAGCTGATCTCTGGACAGAAGGCCAGATGTGGCAGGTGACATCAGGCACTCAGAGGCTCACCTCCCTGAAGTAACTCTGGCTGCTTCACTACTGGGACATCTCTGTCAGGAAGGCCTCCAGTTTTCAAGATGCTCCCCGCAAAAGTTAAGTTGCCTTAGGAGCCCCAGGACTTTAAAGGCTTTTATGGCGTGACTAGGGCCAGGTGGGTGGATGCGGGGGTGGGGCACAAGTCCTAAGAAGCCTTTGGGAAGTGGCATGTGGGACACAGGAAAGCACCAATCACAAACCTGTCAGCTTCCCACTTCTCCCAGGGCTGGCTCTGCTGCTGAGCTCATGTGAGGTACAGAGGTCTTAGTCCAAAGCAGACATTTAAACTTCCTACGTAACACAGAAACTCAAAAAGGAGGGCACAAAACATCGTTCTGATTTGTGTACTGCAAACCAAACCAAACCCAAAAAAAAAAACCATTAAAAAAAAAAAAACACAAATAAAAAACGCCAGAAACTATGCCAGTTGGTGGAAAAAAAGTGACAGAGATTTGAAATTAGGGTCAACCTGGAAAATTGGGGATGGGTGGGGATTATAACTGAACCACAAACAAACCCTCATGACCTTGGCTAGTGTATCCACAGGAAACAGCCTCTGGGGCCCCCACCAATCACCTTCTCCATAAGTCCCAACAACTCGCCTGCCTGGTCTTTCTGCTACAACCCCCACCCCCATTCCTTCACCCGCATTTATTTCCCCCCAGCGCTACTGTGAGCTGGAAATAGTTTCCTAATTTCTTCTCTACCATACCTATGTCCTAATCTGGGTGGTGGTTACATAGATATACATACAGGTAAACAGTGACCTGTTTAGTGGAAGTGTAAACACACTTAAGATGTGTGTATTGTACTGTACATCAGGTATACATTTTTTAAAACATTTTATTTTTGAGAGAGGGAGAGAGAAGGAGAGAATGAGCGGGGGAGGGGCAGAGAGAGAGGGAGACAAATTATCCAAAGCAGGCTCTGAGCTGACAGCAGAGTCAGATGTGGGGATCGAACTCACAAACCTCGAGATCATGACCTGAGCTGAAATCAGACACTAAACTGACTGAGTCACCTAGGTGCCGCAGGTATGCATTTTTTTTTTTTTAAAGTTTATTATTTTGAGAGACAGTGCAAGTGGGGGAGGAGGAGGGATGGAGGAAGAGGGGGAGGGAGGGAGAGAGACACAGAGAGAAGAGAGAAACAGAGAGAGACAGAGACAGAGAGAGAGAGAATCCTAAGTAGGTTCCTCACGGTCAGTGCAGAGCCTGACGTGGGGTTTGAACTCATGAATTGCCAGATCATGATCTGAGCCTAAGTCAGATGCTTAACCAGCTAAGCCATCCAACTTACTCTTTTTTTTTTTTTAATTTTTTTTTCAACGTTTTTATTTTATTTTTGGGACAGAGAGAGACAGAGCATGAACGGGGGAGGGGCAGAGAGAGAGGGAGACACAGAATCAGAAACAGGCTCCAGGCTCCGAGCCATCAGCCCAGAGCCTGACGCGGGGCTCGAACTCCTGGACTGCGAGATCGTGACCTGGCTGAAGTCGGACGCTTAACCGACTGTGCCACCCAGGCGCACCCCAACTTACTCTTAAGTAAGAGTTGGACAACTCTTGACTTCGGCTCAGATAATGATCTCGCGGTTCATTAAGTTCAAGCCCTGCACTGGGCTCTGCGCTGACAGTGTGGAGACTGCTTGAGATTCTCCCTGCCTCTCTCTCTGCTTCTCCCCTGCTTGCACTCTCCTTCTCTCTCTCTCAAAACAAATAAACTTAAAAAAAATTTATCTTAAAAAATCGCTCTGTATTCCAGATTAAAAAAAAATTTTTTTTAATTTATTTTAGAGAGAGTGCCAGAGCTGAGAAGGGGGCAGAGGGAGAGAGAATCTTAAGTAGGCTCCACGTTCAGTACTGACCCTGACATGGGGCTCGATCCCGTGACCCTGGGATCATGACCTGAGCTGAAATCAAGAGTAGGACACTCAACTGACTGAGCCACCCAGGCGCTCCTGTATTCCAGATTTGAAAGATAAACAGAGAGACATGGATATGAAACCTGTACATTAATGTTACATCAAACGTTTCTCTGGGTTAAATGGAAATAGGGTACACAACCAAATGAACACTGTAATTGCCACTATGAAAACACTGAAGAAGGGAAAAACAAAGTTTTGGGGTTTCATGCTATAGCAGGTAAGGTACAGATTTTTCTATAATGACTATATTGTTCTATAATAAAAAGTAGATACAATGGTCTGAGAAATGAATAGTAGTAATCTATGTCAATAGAAACTTGACTCTTAACTTCATACGTGTGATATTTAAATACCTGCCAAAATCTTATGTATGATTTATTATACCTCTAACTGAAAATTTTGAGAAAAATAATTTCTAATTTTAAAATAAAAATTAATGGTGGGGTGCCCGGGTGGCACAGTCAGTTAAGCACCAAGTTTGGCTCAGGTCATGATCTCACTGTTCATGAGTTCAAGCCCTGTATTGGGCTCTGCACTGATAGCCTAGAGCCTGGAGCCTGCTTCAGATCCTGTGTCTGTCTGTCTGTCTGTGTCTCTCTCTCTCTCCCTGCCCCTCCCCTGCTCGCACTCGGTCTCTTAAAATAAACATTAAAAAAAAAAAATAAAATAAAATAAAATAAAATAAAATAAAATAAAATAAAATAAAACAAAAATTAATGGCCAGACTGAATTAGATACGGAAATGTTAAATATAAAGACTTTTTTTATTTTGAGAGAGAGAGAAAGAGAGAGAGACAGAGAGGGGCAGAGGGAGAGACAAAATCCTAAGCAGGCACTGTATTGTCAGCACTGAGCCCAAAGTGGGGCTTGATCTCACAATCTGTGAGATCACGACCTGAGCTGAAATCGAGTCAGATGCTTAACCAACTGAGCCACCCAGGCGCCTCTAAAGACTTTTTAAGGTACACCTGGCTGGCTTAGTCGAAAGAGCATGTGACTCTTGATCTCGGGGTTGTGAGTTCAAGCCCCATGTTGGGGATAGAGATTACTTAAAAATAAAATCTTAAAACAAAAAAAAATTCTGGAGTGCCTGGCTGAGTCGGTAGATGTGTGGCTCTTGATCTCAGGATACTGAGTTCAAGCCCCATGTTAGGTATGGAGCCTACTTAAAAAAAAAAAAAAAAAAAAAAAAAGACTTTATAAACAATTTAAAAAATTCTGTGAAATGAATCACATTTATACTGATTAAGCTTTTTGAGGTGAACATTCTTTCGACTTATAATTACTGGAGCAGAAATTTAATTTTATTGGAGACCCAGTTTATGCAGACCGGATGTCAATCAAATGAACATAATCAGAAGCCCTAGAGAAATGTTTGTTTCAAAATGTGTGAAGAAAGGGGCACCTGAGTGGCTCAGTTGGTTAAGCAGCCAACTTCGGCTTGGGTCATGTTCTCACAGTCCATCAGTTTGAGCCCAGCTTTGGGATCTGTGCTCACAGCTCAGAGCCTGGAGCCTGCTTCAGATTCTGTGTCTTCTTCTCTCTCTGCTCCTCCCCTGCATGTGCTCTCTCTCTCTCAAAAAGAAATAAACTTAAAAAAATTCAAAGTGTGTGAAGACAAATCCCTCACAATTGGTAACTTACCAAGACCTTGGATCCCTTTAAGGCACTAGAAGTGGGTTGGAAATCTTGACTATTTGCACTAAACCCCACTTTCAGCTGCTTCATATCGGGATGGCTAAAGATCCACTCACCTGCTACTGGCCTGGGGGGTGAGGGGTCCATTCTGCTCTGGTGGTGTCTCTGTTGGTTTGGATTTGAAGTAATTGACAAGCCCCCCAAACATGCTCTTAATGCTGTTAATGTGCTTCTGGCTGGTCTTCAAATCTTGATCCATCTTGTCCACCATCTTCTCTGTGCGTTCTAAGACGCCTCGCTGACGGACGAGCTCCTGGGGAAAAAAAGAGGTGATGGCATTATATTATACCATTTTGTAATTTTCCCGTCTCTGCAGAGGACCACACACAGCAGGTTTGTCATAAACCCTCAGTGAGCACATATAGGCACAGACGCGGTCATCTGTGAAGAGCACGTTATCCTTTCCGACAACACGTTCCTTTTTCTGCCCTTCCCTGTCCTGCCTCTATCTGCTTTCTTTCATATTTGCTCTTGAGTTCTTTTTCCCTCCTGCCCATATAATGCTGGCTCACAGGACCATGTTAACATGGATGAAGGGTGCCGGCAGGGGCCAGAGTGCAGGGCCTGGACGGGCAGCACACTTTCTAGCCCTCCCCCTTTCCTGGCCCCCATAACCCTGTAACTTTACAGGCTTTGACCTGGCCCTGCCATTGGCCTATGGCTCTTATACTCCCCCTTTTCACATATGGGATTTCTACTGGGACACTGGAGTCACCTGGCCCTGGCCATGTCTTAAAATTATTTCACAGGCTAGGTTCTGGGTCCTTTCTGGGCCCTGTTATTATCTGATTCCAACTCATCCATAGTTTCAGCTTCAAAACTTAAAACAAATGTGACTCTGTCCCAGGGCCTTTTACATGCTACTTTCTTTCCCTGTAATAGGTCTTCATCCAGATACTGGTATGGCTCTATTCATTTAATTCAGGTCTCTGCTCAGAGGCCATTCCTCAGAGAAGTTTCCCTGAGCATCTTCTCTAAAGTAGAACTTCTATCCTCAACCCACCTCTCTACACCCTCAACCTACCTTAGTTTTCTTTACAGCATGCAAGCTCCATGAGACAGGGACCCACTTTTTCACTGGGTCCCCAATGTCTCACCCAGAGCAGCAGCTTGCTGCAGGACTGCCAAATGGATAAGTGAATGACACTCTGTGGCCACAGGGAGAGCCTGGACCATATTCCTCAAGAGCTGAAATGATTCTGGTGGTGGATGTGAACTCACCACCTCAGCAACACTAACACCTTCCTTTCTTTGTGCCAAACTTGCTTTGGCCTCTATTTCAGGCCATTCCAGCCATGTTTTCTCTGTGATCTGCCTTTCCAGCCAGAAGACTCTCAAACTTTCCCTGTTTTATTTACTTCCTGAGGCAGCCCCTGCCCTCTTTTAACCCTGCATCTGCTGTGGTTCAGCAGTTATATTAGCTATGGCAGGTAATCCTAAGAAATTTCTCTCTTAATACCTAAAAACAGAGTCCTGAGCAAATTTTTTTTAACATTTATTCATTTTTGATAGACAGAGTGGGGAGTGGGAGAGGGGCAGAGACAGAGGGAGACACACAATCCAAAGCAGGCTGCAGGCTCTGAGCTGTCAGCACAGAACCCAATGCAGGGCTCAAACCCATGAACCATGAGATCATGAACTGAGCCAAAGTTGGACGCTTAACCGACTGAGCCATGCAGGCAGTTGGAACTGAACTCCTGTTGGAAATAAACATGTAACTTCTAAGCTTTAGGCAGTTGGAACTGAACTCTTGTTGGAAATAAACTTATAACTTCTAAGCTTTACAGCTTTGAACATTTATTTTTCACCAGCTCATGAAACATGTCTGAAGAAACCATCAGATTTTTTTTTAAGCAAAAGGAAAACTCTTTTCTGGACTGTGGTCAAATCTCATGAGGGCTCATTTTTAGAAAGAATAAAAAACAACAAAAAACAAAAAACCCCCAGAGCAGCTAATTTATCTAGAGTCTCTCCTTCTTCCAACACCTCAGTATTGTTAGCTTCTGTCCGTTCTTTTTTTTTATTTACCTTGAGAGAGGGAGAGAGTGAGCAGGGGGGCAGAGAGAAGGAGAGAGAGAATCCCAAGCAGGCTCTGAGCCATCAGCACAGAGTCCAATGTGGGGCTCAAATTCATGTGAGATCCTGACCTGAGCCAAAACCAAGTATCAGATACTTGACTACCACCCAGGTGCCCCAACTTCTGTCCATTCTAAGGTAAGTCTTTTCTGGAATAAGGCAGAGATGTAAATTAGGATAGAAATGGTTTTCTCAAGCATTCACAGGTTTTTTGAATTGATGTATTGCTCATAGTCCAGTCCCACTAGCCTATTTTTCCCACTGCAGAAGATAAAGCATGTGCCAGGAGGTGGCCTGGCAACTGGGGGTGGGAGTGCTGGTCAGGACTCTGTTGTACTAGGAGGCAGGTCCTTGGCCTCCCTGACAGTGAGGTCTCTTGTGGTGGCTCATCTCACCAACCACTTGCCCTCTCGCCTCAGCCTCCCGACCTCAATTTGGAGAGTGGCAGCAGTGACCAATAGCTGACAAAATCTTCCCCAGTTCACAGTGAGACCTTATTTCCTTCTGTTCACAACTGACACAGTCTCTCAAAAACTCTGAGTCTGTGCCACTGTGCTGACTTGGTAAGGAAACCAAATGTCTTACTTAGATGTTATGATCGAAGTGAAGAGAAATCCATGAGGTGGCCTGTCTTGCTGTGAGGCTGGAAGGCCAGTGAAGTGAGAGCTATTCTGGTCTCTGGAAGTGTCTGTGAACTGGAAGCTGGTGTTCACCAAAGGTGATCTTCTGATCAGGAGGCCACGAGAGGAGGAACTTCTGCTAAACTCCTCCTGAGGCCGAGGAAAGGACCAGGCTCCAAGTGCTTATGACCTAGTTCTAACTAAAGAGAAAGAAGGGCTTGGCAGAGCAATATCAGGAATGCCAGGACAGAAAGGATGAGCTAGGTAGACCCTGCACCAGCCATTATGAAGGCAGGCCTCAAACACTCCAGTCTCCAGACATCCTCCTATCCCCTAAAAGGGGGGCCATGTCCTATCATCATTGCTCCCTTTGAGAATGGAGGTCATCAAGAGACAAGGGTGGCTATCGGGGGGAGGGGACGGAGCTTAAGAGAATGGCCTCAGTGTAAAGGGTATGCATGCAAAGCTCAGATGTCAGCATTACAGGCGATCCACCCTCCTCCCCAGCCCTGAGCTCCAATAGGAGTTTTCTTTTTTTATTAATTTATTTTTAAATTTATATCCAAGTTGGTTAGCATATAGTGCAACAATGATTTCAGAAGTAGATTCCAATGATTCATCCCCTATGCAAAATACCCAGTGCTCATCCCAACAAGTGTCTTCCTTAATGCCCCTTACCCATTTAACCCATTCCTCTTCCCAGAACCCCTCCAGCAACCCTCAGTTTGTTTTCTGTATTTAAGAGTCTCTTATGGGGCGCCTGGGTGGCTCAGTCGGTTAAGCGGCCGACTTCGGCCCAGGTCATGATCTCGCGGTCCGTGAGTTCGAGCCCCGCGTCGGGCTCTGTGCTGACAGCTCAGAGCCTGGAGCCTGTTTCAGATTCTATGTCTCCCTCTCTCTGACCCTCCCCCGTTCATGCTTTCTCTCTCTCTGTCTCAAAAATAAAATAAACATTAAAAAAAAAAAAAAAAAAGGGGGCGCCTGGGTGGCGCAGTCGGTTGGGCGTCCGACTTCAGCCAGGTCACGATCTCGCAGTCCGGGAGTTCGAGCTCCGCGTCAGGCTCTGGGCTGATGGCTCAGAGCCTGGAGCCTGTTTCCGATTCTGTGTCTCCCTCTCTCTCTGCCCCTCCCCCGTTCATGCTCTGTCTGTCTCTGTCACAGAAATGAATAAACGTTGAAAAAAAAAAATTAAAAAAAAAAAAAAAGAGTCTCTTATGTTTTGTCATCCTCCCTGTTTTTATATTATTTTTGTTTCCCTTCCCTTATGTTCATCTGTTTTGTATCTTAAATTCCTCATATGAGTGAAGTCATATGATACCTGTCTTTCTCTGACTAATTTCGCTTAGCATAATAGTCTCCAGTTCCATCCACGTAGTTGCAAATGGCAAGATTTCATTCTTTTTGATTACTGAGTAATACTCCATTGTATATATATACCACATCTTCTTTAACCATTCATCCATCGATGGACATTTGGGCTCTTTCCATATTTTGGCTATTGTCAGCAGCACTGCTATAAACATTGGGGTGAGTGTGCCCCTTTGAAACAGCACACCTGTATCCCTCGAATAAATACCTAGTAGTGCAATTGCTGGATCGTAGGGTAGTTCTATTTTTAATTTTTTGAGGAACTTCCGTACTGTTTTTCCAGAGTGGCTGCACCAGTTTGCATTCCCAACCAAAAGGAGTTTTTTAAAGTTAAACTAGAAAAAGAAAATGGTCAGAGAAAAGATCTGGTTGGGCCAATGGTACTATGCTGAGGGACAGCACAGAGACAGGGGATGTCTCAATTTCCCCTTTGGTTTGTGGCTCTTGTCAAACAGGGATTCCTGATACAGCAAGAGGAAGCAAAAGACAGCTGAAGACCCTGTGAGGGCATACTCTGTCCTATATGAGGCAACTTCTTGCCAGATGGGTTATGTCCCAACTGTGAGGGTGTGAACACGTCACACAATCCTTGCTGATAGAAAACACACACAGACAGGGGTCCTGCAAGATATCCACCAACAGATATTACTCTCTGCCAGCCACAGTTCCAGGTGCTAGGGATTCAGGGGTGAACTAATCAGCCCCAGATCTCTGCCCTGACAGAGCTTACAGTCTTGGTGGAGGGCACAAAGAGTCAAGTTCAATTTGACTTTTCATTGGTTGACGACACTGCAGTGCTGAGAATCCAGAGAAAGCAAGCTTACAGTCTCTCCGGGTAGGCAAAAAGAAAGCTATCCTACACACACATGATGGCCGCTCTGCCAGGGTAGGCCCCTCACAGTGACTCCTTGCCTGACTTAAGGGGGGGGGGGGGTGGGTGGTTAGGGAGGCTCCCTGATGAAGTGACATTGAAGGGGAAACTGAAAGTTGAAGTTAGGGAGGCAAAGGGTTGGGATGTGGCAAGAGATTCTGGGCAGTGGGGAAGCCCAGAGCAGCAGGGCCAGCTGGGGGAGCTGAGAGAGGAAGAGAAATGTGAGCATGAGGTGAGGGAGTAGGAGGGATGCCAGGCAGGACCCAGCAGGCATCACAGAGGGCAGCAGTGACCACTAGATCCCAACTGCAATTCACAGCTGATGCATCTCATAAGGTCAGTCAGGTCTAGTTGTCCTCCTGACCAGGTCAGGTCCTGAGGTTCTGAGGGAAAATATCAGTACTAAGGTCCTTGTATTGAACTTGTAATTAAACTCTGGTATCGAGGGGCAGCTGGGTAGCTTAGTTGGTTGAACGTCCAACTCCTCATTTTGGCTCAGATCACGATCTCATGGTTCATGAGACTGAGCCCTGCATTGGGTTCTGTGCTGACAGTGTAGAGCCTGCTTGGAATTCTCTCTCTCTGCCCCTCCCTCACCTCTCTCTCAAAATAAATAAATAAACTTAAAAAAAAAAAAACAACCAACAACTCAGGGGGCACCTGGGTGGCTCAGTCAGTTGAGCATCCAACTTCAGCTCAGGTCATGATCTTGCGGTTCATGAGATCGAGCCCCACACCAGGTTCTCTGCTGTCAACACAAAGCCCACTTTGGCTACTCAGTCCCCCTCTCTCTGCCCCTCCCCCACCTTGAAAATAAATAAACATTAAAAAAAGAAAAAATAAACTCAGATATTGAATGATAAGTAGGTGGAAATCAATCTGGAATCAGTAAGCTGAATCTAGAAACTTGAAATTCATCTCCATTATGTCACTTCCTTCCCAGTGGAACACACACATACACAAGAGCTGGTGGGGACACATGAGCATGGAACATGCTCAAAGTGGGGCCCCGTCTTACTGCAGTACTATAGAGTGGATATGAAAACACAAACCTAGTCTTAGATTGCATGAAAATCCAAGGGCAAAGGTGGAGACGCTGGTGCTCCCCACCGCATGTGTGCAGGCTGACTGGGGGCCCACACTAAAGGACTAACTCAGCAGGCCTGCGCTGTCTACATCCTGCATGTTCTAAAGAAAGGCCTTGCCTGGCTCCCTGCCCTTAGATTGCCCCAATAAAAGTATCTTTATTTACCTGAGTCCTTAGGGTAGGCCAAATAGTTTATGCTAACAATGTGATTTATGATGGGGGCTTTCAGCCACATGCTTGACCTCTGGAGGGGTTAAACACTCAGGTCTGCCAGTCAGGCAAGTGGTCAGCCATGCCTACATGGTTGTGTGATGGCCTACCAAACACCACTTCCATTCCATTGATGTTACTGCGCCAGCCTTCAGGCTCTGGTCTAACATTTATTGCTGGACTCCCCTGAAATGAGATCCCAGGTTTCACAAAACTACACAGGAGCATGCTCAGCTGCCAGAGGGAACAAGGAACACCCTGGGCAGGCATGTCTCCACAGGCTTGCCCAAAGGTGCAAACAACCCAAATGGCTATCACTAGGGGACTGGCTACATAAATACAAGTCATTCATTCAGTAGAATATGAAACAGCTATTTGAAAAAAAAAAAAGAGCAGTGCATTATAGATAGCTGGGGAATAACCTCCAAGCCTATTAAGAAACACACAGACTAAAATATACAGAATGTGTCTGCTTAAGTCAAAATTATTAAAAAAAAAAAAGTGGGGTGCCTGGGTGGCTCAGTCGGTTGAGCATCTGACTTTTGGTTTTAGTTCAGGTCATGATCTCACAGTTGGTGAGTCCGAGCCTTACATCGGGCTCTGTGCTGACAGTGTGGAGCCTGCCTTGGATTCTCTCTCCCTCTCCCTCTCCCTCTCTGCCCCTCCCACATCTCTCTCAAAGTAAGTAAGTAAGTAAGTAAGTAAGTAAGTAAATAAATAAATAAATAAATAAATGGAAAGGACTATAGATATGTCTCTATAGAGAGAATACCTCCACAAGGACACTGACGGAATTGATAGTAACTGGTGGCTGTGGGGGCAGAGGAGTCGGAGGAAACTTCAGTCCTCTGTGTGTTCTAAATTTTAAACTATGTCACTAGATATTGCTTCATAATAGCTAAACCATAGATAAAGAAAAGAATAAATAAATTATGCCTGCAACACAGAAGAATTGCTGAGTGGCCTACGAGCCTCTCTATGGTTCTGGACTGTGCCTACCAGGCCAGTTGAGTACAACCTGCTCTGCTCTAATTCTGGCCCCTGGTGGTCATGACCTGTGGCTAGACTCCTTGTGAGAAACAAACCTTGTCAGGTTTCATAGGAGGAGGGCAGCTCTCCTTCTCTAGAGCTGACCAGACTCAGTAATTTTCCTACTTCAGCCAACCTGGGATGATGTCTTCCCAACCTGATATTTGCAAACTCTTAATCCTCTATAAGAACCTATCATGTTTTGGCATGGCTCAGCACAGGGGCTCTATGTTGGGAGGTTAGCAGGTGACTTGGGTCGGCTGGGAGCCACAGTGTACACTCAGTGGCAGGAAGAGCTTACCAGCCCCAGCTCCATTCCCATTCTGACTGGAATCAAAGAGTGATTCAAAGGCAGTCTGGAGAGTACAGAGTGGGGTGGGGAGGGGGGAGCTGACCATTCCAGCCTCCCAAGGCCTCTGATAATTAAGAACTGACTCAATCCTGGAAAAATTCAGTGTCACTATACTGATGACAGTGCCTGTCTGTCACCTACCCAGTCATGATCATAATGTACCTCTCAGAGCAATGCCAACTTGGCTCAGTCCAAGCCTCACAAGCCTGAGGTGCCACTCTGCCTCTGTTCTCACAGTCCCCTTTACACAAAGAGAAGGACCTTTAGGGGCAGCATGGGGGGGGGGGGGGGGCGGTGTCACCACAATCCATGTGAAACCACTCATCTCTATTATGTTCGTGATTCTCCTTCCCTCTGAAGAAAAGACTTTCCTCTGACCATGAAGGCTCCTAGGCTGCCTCCTCTGGGCTCTTTCCTTGAATGCAACCTGTGCATCACTTCCCTACTGGAGCCCAGGAGCTTTGGTGGTGGGCTGGTGCCTTTGCATTGCTCCTCTCTGCCCTAGGAACATCCCCTCTTGCTCTTCTTTCCCCCCCTCCTCACTCCGGTCTAAATCGTAGTCTTAAATACCAGATTCAAGTTTATCCTTTGCCACGATTTGTTATCATTCTGATTTCCTATTTCATTTGTTCTCACCGTTTTCAGAGATGTCCCTTCACACAGTTCTTACTTGGCTTCCTTGGACCTGGGACCCGCAATTAAGTAATTCCTCTAGTAGGGCCCTAAGACCTTAGGCAATCTTCCCAAATCTTAGTCAACATTTTTCATTTAAACTCAAACACAGGAATCTAGTAGATAGGAGATATAAAAACTACACCTAAATTTCCTTAAGGAGACCAAAGACAGGAAGATGGGCCAATGAGAGATACTGTAATAGGGAGAAGCAGGGAAGGAAACTAACCAACAAAGTGGCAATGGAGAAATGACCCAGATGACTATTTGAGAAATTAATCAACATACCTCAAACTGCCCAACACTGTAAGTAATCAGGTCAGAATAAACTTTGCCAGAGAAAAGAGTCACAGAGACCCACAGAGGAAGACAACATTTTAGCTTCCAGCACTAAGTTTCAAAGCTACAACTGCTTAATGGGGTGCTTGGGTGGCTCAGTTGGTTGAATGACTGACTCTTGATTTTGGCTCAGGTCATGGGAAAAACAACAACAACAACAACAACTACAAATGCTTAAAATTAATCTCAGCTCATATACCAGTGATCTACTATTACATTTTTAAGAACTTAAAAAAACAAAAAAAAAAACAAAACAAAACCCAAATGCTCCAACAAAACCATTTCATTAGTAGGCTAAGGAGAAAATGCGGAGCCTAAGGAAGAACCATTCTCACTTAGGGTCCCTGAAATCTTCTATGGGTGGAAAGAAGAATTGACAAAGGTGAATTGGAGCAATGGACTGTCACAAACCATACACTACCTAGGGCATCTTCATCTGGATTTGGGAAGTAAAGGCAAGGCCCTAGACTCGACCAAACTTGGATTATGGCTTACTCAGCAATTGTCCAGACAGACATCATCATCTCTACTGGCAAAGTGGAGAAGTGGTCAGTGACAGGAAAGAACTCAAGTCCCATTTGCTGACGCTTCACACACCACGCACAATCTTCGCCCATTCTGGGTCACTCAGGGTCTCATGGGTCACTTCAGCCATTCAGGGATGGGTGGAGGGCAGGAAATTATATAAAAGAAACAGAAAATCCATTTCCTTAACCCGAGCTCTGCTAATAACTATGGAAGATTACTGGGGGCAAACTGCCTCTTTCAAGCACTCAAGATACACACCTCTTTGCAAAGTGAACGTTTCTTGACCCCGTGTGACAATTCAGACTGGTAGGGCCGCCCAGCCCTGCCAAAGACTCACCTCGGAAGAGGCGACGCCTATCCTCTCGGACTCGTACATGAGGGACAGGGACCTGTTGGTGCTGGCGGCCGTGGCTTCGGCCCTGCGCATCACCTCCTGCCGCAGGTACTGCTGCCTGTCCGTGGGCGCGCCGAGTCCATCGGGGAGGTCATGGTCGTCCTTCCACGGGGAAGGCCGGGAGCCCTCATCCTCTGCGTCGTCGTCGAATGGATTGTAGCTTTTGGGGTAGGCCGACATGGTGCCGCCGCTCGTCTCGGTCTGGGCAGGAAAGGGAGGTGCGTGGCCAAGGCGAGGAACGGCTTTTGCAGGCCCGCAGGGGTCCAGGCCGCCCTCCCGAGGCCCTCGGGAAGCACCCACCGCTCTGCAGCCCCTAGTCTCCGCGGCCCGAGGTCCAGAGAAGTTCTACGCTCCTCCACCCCACGGTCGCGGAGCGAGCTCCTTCCGCCGGCCTTGCGAGGGAGGCCCCGCCTCCGGAGCTGACCATCTTGCCCGGCGGCTTGGGGGGGACCACGCCCTGTGTGCGCGACCTCAGCCTACCCCTCGGTTTGTCTCTCCCCTCCAGCGGTGGGATCACCCCACGGCCACGCCCCACCCAGTGTCGACAACAGAGGTCACGTGGCGGGGAAGCCGGATACCGCCGCGCCTGCGCCGTGAGTTCTGTCGCTCGCAGGCCGGTGCGGGAGGCCTGCCGGCACCGCTGCCGCGCGCGCGATGATGGCGGCGGCCGTGGCCCGGGGAGGAGGAGGCGGAGGAGGCGGAGGAGGCGGCGGCGGCGGCGGCGGCGGCGGCGGCAGCAGCAGCAGCAGCTCTGGCTCCGGCTCCGGCGCTTCACGGGGCTTCTATTTCAATACGGTCCTATCATTGGCCCGCTCCCTGGCGGTGCAGAGACCGGCATCGTTGGAGAAGGTAGCCTTGGCCGCCTGGGCCGCGAGCTGACAGGAGAAGCGGTTTAGGGTGGCGAAGCGAGGGGGCGGGGCGAGGGTCTATGGGAGATCGAGAGGGGGTCTCGAGCTTCCTGTGACTGGAGGGGATATGTGATGGGAGGGAGCCGGCGGGGTGAGGAGGCCCATGGGTCTGGTGAAGAGCGCTGGTGAAGAGAGGAGAGTGGAGGGACTTGGGCAGGGAGTGGGCTGGGCAGGTAGGGACGTTGCGGGTGGGTGGCGGACGAGGGACGTGAGCTACTGGCCAGGGTTTGGGGTTTGAGCCGAGGGGGCACCTTGTGACATCGCAGGGGCAGGGGCGGCAGGCAGTGAGAAGCAGTGGGAAGAGCAAACGACCAGGGTTAAAACCTGGGGCTCTGCTCCCGACTTCCTCTGCTTTTTATTCCGTGACCTTGGAGAGATTTCTTTCTCATAAAATGGAGTTGCTTTCACCTGCTTTCCCCACTTCACATCATTGTGAAGGGCAAGTGGAACGGTAAATCTGAAAGTGCTTTCTAAATCTGAAAGTGCTTTCTAAAATGCAAATCCGCGCATTGTTTTTCCGTGAAGTCTAGAGGGAGCGTTAGACTGGGTAAAAGATGGTGTGTGAAGAAGGGACAGTGGCCAGGAAGGGGTAATGAACTGTCATAGACAGAGAACTGAACCCAGGATTCCTTCAGAGGAGAAAGGACAACTTATGCTGGGGGTATCTTTTCCTTGGGAGAAAGGTGAAAGGCGACTCAAAGGTGTGGCTCAGATGTTGGAAGGAACAGAGATACCAGAGTCAGACCTGTTTGGTCCCCGCACTGTCACTGTTTGTCTTCTTGGGCTAGTTACTTCAATTCTCAGAGCCTGTTTCCTCATGTGTGAAATGAAGTGGTTCTTGAGGAGTAAATGAGTTCAAAGCATAAAGTGCCTGGGCAGAACAGGTGAACAGTAAATGTCAGCTTTCTTCCTCCCCTCTCCCCCATGGTGTGATGAGACTCATTAAAGTGTATTAGCACTGAAGGGATGGGATTCTTTTTTCACACATCTTCCTGGCAGATGGAAAGAGATCTGTTGTCTAAGAGTAGGGAGACTGGAGACCTGCCTGCTGCTGTTCAGAGTCGTTTTGTGGCTCTGGTGAGTGGTGAAGTTGAAATGCTGTGTTAGGCACTCTGTCATAGTGACCTACTCCTTCCTTGGCTTTGTGGGTTCTTAAACCTGATTTCTCACTTACCCGCAGGGTGAGCAGGTCCTGGGAGACTGATGCCAACCTGACTTCTGACTGAAGGAGGAATTCAATAAAATGGAAAGAATATGAGTTCTAGAGATAGGACTACCTGAATTTGAATCCTGTATCGTTTGCTTACATGAGTGTGACTCTGGGTAGGTCAGTTCCCCAGTATGATCCTTTGGTTTCTTTTCAAAATATAAGGACAGTATTAGCTAAGAGTATTATGAGGATCAACAAAATGACACAAATAAAGGCAGGCACATGGATACCTAATGATTAAGAACTGTTATCATTGGATGAGCCTGACTAATGGGCCACGGTGCTGGCTTATCAAATAAAATTCATGCCAGCTAGTCGCACATTCTCTTCTTGGTAGGAGGACCAAAAATCCTATCAGAAGTTTGCTTGCTGGACTTGAAGAAGAGAGAAGAGATTGCAGGGGAGTGGGTGATCTTTAAGAAGACAGTCCTGCAGGGGCGCCTGGGTGGCTCATCAGTTGAGCATCCGACCTGTTCAGGTTATGATCTTTAATGGCTCATGGTTTCGAGCCCCACATTGGGCTTTGCACTGGCAGCGTGAATCCTGCTCTGGATACTCTGTCTCTCTCTCTCTCTCTCTCTCTCTCTCTCTCTCAAAAAGAAATAAACATAAGAATCAAAAAAACCAAAAAAACAAAAAGCCCAGTCCTGCAGTTCTAGCAGGGGACCTATTCCCACTCAGTAATTCTGAGAAATGCACCTTAAGCTCAACTGGCCTTCTTCGGCCTTTTTGGATAATTACAAGAACATTCTGTAATTACAAGGCTGTTAGCTTTGTATCTTATAGTAACTGCTTCAGTCATCAAAATTACAATATATTTTATAACTAATTAATACAGCTTTTAGGGATTCCTGGGAAGCTCAGTTGGTTAAGTGTCTGACTCTTGGTTTTGGCTCAGGTCATGATCTCACGGTTCATGGGTTCAAGCCCTGCATTGGGTTCTGTACTGATATCATGGGATCTGCTTGGAATTCTGTCTTTCCTCTCTCCTGCTCCTCCCATGTGCCCCCCCCCCCAAAAAAATAAATAAATAAACATTTTTTAAAAATGCAGTTTTTAGATTGTCAGCTCCCCAATACCATCTCTTAGTTTGGGAGGTACTTCATTCTCATTGGCAACATTTACAAATCTGAAAAGAGTTAACTGAGCAAGCCTGAGGCTTCAGAAGGGATTGCTTGCAAGGTCAGTCCTGGGTTCACATCTGGGAACTTAGCACTTGAACTGTTCCCTCCATTTCCTATTTGATAAGAGTGGTTCACTGTGCCTAGACTCTTCGTACAATTAATGTGATTTATATTGAACACCTGCTTTCTTTCTTGGAATTAGGGATTTTAATGGTTGCTAGGCAGACAGTGCCTGTGTCTATCAATAAAAACCTTGGCTGCTGTGTCTCTGTTAGACTTCCCTAGGTACAGATGTAGCACACAGGTCACTACATTGTTTGCTGCTGTAGAAGGGAGCATGCTTAGTGTATACCTTTACAGGAAGGAGAGAACATGAAGAAGCCCATGCACAGTTTTCTCCAGATTCCACCTGCCCTTTTCTCTTGCTGATAAATTCACTGTAATATAATTTACTGTAATAAAATTTAGCTACGAGTACGGTTATATATGTGTGAGAGGTCTTGGGGACCTTGAAATAACTTCTTTCTTAGAGAAGGCTTCTGTAGGTGGCTGATTCCATCACATATATGTAGATTCTTCTTTTCTTATCTGGGATCTTAAGACTTGATTATGCTGAGGGTCGTTGTTACTGTTTAGTCCTATAACATATGGCTGCTTACTACATTCCACGACTTTAAACCAATGGACAATAAGCCTTCAGTGTTCCTAGGGAAATCTTCTTGAGGTTCTTAAGAGTAAAGGAATTTCTCAGTACCCACCAGGATAATGAAGGTGGGGACTTAAGTGGGGAGATGAATGTTGAAAAACCTCTCTCATTTTTTTGTTTCTGTTTTTATCTCTTCTCCCCCCACCCCCCCACCCCCCCCCCCCCCACCCAAGAGAAGGCAGAGGACTTAATGGGTCTTGGTCCAGATAGGGTTGAGCTGAGGAAGGCTAAGTTTTATGAGTTAGACCTGACATCTCACTTTAGACATTGGTAATTCAGGCAGCCCTGACATAGTTTTATGGCACTTGGGGCACATTAATGACGTAACTTTCCTTATCTTTGTCTATCTACATGCCACAGTGGTGTTTATTCACCCCACTCACCTACAAGTCTAGGCTGTGAAACCTAGCCTATTGCTACTAAGTAGATTTTACTTCTCTTTTAATTATTTAATTCACTGTTTCATTCAGAAAACATTTGTTGAGCATCTACTGTTAATTAATATGTGCTCGGTAGGCCAGGTCAATAAGAAACAGGTTTTTTTTTAAATGTTTTTATTTTATTTTTGGGAAACACAGAGAGCAAGCAGGGGAGGGGCAGAGAGCGAGAGAGGCGGTGACACAGAATCCAAAGTAGGCTCCAGGTTCTGAGCTGTCAGCACAGAGCCCAACGTGGGGCTCGAATCCACAAACTGCAAGATCATGACCTGAGCTGAAGTCAGACGCTCAACTGACTGAGCCACCCAGGTGCCCCAATAAGAAACAGTTTTAATGAGGTTGCCCAGGTGATCAGCATCAAGTCAGACTTGCTGCAAGTCCCCCTAGCTACTGTTGTAATGCAGGTCTGGTGACCAGACTCCTGCCATATTCAGATAGTCAAACCCAAGACTCCTGGGTGCCTATTCTCTCTTTTTTCTTTTTTTAAATTTTTTTTTCAACATTTATTTATTTTCGGGACAGAGAGAGACAGAGCATGAACGGGGGAGGGGCAGAGAGAGAGGGAGACACAGAACCGGAAACAGGCTCCAGGCTCTGAGCTCCAACTCGCAGACTGCGAGATCATGACCTGGCTGAAGTCGGACGCTTAACCGACTGCGCCACCCAGGCGCCCCGCCTATTCTCTTATCCATATCTAGGCTTTGACCTTTTGCTGCTAGGCTGCGCCTAAGACTGGAGCCATAGCCCTGAGGCCCACTCTCAGGATTGCAGGTTGCCTCTGAGGACACCATCTGTGTCCTAGAGGGATCACGTCCCATGCAGTCCTCGGCCATCTCCCTTTGGGAGAAAGGTGGGAGGAACAAAATAGACAAGAAGAGAGTCTTGTCTACACTGGACTCTCCATGTACGGTTGGCTTCCAGTCTCCCTCTCTCTGATTTCTTTTTGCCTGCTAGTCTTGCTCTGCTTTCCTCTTTCTCATCTGTCTTAAGAATGTTAAGCCACCCCTGCCAAGAAGCTTCTGTCTGGATCTGCCTGGTTGTACTCCTCATATCCAGGATATGGGTGAGCTGTTCCTGCCTTTTCTTACCTGGCCTGTATCATACTAATGGACCCGAACCCTGGGACATGGAGAGTTCCCAGCAGAGCTGAAAAGTAGGCAGCATTCCTTGCCCTTCCATCTCTCTTCCCACCCTCAGGAGGCTTTGATCAGAATCTTTTTCCATGTCCTAAAATAGCCTCTCTTTTCTTCAGTTAGACTGCCAGAATCTGGAGGTGTCTTAGCTAACTCAGTGTGGTGTTTAAATAGCACTGCAGCATTAGGGACAGGCCAGACCCCTCCCTGGTGGACAGTTGTGCTCCAGAAGATGAGCTGGTTAATTCTTATCTCTGTTTGGAGGAATGTATGTCCTCATGCTCAGGACACTGGGCTTTCTGGAGTTCATAGTTACCCACTCCTTTAGAGTGGTTTGCCATGGAGTAAAAATCATGGTATTGGCATTTTTTCAGCATCATGAAGCTGAAAATTTCTATCCTCGCTCCCTTTCCTTTGTGAAGTTATGTTCAAAACAACGATGTATAGGATAAGAGAAGAGAAAATTAGCATCGGTAGAGGGAATTCATGATGTTAGAACTATTGTTAAATCAGCTGTAAAATATTTTAAGAAGAAATTGGAAGAAGAAAAAGTCTTTACCTGTAATCATGCCACATTAACTATACTAGTTTGCTAGGGCTGCCATAACATAGTAGTACCACATTGATTTAAACAACTGAAATTTATTTTCTCACTGTTCTGGAGGCTAGACATCCAAGATGAAGGTTTCTTTTGAAGCCTTTCTTTTTGGCATGTAGGTGGCTGTCTTTTGGTGTCTTCGCATAGTCTTCCCTTTGTACCTGTCTGTATCCTAATCTCTTTTTATAAGAACACCAGCCAGATTGATAGGAGTGGCCCACCCTAATCACCTTGTGTTAATAAAGGCCCTAGTTCCAAATTAACAGTCACATTCTGAGGTGCCTGAGATGAGGACTTCAGTATATGAATTTTAGGGGGACATAATTCAGCCCATAACACTAACCCTTTAGCTTTTTAATTTCTTAGGCCTCCTTTTTAGTCTTTAGCTGTATTCACTTTATTGCTTTTTTATTTAAAAAAAAATTTTTTTAACATTTATTTTTGAGAGACAGAGACAGAGAATGAGCAGGGGAGGGGCAGAGAGAAAGGGAGACACAGAATTCGAAGCAGGCTGCAGGCTCTGAGCTGTCAGCACAGAGCCCAATGTGGGGATTGAGCTCACAAACCATGAGATCATGACCTGAGCCGAAGTCGGACGCTTAGCCGACTGAGCCACCCAGGTGTCCCGCTTTTTTCTTTTTTCTTTTAATTTTTTTTTAATGTTTATTTTTGAGAGAGAGAGCATGAGCAGGGGAAGGGCAGAGAGAGAGGGAGACACAGAGCCTGAAGCAGGGCTCGAACTCAAGAACTGTGAAATCATAAGCTGAGCCAGACGCTTAACCATCTGAGCCACCCAGGCACTCCACCTTATTGCTTTTTTCAAAAATAGCCCATATTTATTATTTTAATGGCTGCATGTCATATTTTCTATTGACAGATCAAAATTAAGGATTTCTCTGTTTAGGCTGTCTAGTTTTTCCCTTGTAAAATTGTGCGTTTATACACTTAGAATTTTGTCTAATTTTGAATTACATTCTTGTGTTAAATGTGGATAGGTCTTGATGTTTACTGCCCAACTGTTTTCAAAGGATTATACTTAGTTATGGTAGATAGCATTAGCAAGAGACCTTGTGCATGTTTATAGCTTCACTGTTGTTGGATTTTGTTTACTTTTTCCTGCTAACTCTGCAAGCATAAAAGGGGACCTTATTCTTTTGATTCTAAGATAATGATATTTTACGAATTAACCAAAAACCCATGAAACAGAAATGATGGTGTGACATTGTGCTCTTGTTTTCTGCTATGTGGAAACTTGAATTCAGGGTATTGTTGCTTGGGTACTGACTTCTAGCTGTGCCTGCTCTGGGTATCTTTTTTCTTTTGACAGTTGGGTCTAGGTGTGCACACAATCCTAACCCTCAAATAATTTATAACAAGTAGAAGTAGTCATAGGTGGGGGCTGGCCAGTTGTCCAGAAAGGAGCTGATGGTGGACCATATGGCTTTTTAATAAAACTCCTCTGTGAAGATATTTAGCTGTTTTGCACTTTGTTGGCATGGGAATGGGAAGTACAGATAATTTTTTCTTCAGGCCCCCAAAGAACTCTCCATGAGTCTTGGCAGATATGTGGAAATTTAGAAGGCAAAAAAGTGAAACATGCTCTAAGAAAATGAAAGCATCACGGGCACTTGCTGGGAGGTTACTTTCGGCAGAGATTTTAAATATGGAAGGCCTGGGAATGGGCATTTGTAAATGCCAAGAGTAGTTGGTAAGGGAAGGTCATTTCAGATAGAAGAAAGCAAAGCACAGAAGAAAATGAGGAACAGCAGTAATAGGGTTCAGTAGAAATAGAGTATTTTGGGGGGCACCTGGGTGGCTCAATCGGTTAAGCGTCTGGCTTTGGCTCAGGTCATGATCTTGTGGTTTGTGAGTTTGAGCCCCACATCGGGCTCTGTGCTGACAGCTCAGGGCCCGGAGCCTGCTTCAGATTCTGTGTCTCTCCATCTCTCAGCTCTTCCCCTCCTTATGCTCTGTGTCTCTCTGTCTCTCAATAATAAATAAACGTTAAAAAAAAAAAAAAAGAAATAGAGTATTTTTTTAGTTTTTTAAAATGTTTATTTAAAATTTTTTTTAATGTTTATTTTATTTTTGACAGAGAGACAGAGCATGAGTGGGGGAGGGGCAGAGAGAGAGGGAGACACAGAATTCAAAGCAGGCTCCAGCCTCTGAGCTGTCAGCACAGATCCCAATGCGGGGCTCAAACTCACAGATCCGCGAGATCATGACCTGAGCCGAAGTCGGACACTCAACCGACTGAGCCACCCAGGTGCCCCTAAAATGTTTATGTTAAATGTTTATTTTTGAGAGAAAGAGAGCACATAAGAATAGGGGAGGGGCAGAGAGAGAGAGAAGGGGACAGAGGATCTGAAGCAGGCTCTACACTGATAACAGAGATCCTGATGTGGGGCTTGAACCCACAAACTGTGAGATTGTGACCTGAGCTGAAGTCGGATGCTTAACCAACTGAGACACCCAGTGCCCCAGAAATATAGTATATTTAGAGAATGGAAATGAAAGTGGAGAAGAAAGCAGATGGCTTCATATGTAGTCCCAGACTCAAGAGTTTGTATTGAATTGATGAGACAGGGAAGAGCCCTTCAATATTTCAGGGCCAAGAGTAATGTGCATTAAGAAGATTATTATGACCATATTGTTTATATTGATGCCCTTAGGGAGTCTTGGAATTGACATGTCACTAGTTGTTTACTCCCCAAGAGAGCAAGAATGTTCTATTTCTTACTCCTTACTGCAGATTTTCTTTTCTGCCGTCTGTGTTTGCAGTTTGTACCTAGTGGGGGATGTGGTTGCCTTCAGTCCTTTCCACCAGCAGCTATTCCTATCTTTGATTTAAATTGCTGAAATTTATCTGTGCACTTCATTGTCCTCATTATTTATATATTTATTTGTTTTTGTATTTGCTTCTTTCATGTATCTTGGGATTTTGGGAAAAGGCTTGGCCTTTTGTGAACATTGCCAAGCCAGTCAGAACACTATGTTTATGTGATAAAATACATGGTTGAGGCAAAAATCCTCAGATCTCACTTGCATTTATTGACTTAGTTCTGAGAGGCTCTATCTTTGCTGCTGAAGCTGTTCTCTTTTCCTGAATACTTCTGTGTGTAAAGCTGGTCTGGAAGCCTAGAGTTAGGCCAGCCAAGGCTATATGTACTGTTATAAAAGCAAATGATGGGGCGCCTGGGTGGCGCAGTCGGTTAAGCGTCCGACTTCAGCCAGGTCACGATCTCGCGGTCCGTGAGTTCGAGCCCCGCGTCAGGCTCTGGGCTGATGGCTCAGAGCCTGGAGCCTGTTTCCGATTCTGTGTCTCCCTCTCTCTCTGCCTCTCTCTGCCCCTCCCCCGTTCATGCTCTGTCTCTCTCTGTCCCAAAAATAAATAAACATTGAAAAAAAAAAAAAAATTTAAAAAAAAAAAAAAAAAAAAAAAAAAGCAAATGATGGTGACATTTGTTTATTCGTTCGTTTGTTCATTCATTCATTCAGTCTTTGAGTGCCTGCTGTGTGCCAGGCCTTGAAGGGACCTATTAGAGGGATTGAATGAGTGGACATTGTTTTTCTGTCATGGAGTTTGGCATGGAGATAGACAAGCATTAAACAAAAAGTTACAAGTAAGTACAATTGAAAATGCTAACAAGTGCCAGGAAGCAAAAGTAAATGGTTTTTGTGAATACATTCATAATGTTTTACTACCATCACCACCATCCACCTTCAGAACTCTTTCATCTTGTAAAACTGAAACTCTAATTGCAATTGATTTTTGTATGTTGATCTTGTATCCTGCAACCTTGCTACACTTGTTTTTTAGTTTTAATATGTTTTTAGTTTTTTCTTTATATAAGATTATGTCATCTGCAAATATAGTTTTACTTTTTTTTTTTCCAATCTGAATGCCTTTTATTTCATTTTCGTATCTAATTGTCCTGGCTAGAACCCCCAGGACAATACTGGATAGAAGTGGTGAGAGTGGACATCTTTATTTTGTTCCTGTTCGGGGGCAACTTTCAGCCTTTTACCATTAAATATGATGTTAGTTCTGAGTGTTTTATAGATGCCCTTTTTCAAGTTGAGGAAGTTCTATTTCTAGTTTGTTGAGTGTTTTTATCATGAAGAAGTGTGGAATTTTTTCAGATGCTTTTTCTGAGCGAATAATGATCTGGATTTACCTTCCTGCCATAAAACAACTAGGAAAATGGACAAATATATGAAACCACTGATTTCATACACTGACAAGGAACACAGGACTATAATACCTGAGAGACGGAAGAAACAAAGTGAGCCCTATGACTGCCTGGTTTTCTGCCAAAAGACATATCTCAGACCACAGAAACGGGAAAGCTACAAAGCTAATTTTACAAAGCTAATTTAAAACTTTGCTAGGGCAGGTCTATAATAGCTTTTGCTACAGGGATAGTTTAACTCCACTGCTAAGGTATGGCCCTTTTGAGGTTTCTACTGAATGCTTTGAGGGCTTTCCACTCTGGCTGGGAGTAACTCAGACTCTTCTCCGCTATATATGAACTCTGGGAACTATTCAGTACGCAGTTGCCTGGTTGTTCTTTTCCAACTTCCTGGAATATCACCTATACTAGTGTGTGTTAGTATTCATCAAAAATTCAAGGGAACTCTTGCTATGATTTCTGGAGATTTTTTTGTTTAGCTCTCTCCTCTTCAGAATTTCCAGCTGCTTTAGACTTCCTGTATTCTTACTTCTATCTCCTCCACTTAGACCTGCATGACTGGGATGTCCTTTCCTGTTCTGTGGTCTGAGATATGTCTTTTGGCAGAAAACCAGGCAGTCATAGGGCTCACTTTGTTTCCTCTGCCTCTCAGGCATTATAGTCCTGTGCTCCTTGTCCAGTGTATGAAATCAGTGGTTTCATGTATTTGTCCATTTTCCTAGTTGTTTTATGGCAGGAAGGTAAATCCAGATCCTATTAATCTCTCATGGCCACAGGTAGAAGTTCTTGGATCACAAGATTTTATTGCTAGAGCAGACATTGCAAAAAAACTATCTGGTCATCCTTTTACATTTGAGAAAACTGAGACTTGGGGGAGAAGACTTATCAATATTGGGATAGTTTTATTTTTTTATTTTATTTTTATTTTTATTTTATTTTATTATTATTTTTTTAATGTTTATTTATTTTTGAGAGAGACAGAGATAGGATGTGAGTGGGTTAGGGGCAGAGAGAGAGGGAGACACAGAATCCAAAGCAGGCTCCAGGCTCCAACCTGTCAGCACAGAGCCCAAGACGGGGCTCGAACTCATGAGCTGTGAGATCATGACCTGAGCCAAAGTCGGACGCTCAACCGACTAAGCCACCCAGGCGTCCCTTGGCATAATTTTAAGACATTAGCAAGATTCTGTGAATTTATATATATACACACACTTGCTGTTTTGTCCACGTTTTACAGAAGGAAATACAAAGTCAAAATGTTCAGATAGGTTTTGTCAGTTACCTTGGGTCACTTAGATAAGAAGTGCTAGAGTTGGGGGGCGCCTGGGTGGCGCAGTCGGTTAAGCGTCCGACTTCAGCCAGGTCACGATCTCACGGTCCGTGAGTTCGAGCCCCGCATCGGGCTCTGGGCTGATGGCTCAGAGCCTGGAGCCTGTTTCCGATTCTGTGTCTCCCTCTCTCTCTGCCCCTCCCCCGTTCATGCTCTGTCTCTCTCTGTCCCAAAAATAAATAAACGTTGAAAAAAAAAAAAAAAACTCCAGGAGGACCCAGTCACTGGGGTGAGGTACAAAAAAAAAGAAGTGCTAGAGTTGGAATGAAAATCACAACTCCGTACAGCTCCCCTGAGCATTGCCTGGTGAAACGATGTGTCAGGAATCAGAGACATGGATTTGTATGTGCTGTACTCTGCCAAGCACATGAGCTGGGCTCAAGAAACGGAGACTCATTCGTTGTGTGTAAAGGCTCATGGAGTGCTACTTGTGTTGGATGTTGTAGAAAGCCATGTTAATTGATCACAGCCAACAGAACATCTTTAATGAAACCCTCATCCAGGACTGCTTGTAGGAGCAGGTGCTGTTCCACATGGTCTGCAGCTCCATGTGAATCTTGTTACAATCACTGTTATCATGATAGCTCTCAGTCACTTAGGAAATGTTAGCTTATGTTCAGTGTTCTCCATGGATGGGGATAGTGCATTTGAGAAAGACAACTAAAAATCAGATTTAGGTGCGCCTGAGTGGCTCAGTCGGTTAAGTGTCTGGCTTTTGATTTTGGCTCAGGTCATGATCTTGCAGTTCATGGGTCAGAGCCCTGCATTGGGCTCTGTGCTGACAGTACAGAGCCTGCTTGGGATTCTCTCCCTCCTTCTCTCTCTACCCCTCCCCTGCTCGTGCTTGCTCTCTCTCTCTCTCAAAATAAATAAATAAACTTTAAAAAAAAAACCCAGATTTAACAGGTCACCTGGGTGGCTCAGTCAAATAAGCATCTGATTCTTGATCTCGGTTCAGGTCATGATTTTGTGGTTTGTGGGATCATGCACGGAGCCTGCTTGAGATTCTCTCTCCCTCTCTCTCTGCTCCTCCTCCTCCAATAAAATAAACTAAAAAGGGGGGGGGGATTTTTAAAAAACAGATTTAACGAAACACTGCCACTAATACTTAAAGCTTAATCTCCTGTTCTCAGGGAATTTTGTTTCTCTATAAAGACTATTCCCAGAGGTTTCAGATAACAAAAGTTGTATTCTTTTAAAAACTCATTAATTATCCAACATGTAATGCTATTATTGGTAGGTTTATTTTGACCTAAATATTTTACCTACACCCACGGTTATGTTTTGACTTTTCATCTGCAGTTCTCTCTGCCCAATGGTTCAGACTTGTGGGGGCACCTTGTTTTCTCCTTGGTTTGGCATTTCTTTACCTTGGCAGTCTAAATTCACCTTGTGGTTTCTCTTTTAATAGCCTTCAGTTAAAGTATTGTCAAGAGTTCTTAGCAAAGTCTAAGTGAGTTACCTTTGTTGCCTCCTGGTCGTCCATTGACTTATCAACTTCCTCAAAGTGTTGCCCAGAGCCCCTTTGGATCCTTTTTGTAAATGGCCACCACTGTCAGATTTTGAGCTTAACAACCTTTAATAATGCAGGATCTACTCCCCTTTACCCCCTAAAAACAACCAACTTTTTAGTTGATTGTAAAATTCTGAAAAAAAAATCAGTGTTTTTTCTTTTCATTTTTTAAATTAAGAAAAAATTTAATGTTTATTTTTGAGAGACAGATAGACTGCAAGCAGGGGAGGGGCAGAGAGGGAGGGAGACACAGAATCCGAAGCAGGCTCCAGGCTCTGAGCTGTCAGCACAGCTCAAACACATGAACTGTGAGATCATGACTTGAGCCGAAGTCGGACACTTAACCAACTGAGCCACCCAGGCGCCCCTCTTTTCATTCTTTTAAATTGCAGCATTAATGCTTTATTCTGCATTAGGACTTTGACTTCTCTGTGTCTCAGTTTCTTCATCCATAGAATGAAGATAATAAATAGTGCACTATTGTGAGGATTAGATAAATACAAACCAGCACCTCACATGTGATCAATGTTCAATAACTATTGACTATTAGTATTTGGAGACTGGCACCCAGCAGAACCGATTTTCCCTTGTCTGATATGTGATGACTTCTATAGGACCCGGGTTCAAGTCTTCACTTTTTTTCCCCCTACAAGAGTCCCAGTGTCCAAGGCCATTTTGCATCAGAGCCTAGACCTGGTGCCAGGCTTTTGGGGGCCCTCATCATTTAGTTTCTGACCTGCATTATTCACTAGTTGTGGCCTTTTTATTGGTTGTATAACTCTGGCTGGATTGTAAGGATTGTGAGAGTGTGACTACATGTTATACATGACTTAACCTGATTATTCTTCCATCCATCCCCCTGTTCATTTAATGATGCAGCAAATATTTGTTCAGTGCCAATTGCATGCCAGCACTGTGCCCAGTACTGGTTATATGACAAATGACACCACATAGTTAAGCCCTACAGTAGGATGGCTGGGTTCCAGTGGTCCTCTTTCTTTTTACTTTCCTTCCTATCTCATTAAATCCCTGTGACTTCAGCCCCTTTAGTTCCACTAAATAGTTGTTAAGTTTCTGGAACGTGTAGGGTGCATCAGATACAGTGATGTGGGGGGCAGTGATGAGGCGAACACAGTCCTGTCTGCAGTGAATGGAAGATAAGTATACAAGTAACTCTGAAATAAGACTTTTCAAAAGATAATTATGTCAAGAAAATTACGTTATTCTTGGTGGGCTATTGAGAGGTGTGATGGGAAAGATCTTAGCACATTACTGGGGTCTGAGAAAGCTTTGAGAAATGGGAGACAGGATCTTGGAAGGATGGATAGAATTTTTATAGGGGAGATAAGGCAGGTTGAATGAAATGTTAAAGATGGGTGAAAACCATGGAAAAGGCCAGGTAGGGAGAAGTGAGCTCGGTATTCAGGGCCCAGGTGTTTGGGGCAAATTGGGAAGGACCTTCATTGCCAGGTTGGGAGTGTGCATTGAGTGTTCACTGGGGTGGGGAGCTGTTGAAGGTACATGAGCTGGGAGTAGTAATATTGGAGTAGGGAGAGACAAAAGTCAGAGGATCTAGTTAAGAGCCTATTGTCTAAGATTGTACTTAACCTGTCTGGGCCTAGTTGCCTAACCTATTAAACAAAGATAGGATTACACATGATCTGCCTGAAAGGGGACATTTGGCAGATGAGTGTGCAACTTCTTTCAGCTCTCCATCTCTGATTCTGCTTACATTTGGGAGTTGTGAGAGGTCTTCAGGTCTGAAATCCAAGTGAGCATCATCTCAGTGAAGTAGTTGAACTTGCATCATGTATTCTGGATGTCTTTAGAGAAATTACGCTCAATGAAAAGAAAAGCTCACCTTCCATTTTTCGTGTGTTTTTTGTTGTTGTTGTTGTTAATGAAGTAATTTAATAAGTTTGCTTTTTATTTACACAGAGCTGTGAAATATTTTCAAGACCATTTTGTGAGATTAAACTTTATATTCCTGGGTCTCGTTTCACGTGGTACCTGCTTCAGTCTTTGCCGTGCCTGTGTGCAGTCACAGGTGTCTTTGTCAGGGCTGAAACTTTCCTACTTGGTTTGAGACTCCTGGGGAAATTGTAGTTACTGGGGCGGGGAGGGGGAGTTGTAGTTAAATAGGAGTTATTTTAGGGTACCTGGCTGGCTCAGTCGGTGGAGTGTGCAACTCTTGATCTTGGGGTTGTAAGTTTGAGCCCCACAGATTACTTAAAAATAAAATATTTAAAAAACAAATAGGAGTTGATTCACTGATATTAAGATGTTGGAGTTAAAGAAGTTGTGAGACTGTCTCCTTGGCTTTGGCTTTGCATTGCTATTAGAGTACAAGCCAGGCTCCCAGTCTCTACCTGAACTTGGAATTCTGGGCATCCCTGCTTTCTCTTTCCCATTGTATTGTCTCTCCAGCGGCCTCTGCCAGAATGCTTTAGATCTCTAATTATTTCTTTACAATCATTCCTAAGAGAAAGATTACTAAGACAAAGAACGTTACTTCTCTTCAGGTTAGAAGGTGCTTCTCTTTCTGGATTGTGTATTTGCCCTTTTAAAATATGCTTTCTTTTTTTTAATTGCAATGATAATTGATATTTTCAAAGCAAATCTCAAGCATTGCACTTGATCTCCTTTGCCGTTAGAATATCCCAAGAAACTGTATGAATGTCAGTGAATGACTTCTCATTGGTTCCATAACAGAACAGCAAAGTTGAGGCCTGATGTGTCTGAATGCTCTGCTCAAGGGTTCTTATGGCAGGGATTTTCAAGGTGAATAGGCATCACCTATTTTCCTATTCATAACAAATCCAGATTTTTAGTTCCTTTATGTCAGGTATTTACTGTTTTGAAAATAATTCTAAGTTCTCCATATATTCAATAAATTGCTGATTTACTGCCTATCTGCTTATGCTAGCCACTCTTATGGCATATCCAGTAACAACAGATATTGTTTATTAAATGAATAGTATGTATTATGCACTGTCCTAAGTGCTTTACCCACATTTCATCTCCCCCCTCTCCCACATTTAATCTTTTAATGAACAGTATGGGAGGCATTGCGACTGTAGGTAGGTTTGGGTAAAGTGCTTTTGAGTACCACTGAGTAGTGGAGATCTGTGATTATTCTGACTCTGAAATGCAGACGTTGGCTCTTGTGCTTTACATCCTCTGTGTGTACATCATTTTAACCCTTGGTCCAAGCTTCTCAGTGCATATATGTTTTGGGAGCATGTGCATGATCATTTCAGAAGCTGGAGATGATCTTTTTATGACCTTTGAATTGGAAAAGAATGACTTACTGGTTATATAGACTCATTGGTGTTTATGCTATTGTTTATATCTTATATTCTGAATGTGGGTTTATATATTTTTTTAATCTATGGGTTTTTGGTTATTGTTGGTGGTGGTCTCATTTTCTAGGTCCAAAAGCTGCTTTGTATGTGCCCAGTAGATTTCCATGGGATCTTCCAATTGGATGAACGACGGAGAGATGCAGTGATTGCATTGGGCATTTTTCTCGTTGAATCTGATCTTCAGGTATGTCTTTACTACATTAAAAGTGTTTCTGTAAAAGGGGGAATGTAATTAGAATTTAAATTTGTACCTGGTTATATTTACCTGAAGCAGTACTAGAAGAATGCATACAAACCTAATAAAGGTGGTTAGTGATAGTGAGGCAGAGTAGGTGGAACAGGTTGGGGTGTGTGATTTAATTAATTTAGTTAATGTATACCTTCTTAGGAAATTTTGTTTTTTGAATTGTGTGAATATATTAAGTTAAAATTTATATATATATATATACATATATATACATATATATATGTGTATATATATATATATATATATATATATATATATATATATAATGGATTTTGATTGTTGTGTTTTGCCAGAAAGTTAGTTAAAATGCTTGTGAAATAATTGTGTGCCTTCCAGGGTAGACTTGATTTTTAATCTAAGGTCAAACATTTATCGGTCAAACTCAGAGTAACCATTTTTTTTTCCTTGTGATAAGATAGGGTTCTTTGAGATAATTTTGACATAATACCATCTTTTTCAGAACTGTGATAGGTATAGGTACACCTGGCTGGCTACGTTGGTGAAGCATGTGATTCTTCATCTTGGGGTTGTAAGTTCGAGCCCCACATTAGGTATAGAAATTACTTACAAATAAAAAAAAAAAATCTTAAAAAAAAAAGAACTGTGATAGATATAACTTTTAGAGTACATGTTACTGTGTCCTTTAGAGGTAATTTAAAAATCAATGTTGTGGCTCCAATAGAAAATGATGTGGCCATTTTTTTTGTTTTTTGTTTTTTTAGTACTTCCCAAAGCTAATTAAAGCAAATGATTAATCACTGAATACAGACTCTTTTATTTATTTATTGTTATCATTATCAAGAATCACTTTTATTTTTTTTTTATTTTTTTATTTTTATTTTTTTTTTCAACGTTTGTTTATTTTTGGGACAGAGACAGAGCATGAACGGGGGAGGGTCAGAGAGAGAGGGAGACACAGAATCGGAAACAGGCTCCAGGCTCTGAGCCATCAGCCCAGAGCCTGACGCGGGGCTCGAACTCACGGACCGCGAGATCGTGACCTGGCTGAAGTCGGACGCCCAACCGACTGCGCCACCCAAGCACCCCTTTTTAAAAAATTTTTTAAAAAATGTTTAACGGTTATTTATTTTTGAGAGAGAGACAGAGTGTGAGTAGGGGAAGGGCAGCAAGAGAGGGAGACACAGAATCTGAATCTGAAGTAGGCTGCAGGCTCTGAGCTGGTAGCACAGAGCCCGATGTGGGGCTCGAACCCACAAACTGCAAGATCATGACCTGAGCCGAAGTCAGATGCTCAAGCGACTGAGCCACCCAGGCGCCCGTGTCTGTCTGTCACAACATAGTGTCTGGGTCCCAAGGGCATGTGTCCTGAGAGAAAGGCAGATGGATGCTGCACTGCTTTTTTAACCTAACTTAGGAAGTCAGTCTCATTTATACCACAGCTGACCCTTGAACAATGTAGGGTTTAGGGGCACTGACCCCCTGTGCCATTGAAAATCCACATATAATTTTGATTCTCCCAAAATTTAACTATTAATAGCCTACTATTGACCAGAAGCCTTACTGAAAACAATAAACTAGAGAAAAGAAAATGTTATTAAGAAAACTGTAAGGAAGAGAAAATACATTTACAATACTGTAAAAAAGCCATATATAAGTGGACCCGTGTACTTCAAACCCTTGTTGTTCGAGGATCAGCTGTACTTTCTAAAAACACCAGAAGCAAGTCACTAAGGCAGCCCATTTTCTAGAGGAAGTGAATTTGACTCCACCTTTCAGTTGGAGTGTCACAGAATTTGGAGTCATGTTTTCTTTTTCTTTTTTTTTTTTTTTTTTTTTTTTTTTTAGAGAGAGAAAGAGCATGAGCAGAGAATGGGTAGAGAGAGAGGGAAAAAGAGGATCCGAAGTAGGCGCCATGCTGACAGCAGCAAGCTCGATGTGGGGCTTGAACCCAAGAATTGTGAGATCATGACCTAAGCTGAAGTCAGATGCTTAATTAATTGAGCCACCCAGGAACCCCGTGGAGTCATGTTTTCAATATCACCACATGTGTTTATCAGTGTTTCAGAACCAAATGGTATTCCTCTTCTCAGGAGCACACTTACCTAATCCTTAACTGGAGCAGTTATAAGTAGGGAAACAGCCAAAAGAGCCAGTCATAGAAGATTGTGAAGTTACATGTTGACTGGCTAGTTTGGAAACTAGAAGAAAGTAGTTTTTGTATTGGCTAACGATGGCTATTAAGTCTAATGCTCAGATTGAGAGAAGCAAAAGGAAACATGAAGCAGAAAATTAAGAAAAAAAAGAAAAGGGGACAAAGGCCATGAATAACAAAAGTATCACCAAGTTTAAAAGCTTCTGGCTGTGAGCTTCCCTCAGTCCAGAGGATCTGATCCTGGGGCCCACTGAAAGGCTTGAGGGCTTTCTGAATACTCTTACTGAGGCAGTTTTGAGAGTGTGTGCTCACACATACCTTCTGGAGAGGCCCTCGTAGGGGCCCAGTGTCCAGAGGAGGCCAGAATCAGGCTGGACATTCAGAGCAGAAGAGCAGGTTGTAGCCCTTCCCTTAGGCACCTAGTGCAGGCTTATGGGATGACCTCGGACGCCCCCTGCTGCCACCACATGGAAATAGGAAGGGTGCAATGCCATGGGACCATCCATATTTGAGATGATTTGGATGTGTATGCTTTGCTTTAGGCTTAGTACTAAAAAGCTACCAGCCACACATTTGTATTAAATGTGTTTTTTTTTTTTTTTTTAAGCATAAAGATTCCGTGGTTCCTTACCTTCTCCGACTGCTTAAAGGTCTTCCGAAAGTGTATTGGGTAGAAGAAAGCACAGCTCGGAAAGGCAGAGGTAATTTTGTATAACGTTTTCCCTGAATTCAGGGAAGAACACGTATGCTCACAGTCTGTAAAGATCAAGTGTTTAATCATGTTAATGCATCAAGTACAGTGTTTCTAGCTGGTTCCACTCCTGGCTGTGGGACAGCTGCCTGCCTGCAGCAACATGGGCTATGCTTACTCACTGTTGTCCAGAGTCCATGGTGAAGGTGGGGCAAAGGCAAGGCTGAGAAAACTGACTTTTTATTGTACTCTGGGAGTGAACAGGAACTTGGAGACCTGCGGGAACCTTTTCTCATGTCTCATTGCCAGAATTGGGTCCCCTGCCCATCCCTGAACCTGTCTTTCTTACCCTTCAATGAATAGGCTCACTCCTGGAGTGAGGCCAGTTCCCCAGATTTCATCACTGCTGCTCAAAAAGGAAGGGTGAGATGGATGTCCAGGATTTGAACACCATGTCCGCTATAAATAATAAATAGTTTATCATTTTGTTGCTGTTGGCTGAGTTTTAAATTTTGCACCTTTAAGAATGGTAATAAGCCTGCTATGTGCCAAGCATTGTGCTAAGCGCTTGTAACACTGATATTCCCATACATTGATTTCCCAAGACTCCCAAATCAGTTTGGAACACCACCAACATTTTAGAGATCACGACCCTGGAGACCAAAGTTTTCTTATAGTCTCCCTCTGTGAGACCCGCGGCCCACCTTCAGACAAAGCAAGGGGTTGGTGTCTATAAAGAAAGCCCTTGTTCTTTTGGTTGGTGGCACGGCCCTAATTTTTTGGGTGGGCTTAGCCTGCTAAGGGTGGCTTTTGCTGATCTCATGAACATCCTGCTTCAGCCTAGTCCTCTCTTTCTTTGGGTTTCATCATTTCTGGTAACATACTATGCCTAAAACTGACAGACCCCAGATTATGCATGTATCCTCAAACTTAAAGCACTACAATTTTTTTAATTGAAATATAGTTGACATACAATATTATATTAGTTCCAGGCATACAACAGTGATTTGAGGTGTATATACATTACAAAGTGATCACAGTGATAAATCTAGCTACCATTCGTCACCATACCAAGTTGATACTTATTATTGACAGTATTCCCTATGTGGTACATTGTATCCCTATGTCTTATTTGTTTTAGAACTGAAAGTTTGTACCTTTTAATCCCCTTCCCCTATTTCGTTCATCCTCCCACCCTAAAGGTCTACAGATTAGATAGAAAGCATTGCTAAAAAGTCAAACATCTCTCTGTCAACCATTGTTATCTAACTTGGGGAGAAGTAGAATACCAGTAGAAGTTGATTCTATTTTCTTTCCTTTCCAAACAAATACCGCTTCTATGTACATGGACTCCTATTAGAATGTAAGTGTTAGCATTATTTGAAGCATTGTTAGGGATATATAAATCTCCAATTATTGGGTAACATTTCACTCTTTTATTTTTTACGAAGGCAGTATGATTTAGACCTTTAAACTCTAGAGCAGTAGTTCTCAAAGTGGCATTCCTGGATCAGCAGCCTCAGTGTCAGAACTTGTCAGAAATGCAGATTCTCAGTCCTTGCATCAGAGCTGCTGAATTAGAAGTCTGGGACAAGGAAGCCTCCAGGTGATCCTGATCACACTCTAGTTTGAGAAGGACCTAGATCTGCATCTTAAAATTATAAGTACAGAAGTGAACACATAACAGTCTTCTGCCATGTACTATGAATAGATCCATAAATCAGTGGGCAGCTCTCTGTCCTTCATTAAATTCAACGCTCAAAATTGATTAAATATTTAATAGCAATTGGATCTACACAGCAGTGATTCTGACATTTTTAAGGTGCACACCATAGAAGTACTGGTTAGCTTTGGTCTTTTAGGTACAGTGATCCTTTCCCAACCTTGAGTCCATGCTCCTGAGAACCTCCCAATGAGGGGGCTCGGTAGTAGATGGGCTTAAAAACTTATGAGGAATAGAGCAAATCTTTGGAAGCTCTTATTAGGATTTTCTCCATTTGTCAAAATAAAGCAGAAAAGAAATATAAACAATTCAGTTTAAAGTAGTGGTAATTGGTATTTGACAGGTAGCCCCATATACCATTTCTTACACTTTATCAAGATTGGTTTCTCACCCTAGGTAGAAATTTAGGTCAGGAATTAAAAAATGGAGTCTGTTATGTTGAGAGAGCTGTATAATCTCAAACTATAAACTGGCTCAGAAACATTTAAGTTTGTTGAACCAAAGCAGTCTATTAAAAGAAATTAGGGGTATTTCTCAGCAAACATGTTGGGCCCATATCTGTTCTTTTCAGGTTCACCTCACTGAGGGCAGCCACCCGTATAAACTGGTCCCTTGGCAGATCCTGTGAGAAAGGGAACTTACTGAATCAGGTGGCCAGTACGTGTAGCCCAGTGTCTCAGTGGTAATGATCTGACTCATGTCTGTGTGCCTTCCAGCCACCCTCCCGGTTGCAGAGAGTTTCAGCTTCTGCTTGGTCACTTTGCTGTCTGATGTGGCTTATAGGGACCCCTCACTTCGGGATGAGGTAAGTGTGTGGTGAGTTGGAGTGCATTTCTGTATGATCAAAGAGAGTCCCAAAGTAACAGAAAAGAGTAAATAAAATTTTGAAGTGATTTGGTTGTTTCTGTTGATTTATTTTGTACTAACACACCTAAGAAATGTTAAATATATACTAACAATACCCAGTGACCACTTGAGTCTTCTTTCATCCAGCCCTCCCCATAATTCTGTGAGGTAGGCAGCACAAGGCCAAGGCAGCTGACTTTCCTGATGGCTCACAATCCCTGTTGGAGATTGAAGTCATTCATGGAAGGAAATGATCTAGATTGTTGAAATTATACAAATTATACCCAGATTTTAAGTGCCCTAATTTTTTTTGGTTTGAATTTATTTTGTTGAAATGTTACTTAAATGCGTTTCATACTCCCCTCCTTTTTAAACAAAGAATACGATCATAATCTAAACTTTTTCTTAATCAGATTTTTTGTTTTAAAAATCAGTATGTATATGCTGCTATCCTCAGGACCTGCCAAGGAGTGCCTGGTTGCTTGTCTATATGTTAAATATCCCCAGCTAGCTATGCTTTTTGAGTCCTTGTATCTTTTTTAATTTCTAAAATCTCTTCATATCAAAGTGTAAATTGTATTGTCAGTATTTCTGTCATTAACATTCTTCTCCATTCTTTTTTCTTAGTTTACGTTCTTTATTTGTAAGTTGGCTAAAGAGATAACTAGATCTACTAGAATCATGTATCATTATTTCAAAAGTTAGGCTAGAAATTAAGGGCTTTTCTGTAAATACCATTTATCAAAATGTCAATGCTAAAGATGATGGCATAACTTCAGTACACAAAGTGGAGAAAGCATTGCTTTTCAAGTCTTTGTATGTTACTCAGCATCATTTAACATTAGCAAAATGTCAGAAATTTGCTTTGATTAGGAACACGTTGTATGAGACCAATTTTATTCTCTTCTTTGTCTGGGATTTCCAAGACTGGTAGTAGAGGGAAATAAGGTATATACAGTCTAGTTGATCTTCATCCAGGCTTTAGACAAACACTCCTCCTGACATCCTGAATCTGGAATATGGGCTGAGGGTAAAAACAATTTGGAAAGTTTGCAAAGCTGCCTAAAGGGCCATCCCAGAGGGTGACAGGGTGCTGGCCCAGCAGGAGTCTTCCCTAGGTCTGCCCTATACACTGAAGCAAAAGGAGCCAGGGCCATAAATGAAAATTCAGAAAGGAAGTTGGTTTCATTTGTAGATGATACAAAGCTGGGAATCAGAGACCAGTATAATGAGCTAAAGCTAATCCCCTGAGTTTTTGTAGACATCAGTGACAGGCGAAAAATACCAACATCAGTAGAGTTGGCAGCATGTGTAAAAAAGATTTAAGTATTTTACATATCAGTGAGCTCTTTGAGCCAGCATTGTGAAGTGGCTGCCGAACAGCTGATGTCATGTATATGGAAGGCTAGAACCTGTGTTGAGTTTGATGATTACTCAGGGGGAGTCCCAGCATCCCTGGAATATTAATGTATCTTCCTGGGCACCACAATTAGAGACTGTTTCTGACACATGGGACTACTGTGAAATCAGAAGCTGGCACTTAGGATCATGAAGGACTTGTAATCATAAGAAATGGATTAAAAGAACTAGAGATATTTAACCATGAAAAGAGATTTGGGGTCCTATCACCTGTTTCTCAAATATGGAAGGTGTAGCTCCAAGGCCAGTGGTCACAAGCCCCAGAGGACAACATTGGCCCAGAGTTAGGAGGCGCTCTTTGCCAACCCAGGAGGGCAAGTTTCTGTCTCTAGAAGGTCAACTGATTGGCCACTTGGCAGAGCTGTCATGCGGGGTTTTATGTATCACATATGGGGTTGGACAAGATATTGTCTAAAGATCCTTCCAATTCTGAATGAATTTTGTGGTACTTATCCGATTTTATTTATACGTTTGTCTTTTCTGTTTCCTTGGCTGTTACAGATTTTAGAGGCACTTTTGCAGGTTTTGCATGTTCTTTTGGGAATGTGCCAGGCCTTGGAGATTCAAGAAAAAGGTATGATTATAGATCCAAGGCTTTTTTTTTTCCTTAATGGTTTGTGATTATTTTTTTCCCTTGCTTTTCCCAGTCTTCTTTTTTTGTTCTTTACTATTTATGTACTTGATGGATGAAACCTTCCTATATTAGTTTGCCTTTGTTGTGTGTTAAAGAAGTCACATGGGGGTCATGAGCACAGCTCTGCTACCTGAATGCCAGGTGACTTTAGACAAGTCACCTCACCCTTTCTGGGCCTCAGTTTCCTCACCTATAACATGCCTGACTGCCTCTAGTATGAGGTTACCTATATAATCCCAGGAGGAAGAAATATATGGTTTAAGTATAGTAAAGGTACCTGATAACAAGACTTACCTGTGTTATTGATTTGAGTGTACCATGAACAGATTAAGACCTCCCAAAAAGAGCAGCTGTGTGTGATGGAGATGTAGTCTGAAGTTGTTAATGTCAGCCCTTAAGGCTAACCTGTTGCTATGACTTGTTCTGACCCCCTACTTGGGGGTAGGGGGAGGTTGTGAGATGTCAGCCAGTGTTACAAGCTGGTGCAGCACAGCTCTCTCCCAGGGAACTTTCTGGTATTGGAACATTCTCTCTTTGTCTTTTAGAATACCTTTGCAAATATGCGATCCCATGCCTGATAGGAATCTCACGAGCATTTGGGCGTTACAGCAACACGGAAGAGTCTCTCCTGTCAAAACTGTTCCCCAAAGTCCCTCCTCATTCCCTCCGAGTCCCTGAGGAGCTTGAAGGCGTGCGGAGGCGATCTTTCAATGACTTCCGTTCCATCCTCCCCAGCAATCTGCTGACAGTGTGTCAGGAGGGCACCCTGAAGAGGAAGACCAGCAGCGTGTCCAGCATCTCTCAGGTGGGGCTGTGCTCCTGGGAGGCAGGCAAAGAGGTCAGGTCTTGTGAAGTACTCGGAAAAAAACCCCACTAGCGTGCTATTCAAGGAAACTCACAAAACGGAAAAGGTTCTCACTGGAAATCTCTGTAAAATAAAGGCTTCTTTTGTCTATTGAAGATTTAGAAGTGATTTAATCTCCTAGTCATGAAGTATGTTTCCTAGCAGTTGGGTGCCAAGCTCTATTCTGAGTGGGGGACAGTTGGTGCCCTTAAGAAGTATATAATTGACTCATGGTCACAAGATAAAGACACCAAATGCTGAGAATAATTCATCTCAGTAATGATGTATAAAATATATGGCTAGGCACAAAGAATTTAGGCATATGATATATAGTAGAGAACGCTGTAGCTAAGGTGGGCTTCGGGGAGGAGGTGAGGTGTGAACTAGGACTTGAGGTACAAATGTTGGGCTGGCAGAGACCTTGTCTGAGGCAAAACTGCCTGAGGTTTGGCGTTTTCTGATATGTCAGGTGGTTTTGTGTTTCAGGTCAGCCCTGAACGTGGGATGCCCCCTCCCAGCTCCCCTGGAGGATCTGCTTTTCACTACTTTGAAGGTGGGCTTCACCTTTCTGACCAGAATATTGACCTAGTAACTTGGCGGGCAGGTTCACTGTGAGCTCTTGTGACATTAAAGATGCTAATACTAGTGTTCTGCTGTTGTGCATCTAGAGAGTCAAGCTTTTATAAGGCATTTAGTTTCTAGTTTTGTTCAGACTTCTTAAAATTTAATTTTAAAATATTTCAAATATGGAAAAAAGTGCAGAAAATAATATACAGACCGCATGTGCCTGCTATCAGAATTTTAATAAATTATCCTAGGAAAGCGCTGGTTTTCAGGTGAAAGTAATAATGGTAGGTCCTTCTCTTTTTTTGTTTGAAGGTCATTAAGTATGCAAATAATATTTTTAAAAATACAATAATATGAGTAGTACTTTTTATGGAGCTTTGTGGGTCAAAAGCATTTCCACATAATTTGCTGAATTTGATTCATATGACAGCCCTGTACAGTGTCAGACATGTGGTAAAATCACCTCTACCTTATCTTTAAGGAAAGTAAGACTCAGGTTAAGTGGTAGGAAGTGGGGAAACCAGAATGCCATGCCTCACAATGCCACTTATTCCATCTTTGGATCATGCTAATTATTAAAAGCATTTCTCAATAGGATCTTGAAAGATGTGAAGGGAATTTTTAAAAAATGAGGGGAGAATCTGAACTCAAATAAATATGGGCAGTGTTGCATAGAGTATCTCTTGGCTGTGTAAGAATGTACCCTGTTATTATCTATGTGTATGTTAAAATGTAAAGGGGCCAAGCTCACCCACTCAAACTCCCACTCCTCCCAGAGAGAATCACTTGTGGTTGAATATATCCCTTTAGGCTTTAAACAGCCCCTTGGCCACCTGCCTGTCCTTGGGGCATCTGAAGACAGCCATGATGTGCCCTCAGAGGCTTCTTTTTCCCTGGTGAACAGCTCTTCTTCTGTTCTCTGTACTCAGGGGTCCTTCTCTATTGGGGCTGCCCTGCTTTGAGCACTTCTAGTGAGTACTCAGGATTAGGGTGCACCCAGGTGTGAGCTGATTGTGTGAGCTTCCTGTGCTCCTTCAGCAGATGCAGGCTGGCACTCAGCGGTGCTCAGGCCAGCCTCTGTGCCAGCCTCTCTGCCTCAGTGGTGAGTTCCACAGATGATTTTCCTGCTCTTGGGAGTGCACTTCATTGTCAAAGAAACAGGCAGGAAGCACACTACTCCTTCTTCCTTTTCTGCCTGAGTGCCTCTGTTTGACTATGATCTTTCTTTTCTTTTTTCTTTTTTTTATTATTATTATTTTATTTTATTATTTTTTTTAACGTTTATTTATTTATTTATTTATTAAAAAAAAATTTTTTTTTCAACGTTTATTTATTTTTGGGACAGAGAGAGACAGAGCATGAACGGGGGAGGGGCAGAGAGAGAGGGAGACACAGAATCGGAAACAGGCTCCAGGCTCTGAGCCATCAGCCCAGAGCCTGACGCGGGGCTCGAACTCACGGACCGTGAGATCGTGACCTAGCTGAAGTCGGACACCCAACCGACTGCGCCACCCAGGCGCCCCAAACGTTTATTTATTTTTGAGACAGAGACAGAGCATGAACGGGGGAGGGTCAGAGAGAGGGAGACACAGAATCTGAAACAGGCTTCAGGCTCTGAGCTGTCAGCACAGAACCCGACGCAGGGCTCGAACTCATAGACCGCGAGATCATGACCTGAGCCGAAGTCGGATGCTTAACTGACCGAGCCACCCAGGCACCCCTCTTTTTTTTTTTTTTTTAAACATTTTATTTTTAAGTAATCTCTATACACAATGTGGGGCTCGAACTCACAACCCTGAGGTCAAGAGCCTCATGCTCTACTGAGTGAGCCGGCCAGGGTGCCCTGACTCTGATTTTTGTTACATTTTGTCTCTCCTCTTTCCAGGCCCTCTTCCACTTCCACAGAGCTGTAAGAATTTTTTAAAAGAGTTCTTTCTTTTTCCTTCTTTCTTTCTTTCTCTTTCTTTCTTTCCTTCCTTCCTTCCTTCCTTCCTTCCTTCCTTCCTTCATGAATTAATTTATTTTGAGAGAGACAGAGATAGTGTGAGTAGGGGAGGGGGAGAGAAAGAGGGAAACAGGGCACTGTCAGCAGGGAGTCCAAAGTGAGGCTCAAACTCACCAACCGTGAGATTATGACCTGAGCTGAAACCAAGAGTTGGACATTTAACCAACTGAGCCAACCGTCTAGCCATCCAGGCACCCTACGAGTTATTTCTTTTTATTTATTTTATTTTATTTTATTTTATTTATTTATTTTTTTAAACCACAAATCTGATCATCTCTCTCTCTTTCTCTCTCTCTCTTTTTTTTTTTTTAATATTTGCTTATTTTTGAGAGGGACAGAGAGACAGAGCATGAGCAGGGGACAGGGAATGGGAGAGAGAGGGGGAGATACAGAATCTGAAGCAGGCTCCAGGCTCTGAGCCATTGGTGCAGAGCCCAACATGGAGCCCAAACTCACAAACTGTGAGATCATAACCTGAGCTGAAGTCAGACGCTTAACCAACTGAGCCACCCAGGTGCCCCAATCTGATCATTTCATTTCCAGCTTAAAAACTTTCAATGACTCCTTCCCCTCCCTTTGCATACATCCCAAACCCTTGATCCTTGGCTGTGCAGTTCCTGTCTTCTGCCTCCATCTCTGCCTACCACACGCTGGCTAGCTCAGCCACACAGGACTTAGTCCTTATTTCATAGCGTCTATATGGGAAATGCCCTCTGATCACAAACTTCTTACCTTATTTATTGGTCATGATCTTACGGTTTACACACATTTATAATGGAATATTATTCAGCCTTAAGAAAGGAGATTTTGCTGTTTGTAACAATATGGATGAACCTGGAGGACATTATGCTAAGTCAAATAAGCCAAACATGGAGAGAAAATAAAAGAAAATAAACAGCATGATTTCACTTACATGTGGACACTTTATTCATAAGTGTTCAATGATTGACTTTATTTTTCTGATTTTGAAACATCTAATAATATGCATTTTTGTCCTAATTTTGGTGGTAAAATACCTTGGGGTCCTGTGGACCTCAAATGTTTGCATCTGTCAACCTTTAAAAAGGTGTAATTTTTTTCTTCCTACATTAAGTTATATTGTCTGTGTTGAAAATACTAGGATGTGATTATATCTGAGCTTTGACCTGAAACACCCCCCAAGACGGGTGGCATCACTCTCCAAGTGTTTGAAATCTGGCCTTTACCGCCCCCCACCTTTTTTTTTTTGAGAGAGAGGGTGCAAGTGAGCGAAAGGCAGAAAGAGAGTTAGGGAGGAGAGAAAGAGAAAGAAGCGGCCTCACCCGAAGCAGGGCTCAAGCTTACCTGATGTGGGACTTGAACTCATGAACTGTGAGAGATGACCTGAGCTGAAGTCAGATGCTTAACTAACTGAGCCACCCGGGTGCCCTCCAGTCTTTACTTCTTAATTAAAAAACAAAGGATTGGAGTATAAACAAAAGCAAACTGTACACTTTTGTTGGTTATTGAGGAGTCAGCTTGATCAGCTTGAGGAAGTATTCTGGTGGTTTGTTAACATGACTGATTTTCTGGTTCTCCTCCCCTCTGCCAGTGTCTTGCTTACCTGATGGGAGTGCCCTGGAGCCCGATCACTACTTCTCCACCATCAGTTCCAGCTTTTCAGTTTCTCCTCTTTTCAATGGCATCACCTATAAGGAATTCAGTATTCCACTAGAAATGCTTCGAGAACTCTTAAACTTGGTAAGGAAAGCTTTGGTGGAACAAGAGATCCTGTATACATCTAGCAGTAAAATTGCTAGTGGTGTTGGCCTGTGTTTTTTTGTTTGGTTTTTTTTTTAAGAAAAACTAGGAGATTTTCAGTATTTCAGAACACCAGTTAGAAGTCATAAATTTTCGATTAAGGAAGGAAGGAGAGTAGTATTCGTGGAGTCATTTGTGTGCTATATTGTCACTGAATCCTTGGAGCACTTGTGTGGGAGAGGCAGCCATTCATCCACATTTTAGAGGTAAGGCAGTCAGTGCCAAATACATCAAGGAACCATAGGCAAAGGGCAGAGATAGGGCTCAGCCCAGGGAGTCTGATCCTCAGTCTAGTTCCTATTACACCTGACTCCCTCCCATGCGCTGCTCTTTTTAGATCAGTACAAAACCTAAATTTTTCATATTTGGGTATCTAGGAATGACCGCTGAAGTGAAGTCAGAGAAGACATTGGTGCCATTGTCCCAGTCCCAAAATAGATGGGTCTTTGATCCAGGGACTCTGAAGGTGTTATGATTGAGCTGTGTTGCTTCGAAATAGATTCAAGTGGGTAGGTAGGGGTGGAGATGTTATCAGGGACAGACCCTAAAGATGGGATTTTCTGTTTTGGAAAGAATGAGAGGGAACAAGGATGACACTTTTGAAAGCACAAAGCATGTGCTGGAGAGAGCAGCCATCTCCTTCAGTGTGGCATGTGAACAGAAGTCACTCAAAAAGGATGGCTTTAGGCTGAAGATGTAGGAAGACATTAAAGCATTGGCAATAATTACTGAGGATAGAGCCACAATGAATTACTAATTCCATGTCCCAGATGGAACATGGCATGGGTGGCCTTCTCAGATGATCAAGTGACTTTCAAGTATCATGTCAAAAATCCCAACTGAAGGCTGCATGTTTCAGACTCTTCATAGAGGAAATTATTTTTTCCAGTATATTTTAATTTCTCAAGGTTAGCTTTTCTTCTAGGCAATTTTTCATTTCTTCTCCTGGAATGTTGTTTATCATTGTCTGTACATTAAAAAAAAAAAAATCTACTTCTTTAAGTACTACCATGGGGGTGGCAGGCTGTTTTTACCCAGACGTTCCGTGGTTGACAGAATGGTTCCTTTCTGTACTAAGTGCTGGTACAGAGACCGGGTAGAAATAATATCTTCTGTTAGAATGTATGCTGTACTCTGAGTACCTAGGCAGCTTCAGATGAGCCAGTGCATGAGGCCTGTGGGAAGAGGCAGAGTCATCAGGGCTGAGGACCATCTGTGAAGGTGTCCCTGATGTCTGGGAGAAGGTTTGGATAAATTGTTAGTGATGCCGAGTCTGAACGCTTTCACATTCTGGAAATGGAAATCTAATGTCAGCAAATTTGAGGGAGTTGGTTCCTTTCCTGCTTTTTATGTTATTCCCAATCGAGGGCAAGAAAACACATCCAAGTGATGGCAGAATTAAGGACATTTTGTGTGTGTAGTTTGATGTGGAGCTATCATGAGTATATTGCTGGCCAGTCATTTCCATCCCATTTTTCACGCTCGTTCTGTGGATTTATCTGTCAGCATGATTTGTTCTTTAGTTGAAGGAGCTGCCATTCCTGTCTCTCACTGTGTTCATCAGGTGCCTCATGCGATCCTATTTCCCTAATAGGTGAAGAAGATTGTCGAGGAGCCTGTTCTCAAGTCCTTGGATGCAGTTGTAGCCAGCGTGATAGAGGTACGTCCCTTTTGAGGGCGCCACCCTGAGGTCAGCCTGACATGAACTTGTGCATGGAGAGAACAGGAAGGGTGTTTTTTTTGGGGGGGGTGGGCAGGGGGGATAGGGCGGGTGGCTGGAGAGACAGGCTTGTCAGTGAGTTTCCAGTTTAGTCCCCATAATGGCAATGCAGCTGCCACCCGAGAGCTTGCTCTGTGCCGGTTCTTTTTAATAGATCATCTCACAGCGGTCTGGTGGCCCCTTGATTGTCTTTCTCTTCATTTCCCATAAGATGGCCAAAGATAGTGAGCATTCAGCCCAGAAGGGTGGTTCGCCCTTCTGGGATGCAGGGAGCAGCCCCCCAATAGGCATCTCTGGATAGCTTGAGTTTATCTGTTGTTTTCTTCTGGCTGATGCTTGAGAGTGTGAGGAGAATAATTCAAGTGTTCCAAGTGGTGAATCATGATAAACGGTCGTTCTGTCTCTCTAATGCTACATCAGGGGTATAATACCCATGCCTCTCCCTGGAAGGCAAAGGGAGGTCCAGGGGAGAGTTTCTGTAGCATGGTCATGTGCCTCTGCTCCCTCACAGGCCAATCCTAGTGCTGATCTCTACTACACCACATTCAGCGACCCTCTCTACGTGGCCATGTTCAAGATGCTACGTGATACTCTGTACTACATGAAAGGTAAAGGTGGTTTGTGCCCACGTGTGACAATGATGACACTAGGCTCCAGGCCACTGCCGCAGGTCTGTGCTTCCTTTCTGCTAGGGCCACTTAAAAACACATAGGTAACATGTCACATTACTGAGATTTGAAGAAAAAAGCAAGTAAGAAAAAAAAACTCTCTTAATCCTGTGCCCCTTTTACCATCCATGACAGCTTCTTTGGTGGATTTATTTCCTCAGGAGCTTTCCTGACATGGCCATATTGTAGTGTCCTGATCACCTGAATATGTATATAATTCAACGTGTCTATTTCAGATATCTTAAAAAGTTAAAAAATAAGAAAATGAGGCACTTATAATCTTGTAACTCAGAGAAAAAGTGTCTTAATAGTTTAGCACGTGCACACACACAAGTTTAGCCCTTCCTTCCAGTTACCCTTTAGTACATTTTTAAAACATGTTTTCTGCATTCTTCTCTTATGTTACAGAGCACTTTTTGTCAATATAAGTTTTTCTTTTTTGAGTTTATTTATTTTGAGAGAGAGAGCGCAAGAGGGGGAAAGACAGGAAGAGAATCTCAAGAAGGCTCCACACTGTCAGTTCAGAGCCCAATGCAGGGCTTGAACTCATGAACCTTGAGATCACGACCTGAGCCGAAGTCTGGCACTTAACTGACTGAGCCACCCAGGCACCCCTCAACATAAGTTTTGATCAGTGTGTAATATTCGGTCAAGCAGATGTACTGTAATCTAGTTAGCTGTTTTCCTAATTCAATTTTAAGAGCTCCTGGGATTGAGTCTGGCTGGGGCCCCAGCGAATGTTAAGTTCACAAATGAGGGTGCAGGGGACTGGGCTCAGCCTGACCCCCAGGAACCCCGAGGCTTCTCTCCCCACCTGAGCTGCATGTTGCCAGCTTCCTTGGCTCTTCTGACTTGTGCCCATCACAGAGGTTCTTCTGATTTTTCAGGCCCCAAGGATGAGAGTTTGAAGAAGCTGTGAACTCTGGGTACCCCAAAGATCCAGCCCTGTAGCCAGGGAATTCTCTTCTTCAGACTGCAACCAGATTTTGCCCTTAGCTGATAGCCAACAACCTTCTTGTAAAAAAAAAAAAATTGGGGCACCTGGGTGGCTCAGTCGTTGAGTGTCCCAACTCTTAGTTTCGGCTTGGGTCATGATTTCATGGTTCCTGAGATCAAGCCCCACATTGGGCTTTGTGCTGACAGCCCAGAGCCTGCTTGGGATTCTCTCTCTCCCTCTCTCTCTGCCCCTCCCCAACTCGCTCTGTCTCTCAAAATTAAATAAATAAACTTAAAATCACCAAAGTATTTCTTATTGTTAGTTGGACCAGTGTCTGTGATGATACATGCCAGTTTCTCTGTTTCATACATATGGGTTTTAGTATATTGACTGCTTAAAACAACATGGCTCTCACTTCCCTGGGAAATGGTTGTTTTCTTTGAGTGCCAGGTGGCATGTGTGCCGAGAGGCAGCACAGCCTATTCAAGCTCTTCCCACTGGGCACTCTCGAAACCAAAGGAGCCAGTGGCAGACCTACTCCTCTTGGGTATCTGTTAGAGAAGGACCATAGAGCTGCTGCCTGAATTTTGGTGGTTTTGTTTCCACCTGCAATGCCTGCTCTCTTTCCCACAGACCTCCCAACCTCCTTTGTGAAGGAGATCCATGATTTTGTGCTGGAGCAGTTCAACACGAGCCAGGGGGAGCTTCAGAAGATTCTGCATGATGCAGACCGGATCCACAATGAGCTGAGCCCCCTCAAGCTGCGTTGCCAGGCAAATGCTGCCTGTGTGGACCTCATGGTCTGGGCTGTGAAGGATGAGCAAGGTAAGCATTGGCGTCTGCTGTGCCCCAGATGTCTGGTGTCTTGTCCCACAGTTTAGGAAACTGGACATGGGAGGAGGTGATGGGCAAGGCCACAGGGCCTGTGTGTTCTTTCCACTGCTTCCTGCTGGTTTTTGAGGCTTTTATATGAAGTGGGAGCTCTGTGCTGGAGGAAAAGGTGCTTGTCTAGGGTGAACAGCAGAATGGGAAGCACGTAGCAGACTGTGGATGGCTGCCACGCGCAGAGCACTGAGGACAAGAGGCTCAGGGCCAGCAGAGAGGAGAGAGCAGTCACATACAATGCAGGATGGTGTTTTCACAACAGAAAAGGAACAGAGATGAGTTTTCAGTTAAGGATGCCTGCCTGTAAATACTTCTTGGTGTAACCACTTATTATTAATAAAGCCTGCACAAAGTATGCCTCTGGGCTTTTAGTTATGTGATTAATTGGTGAACATGTATTTTGTAAAATTGACCTTTGCTAATTGTCCACACCCTCCTCTGATTTTGAATTTAGGTGCAGAAAATCTTTGCATCAAGCTGTCTGAGAAGCTGCAGTCTAAGACATCCAGCAAAGTCATCATTGCCCATTTGCCCTTGCTTATCTGCTGTCTGCAGGTCAGTCTCACTGACACTGGAGAAGCTTCGATCCCATCAACAAAGCTTTCTTGTTACATCATTCAGGCTCTGATTAGCATACCAGCAGCAGAGTCTGAGCTATTGTCTTTTTTTTTTTAATGTTTATTTGTTTATTTTGAGAGAAAGAGGGTGAGTGGGGGAGGGGCAGAGAGAGAGGGAGGAATCCCAAGCAGGCTCTGTGCTGTCAGTGATGAGCCCAACACGGGGCTCAGTCCCACAAACCATGAGATCATGACCTGAGCCAAAATCAAGAATCGGATGCTTAACCAATTGAGCCACCTATGCACCCTTGAGCTGTTGTTGTCTTTAGGAACTTGAACTAGAGCCTGCTATGGACACAGTTCACCAATGAGTGGGAGTCACTGCTGACAGTGTGCCAGGGATTTCTGTCATTTCCAGGCACAACTGAGTACTCCTTTGTGAAGAGGCTGCCCTGTATCTACTGGGCCATTCCCAAGGTCGCAGGCGAAGTGTTGAAGACATCTCCTGAGGTCTACGGTGCCAGCTCTGCTCTCTTATCTTGCTGAAATACAAACCCCAGTAACTCTGAATTTGCCATTGTTCAAAAATCATACTGTATACCCTTTCTCCCCTAAATTTGTTTCCAAAAGAAATGGACACACTTTAGCAATATATCTCCCTTTAGGCTGAGCAGAGTCTAGACCCTCCTTTTTTTCTGTCTTGTTTTGCCCCATGGCCAAAGTGGCCTTGGAAGATTTGACCTTGGAAGTTTCTGGTCAAACTTGTGTATCTGAAGCATTCAGCGTCTCACTGCTTGGACCTGCTCAGCCGGCCACAACCTGGGTTGTGTGACAGGTCGATGGTGTGTTACAGGGTCTGGGCCGCCTGTGTGAGAGGTTCCCAGTGGTGGTACATTCGGTGACGCCATCTCTGCGGGACTTTCTGGTTGTTCCATCCCCCGTGCTGGTGAAGCTCTATAAGTGCCACAGTCAATACCACACAGGTAATGGATGGCTGTACCCAAAGCTATCTCTCCAGTCCCTACGCGCCATGTGCTCTTGAGGCTCCAAGAAAAGATCCACATGACCTGTGTGCAAGCCCACCATCGTTTTGTGACTGAGAGGTTGTGGCTGGGCTGCAATCCTGCACTGTACTTTGGCTCATTCCTTCTTCACGCCTTTCTTCATGGCTTTCCTTACATGACCCCCTCCAGGCTTCAGTTCTTTCCTTCCTCCACCCTCCCCTTGCATATACTCCTATGACTGAGGGGTTTTAGCTCTCTCTGTCACTGAGGCAGTATAAAGCATGAATCCAGTGTGTCCCAGACACTGGGCCAGGAACTGTCCATGCTCCATCTCAGCTAGTCCCTATCCCTGCCTTGTGAGTGTATTTTCATGTTTCTATAACAATGGCACAGGTTCAGAGCAAATCTGGTCACCTGTAACCATTAGCATTCATTAACACCTGCTGGGGCTCTAATGTATTGCTTATCCCACCCAGTCCTGTGCAGGTGGATGCTTTATTCTCTCCCTTCAGATGAAGAAACCCAGTCTTCAGCAGGTGAAAGACTTTTCCCTGGACCCCGGGACAAGTAGGGGTCTCTGTGGCTCTAAGGCTCCTGCTCTCACACTCACCCCCTACCCTTACCCGTTTTGCACGTTAGCTAGGTAACCTTTGGTGATAGGGCATGTCTCACCCTTGGGGCTGGGTGCCTGTGGGTGCTCATCAGGACTTTTGAACTATTTCTTAAGAAATTGCTGTGTTACATATTTATCACTTTGCAACTTAAATATTTTTCCCTTTGTTTAAACATGTTTGTTTCATCCTTCCTCTTCTCACTTTTGTTTCTGAAATGTTTGTTCAAATCATTTTAGAGGGGTTGCTTTTATAAGCTAAAAATGATCAGCATATTATTTTGATTTTGAATTATGGAAAAGGGGATGGGAAATGACAGGCTTAACTAGATACATACTTGAATTTTTACATTTAGTTGCTGGTAATGATATAAAAATCAGTGTAACCAATGAACATTCTGAGTCAACCCTGAATGTCATGTCGGGAAAGAAGAGCCAACCCTCCATGTATGAGCAGCTCCGGGACATTGCCATTGACAACATCTGCAGGTGGGAGACCGGCCAGAGGGAAGGGTGACCTGGGGAGGAAGGAAACAAGTTTTAGATACAGTTATTAAAAAATAAGAAACATTTGTAATTTTTTAAAGCTTGTTTCTGATTATTTAAACCTATAGCTGATTTAAATTTTTTTTTTCAACGTTTATTTTTATTTTTGGGACAGAGAGAGAGCATGAACGGGGGAGGGGCAGAGAGAGAGGGAGACACAGAATCGGAAACAGGCTCCAGGCTCTGAGCCATCAGCCCAGAGCCTGACGCGGGGCTCGAACTCACGGACCGCGAGATCGTGACCTGGCTGAAGTCGGACGCTTAATCGACTGCGCCACCCAGGCGCCCCATATAGCTGATTTAAAAAGAGGGATTATTTCATATTAAAAAAATAAAGCTTCTTGCTTTTCTTTTCCTGATCACAAACGTAATTAAAAACAGAAAATTTATAGAATGTATAGAAAAGTAGAAGGAAAGGAATTATCCATCAGCCTGCCATCCAGAGTAACAATAGATTGTCACGTTTCTTCTTTTTTTCTTCTGTGTAATTTTTAGTGTAAGAAATGCGGTTTATATGATCACGTGACCTTGCTGCCCAGGCTCCTGCTATGTGAACTCTTGCTCTCCGAACTCAGGAACCACACATATTCTAATTTATGTGAAAATATATCTTTCCATCTGAATTCTGGCTCCTTGCTGTCTGAAGCCCAATTGAGAGAATGTGGTGGCCCCTTTCTATCAGACACATGCTCTTCTCTGCCTGTGTCCTCAGAGCCAAACAGATGCAGAGAGTGAGAGATTCCTGAAAAGATTTTGTGTCCTTACGGGCTTTTAAAAGTTCCCCTTTTCTTTAGAAAATAAGCATTTCTCCATACTATTAAAACCTTGATATAATATTTAATATTCCCTCAGCTGTCCTGGGACCATCTGTCTTGAATTAGTTACTGTGACTTTTGTTAAGGAACAGTGCTGGAAATTTTAAATTGGGATTAGGGTAACATTCTGAAGGAAACTGTTCTGGTCAAATAATGGAGTTACTGTTTCCGACTGAGATATTTATCAAGTGGGCAAAATCTGCAGCAATTCTTTGAATTCATTCTGTGTAATGACTTTCATTCAGATTTCTGGCAAAAAAGTGCTCAGAGCAGTTCTTTAAACTCTGTAGACCTGACAAAGGGGAAAAAGCAAACACAAAACACTCATCTGTTGTTCTGATACCCAGTGCTGTGTGGGTTTCCTTATGTCCCAGGTGCCTGAAAGCTGGCTTGACTGTGGACCCAGTGATCGTGGAGGCCTTCCTGGCCAGCCTCTCCAACCGGCTCTACATCTCCCAGGAGAGTGACAAGTATGTCCCATCCCTGAGGGGGCAGCCAGGTGTTCCCTGCAGGCCTACCTGGGGGGCCACCCGGTGCCTTGCATGTTTGTGCTCTTTCTTGCAGTCTGGAGTTGTGCATCAGATCTGTCCCAGGATTTAAGTTCAAACCTACCGTAGAGTATCAATCCTGGACCACTGTTTGGGAGCAGAGAAAGATGTCTGCCTTACTGCCCAGTGCCAGGGACTTTATGTTTCTTCTGGTAGTTAACAATTCCAGGCTGCCACTGTCAGATGACTGTGGTAACGTTTGTTCCTGTTAGCTGTAGCTTGTGAAGCTTCTGGGTTTCATTTCCCAGAGGACTGTTCTGAGAATGCCTCTGTTCTTCCCTCCCATAGAGACGCTCACTTGATTCCTGACCACACCATCCGAGCCTTGGGACACATTGCAGTGGCCCTGAGGGACACTCCAAAGGTCATGGAACCGATTCTGCAGATCCTGCAACAGAAATTCTGCCAGCCCCCTTCCCCCCTTGACGTTCTCATCATCGACCAGCTAGGCTGCCTGGTTATCACCGGAAACGTAAGGCAGGACCTGCTGTGAAACCCACTACCCTATGCAAGCTTTGTTACACTCCTTTGACTATCAGGAATGTTAAAATAGATTAAATTTACCCTGTAGAATTAAATGCTCACAACTGTCTTGACATTGAACAGGGAGATTTTTTCCAAGTAAAAGAGAATAGTATCATGGTTCCATAAGAGCTAGGGAAAAGAGAGGTTTCTTTAAACTTATTTCATGCTGATGTTAATAACATGTAATAGGATTTACATTGAAACCATCTCCCTTTTAGCCTTTAAGGTTTGCCTAAAGCTTTAGGAATGGATGCCCTTGATGGTCTTTCAGGGCCTTATTATGGTCCATGCATGATTCCAGAAGCTTTCCCTCTGAATGATGGGGCCTTTTCCGTGTATCAAGGAGTACTTTCATGGAGAAGTCATGACATGGTTTAACTGTCCCTCACTCTCTTCCAGCAATACATTTATCAGGAAGTGTGGAATCTCTTCCAGCAGATTAGTGTGAAGGCCAGCTCTGTCGTGTACTCAGCTACTAAAGATTACAAGGATCATGGCTATAGGTAACTCTCTAGACCTCATTGTCACTTTAGATCATGACAGTTTTTAGCCGTCTTTGAAAGTGTGAAGTTTGGGGATTTATTTTTTGAATAAACTTTTCTTCCTACAAAAGCATTATGTACTTCAAATTAGTGCATTCACAACCAGGAGGGAAAGACCCCATGCGACTGCCATCTGGAGCTGACCATGTCAGTGTCATTACCCCAAACCCTCTGTGACTCCAGACAGGCTCATAGTGTCCATCCACCCAGCTTACCCACTTTTTTATGTAACAGCACATAAGCCATGCCATTAACGTTCTTCCATATGCCTGTCATCTTTAATGGCTGTGTAGTGTTCCATCATATAGCAGCATGGAGATTTTTTTTTTTAATGTCTATTTATTTTTGAAACAGAGAGAGACAGAGCGTGAGTGGGCGAGGGGCAGAGAGGGAGACACAGAGTCTGAAGCAGGCTCCAGGTTCTGAGCTATCAGCACAGAGCCCAATATGGAGCTTGAACTCACAGACCGCGAGATCATGACCTGAGCCAAAGTCAGACGTCCAACCAAGTGAACCACCCAGGTGCCCCAGCACTGAGATATTTCTAACTAGTCCCTAGCTTGGATGTTATTTTCCAGTTTTTCTGCTGGCAAGTGCTACATTGAACAATCTAATAGCTGCATATCTGTGAGTGTCTCTGATGCTTTCCTCAGGATAGATTCCCAGGGGTGGGATTTGGAGGGCCAAAGGGAGTAGACATTTTACATCTTCACATGTTTGGTATTTGTGTAAAGTCTGGCTGGTTTTTCCAGAAGTCCAAGATATGCTTCCTTGTCTATTCCTTGCCCTTACTGGGAATGTCATAAGGGCAGGGCACATCTTTCCATTTATGGAGGATCTCAATAGAGTTTGGCAGATCAAGGGAAGAGAGGGACAGAGAGGTGGGGCAGGGAGGAAGAGATGTTGCCCTTTTGTTGGCATTTATGGTCTCCCTTCCTGATCGTTACATGCAGGCCTCGCTCTGAGATTCTGAGTCAATTTAGTGGGTGGGAGTGTGGCTATGTGACCTCCAAAAATGATCTCACCTTCTCTGTGCCTCCATATTTTCATCTGTCAAATGAATGCCTGTCTCTAGTTGTGTGGGTAATTGAGATCATATGTGGGAAAGCTCTCGATAAATGCAAGCTCTTGGCATTGTCATTTCTTTGCCTTCTCACTGCCTCCATTGAGAGCCTAGGCTACCAGAACAGCCTAAGGACTAGTTTGGGGAGGCAGTCAGCTCACCTCCCCTTTATCTATCCTGGTCTCTGTGAAGAAACTGACACATGGACCAAAACAACTCTTTCCCTCATTGCTTCCTTGTCCTGAAAGTGACTCCTGTACCTCCTTGGCCTTCGCATCTTCTCCTCCGTGTCTTTGCCCCTGCTGTTTTCCTTTTGACCCTTGCCTCTATCTTACTGCTGTGGGCAGTACTTGGCCTTCTCCATGCCCACCAACTCTTCAACTTCTCACTCTAGTTCACCCTTCCATTAAGCCTTTTCTGATACTGCCACTAGAAGTGGTTTGTCCTCTTCCTTACCAGTGAAAGCTTTTATTTTCCCTTACCTCCCAGGATTTCACATGTCTGTGAAGGGGGTGCTGTTTGCTCAGAGATTTCCAGGGGTCAGACGGTGTGGTGTGCTCAGTATTTCACACAGAGTGTTTCATTCCTCCTAAACCCTGTGAAGAAGGAATTATTTTATTCCTGCTTTACTCAGGGGGAAACTGAGACTCAAAGATGAGCCTCTCACCTGGGGTCACATAGCATGCAAGTGGCAGGCTCTGGCTGCCCCCAGCACCTTCAGAAGCCAGGCCAGCCTTGCTGGTTTGCTGTCTCTGGCTGGGGAGGGCATCATCAGCTTCATGTCCAGGGGTTATGTGGGGCCAGCACTGTCCTGATGTAGGTTGTCCTAGAGCCACTGAGTGCTTCCTAAGTGTCTGATGTGAGCTAATACTGTGGGCTGGAGGTAGCGTGGGGAAGAAGCTGATCATCAAAGGAAAGTTTTATAGATGGTAATAATGAATTAAGGGTACCTATAATTTGAAAGGAAAGCAGGGTCCAGCCAGGATTTTAGCTATGTAATGGGCTCTCGACACTCAGAAAACAGTATCCTAAGACCTTCACAAGTTCCATAGGTGTGGATTCCTGGAACCTAAACAGTTCCCCAAGGTCCTTAATGCATGTCTGGAGAGGTTAAAGCCATTTCTATAGCAGCTGACTTTCCTTTAGGAGCTGGTGTTCACAGAGAGGTTCATCCCCTCTGGAGGGCTCCTCTGTTCACAGGCACTGGGAGGGGTGTGATGAGGCAGGAGTTAGTCAGCCTCACCCCTGCAGTGTAGGCCCTTGTGTTGTGGCAGCTGTCATTTCTCTCTCCACCAGGCACTGCTCCCTGGCAGTGATCAATGCCCTGGCTAACATTGCAGCCAACATCCAGGACGAGCACCTTGTGGACGAGCTGCTCATGAACCTGCTGGAGCTGTTTGTGCAGCTGGGGCTGGAGGGAAAGCGCGCCAGCGAGCGGGCCAGCGAGAAGGGGCCCGCCCTGAAGGTAGGCAGGAGGAGGACAGTCACCCTGGGGCATCTGGTAAAATGCAAGAACAAAGGGGTTAAGGTTCCTTCTCAGGGATTCTGAGAGGGTGGTTTTTTTGTAGGACCATGTCTGGCTAGTAGCAGCTACCTCCTTCAGCCCAGGGTGGTAAGTGACAGCAACCTAGTGTGGATTCCCCCAGACCCCACTCTTTCTTCTCTCAGTCATCATGAAGTCAGGGGGCTGAGGCTTTCATCAGAACTCAGTGACAACATGAGAAGGGCCCGATCTGACCTTATCTTGGGCTCTCCAGGGAGACAAGTCCACAGGAACAGACAAAACGACAGGTCTCGAGGTCCCAAATGGACAGAATAGGGGGGTTGAAGTGGGTTAAGCCTCCTTTCCCATCATCTCCCCTTTGACATGTCATGTTGGCACCAGTCTCTCTTCCAGACTCCCCACCTTTGTCCTCCTTTGTCTTTTCCTCCCACCTCCCCTCCTCTCCTTTCCCTTCCCCTTCCCCTTCCCCTTCCCCAGACAGTTGCCGTTTGCCTACTGTGTGCCTAGATCAGGGATCAGCTCACCTTTTCTGTAAAGGGCCACATTATATTTGTTTTAGGCTCTGTGAGCCATGTAGTCTCTGCTGCAACTAAGCTCTCTTCTGGTGGCATAAAGCCAGTTAAAGAATGGGTGGGTGGCTGTGCTCCTGTGAAACTTTATTTCTAGGAACTGGTGGTGGGTCATACTTGGCCATCGGCCACAGTTTCTTGACCCTTGTTGTGGGTGCTGGGGATATGGAAGTGAGTAGGCAGACAAATTGCCTTCTCCTGCAGACAGCAAAAACAAAGCGGGACAGTGAGGTGAGGGGCATTTTAGATCGGGCTGTGTGAGGTTCTGAGGAGGTGACAGCTAAGTTGGAAACTAAATGAAAAGGAGCCCTCTGTGTGAAAATCTTGGCCAAGAGGGAATAGCTGGTACAATATGGGGTTTTGAAACCCTTCACTCTAATTTAGCCTTCCTCTGCTGGACTCCTCCGACAGTAATCTGGGTGACTGATTTCTTTTTTTCTTTTTTTACATTTTTTTTTAATGTTTATTTATTTTTGAGAGAGAGAGATAGCATGAGTAGGGGAGGAGCAGAGAAAGGCTCTGGGCTCTGAGCTGTCAGCATAAACCTGACATGGAGCTTGAACTCACAAACTGTGAGATCATGACCTGAGCTGAAGTCGAACGCTTTACCAACCAAGCCACCCAGGAGCCTCCAGGAACCTACCTTTTAGAGTTATTTTTTTCTAGTTATTTTTTAAGTAACCCCACATTTTCCATAACTTGGAAAGAATATATGTTTATTATAGAAAAGATGCAGAAACCTATAACTAATAAAGTAAAAAGCACCTATAATCCCTCTACTCATTGCTGACATTTTGAAAGACTTCCTCCTAGATTTTTTAATGTTTATTTATTTTTGTGTGTGAGACAGAGAGAGAGACATCGTATGAGTGGGGGAGGAGCAGACAGAGAAGGAACTGCAGAATCCGAAGTAGGCTCCAGGCTCTGAGCTGTCAGTGGGGCTCAAACTCACAAACTGAAATTATGACCTGAGCTAAAGTTGGACACTTAACTGACAGAGACTGACAGAGCCACCCAGGTGCCCTCCTTCCTAGATTTTTTTACGCAGATATATTTATTTTACATAATTGGGATTATATCATAGCATACTCTGAAATCCTGATTTTGCTGTGGGGACTTTCCAAGGATGAGTAAATATTTTTCAGAAAGTTGTCTTTTTTTTTCAAGTTTATTTATTTTGAGAGACAGGGAAAGGAATGGGGGAGGGGCAGACAGAGGGGGAGAGAAATGATCCCAAGCAGGGGATGCAGGGCTTGAACTCACGAACCATGAGATCATGACCCGAGCCGAAACCGAGTCAGATGCTCAACTGACTAAGCCACCTGGGTGCCCCAAAAGCAGTCTTTTTTTTTTTTTTTTTTTTTTTAATTTTTTTCAACGTTTATTTATTTTTGGGACAGAGAGAGACAGAGCATGAACGGGGGAGGGGCAGAGAGAGAGGGAGACACAGAATCGGAAACAGGCTCCAGGCTCTGAGCCATCAGCCCAGAGCCCGACGCGGGGCTCGAACTCGCGGACCGCGAGATCGTGACCTGGCTGAAGTCGGAGACTGCGCCACCCAGGCGCCCCAAAAGCGGTCTTTTTAACAGCTGTGTGGTATTTCATTATACACAGGGGCCATGATTTATGTAATCGTTCTGGTTAACATGTTTCCCATTTTTTTGCTATTAAAATGATGTTGGGTGAGCATGATTATATATAGCGCTTTGTATGTATCTCATAATTTCTTTGAAATTAACACTATGTTTGTCTTTTTTCTCTTTTAATGAAAGAAATACATGCTTCCAATGACTCGATTCCATTCTTTCCTAGGCTTCTAGCAGTGCGGGGAACTTGGGTGTACTCATTCCTGTAATCGCTGTGGTGAGTGTTCATTAACTGAGTGGTTTTATTTTCATTTTTTATTTTTTTGATATATGAAATTTATTGTCAGATTGGTTTCCATACAACACCCAGTGCTCATCCCAAAAGATACCCTCTTCAATACCCATCACCTACCCTCCCCTCCCTCCCACCAACTGAGTGGTTTTAAACTTCAGATACCGTGACCATATTTTCAGTGGTGACTAGTGGTACACCGCAAATTCCTTAGCAGAATGCTGCGTGGAGGCCGCAGTGATTCTGTACATGTGCCACCTCCAGCTGTTCTGGAGGTGTTTCTGCCACCTCCAGCTGTTCTGGGACTGTCCTATTGGTAGGTGCCTGCTGTGGCCATACCACCTCACTCCCTTTCTCCGTGCTCTGCCTGAGCCGCCTCGCCAGTTGACCAGGAAACGCACTGTGGTTCCCTTTTGTGTGGCTCCCAAGTCTGAGGTGTGACTCTGGGTTTGTCCTGTGTCTCACAACCTGTTCTGGTGCCTCTGAAGCAGGCTCTGCTTCCATCCCCTCTCGGTCCCCTCCAGTGAGATGAGTCCTGGGGCCTCTGCACGGTGCCTGATTCTTGGAGCTGCAGCCCTCAGTGCGCTCTGTGGAGGCATTGTTGACACAGTGGGCTGGTCATACTTTGGGGTACAGTCCCGCCCACTGCCATGGTAGGCAGCTCCCAACATAGGCCCCATCCTCTGCCATAGCACTTCCATGGTGGAGAGGCTGTCTCCATTTTGTCCTGTCTTAACCTACAGCCACCTCTTCCCATATGACCTTTGTAGAAGTTGTTTTCCCCTTTCTCCGTTCCCAGCTGCCAGTCCTAAGTCAGGGCCCCAGGTTCTAGTATTTGTTTTCATCTGTGATTCTCTAGCTTCCACTAAATCTACCTTCTAGTTAAGCCCTTGATTCTGCCTTCCAGTTCCTTCCCACTTCACCCCACCCCCAGTAGTTTGACTCTTGAGCACTCACATGCATGTCCCTTCACATGGAACGCCAGAGGGGCTGACCCTCAAGCTGCCAGGGTGACCCAGGGGCCTAGAGGTCAGGCAGGTGGACAGAGAGGCACCTCTGCTGATCTAAGTTTCTGTACTTATTCCATTCTACATCATCACTCAGAATCTGGGGACCTTAGATGTCTGATTTTAGCTGGCCAAGGTGGGTGAAAAATAACAAACTGACTGGTTTGTTATCATTTACCTTTAAGATGTCACAGGTTGCACATTGTGGTGCATTCTGCTTCTATTCACCTTCCTTCTGCCTGTCCTTTCCTTTCTCCCTCACCCTGTAAGTAGCCAATTCTGGAGCAGGAGCTGACTTGCTTGCATCTGGGTCAGGACAGTCTCCTTTTCCTGAATGTGCCTGAGGGGACAAGGGGGCCTACAAGTTTGCTTGTGTAGCTTCCACCTGTAGCTGCCTTCCTGTAATCATGGCTTTTCACTTCCCTTTGGGAATTTTACCACCTTCATACCTGCGATCAGGTGCTCTCCCACAGGCTTTGAGGATTTGAGAATGGCCAAGACTCTCAGCCACAGTATTTTTCATCACCATCTCCATTGGTTTTTAAAAACATAAACATTTTCTCTTTATACTTGATATTGACTAGTGTACAATTGTGTTTTAGAAGTACCACTGTACATGGATCCTTTGTTTGGATGGAGGGAAAGGTGAGGGGCATAAAGTCCATGGCACTCTTCTGGCCTATTAGAGGCAAGAAGGGCTGACAGCAGGCTCCATGAGAGAGCAGGTTTTGGCAGCCAGGGAGCATGTTTGGGGTGACACTCGATTCAGTGAATTCTAGTGAGTTTGAACACCAGAATTCTGTGACCCAGGCACATGGGTACAGCATGTGTAGCTGTTATCATTTAGAGTTTAAATAAATGCATAGAAGAAATTCATAGAGGGCACTCTGCACTTTCTGGGAGCAATGACTGATGAGGTTGGTTGGGAATACATAGGGTTTAGGATCACAAGCGTCGGGGTTGGACTCCTGGTACTGTGTGTGTGATCCTGGGTGAGCATCACAGCTTCTCTATGCTTACTGTGCTCACAGAGCTTCTCAAAAAGATGGAGATGAACCTCTGAAGTGCTGGGTCAGTGTAGGCATGACTGTTAGCAGTGATAGGCAAGCACACACTCACTTAAAATACTTTGTTTACTCCACTGCAGTGACCTTTTACATGAATAGAATAAGTATTGTAGTCTTAACAAAAGTTAATGGTTATATTATGGGGGAGGAAACAAATATTTGATTCTATTGCTCAACAAAGAGCACAGAGATCATGGGATCTTGTATTTGCTTTCTGGTTTACCCCTTGGACCCTCTGGGAGAAACTAGTTTCCAAAGCGTTTTTTAAAGAATGTTTGCCTTTCTTTCTTTCTTTTTTTCCTTTCTTTTGGAAAAAGGTACTCTGTTCTGCATCTTTTGATGAGTGTCTCCAAGTACTTAGTTTAGTGGAAGAACCAGTGGGTTTGGGGCAGGAAGCCTGGGTGTCTGTCCAAATGCAGCTTATCAGTGACTTATCAGTAACCTTAAGAGTCTGGAGGGAGTCACTGGAGGCCAGGTCATGTGATCTCTGAGGCTCCTTCAGAGCTTAGGTTTGGTGATCTTTGACCTGCAAGTTTGTGAAAAATATTTCTTTAGAAATATCCTGATTAAATTGCTTCTCTTGGTGTCTAGCCAAGGTGTTAATTAAGCACCTTGAAAGGTATCTAATGCTTAGAGTCCTGTGTGCCCCACTGTCATAAACCAGTGATTTGATAAGATATGCTTCCTGCTCAGAAAACATTTGTGCACTTCACTGAGAGTTAGTTTACCTGTGCCACTAGTCATTTTTGTAGCCTTGGACAAGTTATTTATTCTCTCAGTGCCTGTAAAATTAGGTTTGTGAACTGACAGATTTTAGGTCATGGACTCCTTTGAAAGCCTTGCCCTCTCTTTCCATAGAAAGGCATTTCTTCACAAGCTTTTCCATTTAATCTCAGGAAGTTGAGTGGGAGAAACCCACCCAAGGACCCCCAGTTAGGAACCCCTGGGCTAGGTACTTTCTCATCAAAGATAGTAATAAGAAGGCCTTACCTAACTCTTGCTAAGCACCAAACACTCATGTAAACCCCTTCCAAGCATTAACTCCCTTAATTTTTATAACAATGCTGCGAAGTAGGTGCTGTTATTATCCCTATTTTACAGGTAGGGAAACTGAGGCACAGAACTTGCCTCAGCGTCCCACAGCTGCTAATTGTCAGAGCCAGGGTTGGGACCCAGGCAGCCTGGCCCAGAGTCTGTGCTTTGAATTAATACTCTATGGCCTTAAAACCTGGATCAGCTAGTTTCTGAAAAAGGGGGTCTGAGTGCATTCTGAGTGGATGTAGGTGAATGAAAAGCATGGAGGTTGGAGGGCCTTGACCTGGGCCAGGTCACAGAGGAGGGCTGGCTCCAGCAGAAGTGGGACAGGTCACATTGGAAGGGAGACGGCTGCCTTTTGAGTAGGGGACAGGCATGGCAAAGGGCTACAGGCAGAGTTTTTGAGAGAGCCACATTTAGGAATGGGAGGGGCACGAGGAACCAGCAGAAAAAAAAATGCAGGGCCAGCATTTCCTGAAAGGACTGTGTGGAAGTGAATTGGAGAAGGAATTCAAGGAGTAGGGTGTCAGCAAGCTCAGGGCTTCCCAAGAGCACAGGAGACTGTGATAGGGAAAGACATAGCCTCAGTCCTGCACTGGTCAGTAAATACGGGAGGTGGAGGCTCTGGTGCAGGAAGCTGGGAAGGAAGCAGGTAGAGAGGTGTATTAAGAGTTAACAGGAGGGCCTGGGACAGATCATGTTTCCTCTGTGATCTTTAATTGTTTCTTCAGCTGCCAAAAGAAGATGGTAACAGCTTGAACCCCTAGAGCTGGTATGAGGACTCAGTGATAACCTGCCTGCACACCCATCACAGCGCCCCCTACCACGGGGAGCATGAGGTGCTCTGCTTTTGCTGCCCCATAACTGGAATTGGTCTCACTGGGTCTAAAACCCTCTATGACAAGACTCCACGGGTGACCCTGGAATCAAACCAACCTGTGCTCAAACCCTGGTCTTCCTCCTCTGCAGAAAAGGGAAGAGAAAAACTCTCCTGCAGGGCTGTGGGGGTCAGAGTTAGCCACACAGCACTTGGGATGCTCTCCCTGTCACTGCCCATAATCCCCAGACTGCAGAGGTGCCCCCACTCTTGAATTCTGAGCAGCCTTTTTGGATTCCACTCGTCTTATCCAAGTAACGAAGGATCTGGAAACATATTCCTCAGATGCCACCTGTTTTCTCAAACCAGACCTACTATAGGAAGTTGTCTGACGGTCTCCCTGTGTCCAGGGATAAAGCTGAAGCATGTGCCCCACTTAAAGACTAGCATTTCAGGAATTTCCACAAAGCCCCATCCACAACATCTTTGCCCCCTCACTCACCACATCCTGATTCTGAGGAACATGCCCCATGTGTAGCACATAAGTCACTGTGAAGAACTCAAGTTGCTTATTGTCAACCTCTGTCATTCCTAGGGATGTCAGCTGTTTTGAATTTGGCTTTTCTTAGTTATTTGAGCCTCAATAGAGAAAAAATAGAGAATTATAACAGACACAGTAAAAGTGGCGATATTTATTTATCGCTAAGGTAGGAAGCATGGCCATGTGTACATGCTGTCTTCTGGGCAGCAGTGAGGTGATAGCAGAAGTATAGATGACATTTAGCATCAATTCGGAAGGTTGAACCTTGAGAGAATGAAGCGCTAACACCCAGGGCACCCCTTAAATGTCATGAGGTTGCTTCTGTCCTAGGCACCAGCCTTGGGAGAGGTGAGAAATTAGTCCTGCAGCTCATTTCTGTGTTCTGTGCTCAGATGAGGAGCGCTGGTAATTTGAGTAATAGAGCCAAATGCTCAAGGACGGGGACTGCAGGGGAAGGAGGTGTGCAGGCAGGACCTCCACAGGTTTGCACTGAGGAGGAGGGAGTAAACCCATCTGTATGTTGTTGACACCCTCTAGGTAACAGCTGACATGTCACAGGTACATTAACTTCTATGAACTGCTGGCATTATTCACTGTACTGAACTGATTCCAGTGAGCTTCTTGGTCGTTTGTAAATTTCTTGTCTCCTATGGGCCTCGATTTCAGAATGGTAGCATAAACCATGAAAGCCATGATGGCAAAACATCTCCGTTCTCATTGTTAGAATGGAACCAGAATTACAGAGTGGCCCCAAAACACTTGAAGTGCCCAGACCTCCACCTTTAGGACTTGGTGGGGTTGGCAACTCTCCCCATGAAGAGTAGGCAGCTGGTGCGGTGCTCATAGATGAGGAACAGAAAGGGGCGGTCGACAGTGAAACGGACTTGGGTAGACAGTGGCATGAACCCCACAGTGGTCACGGCGGCAGCTTGGGTGCCCTCTTCGTTCACCATGATGGTACCTTGGTGCTTGAACTGTTTGAAAATGAAAAGGAAAGTTGTCAGATCCCATCAGTGGGCACACAGAGGGAGGGATAGAGAATAGAGTGGAGTCTCCTTTCATTCAGGGTGGAAAGACCACATACAAGGCCCAAACCACAGCTGGTCAGAAGGACCCTTGAAGGTCTTGCTCACCTCCTTCCAGGTGCAGTAATTGTGCTCAGAAGCTGTGTTGTGTAAACTGTGTATCTTTTTTTTTTTTTAATGTTTGTTTATTTTTGCAAGATTGAGAGACAAATTGTGAGTGGGAGAGGGACTGAGAGAAAGGGAGACACAGAATACGAAGCAGGCTCCAGGCTCTGAGCTGCCAGCACAGACCCTGATATGTGGCTCAAACTCACAAACCATGAGATCATGACCTGAGCCAAAGTCAGACATTTAACCAACTGAGCCACCCAGGCGCCCCTAAACAGTGTGTATCTTTAAACTCCAACATTACAGTCGCTCATAGTGGTGACAGTATGAGTGGTCTGCCAGCAAGAGAGCAGCTCTAGGTGCATTGCCAGAAGGGTTGGGCCTCGATCTGCATGTTGTTTGGACTGGTATTCTCTCTTTTTTTGTGTGAAGTGTCTGTGGTTGTGTTAAGTTCAGCATGCAGGTCATGCAGTGTCTCTGCATGTATTTAATGAGCCTTTCATGATTCAGCTGGGTGTAGGTATTTCACAGATTGGAGCACACACCCCATCTCTTTCTGCTGTCAGTGGGGATGGGGGCTACCATGGTGCTCCCTAAAACAGACTACCCTGCCCACTCAGTGCCTGACAGACCCAGGGAGAGCAGACCCAGCACCCCTGAGCTGTGAAGTCATGTGAGGCAGGAGAGAGGCTTTGCTGGGGGAAGATCCTGGGGTCAGGTGCAGAGGGTGGACAAGGGGAGAGATTACCAGATCTATGGTGATCCTGTGGTCTGAGATTCCTGCCATATTGCTGTCTTTGTCAAACAGTGCTGTGACCCCCATTGACTTCAGGGCCTCCACCAGGTTGTAGTTCTTCTCCAGCTTGAATTTAGGCAGAAGCACCTCTCGAGTTCTGATCAGAGAAGGAAAGGGGGCCCAGTTTTATTGAACCACAAGTTATACAAGAATCATGTCTTTCCCTCAGATGTCCACAACCTACCTTTCTCCCAACAACCCCAGGTTGCTTTTACCACAGAATTAATGCAGCACTTCTTAAAATTCACATCCTAGTACTGTCAGTTGAGGATTTGAGAGAGACCATCCATTATGATTCCAGTTCCTTAAAATGGAGATATGGTTAGTACTGTGCAGTCATTTCCTCCATACTGTGGAATTCACATCCTGCCTTCCTGGCCAGCAGCAGAATGGTTACTGGTTTATGGTTTGAGGGTATCTAAAATAATTCTCTTGTTTGGGTCCTTGATTTTAGGCATTTCTTATTTCGTTAAGTAAGCAATTAAATATCTGGTCAGTGTACTGAAAAAAGAAGCCTTCATTTGCCAGACAGTGCTAAATGTTCTCAGTCCTTGCCTCAACACATTCAGTCCTTATTGATAAACAGCAACTCTAGTGCCCATAGGGCCAAGTCCAGCACATGAAGGAGATAAAGAGGACATCAGGCATGGTCCCCCTTTTCAAGAGTTTGCTTCCCTTTTGCCAAGCCAGTACTCACATGTGTGAAGCAACAGAATTGTAAAGGTGGTATGATAATGTCTGAACAACTAGAATAGATCTAAGTACTGGAGCCATCCAACAGGGGATGGGGAGGAGGGATATTCCTGTGGCCTGGAGGCTGCCCACAGCTTGAGAGATGGTATGAGCAAAGCCTGGAGGGAGCTTAAGGCTGTGGTATGGCTGGGGTACAATGGGGCACTTGGCAGGTGGGGAGGAAAGAGGAGGAGGGCTGGAGCAGGTCAGATGGGGGCTGTGTCTTTGGGCCTAGCCAAGAAGCTAGGCCACATCCCATGGGCAGGGGGCCCACAGAGAGCTTATGAGAAGAGGAGGTGGAGTGGGAGGGTGTTTTGGGAATGCTGTTTGGAGGCCAGTGCAGGGTGGCTTGAGGAATGGAATGGACAGGCTGGTTAGGCCTTCCTGCCTCAGGGTAGGAGGTCATGGCAGTGAGGTTAAGAAGGATGCAGGCACAAGAGGGACTTTTTTTTTTGTTTTCTTTTTGAGAGAGAGAGAGAGAGAGAGAGGATCTCAAGCAGGCCATATGCTGAGCTCAGAGCCCAACATGGGGCTCAATCCCATGACTCTGGCATCATGACCTGAGCCGAAATCAAGAGTCAGATGTTCAACTGACTGAGCCACCCAGGCATCCCTCATTTCTTTGTATTTTTGTCCCAAAAGGAAATCTGAACCAAATTCATATCTTAATATGGGCCTAGCCAGTATGAAGTAAAGCAGAAAAACAACTTTTTTATTCTTTCTGCCATGATCCTCTAATAGTCATAGTAAATATTTAAAACCTGTAGTTTTGTCTATGGAGTAATAAATAGTAAGAGGAAAATCATGAATGACATGTCTTTAATAGGCTACAAGGACCACAGGATTTCCTGCTCAGGAAAGGGAAAGCTCATCTTTGTTGAACACCTCTCAGGCACCAGGCGCTGTGAGGGATGCTCAATATTACATTTCTATTTATTTCTCTCTGTGACCCTGGGAAATCATGGAATCATGCTACCTTTACGGATGACAAAGCCAGGGCTCACAGCCACAGAGCAACTAGATGGCAGAGCCAGGATTGTTTCCATACTGGCACAAAGTCACCTGCCCCTCACTTCTGAAATTGTCATAGGGAAGGCAGATGTGTTTCTCACAGATACTTTCTGATTACTTCTCACTGAGCAGGAAATTTGGTCTGAATTAACAAGAGTGACCCAGTGTAACAGTTCTTGTTTTTTTTGTGCACACAGCTTCCTTCTTAAAATGACCAAAGTTCCCAGTATTCCTGGGCTCTCCCAGCCTCCCAGAGATCAAAAGAACATTCAACTTAAAGTACCTGTTTGTCATGCTTTTCTGCCATCTCTCCACCGCCTGTGGTGTCAGCTGTGTCTCAAGGGTCTTCATCCCAGACAGCTTGTGAGGGACCACAATTAGCATGCTGATGCCCCCCACATATTCCAGCCGCAGGACATCACAGTCCAGCTCCTGGTCATTTGCGGCCAGAAAGTTCCCCTTGGTCTGCATCATGGAAACTTTGACTACTTCTCGTTCATTGAGTCGGAAGTTGTGGTTGTGTGTCATTTCTACTGGGAATTTATTCACCCAGGATCCTGTAAAGTCAACAAGAACAAGGCTTTTATTAAAATGTTATTTTAAAGCAGTGGTCCACACATGTAAGTGTGCAACAGAAACACCTGAAGGACTTGTTCTGGCTACAGGGCCCACCCCCAGTGTCCCTGGTTCTGTAGGTCTGATTTGAGCCAAGAACTTGGATTTCTAACAAGTTCCCAGGTGATGCTGATGCTCCTGGTCCAGAGACCACACTTTGAGGACCATTGTTCTAAATGATTCCAAGAATGCTGACATACTTGTAGGAAGCGTGATAATGGTAGAGAAATAGACTGGAATGAATTCTGGTGTAGATGCAGGCACTAACTAGTTGTTTGACTCTAGCAAGATGCCTAACATGCCTGGACCTCTGCTTGTTGTTGATCTATAAAAAGAGTAGCTTTTTTCTCATGACAGCTCTAGTTTGATGGCTTTCATCCTTTCCACTCTGCGATTCCATAGGGACTAGCTGCACACACTGATGATGCCATCAGATCTTCACATCAGATTTGGGTGTGGGGTGTCCACATAGCTCAGTCGGTTAAGCATCCGACTCTTGATTTCCATTCAGGTCATGATCTCATGGTTTGTTAGATCAAGCCCCAGGTCAGGCTCTATGCTAATAGCACAGAGCGTGCCAGGGATTCTTTGTCTCCCTCTCTCTCTTTGCCCCCCTTCCTCGTTTGCACACACACACTCTCTCTCACTCTTATTCTCTCAAAATAAATAAATAAACTAAAAAAAAAAAAAAAAAAGATTCCGGTGTAACACTGTATCCAGGAATAAGCACGCCTCTCTTTTAGCTCTAAGGTGCTGGTAGCTACTAATGACTGCTGACTGACAATGGAGAACTGGCAGTGTGCCTGCGTTCCCCTAAGCATCTCTCCTGGATCACTCATTCCTTCCTCCTAGCAACCATATGAGGTGCATGCTTTTTATTATTAGCCCTGTTTTACAGACAAGGAAGCAGAGGCACAAAGAGGCTAAGTAACTTGTTCTAGGTTTCCAGTTGGTAGTTAGAACTGCTGGGATGAGGTAAGCTGGAGGTTCTTTAGGAGGAGGTTTAAACTGCCTGCCTGTGATGGGAGCTAGGTTTCCTTCTCCCTGTGCGGGCCTCTGCCCCAGGCTTCTTGGCCTCGGCACTGTTGACATTTGGGCAGTTCTCTGTTGTGGGGGCTGTCCTGCCTTGTAGGGTGTTTAGCAGCATCCTTGACCTTTGCCCCTGAGATGCCAGGGGTGCTTCCCCCTGCCCCCAGGTTGTTGCAACCACGGATGTCACTACCCTTCTGCTGGAGCTGTCACATGTCTCCTAGGATTCTTCTGACTTCCTCCTGAGGCCCAACCTCTGTTTTTATTGGCTTTGCAATGTGGTTATAGCATTTGTAATTAAAAATCAAATTAGTAACAGATTTAGAAGCTGGTGATTAAAATTACACTTCTAGGGACGTCTGGGTGGCTCAGTCAGTTAAGTGTCCGACTCTTGATTTTGGCTCAGGTCATGATCTCACGGTCATGACTTTGAGCCCTGTGTTAGATCTGAGCTGGGTGCGGAGCCCAAGATTCTCTCTCTCCCTCTATCCCTCTGCCCCTCCCCCACTCCCACACACACTCTCTTTCTCTCAAAATAAAATAAAATAAAATAAAATACACCTCTAGACCTTCCTTTCTTTTGATAAGCATCAATGAAAGACTAATTCCTATTAGCATTTCATCCCTCTGGTTCCAACACTAAATTAAGTGACTATCCAACATGAAGGGAAAAGGACGCACATATATTTGCCACTTTTGCCCTTTGGCATTACACTGGTCACTGTGTGCAGGAGGTCATAAACTGACTGTCCTAGTTATTTCTGAAGCCCATGCTGGCACGAGTGGCTTGCTGCTGTGTGTCTCTGTCTATTCCCAATCATCCAGCTAGCCTAATGCATAGGCATTCGTGTCCAGGGTGCCCTACAGACCAGTAAGACTGAGGGCCTTGATGCTGCCCAAGTAACTTACACTGGCTGTTCTAAAGCCATTCCTAAACATAGGTTAGTTGCCCATAGAAGCAGAGTAAACATCACTAGCAATATCATACCTACTTAATATATTATATGACATTGACATCTGCAGTTTTACTCATTCAAGTTCATTAAACTCCTGCCACATTCCACATACTGGGCTAGCACTGTATCACTGTCTCTTGCAGTCCTGCACACAGCCCTGTTAGAGTAGATGTTATCATCTCTGTGATAAAGGTGAGGAAACTGAGTCGCAGAGACATTGAATGACTTTCCTGAGGCCACATGAATAGGGAGTGGTGAGGCCAGGGCTTACACTCCAGTTTTCTCACTTCCAAAAGACATACTTACAGCCAGTAATAAAAATTATATGTATGTGTTCACTGTATATATAGTTCATATGTGTGTGTGTGTCTGTCACAAGACTGCTAGAGCCTCAGCCTTTGATCTACCCACCACAAGGCCAGCGGTGTGCCTGGCATTCGGGGGGGAAGCCCAGGGACCTGGCTCAGCCTCCATGTCCCTCCTGTGGTCTTGGCTGCTTCAGGCCTACTTTGCCCATCTGGCAGAATGCCTACCTGACACAGCTGTGAGGAGGTCTCGGCTTACCTTCAGCAGCCCCACCACCTCAGAGCAGCAGCCAAGAGAGGTCTCCTGTCCTTCACCTCCCTGGGCTGCTATACCCAACACTGGAGCTAAGTAGCGAAGAAGCGTGGCCTCCCAGGCCTGGGGGACTGACTCCGGCTGGTGCCTGCCAGTTCTTGGTGGCAGAGAGGAGAGTGATTGTGTGTCACCATGAGTCGTTGAGATATAGACTCATTCCTTGCGTCTGCCCTCTGGCTGTCTAGGCTTGTAGAGTGGGGTAGAGGTTTCTTCTGGTTCAGGTCCCAGTGAAGGCACTATGAAAGAGGTTTGGGTTTTACAAGTCCATTGCCAATTTATTTCTAGGATCCCAAGGGTCCTATGTGCATAGTGGTGTGGGGTTGGGGAATGTCCTCCTTTCTTGCCTGGCGCAGAACAGTTGGTCTAGAAATAATAGTATATTTCCCCGCCCCCTCCTGCCCATTAGTGCATAAGTATCCCAAAAAGGAGTTGCAGGTGTTCATGTCAGTTAGTCAAGCTGAACAGTTTTCAGACATCTGTCTTCAGCCTCTTGTCCATATTCCTGCTTACCAATAATTGGGGAAGGAGATGAAAAAAAAAACACGCCAAAAACCCTCAAATCTAGGCTGGCCAAATTCTAAAAAGGTTTTCCATTTTTTCTTCCAATTTAACAAAGCAACCTGGGACAACCTTGGCTCTGCCCTTAATTGACTGTGTGCCCTGGGAGCCTCATTTTACTTCTCTGTGCCTTAGTGGCTCCATCTGTAACATGCAACACTAATAACAAGGTTTTGGTGGAGATTCAGTGAGCATAAAGCACAGAGTTAGGGCTCAGTGTCAGCTGCCACCATCACCCCATCCTCATCTTCCCTGTGAGCTAACCTGTGTCTTGGTTTCCTGGATAAATCAGAGCTAGAACATTTTTTTAAAATACTTTGTATAGTTTATTTATTTTGAGAGAGAGTGAGTGAGCATGAATGGGAGAGGGGCAGAGAGGGGGGAAGAGAGAGAGAATCCAAGCAGGCTCCACGCTGTCAGCATGGAGCTCAATGTGGGGCTTGAACCCATGAACAATGAGACCATGATCTGAGCTGAAGTCAGACACTCCACTGACTGAGCCACTCAGGAGCCTCTAGAATATAGTTCTTGATGTTCAGTCCATCTGTGCACTAAAAGTATGTTGCGAATTTGTTTTGAGAAACTTAAGGTATTCTTACCTTTAAATTTTTCTTTTTTTAATGTTTATTTATTTTTGAGAGAGAGAGAGCACATGCGGAAGCAGGCTCCAGGCTCTGAGCTGTCAGCATAGAGCCCAACGTAGGGCTCAAACCCACGAACCATGAGATTCTAACCTGAGTCAAAGTCGGATGCTTAACTGACTGAGTCACCCAGGTGCCCCAGCTATTCTTACCTTTAAAGTAGATGCAGTTTAGAATCATTATCTGAGTAGCTGGGTCTATATTTTCCAGAGCGTCTTTTATGAGACCCTTGGTGAGCTTCAGAATGTGGTTATTGGTTTTCGATATGAAGGCAGGGTCTGAGAAGTTAGCCTCCTGGGCCTCCGCAAAGTAGTACTCTTTTACTTTCCTTTTGAAGTCATCCAGGATTGGAAATTGCTTCTGTACATAAAGATCATTGACCGACCGCAGTGTGTACCCAAAATTCCTCCTGAAGAGGCGATGAGTCAGCTTACGGAAGAGATTGTGAATGGTCATGATCTCATACTTGCTGCTGGCATTGACAAAGTCTTTAAAATGCAAAATCGAGTGCACTTGTTCATAGGTCTCCCCCTGCAGGCCAAAGGAAATCATACCCATGGCGGTGGAAATGCCCACTGGGGCTATAAAGATGTTGTCGGAAGGACGCACCTTCTCCTTCAGTGCTCTGTAAAGGTTGAAAGCGAACTTTGCATTGAGGATGTTGAGACGCTGGATTCGGCTCTTGCCTTGGAAGAGCTGGAGGATGTTCCCTTCGCCAGCCTCTGAATCGGTTGGCGAAACCGCATCGATGATGTCAATATAGTCATCATCTTCACTGAATATCTTCTCCAGGTCCAGATAGTCCTCGTCCTCCTCCCCCTCTGGGATCCAGTCGTTGGTGACCGTATTTTCCTTGTGGAAGTCAGCAGGGAGAAGGGGCATGCTCAGGTTTTTGCTATTTAACTGCCCCCATTGGGGGTCTGCGGATATAGAATCTTCCCCTCCTTTCTCAAGCTGACCAGCCAGGCTGTTGCTCCCACATATAGACGTTAGGATGAGAGAAATGATGAGGGGTTGGAATGGGCATTTCATTTTGGCAGAGCTAAAGCTGGGAGAGAAAACCAATGACATGGTGAGAGGTGGCCTCATGGACCTGCTACCACACTGCTCAGATGACAAGCAGTCATCTGGGTTTTGACCCAGGAAGGTGCCCTGGGAGTCAGAGTGTTTAACCATTTTAGGATCATGAACTTTAAGAGAAGCTGGTGAAGATAAACAGGTAACTAATATTTTGTGTGGTTTCATAAACCTGCCTGAAGGATCTGTGGACCCTACTTGAGAATCCCTTCTTTAAGGTTTGCAAAACTAAATCCATATAGAATCCTGGGGGCTTAGCATTCCCAGGGAGTTTCTTTTTCATTCATTCACTAAACTTTTTCTCCTGTTTCCAAACAACATATTTTAGGCACGGGAGGCACAAAGGTCTCCCCCACCAAGGGGTTCTGCCCGCCTGATGGGGAGCAGATGTGCAATAAAGCACGGGGCTCTCATAAGGACACTACCAAAGCAGGTAGGGGTGCAGAGCTGCGGTGCGGCTCTGCTTCCTGTGGTAGGAGCAGGGTGCCAGGAGAGCTTCACCAAGCTTCACCAAGAGGTGGAGCCTGAGTGGAGATGTTGCAAAATGTATGCGGGCCAGGCTTTTCTGAAAACAGATATCCTAAAGATAATGTGAAATTTGTGTCATTATTTTGGGGTTGTGTAATTTGCATAAGATTTGGAATTTGTCGTAATGTAGTGATCCTCTGGGTGCCTAATGAAAGGTGACTGGTGGCTCGTCTTTCCCCTGGAGCCCCAGAAGCTGTGAGGTTATATGGCTTACCGCAGATGTGCTGTCTTCTTTGCATCTGTTACTTGGCTCCCACTGCTAGCAGGAGAACTACTAAAACTTTCTTACTTAACTGCTTCTAGCATTGAATTAGAAATAATCTTACCAGACTTAGAAGGTCTGTGTTAGGGTAATGTCAGCTCTTACTAAAAGGCCTGAGGGGCAGTCCCTTTATTGAAATCAACCAGGTAAATTTTTAATATATATGCTGTGGTAAGTAAGCCTGTCTTTATCTACCCATCCCTTGCCTTGTCCCTTGTGCCTTGATTTGTCAAATCAGTTTTACCTACCAATGGCTTTACCTTTCTCTTGCTTACTTCCTGTGTAATAATTTCATCCTGGGTAGATGAGCTATCATTTGATGCTTCTGTGTTTCTCTGGGACAGCAACAGCAGGCATTTTTAATGCTACACCATCACACGTGATCCCAGCATCACTTCTGAAGAGACCAGATGGAAGAATTGTGTCTTGTAAAGTTTGGTGTGTGTGTGTGTGTGTGTGTGTGTGTGTGTGTGTGTGTGTGTAACCATCTCCCATTAGGTAGATATTTGATCACCAGAATATCTGCTTCTAGTCCAAGCCAGATAAGAGTTACTGACACCTGTTAAATAAATATTTGGACTTGTTAGGCCTGGAAATGGGGCTAGCTATACAGATACCCCACTTGGGATGCTCTTGGTTTTGTTCATGTTGATGACAGCAGTGGCTCTTGATAGAGTGTCTGCTGAATGCCAGGTGCTATACAAGGAACTTCATCTGTGCAACTTAACTTCATCCTTCCAGCATTTTACATACCAGAATACTGAGCCTTGTGTCACTATACGTGGCAGTGGAACCTCCACCTGTTTGCCTGGAAGCACCAGGACTGGTTTCTCTGCCCCCTAGTCTCCCTCCTTGGTTGGGTCTTCCCCTATGGTACTGTGAAAATAGTCGGCTCAAATGCTGTTCTAATCACCACCAAGAGACTTTTGAATCACACATTTTGGAGAGGGCAAATCACAGTTTCTGACTTCGAAAATGTCCACTGTCTTTTCCTGCCCCACACCGCCCCCCCACCCCACCAGCACCCAGCTGAGGCTACCATGCTGCACACCTATCCCACTTTCGGGAAACAACTTCTAATGTGTCTGGCTACAGGTAGAACTGGGCCCAATTTCCAGACAGAATTGGGCGTGAATATTGATAGCAGTACACTGTAAAAAGAAGAAAGTGAGCAACGTGATGAAAGTCTCCTTTCTAGGCTGCACTTAAAAGGATCCTTCTCAGATAAAAACAAGGTTAAAAACAACAACAGTAACGTGAATGAGTAAGAGTTCAGGAAAAGGAATCTGAGACCAGATAAGGAGGCAGAGATGAAGACATTCATGTTTTTTTCATGTATTCATGTAGTATATTTGGAAGCTTCTTATACCCTGTTTCTGCATTATCTGATAAAAAGCCAAAAATAGTGTTCATTATTCCCTTATTAGAGGAAGGAGAAAAGCTCTTTGATATTGTTTGTGGATTAAAATTAAGGATCTAAGGGGCACCTGGGTGGCTCAGTCGGTTAAGTGTCCAACTTCAGCTCAGGTCATGATCTCACGGTTCCTGGGTTCAAGCCCTGCTTTGGTGTCTGTGCTGACAGCTCAGAGCCTGGAGCCTGCTTCGGATTCTGTGTCTCCCTCTCTGTCTTCCCCTCCCCGGCTCATATTCTGTCTCTGTCTCTCTCTCTCTCAAAAGTAAATAAGTATTAAAATTTTTTTTAAATTAAGGATCTAAAAGGCCCATCTTCCTGTCATTTTGCCATTTATTAAGAATTATATAAGACACTTTAAAACTATCACTAAGTTGTGTTTAAATCCAGATGACTGTCTTTGAAGAGAAGCAATATTTTTTAAAGGTAAATCATTCAAAAGTTTGCTTTTCTGGGAACTTTATATGGCGCTTTCTCATGCCAATTGTATGGAACAGGTTTAGCCTTTTTGATCACGCATCAGAGCATAACATCTGGACACCCTAGTCCCTCCAGGGTGTGTCTTCAGGCCCCAAGAGGGCAGATGTGTTGGGAGAGAAGTAACTGCCTAAAGTTTTTTTTAAAAATCTTTCATTTTAGAATAACTTCAAACTTACAGAAGTTGAAAGATCAGCATAAAAAACAATCCCTGTACACCCAGATTTCACCAGCTTTTGTATTTTAGAACAGTTGCTTTATGGCTCTCTCCGTGTATATGCATGTGTGTGTGTGTGTATATGGGTGTGCACACAGGCACACATGTATACTCTTTTTTTTCTGAACTTTCTGACAATAGGTCACTTGTACGTCCCTCTCACTTTAAATTCTAATATTTTAGGGAAAAGTGCCTAAGGACAAGGATATTTTCATGCACCATCATAGTACAGTTATCCATTTAAAATAATCTAACATAGGCACAATACTTTATTCTGGTTCCTGTTCCAATTTTGTCAATTGTCTCAAAAACGTAACTGACGAATGTTACAATAGGCAGACTAAAAAATAAAAACATTTTTCCGTTTTTAGGATGATGTAGAAAGCTTTTGAACTTGTAGTTTAATAGAGAAATGCACCAGTTACCCATCTCTAACCACCGCAAATAAGAGTTTATAATCAGCAGAAATGTCAGAAACCCAACTCACCTCTGTGCTTCTGAGAAGTGTGGCAGAGATGAAATGAGCCAAGGTCACCAGCAGGGTTTCAATGTGAACTTTGATGCTGGGCTGGTATTGGGTATTTTCCAAAGTAAATATGTCCCAAATCAAACACCATTCAACTAGCTTTGTCAGCACAAACCCCCTCGGCTGTGTCTTTGATCTCTGCTGAGTGACTTCTGACTTCTCTGCCCCAGTTCTGGTGCAGCTGGTGTTTTGAAGGCCTGATTTGTCACTGTGTCAATGTGCTTGTGGACACAGTCCTTGCTGAAGCCACCACATAATTGACATACTCTTCAGAGCTCTGGAGGCTTGGTTGCATTGGGGGTAGCTATAATGTTCCCCTGAAAGCAGAGGCCCTCTGCCTGCCCTCTAGCTTTGAATTCTCCCACTGGGATGATCTCCATGTCTGACCTGGCCCTGGTCTCCAGGGCTAATGCGGCTACTAGGCACATGTCCCCATGCTTCTATTAGCATGTCCCTCTGTGAAAAGTGAAGGAAGGGAATGAGATTAGTGATTTATAACATAAGGAGACCTTGGCACCGAACTTTCTTCAGTCAGGGTTCACTCACTGTGTTCTGTGCTAGGCTTGCAGCCCAGATCCCATGTCCATTGCAGGACAGATAGGGTATTACCAAACAGTGCTTCCCAAACTTCGGGTCCTAGGCATTCACAGGGATCTGTGGGGCTAGGATCACTCTTTAAAATTAGTTTTAGGGGCGCCTGGGTGGCTCAGTCGGTTAAGCGGCCGACTTTGGCTCAGGTCATGAGCTTGTGGTCCCTGAGTTCGAGCCCCACGTTGGGCTCTGTGCTGACAGCTCAGGGCCTGGAGCCTGTTTCGGATTCTGTGTCTCCCTTTCTCTGACCCTCCCCTGTTCATGTTCTGTCTCTCCCTGTCTCAAAAATAAATAAAAACGTTAAAAAAAAATTTTTTAAATAAATAAATAAATAAATAAATAAATAAATAAATAAATAAAATTAGTTTTAAATTCTGTAATCTAAAACATCATTGGAGTACCTGGGTGGCTCAATTGGTTGAGTTGGTTGAGCATATGACTCTTGGTTTTAGCTCAGGTCATGATCCCAGGGTTGTGGAATTGAGCCCTTCGTCACACTCCATGCTGAGTGTGGAGCTTGCTTAAGATTTTCTCTCTCTCTCTCTCTCTCTCTCTCTCTCTCTCTCTTTCCCTCCCTCCCTCCCCCTCCCCCTCCCTCTCTCCCTCTCTCTCCCCCTTCCTCCCTCCCTCCATCTCTCCCCCCTCCCTCATCTCTCCCCGCCATCTCTCCCTCTCCCTCTGTCTCTCTCTCTCACTAAATAAATAAATAAATAAATAAATAAATAAATAAATAAATAAAATGTTGTTATAGGAATGTTCTGGATTGCCTAGAAGACCAACTTGTCACAGAGTGCTGCTCCCTGATTTTGGTACCTGAGAGTGTGTTTGTCACCCAGAGACCCTCTAAAGGGAGAACATAACTCTCTGGGGACTCTGTAGGTGCTCTTAAGGAGCCCATAGCAGGGCATCTGTGTGTTACTCATTTTGAGAAATTTGTGGCATGTAAAGGGTTGTCCATTGTGTTCAAGACCTGGCAAGAGTGGCTGGATTTGGGTCTAGGTTAGCACTCACTAGCTTTACTCACACGTTGCTTTCTCAGAATCTTCATCGTTCCTACTCAGTACTAGGACTTCAGTGTGGGCACCATTACGCTGGCTCAGAGTGTCCATTACCTCTGTCTGGAATCTTCAGGGATCTAATAATCTGCTCCAGGCCAGCTCCCTCCACCTCTACCTTGTTCTCACACACTAAGCTTGGCCCCCGCCAGAGCTTTAGCACTGGCTGTTCTTTCTGCATGGAAGTTGTCTCTTTGGACCACCACATGGCTGCTGTGCTCACACCATCTGCTCTGGGCTTCACCAAGGCTGAACTGGCTACTCTGACAGGAATCCCACCTCCTGCCCTCTGTGTTCTCCTCTCTGAAACAGTAGTTATACCTACTGTATAAGGTTGCTGTGAAAATTAAATGAGGTAATAATATGTGGAAAGCACAGAGAATGGCACCCGGCACTCAGTAAATGCTCAGTAAATGTTAGCTATTATCACTTTCACCACACATAGTTTATTCACAGGAAAGGTCTGGAAGGAGATGCAGCCAGCTTTTAACATTGGACACGGAAGGCAGGTAGAAAGTGTTCCTTTTTCACTCTACGTACTTCTTTGCTGAAATTTCTTTTCTATGAGTATATATTGTTTAGATTATTTTAAACTAATCAATAATGTTTCTTACATAGCTTGATTTCTTTTTTTATTCTTATTATATTTGAGAGAGATAGTGTGAGTGAGTGAGGGGCTGAGAGAGAGAATTTTGAAGCAGGGCTTAAACCCACAAACCATGAGACCATGATCTGAGCCAAAGTCAGATGCTTAACTGACTGAGCCACCCAGGTGCCCCTTACATATCTAGGTTTCTGATCATGTAACTGAGTGTTGACAGCCCTTCTTGACAATTCTGACAGTTTTGGATCTGTTCCCCATTGGAGGTGTATAGTTTTGGCCCCCACTGTAAATCAGTACCTTCTGCCACACATACTCCATTGTTTTCTTTCTAGTTACAAGGCTTGCCTTATGGTTAGATATGTTTTACAGCTTTTTTTTGTTAAATTTTTTTTAAGTTTATTACGAGAGAGGGAAAGAGAGAAAGAGAGCAAGCAGGGGAGGGGCAGAGAGGGAGGGAGAGAGAGAATCCCAAGCAGGCTCTGCACTGTCAGCACAGAGCCCAATGCAGGGCTCAAACTCAGGAACCATGAGATCATGTCCTGAGCTGAAATCAAGAGTTGGATGCTTAACCAACTGGCTAAGCCACTCAGGTACCCCACCAACTTTTTATTATGAAATTTAAAAATATACAGAGCAATTGGAAGAATTGAATAATGGACATCCATATACCAGCATCCTAGATAAAACAGTTACTATTTTGCCTTATCTGCTTAATTCCCTGTGTGCGTGCCTCCTGAGGGTATCTCCTGAGGTATTTGAAAGGGAGTTGTAGAGGTCATAACACTTCAGCCCTGGGTGCTGGAGCTTTGTCTCTTAAATGGAAGGGTCTCTGCCCTACTCTGCACCACTGTTAACATCTAGGAAAATCAATCCTCCTCTCTTTTATCAGACATATCCCAGTCAGATTTCTCCATGACTTCTTTGATAGCTTTTTATTTATTTATTTACTATTTATTTATTTTTCTTTGATAGCTTTTTAAAATCCAGGATCCAGGGGTGCCTGGGTGACTTAGTTAAGCGTCCAACTCTTTTTTTTTTTTTTTAAGTTTATCTATTTTGAGAGAGAGAGCATGAGCAGGGGGAGGGATGGGGGGGAGAGAAAGAGAGAATCCAAACAGGCTCTGTGCTGACAGTCCCCAACTTGGGGTTTGAACCCAAGAACTGTAAAATAATGACCTGAACTGAAGTCAAGAGTTAGACACTTAATTAAGCTACCCAGGTGCCCTTATTTATTTTTCTGTTCTAACATATCTTACAACATTTTTGTGCCTAACTCAGATTTTTTTTGGATACATTGCTAGAGAGGAGATTTTTGGTGAAATGATGGGATTATTTAGAATTTTTTATTCATTTTACCAAATTGCTTTCCAGGAAATAGTGTACCAGTTTATATAGTCCTTACCAGTCATGGGTTCAGGTGCCTATCTCTCTCTGTGATCCCCCACCCCTGCCAGCAATGGTATCATCATGTGTCCTACCCTGTGACCCTGGCCCATACTTGGCACTCATGAATGTTTGTGTTGCAGAGACCCCTCATCGTAGGTTGATTATCACCGTAGGAGGCTTGACGTCCTCTGGGGGTTCTGTGAGGACCAATTTGTCCAATAGGTGAGGTGCTGTGCGCAAATTTAACGTTTTTTGCATAACTACAAGCTACTGCCTGCTTTATACTGGGCAGGACACCACCTGGAGCAAGGATGCAGAGACTTCAGCCTCTCACTCCTGCGCCTAAGCAACTCTGCCTATACCTGTTTTACATCTTGGGATTCTGCCCAAGATTATTGTTTGGAAAAGTTGCGCTGCCAGAAAAGATATGAAAACCACTTCTCCTTGATCCATGAGATTTCTCACGATCACACTTTCTCTTCAGTCACAACTGTTCACCTGAGCTCCAGCCTCCCCAGGCCCTCCATGCCCTACCCAGGATGGGCTGCTTTCTCTTCTCTGCCTGGCTAAGAGTTCCTTGCATAGTAACATTGAGACCCATGACACCTTCTCCAGGATCTCTGCCACACTGTGATTATTTCCTCACCTGCCTCCAAACTAGGCAGCAAGTCCTCTGCAGGAATGGGGCTTTTCACCTCCCAGGCATGGTGCCTGGTGCAGATTAGCTACTCAATAAGTGTTTGCCGAATGGGTGAGTATTTACCAGTGAACTGATCAAGAGGTGTTGGTCACTGCTCAGTGTGTCTTTTCCTACCCAAAATGACTGACAGATTCTTGGAGAATGAATCTGTGGTTGAATTCACATCTGTAGGTTTTAGGGCTTATAAGCAAATAACTTCCTTTTCTCCCTCTGTCCTTGGTATATCAGCTCACCCGAAGGTTGCCTCCCATCAAAGAAGCCAAACCTCGGTTGCAGAAGCTCTTCCGGGACTTCTGGCTCTATTCTGTGCTGATGGGATTCGCAGTGGAGGGGTCAGGTAGGGCAATACTTGCTCTTCTGGGGAAGACAAGAGTGCAGAGTGAAAACAAAGGTGGAAGTAGGATTCTACCTAATTATGAATGTATATGCATTCAAAATTAGTTCAAATTCAGCTGCTGCTTCCTACAAGTGTGTGTGCAAATGTTATACTTCCCAGATGTATTTTAGGGTTCTAAGAATACCATGAATCTTAGAAAAAAACCCATCCAAGTTAGAAGACAAACTCATTTCTGTGCCCCATTTTGGGGTAATTGGCTCAAGCAAAGGACCCACGACTGTAGAAATGGTCATTGTCAACTGCTCTAAAGTGATTCTTGAGCAAGGTGGTGGTCTCACTTGTGGGCACTCTCTTGCAGGACTTTGGCCAGAAGAATGGTACGAAGGGGTCTGTGAAATAGCCACCAAGTCACCCCTGCTCACGTTTCCCAGCAAAGAGCCACTGCGTTCCGTCCTCCAGTATAACTCGGCCATGAAAAACGACACAGTCACCCCTGTAAGGATTCTCACCCTGCCAAGGATAGATGATGCAGGGCAGGGATTTTGCTAAGCTTTCTTGAACAATGGGCAGATCCTTTCTTTGTCCTTGTTATCACATGTTATCTACCTCTCCTGGAGGAGGGCCGCTTTCCCCTCCAGGTGCTTGTGTGAGCCCTTGAGCCTTTTATTTCCTCCTAGGCTGAACTGAGTGAGCTCCGCAGCACCATCATCAACCTGCTGGACCCTGCCCCCGAAGTGTCTGCCCTCATCAACAAGCTGGACTTTGCCATGTCCACCTATCTCCTGTCTGTTTATCGGCTGGAATATATGAGGTATACAGGCCTTTACCTCCCAATACAGCCCCTGGAGCTAATTTTTATATATTTGTGCCTTCTGGGGGTGGGACTCTTCAGTTCCTCCTAAGACAGGTAAGCTTTCTTAAAAAGCAAAAAACAGAGGCAGTCACTTTCAAATGTCCCCTCTCTGTAAAGAGAGCTTTCCTATTATTCTTACTTTCTAATCTTATACTCTAATACACTTTTGCCTGCTACTCAAAAAAAAAAAAAAGACAAAAAACAAAAACACTCTCTGCTTTTCTTGTGTGCTCCTCCCTCCTGAGTACCAAACACCACATCTTATAACTCTCTTATTATCCTCTCCTTATAGGGAATAGGCTTCTGAGCCATCACGATAGATATTTCAAACTCTGTCCACTTGACTAAGAGCCCCTGTTAGGGATCAGCCCTCACTGAAAATGGTCTAAGACATTCATTGAACTGGTTTCCAGGATCACAGCTGAGTACAAATAGCAAATTGGAAATGGGAAGGGGCCTGTCCCAAAACAGTCCCACAGTTAGCAGATGCTCAAGATACATATGTAACCATAGCAGACCTAACAACTGTAATAATTGTCATCATAACAACACCAATATTAACATAGATTGAGTGCTTATGCCATACCAGGCACTGTGCTAAGTTGCCTGTATTGACACACTCTCCAACAAGCCTATGGGGTAGGCATTATTACATACCCATTTTACAGATGAGGAAACTGAGACACTGAACAGTTAAGTAAGTTACCCAAGGTAATAAACCCTGATTTGGATTGAGATCCAAGTCTGTTAAGCACTGTGCCATGCTGCGTCTTGTAAATGAAGACTGGAGGAAGCAGCTAGGATGCTCAGAGCCCAGCTGCCTATGTGGATGGTACAGACTCACCATGGTAAGCTCTGAGGCACCATAGGGCTGCAGCTGAATACACTAGCTACAGAAAGATGCATCCCTGTCATCATAAAAGGTCAGGTTAGGGACTCCTGGGTGGCTCAGTCGGTTAAGCGTCCGACTTCAGCTCAGGTCCGATCTCGCGGTCCGTGAGTTCGAGCCCTGCGTCGGGCTCTGGGCTGATAGCTCAGAGCCTGGAGCCTGCTTCCGATTCTGTGTCTCCCTCTTTGGCTGCCACTCCCCCATTCATGCTCTGTCTCTCTCTCTCTCTCTCTCTCTCTCTCTCTCTCTCTCAAAAATAAATAAACTTAAAAAAAAAAAAGTCAGGTTACACATAATCTGTTTGTTGAAGTCACATGATAGGTGTAATAAGTTATAGGATAAACCTTACCAAATGGTTTGAAAAGTAAACTGTTAGTTCTTAAAAGGGGGAATATTTGGGAAATGCCACTATTTAAACCTTTGTTTGGTGCCATGAAAGCCTCTGGTAAAAGACCTCTTGCTAGGAAGCTCAACATATAACCTAGATTAAGGCTCTTTTGGATAAGTGGGAGTGAGCCCCTACTTTCCAGCTCTGTCCTCTTTTCCCGGCCGCTTGGTAGCCTGAGGGTGCCACAACAGAGCAAAATTTAAAAACTAGTGAACGATTCTCCCCCAAAGTCCCACAGAGCTAAGGAGCTTTTGGCCTTCTTTTCTTTGTTCGTTACAGTTTTGTTTTGTTTTTTAATAAAAGTAATAGAACATTACACACAAATTTGGAAATAAGTGGAGAGGAAAAACTACTCACCTCACCACCATTCCCTATAGCATCTTAGTGTAGTTTTCTCTCATCCTTTTTATTATAAAGAGTACATTTTCAAAGAGAAACCCAACCAAAACAAAACAAGCAAACCAACACAGATCAAAAACCTTGTTTGCTCCTAAGTTGAATGGCTACAAGCGATGTCTCCGGACCCTCTCAGCCTCATGTGCCCGCCAGCAGGGCTGTCTCCTGCTTCCCCACAAGTGTGCCCACGAATAGGGTCTCACGACAGGCTGTAGAGTGGGCTGGTAGAGCAGGACCATAAGGGGACGGCCCACAGGCAGCTCCCAAGAACCCAGTTCCCACTCCAGGTTGCCTGCCAGGCCTCTGCGAGCACTGTTAGCACAGAGAAGCAACCCTGAAGCCTTTATTCAAGAACCTGGCTCAGACTCCCAGCCACTGGTTATTAGGAGAATGTTAAAACAGCGAGGTGGACAACGTGAGCAATTACATAAAAGCTGTGTGAACGTGAGCACTTGAGAATGCATGCACTTAAAGCCACACAGCCTGCCCTACTGCAGTTTGACTCACAAAAGGTTGGTGCAGAAGCCCACAGATAGACTCCACCAAGTGCTTGCCTGTGTGCACATGTGCCGCACTATCTTAGTGGAGCCCCCCAAACTCTGAATGGCCTTTCACAGGGACTATGGTTCAAGTGCATGCATTTCTTTTTCTATCTTTGCCCCAAAGTAAAAGATATTTTTTACTTTGAAAATAAAAACGATGCATAAACCAAAAAAAGAAGGAAAACATTGAAATGGTACAGAAGACGCTAAAGATGAAAACTACAAGTCTTACTTTCCAGGCCCTGAATTCAGAGATACCCGCTATTGATAGTTTTACTTTTCCTTCTAGAAATTTTAAATGCAAACATAAATATCCTACACACAGAAGGCACATGGAGGCCTTTCGGAAACCTGTCACTAACATTATGCTGTACCCATTTTCTCCACACCTTGCTTTCTCATGTAATAGTGCATCTTCGATGTTTTTCTGGAGTTATCTTTCATTTTGGTGGCTGCATGTTGTGCCACTGAATAGGTGTACTTTGGTGTAGCTGACCAGTCTCCTACTGATGGACATTCAGCCAGCACTGTTGTGCACGTTACCCTTAAGATGCATCATTAGTGGTGGGTTGCTGGGTGAACAGTGTGGGAATGTTATGACAGATGGTGGATATTGTCCTCCAGAAAGTCCATGTGAGTCTATGACACTTGGTTCCTCATGGCCTCGGCAGTTCTGGGCAGTACCAAATCTGTGATAGGGAGGGCCTGGATTTTTTAAAATTTACTCAAAACTGTTCTCCTTGCTAGGGTACTACGTTCAACAGATCCTGACCGCTTCCAGGTAATGTTCTGCTACTTTGAAGATAAAGCTATTCAGAAAGACAAATCTGGTAAGTCGATTATTGTGGTACTCTAATGATGAATTGAGCTTTAATAGTATAAAAAGGAATACTACCAATTTTCTGTCTTTGTGAAGAAAATAGTTTTATGAAGTTACATACTACATTGGAAAGGTCAGTATAAAACATAGAACCTTAACAGTGTATCCCACATCACTGCCTCATGGCAGACAGCCTCTTCTCTGCTGTCCTGCCTGCCACTCTCTTGCAGTATATTTAGTAAACTTCTATTGCCTTTAAAAAACAAGGGACACCTGGATGGTTCACCTGGCTGAGCGTTCGACTTCAGCTCAGGTTATGATCTCGCAGTTTGTGGGTCCGGGCCCCACATTGGGCTCTGTGCTGACAGCTCAGAATCTGGAGCCTGCTTCAGATTCTGTTTCTCACTCTCTCAGCCCCTCCCCCACTCATGCTCTGTCTCTGTCTCTCAAAATATAAAATATTTAAAAATTTTTTAAAAATAACAAAAATGTATAACATAACCATATAGCCTTAAGGAGCATCACTCTTGCCTACCCACAATGCTTGAGTATGCTCTAGCCCCCAAATTTTAGTCTCTAATACTATCCCATGCTGAAAGGATCCTGGGCTTCTCAAATAATCATTGATGAACCTGGAGCATCTTATTGTTGCCAGGGAGCAGTTATGCTTTTTAAATGTCCAGAGTAGGGGCACCTAGGTGGCTCAACTCAGTCAGTTAAGCAGCTGACTCTTGATTTTGGCTCAGGCCATGATCTCATGGTTCATGGGTTCAAGCCTTGCATCGGGCTCTGCATTCACAGGGCAGAGTCTGCTTCGGATCCTGTCTCCCTCTCTCTGCCCCTCCCCCCCAATAAATAAATGTTTAGATAGGTAGATAGATAGGAAAAATGTCCAGAGCAGGCAAAGAGGACTAAGAACCAATTTAAAAGGACTCCTAGGTGCCTGGGGGGCTCAGTTGATTGAGTGTTTGACTTCGGCTGAGGTCATGATCTCATAGTTCATGAGTTCAAACCCCACATCAGGCTCACTGCTGTCAGCACAGAGCCCACTTCAGATCCTCTGTCCCCCTGTCTCTCTGCCCCTCTCCTACTTGCACGTTCTCTTTCTCTCTCAAAAATAAATATTTTAAAAAATAAACGGACTCCCAGTGGACAAAGTATCATAATTTGAACATGAATACATATTTTGCTTAAAAGAAGGGCAAATATACTAGGATGTGTATATCCAAATATACTAGGTTTTATATATATATATATATATAAAACATATATATATAGTTATGCTAATGTGTGTGTATATACACACACATTAGCATAACAATATATATATGTAGTGATAACATAATACATAGGATATATATATCTAATGTTTGTTTTTTCCACTAAGTATTTGTGAAGTAAAGATAGGTTGTTGTTTCTCTTATGTAATCAGGAAAGAGGGAACACAAAGAAAGAGCTACACAGTTCAAGGAGAGACGTGGCACCCACGATAAAGTCATGCCTGGTCTCCAAGAGTTGACAGGTAGAAAGGGTGCCCAGCAGGTGATAGGCAGAGACATCCCACAGAATGGCTAGTTAAAAGTGCTCTGTTAGCTGAGAATAGCTATTAGAGAGTTCATTGTGAGGATACCCAGACCTTCCACGAGGGCTTCATGCCTCAGTAGTCCTGCTGGTTATAAGGAGACCCTGCTCAGAACCATGAATGTTTCCAGTGGTGTCATCAGGCCAGGTCAGAATGTCAGGGCAGCAGGTCAGGACCTGTGGGCAACATCCGATTTAAGGGCCACATCATTTCTGGGAAGGTTTCAGAATAGGAAAATCTATATGAAACACAAAGACTTGCAAGTCCTATGATGCGAATGTCCTCAGATCCTGAGTGCACAGAGGGTCTCAGCTGCAACCAGTCCTAAAAGCAAACTCCTGGGAAAACAGAGAAATAATCGAAACTCTCTGATGGTACTAAAATATTATACTTACTGGAATTCTATTAGGGCAAACCTAAGATAAGAATAGGAATGAAAATAAGAAGAGCTATTAAAATTGAGATAACAGGGGCATCTGGGTAGCTCAGTCAGTTAAGCGTCCGACTTCGGCTCAGATCATGATCTCACGGTCCATGAGTTCCAGCCCACATCGGGCTCTGTGCTGACAGCTCAGAGCCTGGAACCTGCTTCAGATTCTGTGTCTCCCTCTCTCTCTGCCCTTCCCCCACTCACACTCTGTCTCTCTCTGTTTCTCTCTGTCTCTCTCTCTCTCTCTGTTTCTCTGTCTCTCTCTCTCACAAAGATAAATAAACATTAAAAAAAAATAGGGGTACCTGGGTGACTCCGTTGGGTGTCTGACTTCTGCTGAGGTCATTATCTCACACTTTGTGGATTTGAGCCCTGCGTTGGGCTCTGTGCTGACAGCTCAGAGCCTGGAGCCTGCCTCCAATTCTGTGTCTCCCTCTCTGTCTCTGTCCCTCCCCCACTCACACTCTGTGTCTCTCTCTCAAAAATAAACATTTAAAAAAAGATAGCAAAGAAAAAAATTAAATGCATAGTATAGGCACTGTTTAACCAGTTTGAGTATAAGGACACTGACAGGTTTTAAGCATCATTGCATTGGTCTCTGTGTTGATTTTTAAAGTGTTTAAAAATATAAGAGACTCTGAAATGTTAGACCTATGTTTTAATTATATGCTTAGAAGAACTTGATCAGTTTTATAATTGTGCTTAAATATTTGGGTACATTATGGCCATGAGTTCTGACTGATTAACTGTGTGGGTAAATATTTCAAAGACTGCTAATTGACAATTCTTAAAATCAATAAATTTATTATTAAGTAGAGAGGAGACCTTTCCATGCCAGAAGTCATTGGCACTCTGAAGAATCTATCAACTTGTTCTTGCCAGTAGAGAATTAATCCCCAGATAATTTTTATGCCATTTTTCCTATTGCTGAAAAGTCAGTCCTTGAAGAAATCCTTTTAAAAATCACCCCAAGGAGGTACGTGGCTGGCTCAGTCAGTGGAGAGTGCAACTCTTGATCTCCAGGTTGTGAATTTGGGTCTCACCTTGGGTCTAGAGATTACGTAAAAATAAAACTTTTAAAAATAAAAAATAAAATCACCCCAAGGTTCTGAGGTGCTGCTTCATGTAAGACCTTTGTCCAATAAGTCCTTTATAGAACCCTTATCACTCCTACATGACAGTCAGAAAATTGGGTGCATTTATTTATTTTTGTGGAATAGGCAAGGAAGGAGTGTATGGGTTCTGGAAGCTCCCCCTGCTGGCAGTAGGGGGAAGGATTAGAGGAGGAGGAGCTCTTTAGAGGCCATGGTGGGAGGTGCAGGCAGGCAATTTTGTATGGTAGGAAACCCCTCCCACCAGGGTGTAGACACAGGAAGAGGAAGCCCCACATTCAAAGTCCCACACACATGCCCAAGGACCACTTGAGAGTATAGTAGAGACACTGTTAACCACTGACTGAGCTGTTCATTGATTTGTTCCCCTTGTCCATCCACCCATTGTTTTGTTTTTTAATGTTTATTTATTTATTTTTGAGAAAGAAAGCAGGAAAGGGGCACAAAGAGAAGGAGACAGAAAATCCCAAGCTGGCTTCACACTGCCAGTGCAGAGTCCTCCATGGGGCTCAAACTCACAAACTGTGATGTCATGATCTGAGTTAAAACCAAGAGTCAGAGGCCCAACCGACCAAGCCACCCAGATGCCCATTGTTTATATAATAGTTGTTTTGTGCTAAACAGTTGGGTCACCCTGAGCTGCTTTGGCTCTAGGAGGGAAGGTAGGCAACAAAAAAATTGAGATTCCTATCCCAAAGGGGCCTAAGAACCTACCACATTTTGCCAGCCTCCTATTGAGAATATCTATAGACAGAATAAGGTACCTTTCTAAAGCTAAATGTCATCCTCTCTCTCCTAAGGTCTGTTTTTTCTGTCACTGTGTCATAATTGCACTGGGAACTGATGTGCACCTTATGGACACTTTTTAATTTTCACAGTACACCATACTCTTCCACATGATTTCTAAATGGGTTATTTGTTTTTGTTCTGAGTATGGCACTTAGGTTAAGCCAATAAATGTATATTTACTGAGTGTACTTTCCTCTTCCTTTTCTCTCCTAAAACATGAGAGGTGGGAAGGACATGTCTATGGAGATGTGTTACTCATGAGTTTTCAGAACCAAGCAGGAAGGAGGTTATAAGAAGCATCTAGCAGCCTGCGAAGGGGAGGGCTGGCACCTCCTCTGTGCAGGTGTGAGCCCAGCCTCCATGTGTTCTTGGAATGCAGCCTGCCAGCTGCCTAGTCAGTCAGTGCAGACTAAGACCAAGGTAGTCCCAAGCTAAAGTGTAAAAGGAAAGTGCAAAAAGCAAAGTGGCTGTTTTTAAGTAAAAATCTCCAGAGAGGCTACTGCACGTTGATGACTGGCATCTGACCACTACTATCTGATTGTTTTTTATTAGAAACTTACAGTTTCAGTTTCCTAAGAGCTATATGAAAAGATACTACACTAAACACACCCCTCCAAACAGATTTCATCCACCAACCCAACTTCTGAGAAAGTAGCCTCTCCCTGTTTGGGCATCTGTCCATGTCACACTAATCATTTTCCATGTCTGAGAGCTTTGGGGGCCCATTTATCCTCATAAAAAACACATATGCGATGCGTCTTTGTGTTTCCGGCTCTGTGCTTTGCCTGGGGCACAGAGGTGCAGCACCTCCTTATCGCTCTGCCCTGCTGACCTTACAGCCCTGTCATTTAGCCAGCCTAAAGGCACTGGATGGGGCTCCTGGCTGGCGCCCTTGGTAGAGCATGCCACTCTTGATCTAGGGTCTGTAAGTTCAAGCCCCACATTGGGTGTAGAGATGACTTTTTAAAAAATCTTAAAACTTTTTTTAAGTTTATTTACTTTGAGAGAGAACGTGCGCACAAGTGAGAGAGGGGCAGAGAGAAAGAGAGACAAAATCCCAGGTAGGCTCCATGCCATCAGTGCAGAGCCCAGTGGAGGGCTCAAACTCACAAACTGTAAGGTCATGACCTGAGCTGAGATCAGGAGTCAGATGCTTAACCAACTGTGCCACCCCCAAATAAAATCTTTAAAAAAAAAAGGACAGTGGATAAGTTGGACAGCACTGGTGGGCAAGCAGCACTTTATTACATCAGCACTGTGATGCTTGTGCTGTACTGTTGCTTTTTAAAATCTGCCTTGTAGGGGCGCCTGGGTGGATCAGTCAGTTAAGTATTTGACTCTTGATTTTAGCTCTGGTCATGATCTCCCGGTTCATGAGTTCAAGCCCCTCACTGGGCTCTGTGCACTGACAGTGTGCAGCCTTCTTGGGATTCTCTGTCTCTCCCTCTCTCTGCCCCTACCCCACTCACTCGCTCTCTCACAAAATAAATAAACTTGAAAAAAAATCTGCTTTGTACTCTGGTAGCAACAAGCACATCCAGTGCTCAGATCTTGCTTTCTAAATATCATTCCGCATTAAAAGGAACCAAGTGTCCAAGGAAAAAAAGGTTGATTCTACAGAGAATTGGGGCAGGGAAAATACAAGATGAGCCTGGGACACCTTGTAGTGCCAGAAAGGAAGGTCCTGTGAAAGGAAAAAAAGGAAAAGGAAAGGAAGAAGAAAAGAAAAGGGATGTGGGCATGTCACAAGGACTTGAGTCTCCCCGAAAGAGTTCTCAATGGCCAAAGCTGGAACAATTTGGGCAGCAAATAATGACAGTATTGGATTATGACCCAGTGACTGAAATAAATATTAATATCTATACTGATTAGATTATTGAATACATCAAACATGGGGAAAGAGGAACAGAACTTCCTTATCGAATCCCAATTACTAAAAGTAGAAAGAATGAAGAAAACAAAATCCTAGTGAGAGCCAGAGTGCCTTCTGCAAGCACATCCCACTGACAGATACTAAAATGTGGGCAAAATCTTGAAGAGAAATGAGATGTCTGCATGACCTCAAAGTATCTTCACCAGGGGCACCTGGATGGCTCAGTCGGTTAAGCATCTGACTCTTGATCTCAGCTCATGTCTTGATCTCAGGGTTGTGAGTTCAAGCCCCGCATTGAACTCCACACTGGGTGTGGAGTCTACTTAATACAAAAAAAAAAAAAAAATCAACACATTTAAGTATCTTACCCAGGGTATATTCCAGTTACCGTGGCGGTTTTTCTTATGCCTACATTCTCTTCAGGAGCTGCTGCTTAATTCCCCTCCCTGAGTGTGGGCTGGACTCAGTGACTCCCTTCTGAAGAGTAGAGCATGGAAAGAGAAAAGTAGTAACTGGACAGGGGGAAACTTGGCAGACACCACTGTACCCAAGCAATCAAGGTCATCCTCCCCAGTGGTAGGAGATACTGATTTCACACACTCCTGCTACTATGCAACAAGACCACTTCATCTCTGTGGGATTTTCCTAAAAGCCTGTAACCTTAGTCTAATCACAAGCAAGCATCAGACACACCTAAATTGAGGGACATCCTACAAAATGCCTGTTCTCTTCAGAAGTGTCAGGTTCATGAAAGGCAAGAACAGACCAAGGAATCAGCACAGATTGTGCGAGACAAAGGAGACCTGATGGGTAATGCCACATGGCATCTTCATTAGATCCTGGGACAGAAAAGGGACATTAGTGGGAAAACAGGAAATCCAAATAAAGCCTGAAGTTGAGCTAATGGTATATCAGTGTCGACTTCTTAGTTTTGACAAGTTGAGCTGCTAATATCAGGAGAAACTGGGTCCAGGGTATGTGGGAACTGTGTGCTCTCTCTGCCATTTGTCTGTAATCCAAAATCATTTCTAAACACTATGTTTGAAAGTAGCCGGGATTGGTCTCTTTCTCTTGATGCTTCTGACCCGTGGAAACCCCCTCCTCATTTCAGGGATGATGCAGTGTGTGATTGCCGTCGCAGACAAAGTATTTGATGCCTTCCTAAACATGATGGCAGATAAAGTAAGCCTTGTCAGAGCGCGAGCGTGTGTCTGCTGGAAGCATGTGGAGGGCGCCTATTGTACCTGTCTCTTCTGAATCTCCAGGCTAAGACCAAGGAAAATGAGGAAGAGCTGGAGCGGCATGCGCAGTTTCTCCTGGTGAACTTCAACCACATTCACAAGAGGATACGGAGGGTGGCAGACAAGTATCTGTCTGGTCTAGTGGATAAGTAAGCTCATTTTCCTTCTAATGCTCTGTGTGTGTGTGTGTGTGTGTGTGTGTGTGTGTGTGTGTGTGTGTGAGCGCGTATGTGTGCGCGTGCCTCTAGGTTTAGAATCAGGGAAGAACCATCCTTACATTATCAATGCAGCAAAATTGGCGTCAGAATTTAAACTCTCAAATGGCAATGCGGACTCCCTCAGAATGTCATGGAATTTGCTGCAGGGTCTGAAGTTTGGTCCTGAAACCTCTACTTATTCTGAGCTATTGCTGTTACTTACAGTGCAGCTCCTGACAAGGGGTGTCATGTCTCTGAGTCTCTGCATCCCACCCTCCCCTGCCACAGGGCCTCTCTGGGCTCACTCTGGGAAGCTCACAGCCATCCTAAGCGATATCTCCTACCCCAGAGCCCAGCCAGAGGTCCCTGGTAGAATCAGTGTCTTCCAGCCTCCTCAGAGAGGAAGGAGAGCCCACACAGATCTTTTTCCACTCCAGGCTCTCTGTGCTGGGAGCCAAAGCAGACTTTCAAGGGACATGCCCCCACATGGACGAGAACCCTCAAAGGTGGGCTGGACCAGCCTGTCTGCAATGTAAAGCCAGAGGCAGCAAACAGCCACGCTGGGCCTGCCCTCAGCTCCATGCAAGCGTCCAGGAGTTCTGGAGCCTGCTGCAGGTGCTGTGCGCCTGGTCTAGGCAGGGCCAGAAAGCAAGTCTAGCACGTATATGACATGTGTCTGAGCTGGACCTCCTAAGCAGAGGGCCATGATGAGTCACAGCTATACGGAGTCTGCTCCCCTCACCCTGGCCACCACATCCAGGAGCACCTTCTTCTCTTTGAGCTAGAGTGTCATGCAAATATGGCCATTTTCTATTTTGCCATCATGTGAAAATATTGGGGACCCCTGGTCAAAAACAAGGAGGATCACTTTGGGGAGTGAGGGAACATGTCCCAGCCAGTATCAGTGTTAGGTTGAGAGCAGGTCACGTGAGGCCACATCTAGGCTCTGAAGAGTGGGACTGGCAAGTGCCTAGGGGGTGTTTCTGACAGAGTGCCCTGCTTGGGAGACCTCCTGACCTTCTCCAGCTGGGCAGCAGGAGGTGGGGCTTTTACCCCACCCTGCCCCACCCCTCGAGGCAGCACTTTAAGGAACTCAGATTCCTTGAAGATTTGTCTCCTGGACCCTGAGATATGGCTGTCTGTGCAGGTTTCCCCACTTGCTCTGGAGCGGGACAGTGCTGAAGACCATGTTGGACATCCTCCAGACCCTGTCACTGTCATTGAGCGCTGTGAGTGTCCCTGCCATATACCAGAGCCTAATTTATGCTGCAAGTGGCCAAATTGGGGGTGGGGAGGCCAGATCCTGTCCTCACCAATGAGCTGCAGTAAGTTTGGAAGCCTGTCACAGACCGGACAGGTGTGGGGAATGGAGGCAAACACCGCTGCCCAGCATGAGCAGAGGCACCCAGGGAAGGTGGTTTGGAAAAGGGAGCTTGGTTGTTTTCAGGACATTCACAAGGACCAGCCTTACTACGACATTCCTGACGCCCCCTATCGGATCACCGTTCCAGACACCTGTGAAGCCCGAGAGGTAGGTGGCAGCCGTCTCCTAATTAACGGCCATTTTCATTGCCTTCTCTAGTGTCAGGGCTGGCACATTGCACACACTGTGTCATTCAGTCCCCAGAAGTTTAAGGTGTGAGCATTCTCTCCCAGCCCGCAGGAGAGAAAGTCTCACAATATGAGTGGGGTGCTGACTCACTCCCAGCTGGGACTGTCTACCAAGCCTCCTCCTGCCCCACAGCCATGTTGACTCTAAGCCCTTTCTTAGTTCAGCTGCCAAAGAGGTTTTCTGCTGCCTGTCAGTTTATAACTTCTCAAAGCTGCCTGAGCAAGTATGACTGTCAGATGAACTTCACTGCTGTGAGGTGTGCAGACTACCTGTCATTGTGGTAGTGAGGAACGACTTCGCCTTTTGTGGTGCTGTGGGAAATAGATGGAGTAAGTAGCTCCGGATAAGGAGGCTGTGCTGTGCGAGGTCTGACTCAGAGCCCTCATGGTGGCAGACTGAAGCTCAGCTCAGACCACAGATCAGACCTAGGGCCAGGTCATGTCCCAACCTCTGGGCCTCCAGCTGTGGGCAGGGAGTTCCCCACACGGTGACGAGGCCCCTGCACTGGGTCTTACCTGCCATGGCCTGCGTTCTCCTTCAGTCAATGACTCAGGACATATGTTGCCCAGTGGCCGTGTGAGGCACTGTTAGTGTAGGCCCTGCCGCCCAGCCTTACACCAGGACCACAGACCAGGATGTCTGTGCCCTATACCCCAAGGCTCAGTGTTAGAACATAGTCACTCTAATCATTCGCTAGGGCTGCCATGATTACGTACCACAGACTGAGTGGCTTAAACAACAGAAATTTATTTTCTCACAGTGCTGGGGGCTGGAGATCTGAGGTCAGGGTGTTGGCGGGGTTGTTTCTTCAGACACCTCTCTCCTTGGCTTTTAGATGGTTGTCGTGTTCTTGTGTCCTCACATGTCTTCCCTCTGTGCCTGTGTCCTAATCTTCTCTTACGAGGACACAGTCAGATTGGATTACGGACCACTCATATGATACCATTTTACCTTAATTACCTCTTTAAAGGCACCATCTTCAAATATAGTCACATTCTGAGGTAGTGGGGGCTAGGGCTTCAACACATGCATTTTAGGGGGATGCACTTCAGCCCTCAAAAGTAACTAAATACAGTTTGTAGCTGACATCCTCTGACAGCCCAGATACACTGACCTCGGCTTGATCACACCCTCTTCCAGAGCATCGTGAAGGACTTCGCGGCGCGCTGTGGAATGATTCTACAGGAGGCAATGAAGTGGGCACCTACGGTCACCAAGTCCCACTTACAGGTAGTTTCTTGAAATCACCAAAAAGCAATTTTGTTAAGCTCCTTCCAGTGATCCAGAGAACTTTCATAGACTGCGAACTCAAAATAGAAACAGCGCTAATGTGAATAAACAGAGACCAAAAACATTAGTCTAGTGTCTGGGAATAACAGAGGCCTCAGAGGCTGCTATTTGTTAGGAATACCTTGTGGGGTAAGGGTACTGGTTGTGGGTGAGCGGGGCAGGTGCGATGGGATCTGTGGGCAGGCAGGCCCAGAGAACTGACCACTCACACCAGGTAGGTGCCAGGTGTGTGGCAGGCTGGGCGCGAGCGAGGAGGCCTGCCAGTCTAGTAGCAGCACCTCTGCCGAATGCCAGAGCTGGAGTGAGGCTGCTGTCCCATTAGAGCCCTATCCAGGCTGTATGTGGAGTTGGACATGAGCCTTTGCAGACCAAAGTGCTGACGTATGAACACAAATGACTACAAAGTGAGCCATTATTCTGGTCAAGCAGAGATGGACCAAAAATACCACAATTCATGAGAGGAAAAAGTCACCTGAAAAGGGATCAAAGATAAGAAAAATCCCACTAGAAGAAATCTGGCTTAATAAAGAGAAGTTGCATCTAGAGGAGCATGTGAAGTTGACCTCAGCAACATTTGTCAAGATAAAGCTAGTTCCAAAGTGTTTCTGTGTTCAGAATCCAGGAAGGACCGAGCAGCTTGGAGGCTGTTTGGAAACACATTTTGCAAGAACCCATGGGTGGTGCCTTGTGTTGCCTTAAAGTTCTTCCTTCCACAAAGATGTAGGAGTGGTGAGGTTAGAGCAATTGGGGAAATGAAAAAAATGGAGCCTTCTGTCAGGCACTCAGCAGCTAAGCTGGACAGCGATGGGCCTTGTAACTAGGCCATGCCTATAGCTTGACAGCTGTCACTGTCTAGTGGATACACTAGTATTCTTCAGACTGTGGTACTTTTTCAAACTGTTCCTTTTTGGGAACTGACTTTTCTTTTGGTTCACATGGAGGAAAGGGGCATCAGCTCCCAAGGCTGAGCTCTAAAGAGGGGAAGCCCCTTTCATTCCTAAAAGGGTTCATTAAGAAAAAAAAAAAAAAAAAGGCCTTAATTGGGTGAGCTGTTTATTTCTTCAACCATGGCCTAAGAAAGGAGTGGAAAATGAACAAGCTTGAGGCTTGAATTGGTCTTGGTACTTCTACCAGGCCTCCCTTTGGTGTTGCCCCAGGCTCTGTTTCCCTTCCCCTGGACATCTAGTCTGTCTGAACCCTACCTCACCTCCTGTCAGGCCCTCACTGCCTACCCTTAGTGGCCCCGACCCGCCTGGGCACGTCACTGTAGCCTGTCCTGAGTCATCCACCGTGCTGGGCCGGTGTCAATAGCAAATCTGCTACCTTTGCTCATTAGCCACTCCCCATCGCCACAGGGTTCATGGTTGGGTTTCTGGGGCTCTATGAACCCTCCAAAACCACTGGCACAGTTTTGTAAGTCAGTGCTCACGTGCACTTTCCTGAGGGGAGTCCTGTGCCTCTCTCTAAACTCCTTTACCTGGCACACAAGGCCTTTCAGGCCTGGCCCATCTCTGGCCCAGGCTGGCTGCCTGCCATCTAGCCCTTGTACTTGTTGCTCCTGCAGTGCTAATCCCTGACCCCTGATGGTCCCCAGAGCAGAAGGCCTTCTCACATCTCCACGCTCTGCCAGGTGTCCCCTTCCACTAGTTGGCCAGGCAGATTCTGGCCCTTACTCTGCCTTCCAGCTGTTTGTTGGGTCGCTCCTTCACAGCAGGGCTGCTCAGGCAAGCAGTACAGCTGCCTGCATGTTGACAGTGGGACCAGAACTCTACAACTGTTTTCCAGGTATCTAGCACAGGACTTGGCAGGTGGCAGATTCTCAGCAAGGATGTGCCCAAAGAATAAACAGTCCTGTCACATTTACTGTGTGCCTGCCACTCTGGGGAAATCGTCCTCGTTCACACATGAGCAAGAGTCAGTTGGGGAAGGGGGGGCTTTAATTTATTGAAGGTCCCACAGTAAGGGATGGACCCAACATTGGAACCAATGTTTGCTCTACTACCTCACACTTTATTTTATAAAGTATTATTCTTACCTTTAAAGTAAAACAGCCTTTTTTTTTTTTTTTTTCCGACTTCAGGAATATCTGAACAAACATCAGAACTGGGTATCAGGACTGTCCCAGCACACGGGGCTGGCCATGGCCACCGAAAGCATCCTTCACTTTGCCGGCTACAACAAGCAGAACACCACTCTCGGGGTATGTGTGTGCCTCCTGAGGAACAGGAGTCTCCTTCAGCAATGGGAGCCACAATATGAGGGGCAAGACCAAAGCTGATATGTAGCTTTTTCTGATATATGCGGCCATGCTAGCAGTAGGCAGATTGGAATCCCATGTAAGATACTCAGGTTCAGAGAGAGTAGGTTAGTAGAACAGGCATTTCTTCACTGTGTTTCTTTCTTTCTTTTCTTTTCTTTTCAATATTTATTTATTTTTGAGAGACAGACCGAGCATGAGTGGGGGAGGGGCAGAGACACAGAATTTGAAGCAGGCACCAGGCTCTGAGCTGTCAGCACAGAGCCCGATGCAGGGCTCAAACCCACAAACCATGAGATCATGACCTGAGCCGAAGTCGGACACTTAACCAATTGAGCCACCCAGGCTCCCCATCCTTACTGTTTCTTGCTTCATTAATGATATCAGATTTGGATTTCTGTGTATCCACAAGGAAGGAAACTGATCTCTTTGAGACAAGGTCAGCATTATCTTATAGTCATGTTGATTGGAAACATTTGCTGGATTTTCCTGTTTCAGCAGGTGCCAAAGCATATGTGCACACACATCTTCAACTTGGTCTTGTTCCACTGAAGATCACTTTAGAGGGCAGCACGTCCATGAAGTAGTGCTTTCTTAGTTAAATCAGAGTATCGGATCAAAGTAGCAGATTGAGAGCAGGTGATCTGACTGGCGGTGTTGCATGTCGGTGTCTCCCAGCCTTAGGGCCTACCATGATGTCTGTCTCAAGCAAGTGTGGCTATGTGCTTCTTAACTCTGTGCCTCTTAACTCTCTCGGGGTGGAGAGGTGGAGAGGCTGCCGCCTGTCTTTTATTATGTCTTTGACATGATAGGGTGGGGGTGCAGAGGAGGGAGGATGGCGCTGCCACTTCTCAACATGGCCACAAGTCTAAGCAGGAAGGGAGGAGCCCATTAGGTGGGCTGGGGGCTCTCAGCCTCCTTGTGGAGCCTGGGGCAGTGCCACAGGTAGCCAGTGTCTTCTCACAGCCCGTGTCATCCTCAGAGCTCTCACAGAGGTCACTCCATGTTCTCTGAAGATACCAGTGTCACCAGTACACCCTGTGCTTACAGGCCAGGCCCAGCGGCGTAAGATCAGCTCCCTGAGCTGGGTCTCTCCACCACTCTGAGGACACAAGCAGAGGCCAGAAGTGGGCACTCCTTAGAATGCCTTTGACAACTCCTTGTCCTCTTCTAGGCTAGCTTGTAAGAGGTCAGTTTTTCCTAAAAGATTTAAATCTTTTTTTGTAGAAAAAGAGATTTAGGTGTGGTTTTCCCTTTTCTATTGCTGAGGAGGAAAGGATATATGTATTGTGTGTTCTGATTGTTGGTTGTAATAGAGATCCTGGCCAACCTGCCCCTTGCTCCATGAAAAGCACAGGAGCCTGCTGGCCACCAGAGTGACATCTCCCCATCACATGGCATTCAGGGAAGAGCAGCTTCTAGGGGGTGTTTGAGAAGCATGGTCTCAGGCCAGTGGCTCTTGCTGCATAGAGACTGTCAGAAAACTCCTGTAGGGCTGCCCTCCCCATCACACTGCGCCAGACGTCTGAACCAAAGCAGTTGGAGTAGTTCTACCAGGGAGGGAGGTAGGCTGCAGTGCAGGCCATTTGCTGTCTGGGGGCTGCGCAGATATCACGGAATCCCTGGTAAGGCCATTGTTTTCCGCATTTTGCAGGGGAGTATATTCAGGCTAAGGGACAGCAAGCGGCCTCCCTAGGGGGTCATAGCTTGTTGGTGGCAGAGCCAGGTTCCAGTGTAGGCCTGCTTGATGCCATAGGCCACACTGTCTCCAAAAAATGTAAAGTAGTGTTACATGACCTTTTGCAAAATAGACCAGCTTAATAATTTTATGAGAAAATCATGTATTTTTGTTCTTGCTTATGTTTTCCCAAATTTCATATTTTCTTTTCTTGACCCTCTTTCTCCCTACCTGCCTGCTCCCTCCAAAAAAATAATCCCTCAAACTTCAACTATTGAGAGATTCATTTTCCCCAATGGGACCTGAATGTCAAGTGGATAGGTTTTGTTGGTTTATAGTAAAAGGTGCTAAAGGGGTGAAAGGTCATCTTCAGTGCATGTTCTTAGTCTTCAGTGATGTTGGGAAGGGCAGTGAGGAGCATGGTAGCAGTGACCAGCCAGGGTAAGGGAGAGCAGTCATCAGGACCCCGAGTGGTGGGAGGTGCAGCTGAAGCAGAGGAAGTGAAGGGGGGTCTGAAAATATTTTCCCCATCCTGTGGGCTGCCGTTGTACTCAGAGTGCACCCCTTTTGTCTTCTGCTCTTAGACTGTTGGCAGCTGTTGGGTATCTCCAAGCCCCTGCTGGCTTATGCTCACTGTCACTATGCTCTCAACTTCACCATTCACCATCTTCAAGTCACATTTACACACCAGCACGCACCCACAGAGGAGACAGCCCGGGAGCACTAACTTCACAGTATTTTCATTGCAGATTATGATGATTTTCATAATGATCTGATGATTATTTCTCTTGCAAAAGACCTGTTCACCACTGGGATGAAAGCAGTCAGGGTGGCAAAGTGAAGTTCTATCACAAGCTGCCTTCCAGAGAAAATTTTTCATCCTAAAATTGTTTTTAAATTATTTTTCCGTGGTTCTTATCAGACTGGAAGGTGTTCTAAAGTATTTCTTTTTGAGGTGCCTGGGTGGGCTAAGTTGGATAAGCATCTAACTTCGGCTCAGGCCATAGTCTCGTGGTTCGTGGGTTCAAGCCTTGTGTCGGGCTCTGTGCTGAAAACTCACAGCCTGGAGCCTGCTTCAAATTCTGTGTCTTCCTCTCTTCTCTGCCCTTCCCCCACTCACGCTCTGTCTCTCTCTTTCAAAAATGAATAAATGTTAAAAAAAATTAAAAGTATTTCATTTTATTAGCTTGTCAGCATAGAAGATTTTTAATAACCTCTGGATCTGAACTTGACTTCTTAATTGGACTTAAGCTTAGCCATAGTGAACACAAAGAAAACATGTGGTAATGGTCTGAAATAATTCTTGATATTTCTCTGTAGGCAACTCAGCTAACAGAGCGCCCGGCCTGTGTGAAGAAAGATTATTCCAATTTCATGGCATCCCTGAATCTACGCAACCGCTATGCGGGCGAGGTGCGTATCCTGACGCAGGCTTTCAAAGTCTCCTCTCACTCTACTGCCAGTCAGCTCCCAGTGGAAAACGAGCTCAGGTTCTGGAACTTACTCATTTTATGTGGACTTGAAGCCATGGGGCCCTGGGACTCACCAGCCCAGTCAGCAGCATTTATGACTACCACTTACCACCTCTGCAAAGGGATGACCTCATGTACATATACTCTCGCCATGCTGAAGCTTTCTATTTTTCTGGTTTTTCTTTTTTTTTTTTAAGTTTATGTATTTATTTTGAGAGAGAGCAGGTCGGGGAGGGGCAGAGAAAGAAGGAAAGAGAGGAAATCCCAAGCAGGCTCTTCACTGTCAGCACAGAGTTCATTGTGGGGCTCAAACCCACAAACTGTGAGATCATGACCTGAGCCAAAACCAGAGTCGACTGCTTAACGGACTGAGCCACTCAAGTGCCCCTTTCTGGCTTTTCTTTTTTAAGTGACAGCAGGCATTCATTGAGTGCTGTGTACTTACTAACTGGGGCAGTTAGTAAGGTATACAGACTATTATTCCAGTTTCACAGATAATGAAACTGAAGTTCTCAAAAGGAAGTAACTTGCCAGAGTCGTATAGGCAGAGTGAGGTCGGGAACCACATCTGATCACTATGAGGGCTTTTGTCTACCACGCCACACTTTAGCCCAGCCTAGCAAGTTGCTTCACCACTTGGGGCCTCAGTTTCTGAATCTATAAAAACACAGACGCTAGTCTACGCCATTATTTAGAGGTCCCTGCAAGTCCACTGGTGCCTAGTCTTGAGTGGGGTCTTCCCCCCCTACTCTGTGACTCCCTCATTCCAGCAGTTGCTCTTCCTCTTCCTAGGCCCTGGGCAGGTGGGCCCCTCTCTCCAGTAGGCTGACGCTGACCCTACATCCTCCATTGCTGGGAATTGCTCTGAGGGCCTGTTCCACCTGTTTTGATACCTAGGTGGTGGTGGGAAGTCTGTCTTTGGGGGTAGGTTTGGTTTTTGGAAGGAGTCAGATTCTTTCTATATAGTCAAGTCTTATAAATAAGAGAGCAGCATACTTTTGGGGGGGGGATGATGTACAACTTTAAAAATAGTAAGGATGCTCTTGGTTGAGTCACTAATTGTATTCATTCAGCCCACGTTCATGCAGCCCTATCATGGTTCAGACCTGGAGTTTGCTACTGAAATGTGAAATTGACAAGACCAGGTCTCTGCCCTCAGGGACATCTAGAATGAAGGGAATGCCTACACACAGCGCTAAAAGACAAGTTCCCTAGAAAGGAGTGAGCAGTGGTAGCATTGTTGAAACAAGTCTGTCACTGTCTGTACCCACAAGCTCCAGTATGAGAGAGACTCTAGTCACACCTTGCCCATATGCCTGGATTATGTATGATTCTCTTGACGAGTGTGCTTCTTGCAGGTGTATGGAATGATTCGGTTCTCAGATGCCACTGGCCAGATATCTGACCTGAACAAAATGATGGTCCAGGAGCTGAATACAGCATTAGATCTCAGTAATCCCCAGCACTACACACAGGCCATGTTCAAGCTGACAGCAATGCTCATCAGCAGCAAAGGTAACAGACACAGGCACTAGGGAACTCTGGGCTCATTTAGAAATGAGTATTTACCTTCATCTTCCTTAGTGAGCTGGAGCTCCCCCAATAGAGATCTCTGTGATGTTTTCCAGGGTTGGAAGTAAACAATCTCTGGCCCACCTGGTGCTCTGTCTTGTTGATGTGGGGAGGCAAGCATAGGATTCAGCCTTTGTTCAAAGCTTCTTCTGAACAGCATTTGTTTGGTTGCAGATTGTGACCCACAGCTCCTCCATCATCTGTGTTGGGGTCCCCTCCGGATGTTCAACGAGCATGGCATGGAGACTGCCCTGGCCTGCTGGGAGTGGCTACTGGCTGGCAAGAACGGAGTGGAAGTGCCGGTAGGACACTGGCTGTGTTCAGCTCCTGAGGGTGGGGCTCATCAGAGATGGAGAGAGCTTGGCCTGGCTGCTTGGCTGACAAGCTTGGAGACCCTGGGCAAGCCCCTCACCCTTTGAGGCCTCAGTGTCCTTGTATGTAAGATTGTGATATTAATGCCTGACCACCAGGCTTCATGGAGACCACAGGGACCATATGTGTGTGTATATATACATATATATATGTGTGTATATATATATATATACATGCATATATACACACATACATACATACATGTATGTATGCATACATACACACACAGTATATACTACACTATATACTATATACATATATATATGTGTGTGTGTTGAAAGGATCCTAGTGGTGCCCAGAAGTTGTTGTTTTTCAAAATCTCAGTAGAGGGAGCCATTTCTCTGAGAGTAGAACACATGGGATGTAATTGGGAGCATTTGTGTTTGTCCACAAAGACATTTCTCTTGGCCTGCTACCTTTGGTAGGGGCAGCCTTCCTGGTGTCCATAGTTCTGAAGTTGCTACTGGAGGAAGCCCCCAGGCAAGGTGATACACACTCTTTCAGGTGATTGGATAAATACCTAAGAACTGTTGTATTTTTTGCAGATCTCGTTAATTTTCCTAACAGGGAATTTGGCAGCTTTTTTTCTGTTGTTTTTTTTTAATGTTTGTTTATTTTTGAGAGAGAGAGAGAGAGAGAGAGAGCGCGCGCGCACAAGCAGGGGAGGGACAGAGAGAGAGGAAGACATAGAATCCGAAGCAGGCTCTGAACTGTCAGCACAGAGCCTGACTCGGGGCTCAACCCCATCATCCTTGAGATCATGACCTGAGCTGAAGCTGGACGCTTAACCCACTGAGCCACCCAGGTGCCTCTCTGTGTTTCTTAAGATGAATTGAGATAAGTGGTCAAAGGGGTATTTTCTTTTTCTGTTCCCTGTTTTTTGTTTTTCCTTTTGGTTACTTTTAGGATGTTTCCTTTTATTTTCAATTTTTAATAGTTTGCCTTTGGTATGTGGTTTTCTGTGTATTTATCCCTTTGCGATTTATTGAGCTTCTTAAATTTAGAGATTTAGATTTTTTCATCAAACTTGGAAAATTTTAGTATTTCTTTAAATATTTCTCCATTCTCTTGTCTCATTTTGGGATTTCAATTCCACACACATATGTTGGTGACTTCGTATTGTCCCTTGATCATTAATGTTTTCTTCAGTGCTTTTCACTTTTATCTCTCTCTCATTTCATTTTGGTTCATTTTAGTTGGTCTGTTTTCCAGTTTAGTGCTATTTTCTAATGCCTTATTTTTCCTGTTGTTAAGCCATCTTCTATATATTTTATTTCAGATATTGTAATTCTCAGGTCTAGAATTTTTGTATGTGTGTGGGGTTTTTTTGTTGTTTTTTTGGTTTTTTGGTTTTTTTTTTTACTAAAAGAAGCTCCTGCTTTTGTCTGGGAGTGCTCTTCTCTTACTTTAAGAGGGAGAGCATAAGTAGGGGGAGGGGCAGAGAGAGAGGGCGACAGAGGATCTGAAGCGGGCTCCACACTTACAGCAGCAAGCAGCCTGATGCAAGGCTCAAACTCACAAGCCATGAGGTCATGACCTGAGCCAAAGTCAATCAACTAAGCCACCCAAGTGCCCCATAAAATTTTTGTTTCTTTTTTATAGTTTGTATTTCTCTGCTGAGATTCTCTGTGTCTTCACCTAGTCTTTTCATCTTTACCTATAAATATTTGGTCATATTTGTAATATTTATTTTAAAATTTTTATCTGGTTTGTTCTAGTATCAAGGTCATCTGTGGGTTTGTTTCTGTTGATTTTTTTTTCTGTAGTGTTTAAATGTTTTTGTTTTGTTCTGGACTCTGTATATAAAAAAGCAGTGGAGGGGCACCTGGGTGGCTCAGTCAGTTGAGCGTCCGACTTCGGCTCAGGTCGTGATCTCACATTTCGTGGGTTCAAGCCCCTCATCAGGCTGTGTCTGACCATTTGCTCAGAACCTGGAGCCTGCTTCAGATTCTGCTACTCCTTCTCTTTCTGCCCCTCCCCCACTCACACTTTGTCTCACTCTGTTTCTCAAAAATAAATAAATGTTAAAAAAAATTTTTTTAAGGAAAGAAAAGCAGTGGAGACTGAGGGGCACTGCTGTTTATTTTCCCAGAATATAGATCTTCCTTATGTCAGGTGACTAAAATGAAGGTCACTGACCCCTAGGGGTTAGTCTTGGCCAAAAGGATGGATTCTTCTTGCTTTTACCCAATTTCACCTCCCTTTCCCCCTTCCCCCATCAAAATGAGAGAAGAGGGGTCATGAAAGGATTTTTATGTCAAGCAAATTGCTGTTTCATTTGGGATCTTTTAAACTCTGATCTATTTCCTCTGCTGTCAACAGGAGCTCTGCTGGCTTCAGGTATCTTGGCCTTTGGCAGGCCTTGTCCACTCACTTGTGTCCAGACCCAGCACTGGCCCACGAGCTGCTGGAGCTTGCTGCTTCCTGGTGAAGTCTCTGTAAATCAGTTCTTTGTGGCTTTCTCATCTGCCATTCCTCAGCCATCCAGATAGGCATGGTTTTTATATCCTCCAGATCATTCTTGCTGTTCACTTGGGACTGAAGTCCATCTATCTCCTCTCAATCCCTGTCTCTACCTCTGTAAGGACCTGTTGTCCAGGCCCAGCAACATCTTGGACAGAGTTAACTTTTGTTTCAGTGTCTTTTGTATTGTTGGCTTCTGGTTTTTAATTTTTTCTATTATGAAAGCAATGTGTGTTCATTATAGAGAAGTTGGAAGATATGAGCATAATGAAAATGAAAATCATTCATAACTCCAACTTTAGAGACAATCACTGATAGAATCCTGATGTCTCCTGCAGTCACAGGAGAGAGAGAGCTATGAGCTTGTTGGGCTCATCTCAGCATGAAGACCTTCCTTGTGAGAGTCTGGGGCCCTTATCTCACTAAGATTGGAAAGAATGCTGATCCCTTGGTATGGTGCTCAAATTCATGACTCAAAACGAATGAACTAACCCCTCACCTCCACCCATCTGCCTCCAAATCTCTGTGAATGACAACATAGTCCTTCCCTCTGCTCAAAGTCCTTACTGCCATCCCTGATTCCCCTTTTTGCACTAACCACAAATGACCCTCAGCAAATCCTGTCAGATTTACCTTTTTACCTTGAAAGTATATCCAGAAGCTGACCACTTCCCAGCATCCCACTCCTGCCCCCTGGTCCCAGTATCCTTCATTTGCCCTGGACTTAGGGCAGCCCCTGGCCTCCCTGTTTCTACCCAGGCCCTCTCTGCCTTCTCCACATGCGCTCAGAGCAAGTCAGTAAAATATGGGTCGTATCAGGTCCCCCCTATGCCCCAGACCTGCCAGTGCTGCCCATGCCCACTCAGAGTAGAAGGCACACTTGTTTCTGTAATCTGCAAGGCCCCTCTGCTCCCCTTGCTTGACCTGCTATAGGCGCACTGGGGTCCCTACTGCCCCTGCCCTCCAGGCGTGCTCCTGCTTTAGGTTGGGAGAGCTCTTCCCTCTCCTTCAGTGTTCTTTTCAGGCAGCTGCATTCCTCACTCCTGCATCTCCTTCAGGGTTTGTCTTAGCTGTCCCCTGCCTGCCCTGTTCTAGAACACACAACCATCGATTCATTCATTCTTCCAAGCCCTTTCATGGCTCTGTTTTCCCCCTTAGCTTTGATCAGTGTCTAATATCTGTATCTTACTTCTCTTGCTATCTGTAGCCTGCTGTAAACTGGGTGGATATTTGTCTTATTCACTGCTCCATTCCCAGAGCCTGGAGGGGAAGCAACCAGGCCCAGAGGCAGCAACCAGGATGTGCTTGTTCAACAAATGAGTGGGCGTGCAGCCTTGACCGTGGCTCATCAGGCCTGTTAGCCCTGCGGTTTCTTCCTCTAACATAAGACTTACATTTGGCTGCAGGAAACAGAAACTGGACACAATGCCTTGACCACCAGGGGCTATGCTCCTGGTGTCACGTGCAGCTTGTTGATAGCTTGGCTCACATTTGCAACTCTGCCACCCTTAGCATGCCTCTAAGCAAGAAGGAGGGTAGAGGATGCTGGCTGCCCTGACCTTGACTCAGTCGATGTCTGTTGATGTCAGCCAGCACTAGATTATTGCTAATGAGAACCATTGACCACCCTAACCAGCAGAAGCCTGGGTGGGGGTACTGGTGACCAGCTACTTGGCCTCCCTAAATAAAACCGTAATAAAGGCAGGGATGGATACTGGGCAGGAGCCAGGGCGTTTACCCTGGGCACCAAGCCTCAGTTGCCGCCTCTCTGCAGCGGGTCTGGATGCCCTCCATGTTGCTGCCTGGTGTTGTCAGGCCAAAAGGGGAGGCTGCTCCCCTGTAGAACCACCCGGTGGCAGTTGCAGACTCAGTTTGGCTCCCGCAGTTATTCCCTGGGCCTGATTAGTGGCATGAAGCTGATGTGCAGGGTTTGCGTGGGATGAAGAAAAGGAACTGGGCTCCAGAAGCAAAATCCAGTCCTGCCTTTGCTAGTTTGGAGGCCCTGCTCACCTCTGGAACCATAGATGGTTTCAGGATTATTAGGAAGATTCAGCCAGGCGGAGCCTGTTGAGAGTCCACGTGGCATTAGGCACATCCCAGGTGTGCTGACACCACAAAGCAGGACTACAGCACCTGGCCTACTGATATTTCGAGAATGGGCTTTTTAGTAGAAAACGGCTGGGAAGTTGGATCATAGGTGATCTTTATTTTTTATTTCATACTTTCTTTGGTTTTCTATTTTGTTCATTAAGCACATAGTCCTTTTAAAATTAAACAACAGTAAGTACTTTTCTATGCTTCACAGAGGCACTAATGGTCATTGTATGCTTGCAGTTTATGCGGGAGATGGCAGGAGCCTGGCAGATGACAGTGGAGCAGAAGTTCGGCCTGTTTTCTGCGGAGATAAAGGAAGCAGACCCCCTGGCAGCATCGGAAGCCAGTCAACCCAAACCGTGTGCCCCCGAAGTGACCCCCCACTACATTTGGATTGACGTAAGTGCTTCCCCAGGCTCCTCCCACCCTAGCAGGAGGTCAGGGGCTCCCCTTGGGGCCAGTGGCCCAATAAGCATGGGACTCCAGGTTTAAGACGCCTTACCTGGGGAGGAGGGATGGCTGTTCCTGCCTTCTGCCCAGGCCTCTGCTGGACTCATTGCACTTGCCCGAAGACCCATACCCACCATTCTGTTGGCCCAGAGCCCCACATCAGTTGGCTCTGCTGGCTCTGTAGGTGAGCAGGCCAGGCCCCAGCAGCGATATGTTCTCTTTCCCACTCAGTTCCTGGTGCAGCGGTTCGAGATCGCCAAGTACTGCAGCTCCGACCAAGTGGAGATCTTCTCCAGCCTGCTGCAGCGCTCCATGTCCCTGAACATCGGTGGGGCCAAGGGGAGCATGAACCGTCACGTGGCAGCCATCGGGCCTCGCTTCAAGTGAGAGCCTCTCCTCCTCCTATGATGGTGGCAGGGACGTTGTGGGTGAAATTTCTACCAGAGTTGTTGGTGCTGTAGTCCACAGGAGGTTCCCATGCTTGGTCTTTTTTTTTTTTTTTTTTGCCAGAAACTGACCAAGCCCCTAGTACATGCAGGGCTCCTGGGAAGGGGACCTGAATGGAATGACTTTGCCTTCCATGCCCTTCCAGGGCTGAGGAAGTCAGCCAGCATGCTGTCCTCAGCAGGGGAGTGTTCAAGAAGGTGGTTCACTCATGGACCTTGGGCAACCAAATGTTGGGCAGCCTTTCTAAATTGTTTGGGGGTGGATAGCAGCAAAAGGATTTTGGTAACATAGTGGTGATTAAAAAACAGGTGATGTAGCAGAACCCAGGTATGACAAGCTCAGACTGGGAGGCTGGCAGTGACTTAGGGCAGTCACTTTACTCCTCTGAAATGTTCATGGAAAACTTCTGATCATGCTGACTACAGCAAGTCGATTTTTGCTAAGACATGCAAAATATCAACCCCACCAGGGGATACCCCCTTTAGGGGGTCCGTGGCCTAGTGGGCAGGCTCAGGCCAGGTGCTATGGACACAGCAGGCAGGGTCAGTCTGGTGTGGGGAGGGCCTTCGGGTGCCTGGGTGGTCAGTTGGAGGAAGGGTGAGGGGCCCCCTTTCAAAGTATGCCACTCTTCCTGCCTGTACCCCTTCCTGCTGCCCACTGCCAACACCAGTTCTTTCCACCCCTCCCCTGAGCTCCAGACCCATGTTCCTGCAGCCCACTGGGCACCCTCTGGGACCATGCTTCTCAGACTACTGCAGGGAAGGGCTAGTACTCTGTTCCCTTCATTTCCTGCCCATCATAGACCTGTACCTTTATAAAATGCATGAGAATGAATTACTAGAAAAGGATTCACACTGGACTGTCATAACAATGTGAAATTGCTATAGAAATGAGCGGGTAATCCCCTCAGTTTCTGTACTAACTCATCACAGACCAACACCATCTGTAGATGCCCATTGAGTAGCCCTGACCTGGCAGAAACCAGGTGCTTGGTAAATTTATTTTTCTTTTAGCTTGAATTAAATATTCTAACCTTTGTAGCCTTATTGGTGACTGCACTCAGGAAGTAGTTTGCATATAGTTTGGAGATAGACGAGCTTCTGGCCAAGGTAGATGAACACACAACTTGTTCATTTGCCCCCAATTAAAGTGATGGTTTTAAAAAACCTTTCCTGAGACATATCTGGTACAATAAACCTGAATGGCAGTAACTTGGCTGGTGCCACAGTCCTGGCACCTGAGAGCTCTGTCATCCAGAGATATGCCCAAGGGCCAAGTGGTTTGCACAGGAGCTAGGGACCCTGGGACGTTCCTGGGCCCTCCACACTCTGACTCAGCCCCCAGTGTTCTCTTGTAGACTGCTGACTCTGGGGCTGGCCCTTCTGCACGCCGATGTGGTCCCAAACGCGACCATTCGCAACGTGCTTCGTGAGAAGATCTATTCAACCGCCTTTGACTACTTCAGGTACTTCCCCCCGCTGTGCTGTGCACCATGTGCAGTGACAGCCCACTGCACCCAGTGCCCCCAGTTGTCCCAGATCCCAGGAAGTCACGGCAGAAATGGTTTTGCCTGATTTATGCACTGCCCTCCTTGTTCTGCGGCTCTGGTGGTCCAGGATTTGAACATCTTCAGCCCTGTGCCATGTTTCCATGTGTGCACTTAGTTAGAGCTAGCCTCTCTACAAGATGCACACATGTTTTCCCCCAGCTCAACTGTGCATTCATTTAACTTTCCAGTTCCTAGGAGTGGTTATTGCTCAAAGAATTGCAATTACCCGCTGCCCGGGGCTCTGCGAGTGTGTAGGTTGTGTTGTATGGAGACAGCTGCAGTTGCAGGACCCACCACAAGCACACCATGCAGCCAAGGGCTGTCGACAGTGCTGGGGATAGTGGTGGAGGCAACCATGAAAGCTCAGAAAATCATCATGCTTTTCCTTGCGAATTAATGAGATAATTGTTGCTGATGACCAGCTCCGGGCTCACCTTTGGTCATTAAGAGACCACTTGTGTCACCTCTCACACGCTTTATAATACATGTGGCTTCTAGTCCCAGACTCCAGGCACTCAACTCTTGTCCTCTTGTGGTTGTTTGAAGTTGCCCCCCAAAGTTCCCCACTCAAGGAGAAAAGAGGCTACGTGAAGACATAAGCATTATGATTAAATTTTGGACAGCCATGTTCTCTGATAAGAAGTACCTGACTGCCAGCCAGCTTGTTCCCCCAGGTGAGCATTGTTCTCAGCACAGCTGCTCGTGGGTGGTGGGGACACATAGGTGCAGGCAGGACAGTGGGGCGCAGTGGGCAGCCCTGAAGGAGTCTGGTTAGAATAGTGAGGGTCTCACTGAGCCCAGGCCTTAGCCATGCTGCATGGTCACCAGAGGCCCAAAGCCTGCCTGGCCACCACTTGTCCTCCAGCCCTAGCTGACAAGCATGAATGAGTGTAGAAGGCCCTGAGCAGAGGCCATTCCATGTAACTTCTCCCAGCACCAGCCCAGTTCACCAGCCACCCCCCTGCATATCTGACAGACCCATACTTGGATAAGTCCCATATGCCAAGATGAATAAGGCACCATCTGCTCTCATCTGGTAGAAGATAGTCAAATCTACAGGTGATGTCAGCATGAGGGGATCATGGGAATACCCCTCAAGGACAGGCACTTGGCCCACCAGAGTTGGGGAGGTAGGGACAGTTTTCTGGAAGAGGTGACAGCTGAGCTTCAAAGATGAATAGGAGCAAGCTAGGGTGGATAAGGTTAAAGAAAAGGTAAGGTGTAAGCAAGCCACAAACCTCCACAAAGAAACATGTTCTTGTTTCTCTGAGCACATAGCTGATTACACAGCACAAATTAGGGATGAGGAGTACAGTTTCTGCAGACAGACCCACAGCTGACAACCTGACTATAGGAAGAGGAAGGGATGGGGCACTGGGGGGCTCAGTCAGTTGAGCGTCTGACTTGATTTTGGCTCAGGTCATGATCCCAGGGTCATGGGATTAAGCCCTACATCAGTCTCCACACTGAGCACGGAGCTTGCCTAAGATTCTCTCTCTTCCTCTGCCCCTCTCCCCAACTTGCTCGCTCTCTATCAATAAATGGGAAAGGGAAAGAAAAAAGGAAAGGGAAAAGCAGGCAGTGATTTCTGGAGTCAACTTCCTGGCTCCACATAGAGCAGGGCCAGCATCTCTTCTTGCCTGCCTGCAAGGGTCCCGAGTTGCCACCATATTAAAAAGCAACATGATGCCAGAGATGAGAGAGCTGTTTGTAATTTATCAGTATCACCACTCACATTTGTTTTATTCCATTTTGAATCCTAGGAGGAACGTAATACATTTTAGTAGGCCTTACATGTTGAATGGTTAAAAACTTCCTAGGAGTACCTGGCTAACTCGGTCAGTGGAGCATGCAACTTTTGATCTTGGGGTCATGACTTAAAGCCCCACATTGGGTGTAGAGCTTATATTAAAAAAAACAAAAATCTTGGCTGTTGTTTTTTTTCTGCAAATCGTTTCTTCAACACCGTGTCTCTCCCTTCCTGCCCTTGGTGAAAGTTTAGACACCTCATTCTGGAAGCAGTAATGTGTTTGCCCACAGATAACCAAGACACCCGGAGCAATCTGGACATAGCAGTTGGCTCTCGGCAACAGGCCACTCAAGGCTGGATCAACACCTACCCCCTGTCCAGTGGCATGTCCACCATCTCAAAGAAGTCAGGTCGGTTAAAGGTTTGCTGATAGGTCCCTTGGGTCTGAGTCATATCCTGGCAGCTCAGACAGTGGGCAGAATGCTGAAAGACAGCTTCTTCTAGGTTCTAGAAATGAAGGGTAGGTCAGTGAACTCTGAAGAACACACTTGTGCCTTCTGTTTCTCCACAGGCATGTCCAAGAAGACTAACCGGGGCTCCCAGCTGCACAAGTACTACATGAAGCGCAGGACGCTGCTGCTGTCCCTGCTGGTAAGGTGACACCTGCCATATGCCCACAGCACTGAGAACAGGAGCAGCGTGGCACATGGGTGCACGCAGATGGCATATCTATGTCTCATCTCACCAGGCCACTGAGATTGAGCGTCTCATCACATGGTACAACCCACTGTCGGCCCCGGAGTTGGAGCTGGACCAGGCCGGAGAGAACAGCGTGGCCAACTGGAGATCCAAATATATCAGCCTGAGCGAGAAGCAGTGGAAAGACAATGTTAACCTTGCCTGGAGCATCTCTCCTTACCTGGCCGTGCAGCTGCCAGCCAGGTGGGTCCTAGTCCTACCTGCCTGATGAGGCCCTTGCCAGAGTCCAGTCCAAGGGTACCTGAGTGGGAAGGAACATGACGTGGTCACTGCCAAGGATGGTTAGGGAAGCAATCTTAGTGGTTTGGTCCTCTGCCCTGGATGTTGACCCAGTCTCTCTGTGCAGTGGTTGGTTACACAGCATGGATTCCTGCCTGGGATGTCCTAATATCCCAGAGCGCAAGCAGGAAACATCAGAGCACATTCAGGGCCGCAGTCCTATTCAAGGAAGAAAGGAAGCACATGGAGGCTGTCACTACAGGGAAGCAGGCCTGGGGATCCTTTGGGCTTTGTTCCCAGAGGTCTTCAGCAGGCTACTCACAGGAGGTGGCCTGCAACCGAGTGTCCTGTGCACTCTCCCCGGTAGCTCTGCCAAGGACAAAACCAGTAGCTGAGAGGGGCCTCCCAGGCCCCTGTATTAAATCCCACCAGGGGGAGTGCATCCATCCCACATCCAGGAGTGGACATTTCTTTCCCTTGAGCCCACACTTGCCTACTCACTGCTTCCTTCTTCTGGTTCTAATCCAGTCCTCTGGATTAGGACCACAGCTTGACAGTGTTCATGGAAAGTCTACCTTGTGTTAGCCTGGGGTCATGACCCCTAAAAACTTGCATCCACCCTCCCATCTATGGATGTACCTTCTGGCCTGTGGCCTCGCCATGCCATGGACAGGCTGCTTTGGGGGCCAGGGCAAGGGGGCATTCTGAAAGCAAGGACTATAGAAGGGGATGTCTTTTGAATGCGGAATATAGGATAATTCCTGTTTTAGATAGTTCTGGCATTTTGTCATAGCCAATCATAGTGCTCTTTATTGTAAACACTCATGTTCAGAGTTACCAATATGTCAGTAGTGTAGAGTGTTAAGGGGTCACTTGGCATTAATCTGCATCCCTCCAGTTCAGGGCTCTTCCACCCCGTTACATGGAGGCAGGAGAGGCCATCTCCTTCACACCCTTTTTGTGCCCCAGGTTTAAGAACACAGAAGCCATCGGCAATGAAGTGACCCGTCTCGTTCGGTTGGACCCAGGAGCCGTTAGTGACATCCCCGAAGCTATCAAGGTAGTATAGCACGTGCTGGGGCCTGGGCTCAAACTGCACAAAAACAGAACTGCCTCCAGAAACACCTGGAACCTAGAAGTGTTAGGAAAACCTAGCAGCCTCAGTGGTAGAATGATGTTTCTAATTTCCTGTGTTTTCCACTTCTCAAATGAGGCATTTATTATGCTTACAGCAGAATAATATCGAACATACTTTACCCTAGTTGAAATTATGCTACTTTACATAATATATGAGAAGTATTTCCCCACATTATTATAAGTGCTTTATTATTACCATCTGGGGCCATCCCTGAGATATGGGGTGGGGCCAGGTATTTCCAGAGGGCCCTCAGGAACTCCCTGTGCCAGACCATTTCCCTGCTTCCTTCCTAGTTTCTGGTCACCTGGCACACCATCGATGCCGACGCCCCTGAGCTCAGCCATGTGCTGTGCTGGGCACCCGCAGACCCGCCCACAGGCCTCTCCTACTTCTCCAGCATGTACCCACCGCACCCTCTCACGGCCCAGTACGGGGTGAAAGTCCTGCGGTCCTTCCCTCCGGTGAGCCCACGTCCTGCCTGAATCAGCCTCGGTGGGACTATCTGGCAGTGTTTAGGTGGAGACAGTAAGGACAAGTTTATCTCCACTTGATGCAGGCCTGATGAAACATCAGTCCATCTTAGAGCATGTCTTCACCCTGTTTCTGTCCAGGCAGTCATAGAAGACAGATTTAGTTCTGACTCAGATATGTTTATTGGTATTACTTGTTTTTTAATTTTAATTTGGTGTCTGAGTTACAGAAGGAAGTTGAATTTGAGTTTGGTTCCAGCAGTGGGCTTTTGGGAGGTCGGGGGATCCCATGAGACAGCCACAGTGACAGATTTGGTAGCTGACTCGTGGAGGCCCCAACACAGGGATCTGCTAGAACCTCAGCCCTTGTCCCCAAGCAGGTCCCCAGCAGGGAACATACATGAGCGGGCACTTCACTTGTCATCGCAGGCACAGGAGCCTTGTTCCTTTTGCCTTTTCTCACCCATCATGTGTTTCAAGTCGTTGGCCATTTTCCTTGCCACCCTCTGGACTTTCCGCAGTTCTCAGTCCTCTGTGATCTCCAGTGAGATGGTATCCCATGGGCTCAGTGACATCAGGGCTGGTCCAGGTTGGAGTGGGGCCCTGGGACAGCCATCTGTGTTGAGTTTGTTATCACCTTCCTAGAGGTAAGGAATTGTCTTCTCTTCCTGGAAGTCATTATCACTTGTCCTCCTCCTTTGCAGGATGCTATCCTATTCTACATCCCCCAGATTGTGCAGGCCCTCAGGTATGACAAGGTAAGGCTGTGCCAACATGTGCTGTCCTTCCCTCTGAGAGCCGTGCTGGGCAGTCCGGAGGGGGTCCTCAGTAACAGGGATGGGGCCTTGGAGGCAGGGCTGCCAAGTTGTGACCTGGTCTCTGAGCTCCTCTCACACACACCCCCACCATGGTTGTGGCCGGTGCTCATGGCCAGGAGGCCCCACTCACCCTGTCTCACCCTGAGGCCCCATCTGCTGTGCAGGGTGGGTGGGCCCTAGAAGTATTGCTAGCCACTTCCTTAGTCCCTGAATCTAGCTCCCTCGTTTCTTCAGTCGGAATCAGGGAGGCTCAAACAAAATGATGGAGGTATTAGTGTGCTTGGGCTGCTATAGCAGAGAACCACAGAGTGGGGGGTTAAACAATGGAAATGTACTTCTCATTGTTCTGGAGGCTCAGAGTCGGAGATCAAGGTGCCTGTAAGGTTGGTTTCTCCTGAGGGTTGGTTTGCAGATGGCTGCCTTCTCCCTCTGTCCTCACATGGTCTTCTCTCTGTGTGTATGTGTCCTAATCTCCTCTTATAAGGACACCACACTGGACTAAGTGTCACCCTAATGATCTCATTTTAACTTAATCACCTCTTTAAAGGCCCATCTCCAGACACCATCATATTTTGAGGCACTAAGGCATACAAATTCAACACATGAATTGGGGGGCACAGTTCAACCCATCACGTATAGCACTTGTACATAAGATACCTAACCACAGGGCCTGGCACAGAAACCCCTCCGGAGGTGACCACAGCCCAGAACCCACACTGCCCGTGCTTCATCCCAGCACCGGCCCCCTGACCTGTGCTTGAGTCTAAGTGTAGCAGCAACATCTTCCCCTTTCCTGTTCCTGCTGATTCTGTTCCCCACTGCATAAGACACCAGACTCCCCTGTGTCCTGGCTGAGTCCTTGCAGTAGCAGCAAGTGCTGTGTCTCACTGTGGTGGCTATGAGCACTGTGGCTGGGTATCCCAGGGCTAGCTTCTTCCTCCCAGATTGGCAGGATGCTCTGTCTTGGTCCATAGACCAAAGTGCTTCTAGAACTGCAGCCAACTTCTCTTGAAACACTGAGTCCTGTTTTAGCTAGGTAGCTGCCAAAAGCCCTCCAATTCTGAGCAGGTGGTTTTGATATTGTGCTGACAGTGCAGAGCCTGCTTGGGATTTTCTCTTTCTCCTCTCTCTCTGCACTTTTCCCCCACTCACACTCTCTTTCTGTCTCAAAATAAATAAACATTTTTTAAAATGAAAAAAAGAAAGAACACACAAGAATAAAATGCTAAAACCTTTCCCAAAGCTAGAAGCCTCGGTGGGCCTCTGACTGATGACACTTCCTCCTTGTTCAGACGGCTGCCGGTTTCCACTTCCCTGTTGTAGTCTGTTTGTTACTGCACTGAGTCCCCTTCTGTGGTCCCAGCAAAACTGACTGGATTACCGGTGCATCATAAAAGGACATAATCAATGAACAGCCAGGTGCGAGGGCAGTATAGGGCAAGGGATGTGGGAAGGCTGTGGAGTTTCCACACTCTTCAGGCGCCTGGCTCTCCCAGCCTCTCCACCAATTCGGAAACTCCACAAACTTTTATTTAAGCAGACTACAAGTTGAATACTCATAGTTTATCTTTAGATCCTTTTACTGGGTTAGCAGTGGGAAACCCATAGCGAGGAGTTATTTGAAGTTTGACCTACTAGGTAAGCCCACCCAGCCAAGTTGAGGACATCTGTCCCCAAAATACTTTACCAGATGGGAGGCCACAGACTACTGTGAGGAGGAGAGAAGCCACTCCTCCAGGAGTCTTCCAGAAAGGCCAGCACCTTTTTAAACCTTAAGACAGGGTAATTAAGGAATGCCTAGGTGGCTTAGTCGGTTAAGTGTCTGACTTCAGCTCAGGTCACGATCTCATGGTTTGTGAGTCTGAGCCCCGCAATGGGCTCTGTGCTGACAACTCAGAGCCTGGAGACCACTTTGGATTATGTGTCTCCCTCTCTCTGCCCCTCCCTTACTGTGGTCTGTCTCTCTCAAAAATAAGTAAACAAGCAAATTTTTTAATTTTAAAAAAAGGGTAATTAAAACTTGGAGTTATGAGTAGTAGAATACAACTAAGAAGAAGAAAGAGGAAAGGTCCTTAGGATAGTGGCCATCGTGTGTCAACTCATGAAGTATCTGTGTATTAGAATTTTTTTGGAACCTGCCCATCACTGTGGAACATTGTTCCAAACAACCAGCTTATAACTGAGTTTTAGTCCCCAACCTACTCATTCCTCGTACTTGACAACAGCAGAAATTGGTTGGAGAGTCATGGTTCTTAGAATCTAGGGGAAGTCACAGGGGAAACAAAAGCTGGCTCCTTCCTATATTGAAGACACCATCACGTGGGGCTGCATCTGCCCCACCGGCCAGCTAGCCAGCTGGAACTTGGCCTGTGTAGGTTGGGCTCACACATAACCAGACAAGCTTGCTCACACAGCCGGAAACCACTGGGCCTTACTTCTTGCTGGGTCTGCAAGTGCTAGGAGTCTACTCCTACACTGGGTGAGAGTGTCTTGTGGTGGAGAGGCGCCCAGGCCTGAGCTGATGGTGACCTTGTTCTCCTATAGATGGGCTACGTACGGGAGTATATTCTGTGGGCAGCGTCCAAATCCCAGCTTCTGGCACACCAGTTTATCTGGAACATGAAAACTAACATCTATCTGGATGAAGAAGGGCACCAGAAGGACCGTGAGTATTTGTCATCTTCCCTCAGGCCTCACCCCCGAACTTTAACCCTCCTAGGCCCGTGCTGTCCCAGCCCATGGTTCCCTCTGCTTCCCATCCTTTGGTGGGAATTCTCACCTTTCAACACCCAGCGGGAGCAGGCTCCTCCTCCTTCGTGAAGCCTTTGCTATCCTCCCCTCCAGACGTCCTCCCTGCCCTGGCACCATCCTGTAGCTTCCCAAGCACATGTGAGAGCCTCCTGCTCAGGCCGAGCCTCTCCTCACCCTGCGCTTGACCCAGTGACTCCATATGGGGGCGAGGCAACCACCCAAGGAAGTCCTCAGAGGTTGTCCACATCTTCACATCGTCACACCCTTAAAAACTAGTGAGGCCCCTGGAGACCTTTGGTTTATGTGGGCTTTGGTTCTCAGTGTTAACCAATGTTAGACATGAAAACCAAGACATTTAAAAAATAATACAAGCCCATCACATATTAACATAAATAACATTTTTATGAAAAACGACTCTAAAACTCAAAAAGAGGAAGAGTGGTGTTGCTTTACAGATTTACAGATCTCTTTAATGTCTGTAATAATGCCACAGCATTTTTAGTAAAAGACAACAGGACTCTCATTCTGCTTCTGCATTTACCCTGTTGTTTGGTTGAAGTAAATGAGGGGAATTCAGCCTGGTACAGACACGTGGCTAGAAAAAGGAGGACCATTTTAGTGGTCTTTCTGGTCACTATAGGTGGTCTCGTAGTCTCTGCTGATACTGCACCAAACACAAGTGATAGTTTTCTTAAAGGTGAATTGCGATGTGGATTTGAAATCATGGCAGCGAGTTTCTCGTGCTCTTTCTTTGAAGCCCATTGGTCTACCCAGCACTCACTACACCCCCCACAGGATTTCACAGCATTCAAACTCACATTTGCCTGTGCCCCACTGGCCTTACCAAACAGAAGCATTGTCAAGTGGTGGGGAGCTGTCAAGCTCACCGGCACAGATGTAAGTTTTCCAAAACTTTGTAGTTTTCCTTAAATGGCAGATTCGACTTGTTGATTTTTAAGAAAATATCTCCCATGTACCTAAGTCCAAATAACTCTATTTTTGTCTGTCAGTCACTCTTTCAAGTAAAAAATGATGTTCCCTGAAAAAAGAGATTAGTTCAGCCCGAAAGTCCCACTAACACAAGATGCTGTTCCTTGAGACCACAGCATCCGCGTGCTTCACATACAGCAGGGGGCTCCGGACACTGTCCAGTTCATCACACACAGAATGTTAGAAAGATACACTCAGGGTAGAGTTCAGTCAGATTAGTCAATGCTCATCACCTCACCAGGGACATTCTTAGTGACACTGGCTTTTGTTTATACTGTGGGAGCAGAGCCATGAAGATCCATTGACCACCAGCACCTTGGCCAATGGCTTGTGCACAGCCTCGCAGGTGTCTACACAACAAGGAGGGCAAACAGCCTGTCAATATGGTTTTGACTGGGGGGAGCCTGCTGAAGGGTCCCAGGGACCCTCCAGGCATCTGCAGACCACACTCAGGATGTCTGACCTCGCTGCTGGGGGACACCTGGACATCTAGACTACATCTGGCAGATGTGTGGGGTTTCCTGGAGGGCCTTCTGTGGCATGGCTGCAGGCTCACCCTCTTGGTTTCTCTGCCAGCTGACATCGGCGACCTCCTGGAGCAGTTAGTGGAGGAGATCACAGGCTCCTTGTCAGGCCCAGCCAAGGACTTCTACCAGCGGGAATTTGATTTCTTTAACAAGATCACCAACGTGTCTGCTATCATCAAGTAAGTGGCATCAGTCCTGGTTTGTGGGAATTGCATGGAGGGCCCGCACTGGTTCTAATGAACAGCCAGGGTTGGGAATCACTGCCCCGGCAATTCAAGTCTCTTGAAAGTATAGCAAAATGCACAGCCATGCAAATTTCAGAAAACATATCTTTCATTCTAGATACTGTCCCCTAACTTGAAGCCACTCTGCTCTCTCCAAGTTTTGAAGAGTGTTAGGAAAACCAGACTCATTTGTAACTCCCAATGTTGTTTTATTGATGTGCCTCCTGGGCCATCCATTTGTGAGGGCTCATGCCATCCTGGGGCATCTGTGGCACTGCCAGTTTATGTGGGACGGGGCCCTGGAGTCAACTGGCCAAGTGCCTGGGAGAGGCCCTGGCAGGGGGAGCACTGGCTTCCTATTTTCTCAAGTGCCTCATTCCGTGGGCTGTTCCCTGGCACCTTGGTCACCAAGTGACCTAGGCTGTGTGCCCTGAGGCCCTTTTCTGGGCCTGGTACTAAGTAGAGCGGTGATGCAGCAGCTTCTAGCCCGCAAAAATAAAGGAGTGGGAGGTGGTGTTTCCTGGGCATCATGTCAGGCACCTGATTCCACTTTACCCTGTCATCCTCATCCTAGGGATGCAGAAAGACAAAGGGGCCTGCCCAAGGTCATGCTGCAAGTAAACAACAGAGCCAGCACTTGAGCATAGACCCAAGAGCCAACTGTGTCCCCTGTGTGCCTCTGACAGCAACATACACACACCCCACACAGGCAAGGGGCAGTGACAGCCAGAAAACTCCACCCTGTTCCGGGAAGAACTGGTCTAGCAGAGCCTTCAGTAGTAGCTAGAACTACAAGGAGAGGAAAGGAGAATCAGACAGGAGGGGCTCTGGGCTGTCCCCCAGAAGCCCCAGAGGCCAGTTCCTGCAGAGACAAAGCAAAGCATTTCTGTCCTGTTTCTCAGGCCCTACCCTAAAGGCGACGAGAGAAAGAAGGCATGCCTGTCGGCTCTGTCTGAAGTAAAAGTGCAGCCTGGTGAGCAGGATGAGATGGGCCTCTTCCTGTGGGTGGGCAGTGTGGGTAGGCACCGGGATCAGGGAGGCGGCCAGCCCACATGAGCCTGGGCCCTGGGGCACTGGTGTCCCTCTCCATAATCTGCCCCTGGTGAGCTGAGAGCTACTTCTCAGCAGATACTCTTTATCTTCCTTGTTGCTTTCTGTTTTTCTTAAAGCCCAGACACTGTCCTTGGCAGCCATGATTCTAGAAATTTCCTGAACTCCAGTGGAATAGGAGCAACACAGGCTGCACAGACTGTGGGCATGGGTGGGAGTGTCACAGGTGTACTGGGCTGAGGGTGCCCACACTGGCTGACCTTTCCTTGACCCTTGTTGAGCCACCTGCCCTGCCCAGTGTAAACAGTAGCTCAGCTCAAAGAAGCTCGACGTCCACACAGGCTGCAGTTTCCCTGGTCAGCAGGCTCCCAGACCCTTGCAGCCCATGCTGCCGGGTCTTGTCCTGGAGGCACTGGGGAGCCAGCCAAGACTCCAGGGCAAAGCAGTAGATTGTGCTTCTGGGAGAGAGACCAGAACTGGCCAGGGAAGGACGGTGTGAGGGCATTGAGGGAACAGCATGTTCCTTCTGCCCCTCCTTCCCCTGGTGGCAAAGCCCACCTGACCCCACAGCAAGGCCTCGCTTTGCTTCCCAGGAGTCCCAGGACTTCCTGTGTCAGGGCCTCTCCTAGAAGCCCACTCCCTAGCCAGGATCTCTCCCCGCTTCCTGGGTCTCAGGGAGCACACCCCAGCCCCCCAGAGGAACTGCCAGTTCCTTGACCAGGAATAGGCTTTCTCTTGTCCTCCCTACTTGACATGTGTGCTGAGAGAGGGGAGCTACAGCCAGTGGGTGAGTGTAAGAACTGAGGGTGTTCCAGGTAAATGGAGGCAGGGTAGAAAGCTCCTGCACATGCCCTATAAGAGCAGGCAGCTCCCCACCTGGCACTGGTCGGCCAGTGGGGCCCCGAGGAGCAGTGTGCTAAGTCTGTAAAGCTGAGTGTTGGTGTGTCCTCCTGGAGAAGTGTCTCCTGGGAGGTGGCAGCTCCTTTGTTAGATATCAGGAAGGGTCCAGGAAAAGACCACAGATCAGGGAGGATGGACCTGTAATGGCCACAGGATAAAATATCGGTGCCTCAGATGAGGACCTAGAAGCCCCATCTGGGGGCAGGGAGTCATTTTGGGGCTCCCTGTAACTTCGCCCTCTGTCCCTGCACAGGCTGCTATCTGCCCAGCAACCCCGAGGCCATCGTATTGGACATCGACTACAAGTCCGGGACACCCATGCAGAGGTGAGAGGCCGCCTGTCTTTCGGCAGTTCCCTTGCACAAAGTTCTCATTTGCTCCAGCACCCATGTTCCTTCTGTTGTTTTGCAGTGCTGCAAAAGCCCCGTATCTGGCTAAGTTTAAGGTGAAACGATGTGGTGTTAGTGAACTCGAAAAAGAAGGTTAGTGAAGAAACTCTGACACGGTTTGGGATCTAAGTGTTTTATCTGGATGATGCCAGTTTTAGGGGGCATATTTAGTTTATTACCAGCTCCCTGTGAAAGATGACATCCATCCACGCTGGGTCTGAGCCCTTGTTTAGGAATGGCACAGAGCTTATATACGGTGACAGAGACACCTGGAGACCGGCCCCAGGTCAGCCATTGAGTCCAGGAGGCACCTTCCTGAGGCTGAGTAGCCCAGAGCTTTGGGGGGTGCCGTGCAGGTTACACGGCCTGGGTGGCTTCACCAACAGAAATTTATTCTCTCACAGTTCTGGAGGCCAGAAGTGCCACATTGGGGTGTCGGCCAGGCCGTGCTCCTTCTGAAGATGGGTAGAATCTGTTCCGTGTATTTCTCCCAGCTTCTGGTGGTTGCTGGCAAGTTTTGGTGATGCTTGGCATCTTCCTCATTCCGACCTCTGCCTCTGTCTTCTCAAGGCTTTCTCCCTGTGTCCCCATGTCCAGATTTCCCTGCTCTGATAAGGGCGCCAGTCATTGGATAAGGGCCCACCCTAACCCTCAGTAACTTGACTACATGTGCAAAGATACTATTTCCAAAAAAGGTCACATTCTGCAGTTTTGAGTGGGCATGAATTTTAGAATAGGAGGTGTGGTCCCCTGCCAGTATGGGGACATGCCTTCCATGGCCTTCCCTGCACTCTGGCCCCCAGGTCCTCCCAGGCACCCCAGGATGCAGACAGACACACACCTCTGCCCCCCAGTTCATAGTGCCCTCTGCTGATCCCAGGCACACCTGGGTCCCCATTTCCAATGAAAAAGGGGCTCTATCTTCAGTTCCATCTAAGCCTAAACATTCTTCAGAAGAGATCCCTGGCCCCGTGGCTCCATCTGCTGACCCCAGTTGTCTGCTGGGCCTCATTTGGCCTCCTTGGGGCTTTGCAGAGACAATCCCCAAGATTCCCAGGGTTCCAGGCAGGTGAGCAGGACTTGCCCTGGCCCCAAGGGCCTCTCCCTGCCTCCAGGCTAACTGGCTTCCTCTCCACCGCCCACACACAGGTCTTCGGTGCCGCTCAGACTCTGAGGACGAGTGTGGCACACAGGAGGCTGATGGCCAAAAGATCTCATGGCAGGCGGCCATCTTCAAAGTGGGAGATGACTGCCGACAGGTAGTGAGTGGGGCCAGGCCTGCCCTCTTCCCAAGGCTCTGGGTGCATTTAGGGGTCACACCTCACATGCTGAACCACATCTTTGTTTCCGACATTGGGTTGAGGTGCCACAGAGGAAACCAGGGCTTTCTGCCAAACCCAGGGGTCTCTCCAGCAGCTCCCACCCACTGCCCATCCCCTGGCCGCCCAGAGGGAACTGCCTTGGAGGACAGGCACTCCTGACTTGCATCCCCCACTAGACAGCATGGCCTTAGTCTGGCCCGGTGCCCAGTGGTCAGAGCCCAGCCCAGCATGGTATGCAGTGAGGCCAGATGCTCCAGACTCCTGCTTGGCCATGGCCTCCCTTTCTCTCCTTCCCTCTCTCCTTCCCTCTCTCCCTCTTCACTGGCAGGGCTGCTAGCAGTCATGTGGACTAGAGCACAGGAGGCGGCCAGCTGACCACCCCTTGTTTCCCTGGTCTCCAGGATATGCTGGCCCTGCAGATTATTGACCTTTTCAAGAATATCTTCCAGCTGGTTGGCCTGGACCTCTTTGTCTTCCCATACCGGGTGGTGGCCACCGCCCCTGGGGTAAGTTCCCAGGAGCCCAGGGGGTGTTCCCGATGCCTTAGGCCAAGACAGGTCCTGCCTGCAGGCCTTAGCACCTGGCCCTTCCTCTCCAGTGCGGAGTGATTGAGTGCATCCCCGACTGTACCTCTCGGGACCAGCTGGGCCGCCAGACGGACTTCGGCATGTATGATTACTTCACGCGCCAGTATGGGGACGAGTCCACCCTGGCCTTCCAGCAGGTGACCAGCGGGGCAGCCCCCAGACCAGAGGTTGCTTGTGCTCTCCATCCCACCATTCCCAGCACTGCTTATGGGCCAGCACCCTGCTTCCCACTTTCCCTGCTTTTCTGAGTCCTTGTACGTTTGGGGGTAAAACAAGGGCACCTCATAACCTTCTTTGGGATTCAAAGGAACCTTGAAATGGACTCCCCAGAAGAAAGCAAATTCGTGGGTGTGGGAGGAAGGGGCTAAACCCCTAAACCCCCGGACGCAGTCACTTGTCACTCCTGTTCCCAAGATCTGGCCTGCTGATTTGGGCTCTACCTCCAAGGCTAGAAACAAGAGCCCAGAGAACACCTGTAGGCCCTGGGGTCCCAGGAACAAGGCAGGAAAATGCCCAAAGGTCCTGGGAGGTGCAGCCTTAGGGCCATCCGTGAGCACCTGGGCCCTCTCCACACAGGCTCGCTACAACTTTATCCGGAGCATGGCTGCCTACAGCCTCCTGCTGTTCCTGCTGCAGATCAAGGACAGGCACAACGGCAACATCATGCTGGACAAGAAGGGCCACATCATCCACATCGGTCAGCCAGCTCCCAGAGCCACCCTCCTCCTCTCCCTTCACCCCCTAGAGCCCAGGGCAGGACACCAATCCCCATCCCACAGAGGAGCCAAGCATGCTCGGGTCACCCAGCCAGTCAGGGTTCAAGTCCAGCTTTGAGACCAGAGCTGTTGGCCACTAGGCTGTGGGAGCGAGTAGCAGCGGTACCACAGTGCATGGGGCACTCTGGGGTTGAAAACTGGAACCAGGGAGAGCACAGCTCATCTAGCCCCGGGGCAGCCTCATCTCCGCTCCAGCCTGGCTCCCCACCTCCATAACCTCTTTTCTCTCCTGCCTGCTGTCACCCCCCTGCCCCACTGCCCCTACCATCTCCAAGAAAACATGGCCTGTGGCCAGCTTGTGGGGTGTGGGGAGCCTGTGGCTCCAAGCCCTGGCTGAAGCACGCCCATATCTCTGCCCTGTCATCTGATCTTGTCACGAATGGCTTTGGGGGTTTTGCAGACTTTGGCTTCATGTTTGAAAGCTCACCGGGTGGCAACCTTGGCTGGGAACCAGACATCAAGCTGACCGATGAGATGGTGATGATCATGGGGGGCAAGATGGAGGCCACACCCTTCAAATGGTTCATGGAGATGTGTGTCCGTGGCTACCTGGCCGTGCGGTGAGCCCCAGGGAGGGGCCAGTGGGGGTACCGAGACAGTGGGGAGGAGGGTGGTCAGGCACCAGTCCTGGGTGCCACTTGTCCTGCAAGATCCCTCAGAGGTCCCATGGGGCCGTCTCAGGCTCCTTTGTGGATCGAAGGACTGCCTTTCAGAGAGAGCAAGGCAGGTTCAAGAGGATGCCTGCTGGTCCAGGCAGCCTGGGCCTTGCCTTCCCATCACCACTCTGCCTACCTGTGCCAGTGTCTCTGCTCTGGGTGTCAGTGCTCCGGGTGTCAGTGTCCACATTTTGTAGTCTCCTGGGTGTGGCCTTGCCTGGCAACACCTTGGGCTCCTCACTGTGAGCACGCCATTCACCCCTTCACCCAAGTGTGAGCATCTGCCACCTCCCAGCTGCACCCTGAAGACTTACTGTCCTGGCTTCAGAGTGTCACAGAGCCAAGGCCACACAGCAGCCTGGACTCCAACCCAGAGTCTGTTGGAGCCTGTGTCACGCCCACTCAGTGCACCTGCCCCACGAGAAAAGGAGGGTCAGGGTATGTTTGCCCTGCATGCCTGTGCTTCCTCAGCCAGGCACAGAAACCATGGCCAGAGGCCTCAGGTGGGCAGACCGGGACAGGATGCTCAGCCCATTCAAGGATGTGTGAGCAGCCCCCACCTGGCAGCTGCAGGGAGGTGGGCCGACACATGCAGCTGTTGGGTGGTGGCTGGGCTGCAGGAGTGCAGGCAAGGCCACCCTGCTCAGGCCAGCCTCCTTCCCCTTCCCTCCCTGTCTTTCCACAGGCCCTACATGGATGCAGTTGTCTCTCTGGTCACTCTCATGTTGGACACGGGCCTGCCTTGCTTCCGTGGCCAGACAATCAAGCTCTTGAAGTAGGTCCTGGGCAGATGCGCAGGCCATTTGGGGGGCAGTTGTCCCCTCAAGGTGGGAGCCTCTCAAGTGCTGGTAAATGTGATCATTATCAAGGCCAAGCACTCTTCTCAGAACCCCAGAGCAGACAGGGTTCCTGGTGAGGCGCTGTCACTGCACCAGGCTGCAGATGTTCCAGGTATCCCTTCATTTCTCAAGGATGCAGTGCCAGGCCTTACCTCCAGCCTGAGGCTGCAGCGGCTTAGCCCTAGGATCTGCTGGGGAAGGGGACAGGCCCTCCAGAGCCAGCTGGGAACAGTGCCCCTCCCCCTTACAGCTATTCCCAGAAGGGAACAAATTCCCACAAATGCTAAGTGGTCTGTTAGCAAGACCGCATCCCATGGGAGAGTAGCCTAGAGGGAGCAGTTTCCACAGGTGGCAGGGGACAGCCCTGACACAGCCCTCGCCCCCCAGGCACAGGTTTAGCCCCAACATGACCGAGAGAGAGGCTGCAAACTTCATCATGAAGGTCATTCAGAGCTGCTTCCTCAGTAACAGGTGAGTCTCCCCCTTCCACTTTCCCCTCCGGAGCCCGCTGCCACACACCAATATTCTCCAGGCACCTTGCGTGGGGCCACGCCTGGGCCAAAGTGACGAAGATGCTGCTGTCCCAGGGTACTCTGTACCACAACTCCTGAAGGGAGCCCTCATGGAGTGACAGGGTACTGGGTTAGAGGGGCCAGGGATATGCTGAGGGGAACACCCAACAGAGGCCTAAAGGCCAGAAACCGTGTCCACCTGGGACCCAGCCTTCGAGGCCAAGCAAGCTGCTGGTGCAAAGGGCATGCAAGGAGGCGAGCACAGCCCAGTGGCTGGCTGAGGAGCAGAAGAGGCCTCAGCCCCACCCCTGCTTCCCCACACCTTCCTCACGCTGCTGCCTGGGCAGTGACAGGTGGCCCAGGGTGGAGACAGGCCAATTGGCCATTATGATAGTGGAGCCATGAGAAGAGGTGGGTTCCAGTTCTGAAGGCAGAGCGGCTAAGCACCTGGGCAGTCGGGGAGCCAAGCTTCCCCTCTGGGAGGTGCAGACATGGAACCCAAGGAAGACGGCAAGCCGGCTGGGGTGGGCCTAACAGGAGCAGAGGAACGGGAGGCAGCTCAAGGGCAAGCATGAGGAACATGACAAGAGGGGTGTAAAAGGCAGGACGAGGGAGGTCTCGATTGTTTTGTTGGCAGAGTAGGACGCGCATGGGTTGCGGGGTGTGACAGGAGGAGAATGAGCTGTCGTTTGCATGCCACGTGGCAGGCCAGGGGGAAGAGTCACTCACTATGTCTGGGGACACGGAATATCTTTGGCTAACACTCCCCCTACCAGAGTGTGGGGCAGAGTGGTGTTTGGCTGAGGAGGCCCAGGAGGAGACAGCAGAAAGGAGCTCACACAGTCATTGTCACAGGTGGGGAAAGGAGTGTCCCTAGAAGAGAGGCTGGCAGGGAGGCTAGAGGGTCTGCGATTTTGCATTTGCACCTTCAGAGAGGAGAAAAGGGCCACTTCCCCAATGCAGCTCTCCAGGCAGACATGAAGGACGCAGCGGGGAGAGGGACCCAGACCCGAGACAGTCTCCTTACAGCCTCCCTCCACTCTCCTTCCAGGAGCCGGACCTACGACATGATCCAGTACTATCAGAACGACATCCCCTACTGAGGGTGGAGCTGGACCAGCTATCATGGCCGCCCCCCAGCCATCCCACAATCATAGAGCTGAGAGAGCACAGCCCCACCCTGGCTGCTGTGCTGTGGCCCCGTCATTCCATCCATTGGAATTATTTTTATAGGACAAATAGGACAAAAGTCCACCATGCAGAGCCTGGCAATCCATTCCTTCCTAGTGTAACCCACATGTGACACGTGAGACTGAGATGACTGACAATCCTCTGGCGACACTCTCTGCATGGGTGTGAATAATTGGTTTGCACTGGACACATTCCCAACACATTCCCTAGGTACATGAAGTATTTTCTTGTGTATAAAAAATTATATTCAACTTAAGATTTAACCAATGTGAACAAAATAAAAACCAGCAAAAGTGTGGAGTGCCAGGTGTACCTTCAGCTGAGGGGTGATTCCTGGATATGCTGGGAAGGGAGCAGGGCAGTGTTCCCTCTCCCACCTGGAGTGCAGCCCACCAGGAAGCCTCTAGGGGCCCAGGTTAATGCACTTCACAACTGACTCATCACAGCGCAGATGCACCAACAATCACACTGCATTTTCCTGAACTGCTCTGTTCCGGCTCCTGTTAAAGGCCACCCAACCGCCCCATCGGTGTCTCTTGCCAGCACAGGTGTGGCTCCATGTCCTGCCTCTGCTCCAGGACTCAAAAACCTTTGTGCAGCCAGCCCCCAACAGCCACCTACTCCTACCCACTGTGACCCTCTAAGCAGATAGGAAGACCCCAAACTAAAAGAAGAGGATGACACAGGGCAACTAGAAATGTCACTAAAGTTTAAACAGCATTTTTAACTTTAAGCAGTAGATCTAGATGAAGAGAAAACCAGAGAACAATGAAATTACCAAAATAAAGCAAAAGGGGAAGCTGTGAAGGAGAAGCTCCAGTCAGCTTCCAGTGGGATTCCAGAGTTGGTGATAAACATAAATACTCAGCTTCAGGAAGCACAGTTGAGTCCTGAGCAGTAGATTCAAAAAAAATATGGGGTGCCTGGTTGGTTCAGTCAATAGGTAGAACATGCAACTCTTGATCTCAGGGTTGTGAGTTCAAGCCCTATGTTGGGTGTGGAGCCTACTTAAAAAAGAAAAAAAAATATGAAAAAGCCAATTATGTAAGTTAAAAAATTCAAAAGGGAATGCCCGGATAGATTGATTAAGCGTCCAACTCTTGATTTTGGCTCATGTCATGATCCTGACGGGCAGGGACACTGTCATGATCATGTCATGATCTCACGGTTCATACCCCATTCCTCATGCAAAGCCTGTTCAAAAAGCAGTCTACAGGGGCACCTGGGTGGCTCAATTGGTTGAGTGTCCGACTTCGGCTCAGGTCATGATCTCATAGTCCGTGAGTTCGAGCCCTGTGTCAGACTCTGTGCTGACAGCTCAGAGCCTGGAGCCTGCTTCAGATTCTGTGTCTCCCTCCCTCTTTCTCTGCCCCTCCCCTGCTTGCACTCTCTAAAATAAACATTTAAAATATTTTCAATAATAAAAATATTTTTAAAAAATTTAAAAAGATACCAGAAAATAGGGTGTAATTTGGAGAAAGATCAACCAGAACATAAGGGTGGGGAGAGCATAGAAAAAGCAGGATATAAACACATTGTAAAATGGTAGAAATATATTCAAACATAGTAGAAATATTTCAAACCACACTCCTTGAAAAGACTTGTCAAATTGGCCTTAAAAAGGAAGTCAAATGCAACATACACGGTTCTGGCGTTATGGCAAACTATAGATCTTGAAAAATTAGAAATGCTATTTATAATACTGGGCAGAAAATCTAAATCTGTGAGCTGACAAGAAAATAAGGTCTCTTTAGAGACTGAAAACAAATTTAAAAATCTTAACTGGTGGTGGAGGAGAGGGGGCCGAATAAATCTGTTGGTTGAGCATCTAACTCTTGATTTCAGCTCAGGTCATGACCCAGGGTAATGGGATCAAGTCCCACATCAGACTCTGTGCTGAACATGGAGCCCTCTTGGGATTCTCTCCCTCTCTCTCTTCCCCTCTTGCCTACTCTTTTTCTTTAAATAATAATAATCTTAACAGGGGTGCCTGGCTGGCTCAGTCAGTAGAACATGCGATTCTTGACCTCAGGGTTGTGAATTCAAGCCCCACATTGGGTGTGACGCCTACTTAAAAAATAAGTTAAAAGACCTAAGTTCTATAAATCAGTCTTAACAATAATATCCCTGTTTTGATGACATTGGTGACTAAAGACCAACCCAAGAGCCTGATGCCTCCGAGGAGTTTATTAGGGAAATTTGGTCTACACTTGGGATAGGGTATACTAGAAATAAAGCCATGCCCCAAGGACCAGGAACTTCCTTGATGTGTTTGCAAAAAACCCATCCTGCTTATAGGTGAGCACTGGGTGCCTCTGAGATAAAGAACAAGGTATACACGTGCCTGCTGCCACCACCCCTATAAGACCTTGTGCTGGAGGCCCTAGTCAGCCCAGTCAAGCAATAAAAGGAAACAGTTTAAGAATCTGGAAAGGAAAAACAAAACTCAGAAGTGGAATTTGTGTACGTGAAAATCCAGATAATCGATAAATATCTATAGTCAAGGTGATAGGATACAGATTCATATACAAAAGTCAAGTTGTGTGTGTATGTGTACAACATATATCTCACAACAAAAGAAAACCGTATCATTTAGAGTTGGATCCTAAAACATCAAATATCAGAAAATAAATCTAATGAAAGAAGAAATACTGAAAAGTACAATTGTTGAGAGAAGACCTAAACGAATAGAGTAACATAGTCATGGATTCGAAGATTCAACATCCCACAGATTATTCTCCCCAAATCGATCTGTAGTTTCACTGCAAATACCAATCAAAATCCCAGAAAGTTTTATGGTGGAAACTGGCACATCTAAAATGTATACGGGAAGGGCGCCTGGGTGGCTCAGTCAGTTACGCGCCCAACTCTTGATTTCAGCTCTGGTCACGATCTCAGGGTTGTTGGATTGAATCCCATGTCGGGCTCGATGCTGGGTCTGGGTCCTGCTTGGGATTCTCTCTCCCCCTCTCTCTCTACCCTCCCCCTGCTCGTGCTCTCTCTCTCAAATATTTTTTAAAAATTATATGGGAATACAAAGGTCAAAATACAGCTATTACGATCTTAAAGACCAACAAGCCTAGATATCGAGACTTATCCATAAGCTACAGTAGTTGAGACAATGTGGTTTACAATGGAAGAGAAGTCCAGGAATAGACCCACATACATAAAGACATTCCAGGGCAGTAGGGAAAGAATAGTCTTTTCAATAATGGTGTCACATCAACTGGATATCAGTATAGAAAAACAAATATAATCCTCACTGCCTGTGTCACATCAGACATAAAAATTCCAGGTGAAATGGAGAGCTGAATGTTCAAGGTAAAGTTTAAGGCTTTTAGGAAAAAATACAGAAGAGAAAATACAGGCTTGATGACTTTGGGACACACAAAGATTTCTTAGAACCAAAACCAGCACTAATCATAAAAGGAAAAAAAACTAATTTCAACTATCTGAAAAGGGACGACAGGGGTGCCTGGCTGGCTCAGTCGGTAGAACATGTGACTCTTGATCTTGGGGTCATGAGTTCAAATCCCACGTGGGGTGTAGAGATTATGCAAACAAATCAGCTTTTAAAAAGTATTTAAAAAAAAAAAAAGCATGCCACAAACCTGGAAAGATGTCTGCAGTACATGTATCTATTCAAAGGACTTCTATAAGAAACTACTAAAAATCAGTTAAGACACAAACTAGAAAAATGGACAAAGAGCTGAAGAGGCATTTCACAAAACAGATTATCCTGAGCCATTGAATAATAATAAAAGGTGTTCAGCTTAAAATGCAAGTTAAAGCCATAACGTGATACCTACTAACCCACCTGCGTGTCTGAAAAGACAATATCAGGTGTCGTGAGCATGTGGAGCAACCAGGATGCTCCGAAGCTGCTGGTGGATGTGCAAGCTGCTACAACCACTTTGGAAAACTGACGTGTCCACTAAAGCTGAGAATCTCCTACTCTATGACCCAGTAATTCCATTCCTACATAGGTACCGAACAGATGCAAAATCTGTACACCGAAAGACACAAATAGGAATGTTCTGAGGTGCACTATTCATAACCAAAAACTGTAACTGACCAAAATGTCCTTCAACAATAGATAAATAACTGTGGTTATTCGTATGATAGAATAAAATGCAATAGAAATACAGGAACAGGGCAACTGTCAGTATGGACTACTCTACACTTCTAGTATAGCAAACTAGAAAAAAGAAGAAACATCTCCAATTTGATAAAGATCATCTGAGAAAAAAACTCACAGCTAACATGTTAACGATGAAATATTCAAGACGTACCCCCCCCGCCACCCCAAGGTCTGGAGCAAGACACGAGTGCCCTGCCTGTTATCACCACTTCTAATAGCATTGTACTGGGGGAGAGTGTGGCCAGTGCAGTAAGGATAGTGGTTGATAGATTGGAAAGGAGGAAGAGAAACCATCCTGCTCATGCACAATAACATTGTCTATAAGGTCCTGAAGAATCTACAGAAAAGCTCAGGGAACTAAGGGGGTTCAGCAATATCGCAGTACACAAGGTCAATATACAAAGGTCAGTTGTATTTCTATATGCTACCAATGAGCAGTTGGAAAATGAAATTTTAAAAAATCTTCACCATTTTTAATAGCATTCAAAAACATAAAATGCTGAGGGGCGCCTGGGTGGCTCAGTCGGTTAAGCGTCTGACTTTGGCTCAGGTCATAATCTCACAATTTGTGGGTCCGAGCCCTGCATCGGGCTCTGTGCTGACAGCTCAAAGCCTGGAGCCTGCTTCAGATCTCTCTCTCTCTCTCTCTCTCTCCCCACCCCTCCCCTGCTTGCACTCTCTCTTTCTCTTTCAAAAATAAATAAACATTTTTAATTTTTTTTTTAATTTTTGGGGCATCTGGGTGGCTCAGTTAAGCATCTGACTTCAGCTCAGGTCATGATCTCATGGTTTGTAGTTTCGAGCCCTGCGTCAGGCTCTGTGCTGACAGCTAGGAGCCTGGAGCCTGTTTCAGATTCCATGTCTCCCTCTCTATCTTTCCCCTGTTCACTGTCTCTCAAAATAAATATTAAATTTTTTTAAAAAGTTAATTTTTTTTAATTTTTAAAACAATTTTTAAAAGTTAAATATCTAGGGCTAAAAGTAAAGATGTGCGAGACCGTGACACTAAAAAAATACAGATCATTGCTGAGAGAAGTAAAAACTGGACAGAGACGTCATGTTTGAAGACTAGAAGACTGAAGTCCCTGCAAATTGATCTCTAAATTCGGTGCATTCACTTCCCAGACATTTTTATGAGAATTGACAAGCCGAGTCTAAAATTTCTACAGACGTGCAAAAGATCCTCACATCATAAACCATAGTTAAGTCTGAAATGGACTGGAGGTTGAAATGTGAACTAAGATACCATGCAAGTGGTGCCTGGCTGGCTCAATCAGAGGAGTGTCTGACTCTTGATCTTAGGGTCATGAGTTCCAGCCCCCACGTTGATCATAGAGATTACTTGAAAAAATAATAATAGAACTATGCAAATGTTAGACGACATGGGTAAGTTTCCTCAATAACCTAGAAGTGAGGAGAACTTTCCTAACCAAAATCCAGAATCAATACAGGCAGGTACAATGTTACAATCAGTGTATGGATAGCAAAAGAAACACCATGAACAAAGTAAAAGACAAACAGTAAAGATCTCAAAGTGAAAATGCCAACCGAGGAAGAAGAAAACCCTACAATCCTACATTTTTCAGATACGCAAATGATATGAGTAGTTTACAGAAAAAGAAAGGTAACTGGCACTTAAATATAAAAATATCCTTAACTTTGGGGTGCCTGGGTGGCTCAGTTGGTTAAGCATCTGACTCTTGATCTCAGCTAAGGTCTTGGATCTCAGGGTCGTGAGTTTGAGCCCCACACAGGGCTCCTTAACCTTGATCATAAGATAAATGCATATTAAAACTGCACTGAAGTGCCATTTCTCACCTCTCAGACTGACAAAAATCCCCAGTGTGACAACAGGGGACATATCCAGTGATGGTGGGAATGGAAAGGGCAGGTCTCCAGCACTATCCTGTATGGAGCCAGCCTTGACCCATAATCCCATTTTTAGGAATGCATCTCAAAGACTATCTGGAAAAATACAGAAAAGTGTTAGCAGAAGGCTTCTCATTGAGTTATTGATGTAATATAGCAAATCATGGGAATCCACCCATGTCATTGCAGTTCAGTAAAGGACACCACTTCTCTGACACTGCTCAGAGCCAGGTGCTAAAAGAGGAGCAGAGAAGTCCATGTGTTCACCTAAGAAGGGAACAGGTTGTGACTGGGAAGAGGGAAGAGGTTGTGACTGGATATATTTCACTTAGCTAAGGGGAAAAAAGAAGAGTCCATTAAAACAATCAAATGTTTCCTCTAAGGGAATGCAGGCAAGAGGGTAGAGGGCACAGGGATAAAAGCTAGACTTCCCCAAAACATCTTCTTTCATGGATTTGATTCTGTAATTATAAACTATAAAAAATAAAGACAAATATAAATAAAAAACTTGGAAGAAAAAAAAATAATGCAATGCCTAAAAACTGAAAGCAAATCACACTCATGAAGATGGCTATTATTTTTAATTTTTTTAAGTTTATTTATTTAGAGAGAGAGAAAGCATGAGTGCGGGAGAAGGAGAGAAACAGAATCCCAAGCAGGCTCTGAACTGTCAGCCTAGAGCCCTAAGTGGGGCTCCACCTCACGTGAGATCATGACCTGAATGGAAGTTGGACCCTCAACCAACTAAGGCACGCATTTTTCCTTATTTTTAAAACTTAAACCAATGTTGGTGAGGATGTGGAGAAATCGGAACCCTTGTGATCTGCTGGTGGAAATGTAAAGTGCAGCAGCCACTGTGGAACAGAGTAGAGCAGGTCCTCAGAAAATCAAACACAGAAGTACTAATCGAGCAATTCCACTTCTGTGTACACACCCAAAAGAAGTGAAAGCAGAGACTCAAATATTTGTTCACAGAAGCATTATTTACCACAACCACAGGGTGGAAACAACCCAAATGGGCATCTATGCATGAATGAATAAACAAAATGGTTAGCAACAAAATGTTATAATGAATGGCTAAACAAAATGTTTACACCAATTAAAAGTATTAAAGGGGGGGCACCTGGGTGGCTCAGTCCGTTAAGCGCTGGACTCGATTTCTTGCCATGATCTCAAGGTTAGTGGGTTTGAGTCTGCGTTGGGCTCTGTGCTGACAGTGTGGAGCCTGCTTGGGATTCTCTCTCTGCCCCTCCCCCACGCGTGCGCGCGCGCGCGCGCGCTCTCTCTCTCTCTCTCTCTCTCTCTCTCTCTCTCCCCACCTCTCTCTCTCAAAATAAAATTCTTTTAAAAGTAAGGTATGAGAGGGACACCTGGTTGGCTGAGTTAAGCACAGGACTCTTGATTTAAGCTAACATCATCCGTAGTCTCACAGTTGGTGAGTTTGAGCCCTGTGACTGGCTGTGTGTTGACTGTGCAGAGCCTGCTTGGAATTCTCTCTCTCTCTCTCTCTCTCTCTCTCTCTCTCTCTCTAAAAATAGATAAATAAATTTAAACAATTAAAAATAAATTTAAAAAAAATAAGCCATCGTTTGAGAATATCTTTACAACTCCTAGGCAAGTGTCAAACACAACCAAGCCACCCAGGCACCCCAAGAATGAAATCCATTTAGGACACAGCACGTTAAGTCTTAAATTTGATAGAATTTTATACACAGGATTACATAAACAAATTTAACTCCCAAAAGACTAAAAAAACACCAACAAATCAATAAGAAAACGATTATTTGGAGGCCACAGCAAAAACCTGTGTGCCGCGCCGGCAACGAGATACACGGAACAATTTTACTACCAAAAAATGTAACGGGTAAAAGTAGGGCAAAATGAAACTCAAGGTTCATCATTTCCACTAAGCAGAGCATTTCACATGAGTAAAAAGACGAGTCCTCACAAAGACTGCAGTGGTGAGCTGCACGTGCACTGCCAGCAGGGCTGGGACTTCCGGAAAGCGGGGCGGACCACAGGAGAGGAATGCCCGGACCCGCACCGAGAAGAACCGACCCTGAAAAAAAACAAGAGGTACTGTGGGGAACTAAATCACCCCCAAGCAGCCGGGCCAGAGGAACCACGGATCTCCACGGAGGGGACTTGACCGGCCTGCTCCCCCAACCCCCAGGCTCACTAGCAGGGAAAAAGCAAGTTTAGCAAAGGATACTGGCCAACTTCCGAGTTGGCTCAGGCGTGGCAGCAGGGGCTGTAGGAAAGGGGACCCCTCCCGGGAGCTCCTTGGTGCGAGCCAGCCCAAGGCGCCGGTGTCAGACGAGGACGCACCCTGCTCACTCCCGAGTCGCGGGCTCCGCCGAGAGGCGCCCTGGACAGCCTCTGCAAACTTAAGCACCGCCTGGAAGGCCCAGCACCCTCTGCGCCGGAGGTGCCAGGGCCGCTGGGCCGAGCGACACATTACACCCCCCACCCCAGGAGTCTCCCCTCGGCCTCCCCCCAGGCGCCCAGAAACCACACAGGAGACAGAAGTGCTTAGTGCTTGTGGCCACGGCCGGCATGATGCGCGTTAGGCGGGCAGCAGGCCGCGCGCGCGCAGTTGGAGCAGCGGGGACAGAGTGTAGCGCAAACCGCGGAAGGCTGCGTCCAAGTCGAAGCGCGGGAGCCCCCCGCGGAGGGCGGAGGGGTTCACCAGCATCAGGCAGAGCATAGGCAGCGCCAGGAAACCAAGCGGGAGCAACAGCAGCGTCTGCAGCGCGCCCAGAGCCCACAGCCTGCGGACCCAAGGACGGACGGACAGACGGGCAGTGGCGGGCAAGACGCCCAGCGCGCCCGCCACCTGCCACTGGCTCACCTGAGGCCCGCTCCGCAGGTGCCGCCGAAAAGCCGCCTCTCCTACGGAAAGACGGAGCAGCGTCTAGCTCAGCGCCGGAGCGGAGGGCGCCGCGAGGTCCGGGTCTCTCAAGGAGCGGGAGGGAATCGTAGGGGACCAGTCTCCCGCAGGGCGGGTACGGGGGTTGCGATTCCGTCGGGGGGCGGGCCCTCGAGGGCAGGTGGGACCCCGTGGGTGTGGGTATCTCCCATGTGTTGGGTCCCGACTCCAGCGCGCCCCGCCCAGGGCCCGCGCTCACACAGTCAGCCTTGGCCACCTCTTCCATGAGCGAGCCCGCGCAGTCCTGCATCCGTCGAGGCTGGGAGTCGCACCTGCCGGGAAGGGCATCGAGGTGGACGATCTGCCTCGGTTCCACAGCCACCCCACCTTACCCCCACAGTCCTGAACCCCTTACAGTTCCGGGCCGCCCCTCGAGGCGTCCAGCGTAGCCGCCGCCTCCATCACCTTTCCCTGCAGCTCCTGGACGGGGAGGGAGTAAGGCCCCAGGACTCGCAGAGGAGATCTGGGGGTGGGGTGGGGCGGGGAGAGAAAGGAGCAGCTCTGGGGGTGGAGGAGTGGGAGCCACAGTGGAGTCGGAGGTGAGCTGCTCTTGGGACTGAGGGGGGTCGTACCTGCAGGACTCCGCTCTGCTCCTGAAAGCTGGCCCAAGCCTCCTCCGTCCGCTGCACGCCCTGGGATGTGGGGGGCCCTGATGAGACTTGGGATAATAACCCCTCTCCATCCTGCACCTGCCCAGGCTCCACCCACACTCGAAACCGACACTCTCCCTCAAACCCCAGCTTCGCTCGCACCTGCCGCAGGCCCTCTGCCTGCTTGGCGTGCTTGGCCTCCACTATCTCCAGTTGTTTCTTCCGACGGATCCAAGGAATGTCAGGAGCCCAGCACTCCCGGAACCCCACCCACGCGTCCGCTTGGCCCACCCCCGCCCCTCAGGGAGCTGCTCGCACCGCCGCTCCGGCATTGGGGGCCCCACCCAAACACCTGCAAAGCCATCAGTTGGGTCCCGAGTTGCTGTTCTGCGCGCTGTTGACTCAGTTGTTCCCCTCCGTAGTAGAAGAGCTAGGGATGGGTCTTGTGAGGACGGGGTTTGCGGGGCTTCAAGGGGCAGGGGATGTCCTTAAAGGCCGGGACAGGGTAAAAACCGGGGCGAGGACTACAACGGGACTTCCTAGGGGAAGCTAGAGACCAAGGCCGCCTCCTGACTGTACCTGACTTGACAGCTCCTCCCACTGCTCCTGCAGCTGCCGGTTGTGTTGCTCCTGTGGGTAGGGTTGAGGGGGGCAGTCTGGGCCTCTCAGAGACCCCAGGCTCCGCTCCTGGCCCTACCCCAGTCGGGGCGGGGTCCCAGCATCGGAACGGCCCCACACTGGGTCCCGACCCTGCCCGGGTCCTATTTAGGGCCCCGCCCTCTCCGCAGGCATATCCCCAGTCGAGGCCCAGGCCCCACCAAGTCTTGCTTGTGCTGCTCCGCCGCTTCCAGCAGCGCGCGCGCGCGCTCAGCGCGCTCCCGCGCCGCCTCGCGCGCCTCCCCTCTCTGGGCCCGCGCCGCCTGGCTTCGCTGCCGCTGTAGGCTGCAGAGGGGAAACTGAGGCGTTGCCACCGAGGGAGGCGGCGGGTGTTCAGACTCCCACAACCGCCGGGAAAGGCCAGTTACTAGTGAGGCCGAGGAAGCCCGCGCCGGGTCGCCGCACCCTCCCCTTCGTGGGTCCCCTGAGTAGATCTCCCAGGTCCCGCCGGCTTAGAGCGGAGGTTCGGGCCCTGCGGGGAGGCGTAACCGACGGGCCGGCCAGCCGCTCTGCCCAGGCCTGGGTGCCACCACCCGTAGTACTGACCCTCGCGCGCCCGCCTCGTCCCCATTGAGCCCCGCTTCCCGCGCACCTGCGCTCACGCTCCCGCAGGTCCTGCAGGCGCCCGGTGAGGCTCTCGCTCTCGGCCTCAAGGCCCCGCACTAGCTCCTCCAGCTCCTGCTTCCGTAGTCGCCCGTCGCGGTTGTCCTTCTGCAGCTGCAGCAGCAGCTCTTGTGACTCGGCCATGGTTTAGGGGCTCTGCCCCGCCGCCGCCGCCGCCGCCGCCGCTGCTCGCCTAGGGAATCCGGCACGCGACCGGCGTCACAATGGGCGACAGGGGGCGCCCGAGCACAGCGCACCCTCCAACGCCCCCCACCCCCCCACCCCCGCCCCGCCCAGAGCCGCGGTAGACGAGGGTCAGGCCGGATCACGCTTCGTCCTTCACGCAAAAAATGTTATGCAAGAGCCAAGATCGGATCAGTAAGTTTAATAAAATACTAATATCTAATGCAGAATAATGGAGACAATATTGGTTCCCCAATTGAAGATGGAACTTGTAAACTGGTCAGTTTTTCCTGTGGAAAAGACTTGGAAATATATATCAGGATCCATCAGATCTTTTGACCCAATTATTCCACTCCTGAAAATTTGGGGAATAATTAAAAAAGAAAAAACACTAGGCATTAAATGGTTCGTTAAAGGCTTTACAGTAATCACAAAAAGGAAACTTGTAATCATTAGTGTTCTGTTTAAAAATTAGGTGGCATGTCTAGAGATATCTCACCTAGTGAAAAAATATGATTTAGGACTTATGCTAAAATAACTATGATTACCAGGTAAATGGGCAAGATCTTTAAAGGAAGAAGGAGAAGATGTTCTTAAAAGGAAGAAGGTTGAAGTTCCAACTCTTGATTTTGGGCTCAGGTCATGATCCCAGGGTCATGGGGTAGAGGCCTGCGTTGGGCTCCACACCGAGTGTGGAGCCTACTTGGGATTCTCTCTCTCTCCTTTTGCCCCTCTCCCCTGCTTGTTTGTGCTCTAACATAAAATTAAAACAAATATTTTTAGGGGCGCCTGGGTGGCTCAGTCGGTTGAGCATCTGACTTCTGCTCAGGTCATGATCTCACAGCTTGTGAGTTCAAGCCCCGCGTAGGGCTCTATGCTGACAGCTCGGAGCCTGGAGCCCAACTAATTCTGTGTCTCCCTCTCTCTCTGCCCCTAACTCACTCACATCCTGTCTCTGTCCCTCTCAAAAATAAACAAACATTAAAAAATATATATTTTTTTTAACTTTTAAAAATGTAAAAGAATACAAAATCAAAAGTTCTTTTGCATGGCGTACAAAGTCTCAGGACAGGTGCTGGAGAAGAGAGCCGAGTCTCAGGTGCTGTTCGAAGATGGGCACCTGGCCACCAGTTCTGACCAGTGCCAACCTGCCCTATAGCTCGCTTGCCAGGAAAGGCGTCCAGGACTCTCCTGAAGCCAGGCTCATTCAGGGGGAGGGGAATGGCCCATGATCCCAAGGACTCACCCAAGGGAAGCAGGTCTTGGCTTCCTGGTTAAAGCCCCTTCCCTGCACCGTGTTCCCTCATCTCCGGCCCCTCTCACTACAGCTGTTCCTCTTCCATCCCCTCTCTCCCTCGGAGATGTCACACAGTGTCCTGCAGCTGAGCCCTCCCCATGTGGTGATGCCCATTTGCCACCCTGAGGGGTGACCCCCTCCCCATGCACCCTCACCGGGAGGTTCACCACCAACACTGCCCCCATGGCCCCCCCCAGGTAGTCCTGCCCCCTCTCCTCCAGCTGTTGTCCTAGAAACCTTGATGTTCTTGATGTCCTAGAAACCTGATTCATTGACCTCTCTCACCCTCCCTCCAGCCTATCCCCAAATCCTGGGGCCTGCTGCATGGCAAATTACTGCCCTGTCCGTCCACTTCCACTGTGAGGAGAGAAGCCACCTACCTCATCAGTGCTGTTATGAAGAATAAAGAAGCTGATGTTTGCAAAGCCCTTAGAACACATCTGGCACTAGTAAGTGACACAGAAACCCTTGTTAAATAAGTTTAAATAAAAAACAAGTTTCCAATTTCTGACCTCTTTTAAACATGTTCAATGCTATTCCTCCAGGCCGGATCATTCCAAAACTTCCTAAGTAGTCAGCCTGCTCCCACCTCATCTACCCACAGCAACCAGGGGTCAACTGCTCCCCCCCTGCCTCCAACACACGCATACACACACACTCTCAGCTCTCTGGCAGCTTCCCACAAGTCCATGCCCTCACGGTGCTCAGCCTAGCCTGTTCTTCCAGGCAACCGGCCTCAGAGCCCAGGAATCTGTCCCCTACTGCTCCTTAGACTCACCTACCTACCACAGGGCCTTTGCACCTGCTCTTCCCCCTGCCCAGCCCTTTCCTCATGTCCTTCAACCCTCCCCGCAATTCCAGCTTCTTAAGAAAGCCTTTCTTGGCGACCCCACCCCAAATCACAACCTCCTATGGCACTTTTCCTGTGTCTACCCAGCATGGGTACCCACCTACAATCTGTACTGTGTCCTGCACTGGAATAGGAGCACAGCTAGGACAGGGCCTGGCACACAGAGTTGTTGAATGGGCATGTGGACAGGCCGTCTCCACTGCAGAGATGTGGCATCTTGTCCAAGAGCGTAGGCCACAAATCAGCCATGACCCTGAAGAGCTGTGGCCCCAAACCACGTCCTTCCTCTGACCCCACAGCCTGCCCCTTGCTCATTTGCCAAAACCTGCCACACCCCTAGGCCTGCCTCTGCTTCCCTGAAAGGACACCCCTGGACCCTGGTACCCCTGCCATTTTCCTGACCTGGCTGGGTCAGCTGCCTGGCACTGCAGCAGAGCAATAGCCCCAGCAGTACCTTGTGTCTCCTACCAAAGGACAGAGGCTGGTGAGCAGCTGCCTCCCTTGAGCTGCTCTTGAATGCTGCCGTCTGTGTTCCCCTAAGTGGACAGGCTATGTAGGGACATGGGAAGGTGAGATCCCAGGGGTTTTGCTGACAGTCCACTGGCATGAGCCAAGAAAGGGGACTGAAGACAGCGACGTTCACCTCCAGAGGCACGCAGCCTGGAGACTCCCACTGCAGGCCTGCCTGGGGTTCTGGGAACTCACCAACCGGGCTCCTGGTGCCTCCTGTCACTCCAAGATGGAAGCCACCACTTCTCCCTCACCCCCTCCATGGCTACCGCAGGCCCCTGGTGGCCACAACCAACTGTTCCACACACCTCTGCAGTAGCCTGTGGCCAAGGCGACAGTGCAATATGGACATGCGACAAGAAAGCTTGATGAGGAAGGTGGGGTGAGGGCAGGGAAGGCAGCCACCAAAGGGCCCCAGGACGGAGCCTCACCAGCTCCCCAGGTGGCCTGCTGTGGATGAGACGCCTTCACTGCAGGACATAGGGGCCCAGCAGGTGCCTGCTGAGGGCAGAGAGGATCTGAGTGAGCAAGGGTCTGGGCGCTGGGCTTACTGCCCACAGAAGGAAAGGCAGACACTGAGGCCAGGAGGCCAAGCTTGCAGAGCCTGTGGTGTGGACAGAGGGCTGCCTGGCACCTTTGCGGCCACCTAAAACTGCACATGGCACACCTCTGTTATGGGTTATGTCCCCCAAAATCCCTAAGCTTGGAAGACCCAGCACCTCAGAATGTGACTGTATTTGGAGATGGAGGTCTTTAGAGGGGTAATTAGGTTAACATGAGGCTGTTAGGGTGTCCCCTAAGCCAATCTGACTGCGATCCTTATAAGAGGAAACGTGGACACAGACACTCACAGAGGGAGGACAGCCATCTACAAGCCAAGGAGAGAGGCCTCAGGAGAAACCAACTCCGTTGAGATATGGATTCAGGCCTCCAGCCTCCAGGACCGTGAGAAATTACTGTTCAGCTCTGGTTTCTGTGGTGCTCTGTTATGACAACCTGAGCATGCGCATACACCCCTTTCCCTCTCCTGAGGATGCGCCAGGCCCACCGGTGGACAGAATGCTGGGGATGGCCCCCCAAGCGCAGGGCCCACTTGGGGAGGCAATGGCAATGGTGGGAAGGTACACATTGCCGCAACACCCTGGGATCAGCCCAACTGTTTGATTTGGCTTTGGAGGTCCTTCCCCGACTGGCTAGAGTCTGGGTGCCACCCTCCCCCACCACACACATCTCTCTGGCCACAAGAAAATTGCTTCAGTTCCAAAAATACACCGACTCCTCCTCCTGGCCTTTGTATATACTGTTGTGTCTGCCTGGGACACTCCCCCTAGCCCCCCACTGCCATTGCTTCTGGTTGCAGTCCCCTTCCAAGTGGCCTGACCCTCTCGAGAGCTACAGAAGCCTCCTGTGGACATCGTCCCCCTCCCTTGTGAGTTCTGGGACGTGTTTCATCTCAGGTGATCCAGGGGCAGTACTACCATTTACCCCCAGGGTTAACGCAAGAGCTAGTGCTGCTGAGCACTTGGTACAGTGCTGGCTATGGAGGACTCGGGTTAGCATTAGTTTCTATCTGCCTGTCGCCTTCACATGACTCAAGGATCCAAGAGGTCAGGGGCCATGTCCATGCATCGTCAATGAACCCAGGACTCTGGGCCCAACACACAGTCTACTGTCCTGGGCTCCTCAGATGTCACATGGATGCACACCCACCTGACAGAGAGAAGCCAATGGTGACATTCCGTTGGTGCCAGCCCTGATCTCACACCAGGGATACCTGCAGGTGGCAACCAGCTTTGTCGCCTGTGGCCAGAAAGAAGGGCTGAACATGAAATAGGTTAACACCAAGACTGTTTGTTGACATTTCCTAAACTCACTGGTCAGTGGCATTAGCAGAGACCAGTGCAGTGGGGAGGGGAGCTGCTTGCTCTCCTCCCAGAAGGCCAAGTGCCCAGGACAGGGGGTTCTTTATGGCTGGGCAGTAACTGGTAAGACTTCCAGCATCCCTGCCTCCTACACTGCCTGATGCTGAGGAAGACAGCCTGGGCCCCGAGGGTGGGTCAGCCTCCTATGCTGATGCCAAGGCCTGCCCAGCTTGCCTTTCCCAAGAATCAGACCTTTTCTCTCTGCCTATCTGGTTTCTACAGCATAGAGGCCATCTTTCAGCTTGTTGTAGGCAGAGGACAATCTGGGGCACGTGGGTACCTGTTCTCCCAAGGAGCCTGTGCTGACCACACTCCTCCAGCCAGCTGCTAGGTGACTGCCCTCCTTAGCGTGAGGTTTGTGCAGGTTCCAGGTTTAGGAAGGGTCCCCCACTGCCTCCCAGCAGGCTCCTTCCTCTTCAAGGCCCAGGGCTGTAGGAGGGCAGAGGCCAGCCTGTGCCAAGGGGGTGGTCAGAGCAGATTTGGTGCCAGGCCACTTTAGTGTAGGTCTCACACGTTCTCGTTCAGAGTTGATGTGCATATTACCTGCAGAGGACATGCAGAAGCACAGGTGGCACTTTGGAATCACCAACAGTAACATTTCACAGCACACCTGAGACTCTAATGATACACCCTGGCTTTTACCAGGTTTGAAGAATGAACCATTCAAAAGTTTCCTGTACATTTGGTGTGCAACTTAGCAAATGCTCTCGTAGAAGGTATTGTGGGAAACATTTCTTGAAATATTTAGCATCCAGGATACTTCCTCATGCACGAAAGTGGAAACAGCCTCTAGTTCACTCTTCCTGACATTTTCCCCTCCCTCGTTTAGGCACACAGAGCCAACTAGCACACTCAGTCACATCTTCTGGCCTAATGGCAACAGAGTAGTTTTTCCTCCCTCTTTGTTCCTTTTTTCGGCTAATTCTCGACTACATAGAATTCCTTTACTGCCATCTACCTCAAATGGCTTTTGAAAAGAGGCATGTTTTAAAGCAAACACTCCAGGGGCTCCTGGGTGGTTCAGTCAGTTAAGCGTCCGATTCAGCTCAGGTCATGATCTCGCAGTCTGTGGGTTCGAGCCCTGTGTCAGGCTCTGTGCTGATAGCTCAGAGCCTGGAGCCTGCTTCGGATCCTGTGTCTCCCTCTCTCTCTGCCCCTCCCATGCTCATGTTCTGTCTCTGTCTCTTAAAAATAAATAAAAGTAAAAAATAAAAAAGTTTAAAAACATGTTTAAAAAAAATAATAAACCAAACACTTTATGGAAGGGAACAGTGGTACCTATAGCTCAGAACCTGTCTTTGATCTCTAACCATGGAACGACTCCCCAGCCTGGCCCTGACTTAGAGTCTGCCTGCAATAGAGTATTTCGTCTCACCTTTCACCATTCTCTAGAATGTTCTTCAAGCCCCCAGCACTAAGAATCTCCAGTTTGGCAGAAGGCTCTGTCAGAAGTGCCACTGCCAGCTCAGTGTCTCATCTCCCTCCATTCCACACATCTTAGGTAACTATTGGATTGATTCCAAGATGCTTTTTCGGGTTTCATTTTTTTAAATGTTTATTTATTTTTGAGAGAGAGACAGAATCTGAGGCAGGCTCCAGGCTCTTAGCTGTCAGCACAGAGTCCGATACGGGGCTTGAACTCATGGACCATAAGATCATGACCTCAGCTGAAGTCAGATGCTCAAATGACTGAGCCACACAGGCACCCCTAGGGTCTCATTCTTGAATATCAGAGCCTGCTAAGGTCACCCAACATTTGAAGAAAGCCTTTAAAATTACATTTTTAAAGTATAAAAACTAACCTAAAGTGGCGATCTAAAAAGGAACTAGACACTATGCAAGGAACAGAAGAAAATGTCAAAAAAATTAAATTTTCCTTAGAGATTACATCTATGAAAAGAGAACAAAATGCAATAAGCAAAGCACAAACACAAGAAAGGAAATTCAAAATAATTGCTGACACGTTTTAAACATCAATAAGTTTACTGAAGGGAATGGGTCTCCAGAATGAAACCAATCCACCAAGTGCCCAACCTAATGAATGAACAAACCATCTAGAATAAAGAGACAATACTAGAAGTTTCCAGAGAAGGTTACATACAAAGGGAACTGGACTTCTCACCACACTGGAAGGTAGAAGCCAATGAAGCAACACTTGCAAATTCAACAGGAAAATGAAATCCAACCTACAATTCTATTCCCAGCCAAACTATCAATTCTGAGTAGTTTAAAAGCATTTTCAACATTCAGCTTCAAAAACCTACCTCCCATGTGTTCTTTCTCAGGATGTACCAGATAAAACATCCTACCTACACAAGGAGGTAACCTGAGAAAACAACACATGGGATCCAGAAAAGTGGGCTTCCAGTGCAGGAAAAAAAGCAAGAGAACTCCTGCCAAATTGGTGCAGGAAAACATCAGGTTCCAGAAGAATGTCCCTTGAGGGAAAAAGAATAGACAGCATCTGATTCTGTGGAAAGCTGTACTGGGAAGCATTTCAGAGTTAAAGGGTGGAGGAAGATGGAGACACAAATCAATCTGAGTAACTGAAAACATAATTAACCTCAAGAAGAACAAAAGATTGTACAAAAAGATGCACTACACCACTTGGTTCAGCAATAAACAAATACATGGTGATAATGACAAGTATGGATTCAGAAATTGCACACTGAACCAGTTTTATTTATTTATTTAATTTATTTATTCATTTATTTATGAGAAAGAGAGAGAGAGAGAATGGGGGAGGGGCAGAGAGAGGAGGAGACACAGAACTTGAAGTGGGCTCCAAGCTCTGAGCTTTCAGCACAGAGCCCAACGTGGGGCTCAAGCTCATGAACCATGAGATCATGACCTGAGCCGAAGTCAGATGCTTAACTGACTGAGCCACCCAGGCGCCCCTGCACCAGTTCTTATAAATGAAGTTAAATGAAACTTAGCCATGCCCACCTCCTTATGTTGTTAGTGGGAGCTTTTGCACAGTGACAGCAGGGTTGAGAAGTCATTGTAGAGACTGTATGGCCCACAAGGGCTAAAATAGTTACTATCTGGCTGCTTTACAGAAGTTTGCCAACCCCTAGATTAAACTAAACTATCTGGGGGAATTTAAGGGAAGGGGAAGAGGGTATAAATGCACTAAGCTGAACTAAAATCCCCATCTATAGGTCCCAACTCTGAAAAGGATGAGTTAAGACAGCAGTATAAGCCTACTATTAAGAAATGTGGAGATAAATGCATAAATGATGCTACAAATTAGAAGTGGGGGTCTGCATACATTGTGATGGGGTTAAGGGAACAAAAGACTATTTTTTGTTTGTTTTAAGCCTTTTTCTTTTCTTTTTTTTTTTTTTTTTAGTAATCTCTACACCCAACATGGGGCTCAAACTCACAATCCCGAGATCATGAGTCACATGCTCTTCCAACTGAGCCAGCCCAGGCACCCGTGTTAAGCCTTTTAAAGAAGCTTTTGATTATTTAAACTATGTTCAGTTAGTACGTGGGAAAAAAAAAACAAAAACAAAAACAAAAACAAATTTTATTTTATTTTATTTTATTTTATTTTATTTTATTTTATTATTTATGGGGTGCCTGGGTAACTCAGTCGGTTAAGCGTCGACTTCAGCTCAGGTCATGATCTCACTGCTCGTGAGTTCAAGTCCCAAGTGGGGCTCTGTGATAACAGCTCAGAGCCTGGAGCCTGCTTAGGATTCTGTGTTTCCATCTCTCTCTGCCCCTCCCCTGCTCGTGCTTTCTCAAAATAAACAAACATTAAAGAAAATAACAAAATTTGGGGTTCCTGGGTGGCTCAGTTGGTTAAGCATCCAACTTCAGCTCAGGTCATGATCTCACAGTTCGTGAGTTCAAGCCCCACGTCGGGCTCTGTGCTGACAGCTCAGAGCCTGGAGCCTGCTTCAGATTCTGTGTCTCCCTCTCTCTCTGTTCCTCCCCCACTCACACTTTGTCTCTCTCTCTCAAAAATAAAGATTTTAAACAATTAAAAATAAATAAAATAATAAAGTTTATTTAGAGAGCGTGCACGTGCACAAGCAGGGGAGGGGCAAGAGAAGACACAGAATCCCAAGCAGGCTCCATACCATCAGCACAGAGCCCATTCTGGGGCTTGAACCCACGAACTGTGAGACCATGACCTGAGCCGAGATCAAGAGTTGGCACTTAACCAACTGAGCCACCCAGGTGCCCCATGAATTTTAAAAGAATTGAACAGTTGGCACCGGCTGGCTCAGTTGGTAGAACATTCATCTCTTGATCTCAGGGTTAAGTTCGAGCCCTATGTTGGGTGTAGAGATTACTTAAAAACAAATGTAAAAAACACACTTGAAAGAAGAAATAAAAATAATTCAATGGAGCTTACCATGGTTTAGAGCAGCAATGTCCATATTCTTCTGGAGTTTTGGGGTCTGAGGTCATCCGCTGCTGACCTGGAGCCACTTGGACATCTAAAGTCCAATCAGGGGTCTAAGCTGGCTGACCACCTTCCTGGCCCCAGCCCTGCCCCTCCTACTGGATCTTCACTCATTCTGGGATTCCCCTCTGGTAGCTGGGACAATCCACCAGGGAACTGGAACTACTGTCTCTGCCCCTGGAAACTTAAGACTATCTTTTCCTTCCTCCCCCCTTTACCCTAAGCAGGAATCAGGAGCAGTGTGCAGTAGAGAGCCCTTGTCTTGCCCCAGCATGACTCTGTTGCTCCAACAGGTGGTCCTGGGCCCAAGCCAGACCTCCCTTCATCCAGGCCACCAGGTCCCTGTCCCTATCGACATATCCACTGCTTCCTGAACAGGCTAACTCAGGCCAACACTGCCCAAAAGGATGTTGACCCTAGGGTGCTGGTTCCCTGGTCCACAGCCCAACCCCAGGATGCACACACATGGCCAAGTGAGATTCCAGACCCTGGGGCCATTTCACCTGAAACCCGCCCTTAGGATAATAGTGGGCAGATGGCCCATCCCAGCTCCCACCTCCTAGGTCTTGCAAGTGCTGGACACAGGAAAGCAGTGTGTCATTTAGCAGAAGAGAACAGGCACAGAACACAGAGGCCCCATACAAGATAGTTTTCAATCAAGCTTTTAATGAAAAGATCATAAAATAACAGTTTCTCATCACTGTACATTAAGACTGCACGCTTCTGAATGGAGAGATCAGTCGTCGGTGAATTGCTTTTTCTATGACACTTGTGGGCTGCGTACCTGCAGCTCTGACCTGAATTTATCCAAACTCTCAAAGGAAGTGAACTCGATGCGAAGACGGATAGCGGCGGTGGCCAGTACAGGAGTGCGATCACGGTGCCCCTCCCCCTTCCGGGAAGGAGATAAGAGTAGGACGTGATCCCGCTTCTCCGATTAAACAAAACGGCTATAACCCCATCCCTCCCCCTCCCCCTCGAGGTATTTGCGAATGGGCAGGTGCCCAAGCTGGGGTCCCCCAAGGGGGGAGGGGGAAAACAAGTGATGGGTGGGATACAGAGAGGCTCCCCTCAGCACCTGGCCCCACGGGGCCCCACCAAGTGGAGGGGGGGAGCCCTGGGGAACCTCCCTGCCCCAAATGAGGTCTGTTATGCAGCATTTTTGAGGTCAATAAATTACAGCAATAAATAGCAAGGTGAGGTAGGGGGAGGGGTTCCCGGTAGAAAAATTAAAGTGGGTGACTGAAGCTGGCAGGGGAGAAGCGTCCTAGGAACGGGGGCCTGGGCAGCCTCCATTCCCACAGCGAACCTCCACCCCCTGATCTGGAATGTCACACTGAGGCTGAGTAGGTCCCTCTCTCCATCCTAGCACTCCTGGCATCAGTTCACAGGTTCAGTAATGTCTGCCCCAACGTGACTCTGGCGAAGAGCAAGGGCCTTGGTCCCTTCTAGGGGTACAACAGGGCTGAGATCCCTGGTCTGTTCTCTGGAGGCCCGGTACCTCTGCTTTCCTCCCCAAGCCAAGGGGGTGGACGGATGCAGCACCCCCCCCCCCCCTTCCCTGAGCCCTGCCCTCCTGGCTGCCCAGGCCTCCCCAACTCAGGACGGCTGTGGGGAGGCCGGTAGGGTCTGCCTGCCCAGCCAGCCCGGCCCAGATCGCACTCCTGCACGCGGTCCAGTCCAGTGAATACTGACGGGGTGGGGGTGGGAGCATAGCGGGGCAGCCCAGCGCCCCCGAGTGGTGACGAACGGGAAATACACACACAAGGCTGCGTGAGGTTCCAAGTCAGTCTGGGTCCGAATTGTTCATTTCACAGGCTGAGGTGTATGGCTATGCTGCGAGTCTCTGAGATTCTTCTTTGCTTAAAGGTTCATCTTCTCTTTTTTTACCTTTTTTGCAATCCTGGAGGAGCCCTTGCGATGGCTCGGTCTGGTGGGAGCGAGCGGTGGCGGAGCCGGCCGCTCACTTGCCCCAAGTCTGAGAAATAAATACATTCATCACTGCACAAACATATTGATACAAAAACAACACTGTTCAGAGTGTTTGCACCGTCTGTGTTGGTAAGGACCAGCCCAGGAAGCATCCCCCCACTGCCGGGGGTGGGAGTGTCCCCTGGGGGTGGGGACCCACTGGAGTTAACGGAGCTGTGCAAAGATCCCGGCTTTTTGGCTTGAGAGGGACCCTCACATCAACCCACCACGAGGGTCACGGGCAGAGTGGGGGACCCTCCATCCTGGGGCCCAACCCCAGACTCGGGTCCTGTGGCCAGAGCTGACGGCCACCCCCTGCTGTGCCAGCTAGCCAGGACCTCTGAGGTCTGGCCAGGAGGCCTGGGGGGCAGTCAGCATCGGCCCAAGCTCTTTGGTGCCAGCTGGGCTTTGAGAGGCCTCAGGCTGGGGAGGAGGGCTCAGGTGAATCTGGGGGGCCTCCAGGCCTGCCCCTCTGCCCGTGAGCCAACTCAGAAGGGCCTCCAGCGGAAGGTGGGGATTCACTGGGACTAGCCTTACAGCTGCTGAGGTCTGAAACTGTAAAAGTTTATGTAAACAATGAGATAAATATATTAGTATCTTTTTTTTTCTGAGCCCATTGAGGTTCCATACTCATTCAAAATGTGCTTTGGTTTAAAAAATAGGTTTTGTGAATTTGGGTATGAGCTTTTTTTTTTTTTTTTTTTTTTTTGTTTATCCTCTCTTTCCTACATGACATCTGCTATTTTCTGTTTCCTGTTTCTCCGAAACATTCAGGAATTAAGTGACTAAAGCAGAGAACTGTAAGCCGCCCTTGGCCTCCAACGGCCTAATTTCCTTGTGAGGCTCTTAACACATTTCCACACACACATTCGCAAGCACACACTCCACATGAAATCAAAGGAAAAAGAAAACAAAACCAAGTGTTGTGTTAGTCCCACCCCACCCCACAAACCCTTAAAATCTTAAATAGGAAACTAGTGTTTTGCTTTCTTGTTAAAATACAGAAAAGGCTCGATACAATACTCAGGTGGGTACAATACTATGTCGCACGAACGTCGTTGAGTGAGGGGCCTTTGCGCCCAGTCCCTGAAGCTCTGCAAATGAATTACCTACTCTCACGGGTCACCTCATGGATGCGGCTGCCCACGGCCCGAGAGGCCACACACAGGCCAGGCGCACATAAAACTCCCGTGTGGTACAGACTTTGTGTCTTGTGGCTTAAGTGCTGATGGAGTGGGGTGGGGTCGGGAGGGCAGAGGGGCCTGGAAAGCACCGTGCCTCCTCACCTGACTTGTGGGAACACAAGACACTAGGTCTAGTGCTCTGTTTCCCACCCATAGGGAAGAAGATCCAGCTTGGGGCTGGGGGTGCCTTGAGATGGGCTCAGCCAGAAGCCCTCACTTGCAAAACACACCCTTCACCATTCGGGTCCCTGAACTCAGGCTGTTTTCAGCTGGAGGGTCTCTGGAGGGGTGAGGGTGGAGGATGACTCTGGAATTTTTTGGTCTGAACGTAAAGTAGAAAGGAAAAAAAAAAAAAGAAAAGCATGAAGCAAAATGAAGATAAAGCTGCTGGCCTAATCCTGTGGCTCCAGTCAGCTGAGGACAGTGGGACCAACGGCGACCTTGGTCTGGCCTTGTGAGCCCGACTCCCAGCCCATGGAGAGGTCCTGTGGCTGGTAGAGAAACCCCAAGGTGAGGGTTGAGGGGTAAAGGGTGGGACTCCAGACAGGGCTGAGCCAATGGGTGGCAGCCAGCCTCTTGCCAAAGCAGCCAGGACTGCTCAGAGAAGGTGCCAAAGCAGGGTAGGTAACCTCTCCCTGTCCCCAAGGAGGGTATACATCACTTTGGCCAGTGCCTCCCTAAGCCTCTGCACTGGCTGGGAGGGGTTGCTGCTCTCCCAAGTCCCAGCTCTTGCAGGCCCAGGAGACAGGATGGAGGGGGGGGCTCACTTCCACCTCATCCTGGCCCTGGCAGGGAACTGCAGGGAGCTGGCTCCAGGCCCCGATCTCCCATGGGGCTGGAGCACTCACCTGCCTCACCCAGCCCCAGATCAGAGGCACACACGCAGGCTCCCTGACGCTTCACAACGGACTCAGAACACCCACAGGGTGGACACAGCTAGCCGCATGCTCTGGGGGTAAAGACACATGCGAGCTGACTCAGCAGCTGCAGGAGCTCCCCTCTAAGAGCACTGGGGGTGGAGGGCCCAGTAGGGCCACCTGGGCCAGGCAGAGCCTGGCTCACTCAAACGCACGTCTTCCTATGCACACCAACAGGAGGAAAACAAGTGTCACGGCCTCAACTGCCAGTCACCAACGTACTGTTCTCATGAATTCAAGAGGTAGCAAAAGGTCAGAAGTCTCTCCACCTTGATTGGGAAGGAAGGAAGGAAAGCGCAATATCTGTCCACACGCACCAAGCACACTACACACACTACACACACTACACACACACACACACACACACACACACACACACACACACACACACACACAAAATGAAAAAGAAGAGTACCGACGGCTCTGGTATTGAGTCCAGCCTCCCCCCTCCCCCCCCAAGTCCCAGACCTTCCAGTTCAAACATTCACATAAACATTACACTGGTTTTTCTCTTAATAAAAAAGAAGTACCTCTAAACAAAGAATATTCCTCGGAAACTATAGGTAAATCACTCTCTCTCCTGAGGCAGCCGAGGCGGGGCTCGGGGCCCAGGGAAGCCTTTGGCCTAGAAGGGCTTCTGGGGCCTGGAGGGGTGGGCGCCCCTCAGCCGGGGCGGGGGCAGGAGGGCAGCTGCCCCTGTACATTCAGTCTGCAGACCCAGGCTCAGCCCCGAGGGGCCGGGAGGAAAATAAACTCTTGTTAGTTTTGGTTTAAAAAACAAAATTCAAAAAGAAAAAAGGAACAGATCAGTAGGAATAACAGCAACCTAGGCCCAGAGGGCTCTTTAGCTGTGGAGAGGTAGGCGGTGGGGGCCCCCCTGACTGTCCCAGCGCCAGTGAGCAGTGACCCCTGGCTCCAGGAAGGAGGGCTCTGTCCCCTCCCCTCCAGCACCATTCCCCGAAGAGCCAGGGTGGCCCGCACACAGACAAGCACTCGTGCATGCACACAGACACCGCCCCTGGCCACGGGGCAGCCCTGCTCCTCCCCAGCAGAGGGAGGCCCCCACTGCCCCCTGCTCTGACCCGGCCTGCGGGAAAGGGGCCAGATCCCAGCAAGACCCCCATGACCCACTCCCACGGGCCCGCAGTGGCCGTCTCGGGGAGCCAGAGGCCTGGGCGGAATCGGGAGGTAGACTGCACACCAGCAATGCACATGCGGAGCTTGGGCCCATCGGCTTCCCTCCTCTCTCTTCCCTTGGTACAGACTGTCCATTAAAGCTCTGGGTGTGTGGGGGGCTGGCTGGAGGTGCCACCAGGAGCTACCCCTGTGGGACCTGGGGGTCCTGGCCCCTCCTGCCTGGCCTCCGTGCTTCTTTCTTCCTTCCGTTGGCTCCCGAGGGCGAGTCTGCAGAGGGCACCCTTGGGCCGGGGAGAAGGGTCTTTGGCTTCTAGGAGCTAGGAGGGGGAAGTATGCATGCGCAAGTGGCTGATGAGGTTGCGCTGCTGGGTGAACTTGCCTCCGCAGAGCTGGCACTCATAGGGCTTCTCGCCCGAGTGCACGCGCATGTGCTCAGTGAGGCGGTACTGGCGGGTGAAGCGCATGCCACACTCATCGCAGGCAAAGGGCTTCAGGCCCAGGTGGCTCCGCATGTGACGTGTCATGGTGCCGCGCTGGGTGAACATTTTGCCGCAGATGTTGCAGGGGAAGGGCCGAGTCAGCCAGTGTGTCTTCTCGTGCTGCCGCAACGTGGCAGGGTCCTTGTAGGTCTTCTCGCAGACGGAGCACTTGAAGGGCCGGGGCTCAGCAGCATAGGCCGCGCTGGGCGCCGACAGGTCCTCAGCCTCCTCCTCAGCGCCCCCGCTGCCTGTCTCGTAAGCACCCTCCTCCTTGATGAACAGCTCCTCCTCTGTGTGTGTCTCCACGTGGGCATTGAGCTGCTCAGAGCTGGGGAAGCCTTTGGCGCAGGGGATGCACACATACAGGTTGTCCCCATAGGACACCGTCTCGTAGCCCTCCTGCCGGTACATGTAATGGGTACCAGCATGGCCGCTGCCCCCCTCGCTCCCGCTCTGCCCGCTGTCCTCACTTCCATCCTTGCCATTCTCCTCCTCCTCCTTGCAGGAGTACGGGGGCTCCGTGTAAGGCCCACTGGGGCCACCCCCCGCAACGCTGCTGGCCAGGATGCCATTGGGAACCCTGTCCCCTAGCCCCTCGCCCTCTTCCCCCGGGCAAGGGCCCTTGGGCCCCGCTTCCCTCCGCTCAAAGGGGGACCCCACCATAGGCTCCTTCTTGCTCCATTCCTTCTTGCGGGCTGAGTGCCGCAGGCTCTTCCGGGGCTGCCCACCAGGCCCCTCCAGCAGACTCAGGTGGTTATCCTCAGACCCCTCCAGATCCATGGGCTCATTGGGGGTGCCCCCCAGCTCAGCATAAGAGGCACTGTTGGCAACAGGAGGGGCAGAGGCTGAGAGGGGCGAGCCATGCTGACTGTCACTCAGCTGGGCCGGGTCTTCCGGGGTCAGGGGGGGACCGGGGGTAGCAGGGGGCAGGGGAGGGCTCTTCTTGGACAGGTCCAGGCCCAGCTCCTGCTCGCAGCCCCCACTGCTCCCATTGGTGCTGCAGCTGCCCAGGCCAGCCTCCCCACTGGTGGGACAGACGGCCCGGCTCAGGCCATGCACGCCCTCCTGGCTTGAGCCTCCGAGGAAGAGCTCGTCATCCGAGCCTTTGGCCTGGGGGAGCTCCTGGGGGGTGTGGGCCCCCTTGCGTCCGTCCATGAGCCCCGGATACCGTGCCTGGATGACAGAGGCTGTGGACAGCCGCTGGCTGCGGGGAGGCCTCCCCATGCCGGTGGCACTCACCCGTCCGGAGCCAAAGGGCTTACCGGCTCGCTTGAGTTTACGACGGCAGAGGGCTGCCAACTCGGGCAGCTGGAGGTAGCTGGCGGCAGTGAGGAGAGTGCTGAAATTGGGCTCAGCTGGCTGGTCGCTGGGCAGCAGCTTGCCCGTGTAGATGAAGTCCAGGATCTGCTGGAACACCGTGGAGCTGACCATGTCCGTGTCCAGGTTGATGAGGTTATCGTGCAGCACTAGGGACTTGAAGTAGATGCTGCTGGCAGCCAGAACATTCTTGTGGGCCCGAAAGATGGAGTTCTCCACCATGATGATGACATCACACAGAAAGCCCTTTGTCCTCTGCTGGTTCAGCTGCAACAAGAGCTGCTTGGAGTGGCTGGGCAGCTCCATGTCGGGCCCCATGTCCCCTCGCCCTGCCCACGCGTACCACCTGTGGGCAAGAACACATGGGGCATTAACCACCTGGGAGCCTCATCCAAGGGCTTGGAGACAATGTGGGGTTGCACTGGTGCTCAGGGGGCCACACTGGCACAGTACCCAAGCAGGGAACTCACACTACCCATTGGGGCTCATGCTGCCTGAAAAGAGACACTGGCACTGGCCCCATTTGCACCAATGAGAAAAACAGAAACAGAGGACGATGAGGGTCACATGATGCTAAGCAGAGACAATCGGATGTGAATTTGGTTCCACAACCCAGGGTACCGTCTCCACACTCAAGTCGACCACATGCCCACAGGGGACTTAAAAATGACCAGCAGGGGACTGTGAGGTACTGGGAAGCAGTGGGGAATGAAGTGAGCAGAAGCTCCCGGGCAGGCTCACTTCCCACATGGGCATATAACTTCCTGGTTTTTAGGGCAAACTAGAAATTAAGTTTGCCAGGCTAAACCTCCCAATGTCAAATAAAGGTTCTTTTTCCTATGCAGCCGCCACCTGTGACCTCTGCTCTGCCCTGAGTGCCTCTCAAACAACCCTAGTGGCTTCCCAAACTTACAGGTTTGTCAACGTCACATTCCTGCCTTCAGACACTGCAGCCCAGCCAGAGTCCCTTGCCAATGCCTGCTCCCAGCGCAGGAGGGCCCTGAGCACCCCAGCCTGGGTCGCTAGGTGCTGAGCAGAAAAGGTGGCCTGGCCAAGCCTCTGGCACCACTGGGCCCCTGGGAACGGCAGCCAGCTGGCCTTGTCAGCCTGGTACAGTCACTGATGTCATTAAGTAATAGACACACAGAAACCTCTGACCTCCCCGAGAATCCTGTAGGTGGGCTTTGTAAGAGCATGCACATGGTCTCCGGGAGCAGTAATGCTCTGACCATGCACCCACCCAAATGAGCAGCAGAACCCAAGGCACAAAATGTGGCTCCATGCTCCCTCTGGCCCCTCACACAGGCAACTCTGTGCCATGCAGTTGACAAATGTGCTTTCACGTCTCCAAAAGTAACTGACTGCTCTGAGCCTCACCCTACCCAGGACCTCCCAGCTTCTACCAGTGTACCCAACACAGTTCTGCCTCCCTTAGGGCAGAGCCTGAAGGGATCACGCCCATGCTGGCTTTCTGTAACACAAACACTTCCCACTCCCAGTTACCCCACACCTGCTCTGATAGACGGAAACTCTAATAACCATGCACATCCCAAAGAAGGCCTTGGAACTCACCATGAACACACATGGGTAGACAGAGCCACAAGCTAGCACTCAGGGCCTGATAGGAGGCAGCAAGCACGGGCTCAGCCAACCCAGCCTTATAAAACCGTTCAGCTGGGGCTCAGAGGCTAGAGCCCAGGTCCCAAGAGAACCTACCCTCTGTCACTCCCTGCTCCTCAGCCAGCCAGTCAGGGACAAAGAGCCCAAGGCACAGCTTCCACACTGGCAGGGACACCCAGCCCCAGGGAAATGTGGTGTCAGCCCCACCAGCACCCAGGATGCCTGGTGCTCCCAGGCTGGCAAGGGGCAGGCCAAGGGCAGGAGGTCCCGTCCTCCAAGAGCATGTGAGCCACAGCAGCCCCTCCTCTGCAGGCTGAGAACAGTGGGCCCCAACCTCCCCTCCATGCACCCCAGCACTGCATACACACAAAGGACCAGGCTGAGAACTGCAAGGCTGGGTGGGCCGCCCAGAAAGCCTTCCCCCATGTCTCCCCCTCCCTCCATCCTGCCAGTTCCCTGTCCCCAGCCTACCGTAGTGCCAGGGGCCCAGAAACCATGTGAGCAGCAGCCAGCGGGGGTGGCCTCCTTGAGCGCGTGGCCTCCCTGGGGGTGCATCAATGCCTGGTCACCTGGGGAGGAGAAGATGGACAGAGTCACCCATATATACACCAGCAAGGGAGGGAAGGAGGAACAGTGAAGGAGAAGGCACCTGGTGGCCCTGGAGCCCTTATTCCCAGGAAAGTCTGGGGTCTCTCTGGGTGGGACATAAGGGGCAGCCAGGCAGAGGACGGAGGCCACAGTGCCCAGCAGTCAGGCCTGGTGGCAGGGAAGGTCACAGGTCTGGAGAGCTCACCAGGGCTGCACCCTCCTCCCACCCAAGAGATTTAGGGTACTCTAAGGGGCCACCTAGGCCTGTCAGGGAGCTGGTGGCAGGAGCATAATTCCTCTGTAATTACAGGCGGGCAGGCGTGGTGGCAGGAGGCCTGGGCAAGGCCCTTCCCAGGCTGGCCACATTTACATAACAAAAGGTCAAAATTGGAGGCCCTGGTGCAATGGGCTATTTATAAGAACCAGTCTCAACCGCTTCTGGCTCTCCTGCCTCCTTCCCTTCCTGATCTGTTCTTGCCACCCCCCCCCCCAGAGGGCCCAGCCCCCTCCTGCCCAGCCCAGCCTGACCACATGGCCTCCCCTTGCAGGAGTTTCTGCAAGACAGGCCTTTCAATACCAGCCCGCCAAAGCAGCTGGCAGCTGCAGCCAGATGCGGAGGGGCTCCCGCTCCCCACTCCCACCCCCCAGAGCTGCAGATCCCTAGGATCCTGAGGTTCTGGCTTTTTGCACCCAACTCAGGCAGGTCTGGGCTCCCTTGGAATGGAGCCAGGGGTGGGGGTGGAGGCCTGCAGCAACCCTAGGCCCATCCCTGCCTGCCCTTCCCCCACCCCCTGGGCCAGGGAGGCTCAGCAGGTCCCTCAGGAATGTGACCAGACCCGGGGTGCGGGGTGGCTGGGAGGCCTCAGCTCCAGCCTACCAGCTGTCTCTCTGGCCCCTAGGACAGCTTCCCTCTCATGGGGTAGCCCAGGGGTGTGGGGGAAATGGAGAGGGGGGGATGGTTGGTCCAGGAACCTACCCATGGCCCAGAGGGCAGCAGAACCAGCTCCGTAGGTCCAGAGGCCTGAGGGCATCTACATTTAATGAAGGTGGCCTGGGCCCCTTGCCTGTGTAAAGAGTTCAGGCTCCCCTGCTGGGTGTTACCAGAAATGGCCAGCACAGAATAGAGCCCAGCCTTGGGAAGAGGGCAGAGACCACCTGGGCGCTGGTGAGAGCAGCCCTGAAAAATGGACAGGGAGCCACAGCGATATGTTCGAGCCAACCAGACACCCACCATACAGCCTTGTGCCACTGCCTGCTCCCCACCAGATCTCAGGGCAACCCAAGCCCTGCTGAGGCATCCACACAGTGGCCTCCGCTTCACTATGTGCCAGGCCCTGCAACTAGGGATTACTTGCCCTTGTGGGAGATCAGTCCAACTACAGAAAACCAGGCAGAGAGCAGGCAGCAAAACAGAACTTGAGGGCTTCCACAGGTACCCATTGCTCTAGCTGTGCCAGCCACTTCACAGCCCTGGAAAGGCACATTGACTGACCAAGTCCTCCCAGGCTGGGTCAGACAGGACTCTTCTTGAGCCCAAACTTCCCCACAGGACTGAGTAGGCTTCGCTGCACCCTCCACTGGGTGGGGCCCCGGTGGAGCTGCCTGCTGGGAATTCACAGCCAGCATAGTGGGCCGCCACTATGTCTGTGAGGGGGTGACCCCTGCTGCAGGGCCAAGACCGCTGCAAGGCGTTGCTTCTTTTCTTCCCAGCAAAAAACAGCAGAGTCCTCTGCCCTACTGTTCAACACAGGGTGTGGGAGCAGCAAGCGCCTAAGCTAGAGAGGACACAGCCCTGGGGAGGCGGTGGGCCGGGGGGTGGGGGGTGGCAGGTAACTAGAAACGTGGCTGTGGGGACTGGCCCAGTAAGCCGGCAGTGCAACACCCCACTGGGTACATGGGCTGGTGCTCAGCCCTGGCAGGAGCCTGCAGGCTGGGATGAGGATACCTCTTGGCACCAGCTCCTGGCACCCAGCAGCCCCCTGGCAGCAGGCCCAGGCAGCGTGCCAATCAGCCCCAAGGATCCACACCCAGCTCAAAACCGTTGCCTCCCAGAGCACTGGCTCCAGGAAACCCAGGATCTGGGGCAGTGGGATGGGTTGGGGGTGTAGTGTGGAGAATCCCTGGCTAGGCTGACCCCACCAGGTAAGGGCAGGAGAAACACAGTCCCTGGGGAAAGCCAGCTCTGCCTCCTTCCTTCTTATGAACACAAAAGCTGAGGGTGGGGTAGGGGTGGTAATGAACAGAAAGACCTGGCTGTAACAGCTGGATTACCTTCCCAGGTCCCGGTTTACAAAATGGTCAACATCCACCTACCTAGTTGGGCTGTAACATTTTCTTTCCTTCCCCTCCAAGTCCCTGCCACGGAAAAGCCAACGGCAATCCCCACATACACACAGTGAGGACAAGTCTAGGGCCCAGACATCCGAGCCTTTTAAAAGACACACCCACCTAAGGGAAGGTCAGGCCAATAGAGCTGAGCCAGGGGGAGCTCCCCGCACCTGTCTGCTGCTTCTTCCTGTCTACCCTCCTCAACCAAGGCATGAAAGGCCCAACCAGGCAATGCCATCCAGTAAAGAAACATCTTGGGGGCATGAACACCCAACCAATAAACAAGATTATCTTGGGGCAGGTGGGGCGAGGGATGGAAGTACAGGAAAACTATAGTTTCTGTTATGTTCATTTCTATAATATTCAAAATTTAAAATAAGTATGTATTACTTTTTAAGTTCTAAAAAAAAAACCGATGGGGCGCCTGGGTGGCGCAGTCGGTTAAGCGTCCGACTTCAGCCAGGTCACGATCTCGCGGTCCGTGAGTTCGAGCCCCGCGTCAGGCTCTGGGCTGATGGCTCGGAGTCTGGAGCCTGTTTCCGATTCTGTGTCTCCCTCTCTCTCTGCCCCTCCCTCGTTCATGCTCTGTCTCTCTCTGTCCCAAAAATAAATAAACGTTGAAAAAAAAAAATTTTTTTTTAAAAAAACCGATGTACGAACATGCATAAGTCTCAAAATCATGATGTTGAGTGAAGGAAACCTTGCAAAAAAGAGTACAGACTGCAAGATTCCATTTAATTAAGTTCTAGAACAGGCAGAACTAATCATGGTAGAAACAAAATCAGAAGAGCCTGTAGAAGGTTTGGTGAGCACTGTTTGGGAAGGTACATGAGGAACTTTCTAGGCCCAGGGTGGCTCTATATCTGGGTTTAGGTTTGGGTTAAGGTTAATGAACTCACTGGTCAAAACTCAAGGGCTCACCAGAAATTTGGGTCCCATGTTATATGTCAATTTTACCTCATATTGAAAAAAAAATTCCAACAAAGAGTGAAAGAACAGAGGCTTCCAAACGGCATGCCCTTCTCAGCAGCCCACTACCACCTAACATTCACTCATCCTAGGCTACCTACACAAGTAGCCCATGAGGGTAGAGTGGTAATGGCAAGAACAGATCCCTGTCCATCCTGATTCCATCCTGGCTAGGCAGCCATCACAGGTTCTTGGTAGGTATTCAAAGCCCTAGGTCAAGGATACTGACCTGAGATCTCCTACCCTGCATCCCACCAAACACACACTAGACAAGAAGCCAATGAGGATGGCAGGAGGCAGGGCCCATGGCCTCCTGACCCTTGGAGCAGCACCCCATTAGGAACCCCACTTGCCCATGATCCCAGGCAGTCTACATGGCCTCAAGAGCTCATGGGGAGGCTAGAATAGGGTCACCTCCAGGCCTTTCTCTTTTCCTAGCATTCTACAAAAAGCAGAAGAGCATGCACTAGTCCAGCCTTTCAGAGGCCATGAGAAGTTTTAAAGTGATCTTTGGTTAAGCAGAGAGCACAGGAGAACAATTCCAACCACCTATCTCATGGGAACTGCCTAACTCAGCCTGGACACCCATTGTGTCCAAGCCTGGGCTCCAGGAGACCTGGGCATTCAGAACTGCTCTGGTCTGGGATGCCTGGCTGGCTCAGATGGAAGAGCATACAACTCTTGATCTTGGGGTCATGAGTTCAAGTCCCACGTTGGATGTAGAGATCACTTAAAAATCAAGAAAGAAAAAAAAAAAAAGAAACTGTCCTGGTCATTCAACCTCCAGTGGTGTGGTGTCCTCTGGAGACCAGGCTGGCAGCCTCACCTCCCTGGGGCCTGGCAGCAGGCACTGCGTCCCTCCTGGAGAAAGTGGAGCACACCCCATACCCATTTCCAGCCCCACAGATAGGGGCCAAACCCAGGGAGTGTTTCACACCTGGCACTCCTGACCCTCATGAGCAGTATGCCCCAGAAAAATGCTATCTGATCTACTCAATGCCTGACCTCCTGCAGGCAGGAACAAACACTGCCCACCCCCCTCCACGCCACCCCTACTCCAGACACCACTGTGGGCACCTTGACTGAAGGCCTCCAGATTTCAGAAAACTTCTCCACCTTCCCTTCCAACCAGAAGGGTGGGCCCTAGAGAGAAAGATAAAGGACAGGGAAAGAGGGACCACCTGCTTTCTCTCCCTGGGCTGGCCTCTTTGCCCAGATCTCCTGGAAAATTTGTCATCCCACCTCCCTCTCTTGTGGCCCTCCTTCACTTCCTCAAGTGGTACTTCTCACAAGAGTCTTGGGGCTATGCTGGAGGATAGCCCATCCCAAAGCACCCAACAGGAGACCATCTTTTCTCTTTAACCACACCTGGCCAGAAGTAACAGAGATACAGGAATCTTCTAGCCCCTCATCGCCCACCCAGAGTTCCACTGACAGGTAGGAGGCACAAAAGAGTGCCAAGCAGAGGGGCACAGCTGGGCAAGGTACAGCCAGCCACAAAGCAGCTTCCACACCTACAGGGGTTTAGGTCTTCTGTGTCAGAGAGGGCACCAAACATGCTGGCTACTGTCCCCAAGCCTGAATCTGAGGTCAGCACTGGCCTCAGTCACAGTTGACTGGCACTGGTCACCTGGTGCTCAAACAAGTGCCTCTTCCCTGAAGGCCTGGCCCCACCCATGCTGCAAGAGAGCAGCTTGAGGGCATGGTGGAGACAACCTGGAAGGTACAAGCAGCTCAGGATCCAGAAAAGCCAAGGCCCCACCCCCAACCCACCAACCAGTCCAGCAGACCAGAAGCCCAGGACTGCATTCTCCTGTCCCCATGGCCGGGAATCCTCCTCCACACCCTTCTTCTCTGTATTCCTCCATGAAGTCTCTTCCATCCCCTTCACCGGCAGCCTCTCTCCCCTTCCCCACCCATCCAGACAGCACCTTGACCTACCTCAGTCTGCCCCACAGGAGACGGCAGACTGCCTGTGGGGAAGACTAAGGAGTGATCTCTACCTCCAGGGACAGATACGGTTCTGGGGGTTGAGGAACTTGTACAGAGTCACAAGAGCAAGCAGGTGGCAGAATAAGGGCTCAAAGTCTGATCTAGAGCCGCTGTTAGACTTTCCTTACCCCATGAACAGAGAGCATGCACTTCCCATTGCCAGGCAGGAGTGCCACGTACAGGAACACCACCTTCCATGCAGAGCCAGAAGGAAGGATTTTGGTCTGCACCTCCACCATCACCTTCCCCTGCCCACCACCACCCACCTCCCCATCACAGCAGGGCCTCACTTGGGCTGCATTCTCCTGACCTCATGTATAAGGTCAGTCCAACTCCTTTACTACCTGAGGCCAGTGAGAAGCTTCTGGCTAGAAGCGACAAGGTGGGACCCCGGTCACACAGCCTGCTTTGGGTGCCCAGGCTGTGCATGCTGCTTTTCTGAAACACCCCTGCCTGGCCTCCATGACCTCTCTGGCCTGTTCCTCCAGGCATGGGCTGGTGGTGGGTGGGACTCAGTGCTCTGGGCAAGCCCAGCCGTGTAATCTAGCCCAGCCCTGGATGCCAGCCAGCAGCTCCTGGCTCTTCTCCCAGACCATCCTCCTGGAAAGCAACAGGCTCTGCGAATGCCAGGAGCCCAGCCCTCCCTCCAACGCGGCTTCTACGAAATAAACATTTGGGTTCCACTGAGTGCATTGGTAGCACAATGATCAGGGACCCAGTGCTGGCATCCTTCTCTGCCCCTCAGGCCAGCCCTGTTACCCACCCACCAGCTTACCCTGAACAGCAAGGCAAGTGGCATCCACCTCAGCTGGACTTTGAGTCTGTCCTGAAATTCCCTTAGGCCCTACTGAAGACCCCGTGCTGCCTGTGATGGGCCAAGTCCTGCCTGGGCCCTGACCACCTTCGTCTCCGTGCACTCCCATCTAAGAGATGGGCCAGGTCCTGGCTAACAACACGGTGAGGAAAAGGCTAGAAAGTGCTAGTGTGAGGAGAGGCCTGGCAGGAAGCTCCACACTGAACAGGCCCCACAGCCTGCAAACCTTGCTTCTCCAAGACAGCCTTGGGTCTTCTCCCTCCTTCCTCCAGGCCTACAACCCTCCCATTGCTCCTGGCTTTAAAGCCAACCAGAAGCAAGGCCAGGATGGTCTTGGGGGCCTGCAACTGAATTTCTTCTGCTGGCTCTGACACAATTGGCTAGCTGGCACCAGGAAAGGCAAAGGACAGGGTCCCACTGGAGGGCCAGGTCTAGCAGTGTACCAAGCCAGGCCACGACCTTAAGTGCCACTGAGGAGAGGCAGGTGAGCACTGATCGAAGAAGGGGAAGAGCAGTTTAAGATCATGATTATTCATACAAAAGCTACACTCACCTCCAGGCTCTCTCCCCCACTGCATTCCCTTCAGGAGGGGCCTGAACTGTTGGTGAAAGGCTCACTGGCAGCAACAGAGCAGGAGCCTGGAGGCATGGAGCGCCCATGGGGTGGGCTGGCCAACAGGACAGCAGAGCAGGGAGAGGACATCTGCCATCTCCATCAGGCAAGGAACAAGTGAAAATCCAAGAGCTACTTCAGTCAAGAGGCAGAGAGGCCCCAGTGCACTGGTTTCTGTGGCCCCAGCCCCATTTACCAGCAGCAGCACCACGCAGGGTCTCACAAGAAATGCTGCTGCTCAGACCTCACTGCGTAACTTGCATTTGAACCTCACGGGACTCACATGCACATTTCAAGTCTGGGAAGCACTGAGGTGGGTTATAAGTTTTCTACCGCCAGGAAAGCCCAATGCTCTGTAAACGCTAAGTAGTAAACGCTCAGCCATTGGGGGTCGAGAGAAAGAAGATAGCTCCCAAAGGGAAGACATGATTTCCCAGGTAAATAAGCCCAGAGAGTGATTAATAAAAATGGTGGGCTTGGAACACAAGACAGCAAGGTAGAGCCTAGTCACCAGGCATCTATGGAGGCAGGACACGGCCAAGGGTAGGGGCTGCCGGGCCTGAGTGGTAGGCAGAGACCTCAAGGGAGGAGAGGAGCAGGACAGCACTGTGGTAAATAGGTGGAAATTCCACATGTGAGGAGCTAAAGAGCACCCAGAAAGCCTGGGCAGCCCTACTGTAAAAGACTATCACGGTCGTCTCACCTGGCCCAGGGACACCCTTCAGATGAGGTTAACTGAGCCCCAGAGCAAGAGACACAGCTGAGTCACAGAGCAGGAGCTGCCGAGCCCATTGCTCACTCCACAATTGCAAAACCAAACCTGGTAGTCGTAAGAATAACAATTCTTATGCCCACCAAGGACTCTGAAAGAATTAAAGCCAAACAAAGCAAACCCAAACTCCTACCATCTTCTACTTCACATGTCAGACAAGAAAATATTTCATGATCAAAAAGGAGGAGGAACCACCTCTCAATGTAGAGGAGCCCTTCCCTAGAAAGGGTGGTTGACAACCCTTCACCCCCATGGTCATTGTGGGTCGGTCAGAACTCTTGAGGCAAGCTGGCATCGAGGCAGCGCTGCCCTGCCCCATGACATGGCAGGCCAGGATGACAAAGAAATCGCACCCTAAAGGAGAATTAGAAAAAACAAAACCTGACACCAGACAGTAATGATGGGACTTTAATTGGCCAGGCAAAGACTAAAGAATACTTCCTGAGGAAAAAGAGAAAGGTATTATTTTAGAAATAAGACCAAGGATGAAAACATGCAAGCCCTATGGTCCAGAAGTGCACTCCAAGGTATACACGAACAGAAACCTACCCACATGCTCACCAAAACCCGGGCAAGCGTGTGCACAGCAGCCCTGTTCACAGGAGCCCGACACCTACACGATAGGGGGTAGCCGAAGGTATAAGGACGGTTACCCAGCCATGCACAGGACTGAACATTTACACATACAGGTGTGCTTTTTATAGGTTAAAAATGTTGGTGATGTCACACGGTTTGATTTACGTGCACATACATGAGTCTCTTGAGCATTCTGTTGACCGAAGAAGCCAGACTCAAAAGAGACTATGTGGTGTGATTCCATTCACGTAAATTGGAAAGCAGGCAACACGGATCCAGGGATGAGAGGAGAGTGGGGAGGGGGAAGGGGTGACTCAAAGGACTCACGAGGGGCTTCTGGGGCTGTGTTTCTCATTCTGGATGCTGGTTACATAAGTATGTCCATCTGTGAAGAACCCTCGGAGCAGTCATTCACAACTACACATATTTCCTACGTACGATATACTTGAATACAATACAGTGCACAGAAACCTTCAGGATGGGAAGCAAGGCCCAATCTTGGTCCTGATTAGCAAGTAGATCCAAGCCAGGAAATAACCTCCCTGAACCACTAATAACAACAATCACAAGACAAGAAAGAGAGAACTGACAAGACACAGTGGCCACATCCAGGGCAGAATATCCGTCTTGGAAGAGAGAACTCTACAGACCAGCCAGGAAGCTACAGGAAATCTAGAAACCACCATAAAATCATTGTTGCCATTCAAAGTAACAACAATGTGATGACATTTTTTAATCCTAGCATCTAGCTGATATTTCAACAGATAGGAAGAACTCCACTCAGGAAAGCCCAGGAGAGGAAAATTCAGAGCTGCAGGTGAGGTACAAACAGTATACCTTCCACCAAGGCCCAAGCGGGTCCCTGAGCAGCTAGCTGGATGCATCAAAGGGAGGAAGCCAGGAAGAAAGTAGTTGTAGCCCTCCAGTATAGGGGGTCTAAGGGAGCCACTAAGCAGAAGGAAACAAATGACTCAAGGAGCTACAGCCAAAGATCAAAGATTAGGTTGTTTTAATCCAAAAAAAAAAAAAAAAAAAAAAAAAAATCAAGTAGAAATACCATAGGCACCTGCTAAAGTTTTTAAAAAGGCCTTTTTAACGGTAAAATTGGTGAACTTCTATTGAGAATCTCACACTCTTTGGTCCTGTGCCCAAGGCTTTTTAAAGCCTCCAGGTGTGGTACTTTACAGAAGAGGTCTCACCCATCCAGCAGTCATCTTGAAGGGTCTGACACAGGAGAGGCCAACAGCTCAGAAGGGAATCGGACAGAGAGATCAACTCAGACTTGAAAAAAAACACACACAGTGTCATTCTACTTTTAAAATGGAGTCTCAGTGGTGCTGGAAGGATTGTTTAGCATTAAGAAACTGGGTTTACAGGCAGAAGGAAGGAAGGAAGGAAGGAAGGGAGGGAGGGAGGGAGGGAGGAAGGAAGGTAGGTAGGTAGGTAGGTAGATAGATAGATAGATAGATAGATAGATAAAGAGGTATTTATCTTCCTGGAGAAGTAGAGCCAGGGGGTGAGGTGAAAACAGGGCTACTTAGGAGGTAACAAAAACTCTGCCCTAAAAACACCCGGAACCCCCACTGGCAGGGGGTAGGATGAAATGTAGGACAGTGCCACCTTGGAACATTCCAAGTAGGGACAGGAACACAGAAACCACAGCTACACACAACACTTCAGTGAATCTCAAAATAGAGATTAGTGCCTGACTCTGAGTACACAAAGAGCAAACCCAGTGAACTGCTGTTCAAGGATCCAGACTAGCCCAAGGAAGCTACAAAGAAAAGCTAGGGAACAGTTAACCCACAATCTAAAAGAGTGGTGATTTCTGGGGGGAGGCAGGGATAAGCTGGGGAGCAACACAGGTGGGTGTCCAGGGGCTATTTCTTACATGGGTGGGGGAAGCAAGGGTGTGTGTTGCTCACTAGTTATACCTATATGTGTGCATGTGTAATTTACACCCTCCCATTAACACTTTTGTAAATAACCTGGAGCATAATCTTCAAGTCAATTGAGGAAGCTGGCATGCTCTGTGCAGAAGTCCCAAAAGAAAGGGGAGCAGGACAAAACCTTCTAGAATTCTTTTCTTTCTTTTCCTTCCTTCCTTCCTCCCTCCCTCCCTCCCCCACCCCCTCTCTTTCTTTCTCTTTCTTTCTGGAACTCAAAACCCTGAGGATCAAGACCTGAGCTGAGATCAAGAGTCGGACCCTCAATCAATGGAGCCACCCAGACACCCCTGGACAAGACCTTCTAGATTCAAGGAGGAGCCAGAGACTACAGCTGTGTGATACTCGCTGAGCACTGCTCACATCACTTGACCCAGGACCCCACACTGCAGAGCCACATGGCTGGGCAAATATGGCAACAATGTGCCAACAAGGGCTTCAGAGAGCTCCATCCCGCTGGAGATGCCCAGAAAGTACCACTCGGTCCTAAATAGAAAGCAACAGAAAGCAGGGCCTCCATACCTGGGAGGCCAAGTGTGTCTTACCCAACAGGATGGAAATCCCAGGAACCCTCCCAAGGAATGGAGGGGAAGAGGGCAGTTAATGCCACTCTAATCGAAAATATCAAAGTCTAGCATACATCTCCCCTCTGCAGCCTCTGCCCCCTCCAATTCGGAGTCCAATCAACCCTGAGTTATCTTTCTCAAACACCGATCTCATCCAGTCACTCCCCTGCTTAAAGCTTTCAATGCATTCCCGATGCCTGGATAAAGTCCACACTCCAGCTTGGCCTGCAGGGTGCTTCCCAGAGAGGACCTGGCCCACCTCTCAGCTTGGTTGGTCCACAGACATGCCTGAGTGCCCCTCTGCGAAGCCAGCCCTGCATTTCTCCCGGGACCTATGTCAGCACTAGCCGCCCAGCTGCTTCCCTCTGTGCACCAGCCCTGTGCTCATGCCCTCCCCCCAGACCCCTTACCCACCCCAAGCAGGCTCCCAAAGGTGAGGGACCCTGTGTCCCACTAGCCCAGCAGCCACAGCTACACTGTGCATGAAGCAGACCCTCATAAAGGTGTATTAGGTGAGCAAATGCTGGTCAGAAAGGTTTAGTGCTAAAAGAGTGAAACAATACGTGAGAGAAGACAAGGAGGCAGTGAGAAGGGGGCAACAAGAAAGGAGAGAAGGCTGCTCAGCGCCCTCCCATGTCAGCAGTTCCAAAACTATTGTTTACATTCTTCAAAATTAGGACTCCCAAAGAACCAAAGAACTTTCATGTGGTTTACATGTTACTGTAGTTGGTGCTACTGTTCTACATTTACTGTATTAAAAAAAACTGGTAATTAAAACAAATACTTGACTCAGAATATCAATAAAAAACACGTTAACATAAATGCCACGACGTTAACATAAATACATTAAAAATGCTTTTTTATGAAAAAAAAAGATTCCAAAATTTAAAAAAATTAATTAGTGAAAAGAGTAGTACTGTTTTATATTTGGCATTTGTTTTACGTTTTAAATCTCTTTAACATCTGGCTTAGAAGTAGCTAGATTCTCATATCTGTTTCTACACTGAGTCCATTAGGATAATTGGTTTTGATTAAAGTCTATCAAGAAATGTGACTTTACACAGATAGAAGAGAGGAGTATTTTAATAATCCTTTCAGCTAACTGTGGCTATTCTTCACTGACATCACACTAAAACCCGACAAGCAGAGGTTTCTTAAAAGCGGCAATGGAGACTCTGAAATCGTATCTGTGACTATCTCAAATTTGGTTACGCAAAAATCCATTGGTTTACACTGCACTCATATTCACGCAGGATTTTGCAACATCAAGCACTGGTCATTTGGTTCACTGAGTGAATCAGATCTTCCAAATGTCACATTTCATTATACAACACCAAAAAAATCCATGTGTTAATATCACCGCTGATCTTATCAGTGAAGTCTAAGTCAAGCTCACCGTATGAATAGTTTTCCAAAACTCTCATTTTCCCTTAAGGGTTCTAGCTCTGGCAACAAATATCATCAGTTGTTTTCCTCAAAGTGGCAAAGCTCACTTTGTTCATTTGAGAAAATATCTGCACAAATTCTCCAAGTCTGAGTAACCACACCTTGTCTGTCGGTTCTTCTTTCAAGTAAAAACAATATTCCATGAGGAGAAAGCAGCTAGTTCAGGGCTCAGCCCAAGCAAATGCAAAGTATGTTTCTGGAGACAACAGTTGTACTCCACAGTAGTCACACATACTCCCCATTTTATCACACGGAATACTAAAAAGACGTGTGTGTACCCCAGGGTCTAGATTTACTACTCAGTCATCTGTACTGCCTCCCCCAGTCACTCGTAAGACTGAATGTCTCAGTCTGGAGCACCAACAGTGGAGAACACAACTCTGGGCAACACGTACACCCACCACAGCTTTGCACAAGACAAAGGCCAGTAACTTCTAAGAATTATGAAAAGGGTCTTGGGAAATCCAAGGGGTCTGCAAACCACTCTGAGAACAGTTGACATGCATTAGCTCAAATATTTCTAACAACCCATTTTACAGGCAAGGAAAATGAGTCACAGAGAGGCACTCTTCTCAAAACCACACTTGTTCACCAAATACTCTAAAAGGCAGGGCTGACAGAAACTCCAAACAGATCTCCAGAGGCCTGCTTACTCAGAGCTGGCAATGCTTTGGGAGCAAGCTGGGCCTTTGCATGTCGTGGGCCCTCCAGAGGCAGTAGTCACAGGTGGTCAGAGAGGGAGGAGGGGGAGGGGTGCTACAGGAAGCAGGATGTGCAAGCTCCACTGCCTGCTGGGGGCATGAAGTCAAAGTCCCCTCCTGCCCAAAGCAGCTAAGCCAGCCCTGCTGCCCTTATCAGCGTCAACACATGCATGGAATGTGGGACTTTGGAAACAGTCCTCTCCCCTTTGCCTGCACCCCTCTGGCGCTCAGGTTCATCTACCACAGCCAAAGGACAACCCAAGCCCAGCGTTCAACCCACCTGCACCTGGAGCCTCGTGGCAGGTGAGAAAGGCACCTGCTGGAGGTGGCCCAGGGAACCTGAAGAGGCTATGGCTTGGCCTCTCCCCTCATCACCAAGATCACCCATCTACCAAGAAAGAGCCTCACATTGCTGAGAGAGAGGTCACCCTGCCCAATGTCACACAACACAGCACCGCTGGCCCAAGCACCTCTCATTCACTGACACAGTGAGAATATCAAGAGAAGGAAAGGAGCCCAGCTCTGAGTTCCCAGGAACCCCCAAAGCCTCCCTCTCAAGGCTCTTCTGGAAGTGGTTAGCAAAGGCCAAACTTTCCATAGGACAGAAGAGTCCCATGTGCCAGAAGGGAAGGAGTTGAGACTGGTAGAATAAGGATGACCCAGAGAGTCCCCTCTGTCCCCCAGCTCCTGGAGGGAGGTGGGGAATGGACCCGCTCACCAAGCTTGTAGTGGTCCCTCTGCAGTTATCAAGGGACTACCAGTCACCTCCAGGCTTTGTCCAAGACAGTCATCCTGCCACCCCACTCCAAACGAAAACCTTGACTGTCTCCAGGCCCAGGCACTGCTCAGAGGAAGCCCACAAATATACGTGTTCAAGGCTGCCACACATGTGTGATTGTGTTTACCTTACCCTTAGAAATTCTCTACCCACCTCCTAGCTATGTGACTTGAAAATAATTGCCTAACCTCTCTAAGTCACTTATACAGTGAAGATTGATAAAATGATTGGCACTGCACAGGTTATGTTCCAAGGATTAAACTCCGAACGCCTCCCACAAGGGCTAGCATGGGGTAAGAGCCTAAAAGTGAGCACCCAACCATCTTCTGCCACACTTTCCTAGCATTCTGTCAGGAATTCTCCCAGTTTTCAGGCAAAGCTAAAGTAGCACCTGTCAGACAGAAACCATCAGCCACCTTCTACTAGAGAGAAGGGCAGGGAAGTCCTGCGGCATGGTAGGAGGAAGAGGCAAAAAGAGCTGAGGCAGGAACCCAGACCCCAGGACCACTCACTCTCAAGACACAACCAGAGTCCACCTACCATGATGTGTACAGGTGGAAAAGAACAGAGAGGGAGGACATGTTGCCTGTGCTCCCAACACCACCTGCTTCTTCCTCAACTACCAGCCACGACTTCTTGATCCCCTCTCCTTCACAGCCACAGCCCAGGCTGGTCTTCCTTCCCTAAAAAACAGCACTTCCTACCCAAGACAACAACCAGAACCACACCAGACTCAAGACACTTGCTCACCTCATTCTGTAAGCTGCCCAGAGCAGGCAGGGTTGTCTTATGTTCCACCTGCCCGCAGATATGCACTAAGCGCCAGGACAGTTCATTGTTCTATTCCAGCAAAGGGAGCTGGGCCAGGCCAGCCAGGTCTTACCTGAAGCTCTGCCTCTCACAGCCACCCCCCACACTGTTTCCTGGCCCCTTATACACCTTACCCAGATAACAACCCAGAAAAGCAACCTCAGGGATCAATCTCTCTCCCCCAGGGACCTTGAGGTCAGAGAGAAAAACAGGGGCTCAGGTTCCAGGAATCCCCAGCTATGGCCACAGTGGACTCATGAGGGAGCCACAAGGATTCCCAAATGTCACTATGTCAGGCCCTGCCAGGGCACACAGAGGCCAACCAGGGCCCAAGAACGCCACCACAAAACCAGAACAGGTAAACTCTGAAAGCCAAGCAGGACCAAGAGTTCTGGAGTCAAGGGCAACAAGCAGCTCCCCAGGGACCTCTGAAGAGCTGTCCCCTTAGTGCACACCAGCCTGTGGTCCCTCCCACTGCCACCAAGTAAGAAAAACCATGAAAAGAGCGAGCCCCAGGGGTATCTGGGTGGCTCAGTTGGTTAAGCATCTGACTTCCACTCAGGTCTCACAGTTTGTGAGCTCAAACCCCATGTCTGGCTCTGTGCTGACAGCTCAGAGCCTGGGCCCTGCTTCAAATTCTGTGTGTGTGTGTCTCTCTCTCTCTGCCCCTCCCCTGCTCGTGCTCTGTCTCTCTCAAAAATTAAAAAAAAAAAAAAAAAGAAAAAAAAAAAAGAGTGAGCCCCTTCTGTGTCTGGTGCTTCTCCAAGACCCTAGTAACTAACAGAATCAACCTAACTAGTTTTGCAAATAAATTCAATCCCACTGGGCCATTAGAGTAAAGCACTTCATGACCACCCCAGGTCATAATGCACTGGTCGATTTGGACTCACCACTTGCTTGATTCTATTACCAACAAAGATTCTTTAAAGCAGTGGTTCTCGATCTTGGCTGCACACTGAATTCATTTCCAAGTCTTAGGAAACATGGACGTTAGAAATAGTCTAGGCTGGGCTGGCCTCTACCAGCTCCCAGATGATCCTGAGGTCCAGAGCTGAGAACCAGGGCACCGGCAGGCAGGCCTCTTCCAGGAAGCAAGGGTAGCAGCACACACTCATCACAAGGAAAGTTCCATGATGTCCATAGAGGGTCAGGCCACTGAGGCTCCGGGTCCCACTTTCCTAGCCATCAACCCTACTGTCGCTTCTCATTCATTTCAGGTACGAGAATTCACCAAGATCTGATAAACTTCCAAAGCAGCACAGGTGAGGGAACTGCAAAGGCCATGGGGCAGTTTTTCTCCTTGAAGGACCTATAACCAGGCTGATGAAGAGGCCAAGGGAGCTCAGACTCCAGTGTGTGATGGGAGCAGCACCTCTACTCCGTGGGGGTGGGGGAGTTACTGTTCTCAAAGCACTGGAGTGGCCCCTCCCCACACTCACCTGAGAGAACCCACCCACCCACAGGTGTTGCTGGGAAAGAAGCCTGAGGCCGCAGCAGCAGCAGCCTGGAACGCATGGGACAAGTCTGCACAGCGGCCACACCCATGCCAGAGCCAACAGCCCTTCCATCTCCACAAGAGGCCAACTCCCCACCTGGAAGCGCCCCCCCAGCCAAGCCCAAACACCACCTTTCCTTAGTGGCCCTTAGAATTGCCATGGAATGGATGGAGAGAGCTGGAAGTACAGCACTGGAAGACTGGGCCACCTGCCTTTCCATACCGCACTCTCCCTCCTCATTCATACCCCATGTGCTCACAGGGGTGGCTTACCCTCAAACAGGAAACAGACACCTACTATGCACTATGTATCTCAGAGGCAGCAACAGATGGCTGCCCTGTCCCCTCTCACCCACAGAAAGACCTGCTCTAACTTTAAGGCCACACTCGCCCTCCTCTGCACCCACATGGGACACTACCATGAAAAACATGAAAACCGAGCAGTCTGAAGGAGGGGCTCTGAACCCCTTCCCAAATGTCCCAGGCAGGATCTTAGAGTCACTCACTGCACTCAGTCCAGCCACACCCTCCCTCAGCAGAGGCACCCCAGCCGGGGCCCTTCCCTCCTAGACTGTGGTGGGCCTGGAGTCACCTCCCGGCTTTCCCTTCCTTATCAAGCTCACTAGGGGCCCACACACAACCCCAACCCCCACGGCTTCTCTGGCTTTGCCACTCCTGACTGCAGCTCTGAGACCTCCCCCAGCCCAGGTCCCTATCCCTCAGGGCAAGGCCCCTCCCAGCAGGAAGCACAGGCTGGCCGTGCCAGGCAGAGTCAAACTGGCCTGGCTTGTTTGGAAGCCCCTAAACCGGAGCCAGGATCCTCTTGGGGAGGGGGCTGTTTGCTGGCCTCTCCCGGCTTGGAGCTCAGACCTCTCCAGACTCCACACTACATGGGCCACAAAGCCCTGGAGTTAAAGGCATTTACCCTCCAGCCCTAGCCTGACCAGTTGCTTGCTTGCAGCCCCAGCAAATTATGTAACCTCCCAGTTGAGTCTCATTTACCAGTCCGTGTAAGAGGAGACTAAGTGGTGGTGTGCTGACCTGGAAGGATTTGGAGAAAACTTAAGTGTGCCCCTATCTCCCGTCCCAAAGTTGACCACTTGCTGGCAAGGCTGTGAGTGCCAGAGGGCAGAGACCAGCATGATCCAGTCTAGCCACAGGAGTTGGGTGCTGCACCCTTGTGTCGTTCTCAGAAAATCTTGTCAAATAAATAAAAAGCTTGTGAAAGAGCCTCCCAGGTGCCTTGCCCGCAGTGGGTGCTCCGGTGCTAGCTTCTCTAACACACAGCATCTGCAGGTTCACGTTCTTGCCTCGTTGCTCTCCAGTCTCCCCTGCCACACTCCACACTGCCACGGTCTTCCTGTGAACTCCCCATTAAAACTCTTCTACGACCAACTTCAACTCAGCATGGCATTCATGGATATCCTCCACCCCAGAGCTGGGCCCTTCCTCCGTGCCTGGAAGCTACAGCCACCATCCCCGTGGTGCCCTCTACACTCCATACAGCACAGTGCCAGACCTTATCGCCCCATCTTAACAATCATTTGTTTGTCAGTCTTCCCCAGGCTGAGTGAGCTCTGGAGGGCAGCGATATGTATATGTAAACTCAAGTTCTGCTCCCATTTTAGACAGAGGGACACCAAAGCTCAGAGAGTCAATCACTGTCCAAGGTCACATGGAGAGTAAACGGCAGAGCCTGCATCACGATCCAGACTTTCTAACTAAGCCCAGTTACCTCTCACTGCGCTGAGTCCCTCCTCAGCCAGGCTCCAAGAGCCAGGAGGACAAGAACCTGATTTGTTGTTTCTTCTCAATGGTGAAAGCTGCTCCCAGGTGGCAGATACAAGAGCCCCCACCCTCTTAGTGATCAGGTCCTGGGGGCAGTGGCTCTCAGCCCCAGTGGGCAAAGCGAACAACCTTTCGGGTGGGGCTGACAGCTTGAGGCCAACAGGCCAGCAAAAGGGCAACACCACAGGTCCCCTGGGTAAACTGAACTTTATTCCTTCCTCACTCCTCCGACTCTCCAGAACTGCCCAGCCAGCCCTTCTCTGGGGGGCTAGCTGCTGATTAAAAGGCACTGCCCCCACCCCCAGATCTGACCCTGACAGACAATAAGGACACCGGGAAGGCAGCAGGCCTGTCAGCTCAATAATGCAAAACCCTGTTGCTCCAAGTCCACGACAGCTGACTTCAAGTGGATCGGAGGCTGTGCTTATTAACAAAATGAGAAATCTGATCTATGGAAAGAAAACACTACGTGAGGATTAATCCAGGACTGCAGCTTGTGGAGAAGGCTGGGCTGCCGGCCAAGACCAGGGAATGAAGACAGGATCGTGCCTACCTGTCCCCAGAGCAGGTACTGCGCAGCAGGACAGGACGTATCGCCTCTGCCCCACCTGCGCCTCTTCTTCTCCTTCCAGCAATTGAAGCAATCATTTCAGTTTTGCTTTAATTACAGACCTGGCTCCCTCGGGCTGCTTCTTCCTCTAAGCAGAGCCAGCAACCAGAGGGAGATTTTTCTTTTCAGGAATTGCTTGTAAAAGCTGAGTGACTAATCTACAAGTCCTAACAACTGGCAGGAAAACACTGCAGGGAAAATTCTGGGCACACACCAGCACTCTGAGTCAAACGGCCAGAGAAGCTGGGCAAGAGGCACTCAGCAACTCCCCAAAACTGGTCCGCAGAAAGCCAGAAGCCAAAGGAAGGCAGACCAACCTGGGAGTTCCGACCCTTGAAGCAGGCAGTCAGGTGGGGAGCCCCTCCCAGCCTTCTGAGTCTACTGCCTGCCCATGGGACCCAGAGATTTTCATAACCCCAACTGTACAGGACCAAAGGTTCCCTGGAATGCAGGGTGACCTACTCCTGGGCCAAAAGACTCAGTTCAACCCCCAAGTATCAGCTTCCCATCCCCCCCCCCCCCCTTGGTGCTAAGAGCCCGCTAAACCAGCAATCTCACCACACAGCTTTGTCTCTAGAGGCCAGCCTGAGGCCGGCCCATCTGCTTTTTTTCAGACCACTCCAGCAACCCTGTTCTAAGTGTACAGTCTCTCCTTGAGCCAGGGCTACAGACCAGCCACATGGCCTGTGCTACTGAAAATGTCTGCAGAAAGGGCCAAGGAGTCCAGGGTTGGCAGATGGGAATGGAGGGGAAGAAGTAAAGCCAGGAGCCAGGAAGCAATAAATGCTACAGCTCCAGAAAGGTCCTAGGTTTGAGTGACCTAGCTCCATCCCTCCAGCCAAAGTCCCTCGAGAACAGGCCCAAGTTCAGCCTAGAAGCTCTGGAGGCACCTCCACTACCTGCCAGCTCTCCTTCCCCCCACCCACCCCCCCAGGACAAGAGGCACAGCAATCCCCACATCAGTCAACAATCCACCGCCACAGGATTCCTATGGGCAAAGCTCTGCCCCTCCCCCCCACCACATATGTCAGAGGGGTGGCCTCCCCGGGTTACACCCCTCCTTGCTGTTGGGGCGGTGGGTGGGGGGCGCGGGAACCTAGCTTTCCAGATGTGCTTGGCAACTCCTACTAGAAAAAGACACTGGGGGTGGAGGGGATAGAAGGCATGGATAAATAACTTCAAAAACGTTCCAACCCATCTGGATCAGCACTGGGCTCCCTTCTCCAGGCAGTCCCACGCTGTTCTGGGTGGGGCCGCTGGGCGCATTATCTGACCTCGTTCCCTGCTCTCCAGAAGTCACTGCCCCCCAGGGAGAGGCATCCTTGCCTCCCCCCCTACCCCCACCCCCAACCAACTAGGTCTACGTGAATATGAACCATCTTAGTAGATAAACAGAGTGACAAGCTGGGGCCCTTCAGCCCCCTTCCTCTGCCAGCCGGTCCCCTCCCCCTGCCAGCCGACCCCCTCCCCCAAGCCCATCTCTCTTCCTGCCAAGTGGCTGCCTACAGGAGAGGTCTGGGGGCAGGGCAGCGAGCCCACCAGCCGCAGGGCCTGGTCCTCTGGGAGCGGCTCCTCCAAGGCCAACCCTGCCCCTGCCCAGGCCGGTCTTCCCGCAGGGAGGGGGCAAGAAAAGGGGACCGCAGGCAGAGGAGCGCCGCAGTTCTGGAAATAGCAAAATCCCCTTATGAGGGGCGGCCGCAGGCGCTGGGCCGTTTGCATAATGGAAGCCCGCCCGCCTGTCAGGCAGCGCAGCTCTCCCGACGCTGTTCGGATTAGATTGCTAATGAAAAGGCACAAAGAGCCGGCGCCCGCTCGCCCGCCGACCCCCGCTCCGCAGACCCGCGCCCGGCCTGGCGCGGCCCCGGGGCTTTGTGCCCGGGGTCCCCCGCCGCTCGCGCCCTGCCGGGCACCGGGACCACAAAGCCCCGGCGGGCTGGGTCCAGCCAGCGGTCCCGCGTGCGCCCCCGCCCAGACCCGGCGGGCGCGCGCCCGCCCACGCCCCTCTCCCCGGGGGCGCGCCCGCCCGCGCCCCCCGTTGCCCCTGACCGCCTCTCACCTCGTGTGCGTCGGCGGCGGCGCTCCGCCCGCCGGCCGGCCGGCCCTGCCCGCGGCCCCTTGTCCTCGGCGCCCGGCTTGCGCCGCCTGCGCCCGCCCCGTCCGCCCGCCGCCGGCCCGGCTCGGCTCCCCGCCCAGCGCGCCCCGAGCGCCGCTCACAGCCGCCCGCCCGGCGCCATCTTGGAAGCTTGTGACGTCGGCGCCGCCCGCTCACCCCTGACCCACATCTGAATGGGCGAGCGGCGGGGCGGGGCCGGGGGCGGTTCGGGGCGGGGTCTAGTTGTGGGCGGGGCAAGAGGGGCGGGGCGGAGCCGGCGAGAGGGCCGAACACTGGGCAGGGCGGGGCGGTGGGCCTGCTGGACGGCGCCGTGGGGGGAGGGGCGCGCAGGAGGCACCCAGGACCCAGACGGTGGGCGCCCCGCCTGACCCAGACCCCAGGTGCAGGGGTAGGGCCGCGACCTCACCCCGAAACAACCGGACCGCCCAACCCCCTGGGATGGGGACTCTGGACCCCCACATGCCCACGCCCAGCCCACACACGCAGAGTTGACGCCCTTTGAGCCTGACCCTAACCCCTTTGAAGCCCCCCCAACCCCTAGCAACCTGCGCCCCACCTCTAGGACACTTTTGCACCCTGGCTCCGTGCCCCCCGCAGGGACCTCGCCGTCAAAGGCGCAGCCCCCGGGGACTGCAGGTGGCGTGATCTGGGCTCCCAAGGAGGCCTAAGTTATTTGTGTCCTGTAGGGAAAGGGACTCCACCCCCACCCCTGACCCCCGCGACCCCTCGGGTCCCCGCTCTCGCAGCCCCCCGGGCTGGCCCTACCTGCTCAGAGGACGCGGAGGTCTCGAGCATTCGGTGTTCAGCTAGCCCCTTCCGGTGACCACAAACCCTCACTGGCCCCTGGGGTCAAGCGACGCGCCTAAGCTGGCCCGCCTGGACCCAAGCTCGTGGCCCGATCGCCTGCTGAGGGACTGGAGCCGGCCCCGAGCGTGGCCGCTTCTCTAGGGAGTTACTTAATGGACCTCTCTCTACTTTGAACACCAAACAAAAGAACACACCACTGTCAACGTCTGAGAGAGGAACCCAGACTTGCCAAGCAGAGAAGTTGTGCCCTAGCACTAGCCAAGACCCCCTCTTGAAGGCTGGTTATGCGACCATTCTTTCCAGATTAATGCATAAATTTAAAGTATATTAAATGTAAATGTATATTTAATGTAATGTGTAAAATTAATGTAATCCTAACAGGACTTGACAAAATTCTAAGTTCACCTGAAAGAATAAATAACCAAAACCAGCTCTCATTTCCCACAAATGAAGGTGGACTTGCTTTAATAATACTTAAATTATAAAGCTACCACAGTCAATTCAGTGTGGTACAAACCAAGAAAGAAAGGGGACAAAAAGCCTAGAAACAGATCCTAGAAATGGTAAGAACATAACAAATGAAAAGAGAAATACCAAACATCGGTAAGGAAGAAAAGGCACATTCTGTGATCGAAGAAACTACTGAAAAAATGTCAATACTCTACTAACCAAAGACATGCAAGTTAACACTACAATATACTGGGGCACCTGGGTGGCTCAGTCAGTTAAGCGTCCAACTTTGGCTCAGTCATGAACTCACGGACCAGAACCATGAGTTCGAGCCCCTGTCAGGCTCTGTGCTAACAGCTTGGATCCTGGAGCCTGCTTCGGATTCTGTCTCCTCCTCTCTCTGACCCTCCTCCATTCATGTTCTGTCTCTCTCTGTCTCAAAAATAAATAAACATTAAAAAAAAATAATAAACTACAACATACTGAGGGTTTGGTTTTATTTTCAGGAATCAGTTTCAAATTATAATCTTCAAACAGGCAGGGGTCTGGTGAGTAATCACTCTCATATATTGTTGGAAGTACATAAATTGCTTCAAAATTTCTGAATGTGAATTTGGCAGTATGAGCCAAGTATAAAAATCTTTTCAAATGATCAATACCCCCTTGGAGCAGTAGTAATCCATCTTCTGGGACTCTGTTTTAAAGAAATTAACCACATTTGCAGACCATATGCTTGATGATCTTTCTAACCAGATCATAAGCTTGGAACCCCAATGCCAAGAACACACCTGAGACTTAATAGGCACTCCGTAGTCACTTGTTCTATTTGCATTTGAAAATTAATGTACAATCAATTTTTTTCAAGTGTCATTTATAATAATGAAAAAAATCATACACAAAGTAAATGTCTGACAACAGGGGATTGGTCAAATATCCCACAAGAGAAAATGTAAGGGAGCCACTATAAATGGTGTTTACAAAGATGTTTTATGATCTGGAAATGTGCAAATGATATTAAGAATAAAAAGTGCACAAATATATATAGGTACATGCAAAATATTGAAGAAAACACACCAAAATATTTACAGAGGTTCTCTCTAGGGGTTGGGATTTTTTTTTTTCATGCACATGTATATTTTAGTGTTTTATTACAAAAGGAACATTTCTAATAGGAATAATTCCAGCTACATTTTTTTTAAAGTTTCTCATTCTCCTTCCCCCTCACTCCCATATGTTTTCTGAAGTAACATTAGCAGTTTGACATGTACATCTGACATCAACAGGTATCTGTTCACATGTTACACAACAATCTTACTTTTTTAAAACTACAAAATAATATACCATATAAATGGCAAGTCACTTTAGAACTTACAGGACATCTGTTCTTTGTCCCTAAGAAGCTATCACAGACATCTTTCTAGTTCATATCACACAATTCACTTTTTAATAGCTAACATATTCCAGAGTATGAGGGTTCCATAAACACTTCCCTTAATCATAGCTTTTCAGATTACTTACAGTTTAGTGTGTATATATATATATATATATATATATATATATTAAGATTTTTTTTTTTGAGACAGTGTGTGTGCAAACCAGAGAGAGGGACAGAGGGAGGGAGGAAAGGAGGGAGGGAGGGGGAGAGAGAGAGAGTGAGAGAGAGAGAGAGAGAGAGAGAGAGAGAGGAATAAAAGCAGGCTCCACACTCACACAGAGCCCAAAGCACAGGGCTTGATCCCACCACCCTGGGACCATGACCTGAGCCAAAACCAAGAGTCAGAGGATCCACTGAGCCACAGGCACCCCTAAAGATTTTTATTTTTAACTAATTTCCACATGTAATGTGGGGCTCAGACTTATGACCCGAGACAAAGAGTCTCATGCTCTTCCAACTGAGCCGGCCAGGGACCCCAGTTTGGTGCTTTTAAAAAACAATTTTTAAAGTCATTGAATATATATTTTTACATCCTTCTGCCTTCACTTGTGCAGAATAGTTTACTAGAAATAGACTCTATGGGCTAACTGATACGTGAACATTTTCAATTTGGATAGGTCCTACCTGGTATACTTCCCAAATGGTGTAGCAATTCATATCAAGCCTGTTAAGGTTTTGTTATTCCTGCTTCTTTAACTTTCCTGAACATTCCAAGTTTTCCATATTTAGTACATAGTCCCTTTAAAATCAGAAAGACGAGAGTGCCTGGCTCAGTCAGTGGAGCATGGGACTCCTGATCTTGGGGTTATGAATTCAAGCCCGTGTTGGGTATAGAGATTACTTTAAAATATTTAAAATAAATAAATAAACTCAGAAGGAAAAAAGAAAAATCCAAGGAGGGAAGAAAGGATTTCTAAATCATATTGTACTAGACTCCTACCATCTCTGTTCTGAGGTTTGCATGGTCTCCCCACATCCAGTGTTCACCCTCAAGCCCATTTCCTGCCAAGCACTTAAAATCCAAGCATGCTTCTAGTGCAATAGTACGTAAGCACTTAAACTTTAAAATTTGGGGGAATGTTTTCGATATAGTAAATGAAAATGGCAGGTTTCAAGATTTTGTTCTCACTGAAAGCAACCCCGTAAAACTCTATTTGGGTGGCAGGTAGTATGGAAATATAAAAACCACATAGTAATGAGGATAGGAGAACCATTGAGAACTGGATTTATTTTGCACTCCAGCTCCCTCTGTGTGTCTAGTATGGGACCTAACCTCTCTGATCATCTTTCCTCATCAGTCATTTGAGAATAATAATGGCACCTGCCCATGGGGCTCTTGTGAGGACTGATTAAGATGAAACTGTCAGATAGAGTACAGAATCAGGCTCTGGCAAGCTCTGGCAAGCCCTGGATAAAGTAGCTCTATGATTGCTATGTCATGTAGTATGGATCAAGTAAGGACAGTAGAGCTGATGTGTCACTTTTACCATCGTCTTTTCTCAATTAAAAAACAAACAAAAGGAAAACAAATGATACAAAATATCCCCAAAGGGTAAATCACAGTGCCTTAACATGATAGCCAAGTTTAACAAATATAAAAAAACACAGGATGCTGGGGCGCTTGGGTGGCTCAGTTGGTTAAACATCCAGACTCCTGATTTCAGCTCAGGTCATGATCTCATGGTCACAAGATCTAGCCCTGAGTCAGGTTCTGCGCTGGGTGTGGAGACTGCTTAAGATTCTGTCTCTCTCTCTCTCCCTCTGCCCCCCTCCCTGGCATGCTTTCTAACATTAAATAAAATAAAATAAAATAAAATAAAATAAAATAAAATAAAATAAAAATGAAACGAAATAAAATGAAATACAGGATGCCTAGAGGTGCCTGGGTGACTCAGTCGTTAAGCTTCCAACTCTTAGTTTCAGCTCAGGTCATGACCTCTCACGGCTTTTTGGGCTCAAGCTCCACATCTGGCTCATACAGAGCTGGCAATACAGAGCCTGCTTGGGATTCTCTCTCTTGTCCTCTCTCTTTGCCCCTCCCCCATTTGCACTGTCTCTGTTTCTCTCAAGATAAATAAACTTAAAACAAAAAATTTTAAAAATACAAGATGCCTAGTTAAATTTGAATTTCAGATAAACAACCTATAGTATTTTAATGTAAGTATACCCCAGGTAAAATCACATCTCACTGCCCCCATCCCAAGAGCAAACCACATTGACAAACTCTCCGCTCCTATACACACCATGATTTTTCCTCTCACCTCTGGCCATTAGCACCCAGGGCTCCTCCTGCCTGTGTCACCCTTCCTCCTTCTCCCCACCTCTGCCTGGCCAACTCCTCCCCAGCTCAGACATCAACTCCTTTAGGAAGTTTCCTCTGCCCCCAGCCTGCTCACCCTGATGTTGCTGATGGGCAGTTTCCATGACAGCAGGAAGACTTTGTCTTGTTCATTCTTGTAGACCCATTACCCAGCTCATGCCTGCCACCAAATAGTCAGGCTCCACTAAAAGTCAAATGAATGCATGAATGAATTTCCTTCCAACTCCCACCTCATTCCCTCCGACCACCATGCACCCCATCTACTGCTTCCCGAGCCATGTAGCGTTCATTTATTCCTTACCATAAAGGATGTAATGTGAGTGGTACACACAGGAGATAGAATGGCACTTCAGAAACCTGGTATTCAGGTTACTCAACTGGGAAGCAGAATATCCCTTGCAAGAACATCAGCCTCACCAATTCCTGGTTGCTGTGATTGGCTCCCAACACTGAGTCCTTACTCTACATGTGAGCAAAGCACTGTATACACATGGGCTTGCTGTTTCTCATCACCACCTATGAAAAGGATGCTGTTATGATCCCATTTTATAGATTGGAAAACTGAGGCTCAAAGAGGTTAAGGTCACCTGTTCAAGGTCACACAGCTAAGCTCAAACCCAAGCCCCTCTGACAGGTAAGAGCTTGGTGCAGCCTCTTAGAACAGTACCCCATCTGAAGAAAAGTCCCCCCCACATATTCCCTAGAGTGAAGGCCATGCCTTGCTGGGGAGAGGCTTCCTCACTACCCACCTCCCCTCATTTTGCCATCCACAGCCCCAGGCAGAGCCAGACACCCTGAGCCCAAGAGAGGCCACACACTCCATTGTCCTTCAATTGACAGTTGCTGATACCGTGGATGATGAGGTGGGCACCATGTTAGCAAACAGCCCAGTGGTGGTCCCTGGCCCTGGAAGACCATGGTCAAGGCAGGAGATGAGAGAATATTATTCAGAGGAGGGTTGGATCCGGGCAAAGAGATGTGCAGACTGCTTTGCAAGGTCATAACGGAGAAACTGACTGCCCTGGTTTGTAGGGCCAAGGAAGAGGTTTTGCCTATGCTGTGCGCTCTACCTGGCAAGCTATGTTTCAGCATCTGCTGCAATGCTGCTCCTAGTACAACTTCATCTGATTGCTCTAAAACAGTTGCCCTTCATTGTCTGTCCCCACTCCCTATCTGCTTCTCAGGTCTTGCACCACCTGTGAAGACCTTACTGATGTAGGTGCTTCTTTGCTCACATCTCTCGCTCTCCCTACAATGGGAACTCTGCTCAAGCCACGATCATCTGCTCTCGACCGCTGCAGAAAGTAGCTAGGATGGCAGCAGGCACCTACACAGTCAATACATACGATTTGGTGCACTCTTTGTCAGCCCAGGCCAGCAGCAGGAGGCTTGAACATGCTTGCACTGGAAGCGTGTAGACAAGTCCACTCCACCTGCAACCCAGGGAAGGCTAAAGGGAAAGCAACACAGCCCTGGAACCCAGCTGAAGACAGTGACACTGTCACCAGACAGACTGGCCAATGAAAGTGAAAAGTTTACTATTGGCCAAGACATTCTCCTAAGTGGAAGAAGCAAGATGTAGAACAATATGTAAAATGTAATCACATTGATGGTTTTTAGAAATTCTGTATGTTTCCGTTTCTATCTATGCTCATAAATCCCTAAAGAAAGTTTGGGTGGGAACCTCAGGGGAAGAGGGGAAATGGGGGGGGGGGGGAGGATGGAGTCTTCACATGTAACTCCACATTTAATCTCCTATATTGTTGAAATTATTATATCACCTCTATGTATTACTTTTTTTTTTAATTTTTTTTTTCAACGTTTATTTATTTTTGGGACAGAGAGAGACAGAGCATGAATGGGGGAGGGGCAGAGAGAGAGGGAGACACAGAATCAGAAACAGGCTCCAGGCTCTGAGCCATCAGCCCAGAACCTGACGCAGGGCTCGAACTCCCGGACCGCGAGATCGTGACCTGGCTGAAGTCGGACGCTTAACCGACTGCGCCACCCAGGCGCCCCTATGTATTACTTTTTTTAAGGAATTAATTTATTTATTTTGAGAGGGAAGGGGCAGAGAGGCAGAGAGAGAGAGAGAGAGAGAGAGAGAGAGAGAGAGAGAATCCTAAGCAGCTTCCATGGTCAGCAGAGAGCCTGACGTGGGTCTCACGTCAGATCATGACCTGAGCCGAAATCAACAGTCAGACGCTTAACTGACTCCCCCCTCTACGTATTACTTTTGTTATTTTTGGGAAAAACCATTATGAAATAAAGAAGAAAGAAAGATTTCAGCGAGGCTTACCATTCTTGGAAAACTGCCTGTCTTCTACTTGGTTACCATTCTTGGAAAACGGCCTGTCTTCTACTTGGTTGCAAGCCCACCCAGGCCCTGAGCCTCCCCCTTTCAATTAACCTCCCACTAAACCCTTTGGTTTCTTGGTTGCCTCTACCATTAGACTGGCAGTGTCTGTTCTGGGGTCTTTCTGCAGGATGCCGAGACCCCTGTGCCTGAATAGCTGCTGGCTCCACTGAATGGATGGATGAAGGAGGAGGCCCAGTCCTGGCTCCGTGAAGAGCAAGGTAGAGACAAAGGTTGGTGGGTCTGTGCTTCTGGGGTAAGCTCAAGGAGAGGAGGTTGGACCTGGATCCAAATCCTGGCTGCAATGGTGACCAGCCAGCTGCCCTAGTACTGACCTCTATTGGCCTTAGTTTACCCACCTGTAAATGGGGCTGATAGCTGTATCTGCCTCATTGGCTTGTGTGGGACAGGCAGAAGCCCACCAGAGCCTTAGCAGATGGGGAGAGGGGGGTAAAGTGGGCAAAGTACCTTAGGGCAAAAGGTGAGGCCAAGGTGAGGCAATGCTCATTTCCCTTGTGAGGTTCCTCTCCAGAAGCTGAATGGGGCAGGAGTTAAGAGGGCAGTCTCCTCTGGAATCTTAGCAGGGAACAGAGTTGTGGAGCACTGAGAAGTACCCGGGGGGCCTCTGCTCATGTAGCCATAGAGGTAGGAGTGGACCAAGGCTGCATAGTGGGGAGGGCTTGGAATTTCCAAATTCCAACTTTGCAGTTTTCTTTAAAACTTTTTTGAATGTTTATTTATTTTTGAGAGAGGGAGACAGAGTTTGAATGGGGGAGGGGCAGAAAGTAAGGGAGACACAGAACTTGAAGTGGACTCCAGACTCTGAGCTGTCAGCACAGAGCCCCACTTGGGGCTCGAACTGACAAACCGTGAGATCATGACCTGGGCTGAATTGGATGCTTAACTAACTGAGCCACTCAGGTGTCCCCCAACTTTGCAGTTTTCTTTCGGGAAGGCTTCCCTCATCACCAGGGTTCATGTGGTAGTGGGGGAGGGGGCCAACTCCACCATGGCCAGTACACGGAAGCCCCTGGGCTGAGACAGTAGCCTCTGGTCACAGTCACGAGGGAGGCTGGGCCCAGTGACTCTTATCTTGCCTGACCTTGTGCAGGCTGACCACTCCCTCCTTCTAGAAAATGTGGCCTCCTGCCCTTTCCGAGGCCTCTTTCTCCTTAAATCCCCATGGTTCTGGGGTGGGGCCTCAGTGCCCAATTCTACTTGGCCTGCCCCCCTGGGTTGCTTTGCTGGCCCCAGCTCACAGCCACCTTCCCGATGCCTTCCCCTGGAGACCCTTGGGCATTTCTGACCCAGCAGGTTTGTGCCTGCCCCACTGTCCCCTCCCTCCCTGAAGCGAAGCTCTGCAGAGCACCCGGTTGCCCAAGCCTTAACTACTGGCCACTCCCCAGCATCTCCTGCCCTCCCCCCAACCAACTCTACCAATTTGAATTCCTGGCTATCCCTCCCTCTGCTCTCCTCCCTAGACCCAGGGCCTGCCCCCAGGCTGGGGGAGGAATCCTCCAGATAAGGGCAAGGGGCAAAGGGACACACCTGGGTTCAGACCCTGACTCTCCTACCAACTGAATGACCTTGATGAATGACCTCCCCTCTCTGAGCCTGAGTTTCTCCATCTGTAAAAGGGAGAAATAATTACACCATCTGGATAGGGTTGCTTGTGAGCAGGACGTGAGCTAAGGCACATGGTGAGGGCTCATAAAGGTCAGTTCTCATTTGGAAGCACCCAACGATAGCTCCAGGCCAATACTTTCTTGGGACTGTCTCAGTTACAGCCAGTTGGTGCCCCTGTCCTAAATTAGGAACGTGCCAGCCCACAAACCCCAATGCCAGGTATTGAGGGTGAAATGTGGAGTTAGACCCAGTATGATGGGAGAGGCAATTGGAATGAACGAGTAATTTACTTATTTACAGGGATTATGCCTGGGGGCTGTTCATGCTCAAGGGAGGGGCAGCTAAACCCTGTGAGGGTGGGGCCAGATGGAGAAGCTGCCCAGAGACTAGATGGAGGGCACTTTTGAAGGACATCTTAGAGTAAGCTGGCTGAAGGGGCAGAGCAGCCCAGCTGGAAGGCCAGTTTTAGAAAAGAGGAAAGTGAAGTTGAGAATCACAAAAACTGCCTGAGGTTGCCCTACCTGAAGTAGGTGATTCAGAATTCGATTCGGATTCAGCCCCCACCTCACTCTCAGGATGAGCAAAAGGGGCCAAGCCCCCAAGAGGGCACCCTCTAGCCAAAACACTCTGCTCAAGGGGTGTGGCCAGTGGGGTCTCCCAGGCTGAGGTCAATGTCCTAGAGTTTCAGGCAGGCAAGTACTAGCCTGCCAGGTGGTCAGTTACCAGAAGATTTGAAGAGAGTTCACCTGGGGGTTCAGGTACACAGGCCTATAGCCAGGTATCAGATGCCAGGGCTTTTGAGACAGGGGGAACCTGCAAATACTGGATATTGCAGCCCAAAGTAGACCCATTGCAGACCCACCCACCTCCTGGGACAGGGACAGCTGGGGTTGAGCTCAGAGGCTGACTGCACCTGTGGGGCCAGATGAGGTGTCAGTAGTGCCACCATGGCCCCAGGAGCCCTTCATGCCCTGCTTCCTGGAGGCAGCTCCACCTGGTTTCACAAGACCTTAGGTGGAACCTCTGATCTCCCACATACCCCCACCCATCGGACTTCCACTGGGGTGAGATAGGCAGAAGGGGGTGTGACCAAAAGGTGGAATGAGCTTAAAATGGGCCTCAGAAGTATCTTTGAGTTGTTTGTTTTTTTTTAATTGAGTCCTGATACTTTGAAAATTCACAGTGACAAAGGGCTAGAGGGAGCAGGTCACCAATAGGTAAAGGGGGAGGGACGGACTAGTTCCAGGGGGCTCAGGCAGGACAGGGGTCCCTATGGCAGATGGGCCTTGGGAAAGGCTAAAAGGAGTCCTTTGGGCGTCCTCATGCTGTTTTTGTGGCAGTTGCTATTCTCTTGCCACTGGGTCTCTCTTTTCACATGTGAAATGGGATAACCCATAACCATGTTGTGGGGAGTGGGAGCAAGAAACAAGGTCCCTGATGAGAAATAACTGAAAGCCTTTCCTCCATGGGGGGAGGGCTGGTGAGGTGCTGAGACTTGCCCTGACCAGAGGCCCCTGGGCAGAAGTGGACAGCACCAGGACAGGCTTGGTGACCCTTGCTCCAGAACTTTCCAGGCTCCCTGGATGCTGCCCCTTTGCCCACTCCTTAGGCTCCTCTGCCCTCTGGCCAGCTGGGCTTTCCATCCTCCATCCCCTCCTGAGCAGGCCTGGGCAGGTTTTGGGCCTCCAGGTGGTCTGGTCAGTTGGGGAGGGGCCCCAGGGCAGGCCACAACCAGGCACCTGCTCCTTCCTAGCCTACCCACCTCGTTAGACCCACGTGGCCTTCCTGTGCCTCTGTTCCAAGTCTTCAGGTTCTCAGGGCCCTTGCAGGAAGCAAGCTGGACCCAGCCCCATCTGCCCCTGCGACCTGTGTCCTTACCAGCTTTCTTGGTCTTCCTTTGGGTCCTGACCCTGGGCTGAGAGCTCTGTACACATGATCTGCTCAAGACAACCACTTGCCCTCACTCCCAGCCCTGCCAAAGATGAAGAAACTGGGGCACCTGGGTGGCTCAGTCAGTCAAGCGTCTGACTCTTGATTTCGGCTCAGGTCGTGATCTTGAGGTTTGTGAGTTTGAGCCCTGCATCGGGCTCTGTGCTGACAGTGAGGAGTCTGCTTAGGATTCTCTCTCTCCCTCTCTCTCTGCCTCTCCCCTGCTGTGCTCTTTCTCAAAATAAACAAACATTAAAAATATATATATTTAATTTAAAAAATAGCCTTCAAAAAAAGATGAAGAAACTGAGGCTCAGACAAGCCTTCCAGCTGTCTGCTGGCAGGCCAGGGTTTGGACCTAGCTGGCTGGGTTTCTGAGCCCAGCTGTTCCACCACTCCCTGGCCCTTTCCCCTCCAGGCCACCAGGGCTTGAACTTCTTTATTCACTCACTAAAACTTCCTGTGGCTTCAAGGGAACTAGGATTTGTAGGAACAGGACTGTGAAAAGAGTTCTGAAGAGTAAGGCTTTCCTATGGCCAGGTGTCAGACCTGCCAAGCCTGACACTGGGGTGCCCAGAAGGACAACCGTTGGCGGTAGGGAGGAGGGGCTCCTCTGGGTGTATTGGGGAGAGGGGAGGGAGAGAACAGGGTTAGGTGGGGCCTGAATCCCAGGCCTTCCGGTTCAAAGAGACATTTCTGCTTACCCTGACACCAGGGCACAGGGCCTGAGAAGGCAGGTGTGGGCCCAGGCAGGTCTGCCCAGGTGTACAGTCCCTGGGGAACAACCCTTGGTTCACCCAGGCTGCCCCCTGGTGGCGGAAGCAGGAAGTTCCCAGGGACTTTGAAGCCCTTCCAGGAGAGGGGGCCTTCACCAGAGGATAGGTACCTGTTCCAGTCTCTTTCTCCTGCTCCCTGAGTTTCCCCCAAATATTCAATCACTCATTATTCTCATGCTTCCGGGCCTTTGCTTCTGCTGTCCCTGCTGACCGTTCGAGCTGGGGAGGGGCAGAGAGAGAGGGGGAGAGAATCCCAAGCAGGTTCCACACTGCCAGTGCAGAGCTGGATGTGGGGCTCCATCTCACGAACCATGAGATCATGACCTGAGTGGAAATCTAGAATTGGAAGCCTAACCAACTGAGCTACCCAGGTGCCTCCAAATAAAGAAACTTTTAAAAAATTAATAAAAATAAAAAATGGTCGAGATGGTAAATTTTGTTATGTATATTTTATCACAATTAAAAACAAATTGTGAATCGGTCTTGGTTGCCTCCACAGGCTAGCTGCAGGGCGTTCTGAGCATGCCTTCTCACTGTAAAATGGGTGGATATAAACATGAGAAGGGATGATTTACCTCCCCTGTGGATGGGGAACAAGGAACAGTTTCCTTCCCAGCCTGAGACCTGGAGCGGAGCCTTCCGCTAATGAGTGGTGTGTGTGTGCACACCACAGCTGCCACATTCCTGTGTTTTCTGAGGATAAGGCAGCTGTGTGTCAGGTTGAGACAACCCCTGGGCCCGCTCTTTCCTAATTCCTGCCTTCAGCCCCTGGGACAGATGGTGGAACCCTCTGGACCTAATTTGCCAACTCCCCAAGGAAACTGCTAGTGGCTCCAATCCTTCGCATGCCCAGGAATGCTTCTGGTCATTTCCTCCTGCACCCAGTGCCCTTCCTTTGACATCACTGCTGTACTCAGGGAAACAAAAGAGTATCAAACAGAAGCAGAGAAGGATGGGAGCATCTGGCTGGCTCAGTAGGAAGAACATGCAACTCTTGATCTCGGGGTTGTGAGTTCCAGCCCAATATTGGGTATAGAGATTACTTAAATAAAACTTTATAAAAAAGGCAGAGAAGGATGAAGACCACCCTTCATTCTCGCTCTCCTAGAGGGAGAGCCAGGAAGACTGTGGGAGGAAACAGCTTTTCAGCTGTGTCACCTGACAAGAGGGGGCCCCCTGAGCCTCAGAGTCTCTTCTACAAGATGGGGTAAATATAGAAACACCCTCCCAGAGAGAAGCCCTGGGGAAAGGGGGCAATTACTAACACCATGCAGAGTGGGATCCCCAGTCGGGAGACACTGATCCCACTCTCCACAAAGGCTGGCACCCAGGGACACAGGCCACATGCAGGGAAGCCTGTGGGAAATGTCAACCTCGTTGAGCCATTGGGGCCCTGCTTCTCAGCCCTGGCTCTTGGCTTGACCCCTGTATAGTCCTGCCAGAAGACCGTAGGCTAAGCCCCCTCCAAAGAACAAGGAGGTGCCCTCCCCAGCTGGGAACACATGTCTGCAGCCATTGCAGGACCCCTGGACAGAAGAGAGAGGGGAAGAGAGGTATATTTGTGTTTCCCTTGGTTGTGCTTTTACTTCTGAAGTATTATTTTTCTTTTTTCTATGAACATTTTAATGAGGGGTTGAACATAAGATAGAAAAATAACATTCTGATCACTTTTTTTTTTTTTTTTAAGAGGCAGGCTTTTCTTGAGACTTTCATACAACGCAATGGATGAGGACACTTCTAAAGAAACTCCTAGAGACAATGCATACTGAGCACAGAAAAAGGCCCTTCTCCAAATACCTGTCATAGTCACTGATAACTCCAAAACAGTCTGTCAGACTCTCGTGGGCTGCTTGTTCTGTTTTCTTTTGGGAACAGCTCAGTTCAGACTGAAGCCCTGCTCCTCTCAGAGGCCAGGGGACTCCTGGGGACTGGTGTCAATTTCTCACAGTGACATTCTGAGCAAGTGCTGCTCCCAGAGTCGAGGAGGGATGCTGGAGTTAGGGTCCCAGTTCTTGCTTCTCCTCTGGCGGGGTGTGGGTGGCCAGAGGCCACTACCCCGGCAGGAGCCTTGCTCACTTTCCATGGAGGGGAAGGTGATCCAGCAGGTGGGCTGGGACCAGGCCCCTGTGACCACCTGACTCCCCATAATAGAATCCCTTGTCATCCACAGGCCCATAGACCATGACCATATCCCCTGCCCTCAGTGACAGCTTGTCCTTCACCTGGCCCCCTGCTCGCCCATCCTTGGGGTCATAGTCCAAAGCTGTCATCATGGTTGTTGGAGTCCACAGTGGTGACCTCCAGGGGTTCCCTTGGGGCATAGGAAAGGAGCCTTGGGGGCTGGTGAGCCCCCCAAAGTCATCGAGGTGGGCCACAGAGGACAGGTGCCCTTGTGCTGGCAAATGCCACATCCCATCAGTCTGCTCTGTGCCTACCTTTACCTCGGCCACCAGATGCCCAGGTATGTTGCCCACTTGCCCATTGCATTCACCATGGTAGAAGCCACAAGGGTCCTGAGAGCCCCACACTCTTAGCAGCTGCCCTTTCTGGAAGGCTAGCTCCTCCTCTGCAACCTCGGGGTTGGCAGACATCACCAGGGGGTCATAATCAAAGAGGGCCACAAAGACCCTGGCCAAAGTGTCCACCTCTGTCCCCAGTGGTGAGGGGCCACCCCTGAACATCTTAGTGACTTTGCTGGATGGAGCTGGACAATGTGCTGGGCTGGGCTCCAGGAGCTGGCACTCTCTCTTGCTCCCCAGAGCCTGACAGCTCCCATTCTGGGTCCTAAACTCTTTTCTCTGCTCTCGCCTCTCTGGGCCCCACAGATTGATGTGCACTGCCTCCTCCTCCTGCAAAATGTTGTGGAAGTCAGACACATATGGTTGGCTGGTGTCCAGCTGGGGAGGGGCAAACACATCGGTATCTTGCTTTTGCCTAAGGACCTTTTCAAAAGCAGCCTTTTCCTGATATGGTTGCTTCTCAAGCCCAAACTCTGGGAACAGATGGATGACTCCCGAAGCATGGCTTTTTCTGGCGCCCAAGTGCCAGTAGCAGTTTTCTTCTCCCCTAGACTGTCCACTGAGCAGAGGTGGTCTGTGGTTTGGGGAACTCTTCTGAAAGAGCAAGTCCTTTCTGCAGACCTCCTGGGCCCCTATAGGCCCCTGGGGTTGGCTGCCAGACCCCACACTTGCACATTCTCCCTCTAAACTCAGGTTGCACATCGGGGACTGCCTCCTTGAGGGTTCTTCAGGGAATGCTTCTAGAAACTCGACCTGGGGCTCCCTGCAGCTTCCAGGAGTGTGGGGGCTGGCTTTAGCACTCAGGGGAGCCAGTGCCAGCCTCTGAGGATGGACAGGGACTGTGACTCTGCAGGTAGACAGGTCACCACAGGTGTAGCTAAAGGAAGAAGTCTCTGGCAATTGGTGACAGGTGAAACAGTCATGAGGGATCTGGGCTGGCACTGAATCCAGGGACTCACCACAAAGCGACATGGTTCTCACAGAGACATTCTGGCACATCAGGGGCAGGTGGAGCTGGGAAAATTCCAACAGGGTGCTCCCAGCAGTGGCATCAGCAACCTCTGCAACCTTGAACCCATCAGCATACACAGCGTAGCCAGTGACCTGGACTCCGTTGGATGACCCAGCAGAGTGGATGGTTACAGGGAGCCAGCTGACCACTAGGCTGCCTGGTGAAGCATGGCGCTCCACCAGCACATCCAGAGGAGGGTGAGGAGGTCCTGCCAGCGGTGTGTCAAAGGTGATGGTGGAGGACGTTGTTTCCCAGTGCACCTGCAGCAAGTCCCATGGCAGCTGCACCTCCACTCGTGCCCGGTACCGTGTGCTAGGATGCAGGCTGTGGAAGGTGTAGCAGCACACACCTGCTGGGGTCAGGGCATGCTCCTGGTCATTGAGGTATACCATGTGGGGGTGGTTGCTGCTGCTGTAGACCCAGGTAATCTTGGCTGATGTGGCTGCAACACTCTGCAGGTGTAGTTGCATGGGAGCCACGCAAAAAGCCCCTGTGGCCCCCAGAAGGGGTCTAGAGAAGCCCTTCTCCTCCCCATACTGCAGCGAGCCCAGCCAGCTGTCTTCTTCTCTCTTGGCATCTGAGATCTCTATTGCCACTTCTGTCTTGGAGCCTGCCCTCACCATCTGGCATGTCCCCTTGTCCATAGCTCCCTGGGTTTTCCCAGGCAACAAGCTGTGACCAGTGTCTTCCTTCAAAAACTTGCTGTGTCTACCTAGGAGTTGAGTAGGGCTGAAGTCAGGGGACTTGGGGGACCGGCAGCCCAGGATGTCACTGTCTGGAATCTGCTCCACCAGGTTGGAGGGCACCAGCCCCCGCCGGCCATCCTCAAGCTCCCCTTCATAAAATCCATCTTCATCCATGTCCCCCAAAACATACACATAATCTCCAGCTGTGAGGGGCAGTTCACTCTCAGGATGTTCATTAGGCCCCTTAAAAGGATTGTAGCTATACCGAGCCAGGAAGATCTTGAGCTTAGGGGTCAGGGGGGCCTCTGAGCTCCTCGCTTCCAAGGTAGAGGACACACCGTCAGGCTCCAGATCCTCCACCTCGCTGGCTGTGTCCATATCCAGAGGAGGACAAGATGGCACCGTGGCCCATATGGACTCCAACTCAGAGGGAGAATTCGACTGGGAGCTAGTTTTCTTGGCTAGGGACCCGGAGTCCAGAGGTCCGCTGGCTGGGACTCTGTCTGGCACTTGAGGGTCACTGGCTGGCTCCCTGATAGCAATTGGACTTTCCAGCTGAGAAGCTTCCTGATTTCCCTGTTTGTCTGCACTGGGCTGTGAAGCTGCTTGCTCTTCAGGCGCCAGCTGGAACTTGGTCCTTCCACTATCTCTGACTTGAGCCTCCGGGACTTGGGGGGCCTCCCGGGATTCCTGGGGAAGGTAACCAGTCTGACACTGGAGCGCAAGCATCTCCTCCCTAGCAGCCTGGAGATCTCGCAGGGCCTTCTGCAGGTCGTGCTGCAGCTGTTGCTGCCTGTCCTGCCCGCGCGCAGCCTGCTGTAGCAGCTGCTCCGCCAGCATGCCGGCGGCGTCGCGCTCCTGGCACGCGCAGCCCAGCTGCCCGCGCACATCGCTGTTTTCCGCCGCCACCTTCCGCGTCCAGTCGGCCTGAGCCTGCAACCGCGCGTTCTCCTGCTCCAGCCAGGCTTCCTCGCGTAGCGCCGCCCGCAGCTGCGCTTCACCCTCCTCGCCGCGGCGCCGTGCCGCGGCCGCCTGGGCGCCCAGCTCCAGCTCCAGTGCCTGCACCTGGCGCCGCGCCTCCTCGAAGGGTGCGCTCTCGCCGTCCGCCTCAGCTCGGGTGCAGCCGGTGGACTGCTGCATCGTCAACTGTCTCTGCAGGCGGACCACCTCCCGCTGGGACTCGCGCTGCAGCCGGTCCAACTCACTGATGTTGAGCCACTGGGCTTGGGCAGCACCCCCGCCAGGGTGCGGGACACTATTCATGCCTGAGGCGACGCGAGCTTGCAGCAAATGGCACTCCAGCCGCAGCTCTTCGATCTGCTTGTCCTTGGCCAGCAGCTCGCTTGCCTGCTCCGACAAGTCCCGCGCGCGCTGGCGGGCAAAGGCCTGGCACAGTTCCAGGCCAGCGCGGCTCTCGCCTGGCACAGGCGCGCTCACAGCCCGCAGGTTGGTTTCTTGCAGCTTTCGGGCCCGGTCCTCTAGGCGCCTCGCGAGGCCTGCAAGCTCCGCGTGCTTCACCTTGAGCCGCTTCACCTTCTCGTCGGACTTGTCCTGGAAACCTGCGCGCCACAGCTGCACGTTCTCCTCCCACAGTCCCGAGCAGCGGCGTGCCAGCACCTGCAACGCCTCTGACAGTTCCGAGTTCTGCTTCACCAGCTCCTGGTAGTCCAGATCCGGCAGCGAGGGAGTCAGGGCCTCGCAGGGCTGGCTCCCGGAGTCCTCTCCTAGAGAGTCACTAGGTCTCCTGTGCTTCGATGGCGGTGGCGGTGGCGGTGGTGGGGGTAGCGGGGGCGGAGGACTCGAGGAGCCTACGATGGGGGTGTCTGGCCAGGAGGCCGGCTTCTTGGATTCGGGGGCTTTGGGGCAACTGAGGGTGCTGTCGAGATAGCGGGAACGCGCTGGTGCCAAAGAATCGAGAGAGCAGGAGCGCGGCGTGTGGAGCAGGCTGTCTGGGGAGCTGGAACACCTGGCTGGCACCACGTCTAGGGAGCGGGAGCGCAGGCGGATGCCAGCGCTCAGGCTGTCAGTATTCAAGGATTCGAGTTTACAGACGGACTTTGGGGGCCCGGGGGAGTTGCCGGCGGTATGGAGGGGCGGCTCTTCCGAAGAATGCACGGCTTGGGGGTCGGGGGAGACGGGCAAAGCGGGATGCCAGCGGAAGTGCTGTAGGATGTACTTGAGGAAGAGCCGGCGCTCCACGTCGAGCGCCGCCTGCAGGTGTCGGATGCGCGAGGCCTGCTCGCCGTCGGTGTCCCAGCGAAGCTGTGCCAGCACTTCCTGCAGGCGACAGCGGCACTGAGCAGCAGCGACGTCGGGCGCCCCCGCGCGGCCACAGTAGCCACGGTTCACTAACTCCTCTGCCAGCTGGCGCTGCAGCTCCCGGGCCTGGCGCATGACGCCGTCGCGCTCGCGGTGCAGCAGCTGCCGCAGCTGCCGCATCTCGGCCTCCTTCCAGCGCAGCAGCTGCCTAATCTCGGCCTCACGCTCCCGCAGCATGTCCTCCTGCAGCTGCCGCAGCTCCCGGTCGTGCTGAGCCTCCCACTTGGAGCGCAGATGGTCAACCAGCTGCTGCCTCTCCCGCTCGGCCGCCTCCCGCAGCTGGCGCGCCTGGGACGCGAAGCGCTGCGTCGCCGCGCGTCCGCGCGCCCGCTCCGCCTCCAGCTCCGCCCGCAGCTTCTCCAGCTCCCGCCTTTGCTCCTCCAGCACCGCCGCCGATGGACCCGGACTACCCGGCTTCTTGGGTGTCGCGCGGCCGCTGCCCAAAGGGCTGGGCGAGTCCTTGGTCATGGTGGCCCCGGGCCTGGCCAGACGCCAGACCTCGCCTGGCCCAGGCCGCTGCTCTCCAACGGCCGCCGCCCCCGCTGCGGCCAACCGCCCCGCGTGCCCCTTCCGGCTTCCCATGGGGGTTTCCGCGCGCCCCTTCCGCCTCTGAGCGTGTTCCCCCATCCTCTGGCGCGGATGCACTAGCCTGATCTCCTTTCTGGGCTGCCTGTGAGGCGGCTGGCCTCCAGACACCCCTGCTCAACACAGCCCATGACCTTTCTGGGATGCCCAGGGGTCTCTGTGATCCCAGGCCTTTCCCTGTTCCTGGTGCCAGGTCCTTTGTGACCCTCCCCCCCCCCCCCCCCCCCCCCCGCCCTGGGGGATACTCTCCCAGACACCGTACAATCTCTTTCAGGCCAACTGGCACTGTGGGAAGCCTGGGCTACTGCTCTGGGCTCCATGTATGGGTCAAAATCAGGATGGGGTGTGGGTAGATCGCGCCTGGCTCTGTCATGGGTTCAGCTGACCTGTTTGGGCTAAATGGCTGGGAAACACAAAAGAATGCCCCCAAACTTGGGGGTGAGCCCTGAACCCCTACTGGGGGATACATCTGGTGTCTGCACCCTCAAGGCACCTACTCTTCCAAGGACCCCTGGAAGTGCTGGACATTTGTATGCATTATCTATTTAAACTTCCTATGCCTAGTTTACAGATGAGAAGTCTTGAGCCCATAGTCTGGGCATGGTGCCAGCTGAGACAGGGGAGAAGGCCTCCTTGGAGATCCAAAGCCCTGGCCTATGTTTTCTTGGTTTATTTTTACGATCATCTTGCAAGGACACTCTGAGGGATAAGGACCTCTCCATGGTCACGCTGCCCAGAAGTAGCTAAGTAGGGAGTGAAACCTAGAAAATTCTGCCTCCAGAGTCCGTGGGTACTCTTACTCCATCTGCCCAACCTCAGGGTTATGGCTATGAAGACCACTCCCCACTCTTTCTCCCAGGGCAGGGTCTCACACTTTGCATATGCAAAAGGAGAGAGGGTCATTTAGAACCCAGAGTTGGGGGCCAGCCAGGGAGGAAGGTGAGAAAATGGGGATGCCATGGGGGCCCAGCCTACCTTTTATCTGGTCCAGGAGTGTCCAGGGCTTCCTACTTCTCCAAAAGGTAAAGTCACAGATCCTTATGGGCCCAGCTGGCTCTCTATCCCCCCTCCCTGGATGCAGCAAGGCCAGAGAATTTTTCATGGCTCTCCAAGGGGCAAAGTGGTCAGATGGTTAGGACTGGCACGCCTTTGGAGTCAAACAGTCCTGCAGCTTCTTGTGCCACTTTCATGTCCTCATCTGTAAAATGGGCTAATAAATGCAGCCCTTTTCTGTGTTGTGTGACCTCCCAGAGTTCCCTGACCTCCCTGAGCACCCATATCTACTGTTTGTGAGGATTCAATGAGGCAAGAGCACTCAGTGCCTAGAACAGAGCAAGGTTCTGTTTGGCAGCTCACTGATTCTAATCCCAGTCCCTTTTTTGCAGCTACAGAAACAGGTCTCCAAGCAAAGATTTGGCTGAAGCCAGTCAGGGCTGCCATGGTAAAGGCAGCACAGGTACTCTTTGTGCTCTCTAGGACTCACTCCAGATGACTCATGGCAGATGGGAAACCTCAGAGACCTGGGTATCCATCCAGGCTCTGCCACTTTTTGCCTGAGTGACTATGGCTGGTTACTTCACCTCTCCTGGCCTCTACTTAATGGATGTATTGATAACACCAGTCTTCCATGGTTAGAGAGACACCAGGACTCTGTCAGGTGATGGCCAGGTGTGCAATAGGAGCTGCATCAAGGTCTGTGTAAGTTCCCATTGTCCCATCTATGGGTTGGCCTAGACCCTCACAAGCTTCTTCCAGGACCTAAAGAATCCCCCTGCCTCAAAGGCCTCTGGGCCTTTGCATGTGTTGTTCCCCCCTGCCTGGGATGCCTGTATTGCCCAACACAAAAATAACAGCAATGACCATTGCAGACCAAGAACCTACTGTGTGCCATGCTCAGTGCTAAATGCATGCCATTCATTATTTAAACTACCCATTTTACAGATGGGAAGCCTCAAGCTCCAGTGGATCAAGAGTTTTTGTCCACTTACCTGCTGCTAACCTTGTCTTGTCCTGTAGCTTCAGCTTAGCAGTTCCTCCTCCAGGAAGGCTTACCTGACTCTTAGGGCTGAGTCTGGACTCCCTAAAACTCTACAGCCCTGATCATCCTACCTGGTATCTTTCCATTTGGAGCAGGGATGTATCTTATATACATTAGTGTCCTTGCCCAGAGTGGTTTCAGAGAAGGAATAAGTGAAAAGTCCCTCTCCAGAAAGGAGGGATAGGGACCCAGGGACAGGCAGGCAGGAAGGGCAGAAAGGGTACTGCCCAACCTGCCCACCCAACCTGACTACCTCTCACATGTAGGTACCACCTGGCATCAAGGGCTGAAGCCCCAGGCTCTGGGATGCCTATCAGGGCTTTGGGCAGATGCTTTAGGCTGGAATGAGGATCAGGCCTCATTAGAGATGTCGATGGGGTCCGAAGCTGCAGGACACACATACATACATGCGTTCATAGCCTCTCTAGGCCGGGCCATCTGTGTGGCTTGGGAACTCAGGAGCCCTACTTAAATCTGGCTCCTCCCTCCTTGCTATTCCTGCTCCAGCACCAAGTGGCTCTGTCTATGGTATCTATGGCTTCTCTGTGTTTCAGGCCCTTTCACTCACACAGTTATGTCTCCAGGTAGGTGGGCAGGTGATCTTAGCCCCATCTCACTGGTGGGAAGACAGAGGCTCAAAGAAGCACATGTTGTGTTCATTCAGCATGTGGTTCTGTGGGCTCCACACTTTTTGCTATACTTATGTTTTTCTTTTTCTTTTTTAAATGTTTATTTATTTTGAGAGAGAGAATGAGCAGGGGAGTGGCAGAAAGAGAGGGAGAGAGAATCCCAAGTAGGCTCCATGCTCAATGAGAAGCCTAACACGTGCACTCAATCTCACAACCGTGAGATCATGACCTGAGCCGAACTCAAGGGTTGGTTGCTTAACCGACTGAGCCACCCAAGTGCCTCTGTACTCATGTTTTTCAAACACGGGTCCTCTGAACCACTGGTGTGCCATGGGAGATAGATGCCTTTGGGCAACGATATGTAGCAAGAAAACAGAGAATGGAGATTCCTAATGTTCTTTTTGAGAAACAAGGTGGATATGGGGGTCAAGTGGGTAGGCAAGATGGAGAGACAGCTCTACCCTTCAACTGGTGCTGGGCCACTGGATGTGGTAGCCACAGGTAGAGATTCTTCATGCAATCCCCACTACAGTTCTGTTTGACAGAGGAGAACCTGGGGCTTGGTGGGAGAAGGTGGCTTGCCAGGGCATATAGGCAGCTGCGGCAGAGCTGGATTGTCACTTCAGGGCAATGGGTGGGGCTCCACAGCCTGGATGTTTGATGCAGCCTTGAGTGGTACCATCAGGTCAGGAAGGTAGGCTGCTACCAAGGAGGAGAACCCTTGGATGAGTCTCTGGGAACTCTACAGTCACCATCCAACTGTTGCCTGGGCTGGCACCACCTGTGGCATGTCAGAGGCATTCTGGAATGTGGTTGAGCAAACCAGGGCTTCCCCAGTGCCAGGCTTCTGCCATCCCCACACTCATCACATTGTTCAGTGATTGTCCAGTGACCTGCCTGTCAGCCCCATCAACTCTGAGCTCAGGGAGAGCATGGACCATGTAGCTGCATTCTCTGGGTCTCAGCTTTCTTGTCTATAATATAAAAGAGATTGATTACATGGGTGGTTTTCAAACTGGGTTCTTTAGGGCCCCAAGTTTCCTGAGAAATACTGTAGGATTGTTGGGGGTGGGGGAATGTGCCCAGAGCTAAATGGGAAACACTGTCCCTACTTGCTTCAACAGAGCACATCCAACTGTTAGTATCATTATTTAGGTTCTAAGGAAGATTTTAGCTTAATAAAGAGGCATATTGCTAGAAGCAAGTTTGAAAACTTCTGGGTTAGAGCCCCTCCTGTCTATTAACTGCATACACATTGCCCTGACACCCAGTGATTTCACTGACCCTGAGAGAAGGCACCTGTTCCCCTCACCTTGGTTTGCCCCACATCACTAGCCTTGTACTCCATGCTGCCTCTCCTCCCAGCACCAGTCTGTGACCTTTGGGCCATGAGGTCATGGTGTATGGGATCCCGGGCAATCTCTTCACATCCCTCCTCTGCCAGCCTGACCTGGCCCTGTTTCAGCTCTGCCACCCATGCCCAGAGCTTTACAGAGCTTGCCTGGCCCTTGTGAGTGGTGACAGCTCCATCCAGAGAGACCACTGGAGGGTTTTAAGCTTCCAGACCCCTGTAGCCCCAGCTTCCCCTCCACATCCCTTGTTTTTGGGTCAGTGCGTTTTCTTTTTTTCCCTTCCTTTTATTTTTCATTACGTTTTTATTGTATTTATTTTGAGAGAAAGAGAGAGAGAGAGAGCAGGGAGAGGGGCAGAGAGAGAGGGAGAGAGAATCCCAAGCAGGCTCTGCATTATCAGTGCAGAGCCTGATGCAGGGCTTGATCTCACGAACTGTGAGATCCTGACCTGAGCCAAAATCAAGAGTTGATGCTTAACCAACTGAGCCACCCAAGTGCCCCATATATATTTTTTAATGTTTATTTTATTTTGAGAGAGAGAGAGAGAAATAGGGGGTGCAGAGAGAGAGGGAGAGAGAGAGAATCTCAAGCAGGCTCCATGCTGAGCTCAGTGCTCGACATGGGGCTTGATCCCACAACCCTGAGATCATGACCTGAGCCAAAATCAGGAGTTGGATGCTTAACCAATCAAGCCACCTAAACTTTTTTTTTAAGTTTAAACTTAAGTTTAAGTTTAAACCTTTTTTTTAAAGTTTATTTATTTAAATAATCCCTACACCCAACATGGGGTTTTAACTCATGATCCCAAGATCAAGAGTCACATGCTCTTTAGACTGAGCCAGCCAGGCTCCCCTGGGTGAATGTGTTTTCTATCTGTTCTCTGATGTCTCCTCCGTGTCTAGAACAATGCCTAGTACATAGTATGTACTCAACAAATACATGACTGAAGAAGACAGAGGCATACAGGCCAGGTGTGCTTTCTGTCCTCATGGAACTTATAATCTAAGGGATAAAGCCTGAGGTTAAACATAGATATGGCAAAGGAGTGTAGTGAGCTCGAATTGTGGGCAGGGAATGTGAGTGAGGGCTATGATGCCAATGGGGTGAAGAGCTCTGCCAGAGCAGGCTTCCCTAAGAGCCCAGGTGGGCTGCCTAGGGATCAGATTGCAGGCAGCAGGGCCTTGCAAAGCCCCCAGTCCTCTATGGTCTGGCTGCCTACACCTGCTCTCTCCCATGCCCACCCTGCTCAAGGCATGCCCATACTCTTCTGGCATTGATTCTTGGCAATCGTGTCCCAGTCCTCAGTTGCCTAGAGAGAAACTGGAGCTCAGAGAGGAAGGGTCGCTCAGCAGAGGCCCAGCCAGGTCTTCTTACTCTGAGTTGTAGGAAGGCCTGGAACCCCCAGGACTGCCCCTTCCTGGATGGGGCTGTGTACCTGGAGAGGGCCCGTGCTGTTGTCTGCCCCCACTTCCCAGGCCCTAAAGCCATCTCTGGCATGCTCCATGCCCTCCTGGGCACACAAGCATGTGCCACCTTTTAGCTCTCTGGCTAGGGCTCCCCGGAATGCTGGGCTGGCCTTGGCCCTGAGTCCTCACTAGCCACGGAGGCTGTCCCTGTCCTCTCCAGACGAGGAAACTGCTCAGGGTCACATAAGGACTTGGGCCTAGGCCTGTGTGACCCAAGTCTGGGCTCTGAACTCGTGCCAGTATAGCCTGGCCCATGAGCTCTGGCAGTCTGAGGGTAATTGTAATCCCTGAGCCTTCAGACAAATGTCTGCTGCTTCCTGAGGACCCTATTACTGTTGACAGCATCACTGTTCCAGCCCTCCACTGTTTCCGGGACAGACCTATCTTCTGTTTTCTGCCGTCTCCACTTCTCTCCCCTCTGAACCTCTTCCAGCTGCCCTCCTTCCTATGCAGCCTGAAGCACAAGTCCTGATCTACTTCTTACTGACACCAGTGGCAAGACCCTTTGTCCAGTCATTTGGCCATTGCTGTAGGTCAGGGACAGTCCTTCAAATGTTTGTTGAGCACCCAATCTGGTCAAGGCAGGGCCAGACACCATGTGAATTTCCTCACTCATTAAGCACAGAGTACCCCCAATGGGATTTACTGAAGGAAGGATGGAAGGAAATAGGGAGGTTGAGAGGGAGAATAGAAGGGAAGGAAGGAGACTTTTAGGTCAGCTGAGTCTCCCAAACAGACCTTGGTTTCCCCCTCACAGTCCAAGAGCAGACTCAGGCTTGACCCTCTGACCAGCCAGGGGGCTGAAAAGCTGACTGACCCCTTGAGCCTCAGTTTCTTCTTTTGTAAATGGGGCTGATAACAGCTCTGACCTCAGAGGGCCATTGGGGGAGTCAATAGAACACTTGTGGGGCACCTAGGTGGCTCAGTCGGTTGGGTGTCCAGCTTCAGCTCAGGTCATGATCCCACAGTTTGTGAGTTCAAGCCAGATATTGGGCTCTGTGTTGACAGTTCTGAGCCTGGAGACTGCTTCAGATTCCGTGTCTCCCTCTCTCTCTGCCCTTCCCTTGCTCATGCTCTGTTTCTCTCTGTCTCTGTGTCTGTCTCTCTCTCTCAAAAATAAACATTAAAAAAAAAAAAAGAACACTTGTGCATTTGCACTCTTGGGAGCCCAGCACACAGCAGGCTGACAGGTCACCCAAGTGAGCCACCATGGTAAGCTGAGTCTTTAAGAATGATCAGCGCTTGTCAGATGGACAAGGTAGTATGGGGGGAGGGAATGACAAAGGCATTACAGGCAAAGGAAGTAGCAAGGGCAGAGGCAGGGGGTATAGTGTGGCAGAAACACTGGTCTTAGGAAGGGAGAAATGTAGGACATGAGGCTTTGGGCCAACAGAAGGAGGTCAAGGCAAAGCCTCACCAGCATGAACCAGATCAGAATCTAACTTCTGGAGCCCCTCTTCCTATGGGTGATGAAGGGTGAGCTACTATTCTCAGGGCCTCAGTTTCCTTACCTTGAGAAACAGAACATTTTAGCGCTGCTCTGTGGTGCCAATGAACTTGGTGGTGGGTATAAATGTGCAGGGCCCAGTGCTGGGCATACAGTCAGCCTGTCCCGGAGCTCCTTCCATCCCTGGCCCCTCCCTTGGCCACTGTCAGCCCTCTCCTCTGGGCTCCCACACTTCACCAAACCATGCCACATTCTGTTGTTTTCCTTGGTGCCTCCCCAGGATTCTGCAAGCTGCTTGAGGGCAGGTGCCACCTTGTTATCTACCTCTCTGAACCCAGCAGGTGAGCATCCAGGACCCTGTGATGATTGGGAGAAGAAGCAGCATGTGGTAAGTTGTATCCAGAATGGCCTGGAGTCTGGGAGGAGGAGGAGGAGGAGGAGTGGAAGAGGAGGAAGAGGCCACTTTTAATGGAAGGCTCAGGGAAGTGACACTAAGGCCAGGTCCGAATGAACATGAGTTAGCTGAGTGGAAAGGAGCTGGCATGATCAGAAGCCAGGCTTTCCATGGGCAGAAATAAAGGTTTTAGAGTAGGAGAGGGGCCCCGAAGACCAGGTACCTTTTCCACTGGGACTGGTTACATTTCTCTGTATGCTTGTTTAACAGTGGCACTCTGCTGCTTAGAACCTTCACTCCTCACCTGCAAGGGAGCCGTCTTGCAAGGTGATGGTGAGGGAATAGGAAGATGCCGCAGCAAAGGCTAGCTTTTTTCATTTGCCCTCACTGAACCTCGCCTTCTATTGCCAGCTTCACATGTCCAGGTTGAGGGAATCACTGTGCTTCTTCAACTGCCTTGGAATTCTTCAGGGCAGGCTCCCAATAAAGCTGTCTTTCTTTGACCTGGGCCAATGTAGCACCAGGTTCGGTGTACACAGTATGATCATGGAGTTAGTCTCCGGGCCAGACTTCCAAGTCCCCCATGCCTCTAGGGACCTGGCTAATGGAGTCCCTCACACATTTGCTGAATGTTTATTGAACACCCACTGTGTGCCAGCCCTGGGGAGAGATAAAAGGCAAACAGAATCTTGATGGCATGAGGCTTGTCATCTCGTCCCTCCCAACCCATATCAAACCTGGGCTCCCAGGACACTGTGAGGAAGGCCGGCTCCATTCCAGGCTACAAAATCTCCAGTTCTTTCTTCTTCTCCCCTTTCATGGGAAACTCATTGCTCTTAGAATGAAGAAAAATGCCTTCACATGGCCTAAATGTGTACTGAAACGGTACCTTTTTCCTTGCCTACACTGACACCCTAGGTCCCAACCACTATCACTTTTGCCTGATTGGCTACAGCAGGCTTCCAAATGGCCCCTACTCCCCTGCTTATCCCCCTCCATTCCCCATTCTTCAATCATAGTACTTTCCTTAAACATTTTATCTGACTAGGTGGCTGCTACACACATGGTCTCTCACAGAGCATAGAAGAAAAGCCAAATCCCTTCTGTTCCTGTAAGGCTGTCCCGGTCTGTCACCTGCCTCCCTTGTTCCTTCTAATACTTCTTACTCCATTCTGGCCATCTAGACAGGCACATGGCCTTTGCCAGCGCCTTTTCTCCTGCTTGAAACAATCTCCCAGCCTCTCAGCTGCTCTATCCCATCCTTCAGTTTCCAGCGTTGGCCCTGGAGCCAGCAGCTCACCCTCTGCTCCTAGCTGGCTGCATGACCTTGGGCAAATCATTGGCCTTCTCTTTGCTTTTTCTGTGAGATGGGCTGTTAATGATAACCATATTACAGGGTGGTTTCAAAGACTAAGGAAAATGAAGCACTGGAGGGGGGAGCTGCGCTCTGTAGTTTCCAGTGTTATTAATACTATTTCCTCAGTGAGGCTTTCATTGGAAAAGTAGGTCTCCAGAGTCACTTTCCCACCACCCAGTTTTCTTTTCTTCACAGCACTTATCAGTGTCCGAAATAATCTTGGTTATTCAATGATCTTATTTTATGCAGCCTTTATTTATTGTGCGCCTACTGTGTGCCAAGCACGCTTTGTAATTTCCATCCGATTGGACGGCCCGTAAAGGCAAGGTTTCCGCCAGACCCCTTCACCTGTGTTCATCCAGCACCGTGGCCAGCACACAGTAGGCACTTCGCACGTCGGGGAGTGCCCGGCCCGCCCCTCCCCCGCTCCAGGAAGTGCGGGGGCTCCAGTCGCCCGGCCGGCCGCGATGCATTCTGGGGAAGTAGCAGCACCAGATCCAAGATGGCGGCCAGCAGGAGGCTGATGAAGGTAAAAGCCATTCTCCGGCGCCGGCCGGGCAGGGAGGTGCGGCGTCCCGGGCCCGGGGTCCCCGCGGCGGGCTGGGACTCCTCGGGGCGCCGCCGCTCGGTCTCCCGCTTCTACGTGGTCCCACCGCCCCTCCGGACCGCACGCGGGCTGGGGGAGCTAACGGGGCCGCCTAGGCCGCAGCCTGGGCGGGAGCGTCAGGCCGCGCTGGGAGCTGCCGCTGGCCCCTCCGCCTGGCCCGGGGCGTCCACACCGTCCTCTGCCCGGAAGCGGGCAGGGTCCTTCTAGTGGCGGCGGCCTCCCGGACCCAGAGCGGTGTTGATGTGGGGGCCCGGGCGGGAGGTCCCGAACCGGGCGCCCGCGGGGAAGGCCTGAGCGCCGGAGCTCCGGCCGGGAGCCCGCGCCGCGGAGCCGCCCCGCCCTGGGCCGCAGCGCACTGGGTTTGGTGCCCCTTTCGGCCGGGTCGCAGCTCCGGAGGCCGGGAGGCTCGGGCTGGGGAAGGAAGAAGGAGGTCGGGCGACAAAAGTTAGGTCAGTTTGTTGGTGGGTCGTTTGAAATTGTGCTGGGTCCTAGCAAACTGTCGCCTTGTGACTGCAGAGTCACACAGCGGGTAAGTTCCAACTCCAGGAAGGCGTAGGGTCGGCCGCATTTGCAGTGCGGTTCTCCTTCCCCGTCTCCTTTTCATCCTACCACTTCTAGTCATCCGGATCTCCTTTCCTTGCTGAAGCAAAAGTGCCATTTTGGGGGGTGGGGGTTGGCTTCAATCGTTCGAACTCAAACCGGCCAAAGTTTATAAAAATAACTTGGTACTTTGTATCTTGAATGCAGCGGGTGCCTTCTTGTTAAGTGGCTCCTTTGGTGAGGATTACAGATGCTAAACTGGCTTAGTTCTTTCCCGAGTATGTTTGCCGGCGCCCTCCGGAGCCGACCTCGCCAAGATTTGTGAGCTGGCGCCCCGGTAGTGCTGCCGGGTTGCATCGAGCCGGAAATAAAAAAGAGCAGGAGCTGATTTCCTGAGAGGAGATGAAGAGCTAGGATTCCTCTTGGGCAGAGCGGTGCTTGTTGGAACTAGACGTTGAACTTGGAGTCACAGCTTCTGGGCCCTCCCTCCCTGGGAACATTTCTTTTGTTCAGTAAGGGCTGGAGACGACGTTTAACTTCATAAAACTGGGTTAGAAGTGGGCACAAAAGAACAGTCAGCAGATTCCAAACTTCTCATCTCTTTTCTGCGGTGACACCACCATTCACCCAGTCATCCAGATGAGAGGACTGTTATTCACTTGTTTCTGTACTCTTCTCCCCAAATGCAGTCACCCATTAAACCTTGTGGATTTTACTTTAGAGAGAGTTGAGTGTGTGCCTTCCTTCCTAATCTTACTGAAATTACCTGAATCCATACCCTCATCTCTCAGATGCTTTTCCAAGTACATACTGAGTTTTTCTGACTCCCCTTCTTGGACACCAAAGTTCTTTTTCTAAAGCAAATTTTTAATCCTTTCATTCCTATTGAAAACCTCTCTGATTTTATAGTCCTCAGCAGTTAATCCTAACTTCTTATTTGGCATGCAAGACCCTTCCTAGGCTGGCTGAAAGTAATCTGTTTAGCCTCACCTCCTGCCCCTTGTTTTCCCACTACCCTTGCAAATCATAATAGCTACCTTTTTTTTTTAAGCTTTTACTTTGTGCTGCCCTGTACTTCACATTCATGATCATGTTTAATCCTCCCTGAAAGTAGGCATTATTATTCCCATTTTGTAGGTGAAAAAATGGAATGCTGAGGGATTCGTTGGGTTGCCCCAATTTTCCTAGCTAGGGAGGGTGAGCTGTGACCTCACTCAAGTTCTGACTCCAGAGCCCCCTGCTCTTCTTACTTACTTGCTATGTGGTGTCCTTTGCACATGCTGTTTGATCTACCTGAGAAAGGCTACCTTCCCCTTGCCTCTCCTCCCTTTCATGGAAGTCCTAGGTCCAATTCCAATGCTAGTTACTCTGTGAGGCCTTCTCCCCCAAACCCCTTCAGAATAAGTTGTTTCCTCCTTTGACCACAGTGCTTTTTTTTTTTTCCCAACGTTTATTTATTTTTGGGACAGAGAGAGACAGAGCATGAATGGGGGAGGGGCAGAGAGAGAGGGAGACACAGAATCGGAAACAGGCTCCAGGCTCTGAGCCATCAGCCCAGAGCCTGACGCGGGGCTCGAACTCACGGACCGCGAGATCGTGACCTGGCTGAAGTCGGACGCTTAACCGACTGCGCCACCCAGGCGCCCCAACACAGTGCTTTCTTTATGTTTCTCTTTGAGCACTTGTCCCAATCACATTTGTGTTAGACTTGCCTTTCCTAGAGTTCTGAGTTCCTTAAGGACAGGAATCTTGACCCAATTCATCTTGGTATCCCCTAGTCTACCCAAGTTGACCTAATTTGGGGTTCCCAGGCTTCCAGAGCTCTGACAGGGGAGTTCCTATGGTTTTTAAATTATTTTTATGTTTCCAAAAATTGGAGCTTAGAAAGAACATGTATGGAGCACCAGGGGTGGCTCAGTCAGTTAAGCATCCAACTTCAGCTCAGGTCATGATCTCACAATTTGGGGATTCAAGCCCTGTATTGGGCTCTGTGCTGACAGCTCAGAGCCTGGAGCCTGCTTCAGATTCTGTGTCTCCCTCTCTCTCTGTCCCTCCCCAACTCGTGCTCTGTCTCTCGCTCTCAAAATATAAGCATTTTAAAAAATTAAAAAAAACAAACATGTAACATTAAGTACTTTATTTTATTTTATTTTTTATTTTATTTTTTATTTTTTTAGTGTTTATTTTTGAGAGGGAGAGTGAGAGAGAGAGAGAGAGGCAGAGAGAGGAGAGAGAATCCCAAGCAGGCTCTGCACCGTCAGCACAGAGCTGGATGCTGGGCTTGAACTCACAAACTGCAAGATCATGACCTGAGCAGAAATCAAAGAGTCTGGAAGCTTAGCCCAGGCGCCCCTAAGTACTTTTAAGTGCTAGATCATTTACATAAATTATTTTCCGTTAACACTTTAAGTTAGCATATTATCATCTTTATTTTACAAATGAGAGAATTATGAGGCTTAGATAGGTTGAGTGTTACCTGAGGTGGAGTAGCAAGCAGACCAGTGTGGGGAGAGAAGATGTTAAATCTCCCTAGTTTCAAATCCCAAAGTCCATGCCTCTTTTCTTACTCCAAGGACACATGGAGGACTGTGTAGTTTCTTGAGTTGTGGATGGAAACTCTTTCAATTCAGTAGAGGAATGCTGGTTAAATGACTTAGATCACTGGCTCTGGGAGTCAGTGTTTAAGCTGGTTAAAAACAACAATAAATTATTGGTGCATATTGATCAATACTTGGGGTGGAAATAAAGGGGTTTTTGATGATGAAAGAAACATGCTGAATAATCAAATGAATTACATCTTAAAGAACTTTAGATTTCCTCAAAAACTATTTTCCAGGACACTCAGAGTCTGATTTCTTTGTAACCATGGACTGTATAAGATACATTATTGAAAGTAGAGTATTTGCATATATTGGCTAAGAAGTTATTTTAGGCAAAGTGAGTATGAGAAAGTCTTTATTTTTATTTTTTTAAATATGAAATGTATTGTCAGATTGGTTTCCATACAACACCCAGTGATCATCCCAAAAGGTGCCCTCCTCAATACCCATCACCCACCCTCCCCTCCCTCCCACTCCCCATTAACCCTCAGTTTGTTCTTAGTTTTTAAGAGTCTCTTATGCTTTGGCTCTCTCCCTCTCCAACCTCTTTTTTTTTCTTCCCCTCCCCCATAGACTAAAGTCTTTAATTTAAAAAGCATTTGCTAAAAGGATTAGCCTTTTTCAGAACCCTTTTTAGGAAAGAATGTTAATAAAACATTAAATACATTTTAATTTGCAAGCAGCAAATTCAGCATTGATGGTAACAACCAGATTGTAACCATTGCTTCTGTCAGGAAGGGAAATAGCTACAAAAGTGAAACCTGTAGGTGTGGCTAAGGAAATTGATTGCAGTCTGATCATTTCTTTTCAGCCTCTCAATTGCACACATCTCCCCTAGGGGCCCTCCAGCTAAGTATCTTCCCAGAAGGGCTTTTCTCAGTGGGGGAAGTTGTGGATTTAAGAAGGGGGTATGTGACATTTTGCCAGTCATTATGCTGTAACTGTTGAGATGAGGAATTGAGATTGTAGCAACCTTTTAATACTACTTAAATGATGTTCAGTCAGAACTCTGTAATGGTGTACTTTCAGTCCATAACTACACGTGAATAAGTAAGAGGAGTCACTAATAATAGTTCTTTCCTTGGAATTCAAAAGCAATAAACCGGTTTGCTTTTGAATACAAGTTTATGTTCTCTGAAGTTGGGTAATTAACACGATAGAGCTGTGAACGTGTGTCTGGTAGGTGTGTCAGAGGGTGAGGGGAGTTTTTCAGATGATGTTATGCCGGTATAAATGTCCTGAATCCACTTGGTTTTAGGGAATTGAGAAAAACATTGTATTTTTTTTTTGTTCTAAATGTAAAATCCCAGTAAGTTCGGACTATTTCAGCTTCCCTTAATGATGCTCATTGTAAATGTTTCCCTATTAAAAGAAAATTGGGACAGGCCCTGGGAAAGAGAATGGACTTGTTTGATGCAACATTTGGGACCTTTTCTTAGGGTATATACTAGAGCAAAAACATTTGTCTCAGGGTACTTGGTGGACCTATTCTGGCCTTTTTATAATTCTATAAAGAGTTTGTCAAATTAGCAGTATATTGTACCAAATCACTTGGAAAATTCTCATTCCATTGAAAAGTATCACTAAATGTTCAAGAGAGATTTCTATTTTCTTTACTGCAACAGGAAGTTAGGGATTAACGTTTAGAGGACCCCAAGATATCTCTCCTGAGCCCAGACTTTGTATCTAACAGCCTGGAGAAGTTCCCTTTGAATGGCATATAGATCTGTGGTTGTCCAAACTTGTGTCCCCACAGCCCCCACGCTTCTCTTGTCTTGCCTTTCTCAGTTAATGATCCACTTGTCTACTCAGCCACTCAAGGAAGAACCTGGAGAAGCCCACCTCGCCTCCACATTCCACATCTAGCCACTTGCCAGATTCTGCTGAACTAGGCTTTTATCCTCTCTGGCCTCTGCCTGCCTTTCTCCACCCTCTCTACCACTCCCTTAGTTCAAGCCATCCATTTGTGGTGGGCCACTTGCACTAGACTCCTTGGTAGTTTCCTTTTATTCCTCACCAGTCTATCCTCAGTCCCACATGATTCTTAACTGGCAGTGTGTCCATGAGAGGTACACATGCTCAGGGCTCAGGCCCTGCTCTCAGAGGTTGGAGCTAAATTCGGGAGGTCAGAGATCTGTATTTAAAACCCCACATTCCTTAGCATGTTCTTTCAAAGTCTGATCTCGCGAGTCTTTTCTCTCTGCACTTGCCCGTGGGATCCCCTACACATGCTCTGCACCCCGGGGTCTCTTGATGGGTATCCCTGCCCTGGTATCCCTGCCCTTTCTCTACATCAAGGTAATTTCTTGTCCTTTAGGACTCAACTCACAGGCACCTCCTCTTAGCCCTGCACTCGAGGAGCTCAGTGAGGGAGAAAAATGGCATATGCCTAGAACAAAGGAAATCTGGTCTGTCCACTGTATGCTGGATGTTTGCCAGCTGAATAATGGAGTATAAGGGGAAAGATCCTCTGACATTGAGAAGAAGGTGGAACTTGGTCTGGCCCTTGAAGCATAGGCAAGGGTTTGGGCTGTTGGAGAAGGGGGGGGCCTGGCAGCCAGTAAGGTTTAGTAGCTCTCATCCCTCAAAATGGATGTGGGTGGTGGCTAGGAGAGATGCCCTGGGGAACCGCAGTGACAGTTCACTCCCCCCACCCCCCCCACCCCAAACAGCTGCCTGCTTCTGACCTTGTGCAGTCCCTTCCTTTGGTTTCAGTTAGTCCAGCCCTGAGGCACTTTCCAGAAGCACTGGGTAAGTGGCCTGGTTTTACCCTAGGTTGGTATATCCAGTGCACCTGGCCCTCCAGAACTATGAGCTTTCCCTCTTTCCGTCTTTCCTGCAGGGCTACATTCTCTGGCCAGCCACTGAAGACTTGTCTCTCCATGAAGGGGCATTGCAGAAGGTGATGCTGATGAGTTTAAGGACAGGTGGCATAGAGATGTCTGGGCCTTTCAGTTGAGGGGGTCAGATGTATCCTCAGCTGTAACATTCAGGAGTAGCAGCAGGCTGCTCACATGTGAGAGCCTTTGCCTCTGGGTTTCCTCTAGACAGTCTCATCCTATCTGTCTGTTCTTGAGGGCATAGGTAAACCTAACCCTCACCCCAATAAAAAGTGGGGAGGAAAGGGTGTTTCATTCAAAGCTATTGGGAGAGAGAATATGGTATCCTGGTTAAGAGCTCAGGTTCTGGAGGTTGTGTACTGGGCCTGCCATATCTTAGTTGTGGGAACTTGGGTAAATTACTTAATCTCTGTGCTTTAGTTACTTCATCTGTGTGCGAAAGTGAAATGAGTTAGTATATGTCACATGCTCCAGAGAGTGCTTAGCATATCCTAAGTGTTAGATACACATAGATTGTTATTATCGGGAGTGAGCAAAACATATCCCAGGGCAATGACAGAACAGCCTGGCAGGAGGGTAGGGGCTTGGAGATGGTACTGAAAAGGTGGGTTGGACCATGCCTGGACACGACCTCATTACCCAGGCAGAGCCCATTCTCTTTCCCACCCTGCTCTTCTGCCTTTTGAAATAACCTGTTCCTTAGGATTAGCAAGAAGTTTCTTGAGGCAGCTGTGTGAATATATCTTTGTTCAAAAAATGTTTACTTTTTCCAACAAAATTAAAAAGCTCTTGAATTCAAAATTTTGTCTTTCCGGTATCTCTGAATCTCACACTTACATTATCTCTTCGTGTCCTTCATGTATGTGCCGTGCAGTGACTGTCACTGTGTCCAAAGATGAGTCCAGGTGCTGTGGAAGGCACGGAAAGATGCTGAGCTGGCAGTAAGGGGTGGGAGTTTGCAAGAAATACTTTGAAGAAGTAGTTGCAGTCCCAGAAATAAAATTGTTGCTTTCTGTCTTCTCTTTCAGCCCTGAAGCAGAAAGTTAAGAAAGGTTGCTTCTGGTGGCTGATCCGTTTTTGCTCCTGGCCCTCGCCACAGTCTCTTTAGAATTCCAGAGCTGAGAGGAACACCCTTGACAGACAAGAGGCTGAGGCTTGGGGCGGGGGTACCACCCACAGGCTGGCAGTGGCACTGGGCACACTCATTGCCCAGGCCTCCCTGTTCTCAGGGTTTTGCTCCTGCTCACATGACTGCTTTTGGTTTTTAAGGAGGAACAAGGTGGAGAGGAGGGGAATTCATTTCAGGTCAGGTGGTGGGTTTTTTGTTCAGTTTGTAATAATTCCAGGTCTGTATTGATTATAGTTTTCTTTGCTTCATGATCTTATCAGATTTTGTTTCTGCTTTTTTGCCAACATAGTTCAGCAGCAGAGGAAAATGCTGTTTTCACAGTCCCTAGCCCAGCAGGCACATTTGCAAGCAAGTCAGTAACGTCAAATCTAGTGCTCATGGTGGTGGTCTGTCTTTCTGAGCGAGGATGGTGCCTGATTCTATCACAGGATCAGGGAGTGGGTACGACTCAGAAGTTGAACAGCCTCTGAGTGCTTTCTGACATGGTTTGTAAAATATGTCCTTCACACCAATGTACATCTTGTTAAGAAAGCTCAGCTCAGGAAAGCTAACCTTACAGAAGGAGATCTGCCATGTGTTTTACACACGTGGTTCCCATTCCAGTCACTTGTGCTGGGGTGCTGGACTCAAGAATGCCATGTACAACCATGTTCATACAACCATGTTCAACAGAAACATATTCCAGGAGCCAGGCTGACATCCGGAAGCTGACTGTGTGGAGCTGGCATCAGAGTCCACTCAGCTGGGCCTGGGCCATGCTTGCCCAGAGGTGTGTGGGCAGTGTATGCCTATAAGCTTGTACTGAGTGTTCTCTTCAGCCATACCCTCTTAGAATGACCTCTTGACAAGTGGCCCACCATCCTGGATCAGTGTGCTGTGGTCAAGTTCAGATCTTAACTTCTATCACGGACTCATTTGTGCCATCACCTTGAGCCTCTGTGTCCTGATTTCTGCAGTAGGATGATAAAACTACTTCATAGAGTTGTGATAGTAGTTAAATATGTTAGTTGTGAAAATAACTAAGTGTAAGATGGTATACTGCCGACCCGTGGAAGGGGTGATGTGTTTCTGTGGGTCCTGCCTCCTTTGCTAACTATTAATTGAAATAAGAGAATCATATTTGCGGGGCTCTGAAACCTATATATATCTAAACCTGTATATATCTAAACATATATGGTATTTTGATATAATTTTTTCTTAACTGTTAATTTTTGAGAGACAGAGCATGCGAGCAGGGGAGGGGCAGGGAGAGAGGGAGACACAGAATCCAAAGCAGGCTCCAGGCTCTGAGCTGTCAGCACAGAGCCTGATGCCAGGCTTAAACCCATGAGCCGCGAGATCGTGACCTGAGTGGAAGTTGGACACTCAACCAACTTAGCCACCCAGGCACTCCTACAGTATTTTGAATTAAAGTCATGATTTAGTATCCTTGCCACTGATTGCTTTGTGTGAGCTTGGAAAGCACATATCTGTCAAGATTAGCTACTTGGCTACCGTCACACAAAAAAGCAGGAAGAGGCTTTTTCAAATAACTAATGTCCTCCCAGTTGTGTAGCTGGTATTTGAGAGCTATACTGTACTTAGATTAAAAAAAAAAGCTTATTTATTTATTTTGAGAGACAATGTGTGTGTGTGAGCAGGGGAAGGGGTAGAGAAAGAGAGAGGGAGGGAGAGAATCCCAAGCAGGGTCCACGCTTAGCACGGAACCTGACTTGGGGCTTGATCTCACGATCAAGCTGGTATCAAGAGTTGGGCGCTTAACCAACTGAGCCACCCAGGCATCCCTGTACTTAGATTTAAGGCAGGTTTGTGTAACTTCCCCTTAGACATGCAGCTCCATCTGCCAGGTTTCACTTTGTCTGGACAAGACAAGCCTAGAAATGTTCCTTGCACGGCATAAACAACGACCAGCTGTGAAGGGCTAGGGCAAATGCTATATATGTTCATGCTTTTGTCATTATAAATTTTGGGAAGCTAAGCTCTGCAAGTATCTTGTTGAAGAAATAAGAGCCCCTGCATTGCCTGTTTCTAGTGGAACCCCTTGCCACCCTCACCTATTGTTTTGTGTGGCTGAGAGAGATTCTAGGTTTGCTTCTGGTCCTGGCCCTGGCCCTACCCTATAAAGGGTCTGTGATTTGGGCTTCTCTGAACTTCAGTTTTACCATCTGTAAGAAGCTAATATGCCTGACTTGCCCATCTCTGAGTGTCTGTGAGCTTCCAGTCTTATTCTGTGTGCTGTCTGTTGTAAACACTGCAGAATGTTCTTGTGACCAACCACTTCTCATGCTTCTCTCTCAGAGTCTTGCTCCTGCTTTTCACATGGCTGCTTTTGGTGTATGCCTCCTACACCGAAGGTACGCACTTTCCCTAGCATCTTCATTTCTGGAGGTTGTCCCCAGAAATAACGCTCTTTCCTAGAAGATGACCTCTCCCCTGGCATCTCTCCATTTGTTTATTGTTGGGATTTTGTAAGTGGTGACATTAAGCTATTGCCCGCCTAAGGGGAGTGTGGTGGTGATGTGTTCTTAGCAACTCCTCTGCCTTATGTTTTTCTTTTTCTTTTTTTTTTTAATTTATTTTTTATGTTTATTTTTGAGAGAGAGAGAAAGAGCATGAGTGGGAAGGGGCAGAGAGAGGGGGAGACACAGAATCGGAAGCAGGCCCCAGGCTCTGAGCTGTCAGCACAGAGTCCGACGTGGGGCTCCAACCCATGAACTGTGAGATCATGACCCAAGCCAAAGTTGGACCTTAACCAACTGAGCCACCCAGGTGCCCAGCATTCACTTTTTAAAAAAAAAGTTCAGGAAGATTTCTGGGTTTCTATTACCACAAACTTGTTGCAGCTGGAAGGATTACTTACGTTGCTTCTGTGTGCCTGGCTTAGTGGGAGGTGTTAGCTCTTTTAGGAGCTTATTTCTAGTCATGGAAATGACACTGAATTAATCAGGGCTTCAGGATCTTCCTTTCTAAAAGACAGGATTGGATGGGCATGGTAGTTCTTAAGGAGGAGTGCAGCTCACAGTCACTGGGGGATCCCCTGGCATAGGTGCCCAGCCTTACTCAGGAGACTGTTTCTGCAAGTCTAGAATGAGGCCTCAGCACAAGTCAGGTTTTCTCCCTCCACACTCCCTCTCTGCCCCATCTCTCTGCATGTGGTTGTTGAACAATTCCCCCTGGGCCTTTGGGTACACTCTTAATTGAGAGTCCCCTAATGTTAGTTAAGACTCCAGCCAAACTTGGCTCCCAGCTGCTTCCCAGACACATGGGGTGATTGCATACGTTTCTTGTTTTCTTATTATTTTTTTTTTAAGTTTTTATTTATTTTGTGAGAGACAGAGTGCAAGTGGGGGAGGGGGAGAGAGAGAGTGAGTGAGTGAGTCTCAGGCTCCATGCTGCCAGCACAGAGCCCAATGTGGGGCTTGAACTCGTGAAACTGAGATCATGACCTGAGCCGAAATCAAGAGTGGGAGGGGCGCCTGGGTGGCTCAGTCGGTTGAGTGTCTGACTTCGGCTCAGGTCATGATCTCACACACTCTGTGAGTTCGAGCCCCACATCGGGCTCTGTGCTGACGGCTCGGAGACTGGAGCCTGCTTCAGATTCTGTGTCTCCCTCTCTCTCTGCCCCTAACCCACTCACATTCTGACTCTGTCTCTCAAAAATAAATAAGCATTTAAAAAAAAAAAGAAGAAGAAATCAAGAGTGAGATACTTAATCTACTGAGCCACCCAGGCGCCCCCATCTGTCTGCTGAATGGATTTCTTAAAGAGGACCATGGCCACAGCTAGCTGAGAATCGCTGGCTCCTGAAGGGTTCTCCGTCAGTGCTGCGTGAGGGTTGCCCCGGGAGATTTTGAATGGTTGCTTTTCCAGGCACCAGCATAGATCTCCAGAGAAGGCGGGGGGGGGGGGGGGGGGGGGGGGACTGTTAACTACTTTGCCTGAACTTGGATGCATACATTGGAGTTATGTGACCGAGAGCTCACTATGTATAGCTGACTCCTGCTGTCCTCCCAGGGATAAGCCGAGGCTTCTGTGCAGGGCCAGGGCTGTCTCCTGTTAGTGCCTGCAGAATTGTTAGGCAGTAGTGTGTTTCTGGACTGTGCCACACTCCTGCCTGGCATGGGCATCAAGCTCTCTGGGCTATAGTCTGGGCAGTGGACTTTTCTCTTTTTGAAGAGCTGGGCAGCATACCCAGGCTCTTTCAAGTTCCCTCAATACACTGAGATCCACCTCTGGACTCAGAAATAGATCTCATTTTGAGAAGCATTGCTGTCTTTCTCCCTCATCACTTGCTCTGGGTGGGAAGCCTGCTGTCTCCTACTGGGGGAAGGAATGAGCTCACTGGCTGGTTCTGCTTTCCCTCGCACTCTTCTCTTGGTTTGTCAGTACTGGCGCCATCAGCCTGGAGCAGCTGACCCAGGACAGCTTCTTGCTCCTGGTAGAACTGAAACAAACTTTTGTGGCCTTATTTTGTAAGCTCCTGTCTTTTTTGGTTTTGGTCTTCCTGACTCTGTTCTAGAGCTGGGCCACTCACAGTTTTCCTTTGTCAGGTCCCTTTTTTCGCATCATTTGTAATAATATCCTTTTGATTTGAACTTAAAATTTTTTTTTAAGTTTATTTATTTAGAGAGAGCATGAGCACATGGAGGAGGGGCAGAGAGAGAGGGAGAAAGAGAATCCCAAGCAGGCTTCGCACTGTCAGCATGGATCCTTACGCAGGGCTCAAACTCACAAACTTCAAGATCATGACCTACGTCGAAATCAACAGTTGGATACTTAGCTGACCAAGCCACCCAGGCACCCCTTGAATTTGAACTTTGAATTTACATTGGTTTCTTTAAATTCCTTCCCCAGTTCTTCCCTCTGAGGATTATTCTCAGTTATAGGGGTGCACTTTTGCTTGAGGGTTTGTTAAGCCTCTTGAGTCATCTTGCCTTTTCCAATCTCAGACCTTCAGATGAACCTGTCTTTTCTCATTCAGAGATTGGCATTTTGGGCCAAGCAGTTCTTATCTGGAGGAACTGCTTGTGCAATGCAGGACTTTTAGCATCCTGGCTACCAATGATGCCAGTGGTTCTCAGCAGCTGGGGCTCTAGAGGATATTGGGAAACCAGGGTGGAGTGGTGACACAATGCTTGGCATGTAATGGGCTGGGCTCAGGATGGTCAAGTGCAGAGTCCTATCTGGATGCCTATGCCACCCTGTTGAGAAACGCTGCCTAGCATTCCCTGGAGATTACAGGGCTTGCTTGCTTGCTTGTTTGTTTGTTTGTCTTGGTTTCTCTCACTTCTGCCTTACCATCACTTCTTCTTGTTGATTAGAATTATGCAAAGGAGGTTGTCTCTTAACTTGATAGCAAGTTGAGAGTTTATCTGATAACTAGTAATCAATAAACTGAGCTTTGGATTTCTTGAACCTCCCAGTTCAGCTGACATTAGTGTTGCCCATTCTTCTCTAGTAGGGGGTGAGAGGGATGGCATCTTCCCCCAGTTTTTGAAAAAAAAAATTTTTTTTTAATGTTTATTTTTGAGAGATTGAGACAGAGCATGAGCAGGGAAGGGACAGAGAGAGAGGGAGACACAGAAATCGAAGCAGGCTCCAGGCTCCGAGCTGTCAACACAGCCTGACACGGGGCTCGAACTCACGAACCACGAGATCATGACCCGAGCTGAAGTCAGACACTCAATGGACCGAGCCACCCAGGTGCCCCTCCCACAGTTTTTGTTTTATCTTTGTTCATGTATCTCTTGATATCAGAACACCAGTAGGTGCCCTCTCTGCACCCCCGCCCGCAGTTGAGTCTCATCTTGCTTCATTTTTGTAATTCTTTTGAAATTTACCTTCTTGTGTTTATTACTGATACTTCCTATTGTTATTAGTACGTGAATTTCTGAAGCCATAGAGTAAATTTACGGATTATTTTAAAATTAATTTTCTTCCACGAAAATTGAATATAATCTCATTTGTTGTCTAGTTTCAATGTTCTATCTGAAATTGTTTTCCTACCTGTATGTGGTTTAAAACATTTCTGATAGCTTGGTAAGATTCAGCTCTTAAGTGACATATGATATGTTCTGTCTCTAGCCAGGAATCTTACTCTGATATCTTATACCAGGGATCAGAAAATCAAAATACATGGAGAGCATTTCCCATCCCAGAGCCTTTTCTTCCTCAAGCCCCAGCTTCCTGTCCCTTCACTACCCTGATAATTAAGCAAGTGAACATGACCATGAGCTCCTGAGGCTTTTAGATCCGTGCCCTCAAGCTTACCCTCATGGAGCTTATATGCTCTTTGGGGAGTGGGGCAGAGTGTTAGAGTGAGATTTATTTATTCCCCATCCTGAAGGTTTCATTGTCCCCAGGGGAGCATTTCTGATGAGTCTTGGGCATTAGAAAGAAGACCAGATGGCAGTTGGCAAGTGAGTGGTCTCTCAGGTTCCATGCTTTCCTCCCTGCAGGCTCGGGAAGAGGAGCCAGACCACACCTTCCCCATCGCAGTGGCCACAACCATTGCAACCAGCTTCCTGATGGAAGCTGAGCATTGCTTACAAGTGGAGCTTTCCTGTCACTGTGTGGCTTGTTAAAAATCCCTATTTCAGACTCCACCCCACAGTTTCTGGACCAGAATTTCCAGGGCTGGGGCCTAAGCCAGATGGTGGTAGTGGGCAGCTAGGGTTGACAAGCAGCAGCATCCTGTAGGAAGAAGCGTGGTCGGGTGTGTCGCCTGCCATGAAGCACCAGCACATCCCAACTGCCTGTTCTGTGTCTTCATTTGACACACTGTCCTTCTCTGCCTACTCCATACCACACATCCTCCAACTTAGAACCTGTAACACTGGCTCACTTCCTACTTTCTTTGGAATTGTTTGCTCATGGGGCCTTTTAAACTGTTGCCTATGTGATGGGAATGTAAGGTGCAGAGGATCTTTTGGGCTTATTCAGAGCCTCCGGTGCCATCGTGAGCCATAGCACCACACACAGAGGGGCTTCTAAGTTCCAAAAGGGTGCGTGGGCTGGACCAACAAGGAGGAAGCCAGGGCCAGTGAGGAAGCTGTTCTGCCTGCTCAGCAGGAGAGGCAGAACTCAGCTAGGTGGTGCTCTGAGGATGCCGAAAAGAGTGTACCCAAGAGATGTTGAGGAGACTTGTACCAAGGACAAGAGACCAGGTTGAGACATTGGAGGGATTGTGTCACTCCAGGTGTCTGAGAATGGAGGAACATTGGGAATGTGGGCAGGCTAGTGCACAGTGGGTGGCTTGGGTCAAAATGCCTCTTGATGTTGACTTGAGTTGTTGGAGAAGCAGCAGTGCACAGTTGAGAAACAAGTAACAAGACAATTGTAGACTAAAGACTTCTCAGGTAGGGCCCTGAAGTAGTCATGGTGATTGTGCTTTCTGGACCAAATGGCATTTGTGGCATGAACTGTTTAATAATAATCCCTCATTTGCAAAGAGTTCTGTTGCATAGTCATTGCCCCTTTGTTGTGTTTGATTCTGGGTCTGTGTTGAAGCCGAGGAAGTGAAGGCTCAGTGAAAGGCACATGTCCCCCTCTCCACCCCAGAGTGGATAGTTGTTCTCTTCCCTGTGTGTCCGTGCTGAGGCAGAGTTCTGAAATCACACCTACAGCACTGGGTAGAAAACCTAGTAGGTATGTGTTTGGCTCTAGTCCCCAGTTTTGTTTATCTTTATATCCTCAACACCTGACTCATAGCTTAATAAATCTTGGTTGGAAGAAGTCAGGTCTGTAACACCTTTCTTGCGCCCCTGCCACGTGGCTGCCCTGTCTAGGGGTCCGAGGGTGTTTAAAGAAAGGTCTGGTGACCAGCCCAAAGAGGAGGCAGTGTGTCTGCAGAAGACAGTTATTTGTCCCACCGAGTTCCATGGGGTCACCAAGGTGGGGGTTTGTCTTGGTCTGGGGCAAGGGTTGAGGGGACCGCTGTGGCTCTGGGCCTCTTAACCAGACTGGGCGCGGTCTAGTCCACACTTTAAAATTTTGTCATTGGTGGTGTTGACACTTGGTTTAATTTGAGGGAGTCAGGAGGGATCTTAATGTGTGGTGCTTTCCCCTGTTTGACACCCCTTTATGCTTTGTTAATCAACAGGAGCTTGAAGAAATCCGCAAATGTGGAATGAAAAACTTCCGTAACATCCAGGTTGATGAAGCTAATTTATTGACTTGGCAAGGGCTTATTGTTCCTGTGAGTATTGAACACTTCCACTTCTTATCGGATTATTCTTCAAGGTGATGTGTGTGCCGGGCTTACCTCTCTGCTCCCAAGTAGGCTCTTAGGTGAAGCAGCCAACAGAGGCACAGAGGCGGGCTGTCACTCTAGGGTATAATAAGGCAGGGACTCTAACTTCGGGTTCCTAAGTAGAATCCTGTCTTTGCAGTGATTTTAACATTCTGGGGGGCCCGAGCTTTCCACTTCTTTGGTTATCGGCCCAGGAAAGGAGCGTGTGTTTGTGTTCCTGTCTTCCCTGGCTTCTCTGTGTCTGGTCCCATTTGTCCAGACAGTGCTGCCTTCTCTGACCTCTCTTAGGAGATGGCGGACATTCCCATCTAGATCTTTTCTTTGCTTCCCCACCTGGTTTTGCATCTGGATGTCTAACCCTCTGGACCCTTGTGTTCCGGGCTTTATTCCTGGTCCCCTCCAATATGTGCCTGCCATTGGTCTCAAATCCCTTTGTCTAACAAGCCCACCTGGTCCCCTCACCCAGTGTCTTGTCTGGGGCCTCTGCTTCCACTGTCTGAACCCCACAGCTCATGCTCCCCCTGCCTCACGGACTTCTGCCTTCAGATAGGCTCAGGCTTGCTCCTGGCAAGGGCCTTCCTGTGGCCTTACTGTCCTCTCGATTTAGTGTCTGCTCTTTTTCCATCTTTTCATCTCCTCACCCCCCGAGTCTCCTCCTGTACTAACTCCAATTTGTAGTTCCAGTTTCTCCCACCCTCCTGGAACCACCTCACACTGAGCACATGGGCTCCCCTTTGTCCTCATGCCTCAGGTTCTACAGCCCTAGAGCCCACTTGCCTCCCCAGCCTTTGGAGCCCATGCGGTGTCCCAGCTCCTGGTTCTGTGACCTTGCGCCACTCACACCTGTCTTCCTGCTGCTTCCTCTGAGCTCTTAGGGACCTTGTTTAGTCTCTTGCCCATCTCATGCTGTTTCTTGGGGTCCCTGCATCTTCCAGCATTATAGCTTACTAGGTTATTACTGTACATGAAGGAGTCCTGTCCTTGCCTCTATTTCTGCCCTGTCTCCAGAGCCACACCATCTGTCTGTGACGTAGCCTACTTGGATACCGTGTGCCTTCTAGTCTCCCTGGCTCCCAACCGGGACTTCTGCATGAGTGCCCCCTTCCTTCCTGTTCTTCTACCTCTACTGCTTCCTCTTTTCATCCCCACTTTCCCTGTGAGCCTCAGGCCCTTCTCCTGTGCCTGTCCCTGCCCTACCCTATTGTATAGACTCTTTCCTTGTGGGCAGAGTGGCTACTTTGCCAAAGCAGAACATGGAACATGCTTACTGTAGATACTTTCTTCTTAATGCTGGTTACAGATCATGCCTTTTTAAAAGAGACACAACAGTAGATATTGGATTCCTGCTTTATTTTCATAACCATTTGGATAAGTAAGGAAAGATATGCTTTTGTAGCATTTCAGTACACACTCAAAAATTTTAAACCTGGGAGTATCCAGTCTGGCTTTGAGGATGAGTCCTTTAGATTTCTTCAGGCTTGGCGATGGTGGGGCTCAGGGCACAGTATATAGATGGTGGAGGAGCCTCTGGCTGGGAAGGTTCAGCCGGTGACCTCTGGCCTTGTCTGCTGTAGAGAACTGTTAGGTCCTAAGTGGAAGGATGGCCAGGACCATATGACCTGTCTCTGGTGTCATGTTTGGTGGAGCCTGTGGAACGAGCTGTGGTCTCATAAGTCCCAAGGTGGAGACTGGCTGGTGGAATGTAGCGTGCTTGAGTCCAGGCTCTGGGGAGTGTCTAGGCCAAAGCCTTGCCTTTCATTTAGGGGAAGCTAGTGCCAGAGACAGTAGGCCATAGCTACTCTCTCCCCATTCCATTGCCTCTTCCCACCCCTCTCTTGTGTCCTTCAATTACTGCCCAGGGCTCCTGGCTTGGTGTGGGGAGCATTTCAAGGAAGCAGTTACGGTGCTCTTGGCAATTAACCCCTCCATGGCCCCCAGTCATACCCCACACCTGGGGTTCAGGTGTTCCTGCACCACAGGGGCTGGGGAGTCTTCTACCTAGACTCACCTGGGGTCCACCCAACTGGGGTGAAAACAGAGCCAGGCTGATAAAGACATAGTAGTCCAGAAGCATGCTTTGACCACAGGATCTGGTCCTACTTAGTTAAATAGTCCCTAGCTATAGCTCAGAGCAAGGACAGACTTGGACCCCCCAGAGAGGGAAAGTGAACCGGGTGTGGTGCTACCTCGAGACACTTCATTGTTACCATGGCACTTCAGGCTTATTCCCCTTAAGTGTTTAATTTTATGTAGTTTTTTTTTTTTTTTTTTCATTTGAAATTCAGAGGTAATGTCTAAGGAAGAAAAAAAATCCCATAAACCTAACATAAAGAAATTCAGTAAGGTTTTGGGCACCTGCCCTTTAGAAACTGGAGGTATGGTGATGAGCCTTCTCGAATTTCTGACCCAATGAACATATTCACTCTTAACCATTAGCAACTCCTCCCAACCTTTTTTTTTTTTTTTTTTTTTTTTTAATGTTTATTTATTTCTGAGACAGAGAGAGACAGCACATGAGTGTGGGAGGAGCAGAGAGAGAGGGAGACACAGAATCAGAAACAGGCTCCAGGCTCTGAGCCATCAACCCAGAGCCCGATGCGGGGCTCGAACTCACGGACAGTGAGATCGTGACCTGGCTGAAGTCGGACGCTTAACCGACTGCGCCACCCAGGCGCCCCTCCTCCCAACCTTTTTACATGCACTTTAAAAAAAATTTTTTTTTTTTAATATTTATTTTTGAGACAGAGACAGAGCATGAGCGGGGAAGGGGCAGAGAGAGAGACACAGAATCCGAAGCAGGCTCCAGGCTTCAAGCTGTCAGCACAGAGCCCCATGTGGGGCTTGAACCCACGAACAGTGAGATCATGACCTGAGTCGAAGTCAGACACTTAACCGACTGAGCCATCCAGGTGCCCCGGCATGCAATTTTTAATGAACCATTTGGTAATTTCATAATTATTACATACTTTCATCATTTAGTCACTGCCTTGAAACTCTGTGAACATAATTTTTGATAACTGTACAAATCCCATAATATATTTATTCAATCATTCCTTTGATTTTGGCCATTTCGATTGTTGTTTTTCCAGTTTTAAAATAATTTATCCTTGAAAGGGGTGCCTGGCTGGCTCAGTCGGTGGAGCGTGTAACTCTTTTCTCAGGGTTGTGAGATTGAGCCCCACATTGGGTGTAGTTTTAAAAAGTTAATGGATTTTAGGGGCGCCTGGGTGGCGCAGTCGGTTAAGCGTCCGACTTCAGCCAGGTCACGATCTCGCGGTCCGTGAGTTCGAGCCCCGTGTCGGGCTCTGGGCTGATGGCTCAGAGCCTGGAGCCTGTTTCTGATTCTGTGTCTCCCTCTCTCTCTGCCCCTCCCCCATTCATGCTCTGTCTCTCTCTGTCCCAAAAATAAAATAAAAACGTTGAAAAAAAAAATTAAAAAAAAAAAAGTTAATGGATTTTAAAAAATGTTTTTTAAGTGAAATAATTTGCCCAAGAACATCTTTATGTGAAAGTCTTAATGTGCATCTTTGTTTATTTTATTTTTTATTTTCATTAATTAAAAAATTGTGTTTAGTGTTTATTTTTGAGAGAGAGAGAGAGAGAGAGAGAGAGAGAGAAGGAGCAGGGGAGGAGCAGAGAGAGAGGGAGACATAGAATCTGAAGCAGGCTCCAGGCTATGAGCTGTCAGCACAGAGCCGGACGAGGGGCTCTAAGTCATGAACCGTGAGATCATGACCTGAGCTGAAATCACACGCTTAACCAGCTAAGCCACCCAGGTGCCCCTGTTTATTTTAGATTTGATTTTAAAATACAGCCTGACCAGAAGGAAGATTATATTATATATATCTATAAGCCTGTGTATCGTCAAGTTGTCTCCTGGAAAGGTTGTGCCAATTTATATTCTCATGGCCACTGTCTGCAAAGTGCCTGCACATGTCCTTTGTATGTCATGAAGGTTGCTGCTGGGTTCTGAATGGCAGTACTTCAGCACCAGCCTGTGGGGTCCGATTGCCCCAGGTGAGAACCCCAGCCCTGCCCTAACTGGTTTGGGGATCTTTGGCAAGTTAGTTAATCAGTTTGTCCCAATATCCTTACATCTAAAAGGAGTACTTCATCTCACTGATTGTTGTAAAAGTTCAGTAAGTGCTTGTGTGTGAAGTGCTTAGTCTCTTCTATATTATTAAAGCCTTTGTGGGGTTGCCTGCAAAACTATTTGGCAGTTATGTAGTAAAGAGCCTGTGAAACAAGCATACAGAAAGAAATCATTGTTGCCAATTTGATAGGTGCAAAAGTACTCAATTGGATTTGTGTCTTGGTCCCATTCAGACTGTTACATAACCAGGAGCTGGTTAGTTTAGAACAACAGACAACAGAATTAAATATCTGAAAAAATTTATTTTTCTGTATCTAGTTTATAACAACAGAAATTTATTTCTCATAGTTCTGAAGGCTGGGAGTTGGAGATCAGAGTGCCTGCCAGTCTGGTGAGAGCCTTGTTCCTGGTCACAGACTTCCCTTGCATCCTCACATGGCAGAAGGAGCAAGCTAGCTTTCTGGAGCCTCTCATAAGGCACTAATCCCATTCATGAGGGCTCTTCCCTAATGATCTAATAATTTCCTAAAGGCCCCACCTTCTAAGACCATCACCTTAGGCACTAGGTTTTCAATATATGAATTTTGGGCCGGCGCTTGGGTGGCTCAGTCGGTTAAGCATCCATTTTGGCTCAGGTCATGATCTCACGGGTCGTGAGTTTGGCCCTGCATCCAGTTCTGTGGATTCTTAACCGCTTAACCGCTTAAACAAACATTAAACCGCTTAACCGCTTAAAAACAAACCGCTTAACCGCTTAAAAACAAACATTAAACCGCTTAACCGCTTAAAAACAAACATTAAAAAAATTTAAAAATATTATACATATGAATTTTGGGGCTATACAAACATTCAGACCATAGTAACATGCATTTTTTTTTATTTTATTTTATTTTTTAACATTTATTTATTTTTGAGACAGAGAGACAGAGCATGAACGGGGGAGGGTCAGAGAGAGGGAGACACAGAATCTGAAACAGGCTCCAGGCTCTGAGCTGTCAGCACAGAGCCCGACGCGGGGCTCGAACTCACAGACTGCGAGATCATGACCTGAGGCGAAGTCGGCTGCTCAACCGACTGAGCCACCCAGGCGCCCCAATGCATTTTTAATTTTGTTATTGTAGTTGAAGGTTTTTCTTATTTATATTTCTGTAATCTGTTATCTTTTGGAGTTTTAGTGTGCTTCTTTGAATTGTACGAAGTCTGTATATCAGTCCTTTGTTTCTGGGAAAAATACTGGGTTTTTTTGTTCCTTCAAGAATTCTTGAAAGTTTCTTTTAAATTAAAAAAAAATTTGCTTCATTTTTTAAAATTGTAAAATATACAACATAAAATTTATCTTTTTCTTTGAGAGTGGGGGGAGGGGCAGGGAGAGAGAATCTCTAGCAGACTCCTCACTGTCAGTGCCTTAATCTCGGCGCCTGATGTGGGGCTCTGTCCCACAAACCATGAGACCATGACTTGAGAGGAGATCAAGAGTTGGATGCTTAAGTGACTGAGTCACCCAGGCGCCCCTCCATTGTGGTTTTGATTTGCTTTTTCCTCGTGACTATGAATGTTGAACATCTTTTCATGTGCTTATTGGCCATTTGTATATGTTCTTTGGGTAACATATTTATTTCTGTTAATTCAAGCAAGGCCTTTGCCCTCTTTCTTTTTTTAAAGAGCAATTTTAGCTTCACAGCAAAATTAAGAGAAGAGTATAGAGATTTCCTACATATCTCCCTGGCCCCATGCATGCATAGCCTCCCCCATTATGGACATTCCCTACCAGAATGGTACATTTGTTAAAATTGATGAGCCTACAACTGACATCGTCATCATCACCTAAAGCTCATAGTTTACATTAGTGTTCACTGTAGGTGCTGTATGTTCTGTGAGTTTGGGAAAATGTATGATGGCATGTATCCATTGTTACAGTATCATACAGAGTATTTTCACTGTCCTGAAATCCTCTGTGTTCTACTTACACATTCTTCCCTGCCCTTCTCCCCTCGCTACCACCCTACCCCAGCAACCACTAATTTTTTTCTTGTCTTCATACTTTTGCCTTTTCCGAATGGCATTTGTTTAGAATCATACAGCGTGTAGTCTTTTTCAGACTGGCTTCTTTCAGTTATAGTAATATACAGTACATTTAAGTTTCCTCCTTGTCTTTTCATGGGTTGACAGCTCCTTTTTAGCATGGAGTAATATTTTGCTGTCTAGATGGACCACAGTTTGTCTGCTCACCTACTGAAGGGCATCTCGTCTGCTTCTAGGTTTTGGCAATTATGAATAAAGTAGCCATAAACATTTTTAGTTGGGTGTTGGTCTTCTCCTTGTTTTTGAGTTGTAGGAATTCTTTATACATTTTAGATATTAGACTGTTATCAGATACATGATTTACAAATATTTTCTCCCATTTTGTGGACTGTCATTTCACACTTTAAAAAAAATTTATATTTAGTTTTGAGAGAGAGAGACAGAGCACAAGTGGGAGAGGGGCAGAGAGAGAGGGAGACACAGAATCCAAAGCAGGCTCTAGGCTCCAAGCTGTCAGCACAGAGCCAGATGCCAGGCTTGAACTCATGAACCATGGGATCATGACCTGAGACGAAGTTGGATGCTTAACCCACTGAGCCACCCAAGCGCCCTTCCTTTCACACTCTTGAGAGTGTCTTTCTCTCTCTCTCTCTCTTTTTTAATTCAACTGCTAGTTGATACACAGCGTTAACATTAGTTTCCGGTTGGATAGTGTCCTTTGAACAAAAGTTTTTAATTTTAATGAAGTCCATTTTATCTCTTTTTTTCTTTTGTTGCCTGTGCTTTGGGGCTCATATTTAAGAAATCCAAGTCATGTAGGTCTTCTTGGTCCCCCCCCCAAAGTTTATCTATTTTTGAGAGAGAGAGTAAAAGAGCACCCACACTCGTGATGGGGGAGGGGCAGAGATAGAGGAAGAGAGAATTCCAAACAGGTCCTCAGCTATCAGCATGGAGCACAATGTGGGGCTTGAACCCACAAACCATGAGATCACGACCTGAGCCGAAACCAAGAGTTGGACGCTTAACTGATTGAGTCATCCAGGTGCCCCTTTTGTTTGTTTGTTTGTTTGTTTGTTTAAGTAGGCTCTATACCCAATGTGGGGCTTGAACTCACAACCCTGAGATCAAGAGCCTCATGCTCTACCAACTGAACCAGCCAGCCCCCACCCCCTTTTGATCTTGGTTGGCATCTTTGTCAAAAATCAGTTGAACATAACATGTGAGGGTTTATTCCTGAGCTCTCAGCTGTGTTCTGTTGGTCTGTATGTCTTTTTGCCAGACACTGTTTTGGTTACTGTAGCTTTGTCGTAAGTTTTGAAATAGGAAGTGTGAGTCCTCCATCCTCCAACTTTGGTCTTTTTTTCCTTCCTTCCTTCCTTCCTTCCTTCCTTCCTTCCTTCCTTCCTTTCTTCCCTCCCTCCCTCCCTCCCTCCCTCCCTCCCTCCCTCCCTCCCTCTACTCACAATGTGTAGCTCAAACTCACGACCTCAAGGTCAAGAGTCCCATGCTCTACCAACTGAGCCAGCCAGTCACCCCTTTGGTCTTCAAGATTTTTTTGGCTATTCAAGGTTCCTTGAGATCCCATATGAATTTTAGGATGGGTTTTTCCATTTCGCAGAAATAAATCTTGGGATTTTGGTAGAGTTCACATTGAATCTTTGGGTGGTATTGTCATCTGAATATTAAGTATTCGAATCCGTAAACCCAGGATGTCTTTTCGTATATTTAGGCCTTTAATTTCTTTCAGCAGTGTTTTGTAATTTTCAGTGTGTAAGTCTTATGCTTCTGTATTAGCACAGACTGCTGTAACAAAACACCATAGACTGGGTGGCTTAAACAACAGAAATTAATTTTTTCACATTTCTGGAGACTAGATGTCCTAGATCAAGGTCTGACAGGGTTAGTTTCTGGGGAGGACTCTTCCTAGCTTGCTAATGGCTACCTACTTACTGTGTGCTCACATGGCCTTTCCTGGATTCATGGACAGGGAGAGCAAAAGCTCTTTGGTGCTTTTCTTGTAAGGTAGGTCCTCCCCGCCCCAATCTGTGGCTTCAGTTACCCAAAGTCAACCATGATCCCAAAGCACATGATCTTCCTTCCGACATATCTCTAGGTCAACAGTAGCCTAATGCTACATTATAATGCCTGCATCACTTACCTCACTTCATCTCATCATGTAGGTATTTTATTGTCTCACATCATCACCAGAAGAAGAGTACTGTACAATAAGATATTTTGAGTGAGACCACATTCACATAACTCTTATTATAGTATATATGTAGTGTTATAATTGTTCTGCTTTTTTATTGTCAGTCTTACTGTGCTTAATTTATAAATTAAACTTTATCATAGGTATGTATGTGTGGGAAAAAACATAGTATATATAGGATTTGGTACTATCTGTGGTTTCAGATATCCATTGTGGGTCTTAGAAAGTATACCCTGTGAATAAAGGAGAGCTACTGTACATTAACTCTATTGGATCAGGACTCCACCTTATGATCTCATGTAACTTTAATTGCTCGCTGACCCCAAATATAGTCACACTGGGGGTTAGGGCTTCAGTATATGAATTTAGAGGGAACACATTCAGTCTGTAACTAAGTCTCCTTGGTTAAATTTGTTTCTAGGTATTTTATTCTTTACAATGTTATTTTGAATGGTTTTGTTAGTTTCTTTTTTGGATTATTCATTGTATATAGAAATACAACTGATATTTTTGTGTTGCTTTTGTATCTTCCAGTTTTGCTGAATTCATTTTTTAAAAATTTTTATTTATTTATTTTGAGAGAGTATGTGTGGATGTCAGTGAGCAGGGGAGGGGCAGAGAGAGGGAAGAAGGGAGAATTCCAAGCAGGCTCTGCATTAGCTTCCAGTGGAAGCAGGGGTTGCTCCCACAAACCACAAGATCATGACCTGAGCTGAAATCAAGAGTCAGATGCTTAACCAACCGAGCCACCTAAGCAACCCTCATTTATTAGTTCTAATAGCTTGTGTGTGTATTTGTGGAATCTTTAGGGTTTTCTATGTATAAAATCAGGTCCTCTCTGAATAAAGGTAGTTTTGCTTCTTGCCTAATTGTCCTGGCTAGAGACCCCAATACTTTGTTGAATAGAAGTGATAAAAGCAAGCATCCATGTCTTATTTCTGATTTTAGGGGAAAAACTTTCAGACTTTCACCATTGAGTATGATGTTGGCTGTAGCTTTTTTATATATAGCTTTTGTTGAGTTCAAGACCTAGTTTATAAAGTGTTTTTATTATGAAAGTGTGTTAAGTTTTGTCAAATGGTTTTTCTGCATCACTTGAGATGATTGTGATTTTTTTTTCCTTTATTCTATTAATGTGGTATATGACACTGATTGATTTTTGTATATTTAGGTATCCTTGCATTCCTAGGATAAATCCCAAATGGTCATGGTGAATAATCGTTTTAATATGCTACTGAATTCAGTTTGCTAGTGTTTTCTTGAGGAGTTTGGCTTAAAATTCGTAAGATTTTGTAAATTTCTTGTAGTGTCTTTGTCTGGCTTCACTGTTAGGCTGATGCTGGCCTTATAGAATGAGTAACGAAGTGTTCACTCCTCTTTGGGAGAGTTATAGAAGGATCTGTGCTAATTCTTTACACATTTGATACAATTCATCAGTAAAACCATCTGATTCAGCACTCTTGAGGGGAGGTGTTTGGTTACTGATTCAATCTCTTTAGTCATTATAGATCTAGTTAGATTCTTCTTGGTTCAGTTTTAGCAGATTGATTATTTTTAGGAGTTTGTCCATCTCATCTAAGTTATCTAATTTGTTGGTGTACCCAATTGTTTATATTACTCTCATATAATCTTTGTTATTTCTGTAAAATTGGGAGTAATGTCTCCACTTTAATTTCTGATTTTAGTAATAGGAGTCTCCTCTCTTTTTCCTGAGTCTAGGCAAAGGTTTGTCAGTTTTTCATTGATGTTTTCAAAGAACCAACTTTTGCTTTCATTGATTTTTCTCTGTTGTTTTTCTACTTTTTAGAACATTTTTTAAAATGTTTATTTATTTTTGAGAGAGACAAAGAGAGTGTGAATGGCAGAGGGGCAAAGAGAGCCAGGGACACAGAATCTGAAGCAGGCTCCAGGTTCTGAGGTGGCATCACAAAGCCTGACGCAGGGCTCTAACTCAAGAGCTGTGAGATCATGCCCTGAGTCAAAGTCAGACACTTAACCAACTGAGCCTCCCAAGCGCCCCTCTATTCTATTTATCTCTTCTGTAATTGTTGTTATTAACTTCTTTCTGCTGGCTTTGGGTTTAGTTTGCTCTTCCTTTCCTTTCCTCATTTCTTAAGGTGTCAAGTTAGATTATTGATTTGAGATCTTTCTCTATTCTTATAGCTGTAATTTCCTTCTGAGCACTATTTTCACTGCATCCCGTAAGTTTTTACTTGTTGTGCTTTAAATTTCATTCATCTCAAGGTATTTTCTAATTTCCCTTGTGACTTTTTTTCTTTAACTGGGTCAAGAAAATAAACATATATTTTTTTAATATGTTTAATTTCTGGGTGGCTCAGTCAGTTGAACGTCTGACTTCACCTCAGGTCATGATCTTGTGGTTCGGGAGTTTGAGCCCTATATCAGGCTTGCTTTTGTCAGTGCAGAGCCAGCTTTGGATCCTCTGTTCCCCTTTCTCTGCCCAACTCTTTCTCTGCCCTTCCCCCTCTTGTGTGTGCGCGCGCGCTCTCTCTCTCTCTCTCTCTCTCTCTCTCTCACACACACACACACACTCTCTCTCTCTCTCAAAAATAAAAATTAAAAAAAAATTTATGTTTAATTTCCAGGACACCTGGGTGGCTCAGTTGGTTGAGCATCTGACTTTGGCTCAGGTCATAATCTGCCGCCTCGTGGGTTTGAGCCTCACGTTGGGCTCTGCATTGATGGCTCTGAGCCTGCTTCAGAGCCTGCTTCAAATCCTCTGCTCCCCTCTCTGCCCCTCCCTCTGCTTGTGCTCTCTCTTCTTTCTCTCAAAAATAAACATTAAACATTTAAAAAAAATAAATAACATATACACATATAAAATAATTTATATATACATATAAATAATTTATATATATATATGTATATATATATATATATATATATATATATATATATATGTTTAATTTTAATTTTCTGGGTGTCTGGGTGGCTCAGTCAGTTAAGTGTCCAACTCTTGATTCAGCTTAGCTCATGATCTCACAGTTTGTGAGATCAAGCCCTGCATCCAGGCTCCTTGCTCACAGTGTTGGAGCCTGCTTGGGATTCTCTCTACTCCCTCCCTCTCTCTCTCTCTCTCTGCCCCTTCCCTGCTCATGAGCAGGTATGTGCTCTCACTCTCTCTCTTTCTCAAAATAAAGAAACATGTAAAGAAAAGAGTATGGGGGTGCCTGGGTGGCTCAGTTGGTTAAGTGTCCAATTTTGGCTCAGGTCATGATCTTGTGGTTCATGAGTTCAAGCCCTGCATTGAGGTCTGTGCTGACAGCTCAGAGCCTGAAGCCTGCTTCAGATTCTGTGTGTGTGTGTGTGTGTGTGTGTGTGTGTGTGTGTGTGTCTCTCTCTCTCTCTGCACCTCCCTGCTCATGCTCTGTCTCTGTCTATCTCTCTCTGAAAAATAAACAAACATTAAAAAAATAAAGAGTATGTTTAATTTCCACATATTTGTGAGTTTTCTGGTTTTCCTTTCATTTTTGACTTCTAGTTGCATTCCATGCTGGCCAGAAAAGATACTTTGTGTGATTTCAATCTTTCAAAATTTATTTAAAGACTTATTTTGTAGCCTAACATGTGGATTATTGTGGAAGATGTTTCATAAGCACTTGAAGAATGTGTATTCTGCTATTATTAGATGGAGTGTTCTGTATATGTTAGGTCTAATTGGTTGTTCAAGTATTCCATTTCCTTGTTGATCTTTTCTGTTGTTCTGTTATTGAAAATGGGATACTGAGGGGCGCCTGGGTTGCTCAGTCGGTTAAGTGTCCAACTTCAGCTCAGGTCACAATCTCACAGTTCGTGAGTTTGAGCCCCGTGTCGGGCTCTGGGCTGACAGCTCAGAGCCTGGAGCCTGCTTCACATTCTGTGTCTCCCTCTCTCTCTGCCCCTTCCCTGCTCATGCTGTGTCTCTGTCTCAAAAATAAATAAACATTAAAAAAAAAAAAAAAAAGAAAGAAAGAAAATGGGATACTGAAATCCCCAAATATTATTTAAAACTTGTATTTCTTCCTTCACTCTGTCAATTTTTGCTTCATGTATTTTGGTTTATGTTTGTTAGTTGTCTATAGGTTTATAATTTTTGTATCCTCTTGATGGATTGAGCCTTTATCAATATATAATATCCTTCGTTATAATCCTTTTTACTTAAAAATCTGTCTTGTCTGATAATAATATAGTCATCTTTTGGTTATTAATTGCGTGGAATATCTTTTGCATCTTTTACTTTTAACTTTATGTCTTTGTATAGCAAGTCTCTTGTAGTCAGCATATAGATGAATTGCATTTTCTTATCCATTCTGGCAATCTCTTGTCTTTTATTCATTATTATTACTATTATTATTATTATTATTATTATTATTATTATTAAGAGAGTGCACAAACAGGGAAGGGGCAGAGAGCGAGGAAAAAAAGAATCCCAAGCAGGCACTGCACTGTCCACACAGAGCCCAGTGTGCAAGCTCAAACCTGCGGTCCAATTACTCTACTGAAGTTTTCATTTCATTATTGTGCTATTCAGCTTTAAAATTTGTTTTCCTTGAACCCACGAGCTGCAAGATCATGACCTGAGCTGAAATCAAGAGTCATATGCTTAACTGACTGAGCCACCCAGGTGTCCCAGTCTCTTTTATTAAGTATTATATATATATATATATATGGCAAAATAAATGTGTATATATATATATATGGCAAAATAAATGTGTATATATATATATATGGCAAAATAAATGTGTATATATATATATGGCAAAATAAAATATATGTGTATATATATATATAGTTGATCTATAAATATTATATATATATACGCATATGGCAATATGTATATGTGTGTATATATATATATAGTTGATCTTTCATACTGTTTTGATTCCCTTCTTTCTTTATATATACTTACTATTTTCTTAGAGGTTACCTTGGGGATTGCAATTAACATCTTAATCTTTTAACAACTTAGTTTGAATAATAACAACTTAATTTCACTAGTATTCAAGCACTTTGCTCCTATACATCTCCATTACCTCCCATTCTTATATTGTTATTGTCAGGAAGAGCAGCTACAAACCTAGAGTGCAATAATCTGTAACATTAGCTTTTATATTTTTCTGTGTAGTTACATTTATTATTGTTCTTTATTTCTTCATATGGCTTTAAGTTACTGTCCTTTCATTTAGCTTGAAGGGTGGGTTCTTGTTTGTATTTCTTTTAGGGAAAGTGATAATTCAGGGTTTTTTTCTTAAGTTTATTGATTGATTGATTGATTCAAAGAGCACGAGAGAGAAAGAGAGGGAGAGAGACAATGCATGTGCGCGAGCAGGGGAAGAACAGAGAGGGAGAGAGAATCCCAAGCAAGGTCCGCACTGTCAGGGGCTCAGTCTCATAAACTCATGAGATCGTGACCTGAGCCGAAACCAAGAATCAGTTGCTTAATACACTGAGCCACCCAGGTGCCCCTCTCAATTTTTATTTGGGAATATTTTAATTTCTCGTTCATTTTTGGAGGATAGTTTTTGCTGACGGTCTTTTCAGCCCCTTGAATATGTTATTCCACTGCCTTCTGGCCTCTGTGGTTTCTGGTGAGAAACCATTTGTTTGTCTTACTGAAGATGCAGACATATCACTTGTCTTTTATGGCTTTCAAGATTATCTCTTTGGTGATTTGACTATGTGTCTTGGTATGGATCTCTCTGAGTTGATTCTGCTTGGAGTTCATTAAGCTTCTTGGATGTGTAGATTAATCTTTCATGGAACTTGGGAAGTTTTTGCTCATTATTTTTTCAAATATTCTTTCTGCCCCTTTTTTCTTTCCTAGCCTGCTGGGGCTCCCATAATGTATATGTTAGTCCTCTTGATGGTGTCCCATATATCCCTAAGCTTTGTTCACTTTTCCTTATTCCTTTTTCTTTCTGGTCCACAGACTGGATAATTTCAGTTTTTCTAACTTCAGGTGATTCTTTCTTAGTCTTCCTTCTGCTTACTCAAACCTACTGTCCAATTACTCTACTGAAGTTTTCATTTCACTTATTGTGCTATTTAGCTTTAAAATTTGTTTCCCTTTTACAATTTCTGTCTATTGGCGTTCTCATTTTGTTCAGACATCATTTTCCTGGTTTTATTTAGCTCTTTGTCCGCTATTTCCTTTGCTTCTTTGAGCATGTTTTAGACTGTTGATTTTAATTCTTTGTCTAGTAAGCCCAGTGTTTAGACTTCCTCAGGAGTGGTTTCTGTTGATTTATTTTATTCCTTTAAATGGGTTATAATTGGGGCTCCTGGCTGGCTCAGTTGGTAGAGCATGCGACTCTTGATCTTGGGGTTGTAAGTTCAAGTTCCATGTTGAATATAAAGATTACTTAAAAATCTTAGGGTTGCCTGGGTGGCTTACCTCGCATCTGACTTCATCTCAGGTCATGATCTCATGGTTTGTGAGTTTGAGCCTCGCATTGGGCTATCTGCTCTCGGCACAGAGCCTGCTTCAGGTCCTCTGACCCTCTCTCTCTCTGCTCCTCTCCCACTTGCACGTGCTGTCTCTTTCAAAATAAATAAATGTTAAGGTTTTTTAAAGTTTATTTATTTTGTGAGAGAGGGCATATGTGTGCGCGAAGGAGGGGGAGAGAGAATCCCAAACAGGCTCCGTGCTGTCAGCGCAGAGCCCACCGCGGTGCTCCATCCCACAAACTGAGAGATAATGACCTGAGCTGAAATGAGGATTTGGACACTTTACTGACTGAGCCACCCAGGAGTCCCTTTATTTATTTATGTTTAGAGTTTATTTATTTTGAGAGAGAGTGTGTGCAAGCATCCGCAAGCAAGGGAGGGGCAGAGAGATAGGGAGAGAAAATCCCAAGCAGGCTCCATATTCGGCACAGAGCCCAACGTGGGTCTTCATCTCCTGATCATGAGGTCACAACCTGAGCAGATAACAAGAGTCAGACACTTAACCAACTGAGCCACCCTGGTGTGCCCCTAAAGATTTTATTTTTAAGTTATCTCTACACCCAACATGGGGCTTGAATTTACAACCCCAAGATCATGTGCTCTACTGACAGAGCCAGCCAGGCGCCCGTCTTTTTCTTTGTATACTTTGTGGTTGTTGTTGTTGTTGTTATTGAAAACTGGACATTTGAATATTGTAATCTGGAATCAGATTCTCCCTCTTGCCCAAGGTTTGCTGGTTTGTTTGTTTGAAAAAAAGTTTTTTTAATGTTTATTTTTGAGAGAGAGACAGAGAATGAACAGGGGAGGAGCAGAGAGAGAGGGAGACACAGAATCTGAAGCAGGCTCCAGGCTCTGAGCTGTCAGTACAGAGCCTGATGCAGGGCTCAAATCATGAACTGTGAGATCATGACCTGAGCTGAAGTCGGATGCTTAACTGACTGAGCCACCCAGGCACCCCTGTTTGTTTAATCTCTACACCCACCATGGGGATTGGACTCCTGACACCAGGATCAAGAGATGCGTGTTCTACTGACTGAGCGAGGCGCCCTGGGGTTTGCTATTCTTGATTGTTAAAGGTTTCACTTGTGTTCTACCAGTGTTTGGGCTGAAATTTCCTTGATTGCCAGAAGCCTTAAAAAAAAGAGTCTTGGTCTGTGCAGATTGGCTCTGTCTAGGGTACTACTTCAACACAGAGCCAAGCCTTTACTTGTTGCTTGTGTTGAGGCTGTGGTTAGACAGTGGGTGAAAATTTCAGATCTTCTCAGGACTTTTCTGAGCATGTAGCCTGTTCGAGGCATGTGCATGGCTTTCTCAATTCCCCAGTATAGTTGAGCACTTTTGAATGTCCTAATTTCCCTAGATTTCTTCTTGGCTTTTCCTCCATTGCTTTAGGAAGTCTTAATCATTATCTTTTGCTCCAGGTGGCTTGTGTCTTACAATGTTTTTGAGCAGTGCCTATGATTTTTCACCCTGTGTGGATTCTGAGTTAGGCAAAACAGAGATGAGCACTGTGTGTCAGCGCCTCAGGTAGCCCCCGGACACGTTAGAACAGACAGACACAATAATTTGCAAGTAAGTTCTGCTCTGCTCCCTCTGGAGCCGGGGACCAGGGTCCCACACTGGAAACAGAGGCTGCCATCTGCAAGACTGTCTGTTGCCCAGCCTGGGAGGAGGTGGAGTAAGGGCAGGTAAAATTGCCACAAAAGCTTTCCCACCATTTTTCAGTTGCTTTTTTTTCTTGATTCTTGGTTTATTTAGCTGCTGTAAACCTTGGACTGTTTTCCCAAGTTTTTACAAAATTGGTTCTGACAGTTTCTTGCGTGCATTTTTTGTTTGGTTTTGTTTTGTTTTATGTTTCTGTGGAGGAATAGGAGTTTGGAGCTGCTTGCTTTGCCATTTTGTTGATGTTGCTCTCAAATCTTTTAATCAGGAATGAGTGGGTTTCATTAAAGGCCATATTACTTGTCAATTAAATTTTATGATATGGGTTTTCAAAGTGACCTGTTAATTAAATCTCTCTTCCCTTTCTGAATTAACCCCTCTTTCACTGTGGACTATTTTTTAAAATAATTCCATTGTATTAAGTTTACTAGTCTTTAGTGTTTTTGTATATGTGTTCATATGTGAGATTGGAATGTATTTTTTGTGTTCTAGTGGATTTGGGTAAGATGGTCATACTAGTTTTAGTATTATGAAGTAGAAATTTCATTCTTTTTCTGTGTTGTGAATAGCTAATTTTTGCTTTCATGTTAATTTCTGCTTTTATGTTATGATGTCTTCTCTTTCCTTGGTGTTTGCTCTTTGTCCTTTTCTAATTTTGTGATTTGAGTGCTTAGTTCTTTAAGGCAGGAATTTATTCCATCTTGAGTTCCTTTCTTGCCTGGGCTACTCCTGTGCCATGTCATTGTCACCCTGAACTTATGGTGGTACTGCTGCTAGTTTTACCTTTTATTTAGAAGGTAAGATGTTCACAGGTGGAGACATTCCAGCAGTGACAGTAGTCTTCCTTCTAAGGGTCTGTGCCTCAGTTCCTCATCTGTAAAACTCATAAGTCCCTGCCTCTCACAGTGGGCAGGGGACTAAATAGGTTGATGGTGCTCCTGCAGGGCAGGTGCAGAACAAGTGTTTACTTCAGCCAATGTTGTGGTCAGTGCTCCAGTCAGCTGCCCTGAATGTCTTTGCCTCTGGGCTTCAGAACTGCAGACTTGTGAGTCATCTTTGTATCCCTGAGGCCTTGTATATCAAAGGCTGCCCCAAGAATTGTTTTTAAAATGAAATGAAGGCTCTCTGGAGAAGCCTTGTACTTCCTTGCTGTGGCCCCCGCCAGCTGGTGGGAGAGGAAGTAGAGTCTCTCTGACATTGCGGTTTGTCCGGTCTCCGTGCTGGCTCCTGGGGCTCACTGCTATCTCCTTTCAGTGCCCACACATACCAGGTTCTGGTGAACCCCTCCAGAATATTTTTGAGGATGGGCATCAGTTGCACTGATTAATGTCGTCTTTTGAAAACTGGAAGTACCTTTGTCTCTGTGCAAGCTTTTCCATTTCAGGAGTTCTTTGCAGAGCCTAACAGGCTTATCGTCAAATCTCCCTGATGTGTGCTGGATACCAGCCTCTCTTTTTTTTTTTTTTTTTTTTTAGTGTTTATTTATTTTTGGGACAGAGAGAGACACAGCATGAGCAGGGAAGGGGCAGAGAGAGAGGGAGACACAGAATGTGAAGCAGGCTCCAGGCTCTGAGCTGTCAGCACAGAGCCCAACGCGGGGCTCGAACTCACGAACTGTGAGATCATGCCCTGAGCCGAAGTCGGACGCTTAACTGACTGAGCCACCCAGGCGCCCCATATACCAGCCTCTTTTAAACAGTTTTGCTTCCTTGTTGTGTGGGCTACAGGTCAGTGCCCTCCACCAGTTGACCCTAAGTTGGGCTGTGGCTAGGGTACTCAAAACTAATTGTTGCATCAAATTCCTGTTAACTTTGAGAGAGAGACATCGCATTTTCTCAGGAACATGACCTCTATTCCTGCTTAGGAGGCTGCCCCTTCTGCTTAGGGTACTCATCTTCCTCCTCCTGAGTCTTCTCTGAGACTCCCCATCCCCTGGTCTTGGTGAATCTTACCCTTCTGTGTTCTCTGCAGTCACCATTTGTACTGGTGAGGTCACTTTTGACTCCCAAGTGAAGCCCCCAACTCAATTTAGCTTTGCAAAGGGAAAGTTACTGCACCTGACAAAATCTGATGGTGCATGCTCTGTGCTCTTAGCCGGTTAATCCAGCAACTCAGTGATGTGAGCAAGGACCTGAATTCTGCCTGTCCCTCTTCTCCTGACCTTGGTTCAATTCAGTCCAGCTTTTACCCAGCTGTCAGAAAGCTGCTGCAGTACTGCAGACTCCTGCAGGGCCCCAGTGTCCAGGGTCGGAAGAGGACCTTCTCTTCCCTTCACTTCTCTGTCTCTTTGAACTGTTTATTTTGAGGTAATCGTCGATTCTCATGTAATAATATAGAGATCGGCAGTACCCTTCACCTATTGCATAACCATAGCATCATATCATAACCAGAAAATTAAGTAATACAGTCCACTGACTTTATTCAGATTTCTCCAGTGTTAATATGTGTGTGTTTATGTCTGTGAAGTTTTATCATACCTGTAGTGTGATGTGACCAAGAGCAAAGACACCTATCCCAGAAGCTGCCCACAGGCCCCTCACATGTTATCCAGAACCAGGACACATGGCTTACCCCCACCCCACCCCGTAGCAATCACTGGAAGTAGGATAGTGCTGTCCAGTGGGGACATACTGTGAGCCACAGCTGTACTTTAGAATTTTCTAGTAGTCCCATTAAAATTTTTAAAAATTCATTTGGGAGTTCATTTTGTAAATAGTTCACGTAATGCAATATATTTAAAATATCGTTCAACATATAATCAGCATCAATAATTATTACTGAAATATTTTGCATTCTTTTTTTTTTTTTTAAATTTTTTTTTTTTTTCAACGTTTATTTATTTTTGGGACAGAGAGAGACAGAGCATGAACGGGCGAGGGGCAGAGAGAGAGGGAGACACAGAATCAGAAACAGGCTCCAGGCTCTGAGCCATCAGCCCAGAGCCCGACGCGGGGCTCGAACTCCTGGACTGCGAGATCGTGACCTGGCTGAAGTCGGACGCTTAACCGACTGCGCCACCCAGGCGCCCCCTTTTTTTTTTTTTTTTAAAATACAAGATCTCAAGGGGGCACCTGGGTGGCTCAGTCGGTTGAGCATCCAACTTCGGCTGAGGTCATGATCTCGCGGTCTGTGAGTTCGAGCCCCGCGTCAGGCTCTGTGCTGACAGCTCAGAGCCTGGAGCCTGTTTCAGATTCTGTATCTCCTTCTTTCTCTCTCCTCCTCCGCTCATGCTGTCTCTCTAGTCTCAAAAATAAATAAACGTTAAAAAAATTTTTAAAAAATAAAATAAACTAAATACAAGATCTCAGAAATCCAGGTGGTGTTTTGCACTCAGCACTTCTCAGCTCAGAAGAGTCACATTTCAAGTGCACAATAGCCACTAGCAGCTGGTGGCTACCTGTCGGACAGGTTTAGACCAGTCAGGATTTACCCCTGGGTCACAATGAGGGAGCAGTGTGACTGCATGCAAAACCAGAAGTTTGCCAGCAAAGAAATGGGGGAATGCCTGTTGGCTGGACAGCCTGTTGGGGCCTGGTGTGACCCACCCATCATTGTGCCCCCTTCTATTTGGGCACTGCTCACAGTGTGACTTTTGCTGTATTGTGATATTGATATCTATCTCAGTGAGTTCTGATTCAGGTGGGAGCCTGAAATCTGTTTCCCTTCTACTTCCTGTGCCTAGCACCATGTGACACACATAGTAGGCACCTCACACACGGTTTGTAAATTCAATCTGTAATTACCCTAAAGCAGTATTTCTCAATGAGGTTGTGTTGTACGCTGCATTTTGGTATATGTGTGTGGATTATCTGTGTCACATTGTCCCTGTTTCTTGTCCACTAGATGCCAGTGGCCAACTTTGTCATTGGGACGATGTAAGGACACCCTTAGGCATTTCTAAACCTGTCTGAGAGGGACAACATCGCCCTTAGTTGAGAACCACTGTTTCTGTGTTTGCTTTGATTTTGTTTTTTTTTAAGTTTATTTATTTACTTTGAGAGAGAAAATTCCAAGCAGGCTCTGTGCTGTCAGTGCAGAGCCTAATGCAGGGCTTGAACTCAAGAACCGTGAGATCATGACCTGAGCTAAAATCAAGAGTTAGACACTTAACTGATTGAGCTACTCAGGTGCCCCTGATTTTTTTTTTTTTTTAAACAGTTTTATTGAGATTCAAAAACCATACATGCCATCCTTTTAAAGTGTATGATTCAATAGATTTTAGTCTATTCACAGGCCACTATCACTACAATTTTAGAATATTTTTCATTACTCCCAAAAGAATCACCCCCCACCCATAGTTCATCCCCCTAGGCTGAGGCAACCAAAAGTCTACTTTGTCCCTGTAGATTTAGCTATTTTGTATATTTCATATAAATGGAATCATACCACATATGACCTTTTGTGTCTGGCTTCTTTCTTAGCATAATACTTTCATGTTCATCCCTGTTGTAGCATGTATCAGTATTTCATTCCTTTTATTGCCAAATATTCATTATAATGGATATAGCATGGTTTATTTACCCATTCATCAGGTGATGGACATTTGGATCGTTTCCACTTTTTGGCTGTTATGAATAATGCTGCTGTGAACATTCATGTACAGGTTTTTAGGTGGATGTGTGTTTTCATTTCTTTTGAGTATTTACATAGGAGTGGAATTGCTGGGTCATATGGTAACTTTATGTTTAACCATTTGAGGAATTGCCAGACTGTTAACGCAGTGGCTGTATCATTTACATTCCTACCAGCAATGTGTAAGGGTTCTAATTCCTCCATATCCTTGCCAACGTTTGATATTGTCTGTCCTTTCAATTACAGCCATCCTAGTGGGTATAGAGTGGTATCCCATTATGGTTTTGATTTGCATTTCCCTGTTGGCTAATAATTTGAAACATCTTTTCCTATGCTTGTTGGCCATTTATATGTATTTTTTGGAGAAATGTCTGTTCATGTTACCTTGCTCATTTTTTTTTAATGTTTATTTATTTTTGAGAGAGACAGAGACAGAGCGTGAGTGGGGGAGGGGCAGAGAGGGAGATACAGAATCCAAAGCAGGCTCCAGGCTCTGAGCTGTCAGCACAGAGCCCGACGTGGGGCTTGAATTAATGAACGGTGAGATCGTGACCTGAGCTGAAGTCAGACACTTAACCAACTGAGCCCCTACCTTGCCCATTCTTAGAATTGGGTTATTTGGGTCTGTTTTTTTTTTTTTTAATTCAGTTGTAATTAGCTTTTTTTTTTTAATGTTTATTTTTGAGAGAGAATGTAAGCGTGTGAGTGGGGGAGGGGCAGAGAGTAGGGGACAGAGGATCCAACGTGGGCCCCACGTTAACAGCAGTAAGCCTGATGCAGGGCTCAAACTCACGAACCGTGAGATTATGACCTTAGCCAATGTCAGACACTCAGCTAGACTGAGCCACCTAGGCACCCCTAGCTTTGGTTTTTAAAAAAAAAGCGGCAATAATCAGATTTTCTTTCCTAATAAGAGCTTGTGTTATTTCCATGTGAATGACCTAGAATTGACTCCCTACCTCCTAGATTGACTGTGAGATTCTCATACTTCCTACTTTATTAGCAACTCTAAGCTGTGACTGGTGCCTAGGATATCCAGAGTTGTAGAAATGTTTTCTCTTCTGGGTACAAGCTCCAGGCTGGTTCTGACTTCTGGGGTCATTGTGTTTCAGATATGTTAAACCATTATTCTGAGAGCTGACCCATTCCTGGCCATATTCAAAAGAATAACGTAAACACTGGCATTGATGATTTTATAATTGAGAAGAGAATCTGAGTTTAACAAACATTTGAGGCGTGGTTCTAAGGCTGCCTTGGGTCCCTGCTCTCAGGCATCTCCTGGACTAATGGAGAAGACAGGTGATCAAAATGCAGCAGCTATCAGAGGGCTGTGAGGAGCCCACCAGAACAGCAAGGCTTCCTTGCTACCACTTCCCTCTGTTTTAGATAAATCCAGGCTTCTTATATGAGAACATCACTGATCTTGTGGCTTCCCAGAGTGAGTGCTGCTACCATATCCTCATGGCTCCCTACAACCTTGCCTCCCGTGCTTTTCCTGTGGTGAAGAAGGGGCACTGGCCAATGATGCCTTGGGAATACATGGTAGTTTTGTTTTTTAATTAAAAAAAAAATGTAGGGTCTTTAATGCTTGCTCCCACAGGTACTTGTGATACTATTGATATCATCTTTACAAATGAAACGGAGTTCACACCCTGCAGTGGGGGTAGCAGTAGAGAAATTGTGGTATATCCAGACAGCAGAATATGCTGCAGCCATTAGGAAGATCAAGGAGATAAGTGTACATGGGTGATGAGGGTAATGTTGGTGGCAGCCTGTAAAGTAAATAAAGGTGTTATGGCACTGTGCGCACAGTTCCCCAGCATGTGAGAGAGAGCCTCATGTGCCTTCACCTAAAAGAAAAGGGTCAGGAATGCCATCTACTAGGGTTCTGGCCCCAGTCCTCTGTCAGGGAGGCTAGACTAGAGGAGCTTATTTTCTTCTCTGCCTGCCCACATCCCACATTTTCTACAACAAACGTGGATTTCTGTCTCTGTTAGTATTGAACGTTATTTTAACAACTTTAGGGCCAGATTGTAGAAAGCAGTGTGTGTTCTTGGCTTGCCTGCCTCCGCCTGAGGGTCCCTCCTTCAACCTTGAGCTTGTCTCCTCTCCCTCCTGGGAGAAGTTAGCCACCTCTGGCCAAGCCCCCTCAGCCTCTACTGAAGCAAAAATGTAATAAATTGAACAAAGTTTTATTGCCTCGATTTTCCATTTGTTACTTAACGGATACAGAGTGTTTGAGGGCAAAGAAAGTCTTAAAATTAGAGGTGGTTGCACAACATTATGAATTCACTAAATACTACTGAATTGTGTGTGCCAAAATAGTTAATTGTGTGTTACGTGAATTTTGCTTCAATTAAAAAACGTTTTTTCCCCACTTGTAACAAAACCTACTTTCTGAAGCTAGCAGGGTGTTCGGATGTCTGTGACATAAGCACCCTTTCCTTCCTTTTTTTCCTGTTGCCCTCTGGTGATTGGTGTGGTGTTCTTGATTAAAAGTATTTGGCACTCTCCCAGGCACAATATAAAAGCTCCTTTAGTGTTAGGTTATTTTTTGTCAAGGAAGAAGGAAGATTTCCCTCAGCTCCACCCTGGCCTCCAGGAGCGTGTGTGAAGCTTTGGTTTCCTTATTTTACCTTTTTGTTGCTACATTTGTAGTTGTAATCTCTCACCTTCCTTTCTGGATCCTTATTCACTTTATAGCCCATTTCACTGGAAATCCTCACCCTCCAGATACCTTCCTTTTTTCTACATTGCCCTTCGGGACTGAGGAGGAGCCAAGTCCTGCCTGTCTCAGGGCCCAGCCTTGGTTTGTGTTTTCTGCTCTTCTCTGCTTTCCTGTTGATTGTCCTGGAGCTTCTTCCTTCTGCTTTTCTGTAGCTGTAATGGTTGAAACCAAATGAGGGGAGCCCTGGTTTCTGACCCAGAGCCATACATAAAAAATAATTTTGCCACCAACCTCAGATTGCACTGGGGATGTTCTTAGGGAGAAGAGCATCCCTCCATGTTGGTGGGAACTGTTGAGCTCCTGTCCAAACCAGGCACAGGCTTTGTGGACAGAAGCCACCAGGGGCACTGCCCTCCATGGTCTATGTAACATTGAGTGTGGCTCCACCCGCAAGGTGTTGTGGCCTGACAGAAATGGGAAACATCTGGATTGCAGAGTGGAAGACAATGTATAGATAGCAACATGAACAGAAGTTATGAAAGATTATATAGACAGTATGACTTCAGTTTTATAACTACTTATAAGAAATATGTATAGATGGGATGCCTGGGTGGCACAGTCAGTTAAGTGTCTGGCTCTTGCTTTCAGCCCAGGTCATGATGTCACGGTTTGTGAGATCGATCCCCACATCGGGCTCCATGCTGACAATGCAGAGCCTGCTTGGGAATCTTTCTCTCCCTCCCTCTCTGCCCCTCCCCTGCTCGCTAGCCCTCTCTCTCAAAAATAAACATTAAAAAAATTAAAAAATATATATGTATAGATGTCCAGAATAAAATGTCTTTGTTTATGCTACATATGCATAGAGAACATAGCAGGGCCATGCAGCAGGGACTAACAGCTATTACCTGGGGGGTGGAATGTTTAATACTTTGTTGTTGTTGTTGCTTTTGTTATATTTCTATGAATAATAATAATAAGGCTACTTCATTCCTGGGGGTAATGGATTGTGTTGTGAGAAGTACATAGGAGTTCAGAGGAGAGAATATTCCTTATTGAAGATTTTTAAAACATTTTAAAACATTAATGTTTATTTATTTTTGAGAGAGGGAGAGAGACAGAGTGAAAGTGGGGGAGGGGCAGAGAGAGAGGAGACACAGAATCTGAAGCAGGCTCCAGGCTCCGAGCTGTCAGCACAGATCCCGACGCAGGGCTCTAACTCACGGACGGCGATACCATGACCTGAGCCAAAGTTGGATGCTTAACTGACTGAGCCACCCAGGTGCCCCAATGAGCATGATTTTTAAATTTAGTTATAATTCATAGGGTAGTTTGGTCATGAGAGATTGGAAAACCAGTTCTAAGATTACTTCCACTATACTTTCAGTATGATGGAATTCTGTAGTGTGGGGTCTTCATTGACAACTATAGTGTGAAAAACCCTGTGAACCAAATTGTTGGAAATGGTACAAATAACTCATTCAGAAAGCAACATTAGTGCAAAATCATCCTACTAATTGAGCAGATTTTGTGATTCAGGCAATCAGGAAGCTTATTTTCAGAATAGCTACAAAAGAATAAATACTTGACAGTTTACAAAGGGTAAAAAGACATTGTCTGTGTTCAGAAGACCCATGAACTTATCTCAGCTTTTGAGAAGACTCTAAAAATTTTTTTTAATGATTATTTATTCTTGAGAGAGAGAAAGAGGATGAGCAGGGGAGGGACAGAGAGAGTGGGTGGGCTGGGGGGGACACAGAATCCAATCCAAGCTCCAGGCTCTGAGCTGTCAGCATAGAGCCCAATGCAGGGCTCCAACCCATGAACCATGAGATCATGACCTGAGCCAAAGATGGACGCTTAACTGAGCCACCCAGGAGCCCCAGTTGACAAGATTCTAGAGTAGACCCTGAAGGCATGAGAGCATAGAAGGCTCCCCTTTGGGGCGCCTGGGTGGCGCAGTCGGTTGAGCGTCCGACTTCAGCCAGGTCACGATCTCACGGTCCGTGAGTTCGAGCCCCGCGTCAGGCTCTGGGCTGATGGCTCAGAGCCTGGAGCCTGTTTCCGATTCTGTGTCTCCCTCTCTCTCTCTGCCCCTCCCCCGTTCATGCTCTGTCACTCTCTGTCCCAAAAATAAATAAAAAAAAAAAAACGTTGAAAAAAAAAAAAAATTTTTAAAAAAAAAAAAAAAGAAAGCTCCCCTTTAACAGCACAGCTCAACTCTGGGGGGCGGGTAGCCAGCAGGTCAGGTCTGGGCTTGGCATCATTGTGAATCTCGGGCTTTGTTAGCTTGCTGGGTGAGGCATAGCGAAAGGATGGGATGCGACTGAGGGGTCGTCACCAAAATGGACAGAAGTGGATGCGATACACAGAGCCTTTAGTTCATCCTGGAGTGAAGAAGGAACAGCATGTTCGTTAGCTCTAAACCAGGATCCACCTGTGCGCATCAAGTCAGCCATGAGTCCTGCATGTGGTGTCAGACAGTTAGCTGTGTACATGCTGTGGGGACACACCATGTGGCAGCAGTCCACGTACGTCAGGGAGTGGGAGGATTGGACTGACTTCCTCTGTGGCTGCCAGAGAGCTGTGTGGTGTCCTTATTGCATCACAGAGAACGCAGTCACAGCAGTGACACAAACTGTGACTTCTGTGGGGAAACTGAAGGAATCAGGGTCAACATTCAAGAAAGGGAAGACGTGCAATGGGGTCTTGAGATTCTTGAAGGGTTGCCCTGGAAAGGAAAGATTAGGTTTGGCCACAGGGTTAGGAGTAGGACACATGGGTAAACGGCCCCAGATGGTCTGATGCCATGTGTGGAGGAGCTTCCTCTTGGTCTTAGTTGCCACAGAATGACTTTGTGCCTTGCAAAGTTGGTGTCGAGAACTGTGAAGGATCTGAAGTTTTTACCCTACTTGCAAGCTAACAAGGTAGCCTGCCACGGCTTATTGGACGCTGGCAGGAGACAAAAGACTTCTTGTACAGGGACAGAGGACAATTCGTGACTCATGATACAGCAAGCCACATGAGCATCAGCACATTCTCATCAGTGCCTCTTGCCCGCAGGCCCCACAGAGGTGACGAGGATGGGCCCAGAGGTATGCCTGCACATGCAGCAAGTTGTGTTGCAGGAGAGGAAGGGTGAGTTTAGGGTCTTAGGCTGATTACTCAACTTCCACCTCACTTGTTAAATTTCCAGATGTGGGTGATGACAGCGTCTGCCTGAGGGTGCTGTTGGGGGAAGTGAATTGGAGATAAGACAGGAAAACAGCTAGCATGTAGTAAGTCTTTGGTAAAGAGTGGTTGAATCTTATTTACATGCATGTGTGTAATGACTAGAAGCAAATGCAGAAAAGGGGATTTTTTTTTTTTAAAGTTTATTTCGAGACAGAGAGGGAGCATGAGTGGGGGAGGGGTAGAGAGAAGAGAGAGAGAGAGAGAGGGAGAGAAAAAATGAATGAATGAATGAATTCCTAAGCAGGCTCTGCACTGTCAGCGCAGAGCCCCCAAGATCATGACCTCAGCTAAAGTTGAACGCTCAACTGACTGAGCCATCCAGATGACCCAGAAAAGGGGATTCTTAGCACGAAAGCGATACCAAAGTTATTTTTCTTTTTCCTTTTTTCTCAACCATACTGTTGATAAAATATACTTATGTAAAGGGAGAGTGGATACATGTTTGGCTTATCACCTATAGCATCTTCAGGAGAGAGAGTAAAATTTAAAATCTGTGCAGTAATTTATGACATGTTAAAATTATCAGAAGAAAAAAAATTATTGGAAGAAATTAATTTTACATCTAAAAACTTTCCTTGACACAGCAATGTGAGCTGAAGGGAATGCAAGGCATACATAAAGGTGGGAATGACAGAAAAACATTAGTCAGGGTCATGCATAATAAGTTTAGGTCTGAAATGTCAAAAGTTGTGGGGCTTTAGGGCTTTATCCGGAAGGTATATGCTTCTTCTGTGTTTTAATTTTTGCACACCTTCAGCGAAAGTCCCTGGGACCGGTGGACAGTATGTGTGTCAGCACACATTCGAGCCACTCCTTTGGTCCTCCCCAGAGCTCCAGACAAGGACAGAGTCTCAGAGAAGTTAAGGTGAGCTTAGCCACACTCCCTGGGTTGTGGTGAGAGGCTCAGCCTGTCCTGCTTCTGGTAGCAAGAGAGCTGCTTTTCTTGAGCTTTTTCCCAGGTGCCAGGCTCATTGGACTGTACGTGCTCATACTTCATCATCAGTGCAGGCTGCTGTTACACTCCCATTTTACAGATGTTCAAGAATGTCCCAGGCTTATCCAGCAAGGAGGAGGTAGAACCGAGGTTAATACTGCTAACTGGGACCAGCTATCTCTTGCCTCTCAGCTCCTAGCACGGCGCCCAGCACAAGGCAAGGCACAAGGCTGGTGACTAGTCTGGGGCAGTGAATGAATAAATCTGGCAGAAATCACAAGCCAAACAAAAGTTATAAAGGAAAGCTCTTTTCACTTTGCTCAAGCAGTATAAGCGAACGTGATTTTTACTTAGAAAATTTAAATCTCTCCTAAAAAACAAAAGCAGTATTCTCTGAGTTCCTTCCATTTGTAATTTGTACAAATGTGTATATTTGTAACAGTGAGTTGAGCTCTCTGTCCTAGGTAGTGACTCGGGGTGGGCAGACAGGGCAAGGTCTGGGAGGGGTCTGCTACCACTTTAACTTCTGGACAGTGTTCTAGAAAAATCTGTGTTCATGAAGAAGGGGTTAGGGAAGGATTTGTTAGGATAAAAATGATTTCCCAATCGTGTCTTCTCCTAACATCCTTTCCCAGGTGTGTGCAGGTCAGTCTCCTCACACAGGCATACGACCCAGACTGTTAGCATCTCCACTTTCTTCCTGACCCTGAGTCTCCAACTTCCTTACAAGCTTCCCCACAGGTTAATCTGAGAGTATATCCCGCTGTTCAGGGGGAGTTCGGAGCCCTAAACGTGGCCCCAGGCTTTCCTTAGGAAGACCCTGTGTAACCCCTCGGCCACACTGTCTGCTCCCAGCCTCTTGTCTTCCCCAGACTGCCCCTTCCAGGCCCCACCATCATAGTCTTTAGTCATATCTGTCTGGAAGTCTTCTCTCGCCCCTCAGCCTTCCCCAACTTTACTTGTCCTCCAAAGCCCCTGCCCCATGCCTCCCTTCCTTGGGCAGGATTAGAACACAGGGCAGTATAGAGACCTGGTGCAAGCCAGCCTTGCTTCCCAGCAGAGGAGCCATATTTTGCTGGAGGATGCCCAGATGGTTTGGGGCTTGAAGGGGGGGGGGGGGGGGGCTGCCAATAGCATTCCTGGGCACTCTGTGAAGCTTAGCTTTCTTTGGGTTGGGTGTGACATGGCACACCTGGATGGCACGCAGGAGAGCCAGAGTATTGGGAAAAGGCAGTAGATGAAGGGTTTGCTCAATCCTGGAGGTAGAGGGAGGGTGGGAAGAGTCTGGGGCTCTTTTTCTTGGGGCATCTCTCAGAGGCTCCTGGGCCCATCAGGGCATCCAGGCCCTGAAGTCTAGATCTTTGAGCTGTCCTGAAGTCTAGATCTTTGAGCTGTCCTAAGGACAAGGATGTGGGGCATGGTTCTGGCCATGTGTGGATAGCAACTAGGGGCAAGCTCTGTTCCCCAGAGTTCAGCTGGAGTTCCACCACCTCTTTGAACCGTTAGCACTCAGTGTGGTCTTGGTTGGGTTGTTATATGTTCATATTGTGTGTGACTGTTCATATTTTCAAAAAAAATATTTGCAAAAGACATATCTGATAAAGGGCTGCTATCCGAAAATATACAAAAAATTGTTAAAACTCTATAATAAGAGTGTGATTTTCAAATGGGCAAAAAATCTGAATAGATACCTCACCAAAGAAGATATATAGATGACAATAAGCATATGAAAAGATAGTCAACATCATATTGTCATTAGGGAATTGCAAACTAAAGTAACATGATACCATACACACCTATTAGAATGGCAAAAGTCTAAAACACTAACACTAACAAATGCTGGGGAGGATGTCTTGGTGGCTTTCATTTGTTGCTGGTGGGAATATAAAATAGTGCAGCCGCTTTGGAAGACAGTTGGTGATTGATTGTTTTTTTAATGTTTATTATTATTTTTTTTGAAAGAGAAAGTATGAGTAGGAGAGAGGCTGAGAGAGAGGGAGACACAGAATCTGAAGCAGGCTCCAGGCTCTGAGCTATCAGCACAGAGCCTGATACATGGCTCAAACCCACAAACCTCAGGATCATGACCTAAGCCAAAGTTGGATGCTTAACCGACTGAGCCACTCAGGCACCCCAGTTGGTGATTTTTTTTAAATGTTTAGTTTGGAGGCACCTGGGTGGTTAAGTCAGTTAAGTGTCCAACTTCGGCTCAGGTCATGATCTCACTCAAGGTTCGTGGGTTCAAGCCCGGTGTCAGGCTCTGTGCAGAAAGCTCAGAGCCTGGAACCTGCTTCAGATTCTGTGTCTCCCTCTCTCTCTGCCCCTCCCCCGCTCATGCTTTGTCTGTCTGTCTGTCTCTCTCTCTCTCAAAAATAAATAACTATTAAAAAATGTAAATGTTTGTGAGACACAGAGAATGAGAGCACGAGTGGGCAGAGGGGGAGGGAGGGAGGGAGAGAGAATGAGAGAATGAGAATATATCTCAAGCAGGCTCCATGCCCAGCACAGAGCCTGCTGGAAGACTCCATCCCATGACCTGAGCCAAAATCAAGAGTTGGTTGCTTAACCGACTGAGCCACCCAGGCACCCTGACAGTTAGTGCTTTTTAACAAAACTAAACATAGTCTTAACCTACAATCTAGGAATCATGCTGCTCAGTGTTTACCCAAAGGAGTTAGGAATGCATATCCACACAAAAACTGACACACAGGTGTGTATAGCACCTTTATTCATAATTGCTAAACTTGGAAGCAACCAAGATGTCCCTCAGTGGATGAATGGAGTAAGTGGTGATAAATCCAGAAAACAAAATATTTAGTGCTAAGAAGAATGAGCTATCGTGCCATGAAAAAACATGGCAAAACCTTAAATGAATATAACTAAATGAAATATGCTAATCTGAATGATTCCACCTATAATGTATGATACCATACCAAACCAACAAAATGCATACCAAGAATTAACCTTAGTATAACTGGACTATGGATAACAATGAGTTGTCAGTGTAGGTTCATCGATTGTAACCACTCTATGGGGGATGTTGATAGTGGAGGAGGGGACATATAGGAATTCAGTACAGCTTTCCCCTGCTATCAGGGGAGCATTCTGGGGCACCCAGCTGGCTCATTTGGTGGAGCATGCAACCCTTGACCTCAAGGTTGTGAGTTCAAGCCCCATGTTGGGTGTAGAGATTACTTAAAAATAAGTCTTAAAACACACACACTCACAAACACACACAACTGGAGCATTCCTAGGAAACCTTTTATAAGCCAAAATGGTGTAAAGCAAAGAAGCATTTAGTTACTATTAATTTATATGGAAAAAATTGTTAGTGTTTCCAGTCCCCAAAATTAACCTCTCAGGCTTGTCTGATACCTTAGGGACACGCCTTGCTAACAGATAGACAAAAGAAGTCAAGGTAAAGCACAGATGTTTACAGATACAGTTCAAAGCTCTGACGGCTTGACTCTGAGATGCTGAGTGCAGTTCCTGAAGAAGGCACTTGTCGGCGCCACCACTCTGGCTGCTCCAGATGCAGTGCTCTCTATAAATGATTGCTGCAAAACAGATGCTGATTGCTATTTTCATTTTTTGCCTTTTTTGGTAAAAGTGAAAATCCTCTTCAGATTTCTGTCTGTTGGCTAGCAAAACAGGTACTAACATAGGTCTTTCAAGAAAGCAAAGTGGCGTCACTCAAACTTCTGGAAAGTGGGGGATACCTGTACTTCCCTCTCAGTTTTGCTGTAAACCTAAACCTACTCAAACAAACAAAGTCTATTAAGGATACAAAGAGAAAGAGACCACACGGCCAGTTGCAGACCTTTATGCAGCTTTGCGGACATCCTGCTCCGGAAACACTGATTGATGGTTGCCCTGAAGGTGACAAGGCTTCAATTGGCATACTATTTGAAATAAGTTAATTTTTCAAGTAAACAGGACAGTCCTGTCTCAACTACAGGTGTTTGAACTGTAGTGTGTTCATTTTGATTTTTTCTCATTCCCTGCAGGACAACCCTCCATATGATAAGGGGGCCTTCAGAATCGAAATCAACTTTCCAGCAGAGTACCCATTCAAACCACCGAAGATCACATTTAAAACAAAGATCTATCACCCGAACATCGATGAAAAGGGGCAGGTCTGTCTGCCGGTAATTAGTGCTGAAAACTGGAAGCCAGCAACCAAAACCGACCAAGGTAAGGCATGCTTCTTGTGTCTTTCTCAAGTGGTGCTCTTCTGGGGATGCTGTTGTGGGGCAGGGGCCCCTCAGTCCTTTCTAATGCCATGTTTCACAGATTCCAGAGAAATCTTACCTGACCCAACTCCAGTGCATGCACAAGTGCTGCTGAGGTTCCCGCCATTCCTCATGGGCAGGGCACATCTCAGTCAAACCATTGACCTGCACAGGTATTTGAGGAGGCCCTCCTGTGCTCGCAGACCAGTGGGGACACATGTAAATAGACCAGCCCAGTATTTGCTGCCTGTGCAGTTAGGGGGTGTAGGTACTGTCCCTGGAAGTTTTCATGAAGGATTGTGGGGCTGCTTTGAGTGGGAAAGGGCGAATGGTGTTTAAGGTAACCTCATACAGCAGTTAGCACATGAACTCAGACTTGAAGGAGGGAGGGAGGTTGAAGAGGCCCTGCCAGGCTAAAAGAAGGGTGCAAATCAAAGCTACCTGGCAGACAGCACAATGCCAGTGTCTCAGAGTGGGTGGTGCTGGGGGGAAGGGGCATGGTCAAGGGCTGTGTACCCAGATAAAAGCACAAAGTTGGCTTTAGTGGACCTGGAATTCCTTGCAATTGAATGTGGCCATGTGTCCAGGTACTTCTGTATGAACATACATGTGCTAATTTTTCTGGGAAAGGTACTTGATTCATTATTATGGTTGGCCTTCCTCTTGCCCCTTGGAAGTATCTAGATTTTGTTATGGACTGTGTCTAGTTTTTATTTCTTAACTTCAGAACTTACTTTTGAACTTTTAATCTCATATTGTTGGTGCGTAGCCACCTGAACCACTATACGGTCTTTTCAGATTAAAGGGAGTGAATGAGGGTGGAAGGCCTCAGATGGTTTTTCAGACTGATACAGTAATTTTTCATTAGAACCCCTGGAAGATGGAGTTGAAATCCTTTTGCATGGGAAGTTGAGCCTCTCTCGTTTGAAATAATCATCATGAAAGGTGTCCATCAGGCTTTCACAGCTCAGTAGTAGAAAGGAATGGGTCTAAATGTTGAGTCTGGGTAGAGAGATCTCCAGTGGACGTGACTTTTGATCATGGACGACGTGATGTTTATAAAAGCTGATGAAGTTGTTCTTAAGTGCACATACTTGGTTTTTGTTTTTGTTTTTCTTTTTTTTTTTAATATTTTTTTTCAACGTTTATTTATTTTTTGGGGGACAGAGAGAGACAGCATGAACGGAGGAGGGGCAGAGAGAGAGGGAGACACAGAATCAGAAACAGGCTCCAGGCTCTGAGCCATCAGCCCAGAGCCCGACGTGGGGCTCGAACTCACGGACCGCGAGATCGTGACCTGGCTGAAGTCGGACGCTTAACCGACTGCGCCACCCAGGCGCCCCTGTTTTTGTTTTTCTATACAAATTCCTAGCTCTGTGTTGGAAGGCTGTAGCTGCATTTGTTCCGGAATGCCTTGTCAGCCTCTCACACAACTTCAGGAGCCCAAGTTGTGTGTATCTAACACCATGCCCTGGGAGGGGAAGCCCTTCCAGGCCTGGCTGCGCCACAGCTAAGACTGCCAGGCCTCAAAGTTATAAGATCTCCTCCCTTACCTGAGAAATGGAGTGGGACCAGGGGCATTGAGGCTTGTAGGAGATACAAACACAAGTAAAAGTGCTCCATACCTCTTCAGGGACTAGCTGCTCAGGATGGGCGGATATAGGCACATAGCCAAAATGCTGGGCTCCCCTCCACCCCTAAATTAGATACCTGTCAGATACCTGAGATAGGCTTTTCGTTCTTTTGGTACTTGCCGGTGGGCTTTTTTTAAATTTTTTTTTTTTTTAACATTTATTTATTTTTGAGAGACAGACACAGCATGAGTGGGGGAGGGGCAGAGAGAGAGAAGGAGACACAGAATCTGAAGCAGGCTGCAGGCTCTGAGCAAGCTGTCAGCACAGAGCCTGATGCGGGGCTCGAACCCACAAACTGTGAGATCACGACCTGAGCCGAAGTCGGATGCTCAGCTGACTGAGTCACCCAGGCGCCCTTGCCGGCAGGCTTTTTAAGATAAAAATTTTGGTACAGGGTACTGTTGTGTGTGAAGTGATGGGCAGACTTGCTATTTTGTTATTTGGGACAGTTAGGGTTTCTTTCTGGAAAATCGTTCTGTAGCTTGTCCTCACATACATCAGGCATGTTGTCCCTGGCACTTGCTGATATGCTTCCTTGTTTCTGCTATCTATTATTATGTTACAAACCATCTTAAAACTTCATGACTTAAAATAACAGCAATTTGGTATTTCTCATTCTGTAGATTGGCTGGGCTCAGCTGGATGGTTCTGTAGCTGGTCATCCCTGAGGTAACTCATGGCTGAGTATCTCTGTAATTCAGCATTCACAGCAACTTTACAGTACATAACTACTGCAAAAAAAACACCAAAAACAAAAAACCCAAAACACCCAAAAAACAAAAAAAAACTAGAATCAGCTGTACCTGGGATGTCCAGAATAGGCAAATCTAGAGATAGAACATAGATTAGTGTTTGTCAGGGGTGGGATGAGGGGATTAGGAAGTGACTCTTTATAAGAGTGGGTGTTTTTGGAATGATGAATATGTTCTGGAATGAAATAGTAGTGGTATTACACAGTTTTGTGTTATCTGCTGAAAACAACTTAATTTGTATACTTTTAAGATTTTTTTTTTTTCAACGTTTATTTATTTTTGGTACAGAGAGAGACAGAGCATGAACGGGGGAGGGGCAGAGAGAGAGGGAGACACAGAATCGGAAACAGGCTCCAGGCTCTGAGCCATCAGCCCAGAGCCCAACGCGGGGCTCGAACTCACGGACCGCGAGATCGTGACCTGGCCGAAGTCGGACGCCCAACCGACTGCGCCACCCAGGCGCCCCTTAAGATTTTTTTTTTAATGTTTGTATATTTTTGAGAGAGAGAGCATGAGCAGGGGAGGGGCAGAGAGAGAGAGAGGGAGACAGAGAATCGTGGGCCTTGAACTCACGAACCTTGAGATCATAACCTGAGCCGAAATTGGATGCTCAAACAGCTGAGCCACCCAGGTGCCCCTTGGTTTTTAATTAGAAAGTAGAGAAGCATTAAAAATTGAGCAAAAGTATGGGGTGCCTGAGTGGTTCAGTTGGTTAAGTGTCTGACTTCAGCTCAGGTCATGAACTCGCAGTTTCATGAGTTCCAGCTCCGTGTTGGGCTCTGTGCTGACAGCTCGGAGCCTGGAGCCTGCTTTGGATTGTGTTTCTCTCTCTCTGCCCCTTCCCCACTTCCACCCTGTCTCTTCTAAAAATAAATAAACATTTTAAAAAATTGAGTAAAAGTAGCAGGAGAAAAGTCAAGAAACAAAGCAAAACTGTATCAAATAGAGAGGTAGTAGATGTTGACAATAAAAAATACCAGAAAAAAGGAATGTGAAAACAAAGTTTTGCGTAGCAGTGTATCTGGTTCTAGTAGATATCTTAGCAGTAGAGCAAGGGCTTAATGTGGTAGTTGAATAAGATTTGCCATATAAATTGGAGTCTGTAACAAAGCCAGCATAATATGGATTCTGTGTGTACCAAACAATAGCGACAGAAATATATAAAGAGAAAAATAATTCCTTAATTGAATGTTTCAGTTCCCCCTGCATTATTATCTTAAATCAAGTGGATAAAATTTAGAAAGAGGACTCAGTAAATATAATAAACAGTGTAAGATTAATTAGATTTCGTAGTACATTTTGTGGAAGGCATCAGACAGCCTTTAGGGATGGGGGAATGTACCATTCACATTTTACTCTGAGAATGGAGCCCCCGGATCTCCATGAAAAGGGGGGGGGGATGTCATGGATATTGTTTACATTCCCCATTACAAAGAAACTAAGAACAAAAACAAGGAAATTTTATAGCCTTTATTCTCTGACTGTATACATTGAGAGTGGGAGGTAAAATTTGATTTTGTTCTTTAGCCCCTACATTTTGGAGGAGAAAAAAATACTCCTGAGGAGCATTTGGGTCAAGGAAGAGATTTAAAAAAAAAAAAAAAAATAGGGCTAGACCACTTGTAAAATACAATGAATGCGCTGTTTTATGTATGAAAAATGCTGGGATGGGGCCACAGTTGTAGTTTGAAAATCTGTTGTAGCTGTCAGTTTCCTTACTATCAAAGCAAGCTAAGCTCAGCTAGACTTTATTACAGTTTAGCCAAGGAGCCAGAAATGCACCCAGAGGAACAGAGAAAGAATGAAATACTCATCAGAACAAGTAAAAAAATTGGAAAATATTTTGACTTGATCAAATAAGCAAAAGCAAGTTCCCAGACAAGAATTAAATAGATACAGAAATCTTACAAATTAGTCATCTTTTGAAAAAACAGTCTTGGGGTGCCTGGGTGGCACAGTTGGTTAAGCATCCGACTCTTGATCTTGGCTCAGGTCATGATCCCACAGTCTGTGGGTTTAAGCCCTACATCAAGTCCTGCGCTGATGGTGTGGAGTCTGCTTGGGATTCTGCCCCTCCCCTGCTTCTGCTCGCTTGCTCTCTCAAAATAAATAAATAAACTTTAAAAAAAAAAAAAAAGAAAAAGAAAAACTAGCCTTAATAGTTAACAAAATGGTTTTTATACCAATAGATTAGGTATTAAGATGGGCTAGTTGGGGTGCCTGGGTGGCTCAGTTAAGCGTCCAACTTCGGCTCAGGTCATGATCTCACAATTCGTGAGCTCGAGCCCTGCATCGGTCTCTGTTCTGACGGCTCAGAGCCTGGAGCCTGCTTCACATTCTGTGTCTCCCTCTCTCTCTGCCCCTTCCCTGCTCATGCTGTGTCTCTCTCTGTCTCAAAAATAAATAAACATTAAAAAAAAAAAAAAAAAAAAAAAGATGGGCTAGTGAACAGCAGAGAGCCTGAGTATCCATTACAGAGGGTGAACAGGAAAACTTGAAAACTCATCAGTACCTCCCACAAAGTACTTATCCAGGCAAGAACCCTCTGAGGTTCGTGAAATGCTAATGAAGCATCAGTTCTGCTACAGAACTGTTTCTGATCATGGAAGAAGACGGGAAGCCACCTTGTTGACACAGTGAGTCAGATGTGGTTCAAGTTTCTAGCCTGAAGTCAAGAGCAGCAAAAGAGTATGGGGAGGTCTATGGAGCAGTCTCGCAGCTGAGCATGGGGTGGAGAAATCTGGGAGCTTGCTAAATTAGGGCCTGGCCTGCAAGCTGGGGTAGCATCTGGGAGAAGCTGTGAAAGATGTCCTCAGGAAGAGGGTTTGTCCATGTGCTTGCTTCCCCTGGCTGGACAGGAGGGAGGCTTAGGTGCTTATTTTAATGTTTGTTGATGCATGCCTTCTGTTTATGGTGAGTGAAAGTGGTTTTCCATTGGAGTTACTAACATTTACTTTTCCTTTATAAAATATAAATATTTTTATTTTTTAATGTGATTTAGAGAAATATATTAGATAAGTAGTCACTTAGGTTATATGTGGAAACACGGCAAATAGTGGAATACCAATGGTTGAAGTTGGGGAAATAGGGACAAAATACCTTTATCATTGTTTTTGCTGTTACACAAGAATAAAATATAGAAAGGGTAAATCTTAAATACACAGATAGAAATATACTTCCAGAGCCTGCTTTCTCTTAAGAGATATTTACAGGTGGGAGGTGATAATGCCTGCCCCTGAGGGTGGTGTGCAGATAGGGAGAAACTGCCCTAACCTACAGAGCTGTTTCCAGGCCTTTCATTCCTGCTTGCTCTCCCCAGTCCACCCTTTCTGCCCACCTCCTCCATACTCAGCCTGGACCCTATCGGCCTCGCCTGTGCCCACCATGGTCACAGGAACCCTCAATTGCCCTGTCTCACTTGGTAACACTAATAGACAGAGGTGAGGGCAGGTGGTATTTGGATGCCTGGCCAGGCATAGTTCTGCTTTCTTTGTGTTACTCTGTGCTGTTCCCCCCATTCAGAGTGGACCTATTGGCTGGTTATGTCTTTGTACCTGACCCAGCCAGTGGTAGCAGGTAATCCATAACTTGTAATGCTAGGGTGAAGAACATGGCTCCCAGGAAAGGAATCCATGGCTTCGGTAATCCAGAGAAGAGATGCCTTTTTTGCTAGGAACATGACAGTGGGAAGAAACATGGAACTCTGGGGGTGCCAGTCCTAATCAGGGCGGGGTGAGGAGAAGCATGTGGGAGAAGGCAAAGTGGCTGCATGCACCCCACTTCTGAGGTGAGGAGGCTTGGGGTTCCTGAGCCTTCCGTGCTTCCTCCTTGATCTCTCTTTCCCATCTTCTCTTCCCTGGTGGCCCTTCCATCCCAGGGCTAGCCTTCCAGTACATCTAGGATTTACTGTACTTTGGGAAAGCATTGTGGAACCCACCCTGAGCTGTGTGATTTCTGCCTGTGGGGTTGAGAGCATAATAGTGCTGAAGGTTACCTGCCTTCCAGCAGTTCGGGTGTCAAGTGAACCTTTCTCAGCTGCTTCAGAAGCTCCTAGTGGTCTTCCAGGGTGGGCTCATTATGTATTTACATTGTGCAGACCTGTCATGCACCCTTCATTGTCATGCTTTCTCAGTACACTTTTATGGAAACTCCCCTGAACCGATTGTAGTGAGGGACACGTCACCCAATCCCTACCCTGGGGAAGCTCCACTCGTGCGTGCGAGTATGTGTATGTGCATGTGAGAAGGTGTTCTTGCTAGGCCTGAGAGCTCCGCAGTTTGGGAGAAGCAGGGAGAGGGTGACTGGCTCCCCAGAGTGTCAGTTCAGGAAGGTTCCTGGAGAGGTGGAGGTGTCATCTGACCAGTTAACTGCTGTTGTATTAGCTGCTTGTGGCTCAGCACCTTCTCCCAGCTACAGAGAAAAGATGGGTTGCGCCCTGGTGGTTAGAATTTTGGATAAACGGGAGGCTGCTTTCTCGTAAAAGCACATCGATGTAAATCAGTGTTGCAGTCAAAGTTTTGCCCTTTCTGAGACTGTTCTAACCAGCGGTGCCTGGTCCTTTTCTTGGCAGTAATCCAGTCCCTCATAGCACTGGTGAACGACCCCCAGCCCGAGCACCCACTTCGGGCTGACCTAGCTGAAGAATACTCTAAGGACCGTAAAAAATTCTGTAAGAACGCTGAAGAGTTTACAAAGAAATACGGGGAGAAGCGACCTGTGGACTAAACTCTGCCACGACTGATTCCAGCGAGTGTGAGCGGAGATCCCGAGCAGCGCATTCAGACACCCCGCAAAGCAGGACTCTGTGGAAAATTGACACGTTCCGCCGCCTGGCGTTTGCTTGTGGCAGTTACTAACTTTCTACAGTTTTCTTAATCAAAAGTGGTCTAGGTAACCTGTAAAGAAAGGATTAAAAATTTAAGATGTTCTAGTTCTGCTTTCTTTGTTTTAAAAAATCACTGCTTGAATCTACTTTAAAAGAATGGTATTTCTTTTCTTGTCCAAATTGATCCAAAATTTTCAATTTACATTTAGCCCTTAAGGTTAAGGAAAAAAAAAGGAAAAAAAAAAAAAAAGGTTGCAGTTCCCTTTCTTCCCCTGCCCCTGCAACTCCCACCTTCTTGCATTCAGTTTATCTTTCACTCATTCATTTCCCCAGACTCAGGCCCATCTCCTCCGCAAAGAGAAGAGACCACTCCTGATGATTCTGGTGGCTTCTCTACTCCCACGTTGCACTGCCCTGTGTGGGAGTTGGTTCAAATTCTCCTGGCCCCAATTTATAACATCCTTTAAAAATATTTTAAAAACAAGCAAACTACCACTCACCACCCCACCACCTCCCCCTCATCACCCCCCCAAAAAAAAAAATTCCGTGAAAAGGGAGGCCCAGTTCTTATGTAAAAATCCGGCTGGTGTTACCACAATAACGTTGATTAAATGGGCAAACCCTGATGTCTGTGTGCGTGATTGAACTTTGGCCTGGCCTGACTGGGGTAACCCATGTCTGTGGTGACCCCAGAGGAGGGCCTGCCCACCAGAAGATGCTGGCACTTGTGTGAGCTGGCACTTGTGTGAGGAATTTCTCGCCAGAGAGGCTCCTGAAGCCAAAGGTTGACACTCCTCCCTGCAGCCATTGTAGAAGATGTGTCAGTGCAGGCAACAATGCCACAGCCAGAATGTCCATGTGAAATTCCACGCTCACCTGTCACCGAGCTCCATCTGAATGTGCCACGGAGCTCCCTCTCCCAGCTCCTCAGTGCAGCGCAGCCCCACTGCAACCCTCCCTTGGCACAGTTTGACCCTTTGCGGGGTTGGAATTGGCTGGAGTTGGCGGGACTCGGCTATAGCCAGCACCGGTGTGGGGTTGCTGGCACCCTGCTGGCCCCTTTCTTCGGAGCAGCCGGCCAGCCCAGGAACAAGACGGCCTTCCCCCTCCCTCTGGACTCACAGCCTTTGCAGAGTCAAGCTCCACTTGAAGCTCACTCAATAATATCCTTTACATGTGTTTTATATTGTTTTGACTGCCTTTTTTTGTAGAAATAAAAATTGACCTTAGAATTTATCATCAGATGAACTTGTAAGGATTTGAATGTTAATGTCTTTTCAAAGCAAGTGGGACTGCCCCTGAAATAGAGAATACCTGTCACTGACACCCAGAGGAAGCTGATGGTCCAAACACCGTGTGTCACCAACTCCTCTTTTGCCACTGGCGGCTGCCCTTCTTGGCTCTTGGGTGGCGGGGGGTGGGGGGAGGGACTAGATCCTGTGGGGAAGATAAAGAAACCTGGCTTTCTGTTTTTAGCTCTCTTACTTGAGATCTTTCTGGGCCTTACAGACCTGTAAGATGGTTTTACCTGTGCAGAGGTGGGTGTGATGGGTAGGTTAGGCAGCAGAACGTTGTTTAGTTGTCCACGTGCATGGCCCCTGCAGTGTGGCAATGAACTTGGCTTCTTCAGTCCTAGGTACGCCAGGGCAGGTTCTGGAGACTCCTGTGGGCCCAGGAAGGCAGGAGCACTGGGCCAGTGTTTCCACATCTGTCTCTTCATTAGCAGAAAGGTGATAATGGACTTTATTTCACTCACACACAGATTTGTTAATAAAATGCCAAATTCTGTCAGAAGCTATCCAAATAAGCCACCATTTGTTCTCGTTGCTTCTCTGAATCCAGAAATATTGCCATTCTTGGAAACTGTCCCATTGCTTCATATCTCTACCAGCGTAGCTTTGCCTGCCTGTCGCCCTCTCACGTCTGTGCTCAGGAGGATACCTTTGTCAAAGCTAGCAGCCCCTCAGGGACTCTCAGCCCTGGCATGGCACCCCATGGTTTGCCCCATCAGAGGCCTGGCCTTCAGAGAGCAAGGCAGGGGATGGTCCCTCCTTCAGGCCTGGGCAGCTTGCCCCCCTCCAGACTGGCAGTCCCCAGGGCAGGCTTTGAGCATGCTGGCGGACAGCCCTGGCTGCTCCACAACCAAACAGCTGGGTCCTCTGGAGAAGGGGAGAGCTGTCGAGCAGCCACCACTGACCCGAGCCTACTCAGGAATTCACAAGCACTGGGTTCCTCGAAGTGCGCCGGGTTCCCTCCCGCTCCCTGCCAACGGCAGAGAATAGGCTTTCTAAGATGCTGCGATCCCGTTCTGCTGCCCTCAATAAAAATGCTGACACTGGTTTGGTTTTGTGGGTTTCTTCCTTACTGGGGGTGGGCAGAGCCAGGGGCCTGTGTTCTTGGAGATGGGGAAGGGGTGGCCAGGACCTAGGCTCTTCTGCCTGCTCCTCTCTCCCCATGCCCAGCTTTTCCAGAAGAGGCACACACAGGTGTGTGGTCTTTCCACGAGGGAAGCAGAAAAGGCTGAAATCCAGGCCATCGGGGCCTGTGGAAGGACCCATTGGGTGTCAGGGGAAGGGACAGTGGCCTCTGTATATGCATCACTTCAGTTCATCTGTCAGTCCCAAGAGAGTGGTATTATGTACATTTAGCAGAGGAGCAGACTGAGGCCCCTAGAGGGTGGCTGTCTTGTTCAACCTCACTGAACTAAATGAGGGTGAACCTGAGGGTGAGGCTAGGCCATTTCCTTGAATGATTCCAGCCAGAAACCTGCCTCCAAGGCCTACTAAGTCCCCTTGGGAATTTGACACAAGCTGATACCAGACCTGCCCTGTCAGCTACATCTGCAGGTGTCCAGGAGGAACCTTCCTGGAGTGTCATTTTACCTGCAAGCAAGGAGCTAGTCCTTTCCCTTGATCATCAACAGGGTGATCAACTCTGCTGCCTCTTAAGACTTTATCCTCTGTGACTCTTAAGACAACCCCATGGACACCATTATCCCTATTTTTACAGAGGAAGAAACCGAAGTTCAGTGACAGGCAAGGACACGTGGCCTGTGTTTTTACAGTCTGGCTCCAGAGCCTGTTACATTCCATCACTCAGGTTCTTGGACCCCAGACACAGCCACAGTCCCCACCCCTTTCCCAAAACCAGAGCTCTACAGGACCTTCTCTCAACTTCCTCAACTCTGGAGCCACCATTTTCTTGCCTTCCTCACTCCTGTATTAATTGTTCAGCTCAAAATATGCATCTACTTCATCACTCCTGTGCCCACTGCAGCCTGGCTTCTGTCAGCCCCTGGCCAGCCTCCTGAGGCTTCCCTGGCAAGGGCCCCAGGACTTCCTCATTGCACAATCCACAGGCTGTCAGCCTCTCAGCCTACTCTCTTCATTTGGTAGCATCTCTGTGCCCCACTCTGCAGGGCAGCCACCTGACCCCATCAAAGGCAAAGCCAGACTGGTCTTAGTTCTTCCTGCCCCATTTGCACTGGCTCTTCCTCTTCTCCTTGCCTCCCTCACGCAGTGTGGGGCAGTGGCACCAACCAGAGGAGCAGAGCTGAAGGTGGCCTGGCTCAGGTGGTACTTGCTAAATGGCTGTTTCCTGGGTGATTGGGACATGTTTTTGCAGGAGGGCTCCTGGGGACACCATACACGCCTCAGAGGATCAGAGTGGAAAGGACTGCCCAATGGTGGATGGAGGCCCATAACCAAGGCCCAAAGAAGGAAGTCACTTCCTCCAGAGAGCGTTTTCTGAGCAGGCCTGGCTGGGTTAGGAGCCCCCCTTTGGCCCCACACTCTACTTTGTGTTCCTCCCCCCTCTCTCCCACTGCAGTCCAGCCAACTAAGCCCATGTATGTGCCAGACTGTGAGCTCCACACAGGCTAGGCAATCTGAGCACCCAGTCCTGCCTGGCCCAGAGCAGACCTTCCATACATGACTGATGGGTAGAGAACAGTAAACCCCTTGTCCAAGCCACCCAGTGCACAGGTTTGACATAAGGAATACCCCATCTCCCCAGTGGGGTGGTAGTGACCAGCCCCACAGTGGGCCTGATCTGCCTGCAGCCTTCTGCCTTATCACTTTCCCACCCCTTGTGAAGTAGACCTCTGTCTCCTGGCCACAGCCTCTCTCCTCCCCACTGTTAAACCCTCATGGCCCCTAGGGCTGATCTGGGCCCTCATCTCTGATCACCCCTCTCTCCCTCTCTGGGTGACTCCACAGCTTTAGCTGTGCAGATCCCAAATCTCTCTCCTGTCCACCCATACCTCTGTCCTCAGCCTCAGAGCCACACAGCTAACTGCCTCCTCTTCTCAAAACAGCAGAACCTCCCTCAAGGGAGCTTCTGTGCCAATAGGTTGCCTTCAGGCCACCCCTACCAGCTCTGGCCAGCAGCCTGCAGGAATGTGGCCAGACCCCAGTACACTGAGGCAAGGCAGTGTATTGGAGGGGCTCAGGGATTCCACTTCACAGCTATGGAGGAAAGGGCCTGTTGCTGGAAGAATCATGGTCAAGGGAAGGTTAGAGTAGAAGATGAAGCCAGGAAAGAAAAGCATGAAGCCACAGTCAAGGGTTAGAGATGTAGGATCCCGACAGCAGAAAGGAGGAGCAAGATCCCACCCTCACCTCTCAAAGAAAGCTGTACATCCCTCAAGGCAGCCCAGGCCAAGAGAGAGCTCTTTAGGCACCTGATTGCTTGCCTGACACTGCATGGTGAAAAAATGTACAGGCAGCTTCAAAGCCCTGCCACTCCTAGGTCTGTAAAACGAGGACATTGGTCCTTGCACATAGGCACTATTACCTGAGATTAAATGAAACAGGATCATCGTTCCATCTGCCTTTCAACACTCTAGAGCCGGGCAGGACTGTGCTCCCAAGAACTCCCTACCACCTTCCCCATCTGCTCCCTGCATCTCCTTGATCCGAGACACATGAACCCCAGTGATGGGGCAGGCACACATCACCAGGTCCAGTGAAGAGTCCAGGATCCCATTTCCACAGACTGTTCCTCTTGGAGAATATTAAACAGGCTTGCAGGACCTCCTTTTATTTGCCCCTAGGATGGCAAAGGACTGCTTGTTTAGAACAAGTGACTTTTTAAGAGAGAGCACGCGTGCACACACTTGAGAGCAGGAGAGGGGCAGAGAGAAAGAGAGAATCTTAAGCAGGCTCCCACGCTAGGTGTTAACTGGAGCTCAATCTTACAACCCTGAGATCATGACCTGAGCTGAAATGAAGAGTCAGATGCTTAACTGAGCCATCCAGGTGCCTGGAACAGGTGACTTTTTAAATAAAATTTGAGATTATAGTATCTCCCAAAAAGTAGGCAAGGAGTGAGACATTCTTCTCCCAACCCCCTTCCTCCCAAATGTGGAGTATGTTTTGCATATCTAGTCTGGAATAATGACCTGGTTTGGGCCCTGAGTTGCTTTTGCCTTAAGTGTCTGCAAACGTTTTCTGGGCACAGTTTATAAACCATCCAAGTTTACAAGACAAATATTTTATTAATACAGCGATCTCTACTACATCTGGACAAGGAAGATGCTAACTTACATGACAACTTGAAGGGCACCAAATGCTTGGCAGGCCCCAGGCCCAGATGTCATCTGTAGCCAAGATGGGTTGCCAAAGCTCTGGCCACCATTCTGAGCCATGAGGACCTGGACACAGATGTGACAGGGTCCTGCCCAGGGAAGTATGTTACTGGACCCCGGCTCTCAGCCTGGTTCCAGGATGTCCCAGGGCTTGACACTGGCCCCCTTTTTGTGTACTAATGGGTGTTTATGTTTGGCTGGCTATCAGGGTCATGGCCGGGAGCGCTCCAGGAAGGTTTTCAGAGTGGCTTCCCCAGGCCTCTTGGAATCTAGGTCGTGGAGAGTGCAGAGCTGTACTCTGTCCTGTGCAAGCTGGGCCCGCAGTGTCGGTGCGGTGAGGACACGCAGCTCATGCAGCCGCTCCCATGAGCAGGAAAAGGCATCGGGACCCTTACCACAGCCGCCGGCAGGAGGCACACTGGGGTAGCCAGGGTGTGCCATCAGCTCAGCTGTCAGGGTATGGCCCGTGGGTATGCCTTCCAGGGCCCGTGCTAGTGCTCCTGATACGCGATGAACAGACATGTGCCGGCCGCAGGTGCTCAGGCCCACGAAGGCATCCGTCCACCTGTGGATGTCGGGGCATCAGGGGCAGGCAGGGCGCAGCAGGACTATGTGATGGGCAGGGCTAGGCCTGTGACTGGACAGATCTGGGACGGGGGCAACGTAAATCGACGCCTGACCGCCTTTAACGATGAGGAACGGACATAGCTGTCAGGTGAACTGCCAGCCGGGCTCACTAGGATACGGGATAGGGGCCTCACCATAGGCCGTAGCGGGAGAAGGGGGCCACGGCGGCCAGGGCGTCGCGCTCCACCGAGCAGGCGAAGGCACGCGCGGGGGCCTCGAGCCATGCGCGGTCGCCCACCCCACGTTCCACCGGCAGCCTTGTGAAGCGCACCCCATTGGCCTGCAGCACCTCTGCGAACACCTGGCACACACCTGCGGGCGGGATGGAGTCAGGAAGTAGCACCTCCTACTACCTGGGACCACCTCTCACCCGCAGCCCCCTTCCAGGGAACAATGCTCTCCACCTGGGAGCACGTGCACGTGCTGGTGCCCGTCCACGTGAGTGGGGTCCCCGCCCAGTAATTCTCGGAAGCGTATCAGCTGGGCCTCCAGCTCTTCCCGCACCTGGAGAGAGGATGACAGGCACCTTGAACGTCCCGGAGCAGCTACCAAGGAGGGTTCCCTCCAGGTGCCTCCGTGTGACTGCTCGTTTGAACTAGGGAAACATCCATCGCCAGCTCCTGCCACTAATGGCTTCACGGTACCCTCAGGGCGGAGCCTTGGGGATCCTTTCGAGCATCTTCCTGCAGCCGCACCTCCGCACCTGGGGCAAAGCTACGCCTCCGGTCGCCACCGCCTCCCGGAATCCCATCTTGCCGAGGAAGAAGCCTTCGGGGCTGAGCAGCGACGAGTCGCCTAGGCGGGCCGGGCCCACGGGGCGGCCCTCGGACAGGTTGGCGTGAAGGCCCGTGGGGATTTTGTGCCTGCAGGCGGAGCGCGAGCGGGAGAACTGGCTGCCGCGGGGCGGCGGCTCCCGAAGCCAGCCCCGACCCTGGAGGGGTCCGCCACTCACCTGCGGGCCAGATCCGCCGCGCTCTCCGCAGCTGCGCCGTTGACCAGCAGGGAAACGCTGGTCACAGCCCCCGCCAGGAAGGCCTCTACGATGCCCTCATCGCGCCGCGGGCAGTAACCAAAGTCGTCTGCGGTGACCACGAGGCGCACGCGCGGTCCAGCCATAGACACTTCCGCGGACTGCCCTGGACCCTAGAGGACTGGATCCAGACCCCACCCCTAGACGCAGTCGCAGGCTCCGCCCTGAAGCGCACGCCCTCACGCAGCTGCACTTAGCCTTTGTTCTCGCCACCTACCGGTCTCAATGTGGCCCTGCAACGATCCTCTGGACCACACAGCGCGCTCCGCCGGATTTATTGCAACGCGGAACTTTCGGTAACTGCAAAAATTATATTTAATGTGAAAAATACAAGAAAAAAACCCTATTGAAAAAAAAACCTCTTACTCTTCCCTAAAGTCACTAATGTTAACTTTCTAGATAGTGTCCCTCCAGCATTTTTCTAAGCAAATAAACCCAATTCCTTTTCTCCCCCACCCTAAAGTTTTTGTTTTGAGAAGATAATGATCACATCAGTGTTATCCCATTCTTGTAGTGTTTCTTTTTTTTTTTTTATTAAAAATTTTTTTTTTTCAACGTTTATTTATTTTTGGGACAGAGAGAGACAGAGCATGAACGGGGGAGGGGCAGAGAGAGAGGGAGACACAGAATCGGAAACAGGCTCCAGGCTCCGAGCCATCAGCCCAGAGCCTGACGCGGGGCTCGAACTCACGGACCGCGAGATCGTGACCTGGCTGAAGTCGGCCGCTTAACCGACTGCGCCACCCAGGCGCCCCTGTAGTGTTTCATTTTTTTGATAGTGACTATGAACTTTTTCAAACTGCCTATTTGTCTTTGGTGATTTTTTTTTTCTAAGAGAAGGTTAAAAAAAAAACATTCTAGAAAGAACGTTCTAAGTAAGAAAATGAAACAAAACGTGTATAACAATGGCTTCATTTGAGGAAGCATTAGTCCTTGATTGCCCCAATTGAGCTCTGTGCCAGGATACAACTTTTACATTCATAATCTCATTTTTTTTTTCCTCAATGGTGCAGAAAAGCTTTCTTTACTGATGACTATATAGTCACCATGGTTGACAGTGAGAGTTTTCATTGTGATGTGGCTGTGTTTCTTTTCCCAATGGAAAGTGCAGCATTTGTCTCCAGCCCATGAGATTGGTAATGTTATTCCTGTTTTGCAGATGAGGAAGCTGAGGCTCAGAGGGGAAAAGTGGCTTGCCCAAAGTGACCCTGCCAGTAGTGGAGCTTCGACTTGACCTCCAAAGCTCTGGGTCTACCCTGGTCCTCTAGACCCTAGCAGCCCCCTGGGTCAGGGGCAGAGAAGGCAGAGCTGAATTTGAGAATAACAAATAATATGTTCCTTGTGGGACATTGTATGGATCAGAGGCCTCATAGAGCCCTTATCAACCTCTTGGCATAAGGGTTATTATGTTCAGTTGTGATTATTGAATTGTTGGACTTAAACTATCTTTCTCCACTGGGAAGCTGATCCTGAAAAGACCACAGCCCTTGAGGGTAAGCAGATTGGAAAGAGGAAATTGACATTTATTGAGCACTTACTGGTATTAGAAATATTAGAGATTAGGGGTGTGTGCCTCTGTTCCTACCCCCAAGGAGCACCATATGGTAAATGAGTAACAATACCTTGTGGCAGAGCCTAGAATGGGTTTTTTTTTGGTAATTCTGTTGAGGGTGGCAGGCCTTCTTGGAAGGTGACACCTGGGAAGGACATTAGGAGGAGTTTACTGGGCAGAGGGGGAAAGGAGGTAAAGATACACAGAGCTCTTATTGGGGTGTCAGGTGTGTTGTATGCAGATTTGATTTAATCTCTATATTCTCATATGGAAGAACATTCAACTGTTTACAGAGGAGGAGCAGATGACAAGAGGTTGAGTCACACTGGGAGGAAACAGTAGAGCTAGGAATTGAAGCTAGGTCTGTGACTTAGAGCCGGGACTCTTACCATTGTGCTCAGGGACACTGCAGAGGGAGAGGGCTGAAGACTCTCCTGGGGTCCCCCACACTGGGCAAGGAAAGGACCCTAGAAAGGATCAGGAGGCCCAGGAGGAAAGTGCTTGTGTCACCAGAGGAGACTGTGGCTTTGACCCTTAAGGCTTCCCTCAGGTGCCCAGTCTCCTACGTGGAACAGTCGGAAGCAACCCCTGAATCTCCCACAGTGATTGTGGGCAAGGCAAATTCAGACCAAGTGGGGGAGGGGCCAGCCTGGGTCCCGCCCTCAACCATTGTGGCGGAATTAGAAAGCATTGCGAGCCAATCAGGACGTAGCATGTAAATGAGCAAGCCCTGCTGACGTGGGCCAACTCCAGAGCTCCCTGGAGTGGGAGGCTATATTGCCTGGCACTGAGCGAGGCACGGACTCTGGTGAGTGGGTCGGCTCTGAGCCAGGGGCAGACAACAGGGCTTCCGGGGTCTAGGAGGAGGGAGGGTCGGAAACATCCAGGCCCAGAGATGGTCAGAGACAGTATGCGTACATCCTTAGGGACCTCAGCCCCGACGACTCTGGACACGGACCGTGCGCAGACACCCAGGGAATTCCGAGCAGAGGAAGGGCCCGACATGTGAAGGACGTGGGGTGAGGGGAGCGAGGAACCTGCGGATCCCGGGATTGCTGACACAGTAGCTGACAGACGAAGGGAGAGTTGGACTCATTGAGGCCTAGGGAGACCCTCACACCATCTCCCCGCCCGGCGCAGAGAGGAATCCGTGGCTGTGCTGCGGAACCAGAGAGAGAGGAGGCCGACAGCGATTCACCCTCACCATGACGAGTTGCCGCCATCACTCAGGATACTTGGCAGACGATGAGGCCGGCCACACCACTTACGTGGCCCGGGTAAGTGTGTCTGGCAGGACCCTGACTTTAAGAACCCCAAAATGTTCCCCGCCAGCTCCAGCACCCCAGACCACAGCCCCCCTTTCTCAGTGCCTGTTGACCTCCTCTCTGGGCCTCTTAGTGACATCCTTATCACCTTGACCACTCCTCGCACCCCCTGCTGGGCCCTAGTCACCCTCAAACTTCATTCACTGTGTCCCCTGACCTCCAGCAGCTGGGGAGGAGCTTGGTAGACTGGTACTCCAGAGTGGAAGCATAGAGTCTACTCAGGGCCCAAGGCTCAGAGTTTCAGAAACAGCCATGGGGAGCCGAGGGTTCAGGACTACAGGTGGTTTGTGCAGTGGAGACAGGACTGGTCTGCTCTAAGGACAGGTGAGGAACCCAAGTAGGGTTCAAAGGGGTTTGTGATTGCCCGTTTCTGTCCTGCCCTGTGTGAGGGCAGAAGTGGGCTTTCTGACTCCCTAGCCACATATTATATATGTGAAATGTATGTGTCAGGGAAGCATTAGGATGACCTGAAATCAAGCCTCACTTTGCAGAAGAGGAAATTGGACCTCAAGAGGGGCCATCATGCCTATGGTGTCACAACCTGCAGTGGCAGAGCCAGGGTCCAGACCCAGAAACTTTCTGACTCTAAAACATAGTTCCTGACAATAAATTTTATAAAAAACAAAACACACACACACACACACACACACACACACACACACACACACACACACAGTGCCTTCCACTGCCCACTCCCACCCAGCTCCTGGTGCCCTAGGAGGACCTCCAGGAAACTCCCTACTCCTTGTGGAGCATCCATGCCCTATATGACATGATGCCTGTCTGCTCTGGTGCAGCCGCCTAAGAAGCCACTGTTCCTGGAAATGGGACAAGTCTCCAAGCTGGGCCACATGCCACACCCACCATCGAGGTACACTCTCACAGACAGTTCAGGGCTCCGTGGCCACCAACAAAACCCAAGGGACCCTCGGCCCTTTGGTAGCTTCCTGGATTTCCTTGTCAAAGGCCAGGTGCTGGACAGCCTACAGACGGTGGTGGAGGAGGCCACTGAGCGCATGACCACCATGAAGACAGAGGCTGGAGTGCCACTGGTGGAGGTGCAGGACCCAATAGAGGTACCAAGGGGTAGGAGGCGGGTACGTGCCCAGCCTAGCCTCAGTACCATGCACCGGCACCGTGTCCGGCCCAGCCTCTGCATTGGATGTCCCAACAACTACCCATCCTGCTCCAGCTCCATGTCTGACTCCCATAGCAGCCTCACAGCTGGCTGGCTGGGATCCCACAACCAGGACAGTGACCTGGGCACCCGTGGCATGGGCTCACTGCCACCTATGAGGGACAAACTTTTGCTGGAGAAGAACCTCAAAAGGCTGCTGAAGCTGGAGAACAGAGGGGTGAGATCCAGGGCCATGGCACAGGGTAGGCAGGATGGACCCCAGTCCAAAACCCAGGGCTAGGGTTAGGCCTGGCTTGGCTGCCCCTGAAAGTCCCCCTCTCTTTGCAGAAAGGCCTGGATCAGTCCTGCTTCCAGAGGGACTCCCTGCTGTGGGATTCACTGGACAGCCATGCCAGCATCCAGTGGACCCGGGAGCCACCTCTGTCCTCATTCTCAGGCCAGCTGGGCTCAAGCTCAGGCACACCTCAAACATCAGAGCTGGGCCCTGGAGAACAGGAACTGATCTGCCTCAAACAAGAGTTTAATAAGGAGATCAAGTCATTGTTGAGCCAGCCAGCATCCTTTGACCTGCCTGGCTACTGTTCATTCCGTGAGCCCCATCGGACTCTGGACTTTCTGGCTGAGCACCAGCTCTTCCCTGCCCTGCAGAGTGTGGTCAGCCAGGCTGTGGACAAGCTCCGTGGTGCCCGCCGCCATGATGGCTGCCCTCTCTTCCCATCAGAATGGGAGCCCGCAACAGAGCCCAACTCTGACTCCATGCCAGGCTCCAAGCTAGCCACACCCACTGATGAGGAGGAGCCCTATGATATGCTACCCACCAGAACCTCCAGCCCCAAGATGGCTCGCAGAAAGAGCACCAAGGGCAGAGGACAGGCCAAGCCCAAGGAAGGTGGTTCCCCCATGTCCAGTGCCCAAGTGGCCACCAGACTCAGGCTCAAGGTAACACCCACAGAAGAACCCAAGGTCCCCTCACCCCACCGCAGACAGGAGGTGCCTGGCCAGGACCCTGAAATACAGACACCATCCATACCTACTTCGGGGCCCCTGAGCTTCAGCCAGAAGGCCCAGCCCTGGCGGAGCCTGCACCTCACCCTGCCTGCCCCTGGGATCGTGGTTGAAGGGCCCTCCAGCCAGACCCAGCCCACCACCCAGGGCACAGTTCCTCTCATCTCCCTCTCCCCTCACATCTCCCACCATCTCCCCGTGTTCTCACCACTTGCCTCCTCAGTAAGAAGCTTCTCCCCATCTGCTTCACTGTATCCAGAGGTGACCTCAAGGGTGGGACAAGGGGGTTTAGGGAAGGGTTCCTTCAGCAACCACCCTTAGCCACCATCACAGGTATCTTGCCCTGCACTGTGGAAACCACCTGAGCCGGGGACGAACTGATGGGGGGCAGAAATCCTGGCCTGGTTACTGTCAGGTGTTGTTGAAAATGAATAAAGCCAAGATTTTATTCTGGGTCTTTTTGTAACGTTTGCCTGTGACTCTGAGGGGCCCTTCTATGTGGGGAGGGTCCTGTCCCTTGTAGACAGCAGCTTAAACCCAGAGTGGGGCCCCACATCCTAGGTCCAGCTACCTGTGTTCCCACTAACCTAGGATCCTCCAGTGTGTCTGCTGAGAGGGAGTTGCTCAGAAAGAGTATAGAGAAGACATAGGTGGCTTCACCCTGGTAGACCCCCAGCACAGCCCCTGACCTTCATCTCACCCATCAAGGCCGAGGCAGGCTTCCTTCCTCTGAACCTTGGTCTGGGGGACAATCTACCAGAGCCCAGGTTATCCACGCTCCAGTTTGGGTGGCACTGTGACTGACATCACCAGCCTGGCCCCAGGCCTGACCGGTTTGGTCAAGTGTGGGAACAGTGTGGTAAGTGTGAGGGTGTGGCCCACATGCAGGACCAGGGCTCAGCTGCTGATTGAGACAGGATAGCAGATGTGGCAAGGCCATAACACTAGTGCAACAAGCGTGGCATCTGTGTGGATGATGTGGATGGAGGGTGCTCGGGTGTGAGGGGCATCCTGAGGCATCAGGAATGGCATGACGTGTCTCCTTTTCCCTCCCTGGCTATTGCACTAGAGCCCCAGTTACAAGTTCATGAAGAAGAAGCCACTGCCCTCCATCTCATCCAAGTCTACCATATCCCACCTCTCCAACCCCTTGTACCAGGAGCTCATCAACTACTTGGTGGAGCAGGCTGTGTCCTTGCTCATCTGCAAGTACAAATTCGAGAAGAACCTTTCCAAGCAGCTAGGCTTCATCTCATTCCCTGTCACCGAGACGCTCGTGGACCTCCTCCTGGGCTTCAAGAAAGTGAAGGGCTCTCACATCTGCCTGTCCTCAAAGATCAACTGGAGCTGCCTGTTGCGCAAGCTGGAGGAGGCAGAGTGGGCCCGACAGCTGTCTAGACAAGGGTCCCAGCGCGACTCCCACCGCGGCACCGCCCACCGCAGCACTGCCCACCAGGGGGCGCCCCGGAGCAACACGGAGTCCCCCTCCACGCTGCCTGAGCCGTCCACCCAAAAGAATCAGGAGGAGGACACAGAGCCCACTCTCCACAGTGAGTTGCTGGACCCTCAGCTCCTCCCAGCTCAGGAGGATACTACACTCGAGGAGAAGGAGCCCAAGATCCAGGAGGAGCCCAGGCCCTTCATGTTCACTGGCACAGACAGGGGCTCCGATCTGTGTCAGGAAGTTGTAGACATGGACAGTCAAGGTGATGAGGAGGAAGAGGACGAGGACAAGAATGATGACTTCTTTGGGGACAAGGGCAAACCCCAGAGCTCTCCCGAGTCTCAAGTGGAGGCCGATGTCAGCAGTGACTCCAGAGATGTGGGCCACAGTCACGCTCCGTGAGGCCTATGAGTTGCACCCAGTGCTTGATTCCCTGCTCCTCCTCTTGCTCCAATGGAGTGCTACCCCCCCACCCCCCGCCACACCGGCCCTTGCCCTGAGCAGAGGTCAGGGTGGTCTGAATGCCCACGAGGAGCTCTGCTGGCCTATCAGGAAAGCCAGAGGGAGAAATAAAGTCTGTGTTGATGGAGCACAGTTTTCTTGTCTGGAGATTTCGGCCCCGCTTCCGTATGACTGAGCACCTGCGCCTAAAGTAACACCTCCCGCAGGCCTGGACACAGCCAGCCATCATGACAGCTGGCCATACCCTGACCCCCCCCCTCCCCTTCACCTCACATGCATGCTTGAACACAAGTGCCTGCTTATGGTTCTTCTCTGCCCCAGTGTGCACCTTCCTGACTCTTCAAGCCTCTTAGGATTCATGGTGCATTTTCCTAATGGCTCCTGAGCATTGTGGTTCCTGCTTCCAGAGAGCTCCTCCTCTGCCAGGGCAGCAACCTGCTACCTTTGCTGTGCCACACCCTCATGTTCCTATTGGGGAACCACGCATCCTCCCTTTCCTGATATTCCCATGCCTACCTGTCTTCCTAATTTGTATTTCCCAGCTCCCAGCTCCTGAATCTGGAGGATCCAAACTAGGTCACATGGGGGCTCACGGTCTGTCACATGGGGGCTCATGGTCTGGAGATTGGCTGCTCCAGGCTGGCCATGTGACTACCATTTCAGTAGTGCCCCTGGCCAGACAGCTTTCTCTGGAAGGGTCTGTGGGCATGGCTGGTGCTGTGATTGGCAGGTCTCATCTCCAAGGTTCTTCTGGGGCTTCTGGCCATCCTGTGCTACCAGCTCAGAACCTGCCTTCTCTCTGCCTTCCCAGGGCAGCCATTTTGTTCTGCTGTTCAGGCATCTTCACCTAGGGAACCGCTCAACCTCTCTCCCCTCCACCCTGTCAAAAGAACATGTGAAGATGCTCCACTCTGACTCACTGTGTGGGCTGCTGTTTCAGGGATATGGGGGAGGTGTGAGCCACCTGCTCACACAGACCACACAGGTCCCACCTGGGCGTATAGAGCCCAAGTCTGCTCAACCAAGCCTGCGCTCAGCGCTCCATGTGTGAAGACACAGTGACTGCAGAGCTTCTCTGGAGCCAGTCAGGGAGGAGCTTCCATACCACACCCATGCCCTGTGGTTCAAGGAGAAAGACCTGCTCTGCTGCCAGTCAGAGCAACCGGGGTCCTAAGTTGGTGGATCAGGGACCCATTTTTCCAGAGATCTCTTGTGGCAAGGATCTTTTAGGGCATATGCTCAACTCATAAGGCCCATTCCCTGAGGCCACCCACAGTGTCGGGCCACAACATTTTTGTACCTTTTTGCCATATCACTTGGCCACAGTTGACTAGCCCTCTTGACACATCCCTATTCTAAGCTAGGCCAGTCAGGTGTTTGCCCTAGGAGTTTGCAATTGGGGTGGACCGAGAGATTTTTATTTTTTAAGTTTATTTATTTTTAGTAAGCTCTACACCTAACCTGGGACTCGAACTCACAACCCTGAGATCAAGAGTCACATGCTCTTCCAATTGAGCCTGCCAGGCATGCTGGCATAGACTGGGAAATTCTGGTGCAGTTTGCACTGAGTGCTAAAAACAAGGGTGGACAGTGTGGAGCATCTCCCCCCCACCTACCCCCCCTCTGGAGAGGCAAGAAATCCTGTCTGTAGGACAGAACCAGGAGGGGAGCCCTAGGGCTCTCAGAGACAGCAGCTGGCATGAAACCTGCCAGCTTTCCAGGTCTCTCTGCCAAGTCCTCAAGGGAAAAAGAACATACACCCACCCTGGCCTCAGAGGCACATGTCTAGGGAATGTCCCTGGAGTGGGAGCAGCCCCTTGGGAACCACTGGTACACTGTGCTAAAGACATCTGACTTTAGCTCCTGTATCTGTATCAGGTATCTGTTGCTATGTAACCACTCCAAGGCTTAAGTGGCTTCAAACAAAGTCATCATTTTTCCTGATGCTGGTGGTTGGCAGGCTCAGCTGGCAGTGGTGGAGATAGTTTCTTGTGTGGCTGCTTTTAGCTGGGGACATGGCTGAGACCAGAACATCCCACATGGCCTCTCCCCCTCTAGGATCTCCCCAAGGCCCCTACCCATTCATTCAGTCCTCTGGCCTGCACTTCTTTACAGCACGGTGCAGCAGCTGGCTTCCTAGAGAGACAAATCAAGAACCACTGGTCCTCTTGCAGCTTTGCTCAGAAGCCCCAAAACAGCATTTCTGTGCCATTCTCTTGGTCAAAGCGAATGGCAATGCCTGCCCAGATTTTAGGGGAGGGAAAATGGAGTCCATGTGTTAATGAGAGAAGCAGCTTACACTTACAGGGATGGAAGGAACTGTTAGTAGCCATATTTGGAGACCAGCTACTACCCCTCCTCCCCATCCATAGCTGATTTCACCTTGAGCAGTCCCTGGAACCAAGTGGAGCAGATCAGATCCTTTTCTGAACCTGAAGACAAACTGTGGCTGGAAAGGAGAAGTCTGCGGAGACACCATAGTCAGCCCTGAGCATCTGCCAGCTGCGGAAGCCGGTATGCAGCGGGGAGCAGGGAAAGAGAACAGCTCCAGCCATGAAGCTCTGAGAAAGTTGATGGAGAGCCATGTTGGTTTCTCCTATTCCAGTTCTTGGGTCTCTGCTGTACTTGGAATTCTGTCTTTGCCTGTCGGGGAGATTGCTTGCTGTGTCCTCACCGCCCTCTGGTCTTACATGCAGTGGGAAGCTGTTGGCAGCTTTCAGCAGGTGCCTGGCATGATCTATGCTTTTTTTTTTTTTTTTTTTTTTTTTTTTTCAGATTTTATTTTTAAGTAATCTCTACACCCAACTTGGGGCTCAAACTCACAACCCTGAGATCAAGTGTCACACACTCCACCTACTGAGCCAGCCAGGCGCCCCTGATTTTTTATTTTTATTATTTTTAAGTAGGCTCCATGTCCACCTGGGGCTTGAACTCATGACCCTGAGATCAAGAGTCACATGCTCTACTGCTGAGCCAGCCAGGTGCCCTCTGATATATGCTTTTTAAGGTATAAAAAGGTATATATTCTCTCTGTTGGAGAATGAGTTGGAGGGGCCGGAGCGATGGAAATACAGAAATCTGTTAAGAGGCAGTGGTCAATATCTGGAGGGGGGATGGGGTGGCTTGGATTAGGGTGGTGATAAGGAATGCAGGAGAGATGCTTCACAATCTGTTTTAGAGTTAGAGCCACCAATATGTGTTGGATGAGATGCTAGGTATGCGGTAAAGAGAGCAACTGAAGATAAGTCCCAAACGGTGGTGGGGGGGTGGGGGCGGGAGGGGATGGAGGTACCATTACTGAGACTCCCTCTAGGGAGAGGGAACAGTTTGAGGGAAGAGACCAAGAATTCTGCTTTGGACATAATAAGTCTGAGATGCTTGTTGGTATCCAAGAGGATATTTTCATTGCTTCCCAGATTACACTCTAGCCCCTCCACCCTGGAGTGGAGGCCCCTCAAGGGCAGGGTCTGCCAATGCCAGGGCATACCTTTAGCAACTTAGACACCCTAAACCCTGAAAGAATCAAGTGTCTTATACCATATGTAATTCAAAATAGAAACAATATTAAACATGAAAACCCCAAAATAACATGTTTCTATAATTAAAATGGCTCTATTCTGGACTTTCTGAACGCAAAATTCTGAATGATTTAATTAAATATAAACTTTTATCCCTGCTTTGTTGCACCCCAAGTGCATGGGTAGTCAGCCCATTGAGCAATGCAGCCCAGAGCCAGTTCCCCAGTGGCCCCTAGCACAGGGAGTTAAGTCAAGATAAGAATGTTCCACGAATGAATAAATAAACAGTCATATAAGTTTTCCCCCTTGAAGACAGCTGACAGCCCTCTGAGAAGGCAGTGAGACTGGGACCCACTCGTGTCAGAAACCTGGGACACATGGTTATCTACACTTATTTCCCAAAGTCACTTGGTTGGCCAGGGCTCTGATTTCCTAAGAAACCTTGGGGTCTCCTGGTGAGAGAACCTATCATCTTCAACACCACAGATCTCTGCTGCCCTCTGCTGCCCGATAGTCGAATGACCATGTGATTCTGCCCTGGAAAAAGTGAGTGGTCAGAGGAATTAAAAACCCACAAAGTCCAGAGACTGAGGTGACCCATTGTCAGGAAGGCAATGACCGAGTAACTGGGGGATTAACTAATCCCGGGATCCAGGGACTGAAGAGCCAAGTGATCCAATATCTGAGATACATCGACCTTGTAACTACAAAATCTAGTAGTCCGGCAACCTCAAGACCCTGAAGCTGAGGACCAAGAGTCCGAGAGGAAAGATCGTGATTGAAGCCCCGAAGATCCAAGATCAAAGGGCTTTGTGAACACGTACCCGCAGCGTCTTGGATTCCCAGCCTGGTGTCCAGGGTCTCAGCGGCTGCTGGGTGGGGCGCCCTCACCTACAGCGCGACTCCGCAGCTTCTCTCCTACCACTTGGCGCCGCACCAGCCTTCCTTAGGCATCATTCATTGGTGGGTCCTCGGAAGCGTGGACCAATCAAAACCCTCCTCGTGTCTCCAGCCCCCTCCCCAGTTGCCTCTCTGGAAAGCTAGGGGCGAGTCCCTTCCATGCCGACCCAATGGCAGTGCAGGCGGAGAGCCATGCTGGCTGGCGATTGGCTGCCTCCAGTGCCTTTGTCATTGGCCGATGGCGGAGACGGAAGCGGCCCAAGGGCCCGAGCTGCCGGAGCTCGGCCGGGGCGATGTGGAGCGCGGGCCGCGGCCGAGCTGCCGGACCGGCGCTTGTAGGGCTGCTGCTGACTCTCTTGGTGCCAGGCAGCGGTGCCGCCAAGACCGGCGCGGGACTCGTGACCTGCGGGTCGGTGCTGAAGCTGTTCAACACGCAGCACAGGGTGCGGCTGCACTCGCACGATATCAAATACGGATCCGGTGCGCAGAGGCCCGTGAATGGGGCATCGTCAGGGGGCGGAGCCCGGGGTTGGGAGTCTGAAGGCTGGGTGGTCGTGGGGAGTCTGCAGAGCCACGGGTCTGGGGGTCACCAGGGAGCCTCACTGGCCGCCTGGAGTTGTTGGGGGGCCCAGGGGGACAAGGACCGGCGGTTTCAAGGGGGTCGTTGGGATATTGGGAGCGAGGAGGGTCGTCCAGGAGCTGCAGGCTAGGGGACTTGAGAGTTCAGCCAGAGACCAAGGGCCAGGGATTGGAGCTGGGAGTGAGCCCTTGGGGTCCCAGGGTTGAGGTTGTCGGGAAAGTTTATGGTGTCCGAGTCAAGTATAGGGAGTTCAGAGGTTGACCGCGACCTCGCGGTGGGGTGGGGTGTCGCCCCACAGGCAGCGGCCAACAGTCGGTGACTGGCGTGGAGGCGTCTGACGACGCCAATAGCTACTGGCGGATCCGTGGCGGCTCGGAGGGCGGGTGCCCGCGTGGGTCCCCGGTGCGCTGCGGGCAGGCGGTTCGGCTCACGCACGTGCTCACCGGTAAGAACCTACACACGCACCACTTTCCGTCGCCGCTGTCCAATAACCAGGTGAGTGGCCGGCCGGGAGAGGTTACTTGTGTTGGGGGGGGGGGGGGCGGTGCAGGGACAGAATCTAGACTCCTCTCAGTGACTCTGAGCCTGAGCACTACCTCTGCCGGCGACTGACAGGAAGAGAGATCAGGCTGGATAACTTATTCTCCTGGGGGTGAGTTGGACCCAGGAAGAGGATCCATAAGGCCTTTGGGGTGGGGAACATGAAACCCAGCAGGGGATGAGGAACTCAGGCTGGGTCAGGAAGGATGAGTAGGAGTCCTCTAGGCCACAGAGGGGAGACTAGCGGCTTTGCAGGCCCCGGGAAGAGCTTGTGCTCCAATGGAGTTCACTGGAACTTGAGGAGGGAGAGGTAGAGGGGTGGAGTTGGGGTGGGAGGGGTTTGTGGGGTTAGGGACTGAGTGCTTAGGGGACTTGTCAGAAGAAAAAGTATGAAATTGAGTGAGGGGTTGTTGGGCATCATGTTGAGTGAGTCTCAGAGAGGTTAGGAAGGAGAACATGGAGAGAGGAGGAGGCTTTAGTTATGTGGGGGCCTGTGATCACCGCGCAGACAGATGGGGTAGGGTGGACGTGTATTTGAAGAGCCCTTGCTGGGGAGAGCCTACTGGGTGCTGGGAGTGGCGGTTGTAGTGTCCCATTTTGCAGCTATGGAAGCTAAGGCTCAGAAAGGTACAGGGAAGGACCCAAGGCCCAGTGTTCTGGGTGTGAGTGTTGGTGCCAGACAAGTGACCACAGGGGACTCTGTGCCTTCTGTGGTGAACACTGTCCATCTGCCCCCTGCACCCATAGGAGGTGAGCGCCTTTGGGGAAGACGGTGAGGGTGACGACCTGGACCTGTGGACCGTGCGCTGCTCAGGGCAGCACTGGGAGCGAGAGGCTGCCGTGCGCTTCCAGCACGTGGGCACCTCCGTGTTCCTGTCGGTTACCGGGGAGCAGTATGGGAGCCCCATCCGTGGGCAGCACGAAGTGCATGGTATGTCCAGTGCCAATACACACAATACGTGGAAGGCCATGGAAGGCATCTTCATCAAACCCAGCGTGGATCCCTCTGCAGGTCACGATGAACTCTGAGTGCCATGGATGGGTGGATGGAGGGCAGAAGGGTGGGGCATCTACAGGACCACTCTTGGTGGAGACTTTGGGTTTGTAGGGGTTTTCAAGTGCCTTTGTGATTAAAGAATGTTAGTCTGTGATTGTGTTTTGCTGTGAGCCTTGGGGTGGCCAGGAGGTACCCAGCTTCCCTGACTGGTTCACTATCTCTTCCTTAGTGCAAAACCCCTTGTCTCCAGCACGGAATGACAGCTAAACCTGTCCAAACCTTGATGCTCTTTCATGTACTCCAGCACTGCCCTGGGCCATCACAACACCCTTCTCTATTCTTAGATTCTCTTAATAGCAAGTGACTCCAGTTTCCTAGCCCCTGAGCTTCATCAATCTTCTGTTAAGGGCTATGACCAGGGCCAGGGCCTCAGCAGGATGAACAGTAGGCCCACTGCCTGCCAGCTAGAATGAAGCACAAGTTCTCTAGTGCCCTCATCCCTTGAGGTGGGTCCCTGTTCTCCTGCCTGGCACATCTCCTCTAGCATTTGTGGCAGTCTTGACATTTGTCTTCGATTCAGCACCAAGCCAAGACTGCCCATCTGTTGGAAATTAACATCACAAGTTCCCTCACTCTTGGTGCAAATGGCACCCCTCACACCCTAGCCTGCCTGGGTATGTGGGCATCTCTAGCCCCCATTACAACCTTCCAGGGTCCCAAGGAGATTACAGAACTTCAAAAGATATTGCAAGGGAAAGTAACCACAAAACTGCTACCTGCAGATATCTGAGAAGGCTTCCTGGAAGGACAGTCACAATTTGGGCAAGCAAAACATTGCAACTTAAAGGCAGGAACAATAAATAGGAGGGCCCTAATGAAGGGAACAGTTAGTTTTGCTGGTGTGTAGGTGACCTCTAGAGGTTATGGTGGAGACTACAGGCTTCCTGGATTTGCTAAACTTGGCCCAGGTGTGGCTGTTTATATAGGAGGGGAGGGGTTTAAGGGAGCTGCTGGGGGTAGAGAGTGACACTTTTCCTGAATGAGAATACAAGAGCCCAAGGAGATGCTGGGGGTGGCAACTGGTTGGAAGAGGCTTGGAGGAATGTGGGCAGAGCACACTGCAGGTGAGAAATCTGTTGGCGTTATGGGGGTGGGAGAATAGCTCTAGCCAATTGTGAGACTTGAGGGGAGGTGGGTCACATGTAGGTGCTGAACCATTACTTCCCCACCCTCCCAACCCATGAGCTCCTGCTCTAGTCAAACACAGAGCTCCTGACCCCTCCACTGCCAAACCTCTCAGACACTGTCTACAAGTTTAACCTCCTCTCCCATCACTCACCTGACCTGTGACAGGATTGGAGTACAACTAGATTAATAGCAGAATCAAAAAGTGCACAGCACATAGGAATCCTTGGGGAACCAAGACTGAAGCTGTGGGAGCATATAAGATAGCTGCAGACAGAATGCAGGACAAGACCAAAAATTAAATTGCGGTAGCAGTAGAGCACTCATTTATTGAACACTGTCAGGTGCTGGGCCAAGGATTTACACAGCATCTCATTTGCTCCTGGCAACAACCCTGAAGCAGGCTCAATTATCATCTTAATTTTGCAGAGAAGGCAGCAAGTTGGTAAAGATTCAAACCCAGCTCTGCCTGCCTCAAAAACATTTACTCTCAGCCATTGGACTGAGAATAAAATGGGGGGCGGGGGGCGGTATGGGAAGGGACAGAAGCAATGTAGCCTAAGCATCGCCCCGCCTACACACACACACACACACACACACACACACACACACACACACACACACACACTGCAGCTGTGTGAGGGCCAATGTATACCCTTTTGGGTCATCAGCCTCGGTTAGGCACTTAATGAATGCTTATCTACAAAATGGACCCAAGTCGACACCCACTTCCCCATACCTCCCACAGATCCACAAGGCTCCCTGGGCTCCAGGACCGGATCTCTGAAGTTCAGACCTAACCGGCTTGCTTCAGGCGAACCCGTTCTGGTCAAGCAGGACGATTAGGTGGGGTTTGGTGGGGAGGGGAGCTACCCAGCCGGGAAACCCAATGCAGCTGAATATCAAATCCGGGAGACACAGGGAGGGATGTGAGCACGCAAAACGAAGCAGCCCTGCTCCACAGCAGGCTAGACACAGGTTTCAGGGTTTCAGAATTCTTAGGATCGCAGCCCTTTTCCCAGCGAGCTCAGCTGCGCGGACGCCCCTCCCCTCCCCCCCCCCCCCCCCCGGGCTTCTAAGCGCTCTCGCGGGCGCTGCTTCTAAACTCGCGGAGACTGGAGCCGAGAAAAGGCGGGTAAAATTCCTTTTGATAAGTTATGAATGAGGAGAAAGTGTTTGTAGTACTCATTGTTAAAACCACCGAGCCTGGGACTTGGCCCGCGCCCGGCCAATGCAGGCCCGGAGGCTATTTTGAAATCGCTCCGGTTTTAGCCAATAGGCGTGCGGGAAGAGAAGCCCCGCGTCGGCTCCGGCCAATGAGCGCGGCGTTATGCTAAGAAGCCGGGGGCCTGGCCCCGCCGACTGTCAGCGGGTTAAAGATGGAGCCGGTGAGCAAGAGGGCGCCACGAGGTGCGGGGTCGTTCTGATGGGTACGAGGGGAGCGAACAACCGCTAAGACCTTTCTCCTGCTAACCTTCCGCGTCCTGGCCTGGCCTGGTTCGAAAGGTGTGTCCCGCCGCGTGAGTAGCAGGGTCCGAGGTGGAGAGCACAGGCAGGGCGGCCCTACCCGGTGGGACTGTGCGGAGGGGCGCAGCCCGGATCCCTGGCGCCTTCTCCGCAGGGGACTCCAGCAGGGCGGGAAGCGCCCCCCCCGCCCCAGTTCTTTTGCTTCGCTCTGGGCCTCCAGGCAGAGAATCTTTAGGACTGAACACGGAGCGGAGTTGGGGACTAGGGGCCAGGGATGGGGGCGTAAGCCGACAGGGGCGCGTGGATCGGAATGGGGCCACCCTCCTTCTCTTGCAGCCCTGGGTCGAGTGAGGGAGTAGGGTCATCGGGGTGTACCCACCCTCGCTCCGTGCACGAGTGGGCTTCGGACTGCGGTGGAGCGCGGGCCCCTCTCCTTTGTGTGTTTACCCCCTCCCCCGTCCTCTCCCGCTCCTGGGTTGGAGCTACCCCTCAGTCTGGGGTTTCTCCCGCACCGCAGTGTGGAGAGTGCCTGGAGAAAGTCCCAGACCTTCTGACTATCTCCAGGACAGCAGCCCTGTTGAAATCCTCTTCCCCTCCCTGTGGTCTTGAACAGGGATTCTAGCCCCACCCACCCACGGTTGAGCTTCCCGCTCTGCACTTACTGGGGACCATGCGGGTCTCCCCTGCTGGCCCCAGCTGCTCTGACGAGGTTGCACTACTGTGCTTTGAGAAGCAGTGCAATGATATTGTCAAAGCATCTGGGACCAGCCTTGGGGACCCCCCTTCCCCACACCACAACCCTCCTCAGGCCGGGCCCCTTGGGCCTGCAGGCCCTCCCCTCCCCCCACCTCCCTCCCCAGCTCACTCCCTTCTCCATGGAAACTTGAGATCCTGGCCAGGCCTGGGCCTCTAGGGTCAGAGGGCACCCTTCCCCCAGGCCTCGGGGCCCCACCCCAGTGGGCCTGCATTCCAGATCTCAGATCCTCACTGACCACCACCAGGAGAGGCGCTGGCAGGCCTGCCTGACACTCTTTCCCTGTTGCACTACTGTGGGCCGCTGGGAAGCAGTGCAATGATGAAAGGGCATCGGTCAGGCCCAGCCCACCACCCACAGTGCCTGAGGGGAGGGAGTTTTGCTGCCTCGCTCCACTTCCTAGCAGGAGCAGGTGTGGAACTGGGCTGGACCCTCCATCAGAGGATTAGGTGAGTGCAGAACTGGGGGATCATCCCACAAATTCTCCTTCTGGGATACTGCTGGACAGGAGCAGGGGCAGAGGCCCTGGGATCAGAAAAACTCTGGTTTGAAGAGGATCTTTCCACACCAACTCCCTGGGTAAGACTGGGGACTCCAGGTTTGATCAGGGCTTTGTGGAGAAATGAAGATTCACTGTATTGCATGAAGGGTATGCCAGGGTCTGGCTCAGACCCAGCTCAACCTTGACCACGTGCAGATGAACTGCACCCAGGCCTCCCTGAGGGCTTGGGGAGGGTCAGGCTCTGGAGAGAACATTGTCCTGGGATCTTAGGAGCAGCACTATCTGGGCTGGGTAGGTGGACTTGGGATATGCAGACCACAGGTGATGCCCATCAACCATGTCAGCTTGTTTTCTTACAGGGAGGTGTGCTGCCCTGAGACTGCAGAAGGGACCAAGAGATGCCTGTCATGCCCATCCTAACAGCTACAATTAAAGGGACTGTCAAAGAGCCAGGCCCCAGGCATGCTTGCAGGGCCGGCTCCACCATCAGGACCTGACACAATGCAAAAGGCTTTTCTGTGCCCAGTGACAGTTATTCAAGCCTGTCTCCTTTAAGAGGAGGCCCAGGTTTCCAGATGGGCCTTTGGGAATACCCCTCACTCCTGGCTGAGCACATCAAGATGCCAGCTTCACCCCACCCTGAGGGTAGAAGCCCAGGCATGCATGCTTGGAGGTGGCCATCCTTCTGTGTAGATTCTGTGCCCACTGCCTGGAGACTCTCATACATCTGTCTCTCGCCCTTGCTGGGGGATGTTTTTTGAACCCAGGGTTCTGCTCAAATGTTCCGTCCTAGGGGAAGCCTTTCCTGGGCTCCACAATATCCAATATTCCTCCAGCAGAGCATGTTAGATTGAAATTTCTCCTTGTGGCTGAAGTCCTCATTAGACCCTGAGGGCAGGGACAATATCCCTTTTTATATCTCTCTTGGCAGTGCCTGGCACAGAGGAGGGGACTGATACAACTAAAAAAAAATACAAATAAGTACATAAAGTGTAAAGTATTATTAGCAGAACATGGGGGAAGATTAATTAGGGGTCTACTCTACCCCTCAGAGGATGCTTCTGCTGTTTATAAAAAGGCACATACTACATATTTCAAAGTAAAGTCTCATTTTAAGTTACACAGGGTCAGGAAGCAGGATGAAGATTTGAACCCAGGTGTATCTAAGTCTATTTGTCCTCCTAGGCTAGAACATTTTTCCTCCTTGGTTGTTTTTATCTTGCTCCCTGACCTCAAAGCGGGAGGAAGTGAGGGCCCGATGTTGGGGACAGCAGAGCCTAGAGGGTTGGTGGCTTGGTGGTGGGAGGTGAAAATTGTCTAGACTTATCAGGTACACTCCATGGATTGTTGGGGGTGAAGGGCGGTGGAGGTGATAGGAAGGAAGCAATCCAGGGTGCACCCCCCTGTTAGTGGTTGGGGTGGATGGTGGTGTCATCGCTGACCAAGTAGGAGAGGAGAAAAGAAGGTTTGGGGTTGGGAGAGAAGAACCTATATGCCAATCTTATGTGTGCAGCATGAGATGCCCCCAAAACTTCCCCATCGGACACTTGGATGTGGTTCTGGAACTCAAGGAAGGTCTGAGCCTGAGATATAAGTTAGGGTTAGTTAAGTCAGCCCTGAGTTGGAACCTCAGAGTGGGCTAAATTGTCCAAGATGGTACCATGAAGATAGGACCTTCTTAAACCCATAAGGAGCAGCTAGATGCTGAAGAGGCAACATAAAGTATTGAGCAAAGTAACACAAAGTATTAAGTTATACAGGGGAAGAGAGAAGATAGAAGCTGGGGAGGGGTGGGTGGATTTGATGCTGGAGAGTAAATCAGGAGTGGAAGAGTGAAGTCTGGGGCAGATGAGTCAGGGGCTGAGTGAAGTCCTTGGGGTGTTGTCTACAGACCGCAAGGAGAGATGGTGAGCTGTCGCAATAAGGAGGAGTGAGGGCCTAAAAAAGAGTTTGGGTGCGGACCATGTTCTCTGCGTGCCATGGCCCGCTCCCTCATCAAGTCTTGCGGGACCCCATCAGGACCAGGGTTCCGCCGCGCGCGCGCGTGAGTGTTCGCCCCGTCGAAGGCGCCAGAGCGCATGCCCAGAGCAGCGGGCATTGTCACGTGCGTCCCCCTCGCGCGGATTGGCCCCCTGCTAGAGAGCTCCAGGGGGATTGGCCAGAACGGTCGGGGCGGTGGCTGCGGCTCGCGGAGAGAGGCTGCGTAGGCTCGGCGGCTGTGGGAAAGAGAGCAGGTGGGTCCCGGCGGCCCCCGCCCCTACTGGCCCCGGCCAGCCCTCGGCGACCGATCCCGGGCCCTCGGGAGCTGCCCCTCTCTCCTGGCCCGAGGCGGGTGGGAGTCGGCGCGCCTGGAGCCTCGGTGGCCCCGCCCCGACGACCGCTCCGCCCCCAGGCCACCCGAGCCAGCCCGCAGCGCCTCTCGGATGGAGGTCCTTGACGAGTTCGACAGCGAGTTCTCCCAGAGCGTGACCTTCTGCCAGCTCATCTCCGAGGAGGACTTCGAGAGGCAGGCGGCCACCTACACGGAGCGCGCGCTGCGCCGCCTCTTTCGCAGCATCGACCGCAACCCCGCGCTGGCCGAGAGGGTGGTGCGCAAGGGCAAGCTGGCCGAATACGAGGGGCGCGGGCTCCTCTCCTTCCTCTGGGTGCGAGTCCGTCGGCGGGGCTTCGGGGGATGGGGCGGGGCTCTGAAGACTGGAGGTTTGGAGCGGGTGTGGGGAGGGCCGTCGGGCGTAGGTGGAGCTGCAGGGTAGGGTCTTCCAGGAGGCCCAGCGTGGGGAGTGCTGTAGGCAGCTGTGTCACCTCTCCCACTTCTTCCTGCCCTGCCTCTCCCCTTGTTGTAGGCGAAGTTTTTCTGTGCAGTCCAGGGGGAGCTGAATTGTTGCAACAGCATGGGTGCCCTGGAAATGCACCAGCGCCTGGAACAGCTGAAGAGGAGCATCCACCGCGTGCACCTCTACTCCCAGGGTGAGGGTCAGTCTCTGCCAGCACACCTGACTTAGGATCCCTGATCCCTGATCCTGTGCTTGGTACGTTTTCGATTGTTTGGTGTTTATTTTTTGAGTCTTTATTATGAAAACGAACATAAACAAAACTGGAGACTGCAGTGAACACTCAGATACTGGTCTCCCTTCAGCTTCTGCAATTCTCCCCATCTTGCCAGCTAACCCTAACCCTAACCCTTTTCTTTTTCTGGAGCATTTTAGGGGAAATCTCAGACATCATTGTATTCTTCAATACTTTAGAATGCTTTTTTAGATATTACAAAAAGACATTTTGTGGGGCGCCTGGGTGGCTCAGTTGAGTGTGTCTTCCGCCCAGGTCATGATGTCATAGCTCGTGGGGTTGAGCCCCAAGTCAGGCTCTGTGCTGACAGCTCAGAGCCTGGAGCCTGCTCTGGATTGCGTGTCTCCCTCTCTCTCTGCCCCTCCCCTGCTCATGCTCTGTCTCTCAAAAATGAGTAAACATTTAAATTTTTTTTAAAAAAAGATATTTTGTAATCACAGTGTTACCCCAGACATAATTGACAACAGTTCCATAATATTAGCTGATACTTAGGTTGGTGTTCAGCCTCTGACTTTCCATTACTAGGATGGCTATATACTTTGTGTCCACATTAGGACATTTGTGAGAGTGAAATGGAAGGGGCCACTTTAATGACCACACAGGGATGGCAAATGAGTATAGTGGCCACATCTGTTTAAACCTCTTGAGATGGGATGCCCTCACTTTTGTCCCCCCTGCCATCAACTTGAAGAACTGCGTTGTCCTTTGGGGTAATCCACTTAATGGGTTTATATCTGTTGTTATGGCTCATTGGTGTTGTTTGTTTTATTCTCCTCTGCCTGTGTGTGTGTGTGTGTGTGTGTGTGTCTGTGTGTGTGTCTGTGTGTGTGTCTGTGTGTCTGTGTGTTTAAGTTTATTTATTTTGAGACAGAAACAGTGCACACAAGCAGGGAAGGGGCAGAGAGAAGGAGAGACAGACTCCTAAGCAGGCTCCCTGCTGTCAGCACAGAGCCCAATGCAGGGCTTGAACTCACAAACTGTGAGATATGACCTGAGCTGAGATCAAGAGTCTGACTCTTAACCGACTGTGCCACCCAGGCGGCCCATTCTGCCTGTATGTCTTGGACAGTCGTTCTAAAGCCTTGATTAGATTTGGGTTCAGTTCTTTCAGTGCATTTGTCTTCAGTGATAGACTACCTAGCGGTGGAGCTGCTTGCTTCATTATGTTAGGAAGCCTGGCTCACCTGGGGGTCCTACTTTCCATGATGGTAAGTGTGAGTGCTCCACGTCACCATTTCATCCCAACCCATGGCATATGTAGCTCCTACCATAGTCTCCCAAGGTAGTGTTGATCCTATTTATCCTCATTTTATGAAAGAGAGCATAGAAGCCCAGGGAGGGTAGCCAACTATGTGACAACAATATCACATAGTAAGTAGTAGAATCTGGAATTGAACTCAGGCTTCGATTGCTCTGAGGCTCAGGCTCTTAGCTCTGGGTCAGTGCTCTTTGGTGGTGGTGATCAGCATTCTAGATGAGCCGTTCTAATGGGTTGTATGAGGCACTTGTTCACACCCACTTTGCTGGTTTCCTATAACTCTGAACAGTAGAAATAGCCAGACTTGTTGAATATAGGAGGAAAACCTAATACAGAAAGAGGAGAGGGGGTAGGCCTGAGGGTCCTGCTTCTCAAAGATTCCCTCCCTGAGCCCACCTCTGTAAGACCTTGTACATATGGGTTTCCTTACAGAAAAAGGAGCCTTTGCACACCCTTAGGATGGCCCTGGGGCTGGGTGTAGTTGGTGAGCTTACTGTCCAGAGCCTGGATACCTCATGAAGGTGCTGGCAGACTCAGGAGCTTTCCACAGTGCTTGGGCATAGGTGGCAGACTGACTTGCCTAGGGCAAGCCAAGCCCTCGTTGGTGGTGATACTCTGTCACTTCCCCTGAAATTCTGGCCTTGGAGTCAGACAGTTGGGGTATGGATCCTGCCTGTGCCTTGTATACTTGGAGCTTACAGTTATATCTGTAAGAGAGACAAAAATACCTTTTCCCCATGGGATAGTTATGGGCTGATGAGATGGTACATGTTGGTGCCTGTCAACAGTGGCTCTAGGCATTATCATGTGGTCCCTTTTGGGGGAGGAACCTTGTGAAGACCCTATACTACTGTTGGGCTCCCACTCTATCCTGTTCTGGCTGTGGGGTAGGCACTCACTGGTCCCTTTTTTCACAGATGCCAAGAAGAAGAGAAGAAAGCCAAAACTGAAGAAACCAGAACCCATCCTTTTGCAAGACCGGTCCACCTCCCCATGCCTGCCACCAACCGTGCTGCCACCTCCACCACTGCCATCCACTGCTACTACCATGGCCTCCATGGTGGCCTCATCACCCTCTGTCTACACTATGCCTAGGGTCTTTGGCCCCTTCCCTCCTCTGCCCAGCAAGTCGGTCAGTGAGCGCATCCCCCACTCATGTGGTCCCAGGAAGGGCAGCCTCTGCCCCTCGCTCAGAACCACCCCAGTGGTTCTCCTGGGCCCACAGCAGTGGCTCTCAGAACTTTGTTTTTAAGTGGCAGAACTCTATCTGCAGGCACTATCTTGGGTGGAATGGTGACGGATAAAGCAGATGAAAAGGGGTCTGCTCTTGTTGAAGGGTTGGAGGCACAGAGTTTTACCTGCTGTGCTTCAGCTGAGTGAGGCAGTCCCCAAAACACTGGGCAGAATTCTGGGGTGCCCAAAGGACAGGTGGAGAACCATGGCTGCCCCCCAATGTCTCCAGCCCCACACCTGCCTCGCCTCATGGGTGGTGTTCTTGCCACTCTCTAGGTGCCTCTGCAGTGTGCCTTCCTATCTGCCTGTCCCTGCTAATCTCCCCTTATCCCGCACTCTCACTCCAGGCAGACCCCCATCCTCTGTCAGTTCCCAGCCCCCATCACATTCTCTGTTACCCTAACACCAAGCTCGAGGTGGGCACTGAGGATGACCCTGACGTATTTGTCAAATGAAGGACAGTCATGTACTTCCCCTGGTTCCTGTATAAGGTATTTTTTTTTTCTCAGCGAGGCCCCCAAACTTGTCCTAAGATTTTGTTTCTATACCGCAGATAGAGAAGTTGGAAGTTACAAGGTCCGAAGTGAAATTAAACTGGGCTGGCCTGTCATCGAACCCAAAGAGGTGGAATTTAAACTTGGGGCAAATGAAAAAGGAGTGTTTTGGGTAGCTTGTGTGCCAACACTCGGTTGCCATTTCTTCCCTACCTTGTTAATCCTCACAATAATCCTGAGGGGTTGTTATTCCCATTTAATAGGGAAGGAATCGAGGCTCGGGTCTGCTCTGTGTATAGACATGTGCAATGAGGCTGGGAAGGGCCTGCCTGGGAGGAGCCCAGAGCTGATGTTACCCTCTCCACTCTGTCTTGCAGCCACATGGTTGATCTGACCCCCTTGGTCCTCAACCCCGGAGGCTTCCATTTCTCGTACTTGGCTGGAAACAGTGCACATCAGCTTCATTGCCCTGGCTACCCCTGGTAAGCATGCCTCTGACACCATCCTGGCTTGCCTGGCTTGATGGCATCATGGCAGTGTGCATGAGGGCCAGAAAAACGTTCTGTATGATAGTCCTTTGCGTTTCATGAAAAGACCCTAATGTAATAGGGTGCTGGAAAAGTCACTCCCCCTTCCTAGTGTTTGTAATGGCAAGAATCAGAAACAAGCAGCTCAGAGAGCCACTAGAAACAATTCTGTCAACTGTGGGCAGCCCTAAGGTTTATAGACCTGTGTCTTGCAAAGCAGGGATTTACTGAATATGGTTGTTGGTTTGTTTTTTAGTCGCCTGTTGTTAAGTATTTCCCATGTCATTCCATGGAGTGTTATTTCAAAGTATATATTTAAACTGACCACTTCATTGCTTCAGATGACATAAAAAAAAAAATACTGTTTTTTAGAGGAGTTTTAGATTCACAGCAAACTGACAAAGTACTGAGAGCTCCCCTCTACCCCCTGTCCCTACACAGGCACCCCCACTATCAACATTCCCCACCTTAAATTGATGAACCTACCATGCCACATCATTATCACCCAGAAGTCATATGTTTGGGCTCACTCTTGGTGTTGTACATTTGGACGAATGTATAATGACATGTGTCCAACATTATAGTATCATACAGAATAGTTTCATTGTCCTCAAAATCCTCTGTGCCCCTCCCTCTCCTGTAACCCCTGACAACCACTGATCTTTTTATTGTCTCCACAGTTTTGCCTTTTCTGGAATGTCATATACTTGGAATCCTACAGTACGTGGCCTTTCCAGATTGGCTTCTTTCACTTAGTAATACTCACTTTTAAATTTCCTCCATGTCTTTTCATGGCTTGATAGCTCCTTTCTTTTTAGCACTGAATAACATTCTATTGTCTGGAGGTACTGTGGTTTATTTATCCATTCATCTACCGAAAGACTGATTCCAAATTCTGGTAATTATGAGTAAAGCTGCTATACACATAGATGTGCAGGTTTTTTACAGACATAAGTTTTCAACTCTTTCACCAAGGAGCATGATTGCTGATCACATGGTGATAATATGTTCAGTTTTGAAGAAACTACCAGTGTAGCTATAGCATTGTGTATTCCCACTAGCAATGAGTGAGAATTCAGATGGCTTCTTTTGTAAGAAACCTACGCAGTTCTATAAAGCTGATTCTAAATTTAGTTGATGGAAAGTTTATCCAAGATGACACCCAAAGAGTAAGCAAACCTTTAAAAATATTTTTGGCATACTTAGTAATGAAAGATGTACACATTAAGGTTGCTAGCATGTATGTTATATACCTGTCAAAAAGCCCAAAGTAGAGAATCCTGTGCTATCGAGGGAGGCTGTAGGCAGAGACTCATTTTTGCTGTGAAAATAATATAAAATGGCTTTATTCTTTTTTTTTTTAAATTTTTTAAAATCTTTATTTATTTTTGAGAGAGAGAGAGACAGAGCAAGAGCGGGGGAGGGGCAGAGAGAGAGGGAGACACAGAATCTGAAGCAGGCTCCAGGCTCTGAGCTGTCAGCACAGAGCCCAATGCGGGGCTCGAACTCACGGACCATGAGATCATGACCTGAGACGAAGTCGGACGTTTAACCGACTAAGCCACCCAGGCGCCCCTATTCTTTTTTTTTTTTTTAAAGATTTTATTTTTAAATAATCTCTACACCTAATGTGGGGCTCGAGCTCACAACCCGGAGATCAAGAGTTGCATTCTCCACCGACAGAGCCAGCCAGGCACCCCTGTTTTAATTCTTTTAAAAATTCTTTTTTTTGGGGGGGGGGTGCCTGGGTGGCTCGGTTGAGCATCTGACTCTGGCTCAGGTCATGACCTCATGGTTCATGGACTCAAGCCCCACATTGGGCTCTCCACTGTCAGCATGGAGCCCGCTTTGGATCCTCTGACCCCCTCTCTGTGCCTCCCTTGCTTACATTCTCTCTCACAAATAAATACTTAAATAAATTTAAAAAAATTTTTTTTAAGTTTTTTTATTTTGAGGGAGAGAGTGTGGAGGAGGGGCAGAGAGAGAGAGAGAGGGAGTGAGAAAGAGAATCCCAAGCAGGTTCTGCACTATCAACCTAGAGCCCAATGTGGGGCTCGAACCCACAAACTCTGAGATCACGACCTTAGCCTAAATCAACGTTCGGATGCTTAACTGACAGCACCCAGGTGCTCCTAAAAATTCTTTTATTGAGATAACTTACATAGTATCATATAAATTCACCCAGTTACAGTGTCAACTTAAGTGGCTTTTTGTATGTTCACATTTGTGAAGCCATCACCATAATCCAATTTTAGAACATTTCCATCATGCCAAATAGGAGAGAGTGAAAAAACAACCCATAGGAGAAAATATTTGTAAATCATCAAAATCCCATTCTAAAAATTGGGCAGAGGACTTGAATAGACATTTCTTCTAAGAAGACCTACAACATGGCCAATAAACACAGGAAAAGATGCTCCACATCATTAGACATCAGGGAAATGCAAGTGAAAACCACAGTGAACTACTACTTCCCACCTACTTCCATCAAAAAGACAGACAAAAGGGGCACCTGGATGACTCAGTTGGTTAAGCTTCCAACTCTTGATTTCGGCTCAGGTCATGATCCCACAGTTCTTGGGTTTGAACCCTGAGCTGGGCTCCGTGCTGACAGTGTGGAGCCTGCTTGGGATTCATCCTCTCTCTCTCCCTCCCTCCCTCTCTCTCTCTCTGCCCCTCCACCCCCTCAAAATAAATAAATAAATAAACTTTAAAAAATAAAATAAATTTAAAAAGACAATGACAAGTGTTGATGAGGATGTGGAGAGATTGGAATCTCTAGTGTGTGGCTGGTGGGAGTGTAAAAGGGTGTAGCCACCATGGAAAAAGGGTATGGTGGTTCCTCAAAACACTAAACAGAATTACCATATGACCCAGTAATTCCACTTGTAGGTATATGCCTGAAAGAATTGCAGTGGAGACTCAAACAGATACTTGTATATGAGTGTTCATAGCTCCAGTATTGACAGTGGCTAAAAGGAGAAAATAAGCCGGGTGTACCCAAGATGAACAAAATGTGGTCTATCCATATAATAGAATGTTGAAATAAGTGAGATAAGCCAGAACAAAAGGACAGGTTATTGTCTGGTTCCCATTACATGAAGTATCTAGAGTAGGCAGAATTCTAAAGACAAAGTAGGTGAGAAGTTACCAGGGCCTGGGAGAAGGAGATGAGTTGTTGCTTAATTGGTACAGTTTCTGTTTGGGATGATGAAAAAGTCCTGGAGATACATAATGATGATGGTCACCACAACACTGTGAATGTGTATAATGCCACTGAATGGTACACATAGAAATGGTTAAAATGGTAAATTTTGTGCATATTTTACTACAATAAAAAAAAGGAAAAACTCTAGCACCACTAAGCTGTCACCCCCAGTTCTTCTCTCCCCCATCCCGAGGCAACCACTAACATTTCTCTGTGGATTTGCCTATTCTGGACATTTCATATAAATGAAACCATACAATAACATGGTCTCTGGTGACTGGCTGCTTTCACTCAGGATAACATTTACAAGGTTCATCCATGTTCTAGCATGTGTCAGTTCTGAATTTCCTGCTTTTTAAATTTCTTTTTTAAGACTTAATTTTTTTAGAGCAGTTTTAGGTTTACAACAAAATTGAGAGGAAGGTACAGAAGTTTCCTCCATGTCCCCTGCCCCCACACATGAATACCCTCCCTTATTGTCAATATCCCCCACCAGAGTGGTGCGTTTATTAACAACTGATGAACCTATATTGACACTTCAGCGTCACCCTAAAGTCCATAGTTTATACTGGGGTTCCTTTTTGGTGGTGTACATTCTATGGGTTGACTTTTTTTAATGGTTGAACAATATTATTCCACTGTGTAGATATGCCACATTTTATCTGTCAGTTCATCAGTTGATGGGCATTTGGGTTGTTTCCATTTTTGGCTCTTATGAATAATACTGTTATGAACATTTCTGTGCAAGTTTCTGTGAGGACATAGTTTTCAGTTTTCTTGGGCACACTCTTTATAAATATTTTTTTTATTTTTGAGAAAGATAAGAGTGTGAGCAGTGGAGGCACAGAGAGAGAGGGAGAGTCTCACGCAGGCTCCGTGTAGAGTCCAAAGTGGGGCTTGAGCTCACAAAACTGTGAGGTCATGACCTGAGCCGAAATCAAGAGTTAGACGTTTAACTGGCTGAGCCACCCAGGCACCCCTTCTTTGGTATAGTCTTAAAAGTGGAATTGCTGGGTCATATGGTAAATATATTTTGAAGGACTGCCAAAGACACAAGTCTGTTATCAGACGTAGGATCTGCAAAATATTTCCTCATATTATGTGGGTTATCTTCTCTCTTTCTCTGGTCTTTTTGGATCACCAAAGTTTAAGGTTAGTCTTTTGAGAGGCAGTTTATCAAAATATCAGGAGCCATAGACGTTCTCATATTCTTTGCTCTGGTATTTTCAATTCTGGGAGAGTTTCAATTCAAGGAGATGATTAAGGGAAAGAAAAAAGCAACTGTGTACAAAAGTGTTTATGGCAGTGTAAAAGGAGAAAAAATGGAAACAGCTTAAATGTGCATTCACAGAATTAGGGAATATTATGCAGACATAAAATTATGAACATGGTTAAACCTGATTATGTAGATTCATGAATTATGTGTAAGTGGAAACAATAAGCTATCCAATCAGATCATCCTACCTCCTGGTAGGATGGAAGAGTAGGAAGGTGACTGACTGCCGAGTGATGGAGAAGGGGTTGCCGGCAATCACTTGTGCAGTGTTGTTATGATGCAAAATGTAGAAGCAAGGCATTGTTGGCATCATCAGATCCTCACAGAATTGTGGGGCCATGCACCAGGGCTGGGCCATCATCAGAACTTAAACAGCTGCAGAATGGTCTGCTGCATGGTGTCCATGGTTCCTTTAGCCATTCTTTGATGGATGTTTGATTGTTTCCAGGCTTTCATAATCACCAACATTGCTGTGATGAACAGCCTGGAACAAAACATCCATGGGAGAGCATTATGGAAGTAGAAATGTATTGAAGGCCATCCCACAGCCTTAAGTTTTGTCATGCGTACTTCTGATGGCTCTGTGTGCCGGTATCCCACCTCATGGACATGTGTTGGCTGTCTCCTGCACAGGACCTTGGCCTGTAGTGGCTCCCCCAACACCAAGGAGACACCATCCCCTCCTGTGAAGACTTCCATCTTCACCCCGCCTGTCTTGCTCAAGTTCCAGCCTGTGCGAAGACCCAAAGATGACTCTGAGAATGACCCTAGCAGCACGGAGTCTGTGCCCCACAAGAGGGGTCCGTAACCTCTTTCCTACAGACCATGGCCAGATCAATGAATAAAGTTCCCATGGAGGTGCCTTACTTGTGCTGGGCTCCCTAAAGGCTGTGCAGTCCCTTGGGCTTCGTCCTGCTGGAAGAGTTTGTCAGAATAGTGCAAGCCAGAGGCCCTTTAGTCTGAGCCTGCATACAGTAATTGTTCAGGTCAGTGCTACTGTGAAGTCCCCTTGCTTGTTCTCTAACTTGGGAATTTAGCCATGGCACTTTGAAAGAGAAATGAGTGAGGAGACAGCACTGCCCTTCTCTACAGTGACTCTGTGGCCCCTTTGAGCTTCACTTGACCTCACTGAATTGCAGTTCCATCATTTTTTCCTACACCTGGGCTCTAAACTCAAGCCTTATCTGGGTGCAGGTTTAGAAACAGTGATCTGTTCCCTCCCTGGAGGAAAATAAGCTGGCATGTTAGTTTCCAACTTGGCACCTCCCTAAGGAATTTCAGAGACGTGACTCTTGTTGTTGCTTTACACACCAGCCTTAGAGTCAAACCTGCATGTGAGACATGAGCCCTCACAAAATGCTTAATGACTGTTGGACATTAGCAGATACTTGTTGAACCCTTGTGTATGCTCCACACCTTGCTTGGGACTGGAGATAATAAACCAAGCAGTTGGTGTCCCTGCTCTTAAGGAGCTTAGATCCTATCCTCCTGTGTGTGTGTGTGTGTGTGTGTGTGTGTGTGTGTGTGTGTGTGTGACTGTATGTGTAACCAGTGTATCCAATTAATAACAGGGTTATAAATTGTGATAAGCCCTAAGGAAGCTGAGTTGGACATGTATGCAGTGGGTGGTCAGGGAAGATCTCTCTGAGGAGGTGACATGTTGAAACTTAGAAAAACATAAGGAGGCAGCCATGAAATGAGAAAGGGCAAGGATCACTGGCTCTGGGTGACTAGATAGCGGTACAGTTGTGGCAAGGGGAGCCTATGCGGAGGGGGAGGGAGGGTGGGGAGGTGGAGAATTCTGTTTTGACCACACATGTTAAATTTGAGATCAATGGTACCTAAAATAGAGGTCAGGAATCTGGAGTGCTGGCCATTTAATGATGTGAGTCAAGAGATATGAGTGGTATTTAAAGCCACAAGCCTGGGAAAGATCACCAGGTGCTTGTGTGTAGACGGAGGCCCGGGGCTTAGGCTGGGGCACACAAACACAGTGATCTGGCCGCAGGAAGGGTCCGTAAGAGAGATGAGTGAGAGCTTTGGACTCTCGGGCTTAATGGCTACTTGCCCCTAAGCCTCCCAGGAGAGGGCTGGAGGTGGTGGGGACTGAATGGGAGAACGGGTAGACAGCGAATGTGGACGTAGGTTTGGAGACATCTGCAGTGGAAGGAAGCAGAGATGAGACACAGGCTGGTGAGACTTAAGGTGGACTTTTAAAAAAATCTGAGAAACCAGGTCAAACCAGGGCAGGCTTGAGCGGGGGGATGGAAAGGAGAAAAGGTCTAGAGAGAGCCTTCTCTGTTCGCCCGAGGAAGTGGGGCTTCGAGGCCCCTCGGCCCCCAGCAGAAGGCAAACCCTACCACAGACTGCCCAGGTGCCCAAGGACTGGGTGCACCGACTGGGCATGCGCACTTGGCACCAGGCGCCACTGTTCGCGCATGCCCTGCGCCCACTTCCGGGGCGGGTCTGCAGGACCCGGAAGTCGTTGGGAACTCGGCCGAGAAGTCGGCTTCTAAATCGTTTGCTGTCGTTTTTCCTCACTCGCTGGTCCTGGCACTGCTACCGCTCCCGCCGCCATGGGGAAACGGCAGCATCAGAAGGACAAGATGTAAGTTGAACCGCAGCCGGAAGCGCGGCCCCACTCGGCCTCAGTGCCCACCTGTCCCGCAGTCCGCGCCGCCCTTCTTCCCTCTCTCAGAGCTGGTTCCCAGAGCCACTCTTAAATGCCGTTTCGTCTCGGAAGCCTTTGTCTCCTCCAAGGCAGGGGAATTACCCCGACCGCCGAGGTCTCCCGGGTTTCTTGGTACTAACACCGTCAGTGCTTCTGAGCGCGGCCTTCCTACCGCGTCGGCGCCGTGCGAGCCCCGGCCCCTCGGCTCCTCGGCTCCTCGGCTTTTGCCCTGGAACGCCCCATCTCCACTCTCGAATTCTGCCCCTAATCAGCCCCTCTTTCTCCTCCACCTCCAGTCTTCCTGTGTGCCGTTCATTGGCTTACACACATCCGGAATCTTCCATTTTAAAACAAACCAGCCTTGCCCCGTGCTCCTCTCCTGCCACCGTGGTTTTTTTTTTTTTTTTTTTTTCTTCCGAACAAGGCGTCAAAGACCTGTGTCTACTTGCTGTTTTCTGCTGTTTCTTGAAACCGCTCCAGTCAGGCTTTTCTCCCCAGCACTATTCCTGTCAGGATCCTAGTTACTTCTCTGTTGCTAAATCTAGTGGTCAATTCCCAGTTCTCGTTTTGTTGGGCTTGTCAATAGCGTGTGACACGGTTGACCACCTTGCTCCCTCTGAGGCCCTTCTTTGATATCTGAGACCCCATATGCCCTTTTCCATTTGTTTTCCATCTGTCTCAATGGCCTTTCTCAGTCTCCTTTGCTGGGTCTTTCTCCCACTCTCTCAGACTTCATACGTCCATGTCCCCTACGTTTCTTCTCCCTTTACATTCTCCCTGGTCATCTCTCATCTTGCAGTGGTCAACTGCTTACTTGATATCTCCAGTTGGAGGTTTGATAGACATCTCACATTTACTTACAAAAAATTTTTTTAATGTTTTTATTTATTTTTAAGACAGTGAGAGAGAGAGAGAGACAGAGCACCAGTGGGAGAGGGGCAGAGAGAGAGGGAGTCACAGACTCTGAAGCAGGCTCCAGGCTCAGAGCTGTCAGCACAGAGCCCGATGTGGGGCTCCAACTCACAAGCCGGGAGAGATCGTGACCTGAGCTGAAGTCAGAGACTCAAACGACTGAGCCACCTAGGTGTCCTGACATCTCACATTTAATATGTTCCCCCCTCATTTTCCCTATCTCAGTGGTCATACTGCTACTTAGTTTACACAGGTCAGAAGTCTGGGAGTTAGCCTTGGTGCCTCTTTCCTGAGGCTCTCTCCTCCCCCTGTTCATCAGTACATCCTGTGGCTCATCCAGGAAGTAAATGTGGAATAGGAAGGCACTCACTAATCCACCAAACCCCTCAGTAGGTGGAGTGTATTTCATCTCCTTTGACATTTTTATTTTTTTATTTATTTTTTATTAAAAAAAAATTTTTTTTTAATCTTTATTTTTGAGACAGAGAGAGACAGAGCATGAACGGGCAAGGAGCAGAGAGCGAGGGAGACACAGAATCAGAAGCAGGCTCCAGGCTCTGAGCCATCAGCCCAGAGCCCGACGTGGGGCTCGAACTCATGGGCTGCGAGATCGTGACCTGAGCTGAAGTCGGACGCTTAACCGACTGAGCCACCCAGGCGCCCCTATTTTTTTATTTTTTATTTTTATTAAAAAAAATTTTTTTAACGTTTATTTATTTATTTATTTATTTTTTAAAAATTTTTTTTTCAACGTTTATTTATTTTTGGGACAGAGAGAGACAGAGCACGAACGGGGCAGGGGCAGAGAGAGAGGGAGACACAGAATCGGAAACAGGCTCCAGGCTCCGACCCATCAGCCCAGAGCCCGACGCGGGGCTCGAACTCACAGACCGCGAGATCGTGACCTGGCTGAAGTCGGACGCTCAACCGACTGCGCCACCCAGGCGCCCCAACGTTTATTTATTTTTGATACAGAGACAGAGCATGAATGTGGTGGGGGGGGGGGGGTTGGTCAGAGAGAGAGGGAGACAGAGAATCTGAAACAGGCTTCAGGCTCTGAGCAGTCAGCACAGAGCCCGACACGGGGCTCAAACTCACGGACAGTGAGATTGTGACCTGAGCCGAAGTTGGACGCTTAACCGACTGAGCCACCCAGGCACCCCTCCTTTGACATTTTTAGATGCCTCCTGATTGGTTTTCTGTTGCCTCTCTTGCTTGTCCCTCTATACACAGCTACCGGAGTGATGCTTTGAGGACTTATGTTAGAGCATGTCAGGGCCCTACTCAGAACCCTCCAGCTGCTTTCCATACCGCTTAAAGTAGATCCACAGCCATCACACAGCTTGTGGGGCCCCTCGTGATCCAACTGCTAGCCTTCTTCACCTGCTGCCACATGCCCCCGTGCACACTCTTCTTCAGTGACTTCACCCTTTTCTGAAGACACACCAGCTTTTTCTGTGTCAGGACGTTTATATGGGATAAGCTTGCTTGGTCCCTCTGCCTAGAAAGCTCTTCCTGCACATCTTCACATGGCTTGCTCCTTTGCATCATCAAGCCTTCTGTTAAATTCTGTTCATTTCCTTCAGAGCAGAGCAGGAATGTTTGTATTTGCTTACTAGTTTGTGTATGTCTGTGTTGCATCTCACACATTATAGGTGTTTAATAAGCATTTGCTGAATGAGTGAAATGATTTAATCATCAGTTACTTCTAGAGACTGTCCTCTTTATAAAGGGGGGTGGTAATAAGATTCTCTGTCTCTTCTTCAGGTACATTACCTGTGCTGAATACACCCACTTCTATGGTGGCAAGAAACCAGGTAAGGCATGAAATCTTTCTGTTTTCCTTGATGTGTGTGTGTGTGTGTGTGTGTGTGTGTGTGTGTGTGTGTGGCGGGGCGGGGGGTGGGTGTTGTAATTAAGGGATGATGTTTTTACTACACAATGAGACTATAAAAATTAACAATGAACAAGAACACAAAGTGTAGCAGACAAATGGGTTGAGAACACAGATGATTCACAAAACAAGATGAAATAAAAAGAGCACATTCTCATAATTGTTGACCGGGGTAAAACCAGCACAGGATTCTTGGAAAGCAAAGCCAGGCCCCACAGCAAGGGTATTAGGATTATGGGAGAAACCCAACCCCAGCGGCTTACGCAAGTATGTCATTTTTTCTCTAAGTTCTTTCTTGATGTATTCCATGTGTCCTACCTATTGAAAGGTTTTTAAACCACAGCAGTTTTTGCACTAGGTAATTCACATGAACTTTTTCTTATTTATTTATTTAATTTATTTTTAAAATATTTGTTTATTTTTGAGAAAGAGAGAGCACTAGTGGGGGAGGGGCAGAGAGAGAGGGAGACATGGAATTCGAAGCAGGTTCCAGGCTCCAAGCTGTCAGCACAGAGCCCGTTGTGGGGCTCGAACCCACTAACTTCGAGATTATGACCTGAGCTGAAGTCAGATGCTTAACTGACTGAGTCACCCAGGTGCCCCCACATGAACTTTTTCTTAACATGGAATTGAATTGTTGGTAGGAACACATACATGAAGTGTTTTACAGAATAAACTTTCCATCTTTTATTTTCATCTTAAACAGACATCCCACAAGCAAATTTTCGTCGCTTACCTTTTGATCACTGCAGGTAAGAGTTTTGAGTGTTTATCTTTCCCTCCTAGTTGTTTTCTGTTACTTAATGACATGTTTTGACAGTGAATATGATTTTTGGGGATGCAGATGTGGGTTCTGTCTGTGTTCTCCTGTCTAGATCTTCCTTGAACTGAGAGAAGATGACCTAACAATGATAAGAACTAATATTTCTGTTCATTCGGTGTCTATGTATTTGCATTTTTTTTTTCCAGCTTCTTTCTTGCCTTCCAAGGTAGGTAGACTCTGTTGTTTAGCCTACTTTACAGGTGAGAGGATTAATGTTTAGAAGTGGGAAGTCCCTCACCCATGTGTCACATCCAGGAAGTGATGCCATTGAGGCTTGGACCTGGTGGCCTGACTCCGGGCCCATGTCTTTCATGCTTTACTTTTGGTCCACAGTCTAAGCAGTAACAGCAGCAGCAACAGTCATGATACTGTGAACCCCTTCCCCCTTCCCTGCGAGCACAGGTTATTGGTGAGGATGAGGAGGGACCCAGCTGCAGAGCCACTCAGATGCTTCTTCCCACTGTGGTTGGTATGTGTATGAACAGGTGTGTCTGCTGGAGAAGTGGGGCTAAGATTAATGAACCCCAAGACATTGGGGCTTTGGGGATTGGGCAGGTCCAATGGTCCGTTTGGGCCTGAGTTTCTCCAAGCTCAAGCTGTGGTCATCCTTGCCCTGGACACATGCTCTGTGTGTGTGTGTGTCCCATTGGGCATGATGAGCTTAAGAACTGACAAAGCTCTACTAGTGATCCCAGCACCCTGATTGGGGCAGGTCAGCCAGACACCATAGGGCGAGAAGGGTGCAGGGAAGGCCAGGGATGCAGCCACTGGGTCGGCTCCGAGAGGCTCCCATGTAGCGCTGAGTGAGGGCTTTTCCCTTCTCATAGCACTTGCTCAGGGAGGGTCAGCAAGTGAGACCCAGGCTTCATTGGTTGGATTTCTCCCCACCCCCACCAAGTTTTGTCATCACCTTCATGGGAATGTAGTATCCTTCAGAGTGGGTATGAATGGATTTTATGGAAATATTTTGGTCCTTGGTTTCCAGTTCCTCCAAGAGGTCTCTCTAAGCTGTGTTTCATCTACTTTTTAACTACCTTGGGTTCTGGGTAAAAATGTGCTTTGAGAATATGCCCTTCAAGGCCCATTTGGGAGAAGATGAATGTGCAGTGTCTTGCCGTTTGGAGCTTGCTTTGGTGCTGGGTCGTGTTCTCATCAGTCCCCTGCAGCACCAGGATCACCACTGGGTTAGAGCAGTGGTTGGGCCAGAGGGGGAGGTGGTGAGGTTGCCCCATGGGAGCTTTCTGGGGCAGCATCTGGGGAGGTGATGCCATTGCCACCAGGCGGTCCAGGTCCAGAGGACTGGCCTGTGCCATCTGGGTGACCGAGGTGCAAACAAGCCAGGTCAACCAGGGCTCTTGATGGCTAGTGATGGAAACCTCATGCAAGAAAAAAGGGTATTGATATAAAGAAGCTCACCAGGTACTGTCTCCCCTCATCTGTGGGCTCTCCTTTTCCAAAGCCAACCCTCCTGAGGTGGCAAATGGCTTGTGGCAGTCTGGATCTCTGCACACCCCTCTACCCCCATATCCATGTATTAGAACTTACCCAGGGCTCCTAGGGCATCGGCTGTTGCCTGAGTCACGTGCCTGTCCCTTGGAAATGTTGGGCAACTGTGTGCACACTCTGGTCAGGAGCAGGCAGGGCACCCCCAGATCACAATAGCTCCACAGAGTCTCTTGGGATGCGAGAGGGTAGTTTTCAGTAGAAAAGTATGGCCTGCCTGCTATGTGAGGTTTTGGGGAGTCCCAAACCCAAACCCCCAACCTCTTTGGGGCTTGAATGTGATCACGTGTGTGTTATATGACACAGTAGAGAGTGTGGGGAGAACCAGGCTTTTGTCATTCCAGGGACCCTTGCCTTGTATTTATTGGTTTGTGTGGGGAGCTTCTGAGGGTCAGGGCTGTGGGGTCACCTCTGTACTGGCACCCAGCCCCGGCTGGGCAGAGGAGCACTGGTATTGTTGCAGGAATGAGGGAAGGAGGGAGGAGCAAAGGGAGAAGTCACGGGAATCACTGTATGACTTGGAGTGACTCTGTCCTTTCTTAGTCTCTCTCTGCAGCCCTTCGTCTACCCAGTCTGCACCCCCGAAGGAGTCGTCTTTGACTTGCTGTGAGTTTGCCCTCGACTTTTGAGCTAACAAAAGGGGTGAGGTTGTTGACACCCGCTCAGCAAGGGGGTATGGGACCAGCTGGAGGGTTTGTGTCTTCAGGCCGTGCCACGCCAGGCCATACTGAAGTCTTGGCAACCTCGGGACCTGAGTGGGCCTCTTGGGGACCCAGGAGGGACTTCCAGGGCCTTAGGGATGAGACAGTAGTGCTGCTGTGACCCCTGGGCAGGCAACCTTGCTGGCAGATGCTGCTGTCCCTGCCTGGGGTGGCATTGACCTCTCTACACACATGGGGGGGTGGGGAGCTAGTGTTCTAATTGGCCTACCTATCCTGCTTTGGAATGTTAACAAACTGAGTACTTTCCACTTTATGAAAGTAGAGCCATAATTTAGGTACATACTTTCCCAGTGCTGTATTTTGAAGCATGTTGCTTAGTCTTTTTTTTTTTTTTTAATGTTTATTTATTTTTTGAGAGAGAGAGAGAGAGATTGAGAGCGTGCCAGCAGGAGAGGGGCAGAGAGAGAGAGGGACACTCAGAATCTGAAGCAGGCTCCAGGCTCTGAGCTTTCGGCACAGAGCCTGATGTGGGGCTCGAACCCACCAACCCTGAGATCATGACCTGAGCCAAAGTTGGACGCTTAGCTGACTGAGCCACTCAGGCACCCCAATGTTTAATTTTTCAGAGACAGAGACAGACAGAGGGCGAGCAGGGGAGGAGCAGAGAGAGAGGGAGACACAGAATCTGAAACAGGCTCCAGGCTCTGAGCTGTCAGCAGAGACCCAGATGTGGGGCTCAAACTCATGAACCATGAGAACATGATGCTTGAGGTCTTATGTTCCAACATAAACCAGTTTCTAAAACTTTCCTGTGTTTTAGTCTCCTTTTAGAAAATGTGGAAAATACTTACCGTAATCACACTGTCAAGGATAACCATTGTCAGTACTTACATTCCTCTTTTTCTGTGAGGTTATTTATGGCAACATGGTTGAGGTAATACTGCAAGGATAGTTCTGAATCCATTTTTCACTCAGTTGTGTCATTCAGAGTTCTCTGGAAGTACACTTTGTGTTGTTGTTATTTTTATTTTTAAGAAAGAGACAGAGGACAAGCGGGGGAGGGGCAGAGAGTGAGGGAGACACAGAATTGAAGCAGGCTCGAACTCACAAGCTGTGATATGACCTGAGCCCAAGTCAGAAGCTTAACCAACTGAGCCACCCAGGTGCCCCTGGAAGTATAATTTTTGATGCTGGCTCAGCACCTCATTGCACAGACGTATCAGCATTTATATATGTCTTTTTTTTTTTGCTTGTTTATGTTGTTTATATGTAACCACAATAAAAACCCTGGACATGTGTTGAAGCCAGAAACACTCCCTTGCTTCCTTGGTCAAGGCTGGATGCTCCTCTTCTTGGCTTCTGCTAGCAGAAGTGAAGTAGAGCAAAGCCTGTTCGTAGCCCTCACCTGGACGCAGCCCTCCTAAGCTGTGGCCTCCTCACCAGCCTGCACCTGACTGCCTTACTGACACTGTCTCTTCTCTTCCCTTCAGTAACATCGTCCCTTGGCTTAAGAAGTATGGGACCAACCCCAGCAATGGAGAGGTAGGTGGCCGGGCAGGAGTTTAAGTGATGCCAGTGAATGCTATCCTCTTGTCTGACCTTTTGTTCTGTGGTTTTCATGTACATGCAAGCGCAGTAGAGGACTGTTCACGAGGCATGGTGAGCGGGACTGTCCTCCTCCCCCTTCCCCACATTGTTTCTTTCCAGAAATGTTCCCTACGTGCACACGCATATGCATAAACGTACATCTTCTTTCCTTGGGCCATGGTTGTAATCACAGGCGCGAACTCCTCTGTACTTTCTCTCCCCCCTCCCCCACCCCCGCAGGGTGTTGGAAGACCTGAACATGGGTGCATAGAGCCCTGCTGCGTTCTGTGGTGGCTGCATGCGTCCTCCTGTAGGGAGGACATGTGCTGCTGAAGCACATCTGAAGTCCCCTGCTGTTACTAACAGCAGATAGGGACTACCCTTGTGCACGTTTCTTTGGGCACACATGGGAGTGTCCTTCTAGGACGGCTGGGTCACAGGGTGGGAGTATTTTCAGTTTGGGTAGCTACTGGCAAATTGTCCTCCAGAGAAGTTGGAAACGCCTGTTTCTTCATACCCTCAACAACCATGGATATCATCAATTTTTAAAAAAATTTTTGTTGCCTCAGAGTGAAAACACTTTTTAACTTTTTTTTTTTTTAAGATTTTATTTTTATGTAATCTCTACACCCAGCGTGGGCTTCGAACCCACAACCCTAAGATCACGGGTTTCAGACTCTACTGACAGAGCCAGCCAGGTGCCCCTTAATTTGTATTTTTATCATGAGTTAGGTTAAGCAGGTATTTATATGTCGTGTATACAGGTCCAATGACATGAATTCTGTGTTGCTCAGGAAGAGGTTCCCAGAGCCAAGTTCCAGCTTATTCTCCTCTTTTGCCCCCCACTGCACATCTCCATCACAAACCTGTGGTCCTATATTTTACACATTCTGTTGGTCCCTTTTCTTCTGAGAGGTCTCTCTCCTTCCCTCACACTGCAGCCCAGGCCCATTTCTTCATTTCTTCATTTGCATCGTTGCATCCGTTTATTCAGCGTGGTGGTAGCCTGTGCTGTGTGCAGGGCCAGTGAGCCGTGAGCTGTGGGGGCAGAGGTATTCACCGACAGGCAGGCTGGGGGTGGGGGGCTTGGGGAACTTCTGGAGCAGCGCAGCGCCGTTGAAGCTGAGACCTGGAGACAGAGGGGGATGGGGAAATGGTGGCAGATAGAGGCACATGGGCGGTGGGGGGAGGCTTGGAGGCCGTGGGAGGAGCGTGAGTTTGTTCTGGGGGGTGGTGCTGGAAGCTGGGCAGGGTTTCAAGCCCAAGCCTGTTGTGATCCTGCCTGTGTTCTAAAGGCCCACTTTGGCTGCCCTGTGGGAAACAGGACTATGTGGAGTCAAGGGTGGAAGGTGGGAAAGCAGCCAGGGAGGGGGCTGTGCACTTGTCTGTGTAAGAGGTGGTATGTGAGTTTGGACCAGGGTGAGGCGGGGGAGGTGGCACAAAGAGGCTGGACCCAAGATGGCTGTGAAGGGTGGGCCTGTGGGACTTGCTGGGCCATCACATCAGGGTCTGTGTGTCCCCAGGGCGGGGGGAGAGCTCAGTAGAAATCTTCAAGTGCAGCCACGTTTTGAGAGGACTGGGTCAGTTAGCACGTTCTGTGCCATGGACAACAGGTGGAACCGGGCGATCCAGCCTGTGCTTGGCGCTCCGGGCCAGTGCAGCTTCGGCAGGAAGGTGGATCCCTCAGAAGCAGAGCCATGGGCAGGGCAGCAGGAGGGAGCTGGGAGCACGGAGTGAGGGTGGGCAGTTGGAGTGGAGGGGGAATGAGGGGGGCCCGCAGGGAGGGTGGGGACTTCTGTGGGACTTTAGAGGACAAGTCAACTCCAGGGTGTCCAAGGGAGGTGTTTGAGGCTAAGAGGTCAACCTGATGAAATATGGACTGTTCAAGGAGGAGGAGTGTGAGGACGAAGTGGGCAGGGTGGGTTCTGGCACGGTGGAGTGGAGAGCTGGCCCAGGGGCCTGGGGTTGGAACCCTGTCTGCTGGGATGAGGTCCCGACCTGACTGAGAAGATAGTAAGCTGGGTGTGGCCCAACTAGTTCTGTGACAGAGACCCTTGAGAACATGCAGAGTGGAGGCCATCGTCAGGGAGGCCCAGGAGGACCTGGCTGCTGTGAGGCTTGAGGGCGAGGTAGTGAGAGGGTGAGCGATGTCACACAACAGTGTCCTGGTTGGCAGCCTGGGACAAGTGAAATGTCACTGGTTCTTTACTTAGCCGAGGTCTTATTACCAGTTTTCTGGAGGCCCTTCTGTGCTATCTGGGCTCCTCTGGCACTTGTGACAGGGTGTAGGGTGCTTTGGGCCCCTTGGATCAAGTGAGTGGCTCCCCTGCCCTTGGATGAGACAGGGCTAGACCAGTGGTGCATGTTCTGCCCAGAGCCTGTGGACTTTTCTCTCAGGTGGTTGAGGTGCTGCTGGTGGTCTGGCCTCCCTAAGGAGAGTGCTCTCTTTCAGGTGTCTGCTGTGTCCTTCCTCATTTGTTGTCATTTGAAAGTGTGACTGGCAGTGTTTTTCTGTGAGGCTGTCTGCTGGGAGCCACTGTGGGCTTCCAGGGGCTTCCTATGGGGTCTGTGCTGCCTGCCTGTGCCCCATGCGATTGGCTTGTGTTTGGAGTACATTGCCTTCCCTGACATGAAGGTCACTTCTGCCTCAGTGGAGCATCTGATGTTGGGGCTCCTCTGCTGCTGAGGGTCTGCTTTGTGATGTCAATGGTGTCTTTTAGGCCCCACTCTGCCCCTGACCCCTCTCGTGTTTTCTTGTCCATATGTCCTCTGTCTCCTTCCCAGTGGATATTGTTACTGTGGACATTTTGCTTCTCAGGTGCTTGTCAGGGCCCCCAAAACATGTAGATGTCCTGGGCTTGGCCTCCCGCCAGGAGTAGTATATGGGGTCTCTCTGGGTTGGATCATGTGCCTGGGCCTGAAGGAGGAGGGCTTTCTGATGGGAGCAACCTCAGAGCAGGGACCCTGTTGTCTGTTGTAGAGTCTAATGCTCACCTGCACTGGTGAGAAGGGCCATTGAGTGGCAAAGGAAGGAATGAAACCAGCTGTGGAGGAACAAGGGTGGGCTGGCCAGCAGGCAGTGGCCTCACAAGGCTTCGCATGTGGCCTGGCCACTCAGGAGGGTGAGGACATGGGGGCCTGGCCCAGGGATGCCCACCCAGCGTTTTCTCTGTGCGTTAGGTAGTCAGGGTTGGGCCCGCACCAGAGTGGTCAGAGGCTGCCAGGTTGTGGGCCCTCAGGTGCTCCTAGGTGCACAGCCTTGCCTCCCCTTCTGGGGTCTCCACAGCCCCCTTCACTGCCTCCAACCCAGCCCTCCCACACTGGGGCAGCATTTTTCCTCTGGCTGCCTGGACTTTGTTTTATTGTAAAGTTTCCCACAGAAGAGGTAAACTGCAGACAGTGCAGGAACTTTGGAAAATAGAGGATCCCATCACAATCACTCAGCATTTGGGTATATTGATTCCTTTCCCCCCACTTTTTAATATTCTGTTTTAAATAGTCATACAGCAGAATTGTAGGTGCCCACCTCTGTATCCACCACCCAGATAAGAAGAAATACACACATTTTTTAGCTTCAGAAGTAATCAGTGCTCACAATAAAAATGTCTGAACATTTGAGAAGTATAAAACAAATCTCCACACTCAGCCTCCACCTCTAGCTGGGGGTCTGCCCCTGTGAGCAGTTCAGTTTGCCCACTTAGAGCCTGGGTTGTACAGCCCATCTTCTCCAGGTTACTTCTGTGTCCTGGGGACCTTGGGTCAGCACCTGTGTGGCTTTTCCTCTTGCCTGTAGCTGTAAAGGCTTGCTTGGTCAGAGACCTCCAGTCTCTGCTTCACCTAGCCTCATAGCCTCAGCATTTCTTCACATCAGCCACTTATTCATTATTACTAATTATTAATTATTTTCCTTCCAGAAGCTGGATGGGAGGTCCCTGATCAAGCTGAACTTTGCAAAGAACAACGAAGGTGAGTGATCCCTTTGACACCCAATTCAAAAATTGGCCCACAGACCCCATAGCCCCTGTCTCTCACCAAGATCTCTGCAGAATCCATCATTCCTTTCTGATCAAGCCAGACATGGTTTTTTTCTTTTTTATGTTTATTTATTTTTGAGAGAGAGACAGAGAGAGCATGTGCGAGTGAGGGAGAGGCAGAGAGAGGGAGAGAGGGAGAGAGAAAATCCTAAGCAGACCCCATCATATTGGCACAAAGCCTGACCCGAGGCTCAGTCTCCTGAATCATGAGATCATGACTTGAGCTGAAATCAAGAGTCAGGTGCTTAACTGACTGAGCCACCCAGGCACCCCATCCCAGGCACTTAATTTTTCAAAGATGTAGGGGCATCTGGCTGGCTCAGTCAATGGACAACATGACTCTTGAGTTTAAGCCCCATGTTGGCAGTAGAGGTTACTTAAAATTATAAAATGATTAAAGTAGCAAAGGTTTATATGTACTTTACCCCAATTAAAAAAAAAAAAAGATGTATAATTTTTCCTTAAAGGTCCAAGTTGTTTAAAGCTGGGGGTGGGTGGGATATTTCTTCCCGCAAGGGCAGTGGGGCTGTGAGGGTTGTTGGTGGCCTTTGTGTGTATAGTTGGGTCCTGTGGGCATGGACCCTGTCTGGATGAGGCGTTGGTCTGCTCATCACTGGAACCAGAAGCTGCTCAGACTGAGGCCCAGGGCAGTAGGTATGGGCAGTGTGATGGATTCGCCAGGCAGCTCTTAGTCTGGGCTTCTCCTCACCACTGGTTGTAAAGCCCACCCCAGCCCTGGGGTCCTCCTGCTTTATATCTCTCTGCACCCTCAGCCATTCTTTTTTTTGTTTTGTTTTGTTTTTAATGTTTGTTTATTTTTGAGAGAAAGTGCAAGTGGAGGAAGGGCAGAAAGAGAGGGACAGAGGATCTGAAGCAGGCTCTGTGCTGACAGCAGTGAGCCCGATGCCGGGCTTGATCTCATGAACCGCGAGATCGTGACATGAGCCAAAGTTAAATACTCAACGACTGATCCACCCAGGTGCCCCTCCCTCCACCATTCTTATTCATCAGATACCAGAGTTGAGGTGACCCCCACAGGTACCAACCTTGCTCTTGGTTCTTTGTGGGCCTGGCACAGTTCTCTTGGCCCATATAGATGCCATGGTGGGGGTTGTCTCTGCTAACCAGTAACGTACATTTTGGGGAGATGCTGAAACACGTGAAGCTGGGACCGGGCAGTCCTATCTCACCCCAGATCCTGGCTCACAATAGGTGCTAGTTCGCTGTAAATGAGTGAGTGTGCACAGTGCTTTGTGGACAGTCCCTGGAGGTCAGGGACCAGTAGCCAAGTGGTGTAGATCTTCCTCTCTGAGATCAGCTGAGTTAGGCCCACAGTGTGTCTCTCATTCAGCAAATATTTACTGAGCACCTACCACATGCAGAGAGCAGAATAGGCTACATCCCTTCTGGAATAAAAGCTTCTGGAATGGCAAGGGAGGAAACTGGAAAACAGATCACCTTAGTGTGTCAGATGCTGCTTCTACCACCAACCAAAGTTAAAGATGAAGGAAGAGACTCCTAGGAAAACACTGATAGGATTTGAGTGGGAATCTGATGAAAGAGGAGGCCTGTGGAGATGTGGGGGAAAGCATTCCAGGCAGGGGGCACAGCCAGTGCAAAGGCCCTGAGCAGTCTATTATTGCTGGAATAGTACAAGGGGTGGAAGCAGGGGCTTCAGTCAGAGGGGTTAGGGTTGGGGATGGTGCCGGGCAGTCATGCAGGGTCCAGGCAGCCACAGGACTCTCAGATACCAGCCAGAGAGGAAAAGACAAGTTTGACCTTTCACCTGTTTGTTTTTTTTAAACAGTTTTGACCAGTAAGCACCTTTCTTTGCTTTCTTTCTTTATGTTTATTTATTTTGAGAGAGAGAACCAGAGTGTGGGCGAGCGAGCGAGGGAAGGACAGAGAGAAACTGAGAGAGAATCCCAAGTAGGCTCCACGCTGACACAGGGCTCAAACCCATGAACTGTGATATCATGACCCAAGCTGAAATCAAGAGTTGGATGTTCAAATGACTGAGTGCCCTTTTTGCTTTGTTTTTAATTGAAAACTTCAGACACATTAAAGTAGAATTAGTATGGTGATCCCCTGCCCCACATCCATCACCCAGCTTCAGTCCCATCCACTCAGGGCTGTCTGATTTTATCTGTGCTGCCATGTGCATAGGTGATATTGAAGCAAATATCAGGTACTGTATCATTTCATGCTTAAGTACGTTAGTGTGTATCTCTAAAAGATAAGGACTCCAAAACTAGTCATACTACCATCATCCCACCTAAAAAATTAACAGGAATTCCTTAGTATTGTCAAACATCCAGCCAGTGGTCAAATTTCTGGAATGCATTCCTTTTTTTTTTTTTTTAAGTTTTCAAATCAAGATTTTTTTTTTTAAGTCCACACAAATCCGTGTCTTTGATATCTAAGTCTCTTAATCTGCAAATATTCTCCTGCCCTTTTTTCTCAGTTTATTTGTTGAGACTTACTTGAACAGGCTTCCTGGCTGCCTGGTGCGGAGTTGGCAGGGCAGGGGCAGGGAGGGCAATGGGAGTTTGTTGCAGTAACATAGGTGATGGAATGTGGCAAGGTCTGAGATGGAGGATGGGGCCAGGGTGGTGATAGTTAGCAGTGGGTTGGGGGCTGACGGAGCAGACTCTTCCAAGGAAGGCCAAGTAGGGGTTGGGTTTTGCAGAATGACTAGGAGTTTCCCAGTGGAGTGGGAGGAGGGGGCTTGAGTATCTGACTGTCCCTCTGGGTCTCCACTCTGGGCATGCTGACACAGAGTTTTGCCTCCTCCTTTTCTCTGACCTTGGGCCTTTCTCTGGTCTCTGCGTGTCCTCCCTCCCTCCTGTCTTTCCTTCCGTCCGTCCATCCGTCCTCCCTCCCTCCCTCCCTCTCTCCCTTCCTCCCTCTTTCCCTTTCCTTCCTTCCTTCCTTCCTTCCTTCCTCCCTTCCTTCCTTCTTTCCTTCCTCTTTCTTTCTCTCATTTATTCATTCATTTATTATTTATTTATGTATTTATAATTTACATCCAAGTTAGTTAGCATATAGTGCAATAATGATTTCAGGGAGTAGAGTCCAGTGACTCATCCCCTACATATAACACCCAGTGCTCATCCCAACAAGTGTTCTCCTTAATGCCCCTTGCCCATTTAGCACATGCCTCCATCCACAAGCCCTCCAGCAACCCTCAGTTTGTTTTCTGTATTTAAGAGTGTCTTATGTTAGGGGAAGAGTGTCTTATGTTAGGGGCGCCTGGGTGGCTCAGTTGGTTGAGCATCTGACTTCAGCTCAGGTCATAATCTCGTGGTTTGTGAGTTCGAGCCCCGCATCAGGCTCTGTGCTGACAGCTCAGAGCCTGGAGCCTGCTTTGGATTCTGTGTCTCCCTCTCTTTCTGTCCCTCCCCTGCTCATGCTCTATCTTTTTCACTCTCTCAAAAATAAGTAAACATTAAAAAACAAAAAGTAAGAGTCTCTTATGTTTTGTTCCCTTTCCCTGTTTTTATATTATTTTTGCTTCCCTTATGTTCATCTGTTTTGTATCTTAAATTCCACATATGAGTGAAGTCATATGATATTTGTCTTTCTCTAATTTCATTTAGCATAATACCCTCCAGTTCCACCCATGTAGTTGCAGATGGCAAGATTTCATTCTTTTTGATTGCCGAGTAATACTCCATTGTGTGTGTGTGTGTGTGTGTGTGTGTGTGTGTGTGTGTGTGTGTACACACACATATATATACACCACATTTTCTTTATCCATTCATCCATCGATGGACATTTGGGCTCTTTCCATACTTTGGCTATTGTCAGCAGCACTACTATAAACATGGGGGTGCATGTGTCCCCTCGAAACAGCATACCTGTATCCCTTGGATAAATACCTAGTAGTGCAATTGCTGGGTCGTAGGGTAGTCCTATTTTTAATTTTTTGAGGAACCTCCACGCTGTTTTCCAGAGTGGCTGCACCGGTTTGCATTCCCACCAGCAATTCAAAAGGGTTCTTCTTTCTCCGCATCCTCACCAATATCTGTTGTTGCCTGAGTTGTTAATGTTAGCCATTCTGACAGGTGTGAGTTGTATCTCATTGTGGTTTTGATTTGTATTTCCCTGATGATGAGCCTTCTTTCTAGGAAAGTACCACTGCCCAGTGCTATTCACCGTGTTCACCAACAACACCCACATCGTAGCTGTCAAGACCACGGGCAATGTCTATACCTATGAGGTGGGTTCTTGGGAACTGTGTCCCATGCAGGCTCTTTGGGCGTATGCTCCAGGGAAACCCTGGGCTGGCGTTAAGGTTGCACTGGGTGCAGTGGGCACAGCCTGTCCCCGTGGAGCCTACATTCTGAGAGCTGTCAGCACAGACAGGAAGAGGTGTGCCCTTCCTGCAGCCTCCAGACCTGAAACCTGGCCAGTTCTTTTGTACCCCAGGGGTCCTTCCCACCATCTTCATCTTCACTGACCGGGCCCTGGAAGGGAACCTGTACTCTGAGGGCAGGCCTGGGGCTGAGGGGAGCACGGAGCCCCCCTCCACCGCATCCTGGTGGAGTCCCCAGGAGGAGCAGATGCAGGCTGGTGGGCAAGTGTGAGGGTGAGGAGGCCCTGATTTCCATACCTGTCCTCCTGCTCTGGGTATGCCAGCACAGGGTACAGAGCAGGGTGTGGGCCCCATGTTGCAGGGAAACCCTCCCTGAGATGTTATCAGACCTGTCACCAGCTGTTGGCAGGGTCCTGGTGGCCAGTGCCACCCTAGGGGCTCCAGGGGTCACTTTTGCCCAAAGAGTGCACAGATTTGGTGGAAGGGCTTTGATAGAGATGCATGGCTGGCCTTGTTGAGCCTGCGTATTGACATAAGATGTGTATCATAAGAGTGTCCTTTGGTGAGCTTTGCTCAAATGGCTGAATTTGAATCTTTCAGGCTCATCAAGCTCCGCCCTCAGTGGTGGGGCCACTGCTGTGAGCCCTTGGTGGGTCCCGTCTTTTTCCTCACCTCTGAGATGGCGCTGTCATCTGGGTGGGCTCCAGGCTCCTGGTGCCAGCATTGGGGCCAGCACTGTAACAGTGGGCTCTCTCTTGGCTGTAGGCAGTGGAGCAACTAAATATCAAGGCCAAGAACTTCCGAGACCTGCTGACAGACGAGCCCTTCTCTCGGCAGGACATCATCACCCTCCAGGTGGGTGTCCCCTTCCCACTGCTGTTCCCAGGAGGGACCGTGGCACCCCTCTGCCAACCCCACCTCTCCACCCAGGCTCTGTGACCTGCCTGCTGTTTCCCAGCTGCCCTCAGCTCCTGGCAGCACCCCTGCTCTCTGTCAGCCTGGGCCTTCACGAGGCCGCTTCACATCTCTTCTTCCAGTGCCTTCCCTTGCTACGTCAAGGCCGCTCCTCTCTGCCCCAGAGCCATCTCCGTATCCAAGTGGGAAAGGATGGGCTGGTGTGTGCTCTACCCCAGTGGTGAGCGTAGGGCTAGGGTGTGCCTCTGAGTGTCAGAGAGTGGGTTCCTGAAAGACCTGGACTTAGAAACCAGGGGTGGACTTTGTGGACCCCTCCCATCCAGGGCTTGTCCTGTCCTCATCGGAGGTCCGTGCACATTCCCTCCCACAGTGTAGGCTTGCTATCACCAGGACCTGAGGCACCAAGGGGTCTGTGGCAGCCAGCCGAAGGGAGCGTGGGGTGTGGCATGTGGGAGGCTAAGATGGGTGCCCCATTCTGCCTGCATCCCCTCCACGAAACTCCATCCGTCCCATGGCTGCCTGATGCGAGACATGCTCATCTTCCGTGTGCTAGGGAGAAGGGGACACAGTTTGGAGAGCAGCTAGCCATTTATATCACTGTCCCCACCCCACCCCTGCTCCTGGCCGTGCTCAGGCAGAGCCCTCCCCTGACCCCTGACACCCACCCTCCATTCCCTGCTCGACACCCCAGATCTCTGTGCTGCCACTGGCCTCTCCTTCCCAACCCCAGCACTCAGGCCACCTGCTTGCCTTGCTGCCTGGCTCACTGTGCTGTGTGTGTTCTTTTTGCTGCAGGACCCCACCAATTTGGACAAATTCAATGTCTCCAACTTCTTTCATGTGAAGAATAACATAAAAATAACAGATCCTGGTAGGTGCAACGGCAGCTGGTCTGGGTACCAGGGGTTTGGGTGCCAGTGCTTTCTGGGTAAAGCCCTCGCCTTCCTGGGGCTGGAGCATCCAGGAGTCTTGCTCAAGCCTAGACTGGCTACACTTAGCTTCTGTGCTGAAGTTGGTAGGACCTTGTTGGCCCATGCCTGCCCACAGGGGGCCTGTTGTGGGCGTCCCAGCTGGGGCCAGTATCCTTGGTGCCCACCGCCTCATGCCATGGAGGCCTGGCTGCCGCCTCTTCCCCACTCAACACCCAGCTCCATGGCCCTTCTAGGCCGCTTCCTCTCCCAGGTCCTCCACTCGCTTCTTAGAGAAATTGGCTCTGTTCTCATTGTGGGAATAGGTAGTCAGTGAGGGGTGGTGACTGTGGCCTCTGCTCAGCTAGTTGGTTGCTGCTCCCAGTGTCATTTGGTGCAGGGCTGTGTATGAGCCACTGGGGCCAGGTCACGGCTGGGGACAGACCAGAGCCGACTGTGGAGAACACTGTGGGCGGGTTGACTTGTACCCTTGTGAGCCGTTTCCTCGCTCTCTTTCCCTCTGCACACCCTTTTCTTCATCATAGCTACCAGGAAAGCGTCACTGTGATGGAGGTTCAGGTTACCCAGCCTAAGTCCTAGCCTGGGCTTCCACTATTACAGCAGGCTCTGGCCTCCTGTCCCTGTCGTGCACATTTGGGGACATTGCTGGGGGCTCGGCTGATCAGGGCCACTGTGCTGTTTTATAGATGAAGAAAAGGCCAAACAGGACCCATCTTATTATTTGAAAAATACAAACGCCGAGACCCGAGAGACGCTGCAGGAGCTCTACAAAGAGTTCAAAGGGGACGAGGTTCTGGCTGCCACCATGAAAGTCCCAGAGAAAAAGAAAGTGGACAAGCTGAATGCTGTGAGTAGGCAGAGGGCCACACAGCTGCCAGCTCAGCCAGCCTGCGCAGCTCAGCCCCTCAGAGGTCTTGGTGAAGGGACTCATGGAGGCCTTGGGATACACTTGGAGAGGGGTGGCCAGGACCCCTCAGAGCCCACGTGCCCCTTGGAGGCCCATAGGAGGGCTGCATTGAAAATGGGCCTCAGGAGGCTGGGGATGGCAGGTGGGGTGCTGGAGGCCACACATGGCCTGTTCGGGCAGGGCTATGGGGGATGAAGGGGACAGAGGGGGCTCTGAGGCTCCATCCTTAAAGAATTATCCAGAAAAATTTGCAAAAGTAAGAAAAGAAAGGTTGTGGTTAATAATCCCATTCCTCTAAAACAACAGTGCTTAGTATTTTGATGTATTTCCTTCTAATGGGGAGAAATCTTTTTTTTCCCACTGTCTTAGATAAAAATAAAACCTATTGGGGTTTATTTTTTCCTGATTAAAAAGGCAGTGTGTTTACTGTAAAAAGTTGAAACATTTGCAAAAGAACTAGAGTCCCTGGTACTGTGAATACCAGAGGTGACCAGTTTCTACTTACTTCCAGGGTTTCAGTTTACATGAGAGCCTTGGCCAGCTCAGCCTCAGCCTCCTGCACAGGCGGGGCCCTGTGTTGCGAGTACCCTGGCTCGGTCCCCTCAGTCCGTGAGCTCTTAGAGGGCCCAGCCCCCAGGAGGTCCCTGCTGGGCTCTGTGGGCGGCGGCCATGGACAGTTTCTTGGAGGAAGGGCACCAAGCAGGGCCTGAGCAGTGGGGCCCCAGCCTCTCAGGGCACCACTAATGCACCCATGTGGTTTCCTCTCCAGGCGCACTATTCCACCGGCAAGGTCAGCGCCTCCTTCACCTCCACTGCCATGGTTCCAGAGACTACGCACGAAGCAGGTAGCTGCCTTTGCACCTTCATTTCCAGCAGTGCTGCTTAACAGCGTCCAAGGGCAGGGAGCCCCCTTGAGCATCACTCTATCGTGCCTGGCCTTCATGGGTGCTTAGGCAACTCAGGCATGGTCAGGCAGCCATAGGCCCTTTTGGAAAGTATGTTTGTCCGGGATGGCAGAGGCTGCAGGGGGGCCAGGCCGGGAGTAGAAGGTCCTCCCTCCACCTGCTGGGGCTGTCCTGCCTTGGGCTCCAGCCCACGTCCCACCTTGGCACTGTCCCCACGCCCCTTCCTCTTGTGTTCTCAGCCTGCCAAGTCCCCACCATCCCCTTTGCCCCTCCTAGCCTGCTGTGTCCAGGCTTTTCTAGTACCTCCTTAACCTCTGAGCCCTTCCTCATCCCTCTACCTGTACACTCACCCTGTCCTGCCACTGTGGCCCCTGTGAGCCTATGCTCAGACCAGGAAGACTCTTGGGCTCTCCCCAAAGCTGGGGCTGCGTCCCCGGCCCTAGAGTCTGGTGTGGGGTGGGCTTGCCCGAGATGGAGGGCAGCACAGAGCTCTGGCCTCGGTTTGCAGCTGCCATCGATGAGGATGTGCTGCGCTACCAGTTTGTGAAGAAGAAGGGCTATGTGCGGCTGCACACCAACAAGGGCGACCTCAACCTGGAGCTGCACTGTGACATGGTAGGTGGCTGCCATCCCCTCCACCTAAGTCCAGGCCCTTGCCAGGGTCTTAAATACATAGCTGCACTTGGCACATGCTCGTGGTACAAAATTCTACTTGGTCTCCAGAAAGTATGGTGCCCCCACCTCCCTTTCTGTTAGGGACCCTGTTAGCGGTGCACTGCGTTTCCTTGGTCCGTGCTCTGAGCAGTTGCGTGCACAACCTTCACACGAAAGGGGTCAGGCTCCACACACACACCCCTGCCCCCCACTTGTTCAAGTGTCTCTCCACGGCCCTGGCTTAGGGTCACGGCAGATACAAGTGTCTTGTCATTTAGCTTCACAGGTCCTTCTTTACCATGTCTGGGCTGGGCAACAGACCATTGCCCCTGCACGGTAAGGGCCCTGGGTGGCAGTTGTGATCCTTGCATCAGTTGCTCCTTGCCTCACAGAAGTATCTGGGCTATTTTGTAGACACCAAAAACCTGTGAAAACTTCATCAAACTCTGCAAGAAGCAGTATTACGATGGCACCATCTTCCACAGATCCATCAGGAACTTTGTGGTGAGTGACAAGAGTCAGCACTGGCCAAAGACTTGCTTCTCTGTAGGGGCCCTGTGACTCCTGGCCAGTGTGAGTCCTGCAGGTGACTCCTGGGAGTCATTCCTATGAGCCCCTTTTTTTCAGGGCAGAGAGCCTGCAGGCTGACCCCTAAGAGTCCCCAGCCTGGCCACACTAGGCTTGTGCAGAGAAGTGGCCTGGGAGGGCCTTGTCCTCACCCAGAACTCCCTTGAGCCCCCCTGGCAGGTGGGGAGTTCATTCAGCCAGTGGTGGTGGGCGGTGGCAGGAGGGCCAGGCAGGGCCTCGGGCTCAGGGGTACAGCTTGCTGACTGGCTTCTTGTCTTCTCACAGATCCAGGGGGGAGACCCCACTGGCACAGGCACAGGTAGGTACTAGTATGGGGGCCACCGTGGCAGCTTTGGCTGCTTCATAGGCCGCGAGGGGGTAGGTGGGTGCAGGCTGTGCTGAGAGCTCCAGATGTGGAATCTGACAGACCAGCCACCAGCCTGCTGTGTGACCTCAAGCACATCCCTCATTTTTCTCATTTTGAGATGGTTGTAAGGCCTGGTTAGAGGATGAAAAGCAACATGTTGCCTTCTTGCTGCCTCTTGAACCCTTCAGCCTGTTGGCTCCTTGGGCCTGGGCCACTCCCTCACCCCACGTGGTGTCAGCAGTAATAACCTGTGGTTTTCACCTTCTACTCCTTGTACTAGGGGCCTGGCCCCATGTAGGGGCTCTGAAGGACCTGGGGGCTGGGAGGAGTCCATGGGGAGATAGTGATGAGGGTCCCTCGGGGCCAGGGCTGCCCTCTGAGGTACTTGGCAGCAGTGCCCCTTGGGACTCAACACACATTTCCAGAGCTGGGCTTCGTCCTTCGGGCTGCACTTGGCCTGGGACCCAGTCATTCTTACTGCCAGTCATGCTGCTTTCTCTTCCAGGTGGGGAGTCGTACTGGGGAAAGCCCTTCAAAGATGAATTCCGGCCCAACCTCTCGCACACGGGCCGGGGTATCCTCAGCATGGCCAACTCAGGGCCCAACACCAACAAGTCTCAATTGTGAGTCAGCCGGCAGCTGTGGGTGGGTCCTCCCTCTCAGCTTTGCCCTAGAGAGCATACAGTACCTGAATCCCACCCAGAAAGTGGGCAGCACTCCGGGGGGAGACTCACCACTCCCCCACCCCCCAAGTGTGTGTGCTTTGTATGTGCCCATGAAAGAATAGACATGGGTGGTTACACAGAGACCCAGAGCGGCTGTAGGAGGCAGATGCGGGTGTGGGTGTGGCTGGCCCGGGCTGTGGGGAGAGTGCATGATGGGGGGCAGGGGCGGCTAGAACTTGTAGTGCATTTCTGGAAATGGGGAGACCCAGTGAGGGTGTGAGAATTCTGCTTGCAGCATTGAGGTGTGAGATGCTTGGGACACTCAGCCTGGTCCTAGTGGGTCAGCCAAGGGGGTGAGAATGAGCTGGAAGTAAAGACCTGGCCACCCTGGTCTAGATGAAAAGGCGAGGGGTGAGGGCCCACCGGAAGTGAGTGTGGGAAGGGGAACAGCCAGACTCAACCTGGGAGGGACAGGGGTGGGGGATGTCTGTGGGGCAGCGGCAAGACAGTTTTCCGGAGGAGCCTTGCACAATGGGGCTGGCAGGGCAGGGGAGATCGGTCTGTGCAATGTGGGGGCCGATGATGGTGGCATCGAGCGGGGCAGGAGTGGTGGCTTTCCTGGACGTTTGATGGGATTCCCCCGCAGAGCCGTGCAGCTGGGTAGAATGGGGGTGCCCAGCCAGGCAGGGTTTCGCTTGGCCTCAATCATTCCCTCTCTTGGGAGCTGGAGGAGTTCACTGAGTTTCATTATTTCTGATTTTTAAAAGTCTTTAGTTTCTGCTTGTTCTTTGTCAACTCTTTCCTCTTTGCTCACTTTTTATGAGGAAGTTTGTGTGTGCATATGTATATATAATCTGGAATTAGGCCCTGATTTACACAAGGATGTAACACATGCCTGGGAGGAGGTGGGGAAAGGAGCTGGGCCTCTCCCAGAACACCTGCTGGAGGAGCACCTTCTCTGTAGGAAGCACTCAGCAGGAGGGCCCTGGCTTAGGATGTAAAGGATTTATGGAAAATCACCTGGAACGAGTCACCTAAACTAGGGGACCATCAGGATACAAAAGGGGCCTCCCTTGAGAGAGGACACCCTGGGGCCCAGGCAGTCCCAGCACCCCCTTCTCCACTGTGCCCGTGGTGTCTGGGGCCAACCAGGCACACTTGACAGGGGCTCTGATGGGCACCCTCATATTAGAGGTGAGTCAACGGCAGGGGTGCCTGGGTGGCTCAGTCCGTTGAGTGTCTAACTTCGGCTCAGGTCATGATCTTGAACTTACAGTTCGAGCCTGGCCTCAGGCTCTCTGCTCTCAGAACAGAGCCTGCTTCAGATGCTCTGCCCCACTTTGTCTCTGCCCCGCTTTCTCTCTGCCCCTCCCCTGTTCTCTCAAAAAGTAACATTAAAACAAAATATTATCTGGGATCTTGTCAAATGGAAAATACCTGGGAAAAACATCTGGAATGTCAATGACTAAAAAGCTCTTAAAAATACAGGGGCACGTGGGTGGCTCAGTCGGTTGAGCATCTGACTCTTGATTTCTGTTCAGGTCTTGAGCCTCAGGGTCATGGGACCAAGAGCCCCGAGTTGGGCTCTGTACTGACAGTGTGGAGCCTGCTTGGGATTCTCTGTCTCCCTCTCTCTGCCTCTCCCCAACTTGTGTGCGTGTGCATGCGCGTGATCTTTTTCGCAAAAATAATCATTAAAAAAAAAAGACTTTTTGAGAGAGAGCGTGCATAAGCAGGGGAGGGGCAGAGAGGGAGAGAGACAGAGTATCCAAAGTGGGCTCTGTGCTGACAGCAGACAGCCCAGTGTGGGGCTCGAACTCACAAACCACGAGATCATGACCGGAGCCAAAGTTGGACGCTTAACCAATGGAGCCACCAGGTGCCCTGATTTTATTTTTTTCTCAAGCTGTACACCCAGTGTGGGGCTTGAACTTAAAACCCCAAGATCAAGAGTGCATGCTCCACCGATTGAGCCTGCCACACACCCCAGATTTTAAGATCATTTTATCTACAGCAGACTATGGGGGTTCTAATTGGAGTGATGTGATGTTGATAGTTTAGAAGGATAGATGTATGACCTCTTCCATTTATGAATGTGTCTTGACATTCTGTGAGGCTGTGTTTTATATTTTTTAATGTGGCTTTATAGTTTTCTTCACCTGGGCTCCCTGCCTTCCTGGATAAGCCTGTTCATTAAGGATTTTATGACTTGTGATATTTTTGTAATGAGAATTCTTTTCCAATTCTGTTGCGCATGTGGAGAAAGCCTATTTTATTTATTTATTTATTTACATTTATTTATTTATTTTTGAGAGAGAGAGACAGAGCACAAGCAGGGGATGGGCAGAGAGAGAAGGAGACACAGAATCCGAAGCAGGCTCCAGGCTCCGAGCTGTCAGCACAGAGCCCGATGCGGGGCTCGAACTCACAAACCATGAGATCATGACCTGAGCTGAAGTCGGATGCTCAACCGACTGAGCCACCCAGGCGCCCCGAGAAAGTCTATTTTATATCTAGCTACTTTATCAAATTATCTTATAACTCAGATAGTTTTTGTTAAGAGTGTCTTGAGTTTTCTAGATACTCACGTTTATCAGCACAAGGTGGTGTTCTGTCTTCTCTTCTAGTGTGAACATCAGTCACTTCATAGGCCTGTAAGGAGAGGAGTGGGCGTAACATGCTGTTTTGCCATCTGATCAGATTTGTTTTGGGGCCTACTTTTTTGGAGAGACTGTGGCATTTCCAGATGTTTTTCTCTTAGCATCTGTTACTATGGTCCTATGGTTTTCCTTTCCTCCTGGAATTTGTGGATGTATCCTCTGGGCTGACCAGCCTTGCTGTCTGTCAATCCTTTGTTCTGGAGTAAACCCGGTCTGGTCCTTGCTGTGCAATGATGGTCCGACGACCACTGTTTTAGACCATGTGCCACTATCTATCTTCCGGAGCCAGGTGTGGCTTGTCAGAACTGGTTTGGTGGGACCAGAGTCTGAGAGGGTGCAGCCTACACAGTGAGCCTGCCCTCACTTTATAGCCTGGGGTGGTTAAACTTAGATTGGAGTCAGCTGCTTGTTCAGTTAGCTTGTCAAGGACAGCTTTTGCAGATCATTCACTCTAATTCCTTAGTCAGATTCCACTCCGTGGGCCAACTGGCCCACGTTTCTGTTTTGCCAGAATGTAACTGGTCCATGTCTAGATTTCCAAACTTGCTTCCATGGCATCTCTTTTCCTGTTGCTCACCGTATCTCCTTTCCCACTCTCCTTAATGGCTCACGAAAGGCTTCTCTGTTTTTACTTCATGTAAGTTCCCTCAGTTTCCATCTTTAATGGCTTCTTCCTGTTTCTCTTCTCTTTCTCTCCTTTCTTAGCCTCGCGTCTTGCTCTCCACCCTGAAGACATTTGAGTCTGTATATGTTGACGGCACTTTCTTCTTAGGTCAAAGAACTAATTTGAGACTTCCTTTCTATTATGTCTTTGCCCTTTCATTGTTTTTCTGTTTCCTTTTTTTTCTTTGGGACTATTTCATTCCCTTTTAAGGTTCCCCATGTGTGTTAGAAATGAGTGGTAGCGAGTGACCCACTCGGTGGCCAGAGTTAAGGTCTGCACAGTTGTGGGTTTTGACGTCTGTGGACACCTGCCCGCTGGCCTTGTCATTGGGTCAGACCTGGTGGGCCCCACGGGAGTGCTGTCCCTGGAGGAATGTGCTTCAGCCTTCCGTCCCTGCCAGGTGTGTGTGCGTGTGTGCATGCTGTGGGTTGTCGGGGATGTGGGTGGCATCGCACCGTGTCCCAGCAGGCTGCCCGGCCTGCACCACTTCCAGGGGTGTGGCCTCATGCCCTTATGCACCGGGATCTGCCCCAGAATGCTTTTGCCTCCATCTCTTGTTAAACATCTCCTTCCATCCTTTAACTTGGAGCTTTCTAGATCCTTGAAGTCTTGGGGCTGTCTTTCTAACAGCACATGCTGGAGTGGGGACTATTTTACCTCAGCCTGACAGTCATAAGTGCATACCTCACTTTCCAGATGGTGTCTGGATTGCTTTCTGTTACCTTCATTTGTGCTTTCTAGTCACCCTTTTAAAAAATATTTTTCGGAGCACCTGGGTGGCGGCCAGTCGGTTAAGCGGCCGACTTTGGCTCAGGTCATGATTTCGCGGTCTGTGAATTCGAGCCCCGCGTCGGGCTCTGTGCTGACAGCTCAGAGCCTGGAACCTGTTTCAGATTCTGTGTCTCCCTCTCTCTCACCCTCGCCCGTTCATGCTCTCTGTCTCAAAAATAAATGTTAAAAAAAATAAATATTTTTCATTTCTTTCTCCTGATTTGGAAGTTAGATGTGTCACTTAAGTAGATTTATTTAAAGTCTGTAGTTACTAGTTATCTCTCTCCCTCCCAGACAGATCCTTCCAGTCCTGGCCCCCCAGCTCTACCATCTCACATTAGTATAGTTAGGCATTTAAATTTCACTCATTTTTATACCAAACTAGATGTAAAAATTTACTTGGTCAGTGTTTATGGGTATTTACCCATGTTCCTCAGTGTCTTTGCTCCTTTTCCTGCTCGTGTCCTTTCTTCCAGTTCAGAGTCCCTGCTCCTTGAGCTGGTGTCACACTGGTGTGGGCTCTGGTGTCCAGTTTCCCCAGCCACTCACTCCCCCAGCAGCCTCTCCCTGCAGGCTTTGGCAGTGTCTGCCCGACAGGAGGTGGCAGTAGCCGGGTCTGGAGGCATAGCCTCTCCTGCTCTTTCCCAGGCAGCTCTGCCCTGGGCCTCTTCCTGGGGAGCCAGGGGTCCTGGTCCCCTGGACGGGCAGGGCATGAAGGCCACACACGCAAGTGAGCTCCAGCTTCCCAGAATAGCTCTTGAGGGACGAGGACGCCTGGTTTGTGCCCAGAAGCCATGACCCAAGTCAGGCTGGGTGGGGGAGCTTGCACGCTCGTCCTGATGCCCTCTCTTCCTTGCCCAGCTTTATCACCTTCCGCTCCTGTGCATACCTTGACAAGAAGCACACTATCTTCGGGCGGTAAGAGAAGCTGCTGCTGAGGTCTGGGGTGCGGGTGGGCTTCTTCCCCAGTGGGACCCTCTCACTGCCTTTCCCCCTCGCCTGGCTCCATGCTCATTTGCCCTCATCACCATCACTGCCACGGTCATGGCCATGCAGACCTGCTGGCTGAGAGGAGCTCTAGCCCCCTCTGGCCGGCTGCCCTCCCTGAACTCACCCCCCTCAGGCTCTCCTCTGGATGGTTCCAATTCTCAAGTCTGGTCCATGTTTGTTCTCTGTCCTCTTGTTTTGTGAAGGCCCGGATGGTATTTCCAGTTTCCTGGCTTCATGGTCTGTCACAACCCTCAGCTCAGCTGTCTGTAGCGCCAAAGGCACTAGCATAGAAGCAATGGGTGTGGCTACGTCCCAATAAAACTTTGAACAAGCCAGGTGGCCCACTGGCCCTGCTCTTACCTCTCCCCTCGGCCCCTCCTCCTTGGGCCATGGCCCTCACCCCTATGGGACCTTCTCAGGCCCATCCTCTGCCCTTCTTCCTGGCATGCCACAGGGACTTGGCTTTTGGGGGTTCACTGCCTGCAGCACAGAGTACCCCTGTCCCCCTGCCGCAGGGTTGTTGGGGGCTTTGACACACTGACAGCCATGGAGAACGTGGAGAGTGACCCCAAAACTGACCGCCCTAAGGTATGTACTCAGGGAGAGTAGAGGGACCGCTGCTCAGGCCTGGCATCAGGCAGGTGGCTTAGGAGGGGCCTGCTGCCTTCTGCCGGCCCCTCATTTGCCTCCCTCTGCTGCTAGGAGGAGATCCGCATTGACTCCACCACGGTGTTTGTGGACCCCTACGAGGAGGCTGACACTCAGGTGAGGGGGCCTCAGCCACCAGGTGGGCAGGGCTTCTGGGGAACTTGCCCAGCCTGAGGAGCTCCGGGCCAGCTGTTGTCCTGTTCCCTCACAGATTGCTGAGGAGCGGAAGAAGACGCAACTCGAGGAGGTGGCCCCAGAAAGCACAGTGAAAACAAGCCAGCCCAAGCCGGGGAGCCAGGGCCCCCAGACGTACCGCCAGGGGGTGGGCAAGTACATCAACCCGGCAGCCACGTGAGTGGACCGAGGGCTGTTGTCCCGTTTTGCATGGTGCTCTCCAAGCTTACCAGTGCCCACGGGTCAGAACCCACCAGTGGTGAGGACAAGCAGGGGCCATGGGGGCCACTGCGCAGGCTGGGGATTGAGGACTTGGGGCTGGGGGTACGTGGCCGTGTGACATCACGCTGAGGGGAGCCGTGGGAGGGTGTGGGCCCCCAGCTCCAGGAATTGGTACACAGCAGCTAGAGTGGTTGTTCTCTTTCTAGGAAACGTGTAGCAGAGGAAGAGCCCTCAACCAGTGCAGTTGTCCCTGTAGCCAAGAAAAAACCCAGCCGAGGTTTTGGGGACTTCAGCTCATGGTAGCAGCAGGTCTGTCACTCTGGATCCCCGTAGGGACTCAGGGCTGGGGACCTGTATCCACACCACAGAGTTTTCTGTCCTCCTGACTACAGCTCACTAGAGCTCTTGCTTGTTCCCCTTTCCTGGCCCCTGGGCCTTCCCAACCTTCACTTGGTACAGTGGCCTGGCCCTGTTTCCAGGCCTGAGCCTACCTAGAACCCTCGACCTGGACCACCAGGTGTGGGCTGTGGCCCTTAGACCAGCCTGCAGCACGGATCTGGGACAGGGAGGAAGGCTGTGTCCTGACTCTGGCCTTCCTCCTTTCCCCACCCCACTTCGGTCATTTTGTCTGAGACTGTTTACTCAGTGTATCACCTGGGACCTGGTTAGAAACAGAGTCTCAGACTTCGGATCTTCTGATCGGGAGACTCTGGGGGCAGGGTTCGGCATCCAAACCTTGGGGGGGCCCCTGCTGCCGGTGGCTTGAGGTTGCTAGACTAGAGCCTTGACATCAGTTTCTAAAACCTCTTCTGCTGCCTTATACCTGGGCTTACTGAGGCCCACCCAACAAGGACCATGGGTGGTCACAGCTATGTTCCCCCGAGGGCCACACCCAGGACTGCCCACCTCTCCGGCTCAGGACAGGACCAGGACCACACATGGGAGAAGCCAGCCAGCGCCTGCTGTTACCAATGGATGTGCCAAAGGCTGCAGAGAGCTGGTGTGCCCCTTGGCCCCCTGCCTCCCCACATGCTCACTTGACCCCCAGCCCTAGCACCAGAGCTTCTAGGCCAGTCTCACCAGCGTTTCCAGACTTAAAAATCTCTTAACTCTATTTTTCTATAAATGTCTTTTAAAAAACATGCTTGCTTGCCTGCCCACCCTTTTTTTTTCATTCCATAGCCTGTGCCAGCCTGGTTTCCATGCTTCTGACCTTGACACGGCTACCTCGGCCTTCCCAAAGTGCCTCTGCAGAAGGGTGGGGACAGCTGCCGCCTCCCACTGTCTCCTTTGGCCCCAAGGCTGTCCACTCCTCACACCCACTCCTAAGGCCTATGGTATAAAGGTCAGCACAGGCCACCACTCTTTCCAGCTTGTCCTTGGTTCTTCCCCTCACCCAAACTTCAAATTCCAGAACATGCTGGGGGGCTCTTCTTTTTCCATCTCTGATGCTGAACCCCAGGTCTAAGCCCCTTATCTCTCACCTGCATCTGTTCAAGCCTCTTGTGCATATCCACACAGGTCATATCTGTGTCACCCGCCTACAGCTCATCAGCCTGTGGTCATCCTGCTTCAGGCCTGCCACCAGCTTTCCTCTGTGCTGAGAACAAGGCTGAGCCCCACAGGCACCCTGTGCCTCTGCAATCCCTTGCCTGTGACCATAGCTGTAACCAGGGACCTGGGCTCTAGGGAGTGACCTCTCAGCCTCTGCCTTTGGCCCTCATCCTTCTTCATGACCTCCTCACCACTACCCTCCCAATTAGTGAAGGGCTTACACTCCAGTGTTTGTGCCTGAAATGTATCCCAAGAGTCTGGTTCACCCAGGAGGAGAGGGCTGGATGCAGTGACAGCCATGTCACTAGTTGCTCGTGGACTCCGGGTACGTGGGGGTGAAGAGGGAGTCCCAGAGGGCTCCTAACCCCCCAGCGTTCAGGAGGGGTGAGCTCAAGTTAGGCGTTCTCGGGCTACGTGCACAAGCCCAACTGGTAGGAGCCCGGTGACACAGAGCTCTAGGAGACAGTGGGCCGCATGGCCCCACATGGGACCGGAGCCGCAGCAGGGAAAGCTCTGTTGCCTTATGCCTGGACTCACTGAGGCCCGCCCAGCAAGGACCATGGGTAGTCACAGCCACATTCCCCTGTGGCCCACACCCAGGACTACCTGCCTCTCCACCTCAAGGAACAGGAGGACAGGAGGAACATGGGAGAAGCCATGGACAATGAGAACTGTGGGAATCCAGGGCCCCCAGTGCCCACAACAGGAGGTGCTACTGGGAAGGACACATCTGACATTGGAAGCTTTATTTTTGAACCTCACACGGACACAGAGGACAGAGGGCTGGACACAGAGGCTGAAGGAGGCTTGTGCACGTGAGCTTGACAGTCCTGCTCCAAGGGGCAAACCTTCGGGCTGTTGTCCATTGGTCCGTCCCTCCAGCTGCACCCAGTGACCACATGCACCTGGCCCAAGGCATGGCCAGGCCACTCTGGGCTGCAGATCCACCCAAGAGCCTTTGACAAATGAGGGTTTACATTTCTGTAGGTCATTTTGGAACTTAGTTTTCTAGGTATTAAAACCACTTGGATTTTTTAAGTACCTGGTGAAGTCATCAGGTAAATTAAAGGACTTTTGAAAAAAGATTCCCATTTCTGATTTCGTGTAATATCTGACAGATGCCATCAAGAATAAGTGTTAAGGTATAAAAATACTATATATATGTATATATAAAACAGCAACAAAACTAAACCACACTTTTAGAGTAGATGTGCTGTGCCAGAGAACACCACATAGTTTAAATGCATTTATGATCCTGGCATCACTTCCCAAACTTCAAGGAAAAAAATATTTTAAATAATTTAAATAAAAGTCACAGGATGATATTTACTGTTTAGGAATTTAAAAGGGTGGAACATTCCAACACTTTACCAGCACATCTGGTTGTGGTCTCGTGTGTGAATGTCCTTCCCTGAAGCCAGCTCACGGTCTGTTCTTTTGGTTTCAAGAGGAGCTTGGGTTTTTCAGAAGACCAACAAAAAAAGTGGTAAGGGTTTTTGTTGGTATCAATTACCAACAAAATAAAACAAGGCCTCCTAAGACCACTAGTAAAAATGTTTCAATGCCATCACAAAAGACAATACAAAAACCAAAGTGCTCAAATCGAAGGAGCAGTAAACTTGCCCAGAACATATAAAAGCTTTAAATAGAAGTTTAGTATATACAAAAATTGGTCAGAAGAATTTGAGAAGATTCTTCAGTTTACGTGGAGATCTTGCGGAGAAGTGCTCGGGAGCCCTGCCCTCAGCACCCCCAGGACCCCCATTTCCCTCATCCTCTTGGAGCCTCAGACACAGCACTGAGGCTCATGGAGGCACCAAGGCAAGAAGGGAGGTGTCAGTTTAGGTGAAGTTTTCAAAGAGGAGTACTCCTCAACGAAGGCGTCTTTCTGTCCTTTCAAAGTTGCCACTAAGGACCAAAGCTGCAGGTGACCATGCTTCACATGCCAGCTCAAGTGCGGCGTCTTCAGGTTTCTGACCGTGGCAATGAGTGTGCCATGCGTGCAGGACTGTGCCCTGGGAGCCTGAAGGCTGTATAGCTGCACATGAACTCAAACACGGGGCTGCTCTGGGACAACCTACATCTGGGGGGGGGGTGTGGGGGGGGGCACGCCAGCTCAGGAAGCAGCAGCCTGCTGGAGCACCTATACACGCAGAGGCCTACGCGGCTGTACAGAGATCTGCCTCCGATACTTGGAGACATGCGTATACACTAGCTCGCACTCCAGTGCCCTCACCCACAGCAAGGCAGCGCCATTTCCCCACGTTCCAAGGCTTAACCCGAGAGATGGTGCCAAAAGGGAAACTAGGTGAGCAGCTGTGCCAAAACCACCCAGGGGGGCCATGGGCTCTGGGGCTCAGGAGGGCTGGAAGGAGGAAAGGGACTTCCCACTGGACTGGAAGCTGTTCTCAGCCTTCCCAGCCAGCTCACATTTGCCACGGGGCTGACCTTGTCTTTCAGACATTGGCCCGGCAGAGAAACCTCTGGGCACGCTGCCCTTCTCTCTCCCTGCCTCCCTGGGCCCTCTCTTCCTGCCCCCACCCCCAGCAATGGGGGCTCAGGGGTCTCCAGCTACACTGGAGGCCCCACCAGACACCTGGAGCAGCTGGCCAGGCCTAGCAGCTGGAGTCAGGCTCAAACACTGAAAAACAGAACTTATTTGGGAATGATTTTTGACCTCCATGCTCTGAACATTGGCCAAAATTCTGCACAGTGCCCTCTCCCTGCAGAGGCACAGGTGGATGGTTGAGACACAGGACTTAGAAGACTGCCCAGATCCCTTCTGTATCAGTTCAAGGGACAGAACCAATGGGGCACAGGAGACCCATATTCATTTACAAAGTTTAAATAGGTCTTAGAACTTTAACCTTTCCTGAAAAAAATGTTAAAACAATCTCCCAAATCTCAAGTTTGGAAGTTTATCCTGCTCGTTCTGGCCTCTTTCATATGCAAAAGTAATTCTTTTTCTTCAAGTACATCAGAGTAGAAAAGGAAATCCGATTTTACTCGGTCCAGTGTGTTAAACTCTAACTCTGTGGACCACCCACCCTCAGCAACTGATGCAGAAGCCCCACCGCCAGGGCCCTGCCGGACTGCAGCCTAAATAGCGTGCCCCTGCAGACCCCTGGAATAGTCTTTGCTAATGCTTGCTTTCTAGATAGGGAAGCTGTTGGCTTAAATAAACAAGATGTTCCATTAGGCATATTTCTCTATTTATAGCTTATCTAAAATGTAATCAGTGGTGTCTTCTGTTTTTGAGCAAAGCTTAAAAAAGAAAAAGGTCCCTTGGCATACAGATTCATTGGCTGCTTCTGGAAGATTCTTAAATGAGCACTATGCCTTAACAGTTCATCTGCAAGAGGAACAGTCCATTTGTAGTTTCACGAATTAGGGGGAAAAAGTGGGCTATAGTACCCTCATTCCAAAAGAGAGGAATGAACTTACTCTCTAAAAAGACCCTAACCCTGTAGTCTGCAGAAATTCAGTTTGGTTTTCTATCAAACGTGAAAGAGCACAACCAAACTCTATTGTAAAGGCATAGGTTAAAAGAAGGTATTAACTAGACGGGTAAGTCATCAGTTGGTTAATTCTTTCTCTGGAACTTGAGAAGAAAAGGTCATTGAAACATTTCGGAAACAGCCATGTACATGAACAGGACAGAGGCTGAGGGGACACCTTACCACCAGAACAGCTGGGAGAGGCCAGCCTACAAGGTTCAAAGTTCAAGAAATACTGTCATCCAGGATGCTCCTAGGTTTCCGTTACATTTACAGTTTCTTTCACAAAATAGGATTCAGAAGAGAACAAAGTTTTCACTTTACTCCCAACCATTGTCTTTGATCATGTGGGCAAGCTCAATAATAAATTTTCCTTCCTTATATTTCTGACTGCTCTCAAAGGCATGTTCCTTGAAAAAGAAAAAAAAAGTAGAAAGAAGGTCTCAGGGCAGAATCGATTTCATTTGGCTTCACTGCACGCTTGGTAAAGAAAATAAGTGGATGGTATTAAATCTCCCCAGGTGATCTGTGTGCAGTACTGACCAGGGCTGGGGCGGGGGGGCAGGGTCTGTCTCAGTGACAAGCACACCTAGACCAGGACAGGCCACTCCTACTCATTGTGAAGTTGCCGATAAACTCACAGGGAAAGGCTAATTCAAATTTGCTACCGAGCCTCTACCATGTGCGAGGCAGTCTGGGAGGCCGAGGAGCCAGAGCCTCCTTGCAGGGACTTCGGGTAAGGGGCAAGTGAAGGCAACTATGCCAAGTGCCCTGGAGGTCATTCGAGACGTCGGAAGAAGAGAAGGCCCTTGGGTGGGCAGTGAGAGTGGAGCGGAACGGGCTGGGGGTGTGTGCAGGCCTCACCAAGCCCATCTCCATGTGTGATTGGGGAATGCAGAGAACAGGAACAATCGGGAATTACAGAAAGAGGGAGAGCAGCTGGCCCTGACCAAGATGACCAGAATCACTGCAGAAGAGCTCGTCATGAAGGCAGGTGCCAGCCACACCCAGACACGCCTCTCAGATGCCAGAGCCCAGGGTGGACGTGCACTCAATGGCCAGGGGGCACCAGGTGTGCGGGCCAGAGAGACAAATCTGGGAGTTGAAAGGAGGGGTGGGGAAAACGGGAGCAGGGAGTGTGGCGGGAGCAGAAGCTGCCCACAGGCCAAATCTCTGATGGGCAGGGGGAGGCCAGGCCTCAGTGGGCACGGCGGAAACTTCTGAGCACCACAGACGGTTCTGCTTGACATCACTACTGCTAAGTAATGTCAGCAGCCACCGCAGGCCTGGCCAGTAGGCGAGCATCCCCCAGACAGGTGGGACCCTCCCCTCATTCCAGGGGCCCCTCAGGGGCCTAGGTCTGCAGGGTGGGACTGTGAGGCATGGCTGTCACCCCTGCCCTGGGAGCGCAGGTGTGGGCAGGTGTGCCTATGTGATTACGTCTATCTTTAGTTGGCTCAGAATTTCTATTTTAAAACATGGATTGACACTGCCAGGGGGAGGGCTTAGTCCTTCGCGAATTTTGTGTCTATTAGTAATGTGTTTTATCTGGTAATCTGTGCAGTGTCCAAGAGGTTTGAATAGACAGTTACTTACATATTTCCACCCGAGCGTGGTTTTGCAGTTTTCACAGTAGATGTCTGCGACCGCGTGCAGGCCAGTAAGAAGGACCCTCTCCTCAGCGGGGCCACAGCCCACGTTCACCCTACAGGGGAGGAGGCAGGAAATTGCTGGAGACCAGAGCATTTCCCCTGGCTCCCGCCTCAGGTGGTTATTTCTCCAGCTAGCTGGTTACCAAAGGCACCAGTGTTTCTTCTTAATGCCCCACCTTCCCGCCCCCTGCCCACCACCACCTTGTATGAGAAGGAACAACTGTTCATTTCCCCAGGAGAATTCCAAGATGGGCCAGGTTCCTAGGGAGGTGACAGTTCTGTGGTGCATAGCGCAGTAAAATTCAAACCCACCACAAATGGGGCACAGACCACACCACATGTGGGAGCTAGTTCCTCAGGTAAGAGCACACTCTTCCCTGAAACTCTGACTGGAGGGTACAATTCTTTAAGATCACTTAAAAACACTTGACCTGGGGTGCTTGAGTGGCTCAGTTGGTTAAGCGTCCAACTTTCGGTTTTGGCTCAGGTCATGATCCCAAGGTTGTGGGATCAAGCCCCATGACACTCAGCCCCGTGCTGAGTGTAGGGCCTGCTTAAGATTCTCTCTTCTCTAGGGCCTGCTTAAGATTCTCTCTTCTCTGGGGCGCCTGGGTGGCGCAGTCGGTTAAGCGTCCGACTTCAGCCAGGTCACGATCTCGCGGTCCGTGAGTTTGAGCCCCGCATCGGGCTCTGGGCTGATGGCTCAGAGCCTGGAGCCTGCTTCCGATTCTGTGTCTCCCTCTCTCTCTGCCCCTCCCCCGTTCATGCTGTCTCTCTCTGTCCCAAAAATAAATAAAAAAACATTGAAAAAAAAAAAATTAAAAAAAAAAAAAGATTCTCTCTTCTCTCCCTCTCCCTGGCTCGTACGCACCCTCTCGCTCTCAAAATAAAAAAATAAATAAAAAGGGGAGCCTGGGTGGCTCAGTTGGTTAAGCATCCGACTTCGGCTCAGGTCATGATCTCCCAGTTCGTGAGTTCAAGCCCTGCGTTAGGCTCTGTGCTGACAGCTCAGAGCCTGGAGCCTGCCTCAGATTCTGTGTTTCCCTCTCTTTCCACCCCTCCCTCACTTGCACTCTCTTTCAAAATTAACATTAAAAAAAATTTTTTAATGAAAATAAAAATAATTAAAAAAAACCCCTCTGGTCATTCTAGCCTTTGAGTAATTGTTTGCACGGATGTACAGAAGCAATAAATGTAACGTGACCATGAACACAGCAGGTCTACAGGCCAACGGCAGTGGTACTCACACAGAATTGAAGAGGTAGGCTCGTCCCTGACTTCCCTGAAAAGACTGCAAAGAAGAAAAAGCTGTCACATATCTGTTGTGGTAAGATGAAAAGGGATGGTGAGTTTTGCATTTTGGAATAAAGGTGGAGACACTTTTTCAGGTCATGGCCTCAACGTGAGTGGAGGGCCAAGCTGAGGAACGGCTACCACAGGCCTCTGGGGCTCTGGACCCCACACAGGACCCGGGAGTCACAGTGCTCCCAGACCCTGGACAGACATTTCACTGGAGCAAGACCTGTGTGGTAAGCCACTGTGACTTGGGGGCTTTTTGTTACTGTGGTATAACCTAGCTTGAGGCTACCAGTGTTTTGACTGAGTTACATAGCTTTTAGGGGTGCCTGGGTGGCTGAGTCCGTTGGGCAACTGACTCTTGGTTTTGACACAGGTCATGATCTCACAGTTTGTGAGTTTGAGCTCTGCATGGGGGACGGGGAGAGGGGGTGGTGCTGTGCGTTGATAGCACGAAGCCTATTTGGGATTCTCTCTCTCCCTTTCTCTGTCCCTCCCCTACTTGCTCACATGTGTGTTCTCTCTCCCAAAATAAATAAACTTAAAAAAAAAAAAAGAAAGAAAGAAATATACAGCTTTCAGATTAAGAAGAGTTTTCAAGTGGTTTTCTAGAATAAGGAATATTACATCATGGCCAATTTAACAAATAATCATCTCATGGGCTTTCCTGCACATCCTTACCAGCCTTCAATTCGGTAGACCAATTTTCCTAATTCTCTCACCTACTCTGCAAATCCTTACTTGTTTAAACAGGGTTTGGATCAGTGATATGGTCAGATCTGAGGTTCGGGTTTAGATAGAAGTCAGACTAGAGTGCGGGCCTACAAACTTCCGTAAACGAGGCCAGCTGATAAATATTTTAGGCTTTGGGGGCCACGCAGCCTCTGTTGCAACTACTCTGGCATGATACATAAATAGACGAACGTGGCTGTGATCCAATAATACTTCACAGAAAACAGGTGGTGTGCCAGATGTGGGCCACAGATAAAATCAGAGCCTTCTAACAACTAGACCTGCCTGTACCAGGAATAGCTCCCCTGGACCAAGGCATTGCTTACTAGTGACAAAGATGGCCCCAGAGGCTCGTGAACACCTGTCAAGACAATAATTCTGTCCTCATATGAACTGGATTCTGCTCTACATGGTAACTTACGGACTAACAATGTATGGAAGGAAAAGCAGCAGTTTCCTGTATCACCAGCTGAAATGCAAGGTCTGATGCCTCTGGGCAGACTGTGTGCTTGATGCATTTAGGTTCTCAGCATGACTTTCATCCTGAGATACTCAGTTAAGGTCACGGCTGTTTCCACCTAGCAGGTCTCTACTTTCAATGTAATTTAAAAAACAGTCTTTCGGGCTCGTTGAAAGAAGCATCCCAAATTCCTTTTGGCCCACCCCATGATGGAGCCTCCAGCATGCTTCAGAACCAACACCGTGATGATGCCAACAAACACCTATGCCTTCTGAGATGGCATGGCTCAGGGAGGTCACCAAGCCACACAGCCCCATCTGACGGTCACAGAGTGGCTCTGCCTTCCACAAACTCAGACACTGTGACACACACGGAGCCTGCCTTGGAAGGCACCCAAGAAACCAGGAACCGAGGCCCTCGCATTTCTGACTTGAATCTTCTGAATGGACAAAGGAGCCACAGCAGCAAGAGCACAAGAACTCTCTGCCTCGTTTCACGGTGTTTATTTTAGATGATAAACAGAAATGAGACAACCATTCATTATCACCTAGCTAAAACACAAGTAGGCAAGCGATCTTCCTACTGACTAAAGTGCGAAGCTTAAGCAGGGATTCCTGAAAGGCCCAACTTCCTGACTTTGTTTTTGAAGGAGCATGAGGTTCACGTAGTCCAAGAAGGCAAACCTGTGAGGATGGGGGGAGGTGGTGGTGACCCGCAAGGATGGGCAGGAGAGAACGGTCACAACTTCCCACCTACTACATTTGAATCGTTTTACGTGTTCACAAGTGGTTGATTATAGACCTCAGATGCTGCTAAAAAAGGGTCCAACTTAATAATAAGGAATTGGGCTGTTCTTTTCTCATCTACCAGGCTGCTCCTGGTCCTACACAGAGTGCCCAGGGCAGCTGCTGTGGCCCTGTTCAGAGTGTCCGTCCTGACGATTTTTCTAAAAGATCCTCTCTTCAGGGCGCCCGGGTGGCTCAGTTGGTTAAACGTCCAACTCTTGATTTCGGCTTAGGTCATGATCTCACAGTTTTGCGCAATCTGTGCTTATAGCACGATAACACTTACAGCATGATCTGCACTTACATCACAGAACCTGCTTGGCATTCTCGCTCTCAAAACAAATAAAACATAAAAAAAAAAAAAAATCCTCTTTCCCCCATTCCTCTATGATAGGCTGTTTTCTCCTTAAGCATTCTGAGTTTTTAAAATTTCTTAATTCCCTTATTATTAAACTCTTCCCACAGATTTGCTAGACTTCCTTTGTTCCTTTGATGTGTTTTGGTTTTACATTAACTTTACTGCTCTGACAAACTAACCTACTCCTCTTGCTTTTTGTGATTTTCTATCCCTCCAAAACCCACCCACTGCACAAACACCACGACCAACACACTAAGCACACCAACATCACAGTGCAGTCACACTCCACCATGCACGAAACTTTCATCAATGCTCCCCAGGAGTCTCTACATTTCCAGGACACAACAGACCCACAAAGTCACACGATGGTTAAATATTTGTCTATGAATTAGGTCTGATCATCCTCAGGGGGATCTCATCATTTTCTGGGCACAAACCACTTGCCTTAGAGATCAGCTCATCATGATTGGCCAGGTGGGCTCTGCAGTGGACACAGCTGTACGTTCGGTGACAGTTTGGCAGATAAGCTTGGAAAGTTTTGGATTTTGTCATCTTCACCATCTCGGCAGGGCACTCCTCGCTCAGCTCAGGGCTGGCACCGGAAGAACCGCGGCTCTGCTGGGCTCTCTGACAAAAGAGACACTGAAATATGCATGCAAGAGCCGTTGTTGTTCAGAGGGCGTGTGGCACTGTCCACACAGCTGGGATGAGAGAAAAATGTCACAACCTGTCAATGAATCAAGACAAAGTAGTGGGTTATGGAGGGAACAAAATACGTCAAGGAGGCACGTTCAGGAGGTATGTGTTTTGAGGAATAGGGTGGGGGGGGCCAGAACTGGAAGATCTAATTCTTTAATATTATACATAAAGAATACTAATACCTCGGGGCACCTAGGTGGCTCGGTCAGTTAAGCTTCTGACTTCAGCTTAGGTCATGATCTCATGGTTTGTGGGTTCAAGTCCCATGTCAGGCTCTATGCTAACAGCTCAGAGCCTGGAGCCTGCTTTAGATTCTATATCTCCCTCTCTCTGCCCTTCCTCTGCTCATGCTCTGTCTCAAAATGAATAAAAATTAAAAAAAAAATTACATGAGTCCAGAAATAAACCCTTGTGTAGGGTCAAATGATTTTAAACAAGGGTGCTATGATTCATTAGGGAAAGGGCAGTTTTTTCAGCAAGCGGTTCTGGGAAAACTAGATACTCACATGCAAAAGAATGAAGTTAGACCCTTATTTAACACCGCATACAAAAACTGACTCAAAAAATGGATGCCTGGGTGGCATAGTCGGTTAAGTGTCTTTGGTTTGGGTCATGATCTTATGGTTCTCAAGTTTAAGCCCTGCATTGGGCTCCCTGCTGTCAGCATGGGGCCCACTTCAAATCCTCTGTCACCACCCCCCCACACACACATCTCCCCTACTTGCTGCCTCTCAAAACAACAGTGAAAAAAATTAATTCAGGATGGATCAAAGCCTTAAATGTATGAATGGAAACTATAAAACTCCTAGAAGAAAATATAGGGGAAAACGCTTACAATATTGATGTGGCTTGATTTCTTGAAAAGGACAGTAAAAGCTCAGAAAAATATTTAGATTTATAGAAGGTAAAGTGGGAGAAAAATGGGGCAGAGCACCTGTAGAACACCAAGAAAAGGAAATAAAGGTCTTAGAAGTATCCAGAAGGAGAGGGAAAACTACCTTTCAACAGAACAACTTCCCAAGTAAAATAACAGAATCCAGAGGGTAGTCAGGAAAGGTAACTTTAAGGTCCTGAAAGATAATATCTGGCTATTCCAGAGTTCTATATCCAGTGAAAATATCTTTCAAGAATTCCAGAATGACATTTTCAGAAAACTATAAAGGTTGACTTCAGCAAAATACCACTAAAGGAAGTACAAGGATGTGTGTGCTTCAGACAGAAGAAAAACAATACTACCTAAACGTCAGAGTCTAAAAAAAGGAATGGTGAATAAAGAAGATGGTAAATAGGTGAGTAAAAGAACAGCAGTGTTGTTTTGTACAGCTTTAAAAAGATAGGACGGTAGGTGCGCCTGGGTGGCTCAGTCGGCTGAGCATCCGACTCTTGATTTCAGCTTAAGTCATAATCTCAGTTGTAGGATCAAGCCCCAAATCAAGCTAAATGGTAGTTTAAGGTTTCAGACTGGATAGAAGACAAAATTCATCTAAGATGCAATTTACAAGAGACATATTTTTTTAAGTTATTTATTAATTTTGAAAGAGAGTGCAAGTGGGGGAGGGGCAGAGAAAGAGAGAGACACAGAGAGAGACTCAGAATCCGAAACAGGCTCCAGGCTCAGAGCTGTCAGCACAGAGCCTGACGTGGGGCTCGAACTCACAAACTGTGAGATCATGACCCGAGCTGAAGTCAGACGCTTAACTGACTGAGCCACCCTGGCGCCCCTACAAGAGACATATCTTAAACATAAGGACACAGAATGGTTGAAAGATGAAGCTAGAACCTGGGTGATGGCAACACAGACATACAGTTTATAATTATTTGCTAACAATATATTTGTTTTATGTATTAAAAAAATTTTTTTATTATGTTTAGAGAGAGACAGAGAGAGAGGGAGACAGAGAGACAGAGCATGAGTGGGTGAGGGGCAGAGAAAGGAAGACACAGAATCCAAAGCAGGCTCAAGGCTCCGAACTGCCAGCACAAAGCCTGACAGGGGGCTCGAACCCATGAACTGTGAGATAATGACCTGAGCGAAGTCAGGTTCTTAAGCCACCCATGTGCCCCTGTTTTGTGTATTTATTATATGCATGTGATTCAAAATAAAGTAGCTAAAACAGCAAAAGGACAGGGCACCTGGCTGACTCAGTCTGTAGAGCATGCAACTCTTGATCTTAGGGTTGTGGGATCCAGCCCTGTGTTGGGTGTAGAGATTACTTTAAAAAAAAAATAAAGCAGTAAAACCTGAAATCATTGTTGCACTATATGCCAACTAACTTGGATGTAAATTAAAAAAATAAAAATTAAAAAAAAGTGTAAATCTGACTACTTAATAACATACCCTCAAAATATATAAATCAAACATTTATAGAACCGTAAGGAGAAACAGATAAATCTTTAATCACAGTAGGATTACTGATTATAGTATATAAAGCATAAACATGGTATATTTATTACACATGTATAGTACACTTAATATACAGCATATATAGTATAAATATACTATTTTATTCTTTTCAGTGACTGGCAGAGAAAACACAAATGAATACAGACACAGAAGATGTGCATGATGTGATGGACCAACTAGACATAAAAGACATGGAGAAAACTGTATCTAAGAACTTCAGAATCCACATTCATTTAAAGCACACAAACATTCAGAAAAGCCAAACACACAAGTCTCAACCAACTTCCAAGGATTGAAAACACAATATATTCTCTGACCACAAAACACTAAATTTAGATATCAATAAGAAAATACCACAAGAGAAAATTTTCATATGCTTAGAAATTCAGAAATGTACTACTTTCTACACAAATAAATGGAAAGATATTCTGTGCTCATGGACTGGAAGAATATTGTTAAAATGCTCATACTACCCAAAGCAATCCATAGATTCAATGCAATCCCAAACAAAATACCAATGGCATTTTTCAGAGAACTAGAACAAAGAATCCTAAAATTTGTATAAAACCACAAAAGATCCCGAACAGCCAAAGCAATCTTGAAAAAGAAGAACAAAGTTGGAGGATCACAGTCCTTAATTTCAAACTATACTACAAATGAACAGTAATCAAAACAGTATGGTACTGGCACAAAAACAGACACACAGGGGTGCCTGGGTGGCTCAGTCGGTTCAGCTTCCCACTTCAGTTCAGGTGTGATATCGCAGTTCATGAGTTCGAGCCCCACGTTGGGCTCTGTGCTGACAGCTCAGAGCCTGGAGCCTGCTTCAGATTCTGTATCTCCCTCTTTCCCTGCCCCTCCCCTGCTCACATTCTCTCTCTCAAAAATGAACATTAAAAAGATTAAACTTAAAAATATAGATTAAAAAATACAAAAAATAAATAAATAAATAAAAACAGACACACAGATCAATGGAATGAATCAAGAGCCCAGAAAAAAACCTCACACACACAGTCAATTAATTTATGACAAGGGAGGCAAGAATATACAATAAATGGTCTTTGGGAAAACTGTAGGCAGTTACATGCAAAAAAATGAAACTGGATCACTGTCTTACATCATACACAAAAATAAATTCAAAATGGATTAAAGACTTGAATGTAAGACCAGAAAACAACAAACTCTTCGAAGAAACCAGGGACAGTAAGCTTTTTAACATCATTCTTAGCAAAATGTATTTTGGACCAGTCTCCTTAGGCAAGGGCAATAACAGCTAAAATAAACAAATAGGATTACATCAAACTGGAAAGCTTTTCCACAGCAAAGGAAACCATCAACAAAAGGCCACCCAGGCAATGGGAGAAGATATCTACAAATCTGATAAAGGGTTAATAACCAAAATATATAAAGGACTTACACAACTTAAAAATAAACAACCTGATTAAAAATGGGCAGAAGAGGGGGGCACCTTGGTGGCTCAGTCAGTTAAACATCCGACTTCAGCTCAGGTCATGATCTCATTGTAAGTTGTCTGTGCTGACAGCTCAGAGCCTGGCCTGCTTCAGGTTCTGTGTCTCTCTCTCTGTCCCTCCCCTGCTCATGCTCTGTCACTCTGTCTCTCTCTCAAAAAAGAAATAAACATTTAAAAAATTAAAAAAAAATGGGCAAAGAGGGCACTTGGTTGGCTCAGTCGGTGGAGCATGCAACTCTTCATCTCAGGGTCATGAGTTTGAGTCCCATGCTGATTATGGAGCCTACTTAAAAAAATGGGCAGAGGACGTTAATAAACATTCTTCAAAAGAAGACATACAAATGGCCATCAGACACGTGAAAAGCTACTCAACATCACTCACTCATCATCAGGGAAATACAAATCAAAACTATAAGGAGCTATCACCTCACACCTGTCAGACTGGCTATTATCAACAAGACAAAAAATTAACAAGTGTTGGTGAGGATGTGGAGAAAAGGGAAGCAATGGAAGCAGCCCAATTGTCCATCGATAGATGAATGGATAAAGAAGATGTGGTGTATATACACAATGGAATACTACACAGCCATAAAAAGAATGAAATCTTACCATCTCACCATGAAATCTTACATGGATCAACATCAACAGTACTACACTAGGTGAAATAAGTCAGACAGAGAAAGACCAATACCATACAATCTCACTTATATCTAAACAAAAAAACAAAAGAAAAAACAAAAACAGACTCACAGATCCAGAAAACAAATGGTTGCTTACCAGAGGGGGCAGGCATTGGGGGAATGGGCAAAACAGGTCAAGGGAATTAAGAGGTAGGAACTTCCACTTAGAAAATAAAGATGTCATGGGGATGCAATGTACAGATAGAGAATATAGTCAGTAATTCTGTAATAACTTTGAATGGGGACAGAGGATAGCTAGATTTATGGTGGGGATCATTTCATAATATATAAAATTATCCAGTCCATATGATTTACACCTGAAGCCACTAAGATATTTATTGTATGTCAATTATACTGATTTTTTTAAAAAGTATAATCCAAAGAGAAAAAAAGGAACATATTTCTTTATACCCATGGGTCTAAGGACAATGAAAATTAGAAGATATTTTGAATTAAACAATAAGTACTTCCTAGTATTTACAAGGAAACATAAAATTTTCTAGAAGGTAGATTAGAAAATAAGACAGGTGGAATTAATGAGCTAAACACCCATCTTTCAGATGTTAGAAAAGTGACAGAGAAACCTAAAGAAAATATATGGAAATAGTAAAAAATTCAATGCAACAGACAAGAAAAACATGGATATACAAGGATCAATGAAGCCAAAAGTTTGTTCTCAGAAAGACTAATAAAACTGATAAAGCTTTGTTCCAATGATTGGAGGGAAGGTGGGGAGTGGGGGAGAGATCAGATCAAAGCAATAACCTGGCAGAAATAGAAATGGAATATCACTTTCTTTGAGTGAGATTTATGGATGTTGTGATCAATTTAATATATTTGAAAATGCAAACCACACACATAAATTCCTGGAAGAAATACAACTGAAAAATAGGACTCAGGAAGAAAAGAGCAAACCTGAATTCAGATCTGATTAACATTAGTGAAATCAAAGTGAACACAGCTAGCTTAACTTGATACTAAACCTTGACCAGGGCAGTGAAAGAATAAAATTCACTATAATTTTCTTCTCATAAGCCAAAATGCAAACATCCTAAATCATACTACCAAACAGAATCAAATACTATTTTAAAAGGATAATAAAATACAATTAGGTTGACTTTATCACAAGAATACAAAATCATTTAACGTTAGAAAATTTAGTTAATAAAATGTACTGCCTATGGTTCCCTCAATCTGTTTATCTCAATAGATGCAGAGAAAGCATTTGACAAAATTTAACATCCATTCGCAATTTTAACATTCCATGAAGACTAAGGGACATCAGGGAACTTCCTTATCCGTTAATTTTATAGGTATCTGTTATAGATAGATTTTATAGATATCTGTTAAGATACCTATAAAGATGAAACAACCCACAGTGAACATCATGTTCAATGGTCAGACTTAGAAAACATTCTTTTTGAGATCAGGAATGAACCTCCATATCACCACTTTCATTCAGCACTTCCAGAAATCCCAGCCAGCTGGGGAAGGCAAGGCAAGAAGGCATAAAGATTAGAATGGAAAATATACACTTCTACAATAGTGTAACAACACAAAGTAAGAATAAATTCAAAGATCTGAAACACCTTTACAGAAAATAGTATACAACTTTGAGGGACAATGAGGAATATCTTAATAAATGGAGAGATACACCAAGATCAGGACTGGAAGATATTATAAACATATGAATTCTTCTCAAAGTAATTTTTATTATTTTCAAAGTTGTATTTATTTTGAGAGCGCACACACACATGCAAGCGGGGAAGGGGCAGAGGGAGGGGTGGAGAGAATCCCAAGCAGGCTCAGTGCTGTCAGCGCAGAGCCCAAAGTGGGGCTTGATCCCACGAACCAGGAGATCATGACCTGGGCCAAAGCCAAGAGTTGGATGCTCAATCTACTAAGCCACCCAGGCCATAGGCACCCCTATTTTTTTTTTTAATTAAGTAGGCTTCACACCCAGCACAGAGCCCAGTGTGGGGCTTAAACTCACGACCCTGAGATCAAGACCTGAGTGAAGATCAAGAGTCAGATGCCTAACCGACTGAGCCATCCAGATGCCCCAAAGTAATTTTTAAATTAAATCCAATTCAAATAAAAATCGAGGAAGATGTGTTGAGGGGTGTGTGTGTGTGTGTGTGTGTGTGTGTGTGTGTGTGTGCGCGTGTGTGTGCACACACATATGCAAGCCAGGGAGCCAGCAAGAGAGATGTAATTTTAAAACTTCTCCTAGAAGTGTCTGTAGGGGAGGGAAAAGTTTTCTCAACCCTCTTGGGGTCCCTGGCTGGGTCTAAAAATTAAACTGGCAGAACAGATTAGCAGGAGAAAAGCACACAAATTTTATTGAATGCTTACATGTACCTGGGAGCCTCACAGAAGAATGAAGACCCAAAGAAGTAGCGGAGCAGGGAGCTTTTCTGTTTTAGACAAAGAAACCACTTATTTGTGAAGAACTGACAAGGCAGAGGGGTTCGGGCTAGGGGCAGACCATGGTGAAGAAATAATTAGGAAGGTGGGGTAGGTTTAACAAGGTTTGTTTACACAGAATTCTTTGCCCCAAATTCCTGGTCTCTGGTGGTAAGAATTTCCATTCTCCTGGTACAGAAGGGCACCTTTCACATGGGAGTTTAATGACCTGTTTCAGGGAATAAAGGCAAAGGGGGAGGTCAGAGTGACCTTCCTCCTCCTGCCATTTTCTCAAATTCTTCCAGCTTAAGATATTCAATATGGTGACATATTTTAGGGTAGTACACCCTGAGCCCCATCATGTCAAAGGTCAAATAGTGAAGACAAGGAGCTCCTGGGTGGCTCAGTAGGTTGAGGGTCTAACTTCAGCTCAGGTCATGATCTTTCAGTTCATGAGTTTGAGCCCCGTGTTGAGCTCTGTGCTGACAGCCCACTTCAGATCCTCTGTCCCCCTTTCTCTCTGCCTCTCCCCTGTTCGTGCTCTTGCTGCTCTCTCTCAAAAATAAATATTAAAAAAAAAAGCTTAAAAACTAGTGAGGACACTTGGACCCTCTTAAAGAGCATAAAGGAAGCATGTACTCTACCAGAGTCTGCCAGAGAGCAAGTCCTGCCATTTTCTTCCTTCCTTTCTTCTTTTTTTAATGTTTATTTTTGAGTGCGAGACACAGAGCGTGAGTGGGAGAGGGGCAGAGAGAGAGACACACACAGTCTGAAGTGGGCTCCAGGCTCTGAGCCACCCAGTTGCCCCAAGTCCTGCCATTTTCCATGGTCATCAAGGCACAGGCACAGGACAGGAAAACAGGTCAATGTGACCCGAAAGAGCCCAGAAACAGACCTATTCATAGATGACCACCAGATACAGCAAAGTGGTATTACACCTCACTGAGAAAGAGAGGTTTCCAAAAATGGTGCTGGACATTACAGATACCCATCTACAGGAAAAGAAAAAGCTGGATCCTATTTTATACCATAAACAAAAATTAATGGTTCATCCCATTTCCCAACAGAGAAACTCAACTACAAGAATATTGTGGGGGCACCTGGGTGCTCAGTTGGTTAAGTGTCTGACTCTTGATTTAGGCTCAGGTCACGATCTCACAGTTTGTGAGATTGAGCCCCTTGTCCAGTTCTGTACTGACAGTGTGGAGCCTGCTTGTGATTCTCTTTCTCCCTCTCTGTCTGCCCCTCCCCTGTTTGCGCCCTCCCGCACTCGCTCGCTCTTGCTCTCAAAATAAATAAAAAATAAACATTAAATAAAAAAAGAATATTGTGGAGGAAATTTCCACACAAGAAACACACATCCACACCTACACATCTATCCTCCAAAATGAAGCTCCATTTCTTTCTCCAAAATATGGTCTTCTCAACCAAGTGTAAAGGTAGTTCTGAAGAAGTCTGATTATATGAGATATTCCAGATCAGTGATTCCTCAAACTTTCACTTTTTCACGATATCACATTAGTCCCAATACATTTTACCAGGTTTTTTCCGTTGCCCCAAACTACTGGACACTCTATGAATTTGAACCCTGGCATCCCTCCCATCTTTGAGGGAGGTCACAGAGGTGAGTGTCAATTCAGATACCACCTGCACCGGCCCAGCTCCATCTCCTGTGTCCCCACCCAATGTCCCACACTGGCCACATAGACGAAGTCGATACACACACACACACACACACACACACAGACGAAGTCGATACACACACACACACACACACACACACACACACACACACACACACACACACACACACACACACACACACACACACACACACACACACCACCCATCAGTAATGACCAATAAGGAAGGAATGAACCTGTTCTGACTTATTTTTTTTAAGTAGGCTCCACACCTGAACTCACAACCCTGAGATCAAGAGTCGCATGCTCTACCAACTAAGCCAGCCAGGTGCTTCCTGACTTTATTTCTTACCGAACTCATGTTGAGTCTGTTTCAATATCTTCACCTGAGTTTTCTCTTTTTATTGAAAGGAGGCTTAAGTTTTGTCCCTTCTTTCCTTTCTTCAGACTCCCTCTGATTCTAAAAGATTCCAAAACCACACAGTGAAGAGGCCGAGAAACAGGAATCTCAGATTATTCACAAGCTAGCTGGTCAGGTATTTGGAGTCTTGTCCCTTTAGTGGCCGAAACACTGTTCCCCATGACTGGAGATCTACAGAAACTACCCTCCAGCCTTGAAACAAGTGATTTCAGGGCAACTGGCTGAATCAGTGGGCAGAGCATGTGACTCTTTGATCTCGGGGTCATGAGTTTGAGCCCCACGTCAGGGGGTAGAGTTTACTTGAAAACAAAAAAATGATTTCACTTTTATTCATAAGAACGGAGGAAACCTCTCACTTTTAGCTCACATGCAATTCCCTCTGTACGGGACAACACCTTTCAAAGTGGCAAATTGCCAAGGGTTTTCTGTTTATTTTCTGCTCGATGGCATGGATGTGTGCCATTCCACTGCGAGCCTCCACTGGACGGCCCCCGCTCCAGGTGTCCTCTACCTGAGGAGCTGCCAGCGTCCAGAAGGTCTGCCTCTGTGGAACGGCCCTGTCACCTTTACTGAGCCTTGTCCATGCTCAGCACTCATGGCCAACCTTTGAAAGGCAGGAGTCTGGGGGTGCCTGGGTGGTTCAGTTGGTTGAGTGTCTGACTTCGGCTCAGGTCATGATCTCACAATTCGTGGGTTCGAGCCCCACATCAGGCTCTGTGCTGACAGCTTGGAGCCTGCAGCCTGCTTCAGATTCTGTGTCTCCCTCTCTCTCTGCCCCTCCCCCACTCATGCTCTGTCTCAAAAATAAATAAAACATTTTTAAAAATTTATTTAAAAAAAAAAAGCAGGAGTGTGTCTCATACACACACATTTTACCATTTTGTCCTGACCTCCACCCCGTCACCATCCCTCAAAGGGTGTCCTGGCAGAGAAACAGCCAGGCCTGGATTCATGATCACTGAGGGGTATGTCACACTGTTTTCAGTTGGCTTTTAAACTGGATATCCAGGGGTGCCTGGGTGGCTCAGTTGGTTAAGCATCCAACTTAGGCTCAGGTCATGATCTCATGGTTCATGAGTTTGAGACCTGCATTGGGCTCTCTGCTCTCAGCACAGAGCCCACTTCAGATCTTCTGTACCCACCCTCCTTTCCCCTTGTGTGTTCACTCTCTCTCAAAAATAAACGTTAAAGTAAATAAATAAAAATAAGTAAATAAGCTGGATATCCACTGTGGCACTGGGGAAATCATGGGCAAGTTTTCAGGCAACCAGTGTACAAATGGGCTTTTACAACCAGATCTACTGGCAAGTTAAGAACCACCGTGAAGTAACTAAAAGGCAAATGCATTCAGTGAATCACGTTTACTACAGGACATTGTGTTTCCCTTGGGTTTGGAGGGCAGCAACCATCCCCCCAAAAGGTATTTGTGCAGGGTAATTTCTTAGAGCAAAAACAATATTCTGGATTTCAGAAATTTCTCTCCTAAAATAATCATGTATAATTATTTTAAGAGAATGTGAATCAGGCCCATGTCCATATGGTGCCATTATCACACTTCTAAAGACAAAAACACTGAGAAATAAAGCCCCAACCAAGCAGCTCTGACATTTACAGGATGGACTGGAGGCTGCCCGAGGGCCGCAGGCTCCTTTCCCCACACCTGGGGATACCCATCCTTTCTACTACCCGTGCCACCATGTTACCTCCCAGTATTACCGTTCCTGGCACATAAGCTCCAGTCCCAACCCACCACTTCCCCTGTGAGGAGGAAGGGAGGCACCAGGCAGAGAAAGCATTCAGCTAGAGTTCATGGTGAAAGTGGAACCCCAGGTGGGTGGCAGGGACACCAACATCCATCACAGAAAAGGAAACACAGGGGCTCTGAAGAGGCTCCCAGCCCAAACCAGCACTATTTTAAGCTGTTGATTTCATGAGAATCAGAGAACTGGCAGCAACCCTAAAAGATGGGGGGGGGGGGGGGTTCTTATTAGTCCCACTGAGCAGATATGGAAACTGAGGCCCAGAGAGGTTAACCAATCTGCCAAGGTTACACAGCTAGTAAGCTGTGGATTCCAAGCCATAGTCCAAGCCCTGGACCCCTGTGCCTGAAGACACATGAACAGGTGTGAACTTCACTCATCGCTGCAAATTAAAGGCAGTCTGGTATGTCTTACAACCCAGCAGGTGGGCAAAAATTTTTTAAAAAGATACCACCAGGGCACCTGGCTGGCTCAGTCAGAAGAGCATGCGACTCGATCTCAGGGTCGTGAGTTCAAGCCCCATGTGGGATGTTGAGATTACTTAAATAAATAAAACTTAAAAAGTTGATACCACCACTGCTGAGGGCTTGTTGTAGCCACCTGGTAACACCTATCAGTACTCCTGGGCACACACCCCTAGACCTCAGGCCCATCTGGGGCATTTTACCTCCGGACTGACATGCACATGTGCAAATAACTGGATAAAGGTTGTTACAATATTTTCAACAATAACAAAACATTAGAAACCATCTCAAGTCTAACCAAAGGAGAAGGGTAAATGCGCTGATAAACATTTCCAAGGCTGGACCTCAGCTGGGGGTAGGAAGGATGGGGGAAGGCAACTTCCCTTACACTATGCTTTTTGGGAACTTTTGACTTTTGACACCAAATGTATGTACTCACTGTTCAAACACACACACACAGCACGTGCATGGAAAGGCCTGGAAGGATTCACATCAATGGGCAATAGCATGAGTCTAGTTTGCCTTTGGCAGAACGAGCTTCCCTTCATACAGTCTTCCTTCTTACTTGAATTACAGGATGAAATGCTTTCCTCCACATTTCAGGAACTGCAGGCCTGGTGATCAGTGGACCCACTGGGAGAGATGAGAAGACTCCTTCAGTCCTACCGCCTATCTGGCTGCCCCCAAATAAAGCCCCCTTGGCCCTCTAGCCTCCCCCAGGCTCTGCATCTCTGGGGGATCTGGGAAGGGGTGTCTGGGCTTTCAACACCCAGTGGCTAGGCGCCTCTGCTCTCCAAGCTCCAGTCCTCACTTCTCCTCCCTCCTGCCTCAAGTCCTGCCTCCATCATCTGTCTCCCACCAGACTACTGATTAATGTGCTCGCACTGAGCCCTTTTCCAACAACTTGGAATACCTTCTTTTTTATTTCACCCACTGGTAACAAAGTTCCCCAGAGCCAGGGCGTTGGGACACATCCTAGCAGAGGCTACTGGTTTCCTTGCTATCAACAAGGGGGAAAGGCCAAGGCACTATCCACACACCACTGCCCTTCTCACTTGAAAGGGTGGGCTCTAGACCCAAATGCCAACGGAAGTGGGAGGACAGAGAGTATGAATCTTAACCTGTAATTATTTAATTGCATACTAAAACGAACATAATGGGGGGTGGGGTGCCTGAGTGGCTCAGTCAGTTACGCGCTCGACTTCGGCTCAGGTCATGATCTCACAGTTCGTGAGTTTGAGCCCCAGCATGGGACTCTGCGCTACCAACACAGAGCCTGCTTGGATCGTCTCCCTCTCTCTCTCTGCCCCTCCCTCCCCCAAATAAATAAACTTTTAAAAAAAAGTGTTAAAAAGAACATAATCGAACATTTGATGCCCTGTGTTGGGGCAAGAGACAGAAAAACTAGAGATGCAAAGAGCAATTAGAAGTGGGCCAGTGCTCAGGGGTGAGAGTGTGGCACCATGAGGGAGCCAGCAGGTGAGGTCTGGAAAGAAACAGGCTGCCAGGCGGTGGTATGGGGCAGGGGGGAACCAAAGGTACAAGAGGGCTCAATTCAGACCACGCCACATATCTGGTGGCCATGGAACCTCAAGCCAAGCTGTTACCTTATCTGTGGGTAAACTGCGATTCACAAGGAGGTCCAGAGAATTACACAAGATGTCATGTCATTGCTACAGTATGACAGAGGGTTGGCAAGGGTGTCTCCACACCTCATAAGCCCCAAACTAATCTGGTCCTGATTGTGAGGCTCTGCAGGTGACAGATTAAGGGGCCCTTTCTTGGGTGTGGATGACAGTGGGCTGCTCCAGGATTTCCATTTTACTATCACCAGCAGGCAGCCTTCCCAGGTGCCCCAGGGTGTCTATCACAGGAGGAATGGTGACTGCTTTTCTGAATCCAACTGGCATTGTCCTCCCCAGAACCCTCAGCCCTTGGGTCTTGGCTGTTCAGAACTTTCTCCAACCTCCCCTGAGATCCTCGTGACAAAATTTCCACCTCCTAGAGGTTTTGCTGATTAGCAGATCTAACAAACATACAACCAAATGAATCTCAAATGAAGAGCATCAGAGAATGGTTTGAAAGCACTTCTATTGCTGTTTTTTTTTTTTTTCAGTGTTCATATTTTCTACAACTGTAGGTAAGTTGTTAGTGAAGTTACTTCCGGTATCTTAGATCTAACAGAACGTGTGGAAAAGGCAAAATCAAAGACCCAGCAGGTAGAGAACAGATGTCATTACACAGTCAGACAAGCCCTTACAAATTGAAAGGGATAGCAATAAATAGCCACAATGGGCTTAGTTAACAATAGGAGTTTCCTTGCTTATCTGTGTTTTAATCAGGGCTCCAAGGGTAACAGAATTTGTGTTATTAGGGGCGCCTGGGTGGCGAGGTCGGTTAAGCGTCCGACTTTGGCCAGGTCACGATCTCGCGGTCCGTGAGTTCGAGCCCCGCGTCAGGCTCTGGGCTGATGACTCAGAGCCTGGAGCCTGTTTCCGATTCTGTGTCTCCCTCTCTCTCTGCCCCTCCCCCGTTCATGCTCTGTCTCTCTCTGTCCCAAAAATAAATAAACGTTGAAAAAAAAAAAAAAAAGAATTTGTGTTATTAAAGTTTAGCATAGTAGCTTCTTGAAATGCCAATTTTATATCTTCCTGGCATTAAATCCACCCAGGCAGAGTCTATTGGCAATCTGACCTTGGCATTTAAAGCATTTCCAGCAGCTGAGTATTGGTTTTGCCAGCTTTGCACATTGGAACAGCTCTGAAGTGGTTATAGGGCCACTTCATATAGGGCTGACGTGGTTATACATGCTACCGAATAACTAAGAATACTGCTTCTTCATATTCTAGTTTTTATTTATCAGTCTCCGAGGGTTTGGAAAAATGCAGTAAAACTCTATTGGCAGTCCCATTCCCTCTCCCAGCTCATCCCTGCCCCTCAGCATAGCAGTCCTTGTGAAATTTAGAGAAAAGACAATGGGCAGGAATCAAAGAATAGGCATTACAGGAACACTGCTCCCAATATAAAGGGCTTTACACATTTCAGTGCTTCAAAACCGGAAAGATCTAATGTCTGGACTTCAGTTACAAGGGTGTATCCATGTCAGTTGTTCATTTTGGCAAATGCACCACAGCACTGTAGGATAGTAACAATGGGGAACACTGGGTGTGGGGCATATTGGGGCTGTCTGTACTATCTTTGCAACTTTTATGGAAATCTAAAGTTATTCCATAACAAAAAGTTGGTTTAAAAAGCAAAGGCTATTGGGGCACCTGGCTGGCTCAGTCAGTGGAGCATGCAACTCTTGATCTTGGGATTGTGAGTTTGAGCCCCATGTTGGGTACAGAGATTCCTTAAAGATGAAATCTTTGAGGCCATTATTCAGATTGGTAATTAAGATCAGTTTTTTTTTTTTTGTTTTTTTTTTTTATGTGCCCAATACAGGCCAGACCCTGTGCTGTAGGTCCATGGTAGGATATGATTTTGCCCCCATGCTACCGTGGAGAGGTTCCTACGAGAAGGAAACACTCTAACCCTGGGAGGTGTAAGAGTCTAGGAGAGCCCTCAGTATTAGCATTCCTCAATTATGCCACTACTGCCACCCAAGAGCTCAGGGCCAGAAGTAGGGGAGAACAAGTGCAGGATTACTAAACTCAAAACCAGCATCAAACACAGCTCCTGGCATGGAGCAGGGACTCAGCAAACCTTTGTCACACCTACTAGATGGGAGCAGAGGTTGGAGGGTGCATGGGTGTGGGAGAGGGGCAGCTGGTTCAGATGAAACACCTGTAAGTGTTCCCTAGAGGAGTAAGCCTCCTCTTGAGGCTTGGGTAGGAGTTTAGGAGTGAGGTGGGTGGAAAGAAGAATATTCTTGGCAAAAGAAACAACAGGTTAAAGTGTGTACGTTCTGACTACAAAGAAGAAAAAATGCAAGTGAACAGAAAAAGCTTGGGGGTGGGAAAACTGGGGTCTTCCAAAGTCATTATCTACCCAAAATGAAATTACAGCTCCCCCACCCCCACCCCTCCATCCTGGAACATAGCGCATTATCTGGACATCAAAGATGTCAGAGGCAGGCCTGGGGGAGGGGGACCCTACTTAGCAGGTTTCCCAAGCTAAGGCTTTTGCAAGCTCTGCTTTAGTAAAATCCGAGTGCCACAAGCGGGGAACTGATACGGAGGACAATTCATTTTAGTCACGATCTTTATGTGGGCAACTTGAAAACACCCCCTCCCCTTTAATAAACATTCCTAGGAGACCTCTTTTGTCCTCATTTCCCTCACCAGTCACAACATTTTTTTTTTAAGAGGGACAAGCCTATTACACACCAGGCATCTAGTTCATTCTGTTAATTTTTTCGTGGCCGAAGTGGGAAGGAGACGTGGGGGGGGGGGGGAGACAGGGGGACAAAATCAAAGATTAGGCTTTGTGGTCTGTTCCAACACGGAGCCAAATAGCAAATTAAAACATCCACAGGTGCAGCCCGCTCGCGCCCCGCCCGCCAGCCCGGACGCCCAACAGGTGCCTCCGGGCCCCGCCCGAAGCCGCAGGTCGCCACAAAGTAGCCGCCCGCTCAACAGCGTCCAGGCCCGCCCGTACTCACGGCCGCTCGGCGGTCCGCGCCCCGGCCCGCAGCGCCCATCCGGCCCGGGCCCCGGTCAGCGCGGGCTCGGCTCTCAGGCGGCCCCGGCGCCGCCCGGGACGCGCTGCGGCCGTTGGCGCCTCGGCAGGGCGCGAGGCATCCTCCCGCCGCCGCCCCGCGGGCCGCCTGCCCTTTGTTTTGGAGCCACGGCCCGGCCGCGCCGCCGTTAACGGCCTCGGAACGCGGCGCCGGCCAATCAGCGCGCTGCAGCGCCCACGCCCCGCCCCGCGCCCCGCCCCGCGCCGCGCGTTCCCGCCCCGCGCGCTCGGCGCCCGGGAGCTCGATCAGCTCGCGCCCAGCCGGGCTGGACGGGGGCGCACGTGGCGCAGGGCGCGACGCACTCCCATTGGCCGGCCTACCGAGAACGGCCTCGGAGCCAGCCTATGAGGATTGCAAAGTTTAGGGGGCGGGGCCGCGCCGGGCGAGGCGAGGCGGGGCGCGGGGCGGACTCAAAGAAGACCTCAGCGCGCAAGCGCGGGCTGGCCTGGACCCGGGCGCTCGGTCTCCCCGTTCGCCTGGAACGGCCGAGGGGACGCTGGGCCCAGGGCTTCCAGGACCGAAGCAGGGCGCACGGGTTGGTCACGAGCGGGACCCGGGCTTCCCTGGCTGGACCACTCAGAGACTCGGTCCCCAGAATATGGGGTCCTCCACTTCGACCACCCGCCCTGAACTCTCCAAGCCACTCTACTTGACAACCTCTATCTGTATCTCGCTCTCTTCTGCTCCAGAACCCCCAAATCGGACCCGACAGGAAGCCCCATCCTCCGTGAAGCCGTCCTGGCCCCCCAGGCTGCCCGTCCCATCTCGACGTCCACACTCCGTCCCCCAGCGACTCTCATGTCATTATTTTGTTGGTCCCACAGCCTTCCTCTATAAATTGTTTTTTGAATGACATAATTAAAAAAAAAAAAGTGCTGAGGTAACAATGTATATAACATTTTTATACATGTTAGCGTTAGATCTTGTTTCTTTTTTTGCAATGCAGTATATCTTTTAAAGATCTCTCTAGGTCTTTGGGTGTGCATCTGATTACTGTACTTAGAATGTCTCTGTTTATCGTCCATTTGTCAGAACTTAGCCATTCTCCTAGCGATGTCTCCAAATCCCCTCCTTTTACAAATGTGGCTGCAAAGTCGGAACTCATGATCATTTTTAAGATGCGTTTGTCACATGTGTGTTGGCATCTCTTCATTAACTGTTAAGCCTTTCAGATCTTCAATTTCCAACTGGGGGTGGGGATGGGGATGTTCCTTTTTCTTGTGAATTTTCAAGATTCCTTAGACTGTCTTTAAAAACCTATTTTTTTTGCTACTGCAAATATCTGTCCTCAGTCCTTTGTTGGAAAAAAAAAAAAATCCTGATTTTTATGTGAGCCCCTTTGGGAAGGGGCATTTTTCTATTGCGATTTTTAATGAGTAATTTTAGTGGCTGCAGAATGTTAAACTTAACATATCTAAGTAACTATGTGGTAGTTCAGGCACGTCAATGATTTCTGCTCTGTTTCTTCAGAATCCTTCAGTCTTTGAAAAATTTTGCACCACATTTTCTATTGTTTTTTCCATTATGGTTCCTAACTTAATTCTTAGAGATTACATCTTTCCCTTAAGGTCTAAGTGACTGAAGTATGTATGTGAATCATGGAGGATTCTTTCAGTGCCCTTGGCCTGTGAACTCATTGTCACCTCTCCTGTAAGGATCTTTCCCTATGCAGGACGCCAGCCATGGACCACCTTCCTGCTCACTGTCCAGTGCCTTTCAAATGTTTAAACTATGACCACAGTAAAGAATTATAGGGAATGCTTGGGTGGCTCCGTTGGTTAAGCATCCAACTTCTGTTTAGGTCCTAATCTCAAGGTTCGTGAGTTCAAACCCAATTCCAGACGACTGCTTCAGATCCTCTATCTCCCTCTTTCCCTCTTCGCAGCTCACACTCTCGCATGTGCACGCTCTCTCTCTCAAAAATGGGTAAACATTAAAAAAATAAATTTTATGGGTATAAAATTTGTGGGATGAGAAATTTGGGGGATAGTAGGGATGCTTGCCCAACAATGTAAATGTACTTAATGCCACTGGATTACACACTTAAGAACAGTTAAAATGGCAAAGTTTATGCTTTATGTATATTACATTATGATCCAATACACAAATGAAAAAAATTTCATGATTTAATATATACTCTTTTCTTGTGCAATGCACTAACATTGTTTAATCCTTTTCTGTTTTATTTTTATTGATGAGATCCTGCACATGACTGTATGTGATTTCATGAGGTGTCTATCAACCATGACCTGCAGTCTGCCACCTACGGCCTAGTCCTTGTTGTCAACCCCCCTCCCCCCACCCATAAGCTCAATTTCAGACAGCCATGGGGCTCTGTGGCTCTCTCCTGTTAACATCTGGACCACAGCTGCCTCCATCTGTGCTAGGAGCCACAACTCACTGTCCTCACCATCTACCTACCTGGTGGCTGTCCTTCTTCATGTGTTCACCTCCCTTTAGCACCTTCTTCACACCACGTACTTGTCCGGTGAACCCCAGTCCTAGGTAATGTGACTCTGCATGGCTGCAGAAATGTTTTCCCTTGGAGAGACAAGTTTTTAGGGCAGAGCAGTCCTCCTGGCTGACCTACACCTGCTCCACCTGTTGTGGCCATTCGGATTCTCACCTTCCTGAAAGGTGATCCTGTGCCTCCCTCTGCCTGGACTATCTCTGTGTCCTACTTTACTGAAGGTGTGAATGTCAGCAGGAGAGCCTTCCTCGATGCTCCCACACTAAACCTTTCTGCTGGCCCATGCCCACCACCATGCATACATTGCTCTGTTCTCTAAGACCCGGGTGTCACTGTGCATGCAGCCCACCCCCTGGCATGCATATCTGCTTCAGTCACAGTGCCCTCTTTAACCTGCCTCCTCAATCCCCGCTTTACTGGGCTGTCCCATCAGGATAGGAGACACAATGTCATCTCCATCTTTCACCATCACCATGCTTCTCTTCAATTCTTCAGAGCAAGATTGCTCAGGAATAGCTGAGCCAGGCTCCTCCCACTCCTGGGCTCCCTCCACAATCACTGCACCTGTTTACTGCCAAAGCTCACATCTGGGCTCAACCACGTCTCACTGGTGGTCAAGCAGCACTTCACACAGCCTGATGCCTCCCAGCCTGTGCCTCATTACAGACCCACAACCCCCAAATCTTAGGCATACAAGGCCATCTGCACACTCTAAAGCACCCTCAGAGCTCTAGGGGACACCTCAAAGCCAGTGTGCCCTAAGTTAAGCCACAGCCTGGGGCGCCTGGGTGGCTGTCAGTTGGGCATCTGACTCATGGCTTCGGCTCAGGTCATGATCTTGTGGTTCATGGGATCGAGCTCTGTGTTGGGCTCTGTACTGACAGCACAGAGTCTGCTTGGGATTCTTGCTCTCCCTCTATCTCTGCCCCTCTCCCACTTGTGTGCTCTCTCACTCCCCAAATAAATATATTTTTCTAAATAAGTTAAGCCACAGCCCTCACCACCTCAGTAAAAGGCATAGCCAAACTTCCAACCCAGCCAAAACCTCAGAGCCCCCTCACCTTGGCTCTCCCCATCATGCCCGACAGTGGCTTCTCGACAGGTCCCTCTCCTGCCACCAGTGCCTAGCACCCAGGCCCCTCTCATCTCTTGTCTTGAGAATTGCTATAGGTGAGTAGTAAGCTTTGCCTCCTTTACTCTTCATACATTGATTGAGAACAAGAGCCAGATCCGTCACTCCTCAAAAGCCTCCAGGAGCCTTTCCGCTGCACTGACTAAAAGCCAGAGTCCTTCCAATGCCCCCCTGGGACCTGGCACATCCCTATTCCTCCTGATCTCCTACTTCTGTGTCCGCATTTGACCAATTATGCTGTTTGGAGGGACCAGTCTGCATAGGACCATCCCCACTTCTGACACCCAGCTGTAGGTTTGGTTGGGAGTCCCCTAGATGAACCTGATTTAAGGCTGACTGGAGGGATTCACAGTAAGCTGTTATACTCATGGTTACAGCTTATAGCAGAGAAGGGATGCAGATTAAAACCAGCAGCAGGAAAGCACCCAGGGACAAATCTAGGAAAGTGCCAAACTTGAGCTGCCGGCTGTCCTGTCCACAGAGCCACACACAACCTCCTCTCTGACAGTCATGAATGACGGCACACGCACCTTGCTGCCAATAGAGAAGTTCATCAGAGCCAGGTGCTCAGAGCTTTTAATGGGGCTCCATTGCACAGGTGTAATTGATCGAGTGCCCTCCTAGTGATCTCAGTCTACAGCACCGTCCCCCACCCCCCTCCCCAATCACAATTTTGTTTTTTCTTGTGTGGTCAGTTCCACCTGAATATTATGTGGTGTGATGTCCCTACTTTAAATCACATTGTTAGGCTATCCAAAGGCCCCCCAGGCAAACATTAGAGCTTAGTAATTCCCTCCCCAAAGCAGAAGGCAAAGGACAGGCTCTTTGGGGGTGAGGTTAAATTCTTTCCTACCACCTCCCTTTGCTTAATCCTCTTCAGCACATCTTTGCTGCCCCTTCTAGGGGACTCTGTGCTTGTTGTCCTCTCCCTGGAAGGCCCCTATTTCTTTAGGATTCTGCTTGAATGTGTCCTCACCAGAGAAGTTGTCTCCTCCAGGGTCTGGGGACCAGGGGCTCTTGACCACCACCCCCTCTACCCTGCCACCGAGCTTTGATTTTCCTCCTCAACACCCCACCACCACCACAGTTTTCTTCTGTGTTTGGTTTATTGTCCATCTCCCCCCCCCCCACACCAGGATGTGAGCCACCTGAGGGCAAGGATGTGATTTGTTCTCAGTTGTATCTGCAGGGCTTGGAACATTTGCTACCGAGCCACTCCTGCAGGATGATTGAGGAGTAAATGAGCTCTAAGACGCCCAGGTCTTTCCTCTGGGTTGCCCAGTGCGCTGGAAACAGCACCAAGGAGAAGGGATGGCAGAATTCATGAGAACCTTGTGCACATAGCATGGTGCTTGGTGTTTAACGTGTTGTACAACAGCTGCCAGCAAGCCTGCCTGGTGATTATGGACTCCAACCCAACATAGGTGAAGGGACCAGGCTACACACATCAAACGTGGTTTGGAATATGGAATCCATGACATTGCAGTTGTGTCAATGCCTGTGGGAGTCTCTCCAGAACTGTGTGTGAACAAAGTGTGGCATGTTAGCTGTCATGTGCTGGAGCAGGACCTGCACGGCTCTCACACACAGAGATGGCTGAGGATTAGGGCATGGCCAGCCTCCCTGGAGGATCTAGTGTGGCCAGTTATTACATGTTAAATTGTGTCCCTCCAAATGTGACTATATTTGGAGATAGTATTTTTTTTTTATGTTTATTGATTTTTTTTTTGAGAGAGAGAGAGACAGTGTGAGCTGGGGAGAGAATCAGAGAGAGAAGGAGACACAGAATTAGAAGCAAGCTCCAGGCTCTGAGCTGTCAGCACAGAGCCTGACATGGGACTTGAACTCTTGAACCAGGAGACCATGACCTGAGCTGAAGTCAGACTCCCAACCGACTGAGCCGCCCAGGTGCCCCTGGCGATATTTTTCAATAGGTGTTTAAGTCAAGATGAGGTTGTTAGGGAGTGCCTGGGTGGCTCAGTAGGTTAAGCATCCAACTCTTGATTTTGGCTCAGGTCATGATCTCATGGCCAGTTGTGATATCAAGCCCTGTGTCAGGCTCCATACTGAGCATGGAACCTGCTTAAGATTCTCTCTCTCCCTTTCCCTCCCCACCAAAAGAAACAAAATGAGGTTGTTAGGAGGGGCCCTAATCCAGTCTGACTGGTGTCCTTATAAGAGATTATTTCAGCTGAGGTCATGATCTCATGGTTTGCGGGATCGAGCCCCATGTTGGGTTCTGCACTGATAGAAAATGATTAGGACACGGACACACACAGGGAGAAAGTGACAGTCCATCTACACATCCAGGAGAGAGGCCTCAGGAGAATCCAAACCTGCTGACACCTTGACCCTGGACTTCCCAGCCTCCAGAACTCTGAGACAATAATTTCTGTTGTTTAAGCCACCCAGGCTGTGGTACTTTGTTATGACATCCCTAAGTGAGTGAATTTACTGTGTTTGGGGGGTAGAAAGACACCTAAAGCAATTCTTCTGAAGGGTCTTTCAGCCTGCCTTTGGTCCCCAAATCCTGCCTAAAACCCTGGGTTGACCAGATGGAGAAGCTCACTTAGGTGTGAGTTCAAAGCAGGGTGGCAGGTTGCCATGAAGCAGGCAGGGAGCCTCACTCACCTCCCAACCCCAAGGCCCTCCTCGGCCAGGTGAGGGGATGAAGTCTCTCTGTAACCCCTTGGGTCTAAAATTCTTTGATTTTCTGTTATCTTTCCTTTATGAGATTCAAGCCCATTAGGAAGTGTACATTTGCTGTTGGCATAGCAACCACAAGCCATCTTAGGTTCGTTCCAAATTAAAAAATTCCCAGCTTCAAGACTGAGGAGAGAAAGATGTAAAAGCAGAGATGAAATTAAGTTACTGATGGAAGATGTTGCCATGGCATCATGCTGTCCTTGGAGTCTGCCACCTGCCACTGCAATATCTCCATTCTTCGTGCAAATTAAGGAGTCCAAGAGAAGATAAAAAGCAGCCTCCCACGTAAGGGAGAAAAATAAAGTATATGCTTTGATTAGAAGTAGTAACTAATGATGGGAATTTATATTTTAAGAGTAACTATACATCCAACATACAGGGTTTTTCAAAATGTAAACACATCACCTGGGAATTTGTTAAAATGTGTTTGCTGAAATGCAGTATGTTTGAGGTGGGTCCTGAGATTCTGCATTCTAATTTTTTAAAAGTTTATTTTGAGAGAGAGAGAGAGAGAGAGAGGGAGAGAGGGAGGTAGAGCATGAGTGGGGAAGGACAGAGAGATTCCCAAGCAGGCTCTGCACCCACAGTGTGAGCCTGACATAGGGCTCAAACTCACAAACTGGGAGATCGTGACCTGCACCGAAATCAAGTCAGACACTTAAACACCCACCCAGGCACCCCTGCATTCTAATTTTTAACCTTGGTAATATATATTTAACATAAAGTTTACCCTCTTAAACCAGAGAGTGTGGGTTTTTAACAGGATCCCAGTGATGGTGATGCAATGGGTCTGTGACCCACATTTTGCACAGCAGCCTTTTTAGAGCCTTTCTTTGTACCAGGTGTCCTGAAATCAGCAAGCCACACAGTGTGCTTTCCAGGAACTTCTTGGCAAGTGGACAAGAGAAGGAGCAATGTCATTTCAGAGGAGTGGACAGAAAACTGATTCACAAATGTGGCTGGGATTTGCATGTTGGAGGATCAAAGCATTGGGGTGAGGGGTGGTAACGTGAAGACTCTAATTGCTGTATTGTCTTACAAGTTTGCCAGGCCATTCCCTAAAGTCGGGTGTGGAGGCAATTCTTTTTGGTATTTCAGATAGTGTTGGTACAAACACCTTTGTCCAGGTGGCTGCTCTCCCTCGGATTATTGTCTAGGGGGAAAAAAACCCCAGTAATGGAATTACTGAGTCAAAACACATCTGATTGGCTCTAGTCACATTTACTAGATTCCATTGTATTTATTTCCAGCACTAATAGCAATGCCAAAGGGCACATTTCCTTACAACTTCACAACGTTTGGCTTTTATAATTTTGCTTTCACTAAAAACAAATGAGCAGACAAACCAAAAAAAAAAAAAAAAAAAAAAACCCCACACACACAGAAGGTAGGGTATGCACAAAATGGCACTTGATCTTTAATTTGGTAATTTCTATTTTCATTTTTTTAAAGTTTATTTATTTATTTTGAGAGTGAGAGAGAGAATGAGCACAGGGGAAGGGCAGAGAGAGAGGGATAGAATCCCAAGCAGGCTCCATGCTGTCAGTGCCTAGCTGGATGTTGGGCTTGATCCCATGAACCATGAGATCATGACCTGAGCCAAAATCAAGAGGCAGATGCTTAACCAACTGAGCACTTAGGTGCCCCTAGTAATTTCTATTTTCTAATGGCACTGGATGCTTTTCTTCATATAAGTAGATAATATTCTTTGATTGACTATCAGTTGGGAATGAGGCAAGGTGTTTATACTTTCGTACTTTTATGCTTTTTTTTTACGTTTTGGAAAATAGATTTTATTATTGGTCACCCATGGCAGATGTGCCCCAGGCTCCTGTGGTTACCCTCCACTGTTTACATTCGTCTGTGTTAAAATCAGATGCAGAGATCTTTCTTAACAGTTTACTCCAACCACACTTGCTGAGTGTCTGTCCTTCCAGAAACACTTGCTAGAAAGGCATTGGGCAGCAAGCATAAAAATAAGAATGGCCTTCGAGTTTAGCTTCAACATGTAGAGAACCTGCAATCATCACTCCTGCCCTCAAAACAAGAAAAAAGCTGAAATAACTGAAAAAAATATATATATATTTTGTTTGTTTGTTTTTGTTTGTTTTTGAAAGAGAGAGAGAACATGAGCCGGGGAGGAACAGGGAAAGGAAGACAGAGGATCTGAAGCAGGCTCTGCACTGACAACAGAGAACCTGATGGGGGGCTTGAACTCACAAACTGTGATGTCATGACCTGAGCTGAAGTCAGATGCTTAACCAACTAAGCCACCCAAGTGCCCCTAAGGACTTTTCTTAGATCCATCAGTGAATTGAGGTCATGGGACAACACCCCATCCCAAAAACTGTAGAGACATTAAAGACAGAGTATCACAACTTATCAGTAGCAGAAGACACTGGAACCAGGAACTGGTAGGAACACCTCCGTGACCCCTTAAATGGTAATGTCAATGAAATGCTGGAGGCTTAGTGTGGGTGAGCTTGAGAATTAAAATCTCACCCTTAAGAGAACCATTCTAATGTGGGTGGGTGGGTGGGGGGGACATTTTTATGGGTTTTACCTCCAAGGAGTCCCACCAGGTTCTCACAGTGAATGAAGATCAGAGCAAAATTCTTTTGTGTATCACACAAGGGGAAGGGGAAATATAACCATCTGAAATATGCCCAGATTGTTCATTGTCCATCAAAAAAAGTCCAGCCAGCAAGGAAGACAACTTCCTCAGAGACTCATCCAACACGGGGGAATGGATAACCCTAACCTCAGCCCCTTGTAGCCTTTGTCTTACCCTAACGGGGCAAAAATCCCAGAGAAGCAGCACTTGCAAGGATCATGGGCCAGGCCACAGGCCCACTAGGAGACAAACCTAATCATACGATCCTGGGACACTTCCCCTCCCTCCATGCCTTCCTGCACCATTAACAGGGCTCCTGCATACTAGAGGATTACAGCTGAAAAAGCTGCAAGGCTGATTCATCATGAATTGGTGTGTCATCCTTGTGCAGGGGCCATACTCATTTTCTCTGTATTGTTCTAATTTCCATATATGTGTGGCCCAAGTGAGCACCACTGCAAGGCTGGTTCTTTTTCTTTCCTTTTCCTTTTCCTTTTCCTTTTCCTTTTCCTTTTCCTTTCCCTTTCCCTTTCCTTTCCTTTCCTTTTTTTAAAGGCTGGTTCTTTTGAAGAAGGAGTCTTTAGGGAAACCCAAGGACAACAGGGGAAACATAAACAAGTACAGGAGAGGAAATTGCAGCCTCTGAGCCTCACTCCAAGCCAGAAAAACATAAAAACCTCTCATTAAAATGTTGTCTATCTCAGTTCTATTACCCAATATATGTCTGACATTTAACAACAACAAAAAAATTGCATGCTAAAGGAAAGGCACCGTCTGAAGAGAAAAAGTAGGCATCAGAACCATGCTTGGCTACAGCAGAGATGTTGGCATTACTGGACAGGAAATTTAGAGATTATTTTTGGGGGCACCTGAGTGGAGTTGGTTGAGCATCTGACTTCAGCTCAGGTTGATCTTGTGGTTTACGGGTTCAAGCCCCGCATTGGGCTTTGTGCTGACAGCGCGGAGCCGGCTTTGGAGTCTCTGTCTCCCTCTCTCTCTGCCCTCACCTGCTCTTGAGTGCTCTAAAAAATGAATACACATTATGGGGCACCTGTGTGGCTCAGTCAGTTAGGCATCCAACTTTGGCTCAGGTCATGATCCTGTTCATGATCTGGTTCATGAGTTCGAGCCCCGTGTTGGGCTCTGTGCTGACAGCTTTAAAAAAAAAATTTTTTTTTAAATGAGTAAACATTAAAAAAAAAATTAAAGATTTTATTTTTTAAGTAATCTCTACATCCAACATGGGCTTGAACCCCAAGATTAAGAGTTGCATGCTCTTCCAACTGAGCCAGCCAGGCACCCCCCTCCCCCGCCTTGGACAGGGAATTTAAAACAACTCTGGTTAATATGCTAAGGGCTGTCATGGAAAAAGTGGGCCACATGTAAAATTAGATGGATAGTGTAAGCAGAGAGATGGAAGCTCTAAGAAAACAACAAAAGGAAATGCTAGAAAAAAAAAATGAACAGAAATGGAGAATGGCTTTGGTGGGCACATAGGTGGAAAAAAAATCAGTAAGCTTGAAGATATGTCACTAGAAACTTTCCAAACTGAAATGCAAAGAGAAAAATAAAAATAAAAAAAGAAAAGTAACAGAATGTTCAAGAACCACAGGACAATTATAAAAGATGTCACATATACAAAATAGGAATTCCGGGAAGAAGACAGGAACAGAAGATTATACTTAAAGTGTAATGGCTGGGACTCACTGCCCATGTCCTGTGAGGTCAGTGGTGGCAGACATGTGGCTCAGAGGCCCAGGCACCCACAGCAGCAGCTCTGGGCTGGGTGAGCACCCTGTCACTGTTGGGGATGGGCCCAGTATAGCCAGCACTCCTTCATAGGCACCAGCCTTGGAGTGCTGCATCAGTGAGTGCGTCCTGGCACCAGGCACTCTGGGCTTGGTGGCTGAACCACTGTAAACCCCAGATATGTTCCCAACTTCTGGTGGTATGGCCGATGTGCTCACAACTCATGGACACCTGAGCAGCATCCACCACGGCTATCCAGGAATGGGTGGCTGAACAGAATTGGAGCATGTAACCCAAACCCAGTGGGCATTCTGGGCCCCTTCTCTGCACAAGCACACTATGGATGCATCACAGGAACGGGACACAGAAAGGGACAGATATAGCCACAGAAGCTACAGGTGGAAGCCTGAGTTCCCTTAGCCAGAGGTAAGCCTGGCCATCTAGCCAGGCATCACAGCCCCTAAGCAACAGTGAGCTTTTGTCCTCAGCACAGAAATGAGTTCTCCATAAGTGACATAAGTCATTTACAAAGTAGTATTTGTGGCAAACTCATTTTTGCAATAACATAAGTGCTGGGAGGGGCGCTGTCTGGCTCAGTCAGTGGAGCATGCAATCCTTGATCTCCAGGTTGTGAGTTCAAACATGTTGGGTGTAGAGGTTACTTAAAAATAAAATCTTAAAAAAAAAAAAAAAGTGCTAAGAAAAACAGAGTGGGGCCCTGGCTTCCCAGAAAGCCATGTGGGTGCACTGGTGTGTCTCCATCATGGAAAAACACAAAAACAAAGAAAAAAAAAACCCAAACAACAAACTGAGAATATTCCAAAAATTTTTTTTTAATTTTTTAAAATATTTATTTATTTTTGAGACAGAGAGAGACACAGCATGAGCAGGGAAGAGGCAGAGAGAGAAGGAGACACAGAATGTGAAGCAGGCTCCAGGCTCTGAGCTGTCAGCACAGAGCCCGATGCAGGGCTTGAACTCACGAACTGTGAGATCGTGACCTGAGCTGAAGTCGGACGCTTAACCAACTGAGCCACCCAGGCGCCCCGAGAATATTCCAAAATTAATGACAGAAACCAAATCACAAATTCAGGAATCTTAGACACCACCAATCAGGATAAATATAAAAAACACTCCACCTAGGCATATGATATTCAAACTGCAGAAAACCAAAGACAAAGAGACACTCTTGAAAGAAGCTAGAGGAAAAAAACAAAAATATAAAAGCAGCTCATCTATAGAGAAATAAGGATGGAAACCACTTCATATTTCTTGTCTGAAATCATGAAAGCAAGGAGGGAGTAGAATATTTTAAAAGGCTTATGTAGATCTGGGATTCTGACCTATACAATTTTCCTTTTTTCTAAATAATTTTTTTCTTTGAAAAATTTTTTAATGTTTATTTGTTTGAAAGAAAGAGAGAGAGAGAGAGAGAGAGAGAGAGAGAGAGAACATGAGTATGCAAGTGGGGGAGGGGAAGAATGAGAGAGAGACACAGAATCCAAAGCAGGCTCCAGGCTCCAAGCTCTCAGCACAGAGGCTGATGTGGGGCTCGAACTCATGAGCTATGAGATCATGCTGTGAGATCATGCCCTGAGATGAAGTCGGATGTTAATCAACTGAGCCACCCAGGCGCCCCTGAAGAATTTCTTTTAACATTTCTTGCAAAGCAGGTCTCCTGGCAACAAATTCCTTCCATTTAAAAATTTTCATTTTTAAAAAATATTTTTAAAAATTTATTTATTTTGAGAAAGAGAAAGAGAGAGGGAGAGAACGATGTGGGGCTTTGAACTCATAAACCTGAGATCATAACCTGAGCCAAAGTGGATGCTTAACTGAGCCACTCAGCCGCCCCAATTTTTTTTTTTAAGTAACCTCTATATCCAACGTGGGGCTCAAACTCATGACCCTGAGATCAAAAGTAGCATGCTCTACTGGTAGCCACTCTGATGCCCTGAATTCCTTTAGCTTTTGCCTAAGAAAGTATTTCTCTATTTTTGAAGGATACTTTCACTAGATACAAAATTCTAGATTGGTGTTTTTTTCTCTTTCAATATGTTTAATAGGAGTCGTGTGAGGAGACACCCTTGCCTTATGCTTGGGGACACATGTATCTTCTCATCATTAACAATGTTACCTATAGGTTTTGTTGTTCTTGTTGATCATTTAATTGACGTATAGTTGACACATACCTACAGGTTTTTTGTAGATATTCTTTGTCAAGTTGGGAAAGGTCCCCTTTATTCCTACTTTGCTGAGTCTTTATGATGAAAGGTGTTGGATTTTGTTAAATGTTTCTTCTGCATCTATTGATATGATCATGTGATTTTTCTTTTTTAGCTTGTTGATATGATGGATTACCTTAATTGATTTCCTAATGTTGAACTAGCCTTGCATGCCTGAAATACATCCCACCTGGTCATGAGTATGCAATTCTTTTAAAAGATTTATTAAGATTTTTCTTCATGTTTATTTTGAGGGAGGGAGGGAGGGAGGGAGGGAGGGAGAGAGAGAGAGAGAGAGAGAAAGAGAGAGACAGAGAGAGAGAATGAATGAGTGGGGAAGGGGCAGAGAAAGAGGGAGGGAATCCCAAGCAGGCCCCATGCCGTCAGCACAGAGCCCTGCATAGGGTTCCAACCCATGAACCGTGACATCATGCCCTGAGCCGAAACCAAGAGTTGGATGCTTACCCGATTGAACCGCTCAGCTGCTCTTTTTTTTAATTTTAGAGACAGAGCATGAACAGGGGTAAGGGGCAAAAGGAGGGAGAGAGGGAGGGGCACTTAGGTGGCTCAGTTGGTTAAGCATCTGACTTCGGCTCAGGTCATGATCTCAGTTTGTGAGTTCGAGCCCTGCCTCGTGCTCTGTGCTGACAGCTCAGAGCCTGGGGCCTGCTTCTGATTCTGTGTCTCACTCTCTCTCTGCCCCTCCCCTGCTCATGCTCTGTCTCTCTCTGTCTCAAAAAAAAAAAAAAAAAAAAAAAAAAAAGGAGAGAGAGAGAGAGAGAGAGAGAGAGAGAGGGAATCGCAAGCAGGCTCCACACTTACCATGGAGCCTGACATAGGGCTTGATCCCATGACCCTGGGATCATGGCCTGAGCCAAAATCAAGACTCAGACGTTCAACTGACTGAGCCACCCAGGTGCCTTTAAATATTTTATTTTTATAATTTTTTTAATGTTTATTTTTGAAAGAGAGAGACAGAGTGCGAGCAGGGGAGGGCAGAGGGGGAGACATAGAACCCGAAGCAGGCCCAAGGCTCCAAGCTGTCAGCAGAGCCCAACGTGGAGCTTGAACCCACAAACCATGAGATCGTGATCTAGAGCTGAAGTCTGACACTTACCGATTGAGCCACCCAGGCACTCCTTAAAGATTTTAAGTCATCTCTATACCCAACGTGGGACTTGAACTCACAACCCTGAGATCAAGAGTTGCATTCTCCACCAAGCCAGCTAGGCAACCCTATAATATTGTAGGATTTGATCTAATATTTTGTTGAATATTTCTGCATCTATGGCCATGAAAGATATTGGTTTGTAGTTTCTTCTTTTGCAGTATCTTTATCTGATTTTGGTACATTAGGATAATGCTGGCCTCAGTAGAACCAGGTGCATTCCCTCTATTTTCTGAGGAGACTGTAATAGAGAATTCCTATCATTTCTTCCTTAAAATATGTCTGGTGCAATCATACACCACTGGGTAGGTACTATCCAAATGAGTTGCAACTTATGTCCACACAAAACCCTGCACATGACATTTTATAGCAACTTTATTCATAGTTGCCCCAAACGGGAAGCAACCAAGATGCTCTTCATAGGTGAATGGGCAAACTATGGTATATCCATACAATGGAATATTATTTGGTGATGAAAAGAAATGTGCTGTTGTAAACAGAGAGGACAGTGGTGGTTACCAAGGGCTAGGAGGTGAGAGAAATGGAGAGATGCTTGTCAAAAGTACAAGCCCTCACTTATAAGATGAAGGAGTTCTGGGGATGTAGTACACAGCATGACGACTATAGTTACTGTGTTGTATACTTGAGACTAAGAGTAGATTTTAAGTGTTTCCATCACACACACACACACACACACACACACACACACACACACACAAAAGGTAACTGTGAGGTTGATGGATGTATTAACCTGAGAGTGGGGATTATTCCATGAAGTAATTGTATTTTGAATTATCATGTTGTACACATTACACACATACACACACACACAATTTTGCCAATTAAATCTCAATAAAGCTGGAGGAAGAATGAGCTATCAAGTCATAAACAGACATTAAGTGGACTCAAATGCACATTGCTAAATGAAAGAGGCCAATTCTGTATATTTTCAATTACAAGATATTCTGGAAAAAGCAGAACTATGGAGATTACAGAGCAAAAAGATCTGTGGTTGCCAGCAGTGAGGGGGAGGGGAAAGGGGAATAGGTATACTGAAGGGAGAGGGGGTACATGGAGCTCTGTGTGCTAGCTACAGTTATTCTATCCATCCAAAACAAATAAAAACAATAAAGTCTACTAAAAAAAAAAATAAGGAAAAGAGCAAGAGGGACTGAGTGGCCAGATTTGAAGGAGACAAGCTCTCAGGAGATGCGGGGGTCAGGAAGTAACTAAGCTGGTTTGAGAACCATCAGTGAGAGATACAGGTGCCCCATGACCCAAGAGGATTCTGGCAGTGGTAAATTAACTGCTTTCCAGATTTAATGCATGGATTAGAGTCCTGGGGAGCAAAATGCAGTTGTAAATAAAGCCCAAGTTCTACTTTTTGCACAGAGTAAACATAAGTAAGCAGCACTGTCTGCAGCCTTCCCAGTCATGGATATGGCATCTTCCACGCAATGTTTTCTAACTGTAATGGTTGCCCTTCTCCAGCTGCCAGAGTAACACAAAGTATTAAACCTCTTGAGACCTGTCAACTGCATTTTAGAAATTCCTCTATGTGCCAGGAGTGCTACGTGAATCTGGTGGACAATAGGACTATCAGCCTGAGTGGTGAGATGCTTTACAGGAAGGACTTCACGTCTCTGCTGTGAGGCCTTGGGCCTGTGGTCTCAGGCCTTTCCTCTATCCTCCAGTTTGTAATAACACCGTGTGGGCACACACAGCAAATTCACCCTCGGGGCTGGGTGCAGAGGGCCGAGCCTGGAAGGGCGTGGGGTCAGTGGGCTGGAGCAGTTCACAGGGAGCAAGATCAGGGCCTTCTGCACAAGGGAGATCACTGTGACCTGATTCCTGAGGCCTGTGGCTTCTGTTAAGGTGTGATGGAGGCAGGGACATGGTGTCAAGGACCAGAGTGGAGGGGGCTCCCTTAGGGGCCTGGTGAGGACCCCCAGAATCAGAAATGGATACCTGTTACCTCCAAGGAAAAACAAACCCAAAGCTCAACCAACAAAAAAGGAAAAGGGGAAGGAGAGCACTGGTGCAGAACCTGCTGCAGGCACAGGACACCTGAGTCCTGGGAGTCACTGGGAGGCAGGTGCTGCCACCCCAGTTCTACCAGCAGAGACTGAGAGCCCACATGGCTTTGACTGAAGCCCCTTGGCTACCCAGCAGTGGGGATGAGTTCAGGGCATTTCTGATAGCAGCCACTTGGGTGGTGGTAGGCACATCTGCCTTCCTTTGGGGAGCTCCTCTTGCTGGGGGAGACCTGTATTCTCCCATCTCAGGTGGGGCATGCCACCTTGATGACAGCATGCACTTACATTCAGACAGGGGAGCTTGCACACACATGCAGCCTCATCTATAGCACATGGGAAACACAGGGGGGGTGTGAAGGGGTGTCTGGGTTGGCTTGGTGGGCTCCCTGCAGCCCCAGGCCAGTGCAGCCGCACACCACACTTGGGGAGGGAGTCAGCTATCAAATGGCGTCTCCACTGTCTGCTGAGTCTCATGGCCACATCTGAGAAAGGGGAAGACATGCTTGGAGTATGACTTGTTCTTACAGACAAAATTAAATCTTAAATTGGGGGCACCTGGGTGGCTCAGTTGGTTAAGGAACTGACTCCTGGTTTTAGCTCAGGTCATGATCTCATGGTTCATGAGTTTGAGCCCTGGGTGGGGCTCTGTGCTGGCAGTGAAGAGCCTGCTTGGGATTCTCTGCCCCTCCCAATTGTGCATATGCACACACACATTCTCTCCCAAAATAAATAAACATTAAAAAAAAAAATCTTAAATTGGATAGAATTCAACCAGGGGTGGCCCCTGCCCCTCCCTCACAGAGTTCTGGTTCACAGTCCTGGGAGTGGCCCCAGAAATGAATGCACATGTGCCCATGTTCACCTTTGAGAGAAAACAGTACAGAACAGGGGCTGAGGCATCCTGTTTCCTCTTCTGTCATGACATCTTCTGCCTTTGTCCTTCTGATTTCACTAAAATACTTGGCCTCACTCATCTGCATATTGCTGGCAGTAGCTACTTGTCTTTTTGGGGACTAAACTCTGGCAGCCTGGGTCCTCCTGTGACTCCTCCTGGTCCTGTGCTCCCCGCCAGGCACCGTCCTGGCCTTCCAGGGGCCCAAAGGGCAAACACTGTCCCCGTGGTACTATTCTAAGGCAAGTAATCACTGATGTGCGACTCCCTCCTTTTTGAAACCTGCTTTGGTCCAGCATCTCCCTTCTAACCAAGACATATTCAGAGCCAACGCAGCTCATTACAGCTTTAGGGACTTTTCCATCTAGCAAAAATGGTGCCTCTTCTAATGCTGCGCGACTTGGCGCCTCTCATTCTTGTTTGCTCTCCTTTAAGCACTTGGCACGTTTGTAGTTTTTACTTTAGAAATAATTTAATGCCTGTCTTCACTGCCATGGGATGGGCACCATGAGGGCAGCTCTGCTTGTTTTGTTCTCTGCAATACTCACTGTGCGCAGTTGAGTGCCTGACACTCGCCCGAGCTGAGCCCAGCGCCAGCCCTGGCTTTGTTCCCTGCTGCCTTACAAGCTCATCTTTCTTATCTACTGCCCCACCCCAACCTTATTTGTACTTCCATCGTGATCTTAATTTTCCTATACTTCCAAACCAGGATAGTCTTACCGAACCCACCTGCTGGACACTTCTGCCGGAAACTCTTAAGCTGTGGGTCCACCCCTGACCACTGTGACGTGCTGTCACCCAGGGCCTTGTTCTATTTCTTTGGTTCTGGCCTTTTGCAGTACTTGCTCCATTTTTGAATCCTCTAGGGCAGAAGCATGATGCTACTCATGGCAGGGTGACAGGTAAGGTGCTGGGTAGCCCCACCCTTGCTTACTTATAGGTGAATTGTACTGATTTCACAAAAGGGCTCTGGTGATTAAGATATTTGAAACTCACTGCTGTGTGGGATGTGTGCACACAGCGAAAATTCAAAAGCAATTAAAAAACCAATCCCCATTCCCATCCCTGCTTTGCTTGCACTAGTGCCCTTCTCCCCACCCTGGGTAGTTGGCTCAATCTCAGAAACTCCACATTTTCTAGGCTATAGAGCCAGCTGGCTCCCCAAGGAATGGGAATACTTTAGTGTGAAGTAGTGGCAAAGAAGGAAGTAAAGGCACTGCCCAGGGTTTAGAAGGGAAAAAAGGGGAGCAGAGATTTCTGGGAGTGGTAATGGGGCCACTGGTCTCTCACTCTCCAAGGCAGTTTGTCATCCTGGTGACCCTCTGCAAGCAGACAGTCAGCTTATGTGCCCATGCTGCAAGTCTGCAGCAGAACTCCCACCAGTGCTTGGGCCCCAAACCTTTGGCCTTGGTGTTCCATGTGCCCCGGGGCCCCTGCACATCTCCTTGTCCCCTCCTTCCCACCTGAGATGTGCCCTCCCAGTCCTCCCACCATTTCCACAGCTGGTAAGAGGCTTTGTCACCTTTTGGTCTTACTAAAAAAGGGCGATGGCTTCCCTGCTCCTCTGGCCAAAAAATGAAAAGAGAAAAGCATCTTTACACCCAACACGTGATGGATCTTGTGTTCCTATCACCCCAGCCTCCTTGGGCCTCTGTTTTGCCCAACCCTGCAAAGCCAGCTAACGACACCACTGCACAGGGAAGAACATCCAAGCCCCATGGATCGGTACTTCACGACAGACTTATGGGCATCATCTCAATCAGGGCCTCGCAGAGATAGGCATTCTGCTCATTTCCACTTCTCATGCTGGCTCTCCTTTATTCTTGGCAGAGACCGTTTCCCACTTCACCTGAAAAAGACCTGTGGGGCACAACCTCATTACATTTCCTCCTCTCTACCTTTTCTTCAAAGGACTTTTGTCTTCAGCTTTCGTTGTGCCAGGCTCAGAGAAAGAGCCCCTTGTGCTGTGTCCTACTTGACCCACCCCTTACCTGGCTCTCAGCCCTGTGAAGTCCAGCAACATTGTCTGCCTACCCCTCCTCAGACTCAAATATGGTCAAGCCCGTCACCTATGAAAACCCTTCTCCTCACACTCCCTTTGTGGACACACCCAATCCCTCTCCCTCCTGAACACTTGAGGTTTCAGGTGGGTCTGCACCTGCCTCCACCTGCTCTGTAACTCTGTGACCTGAGCTTGGCTTCTGCTCTTCTCAGAGAGCTGCTCTGTGGCCACTGGTCAGCTCTAAATGCTCTGGTTCTGATTAAATACAGAGAACCAACCAAGATGTAAGTCTGTGCTGCCAACTGGAATGGCTGCACTACTGCTAAGGAGCTCATCATAATTAATGTGGAAAAAAACATGATTATTAATAACGTGCTGAATAAGAAAGATGATTATAATTGATTTCTGTAGGATGTGGACAACAACAAAGGGTGTTAATCTCTCAAAGGCAAAATGAATGTGATAATTCTATAAGTGTTTCAAATACCTATCAATTTAGGAGAGATCAGCTCACTTCCCTGAAGAAAATTTCAGACAGGTGCTCCCCTCTCAGGTGAATAGAAAGCAGTTAGTTCGGTTAGCAGACATCTTAGTGCTACCTTACAACAAACAAACAAACAAACAAACAAACAAACAAACAAACAATTAAATAAATAAAGCATTTAGGAAGATCTTCCATTTACTGTTTGTTTTGAGGTACTGGGCTAGAAACTTAAAATATATTTGTATAATCTTTACGACATGCAAGGTTCTACTTTACAGTCAAAGGTCTGAGCATACAGGCTGAAGCACAGAGCAGCACAATGGCCCAAAGTCAGCTGCAGTTATAAGCAGAGGGCAGGTTTTGAACCCAGATTTACGGGCCCAAAGCCTGTGTTCCTTCTATGTCACCAATCCAGAAAAATTTCCAGTGTTTCTGTCCTGTAAATAAGTCACTGTATGATGCCCCAAATTGAGAAGAACCAAATGTCCGAGAGTCCCTAATACACTCATGACATCTTGATCTGAAAAAAGAGGCTGCCAAGGACACCTGCCGTGGCGGCAGTGGCTGAAGTGCAGGAAGACGAGAAGAGATGCACATGGGTGCTGTGTCAGGACTCCCAGCACTGCCATCTTACCCCCTCTATAGCCAAATGTCTGAAGAAGAATCTGGAAAACCCGATAGAGTGCTAAAATCCCACTGACCTCCAGAGCACCAGCTTATGGTTCTATCACTGATTACTGTAAGCAAAGTCAAAATATGAACACACTTACTTGGGGAGGCATTGTAATAAAGGCCTAGATGACTTCATATTTTCACATATGAAATTCCAAGTAAACTATACATGCACAGTACTATGTTATTTTGGTAACACAGGGACACAATTTAATGATTCTAATTTTTTTTGTAGTTTTTTTTTTTTTACAAGTCAGGTGCCATAAACATTCAAATAATCCATCTTTTAAAAAGTACGTTTACAACATCAAAAGAATTAAGATGAAATATAAACCTTTCTACTTACAATTTTTATACAGATTAACCAAATCACAAATACCACAAATAAATGTTAAACTGTAACAATATAATGAATAAACATTCAGATTCTTAATAAAATCTTCCTTTAACATTTTTTTTAACTTACCATTATACTAAATAATCTATGCAGAGTTTTGGGGTACAATACCAAGAAGGCACCAACAGTACAAAGCAGATACAAAGCAGTTTCAGAACTTTCTCGAGTGCTCTACACGCATAAACAGCACAAAAAAGGCAACGAGCTTCAGGTAAACCTGGTGCAACCCCAGAGAATTCCTTCTGGATTCTCAGTCGTTTCCAATCCATGATGCTGAGCTGGATTACAGTGAGAGAAACCACATATCTACTGTTACATGCTTCTCATCCGCACTATAGGAGTTATCATATTTCAAACACCAGCAGGACAATTTTAAAGCATAAATGCTTTAAAAATGTATAAGCAAAAGGATTACTCAGATTTTCAAAACCACTACATTTACAAAAATATTTCCCTTAAACTTGGGATTGCTCCAAAACATTGATTTACAAATATAAAAGTATTATGGAAGGACCCAAAGCATGTGTGCATATGTATGTGTGTATTAACATACCGTTTACCATACTATATAAAAGTTACCAATTTAAAAACCATATTAACGTATAAGCAAATAAAGGTAAAACAGTCTCCTCTGAATGGTCTGAACATTATGTGGCATGTGGCGTGGGCAGTATACCTGGGTGACTCCTTACGTAGCTCGAACCACTGACGCGCCATGTGTGGCGCCAAAAGCTGACAGGACCCTACACGCCCATCGCCTATGCCTGCAGCAGCAGAACTGTGGACATACCATACACTGTGTACTGCACACAAACACCACGATATTCTTCTACCCATGCATCAAAATGGTCTGCATGTCTCCATTAGCTCTGAAGACTTGTGTCAGCAGAGTCATGAGTTCGCTCAAATTCATTCCACTGGCTTAGTTATTTTGTTTCCTACTAAATGAAAAGATTGGAATGTTTCAACAGGAATTTTTTGCTTGCTTTTTAGACACCAAAAAAAAGCCCTAAGTCTGAAAGTTTATTTGAGTTACTAAGAATGGAGGCATTGTCACCAGTATGAATTTGGATACCTAATCAGGACATTTTTAGAGATGTTAAGAGGATCCAAATGATGAGCCTATCACACATAATAGCTAGTACTTTTCACAGGTACCTTGATTAGGACAATTCTCTGACCTGTTAAGCCAAGCTTGGCATGATTAAAAAAGCACACAACTTACAGCTACAGTGTTGCTGGAACGCAGTTAGTGGTTTCATGCCAATGTGACTCCACAGTACAGTGGAGGGGATGGGAAAGCCCACAGTCCTCAAGTATTAGTAACCAAGGCTATGGCTTTCTGGTTAGAGGACTGCAGATTTACCTCCTAAAAATACTAACATTCCATTTAAAAAGTACAAAGAAAAAGAGTAGGAAAACTGTCAATGCTCCTTTTAAAATGGAAACTGACTCATCAATGTCTCAGGTAACAGTCAAACCTCTATCCTCTCAGTGCCCTGCAGACCTTTCCATGGCAGCTGAGCATGAAGTGAAAAACCACGTACTTTTGGGCAAGAATCTAGATGCGGTTCTGATCTCTGAGGCGGAGTCTGCCATCCTTCGTTAGCCCGTGACGTGTGAGCACCAGCACCCTGGGCCAGGTGGTGTGGGCCAAGTGACACCGGGCAAAGCTTCCCAGCACCTGGCTGTGCCCAGCAGGAGGCTTGGGGCACACAGGCAGGCCCTCTTTAGAAAGAACCAGAGATTCCAAACTGAGATGTCTGGGCTTCTTCATCAGAGTTTGACAGTATTTTAGACCTATGATTTGAGTAAAGAAACACGTCAGAGTTGATTCTCTGCTGTGCAAAGGGAAACTAGGACCCTACAAAAATGCCTTCTAAATCATTTTATGTAAACCAGTGTCGGGGCAGTGCCCGCATGGGAAGGGGAGGCCCACAAGCATTTCTGCTCCAAGCACAAACTGAAGCTGACTGTCCATTTGGACACGCTGATCCAGAGGAAATCAACACTGAATCTTAACATGAATATGAAGATCGAAGATGTACATTTATTTCCATGAATTACAAGTGCATTTCTGTTCATATTAGCAGGCAGTCTTTATATAACCCATTCTCCATTGCTGTCAAAAATCAAACAAGAAAAAAAGGACAGCTGAGAAATAAGAAGCTAAAAATAGAATTAGTTTTCCTAAGTGATCTGCTGGATAGCATTTTCCGTGGAACACAAACTCAGAGGTAACAATAAATTTTTCGTTTCAATCATAGGCATGTGGCACTTGGACAGTCATCTCTGCACAGAAAGCTGTAACAGTCATGCGAGGGTACAGTAATTATTGAACAAGGCAAATTTCTCACCACAGAGAGCAGTGGGGGAGTCAAGAGGAGGCACCGCACTGGGACAGAACACCAAGTCAACGCCACAGTGTGCAGTGGCAGGAACAAATACTTAAAGAGATCAATATAATATGGGATAGAGCTCCAAACATGATTTAGTGCTAGCTTTTTCTCATGGTCTTAGCTTAGCAGTATCAGAAACATTTGAGAGTACTTGATGACAGAACAGTGCTTCACGTCATGAGCTCATGAAGGCTTTATTACAAATTGTTATATCGTAGGTTGAAAAATGAACTTGAGATGCTGACATGCTGTAGGAGGAAAAAGAATTGTACACTTTCTCATTTAAAGACGCAGGGCTCCTCTCTAAATCCTGAGGCATTGAATGTGGTTACACTGGATGTGGCACACCACCTGACGTAGCTTGGGGTATACGTACACCTGTGTGTGGAGCTCTGCCCCGTGACAGAGGCTGGTGTGGCCTGCTGGCTGCTTCTCCAGACACTTTCCTTAGCACCCTGCTGTGACCTGTGTACATCTCTCACTAAATGCCGAGTGCAGCTGCCACTTTAAATCGTTCTGCATAAGCCTTGGAAACAGTACTGCAGATAACACATTTTGGCAAGTGTTATACCTCTGTAAATGGTACAAGTAATCACAATAAATCTACAGAGTGAGGCTGCTGGATGCAGTACTTCTTTCTTTTAGAAAAATGATTGAGTTTCCTAAAAGCTGGGCAAATAGCACAGACCTTAAATATGTTACTGACTAACATGATATGAGAAAAAACACGGGCAAGCGCCCCCAAAGATTCCCGAGACGGGAGCACTCACCGCAGGCTGCAACGTCATCCCAGGTGTTTCCACACACTCCTGCTCTGGGGACACGCTTACGGTGAAAAGTGCAAATAAGGGGCTGTCACTGACTTAAAGTGCCCTAGGTAGTAGCCTTCCCTATCATAAAGTGAGATGCCAGTGACGAGAGCCAATTTGGAAAGAACTATCTCTGGTGTGACTGCATGGGTCAGCAGGGCGTCACCTAGGAAGGATTCAGAAGAGGGAGGAACCACTGCATCTTTCAAACCAGAAAGCGATTAGTGACTAAAGCAACGGTAAGCAGTAGGTGCACTGAAAGTACATACTGCCACAGGTCACCGGTGGGTGACACACACAGGGATGCCAGGAACAGTTCTCTGGACTGAAGGAATTCTTTGAAAGCATAAAAGCCACAACTACCAGAAACCGCCCCTCCGAACGGCTCAAAGGAGTCAAGGTGGATAAGCCAAGACGGGCTGGAGACAGGACCGGGGTCAAGAACTGGGAAGAACAACACCGATGTCTGAGCACATCCAGTCCTCTGAGCCCTTGTCCTGTTGAAAAACAAACAAGCAAGTCTATGAGTTAAGAATGACCCACATTAAAACAACATTAGCAGCAGCATTAGGAAAATGGAGAAGTGAAAAGAATGAACAACATCATTACAAAAACTGGAAAAGTGAAGAAAAAGAAAAAGAAAAAAAAAGCAAAGGAAAAAGCACTCCTGCAATAAGGTCGTTTCACCTGGAACCACTCAGCCTATGCACCACAGGGCAGCTCCTAAGGGGCAGGCTCTGCCTTCAGTCTGTGGGCGTCTCTTCTCGGACACTTCAGAGGACATTTCTGTGACACTCACAGGGAACACACACGCATCCACCCCATGTTCCCAAGATGCTTTTTATTAACTGTGATACCCACCACTCCTATGGTCAAAACCAGAATCTGAAGGTCTTTGTAAAGAACACACATTTATGCAAAATGCTTGTCTGCTGCCTCCTATTCTATTTTTTTTTTTTAAAGTAATCTCTATGCCCAAAGTGGGGCTCAAACTCACAACTGTGAGATCAAGAGTTAAGTGCTTCACTGACTGAGCCAGCCAGGCACCCCTGCTGTCTCCTATTCTTACCAAGTTTCTTTTCCTCTCTAGATGACCAGGTAGGACAGAATCAACCACACAGCGTCAAGTGTGTTGTTTTAATGGTCAAGTTTCCGCTGACTGTTGACAAAACAAGACTAAAATGAAGTGCTGGTTGAAGTATGAAAGTTGGCGGGCCTAAATGCCGGTGAGGCAGGAACTGTGGCTTGGTTCCCACGGGCAAGAGATGGTTCTCATTGCCCAGGTCAGAGATGATCTGACAGCTATTTCCCCACCAGGTCTCCAGGACAGCACCCGAAAGGCAGCAGGTGGCACCTGAAGATAGCCTTAGCTCACTTACACTACACTTACACTAAGTGAGCTCACTTAGCTCACTACACTTGACAGGGCCCACCTGGCTCTCCAGATGTCTGCATATGGGTCTCCTGCAAGAGGTCCACTAGGATTGTCACACCATCAAAGTGCAAGTAGCACGCATCTGCCCTCATTATTGTGGTATCTCTATTTTCCTTGAAGAGGTCACATTACAAATCAAACCTACCTTAACCCTTTATAGACTAGCAGTTCTCAAGGGTGAGCATCAGGATCCTCTGCAGAGCTTGTTAAAATACAGACTGTTAGGGGGTAGGGCACAGATGGACCACACTTTGGAGAACCACTGCCTAAGACATCCATATGTAATGAATTAAGTTCATCCCCAGGTCTCCGTTAGTTTTGTATCACCCCAGGGAGAAGTGAAAACATTACCACCCCAGTCATGTTCTGTGTTCTTGGTTCTGATGAAGAAGCCTGCTTGAGATGGCTGGGAAGGTAACTAAGTGTGTCAAAATGCAAACCAAATATACCTTTTCTTTGGAGAGACCCTTGTTGTTGTGAAATGTTTGCTAGTATGATCCAGCAGAATGTCACTTTGGTATTTCACAAAGCACTTTTGGACAAGATGGCTTTTACCTACCACTCAAGAGTCAGGGCAGGAAGGATGGGTCTTATAACCCAAATCTGTGATGGGGAGACGGGCTCAGAGATGGGAAATGACCCCTCTCTAGAGGTATGCTGTTCTGAACTGCAGCCAAACCGATCGGCTGGGAGAAAATTAATCAATCTACCTGAGAAAATTCACCAACAGGCAGATGAGGGAGAAAGGCAGGTACCAGCCTCTGAGAACAGGAGGCCTGTCACAAAGTTAACCACATACACATTCTTAACTTTAGTGGACACATTTCTAAAACTGACCCACTTAAACAAAATATAATGAACACACTTTGATTCTTTAAGCCCACTCAGGGCATCAGTAAAGCCTGTGAGCTTTATCCAGCAAGCAGGGGCTTCCTCTGGAGTAGTCTTTGTCATTCCCGCCCCCATAGGGGTCCCTATGGCTGTGCTCTGAGGTCCTGTGTGGGCATGTTTTTTAGCTCTTTCCTACGTAGCTGGGCAGTCAACATCACCCTTCTCTAACGTTCCTGTATGCTCCCAACACCTGCATCTCCCTGACTCTCCAGTTTGTAGCTTCTCATCTCAGTGTTATAGGCTGGGAACTCAGTGACACTGCTGCACAGTATTATGAACGAGTTCCTTGACCTTTTCCAGGGCACAGAACTACCCCAAGGCAGTGTGGAAAGCTTGTAAGAAAATGGGATTCTTGGTCCAAAAGACCTGGGCCTGCCTAATTTTGCCACCAGGATACAATCTTCAGCAAAATGCTTAAACATGTACATCTTCGGTTTCCTCGATCATAAACATGGGCTGTGTGCTGACTTGCTACTGTAATCATCAAAATAATGTTTGTGTAAGAAACTGCCCAGAATTTGATGAATGCCCCTAGCTCCACCTTCCTCTGGATTCACTTTTATATTCCAGGTCACTAAATTATAAGCTAGTCCTGATGCTGCCAACCTCCTTAGATGGAGGAACAGATGGAACAGAATGTGAGAAAGCATGCACAGCAAAGTGTTAATCACAGAAGCTAGGTGGTGGGAATGTGGGTTTTTATTGTAAAACTCAACTTTTCAGAATAAAAATTGTAATTTAAAAAACAGTGGAAGTAATGTATAAAAATCAAATTATGCTTACACCTGAAGTTAAAGATTGTTATGTCAATTATAATTCAGTAACAAAAAGTTGGGGGTAAAATTAGGCTATAAAGCAAACTAAACACAGAGTGACCGTCTTTGCCACCCCTTTCCCTGGTAACAAGCCCCAGTCCTGGGCTTGTAGAACTGGGGTGGACCTTGGCAGCTGCCTGAACCTCAGCCTGTTAATTTGGACTTCAGGAGGCAACAGGCCAGCACCCATGCCCTGAAGCTCCAGGAGCATCCTTGCCTTTGTCTTGCCGCCATCCCCCCCCCCGCCCCCCCCCCCCCCCCCCCCCGTGGCTGTTGCACTGCCCTTTTCCTCCAGTAGCTGGGCCAGTGATCCCAAGAGTGCTTGTTTTCTGAGGTCGCCCAACATCCTTATTGCCCTAGAGTCACCTGCCCTGATGCTTTACGACAGGAAGCAGCCTGGGAGAGGAGGGCTCCTTCGCAAGCCTGGGCTTCAGTCTCCCATGCGGGCTTGACTCCCTGGCCCCACACTGCTGAGTGCCTCCCCACACAGCAGAGTGTTCCCTTCCCAGCACCCTGATGCTGGCCCTCCTCAATCTCTGGGGCCCACACCTATCCTGGTACAGCACCCACAACACTGTGTCTGACTCCTTGTTGTCTACCTGTGTCCTGCCATCAAGCTGCTAGAAAGCAAAGCCTGGGTCTTACTCATCTTTGCTGTCTTCCTACCTGGAACTAGGAATGCTCAATGGTGAGCAAATGAATGATGAAAAACTGCTAACTATGTCAGTCTTGGGTACTCTTTTACACTAAAAACATGCATGGCAGTTCTGTGTGTCTTTGTTCCTTACTAGACTGTGTGGCCTTTGAGGCCGGTTTCAGGTTTGTTTGTTCTGCTCACCCATGAGCCTGGCTCAGAGGAAGCATGCGGTACGTGTGAACTCAAACAAGAACAAGATGGGTAAAAACAGAGGCCATCAAGAGGCTATTTCAGGAACACGAGCTGTTAAAGGGATTGTGAAGGAAGAAAAGCAACTGAATGAAGCAGCTCAGCTCAATATTCTAGGTCAGGGGTCAGTGAACCTCTTCATGTAAAGGGCCTGATAAAACTTTATCTACCAAACCTGGAGGCAGATGATCTGACTTGTGCAGACACAGGGAAAGGAGAGCAGGCTCTGGGAGAGGGAAGATCGTTTCCACAGTGAGCAAAGAGACTAGGAAGGAGACTCAAGGGGTAAGAATGGCTGGGTCCTGGGGATGGATTTCTGTCAGTGAGTACCCTTGCAGATTGTTGTACATAACAAATACTTTAACAGACGGTCATGCCATGAGGTATGGAAGGATAGATGAATCCAACCCTTGCAAGACTCTGTCCTCCTTAGCTCCCTGCTAAGACCTTCCCACCTTCTCTCTCTCCTTCAGACACTTCCCCAAGGGCTTGTTTACCAGCATGCTCCTAATGTCCTGTGAGCACATGCTCCTTCCACACTTCACTTACTTTGTTTTTTAGGACACGTCCAGTGCTAGGCTAAGCTCCCCCTGACCCCTGGATGCTAGGGTTAGGAAATGTGAAGTCTTTCAGATTTTGTGTTCCCTCCATTTTCCTGAATGCACTGCTTCTTGACTCCACAGCCTTGGTCCAAGCCTCTAGCCCTTGGTCTGGAAGCTTACAGATCTGTTTTGAACTCATCTCCCACCCAGTCTTCTCCAACACTCCCTGTCAGACTTCTTCTGAAAACCACATTTTCTGTCCCCCACACTTCAGAAGAGTGTACCCCCTACTGGTTCCCAACTCTTACTCTGCCTGGCTTCCACAGCTCTCTGAGGCTGATCTGGCCACGTCTGTTCTCAGATCCATTCTACCTTTCCTCTGTCCTCTGTTCTTAATGACAGGGCTGGAGCTTGTGAAGTGCACTGCTGAACTTCATTGGAGACTAGCTTCTGACGAGATTCTGCCAATAGCTGGCACACAGGAAAAGCCAGGTTTCCTTTTTTCTGCTTCTTAGTGACACAGGACTTTTTAGGAGGAGGAGGGCTCCTGGCTTCAGAGGCAATGGATGGTGATGGTGGCTTCAGGCTCCAGAGATCCCCCACATCAGTGGCAGTAGAGGCTCCTGACCCCTTTTCAGTGAGGCTGATGCTCTAACAGCTGCAGTTAAAGCAGGTGCCCAGCACCCTCGTTGTGTGACGATCAAGGACCCTGGCTAACACGGTTTTTCTTTTGCTCCTTTAGGTGGAGACTAGGAACAACTTCCTGCTGTTTAATCTGCAGGTAACTCCACCTGCTTTGCTCTCTAGACCTTCTAATGCCTTCTGATCAGTTATATGTCCTCTTGTGAAACACCCCAAGTAGCTTCTGCTTTTGAGCCTTGTACTGCCAACTCTCAGCCTGAACCATCATCTCCAGATCCCAATACATGAAAACAGAATGGACAGAGCAGGGAAGAATGGAGCAGAGAAAACAGTTATACTAGACTGTCACAGAACCCACTCTTCCCTATGTGCCCCCAGAAAGCCTCCAGTTCTGGTGCAAGCACAGCAGCCCCACGGCCACTAGTAGGAATGCTGCACATGACACAGGTGCCTGTGGAAAAACACCTCCAGCCCCTCCCATGCTGGTCTGTCCAAAGCATTTCCCCAGCAAATGCTTCAGGCCCTGGGTCATAATTCTTTACTTTATTGCTCATTTCTACAGGGTTCAACACAATTCTCACTCTTCTGCTCACTCCAGAGTTCTCACACAATTCCTTCTCTTCTTTCTGTATGTTCTCTAAAAGCAAGATCTGTGTTTCCTTTTTTCTTGGAACACCCAGTTTTTAAAAACCTACTGATACCACTACATTGTCCACCACCCTTTCTGTTAAGCACATGAAGCTGCCACGTGGAGCTCAAGGAAATTCCTTTTTCTTTTTAGTAATATTTAATTTATATTCTCTCTCCATAGCCAGGGTTTATCATACGGCTAAAGCTCTAGGTACCTGACAAGTTTAAGACCTGTATCCGGGCTGGAACCTGGCCGTCTCTTCGAAGATGAGCTCTTTGAGCTTTTCCTTGGGCAGGTCGTCTAGCTCCATGTCGAACTTGAACGGTGCCTCAGCGACGGGCTGCAGGAGAGCACAGGACACGAGGTAGGCAGGAGTGGCTACGGTTGAGGTAGTCATGCACTGACTCATAAACGGCTGTGGCTTAGACTCTGAAACGCATACAGTGGCGCTGACATCTATGAAAACCCAGGAGCTTCGACCGGCACCTATGTACAGTGTCCTGCCTATGTGCTCCATGAGGCGCACTTCATAGGAGCATGCAGTAAATCGAAGGGGAGAAACTAAACCCACTTTGAGCACTCTTCTGAAATTATCACTAATCCCAGAATCATTTTCAAACTTTTAAGGCATTAAGTGTTGAAAAATAATAGAAATTTACTGTTGTGGGGGTGGTGGTGGTACATTTATACAATCAAAACTGATGATACTCAAATAAATGTACTTGATTAAATACATCATAGTATCTTCATATAAAGAAATATTATGGAGCCGTTAAAAATGAAGCTGTAAGGAAGATTAATATCATGGGGAAATACGCATGTTTGTTAAACAAAATGAACCCTATTTTTTAAAAAAAAATTAGATACAGAAATGTAAGACTGGGAAGAAAATACTCCAAAATCTTAGTAACTGTCACAAGACTACAAAGTGATCTGTGTTGTAGTTTCCTTTAAGTTTTCATTTTTCAGCACACCCTATAAATAATCAGAAGGCTACTTAAGTACATATTTAAAATGTCTATATCAAAGAATCCCCATACATAATGATGAAAAGGGAAATTAGTCAATTGATATTATTTAAATTTTGATTTTTAAGTACCCCCAAACTAATGCCACGTTAACAGAACTAATCTGATGAGGATACCAGCTGTCACCAGGCACTCCTAGATTTTTATCCACGTGATCCTCACACCAGGCCTTTAGGGTAGGGAAACATGGACCCCAAATTCTGCACTAAGCTTTGTTCTCTTGAAAGGGGGGCAAAGGATTCATGTCCATTAGAAAAAAACAAGTAGAGGGGGGCCTGGCTGGCTCAGTTGGTTAAGCATCTGACTTCGGCTCAGGTTATGATCTCACAGTTTGTGAGTTCGAGCCCCGTGTCAGGCTGTGTGCTGACAGCTCAGAGCCTGGAGCCTGCTTCAGATTCTGTGTCTCCCTTTGTCTCTAACCCCTCCCCCACTGGTATTCTCTCCCTCCCCAAAATAAGTAAACCTTAAAAAAAAAAAAAAAAAAAAAAACAAGTAGCTAGCCCTCTCTGAAGGACAGCTCTATGTGTGGGGTCACACTGGTGTCCTATATATGTCCTGCTGAGTTTGGGGTACTGCCCAGGGTCACAATTAGGACATGGGGGGCTCAAAGGGCTAGTCAGAACCCAAGCCTTATACTCTTACCTATTTCCCTGTTATTTACTATGTTGTAGGTATCTTTGCAAGCTGCCTCCATTATTTCTGAGGGGAGGGGACAGAGATGGAAGGGGGCTGATTGAGAAATACTCTCTTTTTGGTTTCTCCTTTCTCTCTCATTTATCAGCTTTTAACTTTTATACTTTTTCCCTTTCTTCTTCCATTTTCCCTTTTAATATTAACACATTCTACTTGGTTCTCCCCCTTCCCCCCCATTTAAAACAAGTGTGCAGAGTCTTGTTTATGTATGATTCTCAACTAGAAAGATCCAAATGTTAGTTCATATTGCATTTTTCTTCATTACCGCCCAGAAAATAAAGTTAAAGAAAATAAAGTTAAAACTGAAGCCCCAGAAGAATCAAAGAAGCCCAGGAACTGGGACTTTCCTGGAGAGAACATGATACATTACCTGGATGTCCAACATGCTCTAAGACTTGCCACATCCACCTCCAGTCTCACCACAGCAGGCTCTTGTGTGCCCATCCCAAAGAGGCATACCAGACATGAAGTCATCAAGCCACAGTGGGAACTGTCCAAGCTGACCTCCTCACTTTGCAAAGCCCCTCCCCAAGCAGACAGCTGACTTCCTTTCCACCCTCAGGGCAGGCACTTTGATTCAGGTGGCTCTGCCTGCCACAGACCACAACAATGGTCTCTAGTCTTTGGACCCCTTCTTTATCCATGCTCCCCATTATCCATCCATTTCCCCTGCCCCACCCCTGCTGTAGGTGGCCTGGAGGAAGTTTTCTAAGATAGAAGAGGCTTGGGGGGTAGGGTGGGGAGGGTTTCAAGCTGTGCCAACAACAGCACTAGACCTCAAAACACACAATATGGGCTGTTGAGAAGACGAAGTGTGGTACCATGCACCTCTCAGGACAATCTAAGTATGACATCTGGGCCCTTCCTGGTTGGGCCTGCTGCTGGCTGATATTCCTGCAGGAGCAACCAGGAGCATGGGTCTTACCTCATCACTTGGGTCGTAATACTGCTCCAGATATGGATGGGCCAGAGCCTGTTCTACTTCAATCCTCTTGTGAGGGTTGAACGTCAACATTTTGTCCAGTAAATCCAGAGCTACAAAGAGAAGGGTTTTGCAGTGGTGAGATGCCAAAGAACAGTCACTGCATTACTTTCCATTTTCTGTTTAAGTAAAGTGACCCACAAAACAATAGAGCTAAGCATCACCATGGGGAGAAGATATGATACACTGGGTGCCTATTATCTCTCTGACCTTCTTGAGAAGGACCATCTGACAATCGCAGACCCAGACGCAGAAAGGTAATGGGATAGTTAAAGGCTGAAAGCAGAACACCAGGGTTCAAACCCAAGTCTGCCTAAAAAACCTGGACTTTTCCTAAATTACTACTCTGCTTTGCAGGCATTTGAAACAAAGGTATTGTATATGTACTTCTCTTAAGTCGACTCCAAAGTCAGCTCTGCAATGATCAATTTATTTTTCAACACATAGAGAAGGGCTCCAAGGTCACAGAAGAAGACAACAGTCATTTGTCCTGTGTGGTTTCCAGGTCCTGGGTGAGATCCACGTGTGAAGCACAGGCCCCCTGGCTCAATGTGCAGCTTGGCATCTTTCTCCAAGGCCTAAAACAAAGTATTCTCTCTTTTTTAAAAAAATGTTTATCATGCCCACAAGGTACTCTGTGGATATCCCCTTGGACAAAACTGTTGTCAATAAGGATGTCTTCAGAGACCCTGCTCTTAAACTCAAGGCCCGACAAGAGGCCAAGGTCAAGTTTGAGGAGAGGTACAAGACCGGTAAGAACAAATGGTTCTTCCAGAAGCTGCGGTTTTAAATCTGTTTTGTTTCAGTCATTAAAAATACCAAAAAAAAAAAAAAAAACCAAAAAAAAAAACCACCAAAAAAACCCCAACCCATACACACACACACACACAAACACTTATTTATTTAAGTAATCTCTATACCCAATGTGGGGCACAAACCCACAACCCCTATATCAAAAGTCACAAGCTCTCCCAACTGAGCCAGCCAGGCACCCCATAAGTATTCTCTTGATCTGGCCAGTAGTCAGCAGCTGAACATTTCTTTCATGTGGAGAGTGCAGGAATAGAAAACAAGTGTGGGATCAACAGGACCAAGATGGAGGGACAGCTAATGAATAGCTGTCCCTAGTGGCCTCCATGGCTAGTATCCAGGCACCACTTCAAGCCATGAGGAAAGGCAAAGGTCATGGCTGACAGCAACTGGAACACAGGTTAAGGGAAATGTGACCAAACAGTTCCTGTACTTACTATCAGGAGCAGGTTTCAATGAGAAAGAACACATGCTAGAAAAGACATTATTGCTCTGGCAAAGTAGCAGCAAAGGGGGCTTTAAAAAAATGTCTTTTAGTTAATGATGCTTAGAACAGCGTTTCCAATTTATGTAGCAGGTCCTTTTCTCAAATTAAAGCTCCCGAGAGGGAGTAGGTAAGGAGCTACCCAGCTCTCTTAAGTCTTAGCTCACAGCCCTGTGGAAACCCTGAAAAATTCAAGGACTTCATGGAACAAGTCTGATAATTTACTCCAAGTCTGAAATACTATTAGGCAATATAAAGAATGCTGTTTTGGAGAATGTAGTGATCAATAAACAAAACCAAAAATAAAAACACTGCTATCTACTCAATGAAGCCTTGTTTCTTAGTGATAACTGATTAGTTCAACCTCATCTATCTGCAAATTAGCATACATCACTAAGTCATGAGAGAATGGTAAAAGAAAACCATTTTAGTCATTTACTCACTAAAAAAATGTGTTCAACCCTTGAGAGCAGCAGGCCAGTACACAGTCTGAATCTGAAATGACCAACTGTTTATGTGCCAGGAAGTCAGCCTTGAGAGAGCACATGGAGGCTGGGGAAGCACTTAGAGCTGGAGGTGACTGAAAGGGTAAGTATGAGAGTATGTGTATGTACATGCATGCATGCAGGTGCATGCCTGTGTGTGCATGCTCAGCTCTGGCTCCTACTTGTGACGTCTCTTGTTGCATGTTACCCGCCCTTTATCTTCAAGGCAACTGGGAGATAATAAATGTGGTAAACCACATACCAGATGTCATGAGAAATTTCACATTAATACAGAACTCTTCTCATGTCCACAAGGTTGCATTTCTACAAACAGTACATTTTCAAATTTATTTCTGTCTCTATAATCTTTTCAATACACACAAGGGTACCTTAGGAAATTAGGAAACTAACATTTTGCTTTATAGGTTAGAAAACTTTTTGGAGCAGAGGAGGCTCTTAGGAATTTAGAGTGTTGGCCTTTGACTAAAGCACGGTCTGGGCAGGACAGGTATTCACTCCTGAGGGCATGGACATGGGTTTCAGGGGCTCATGAATGGGCTAGGTTTCAGAGGCAACTCTCTCATGGGTCAGGACAGTACAGTATAATGGTCAAGAACTCAGGCATCTCTGGCCCCAATGCAAGTCCCACAGAACACCAGGTAGATGTGGGAACACATGACACACCACTTACCGGGCATTAGAGTCTAACTATCTGTAATACAAGTAACAAATCTATCCATTTACCGTTCCCAACCACCACCTGCTCCCCCTCACCACTGCAAAAGAACTCACAGACATTTCTGCAAGAAGTTTCTTTTTAAAAAAATTTTTTTAATGTTTATTTATTTTTGAGACAGAGAGAGACAGAGCATGAACGGGGGAGGGTCAGAAAGAGAGGGAGACACAGAATCCAAAGCAGGCTCTAGGCTCTGAGCACAGAGCCCAATGCGGGGCTCGAACTCACAGACTGTGAGATCATGACCTGAGCCAAAGTTGGGTGCTTAACCGACTGAGCTACCCAGGTGCCCCTCTGCAAGAAGTTTCTTGAGCGATTAGAAGTCATTTGGCCTTTTGCCCAATTAGACATTGTCTGTCAGGAAAAGTCCAGGAGGGTCTGGCCACAGATTCTAACAGCATTATTTCTAAGCTGTTGGGGGATACTTTTCCCCTCCAAATCCTGCTGGTACTAAGTTGGGAGTGCTTCAAGGCAGCTGGTATTTGGCAGCTTAAGCAGCTCTAAAATAAACCTTTTATAGTCCCTTCAAGTTATATTCTAGGCCCTTAAACCTACAGGCAAAAATCACAAAGTAGCTTTTTTTGCTACTTGAAAAATAACTGGATCTCCAGCTTTCTTTTATTGCTAGTGCTATTTCTGCATTATTCACAGCTACAGAAGGGGAAAAGGAGAGAAACGGGAAGCAGCTGGCAGGTTTGATCCCACAGTCAGAGTGCCTGGCCTCCCTTCTCCCACGCCACACAGAAATCCAGTGGCACCCCTCAGATGGCATGAATCACTATGCCTGTGCATATGCTTCCTTGAATGCAGGTTTTACTTCCCCTAAAAGACTGAAGTCCTTTCGAGGCTGGGATTGATTACATCTGACCACGATCCCTGACTCTCCCTGGTATCCTCTTAGAACCCCATACCTTCTCTTTAATTTCAGTGGGTACATAGCAACATGACCCTGCCCTTCTGGTCCCTCAGCCTTTTTTCCTTTCCTCCTTGGCCCAGACTCTGGGGTGAGTCATGCGACTGAGTGAGACATGCACCACTGAGGGTCCATCTCACCTACCCAACAAAATTCTCATTCGAGATCGAGGCTGCAACCTGTCACATCCATCCTTAACTAGAATTTCTGAGCAAGGCCAGAGAAAAAGATCTAGCTGCTCAAACTGTGCAACTGCAACAATGCTTCTCACGCTTTTTTTTTTTAAGTTTATTTATTTTGAAAGAGTGAATGGGGGTGGGGCAGAGAGAAGGGGAGACAGAGAAAATCTCAAGCAGAGTTTGCACTGCCAGTGTGGAGCCTGATGCAGGGCTCGAACTCATGAACCGTGAAATCATCATGACCTGAGCTGAAATCAAGAGTCAGATGCTTAACTGACTGAGCCACCCAGGTGCCCCTCAAAACCTTAATCTTAAAACCAATTGATGATTGACCTTAAAAAAGCAGTTAATTCAGCCACAGTTCAAACTATACAAGCACTTTTCTTTGAGAAAAAAACACTTCCTTCAGTATGTGGCAGACAGGCTCTATGTATCTGTATTTTCATTCTGTCATGGAGAATATGGAAAAGACATGTATGCAGGGTGGGATATAACAAAGCAAGTACTTTTAACTGCTCCACCAGAGACATTCTTATGTGCACTCGGCATTGGTTTTTAGCTGTGAGGGCACGGCTCTGCCACTGCCTTATCCTGGGCCAAGGTGCTAGCCATCTTGCTCACCAGCAGTTGTATACCAAGGGTGCACAGGGCAGCACAGAGAAAGTGTGAGAAGACTTTAGCGTTACTATGAAAATAGTTTTAACCCCATGGACACCCTGAAAGGGCTTTTGGGACCTCAGAAGTCTAAGGAGCACACTATTGAGAACTGTTGTACCACAAAAACTCAAGATTTTTTTTTTAAAGTGTATTTATTGGGGGGAGGGGGGGTGGAGGGGAAGGAAGGGAGGAGGGGAAGGAAGAGGGGAGGGGTAGAGAGAGGGAGAGAGAGAATCCCAAGCAGGCTCTGTGCTGTCATCACAAAACCTGACATGGGGATTGATCTCCCAAACCATGAGATCATGACCTATGACAAGATCAAGACTTGGACGCTCAACCAAGCCACCCAGGTACCCCAAAACTCAAGGTTTTTAATCTCATCAAAGCCCCTAAAAGTTCTGGGAAATCTATGCTCAGTTGCTGCTCTAGTCTAAGATTCTTCTCAACTCACACAGCTTTAATCATGCCCTTCCTGCCAACTGAGCCTTACTACTCTGTGCAGGTCTAAGGGTGCTACTGAGAAAACTGAGGCCCCCAGGATCGACCTTCCTGAGCAAAGAGACCCTCTCCCTGTTCAAAGCCAAACCTCCACAGTGTGTGGCCACACCCAGCTCCCCCTCATCTGGACCAGTTGTTTCTGTCTGCATGTTCCATTTCAAACTTCCTATTCAACTCAGTGCTTCAACTACACTTATGTGGTCACTAATGACCGCTTAATTGGAAGCCTGTCTGTTCCATGGAGACTGCTGAACAGAACATGTCTATTTTCTTATGATGCCACCTCCTGCTTCTGTGAAATAGGCACTAGTTATTTTCTTTGTCCATTCTTTACAGTTTTCAAGAGTTTCTACTCCTGTTCCACTGGCCATTGAAGGTTTGTGTTCTTTAGCTCTGACACAGGTCATTCTTCTTACCATCTCAACCTCCTGCATGATTTCAATGCTATTTGTGAAAAAATTGCTAAATCTTTCTTTAGCCTTGAGCGCTGACCCAAACTTTAGAATGATAAGTACAACTCTCTGTAGGCAATAAAAAAGTATATAGCTTATGACTCCATTTACAGTTAATATATGTATTTATCGGAGTAACTACAGAGTCTGGAAGCTTTTCAAACAACAGGTTATCTGGGAAATGGAGACAGACTTCTTACAGGAATTGTACTTTTCTTAATTAAAAAAAATAAAAGCAGGAAGAAAAGAACTGTTGGTTTTCCTGCCAGTGTCCACTGCCCCTCTAATCCCGTGAAGCTGTGCTTGCCATGGGGGAGTTCTCAGACCACCCACACCCTCGGTTGTGCCATGGGAATGGTGACACTGGCCTAGCCACCTTCACCTTGATTCCCTTAGCCACAGAGACTGGTCATGGATGGGTACAAAGGAGCAATGAGCCCCACAGTAGGGTTGAAGCTATCAAGAAACAGGTCAGTGTGACCTGGAGCTGCTGGGGGCCATCTTGTCACCACAAGAAAAGAGCTAATTAATATGAAAAGCGCAGAGGAAGGCAACACTAAACAACAGAGAGGTCCAGATTCTGTGCCTTGGAATCCAAACAGTACTGGACTTGTTAGCTATGAGAGCCAGTACAGTCCTTCTTCAGACCTAACCTGTTGGCAGTAGGATCTCATGAGGTGGAACCAAGAAAGCCTCAAACAGCTGACCCTCTAGTCTGTGTGAATGACTCACCTAAGATCCCACCTCTCACCCCCAGCAACACAACCCCATCATTCAATGTAACCACTACTAATTTTTTGACATATCTTGTAGAATTTTTCCCTGCATTTTCTTTTATGTGATTGAGATCATATTATATACATGAAAAATGCTGTATGACTTCCCCAGTAAATATTGCTCATTAGTATTCTCCCATGCTATAAAAACTTTGTAAAAATCACTTTTAGTGACTTTATGACACTCTTTTTTTTTTTTTTAAATTTTTTTTTTCAACGTTTATTTATTTTTGGGACAGAGAGAGACAGAGCATGAACAGGGGAGGGACAGAGAGAGAGGGAGACACAGAATCAGAAACAGGCTCCAGGCTCTGAGCCATCAGCCCAGAGCCTGACGCGGGGCTCGAACTCACGGACTGCAAGATCGTGACCTGGCTGAAGTCGGACGCTTAACCGACTGCGCCACCCAGGCACCCCTATGACACTCTTTTTAAGTAGAAGCATTAGAGTTTCCTTAACCATTCAATTAACATTTAGCATTTAGGTTGTTTCTGAATGGGTGTCCTTAAATTTATTATGCCCAAACTAAAGTCTCAATTGTCACTCCCCAAAATATTCTTCCTTCTTTTCCTCATCTATTTCTCCATGTAAATTGTGTGTTCTTATCCTTTGCTCATTTATTTATCCACTGAGGTCTTAGATTTCTCTCTGTTCTTTACACACTAATAATATATTAATCACGAGTCTAACACTAATAAACTAATAATTCATATAAGTCTCCAAATAACCCTATGAAGTGGGAAATACAATTTGTTCCAATTTTGAGATGAGGAAATTGTGAATCAGGTTAAATAATTTGTCCAAAGTCAAAGATCTGAGGAGGTGGGGCCCATCTGAATTCAGGAGGCTGATTCTGGAGCACACAGCCTAAACCCATGGTGCTATGTTGCCTTAACATAATAGTTAAGAAAGGGATCCTTCAAATGTTATTCAATTTGGAACATTTTATACCTATTGCTTACACTTCTAGTTTATTTTAAGTTTTAAATTTTTATGTGATAAAATCTATCTTTCTTTTGTTTGTTTTCTTGGTTTTTTTTTTTTTTTTTTTTAATTTTTTTTTTCAACGTTTATTTATTTTTGGGACAGAGAGAGACAGAGCATGAACAGGGGAGGGGCAGAGAGAGAGGGAGACAAGATCGGAAACAGGCTCCAGGCTCTGAGCCATCAGCCCAGAGCCCGACGCGGGGCTCGAACTCACGGACCGTGAGATCGTGACCTGGCTGAAGTCGGACGCTTAACCGACTGCGCCACCCAGGCGCCCCTCTTGGTTTGTTTTTACAGCTTAGGAAGATGGTTTTTCTCCACACAGATCAGAAAAATACTGAACACTCCGTTTTTTAAAAAAAAATTTTCTTGTGTGTTTATTTTTGAGAGTGAGAGAGAGCATGAGTGGGAGAGGAGCAAAGAGAGAGTGAGACACAGAATTCGAAGCAGGCTCCAGGCTCTAGGTGTCAGCACAGAGCCCAATGCGGGGCTCGAACTCATGGACTATGAGATCATGACCTAAGCCAAAGTTGAATGCTCAACTGACTGAGCCACCCAGGTGCCCCAAAATATTGCTGGGTTTTAATGGTGTGATTTTTTTTTTTTTTTTTGAGAGAGAGAGAGAGACAGAGAGAGAGAGAGAGAGAGAGAGACAGTGTGTGTGTGAGCGAGGACACGTCTGAGCATGGAGAGAGGGAGCGAGAATCTTAAGCAGGCTCTATGCTCAGTGAGGAGGCCAATGCCGGGCTCAGTCCCACAACCTGGGGATCACGACCTGAGCCAAAATCAAGAGTCAGATGCTCAACCAATGGAGCCACCTAGGTGCCCCCTAGTATGATTTTTTAAAATGTATTTAATTATCAATTTTTTGAATTCACTTTGAAGTGTGAGTAATGATTTAAACAGATTTTCTTCCAAATAGTTATTCAACTAGCCCAGCACCATCTGCTGAATAATAATCATTTCTTCCCCCTAACTGGAGTAATTTTGGAGAGAATCCTAAGCTAGACTCCTTTAAAGAAAAATCTACAATACTACTGGTTCAAAGGATTCAGATTTCAGAAATCTCCAACAAACATGTGAAAAATATTCTATCTCAAACTTTTTTTTTTTTCCTTAAAGTAAGCTCTATGTCCACTGTGGGGCTTGAACTAACCACCTTGAAATCAAGAGTCACATGGCTCTATTGACTAAACCAGACAGGTGCCCCCATCAGTCTAATTAAAGAAAAACAAATTAAAATGCCACTTCTCCCCCATTTGCTTGGCAGATCCAAAAGTTCAATACCCAAAATTGCTGGAACAAAAGATGTGTGACAGAACTGCCAAACTGCCCTCCAGAGAGACTCAACCAATTTACACACCATTAGCTGTCTCTGAACAAACATCCATTTGCCCCACAGCCTTGACCACATGGTGGATCATCAAACTTTTAATGCTTTCTACTGTTATGAGTGGGGAAAAAGAAAATAATTACTGATCTTTCAAACTATTAGCTCCCTGCAGGCAGGTAATCAGTCTGATGGCTGTTCTAAGTCCAGGGCCGTAGAACTCTTGATGGCACAGTACACGCAGATCTATTTGTTAAATAAATGAATTTATGTACATTACAGTAGAATACTAGAAACAGGCAGGTGGCAGATTAACTACGGCCACAAATTATTTGCAGTTCCTCACATCAATGGGTGGATTTATTTCTCGACCACCTGAATCTGGGCTGACCTTGCAATTTGCTTCGACCAATAGATTGTGGCAGAAGTGTCTCCTATTTTGTGACTGTGCAGCTTTTCTGTTGTTTCTCTTTTGGAATATTTCTGTCATCCTAAGAAGCCCAGTCTGGTCTACTGTAGGATGATAGGCAATGGCACAAAGGAGAACCAACTGTAAGATGTGGTGAGGTCACCTTAGACCATGCTACTTGTGGGACCCACAAAAGCAGACCCACGGAGCTGCATCCAGTCCAATGGACTTATGAACAAATACATGGTGGTCGTTACAAGGCCCCAAACTGTGGAGTGGTTGTTATGCAGCAACAGATAAGTGAAGTGAACTTCAATGTCCAATACATGACCGGTTAAAGACACTCTGGGTCATCCCTACAAAGGAATAATAAATACTATGTAGCCACCCTTCATAACTATAGATACGGAAAGATCTCCAAGATGTATAAATGAAAAAAATTCAGTCTTGAGATCTCAGAATCCAGGCCTACAAATGCAGTGGTCTGGACTTGCATACAACCCTGTGATGCATGTACTATTACTAACTCTATTTTATAAATGGGAAAAATGAGATGAGGCTCAGAGAGGTTAAGTAGTTTGTTTGAGATTCAGTAAGTGGCTGAAACCAGGAGGTCTGGCTGGAAAGTGCATGTTCCTAACACATGATACTATTCTGCTTGCTCCAGCACTACCAACTCCCATTTTTCCATTTTACTTATTCTATTTGTAGTCCTTCCCTGCTTCATTATTTTCATCCAAAGCTTATCTTTCAAAATTAACTTTCTGGATTTTAGTAATGTTAACTGTTATCTAAATGAACCAATCTCAAAGTTCACAGCTTTAACCTAGGGACAATAAGCTAAATAAAAACCTCACATAATTTGATATAAATCACAACTAACAATAAAAAAGAGTGAAGAAATAAATAGGAGGGAAGCCTGGAGGTCTAGATATTATAAAGTCTTAATTATGCAGTTTTGGCAACTTAGAATATAAGATTTAGGTAAGATGCTTGGGACATTCCAGTATACAAACCCATTCTAGTATACAAACCAAATCTCATCAGTAACATATGCAATGTTTATGAAGGTATAATTTTAAAAACATCTTATACTTAAAATAGCATTATAATACGTAATTACATATATAATTATATAATTACAAATAAATAAGTAAAAGCTATGCACACACTGGCGCAGCAAAATAAAAGTTATTTTGGGATTCTGTAATTAAGAGTATTTCTTCTTCTCTTACCTATTCTTTCTTTTTTTCCTATATTACTAAACTGTCTCTCAGGATAACATACTACCTTTATATCAGAAAATTTAAAAGACAGTTCCTCCTACATCCAAAAAGAATTCAATTTTAAACCACCAAATGTTTCTGAACCTTAACTCAGGTCAGTATATAATAACAAATTCAACATCTAAGTTGACAGTTATTAAACTAAACACACAAAGATATACACACACAAAAGAACAAAAGTCAGAAAAAGCTGAATTTGTAAGAGAAGACTGGATGAGATGTTTTAAAATCATTAAAGACAAGTCAGTTCTATGCACTGACATGGAAAGATACTCAGACAATTACATTAACGTGACCTTTAGGGAATAATTACAAAAGAATTTCACCTTTTTAGATGAATATTCCCAAGACTTTTGAATTTTTACCAAAAATGTTAGCTTATATTAATAATAATTTATAAAAAGTAAATTTTAGGTAAAAATATGTATATGTATGGAGATAAAGCTATGGAAGAACAAGCACCAAGGTGCTGGCAACCTGTTCTCTCTCTCTGGTTCCCTATTCTGATTCCTTCTTCCATTTTCAAGGATCCTTGTGATTATAGTGGGCTCACTAAGATAATCCACAATTATCTCCCCAGTCTTAAAATCAGGTGATGAGCAACCTTAATTCCATCTGCAACCTTAATTCCTCTTTGTCATGTCACCTAACAAGTTCATAGATCCTGGGGATTAGGATGTGGACATCTTTGGCAATGGGGTCATTATCTTGCCTACCACAATTCTGTAATAGTATGAAAAATTTAAAAACATCGACCTATTAAAAAACAAGCAAAGAAATTAGCCAATATATTTAACAGATACATAGTACATGGGAATAAAGGATAACATAATTGTTAAACAAAGTTAACTTAAAATACAAAAGGGCAAAATGAAATCTATCACCTTTTTCTTTTATGGATGAGCGCTCTTGGTGTTTTATCTAAGAAATCTTTGCCTAACCTAGGGTCGTGAAGGTTCTGTTCTGTTTTCTTCTCAAAGTTTTATAGTTTTAGGCCTTATGTTTAGGGCTATGCTCCATTTTTAGGTTTCTATTGGGGGGGGCATACAAATGTCTAATTATTCCAACACCATTGGATGAAGAGATTGATACAAGCAATAATGCTGATAACTCTCGAATGCATTACGCTGAGTGGAAGAATCCAGACATAAGAAGCTATATAACCGGATGACTACATTTCTATGACACACTAGAAAAGGCAAAACTATAGGGAGAAAAATGAGATCGGGATTGCCAGGGACTAGGGAAGAGAAATGAGTACAAAGGGGCATGAGGGAACTTCTGGGGACAATGAAAATACTCCATCATATCTTGACTGTGGTGGCACTTAATGTGACTACATACATTTGTTAAAATTCAAAGACCCACACAACTAAAAAGGGTGAATTTTACTCTGTAAATTATTCTTCAAAAAAACCTGATTTGAAAAATTATTAAATGACAAGATGAAAAATATGTAATCTGTTTTGCAAGCTCCTCAACTTTCTGAATTCTAAAAATGTGAACTTTATCTAAGTTAAAAAGTAGCAAAGAGTGGGTGCCTGGATGGCTCAGTCAGGTTAAGCATCTGACTTCAGCTCAGGTCATAAACTCATGATTCATGAGTTTGAGCCTGGGGCTACCTGCTGTCAGCACAGAGCCCACTTCGAATCCTTTGTCCCCTTCTCTCTCTGTGCCCCTCTGGTCATATACTCTTTCTCAAAAAAAAAAAAAAAAAAAAAAAAGACAAAGAGGGGGGTTGGGGGATATGCAAAATGGGTGAAGAGGATTAAGATGTACCAAGTTCCAGTTCTAAATAAGTAAGTCATGGGAATGAAAAGCACAGTATAGGGAATATAGTCAATAATACTGTAATGCATTTATTGTGGTGAGCATTTTATAATGTATATAATTATGGAATCACTATGTTGTATACCTGAAACTAATTTATTATTACATGTCAACTACAATTAAAAATTAGGGGGGCCTGGGTGACTCAGTCGGTTAAGTATTGAATTCTTGATTTCAGCTCAGGTCATGATCTTGCAGTTCATGAGATCAAGTCCCGTGTCAGGCTTTGTGTTGACAGTGCAGAGCTTGCTTGGGATTCTTGCTCTTTTTCTCTTGCTCTCTGTCCCTCCCCCACTCGCACCCATGTGCCCTCTCTCTCAAAATAAGTAAGTAAACATAAGAGCATGCAACTCTTGATCTCAGGGTGGTAAGTTTGAGTCCCACATTGGGCATAGAGCCTACTTAAAAAAATAAAGTAAGGGGGGCGGTGCCTGGGTGGCTCAGTCGGTTAAGTGTCCCACTTCAGCTCAGGTCATAATCTCACAGTTAGTGAGTTCAAGCCCCACGTTGGGCTCTGTGCTGACAGCTTGGAGCCTGCTTTGGATTCTGTGTCTCCCTCTCTCTCTGCCCCTCCCCCACTCACACTCTGTCTCTCTCTCAAGAAATAAAAAAACATTAAAAAAATTTTTTTTTTTTAAATTTTTTAACGTTTATTTATTTTTGAGACAGAGAGAGGCAGAGCATGAACGGGGGAGGGGCAGAGAGAGAGGGAGACACAGAATCAGAAGCAGGCTCCAGGCTCTGAGCCATCAGCCCAGAGCCCAACGCGGGGCTCGAACTCACGGACCGCGAGATCGTGACCTGAGCTGAAGTCGGACGCTTAACCGACTGAGCCACCCAGGCGCCCCAAAAAATTTTTTTAAGAAATTTAAAAAATAATAAATAAAGTAAGAGCACCTGGGTGGCTCAGTCTGTTAAGCAGCCGACTTCCACTTTAGGTCATGATCTTGCAGTTTGTTACTTGGAGCTTCACATTGGGCTCTCTGCTGTCAGCACCGAATCTACTTTGGATCCTCTGTCCCTTCGCTCTCTGCCCCTCCCCCACTTGTGCTTTTTCTCTTTCTCAAAAATAAATAAGCATTAAAAAAATAAATAAAAAATAAAAAAGCAAAGAAATGAAAAGGTGGAAAACTAGACGGTCATTCCCACACTCCCTTACCCTACCGTCACTGCTTGAAAATAAAAGGAAAAAAGCAACAGAGTGAGCACTAAATAAGGCATTATCCAATTGCCACAGGCTAACTTTTCAGGCTAGTGACCTAACAATTTAACCAATAAAACAAAGAAATAAACAAAAAGTGAGGTCTAAGAAAAATAATCAATAAAATAATATTTACCTTTGGAATCAGCATTTGGGAACAGCCTGTTCCATGGCACCTTATTTTTGTGTGGAAGAGAAAGCAAGTAGTTTCTAGCTTTTAAATTTATTATACAATTCAGGTCTTCCTGTGATGGGGATCCAAGAATACCTAACAGATAAAATAATTAGCTGTTAATTATCAAGACCCACGGAGGCTGATCACACACTATTAGCTATGGGGCAGAATAGATCCTACTAATTGTTTCCTCACCACGTCCCCCCATGCTTACCATTCTATTTTACAAGTTTTTATAAGGATCCTTAGCATTTGAAGTCAAGCAAGATTTAAAACTCATTATCTATCTTGGATTAAAGAGTTGTCAAAACTATTCTTCGTTTCCTGATGTGCCTCTGATGTAAACTAGGGCAGGTGAACAGAGTAAATCTAGCCCCTAAAATGTTCAGTAATCTTACCCAGAATGTGGTTCAGCTGGTCGAGATAATGCTTCCCCGGGAAGATGGGCCTGTTGGACAGCATCTCTGCCAGAATGCAGCCTACAGACCAAATATCAATGGACTTGGTATAGCCCTGCAGTGGGAAGAGAGAAAAGACTAAGAAGGATATGTAATGTTACATGACAAGTGAGATCCTCCAACAGCACAGGTACATGGCTCATGGGATTTTACCTTCTCCTTTGTTCTATAATTCAGAAATAAGAGAAGAGAGCATGCAGATACAAACAGTAATCTTTCTTATAAGCTGTTAACAACCAAGATTACTTGATTTTATTACTCTCTTCAAAACTGATTAACTTATTATTAGGTGAGAATTTCCAAAGTATATTTCATTCCTTTTTTCAAATGATTTGAGAGAAACAATCCTTGTAAGTTAAAGCTGGAAAAAGCAGTAACATCCCTTGCTTTAGGACATCTATGGCCCATTTATTCATTTTGAAAACCTGGAAACCAACTCAAAAGAAGAGTCATTGCTACACCTCCAGAATATTTTTATACATTTTCAAATGATTGCTACAAAATCATTTTCAAAAAAGTCAGGCTGAAAACCCTTGATCTCTGTTGGGGGGTAGGTGGGTGGAGTATGTGCTGGCTCCATCATATTTTACCAATCCGTATTTCTTGTTTTATATTTCTATTCAATTTTCAGGTATAATTTTTTTTTAAGTTTATTCATTTTGAGAGAGAGAGAGAAAGAGAGAGAGAGAGAGAGAGAGAGAGGGAGTGAGAGCGAGAAGAGGAGGGGCAGAGAGAGAGAATCCCAAGCAGGCTCCGCACTGCCAGCACAGAGCTCGATGTAGGGCTCGATGTCACAAACCATGAAATCATGACCTGAGCCAAAACCAAGAGTTGGACCCTTAACCAACTGAGCCACCCAGGTGCCCCAGGTATAAATTTTCTTTTAAAGGAACTCTGTAAAAAGATTTGGAATAATTATGTCTAAATCATACAACAGTGCAAAAAAGATAGCTTGGTATAGTGATAAATGAATAGAGAAAAAAACTTTCCAAAAATCAAACAATGGTCAGATCTACAGCTATGATAAAATGGGGTTGAATTTCAAGGTCATTATTCCCAAAATTCTTGTAATCCAAAATAACTTTTGCTTTGGGCCAAAACTAAATGAAGAGGAACACTTAAAAACTTACAAAAAAATAAGCAACTAAAAGGAACCAGGGCTCCCTGGAGAAATGGCTACTCCAAGTCTGGGACAGAGAAAGTACTAGGAGGTAAGCCTGGAGCATCTAGTGCCAAAAAACAAAGAAATGCTCAACATTAGTGGGACCATGTCAAAGTGACTCCCATTAGAAAATCTGGGACAATTTAAGCATCAAATACAGAATGGCAGCTATGGAATAGCCACTGAATAAAATAAACATGAATTAATAAATGGAAAGAACTAAAACAAAGGAAGAATGATAGAGCTACAAAATCATCAATGGATGGTAAAAACTAGTGGTTACAAGTATGATGAAGAGAACTTACACAACTTACAGTATTCCCCACAAATTCCTATTGACCTAATAATAATTGTCATAATTAGCCACAATTATCACCATTATATGGTGGAGAATGAGAGGATACCATTTAACCAAAAGATCAACATGAACTTCACCAATACAGACATAAACCAGATATGCCTCCTGATACAATACACTGAGAACAAAACAGTTTTCTGAGGTATTCGTGCCCGGAAAACATGACACAAAATTGGGGTGCATCTACAAAACAGTCAACCAACCTGTACCCTTCAAAAGGGCCAAGGTCAAAAAAGGCTGAGGAACTATTATAGATTAAAAGAAACTAGAGAGGGGCACTTGAGTGGCTCAGTTGGTTGAGCATCCAGGGTCATGGGATCGAGCCCTGTGTCAGGCTCTGCACTAAGTGTGGAGCCTGTGTGAGATTCTCTCTCTCCCTCCCTCTCCCCCTCCTCTGCTTGTGCATGTGCTCTCTCTCTTTCTCTAAAAAAACAAACAAACACCACACACAACAACAACAACAAAAAAAATTAAAAAATAAAAGAGACTAGAGAAACAATGCAATGTGTGAGCCTAGAGGAGGGGGAGAAAAGTTATAAAGGTGATTATTGAGACAATATCCAAAATTTGAATATATACAGTGCAGTAGATATTGGACCAGTGTTAAATTTCCCATTAAAAAAAATTTCTCACTTTTGATCATTATACTATGGTCATATTAGGGAACATCCTTCTATGGCAGGGTTTCTCAACCTTGGCACTACTGACACATTAGGCTGGATAAGCCTTTGCTGTGAGGGCTGTCCTGCACACTGCAGGATGTTTAACAGCATCTCTCACCTCTAACTAGTTGATGGACAGTAGGTAGCATTCCTCTCCCAGTTGTGACAACCGAAAATGTCTCCAAACACTGCTAAATGTCCTCAGGAACATGAGAATTGCTGTTCTAAGGAAATACACACTGAAATGCTTAGGGGTAAAGGTGAACATGTACAACTTACTCTCAAATGACTCAGAGGGAAAAAAACACACACATGTATAGAGAGAGAATGAGAAAACAAATGGGACAAAGGGTAAAGAACTGGTGAGTCTGAATCTGAGGTGGATCTGAAGTATTACAGAAGTTTATCCAGTTCTCGCAAGTGGTCCTGGGTCCCATGCGGCTTCCCTCTAAGGATCTGAAGAGTGACATTATTTTGTACTTCTAAGGTGTTTTCCTTTTCATTCATTCTCTCACAAGTGTACAAAAAATTTTTCCAGATGCTACATGACATGAGAGGATACCATTCACGAAATAGGACATCTGGAAGATCTGGATAACCCAGTGAACTAGTATTTTCCAAATGCTTGATTCCAAAGGATGCATCAGTGAGTGTGAGGTAGACCAATGGATTTTAGTAAGACAGTACAAAAAGTTCAGTGGCATGGTTTCAGATTCCACAATTAACTTTTCATTTTGTTGAGTTTCAGTGTAGTATCAAAAAGGAACAGCCACAGAAGCTGAAAAGACTAACATACATACCCCCTTTCCCAACTACATATCTGTGTGAAGCCTCTTTTTCTTGGACTTAAACCAAATCAACCTACTGGACAGACAGAGTGCAGAACCAGGTGAGATTCCAGCAATGGTCTGTTAGGCCACATGAAATTTGCAAAAATGAAAAGAACGCCCCTCTTCTAACTAAAATGTTTTTGTGGTGGAAAGTAAACACACTTTTTATAAATAAAACTTATGTTAACAAGCAGTAGGTTTATTATTATTTAGAAATTAATACTTTTTAAAAGTCTTAGTGTTAATTTCTATATAGCAAATACTGATGGACAGACCCCACATAGACAAATCTTGCTTAGGATCTTTGATACTTTTTAAGAAAGTGAAGGGGTCTTGGGGCTTGAATGTTTGAGAACTACTGCCTTATACTTTTCTTGCAAGTGGGAAGCTATGAAAATAAAATGTTACACACACACACATAGAGCACTCTAGCCTGTCAAAATGGAGACGACAGAAGTATAAAAATAAAAAGGTGATAATGGACAGCACATATTTCATGAATCCATAATAATGGCTTTTTTAAAAGTTTATTTTGAGAGAGACTGTGTGACTGTGAGAGAAAGAGGGAGAATCTCAAGCAGGCTCCAAACTCACGAAACTGCGAGATCATGACCTGAGCTGAAATCAAGAGTCAGACGCTTGACTGAGCCACCCACCCAGGTGCCCCTATAATAATGTTTTAAAAACAAAGGTGGGAGACATAGGAAGAGAAAGAAAAAAAGAGAAAGCTCTTCAAAGAAAAATGGCAACAGATTAGTGTAGAAGGAACAATATATTTGGAAAATTACCATTTTGCCACCCCCAATATAAGTGATAGAGACCAGGAGTCACCAAGGGAAACACCACCCTGGTAAGCCTGCTGGGAAACATGAGCTCCGTACACATGAGTTCCAAGAACCTGCGGGCTTCCCGCCAGAAAAGTGTGACCTAAACTGAATCCTAAGGAACCAGTCTGTACTCTGCAAAGCATTGAAGGTCATGAAGAAGACAGAAAGGGTGGGAGGAATGTTCTAGAGTGAGCACAACGCACAAAACTTGATTAGATCACAGAGTGAAAATAAGACAAAAACAGCTGTAAAGAACTTTTGGGTGGGATAACTGGGATATCACTGAATTAATGCTGGTTGTCTCAGTGTGCTAAGGGTACTATGACTGTGGGGAAAGAACACTCTCCCCCTTTAATGAGTATCAGTATGCCCCAAAGGGTCTAGTAGTAAAGCAGTTTATGTTGTGAAGTGCCAAAAAGTTTGACAAAAGAAACAGAGAAGGGAGGGAGGGAGAGAGGCAGGCAGAGACAAAAGCTAGCAAGGGAGTAGTAAGATGTTAATAGCTGGTGAACCTAGGGAAGGGGTATATGGGTGTTCACTGTACTCTCAATTCTTGTAAGGGTTTGAAAATTGTTCTAAATTAATAATAATAAAAAAATGAATAGAGCACTAGAAGTAACATTCTCAGTCTAGAGGTGTTATAAATAAAAAATAATTCACACTCAGTTTTGATTATAGTTAACTCTACAAGCAGGAAGTGCTGGGCACCTTGTGGAACAGAGGCCACATCAGTTATTTCCCTCTGGAGGGTGAAGACAGTAGAGTCATCTCAAGTTGGAATGGAGGCTGCAAGACCATGAAGGCACCAGGATAAAAAACACACCGACAGCTCTCCCTTACAACCAGCAGGCACTGCACACGTGCATGCAAATGCTTCTGGTTTGGAATGGCTGTCACATGGCCAGTCCAAAGAAAGAACCTACTATTTGGGATTATGTGTAATACAGAATTATAAGAATCAACACGACATTTTCTTCTCTGAAACATCTGTTACACCAAATCTTTCTTTATAATGGAATTTATTTTAATGCAATTTACTTTTATAACTTAACTGAACAAATGTATATCAAGAATAACTAACTGCTTTAAACAAATTCCATTTCCTCACAAAGCAACTTAGTGTTCATCTCAAGCCCTTCTATTTATAAACGATGGAGGAAGAGAATAAACCCCATGGGCTAATTAATTCCCTTTAAGCTTCCTGGGTGGATTTCTGGTTCCTAGAGCTGAGACACAAGGCCCAATGTCTACTTTTATTGCTTTTTTTCATGTATCTTAACATTACATTAACAGTAGACGGTGCTGAAGGAGGTCATCAAGACAATGTGACTAACAGCTGACCCTTGAGCTGAACCTGGACAACAGGAGGCTCCTCGCTCCCTCCCCTATTCCTTGGGATACACGCTCTGCCCACTGTTACCACAGTGGCGCCATTTTCAAGGATGTAGCTGGGAGAGAACTATTGTTCGGACCATCTGGGCAGCATATGTGATACAGCCAGTTAAGGCCTGGACATAAACTTTTAAGTTTTGGTAGGTGAGTGCGGAGATCTATTCACCTTGCAGCTAGCTGCCCAAGACAAAACTTGTAATAAGTTCCTTTACTTCTTAAAACTGCCATGACCAATTTGGAGTGCTCTGCCTCTTCAGTTTCTCCTTGCCCACCTTGTACTGGGGCAGTTTGCAAACCAACAGAGGAATTAAGTTCAAAATCTCCTAATTTGAAGTATTGGATGTAAAAGTATGTCGGGCCCACTTACTTTCTCAAATATGACACTTCATTCATATATTATTTGCAAATGATATATTAAAAATACTGAATCTCAATCTCCATAGCAGCCTTCAATGCTTGCCACCTGGTTTATAAACCTAACAAAGATATACTTCACTTTTTCTTACTTTTTTAAGAATCCATAGTAGTTCCTATTCTTTCCACACCTTTCTTCAAACTATGGTATAATTTTGCTGAAGAGACATTCTTCATTAGACAAAATCTGACCTGTACAGGACAGCACTGGTCCACTTTCGGAAAACTACATACTATAGGAGAACCTCTAACATAGCCACCCTAGCCTGCACTCAGCAGTGGCAGGAGCAACTATAAAAGCTGCCATAGGGAGGACTTCAGGAGAGCTGACCAAAGGCTAGGACAAAGATCATTTATTGTTAACAGTGACCAGACAGGCACACACACCTTCCAACTCTATAACACATCAGCACTACTTCAGCTGAGGTAGAGAGGTCAAAATCCAGGGCCCAGAAGTTCAATGCTGACCTAGAGATTAAGACAGCACCTTCATTCTGGGCCAGACAGGCCAAGCCTCAACCTAAGTAGACACAGGCTTCCAAAATTCTTTTGCTTCCTGGTTTTCTTTCTATGCAAACCTGATCCTTACCTTGGAATTCAACATAATTTCTGGAGCCCGGTACCAACGTGTGGCTACGTACTCCGTCAGGAACCCTGTGTGATCATGGTCTGGATCTGCAACGCGGGCCAAGCCAAAGTCACAGATCTAAGAGAGAAAAAAATGGGACACCTTAGAGATTCTAATGAAATTAATATCAAAAGATCAGACAATAGGGGCGCCTGGGTGGCGCAGTCGGTTAAGCGTCCGACTTCAGCCAGGTCACGATCTCGCGGTCAGTGAGTTCGAGCCCCGCGTCGGGCTCTGGGCTGATGGTTCAGAGCCTGGAGCCTGTTTCCGATTCTGTGTCTCCCTCTCTCTCTGCCCCTCCCCAGTTCATGCTCTGTCTCTCTCTGTCCCAAAAATAAATAAACATTGAAAAAAAAATTTAAAAAAAAAAAAAAAAAAAGATCAGACAATAGCAATAATGATGATGGTAAGTAGTTGCTGCCACTCCTATGTGGCAGATACTTTGTTGGGAATTCTATGTATTCATTCTTATTTAATCTTTACAACAACCTGAGAGGCAGTGATGACTATCCAAAGTTGGAGATGAGGAACAGGTTACAGGAATCTGTCCTCACCTTTCATTATCTGCTTATCCCACAGTAATCTTGCTTATGTCACTTGACAAAAACTGTTCTGAAGTTACCAGAAACTGTCCAGGGTCCTTTCTCTGGCCATCTCCTGCTGGCATTTCCAGGATCATCACACTGTCAGATCACCTTGACTCACATTTGTCTTGTTTCTTAGATTTCACTTCCTGCTATTCTTCCACCTGTTCCACAAATGCAGGTCCTTCCAAAGATTTTTTCCACTTCTCTCCCTTCCATGTATTCAAATCCACTCCCAAAGCCTTAAAAGATGTCTCATATACAAAAGATGAATCTTTTTTTAGGTAAATATCCAGCTTCTAATTTCTCCTGACTCACAAAAGTACCTTCATCATCTGGTCATCCAATACTTTAGTGCTACTCCAAACTCCAACATATAAAATATCTGTAAAGTACTATACAAATAGTATAGCATTCTACTATATAACTATAGAATACAGTTGACCCTTGAACAGCATGGGTTTGAACTGTGCAAGTCTGTTCACATACATGGAATGTTTTTCAATAAATATATTGGAAATTTTTTTGCAGATTTGCAGCAATTTGAAAAAACTCACAGATGAAACCACACAGCCTAGAAATATCAAAAAAATTAAGTTAGGTATTATTACAGGAATACAGTATATAATACATATAACACAAAGTATATGTTTAATTGACTGTTGATGTTATCAGTTAAAGCTTCCTTCTGGTCAACAGAAGGCTATTAAATTTTGGAGGAGTCAATAGTTATATGCAGATTTTTGACTGTGTGTGTGTGGGGGGGGGGCAAATCGGTGCCCCTAATCCCTGTGCTGTTCAAGGGCCAACTATACTTAGACCCATATAATTGCAGGATATTTTAATTCCTTGACATCTGGGGAACTAACCTAAGAAAGAGACATATTAATAAAGACAGGCCAGAGTACAGTACAAAGCAGCCTGGCAAACAGATTGCTTTGGAGGCTTACTGCTTTAATTTGGCTAAGAAATTATAAGGGCCTGAGCTCAGGCCATAAAAATGGAAATGAGGAGGAAAGGACATGCTTGAGATACTCATAGGACTTAAATGGATGGACAACAATCTCTGCTCAAATATCCCATAGTTTAGTGTTTCAATAATTAGGAAAGGTTCAGAAAGCTTCCATCTACTTCACAGATGCCTTCCTCTAGCTTTGGACACTGGTATCACCACATGGTATCTCTGGTAAGAGTTAAGTATCTGTGCTGCATAATCTCCATCAACATGTATCTTCAAAAGGAACAACTATCGTAATTGCTTCTCTATTTGCTCTTCCATAGGCCATTTTCTAGGTGTACTCTCAGAGTTGCATAGTGAGGAAATCCTGGGTCCTACTCCATAGCTGACAGCCAACTCTGGCCATTGTACACTCATTAACTTCAGTTTAGGTGACTTTCACCGTAAGTACCAACCTTACCTTTCAAAGATGGCTTGCTTGTCAATCAATGCCATTATACTCCTAATAGTTATGGGCCTGTCAGAGAATCTGGATGAGGTATGGCCATAAGCTTGTATGTGGGATCACAGGAAATTGTAACTTTGGCCTGGCTGGTCTTAGGCTTTCAATGTACCTGGCAACCGGTTTGTTTCTTTCCAGCATTTTCTATCAATTCCAGTGACATGAACTGCAGGAGGGCTTCCCAGTAACCATGCACAGGAGGTTCTCACTAGCAACATGGTCCTATTTGTGGCATGATTTCCAACTCAGAGAAGCAACTAATGACTGATTTCTTCTTATATCCAGAGGCAAGTCCTCTAAGCCATTTAGAGCCACCACTTGCCATGTTATCCCACCACCAATCCATTTCAATTCTGTGGCTTGAATTTTTGAACCTATCTATGACCCATAGTTTCTCTTTTTTTCAAGGCTAACACTTCATCTGATTTAAATTCAACCAAAGCTCACCAGTCTGCTTTCTGCTGTATAGATGGGACACCTAAAAGCCACATTTTGAATTGTGCAGAGTATATGCATCTTGTCAGCAGAACAAAACCAGCACAGGCTCCAGACCATGGCCACAGATCCTTCACCACCTCCTATGCCTGGTGTCACACAGATTAGATGGGTTCAGACTTGATACATAGCTTTTCACTGGCTAGTTGAATCAAAAAATAAGTCCCAAATAGATTCAGAAAGCCAGAATATAAAAAATTCATAGATAAGGCAGACTTATTTTCTAAAGAGGACCATACCACTAAAACCCATCCTCCATGCTCTTCTTATAAGGTCTTTGAACTTGTATCAAGAGGGTAGGGTCCATCTTCCCTCCTCTTGAATCTGGGCAAACCTTTGTAACAGCCTGAACCAAGAGAATATAGTGAAAGTGATACTATGTGACTTCTGAGGCTACATCATAAAATGCAACATGGTTTCCATCTGGCGCTCTTTCTACTGGGGAATTTGGAACCCTCTGGCCACCTCAGGAAGAAACCTAGGACATGTGGGCTACATGTGGGTGATCCAGGTGACAGCCAGTATCAATTGCCAGGTATGCAAGAGGATTCCAGCCCCTACCTCTGTGTCTTCTAGCTGAGGTCCATATATGAAAGTAGAGAGCAGCCATCACTGCTACCCCTTGGCTAAATTCCTGACCCACAGAAACTAGAAGCTAACACATAATTATTGTTTTAGACCACTTTCTCTAGGTTATTTGTTACAAAGCAAAAACAGCTAACAGAGTGGTAGTGGACACAGTGCTTGTGATGGGATAGGCAGTCTTTGAGGAGGCCCTGTTGAAGCGATACTGGGACACCAAAGAGATGCTAACCATGGAAAGACCTGGGGAAAGCCAGAGCAACACTGTGAAGAATCTAGCTGGGCAAATGTGAAATGGCAACTGAACCTGAAACCTCATAAAGTGGCTCTCGAATTGGCTGCTTCTACATCTTGACTGCCATGGCCTTAGTTGAGATTCAGTTTAATTTGTCTGGGAATTAGGGAAACTAGACTTTACCCACCTGTAAGCTAATTCATCCTCTAAATTCCTGCCTAAATGTTGTTTCTAAAATATAAGTCACCTTTCTGGCTCAAACATCTTGAACCAATCCCTTCTGTCTATTGAACGAAACCCAAATTCTTTAAGTGTGACTTTTAAGACCATTCATATGCTGCCACCAAACTACCTTCCTGATCTCATCTCTCCCATCATATTCTCCTGCCCACATCTGCTCCTATAGACTCCAGACTACACCTGCTTCTATGATCTGACTATACAATGACCTCTCCTGAGTGCCCTATCCATGCCATTCCTGTACCCTAAACCCTCAGCTTGAAAGTTAGCTCTTCTGAGAAGTTTCCCAAAAATCAACACCAAACCTGCCCAAGAGCTGACTGCTCACTCTTCTGAACTCCTCTAATACTGTTAGAGGTATATTAAAATACATCATAGGGGCGCCTGGGTGGCCAGTCGGTTAAGCGGCCGACTTCGGCTCAGGTCATGATCTCGCGGTCTGTGAGTTCAAGCCCCGCGTCAGGCTCTGTGCTGACAGCTCAGAGCCTGGAGCCTGTTTCAGATTCTGTGTCTCCCTCTCTCTGACCCTCCCCCGTTCATGCTCTGTCTCTCTCTGTCTCAAAAATAAATAAACGTTAGGGGCGCCTGGGTGGCGCAGTCGGTTAAGCGTCCGACTTCAGCCAGGTCACGATCTCGCGGTCCGTGAGTTCGAGCCCCGCGTCAGGCTCTGGGCTGATGGCTCGGAGCCTGGAGCCTGTTTCTGATTCTGTGTCTCCCTCTCTCTCTGCCCCTCCCCCGTTCATGCTCTGTCTCTCTCTGTCCCAAAAATAAAATAAAACGTTGAAAAAAAAATTTAAAAAAAAAAATAAAAATAAATAAACGTTAAAAAAAAATTTTTTTTTAAATAAAATACATCATAAAGTCTATGATAGTTAGCTTTGCATATGCCCATCTCCTCAGCTAAAACAGAATTAAGTCCCCAGAGAAAGGCAACACTTAACTTACTTACTTGTTGACTTAATTGTTAATGGAGGACTCTTGACATTTGGTCAATAAATGCCTTAAATGTTTATAGGAAGCACAACTGGGATGGATTGACAGATACTCTAAGAGTGACCTTTTTTTTTTTTTTTTTTTTTTTTTTTTTACAATATCTGAATTACTGATAATCTCTTAAAAAATAAAAATCAAGGGGTGCCCAGGTGACTCTGTTGGCTAAGCATCCAACTTCAGCTCAGGTCACAATGCTCTTACTGTTCATGGGTTTGAGCCCTGCATCGGGTTCTCCGCTGTCAGCACAAAGCCTGCTTCCGATTCTCTGTCTCCATCTCTCTGCCCCTCCCCTGCCCTCTCTCTCAAAAATAAACAAACATTAGGGGCGCCTGGGTGGCGCAGTCGGTTAAGCGTCCGACTTCAGCCAGGTCACGATCTCGCGGTCCGTGAGTTCGAGCCCCGCGTCAGGCTCTGGGCTGATGGCTCGGAGCCTGGAGCCTGTTTCCGATTCTGTGTCTCCCTCTCTCTCTGCCCCTCCCCCATTCATGCTCTGTCTCTCTCTGTCCCAAAAATAAATAAACGTTGAAAAAAAATTAAAAAAAAAAAAAAAAAAGAAAAATAAACAAACCTTAAAAATTTTTAATAAAAAAATCAAGGTTCAGTTAACAGGGTTAAATCTTATGTTAAATAATTAATGTTAGTAAAATTACACCATTCAAAGTGGCAATATTAAGGAAGGGAAGGGTTGCCTGGGTGGCTCAATTAAGTGACTGATTCTTGATTTTGGCTCAGGTCATGCATGGCTCTGAGATATAGCCCTGTGTTGGGCTCCATGCTGGGCATCAAGCCTGCTTAAGATTCTCTCTCTCCCTTTTCCCCTCCCCACTCATATTCTCTCCCCACCCCTAAAAGAGGGATAATTAAAAACTGGAATTACAAGCATTCCTTTACTAGGAAAGACAAAATAAGCCTATCATGCTGAATGCTGCAATATGCAATACATTTATTTTCTTAGAATTAAAACTAAAGGTGCAGTTGTTCTTCCTCATCTTCCTCGAGGAAATCCAGTCCTAAACTTTTTTTTTTTTTTTTTTCTGGTGGGGGGGTCATGTGACATTAAGGGTCTCTGTGGTGTTGGGAGAACCTTAGCAGCCCAGTGGGGTAGGTAGCACCCAAGTAGAGTTAAAAGGGAGCCCCAGATCAGGACATGGTCTATGTGTGAGGTGAAGAGGGCGTTCATGCGGGGAGGCAGCAGCAGTCTGCCCAGGGTGTTCAGAGTCTGAGCAAGGTGAGCATATAAGCCATGGGTTATATTGCACAAACCAATTATTTCATTGGAAGTTGCAAAATGGGGACTTTTCTGATTTTATTATTTCTTCTGCATTTATTATCTGGCATTCTCAACTGGAACTGTATACCCTGATGCACAAATCCCAGTGGAAAGACAGGAAAAATGTTTAATCCCTTTACTTTAGTTACAAATTTTCAGATTAGTGAGTTGGTGTTAAGGGTAATTTTGTTGTATTATTTGCATCCCCCACACCTAGTACAGGGCATAGAAAAGCAGGCTCTCAAAAAATTACTGGTTACAATTTAAAAAATAAAGAGAGAGATGTGGGGTTTAGAGCTCTAAAAGATGCCACAACTACATTCACGGTCATCTATGAAATGCTCATACGATTAAAAAAAAAAAAAGTTAATGCCACAACACTGAAGACTAGCCAAATTTACACGGCATTAACCAAAAAATTACCAAGGCTATTAAAAAATTTTTTTGTAATTCCATACAAAGGAAGATATAGACCAGTGGGATATGGTACAAGAAACAAAATGACCTATAGCACTATTACCTGGCTACTTTTTGGGCTGTTTAAACAGAGATTTTCGTTAAGCAAAGGAAGCCCCAAGGATAGATTTCATTTCATATGTTCCAGAGTCCTCTTTCCGAAGCATACCCAGAACCACAAACACTGTGATCCTGGGACTCTTAACTAGGATTTCTGTGGGGTCAGTCTAGCAAACATCAAGGACAGAGACTGCTAGAGACCTCATTCCCCTGGAAATTCCATTAGAAATATGTTAGCAGAATCTCCAAACAGGATCTATGACCCTTGTGTTTCTGTGGCCCTAAGAAATAAAGAGGGAGTCTATAAGAGAGGCTTCCAGAAGGGTTCTAAGAGGTCAACATCTTCTTGTCTCAAGGTTTTAGATAACAAGTGCGAAGTATGTTTATGGAAGCAGAAAAAGAAGTCTTAACTGCTGTTGCCCTTGACTGGTAGGAGTCAAAAGTTAAAGGTCTAAGACATTGATAATAGCTGATATCCTGAGGGCTCAAGAGTAGAAAATACTTTAGTAACAGAGAAGCCAATGGAAAAAGGAAGAAATGACATATATAACTGTCCACTTGATATTTCAGAAAACCCTAAGTAACAAGAGATGAGTAAGATCACAGGTTACAGGGGCGCCTGGGTGGCTCAGTCGGTTAAGCGTCCGGCTTTGGCTTAGGTCATGATCTCACAGTCCGTGGGTTTGAGCCCTGCGTCCGGCTCTGTGCTGGCAGCTCGGAGCCTGGAGCCTGCTTCGGATTCTGTGTCTCCCTCTCTCTCTGCCCCTCCCCTGCTCACGTTCTGTCTCTGTCTCAAAAATAAATAAAACATTAAAAAAATTAAAAAAAAAAAAAGATCACAGGTTACAAACTTTCTAAGCACAGGAGCTTGTGGTATAGGCAACATGATTACTGGAAGGTACTGAGGATGTGATGGATATACAGTGATTTCAGAGCTCAAGCAGAAAAGACCCTCTTCCCCACTTGTGCTCTTTCAACCCTCATGTATACACCTGAACTGCCACTATGCCCTACCCTGCCCTTTGGACATGTTCAACAGGACAAAACGGAGGACATATCGTACTCATCTTTACAAATGAGATTCTCTCCTGATTATTTATACCTATGTGAATGAATCAAACCCCATATGAACATTTCAAAATGTGGGTGAACTGTACTGCTGAAATATCTTAATTATCTTATTGTATTTCTGAGTCTCTGTGTTACACTGGGTTTTGAAAACAATACTTGGGTTGTGCAGATGGCCAACAACACAGATATATTAATGTGGGTGTAAATTTTGGTGAGCAGAGAATAAAATGGCCCTAGGTAAAGACAGGCCCACAAACAATGAAGAGACAACAAAGTAGTCTGATTCTGTTTGTTTTTGTCTTTTTTCCCCAGAAATATTATATACTGAAAATACTAGAGAATGTTTCTCCCAAAACAAAAATAATCTGTCATAACAGAGTTGTGATGGTAAGAAATAGAAAGAAAAAAAGAAAAGTAGGAAGAGACATAAAAATACTATTTTTCAAGAAAATCACTAAGAGCCAACGAAGTGTGGCCATTCCTACAAGCAGCTTCATTCCTTTTGTGCCCACCTGGCTTTTATAGTTACATACATAGATACATGGAAAGGATCTGGTTACACCCCATGTAAGAAGTATATTAATCTAACTGTAGGATCCCAAGAGATGACAGAGTCTAACCCAACTGTATCTAATGTAGGAAGCCACCCTCTACCACATCTCACAGAATGTTGGGCACCCTGTTTTAAACATTCAATGATAGCAAATAAGCTATCTGACCACCTAGTAACAGAACTCACTGCCCTTTTTCAGACAGTTCCAGAAGGTTCTCCATGATCTACTTCCAACCAATATCACCAGCTAGCATCCAATGACTTTCTACGATACCCTATACCGAAGATAGCCACTCCCTTACTGAAAGCCTGCTCATCTTTGGAAGGCCAGCATGGATGCCACCTTCTTCCAGATACCTCTCAAAGCCCCAGACAGAACCCAACTCTCTCCTTTGTATCTGTATACTATTCTTTTCAGTATCTCAGTTACAGCAGATATTATTACAATCATCTATTGTTTATCAGACTTCTCACCTATCAGGTCTGAGATTGCAGAAACAGACATTCCCCCCTCTCCCTTGCTAGGTACAACTTAAGGGCTTCTCACAGGAATGTCTATTAAACTGAAGTACAAGAAATGATCATTGCTCTACATCTAAATGCACTTTTTAAACAGCTTTATTGAGATATAATTCACATACCATATGATTCACCCATAACTTAAGGCATACAATTGAATAGTTTTTGGTGTTAAAATCACAGGGTTACACAACTGTTACCACCAATCAATTTTAGAACATTTCTGTAACCACAAGAAGAAATCTTGTACACATTAATCTGCCTATTCCTCCCCAGTCCCACCAGCCCTAGGCAACCACTAATCCACTTCCTGTTGCTATATATTTGTCTATTCTAGACACTTCACATAAATAGAACCACACAGTATGTGGCCTTTTATGACTGGCTTCTTTCATTTACATAACAATTTCCCAAGATTCATCCACACTGTAGCATGTATCAGCACTCTATTCCTTTTTATTCCATTGTATGGATCTACCACATTTTTTAAAAACTTTTTTTGAGAGAGAAAGAGAGAGCAGGGGAGGGGGAGAGAGAATCCTAAGTAGGCCCCAGGCTGTCAGTGTGAAGCCTGACTTGGGGCTCAATCTCACAAACAGGGACATGACCTGAGCCAAAATCAAGGGCCAGAGGTTTGACCAACCAAGTCACCCAGGTCCCCCTGAATCTATCACATTTTATTTATTCATCATCATATGGACATTCAAATTATTTCCACTTTTGGACTATTATGCCACTTTAAATATTTGTATGCTACTTTTTGGGTGGACACATTTTCATTTTACTTAGATATACACCTACAAGTGGAATCCTCACCAACACTTACCATCTGACTTCTTGATTACAGCCATCCTAGTGTGCACAAATGGTTATCTCGTTGTGGTTTTGACTTGCATTTCCCTACTGACTCAGGATTCCAAGCATCTTTTCATGTACTTATTGGCCATATGTACAACTTCTTTAGAGAAATGTCTATTCAAATCCTTTGCCCTATATTAAACTGGGCTATTTATCTTTTATTGTTGAGTTGTAAGAGCTTTTCATATATTATAGATAAAAGTGTCTATAGACACATGATTTACAAATATTTTCTCTCATTTTGTGGGTTGTCTTTTCCCTTTCTTAGTGGTTTACTTTTTAAAAATTATATTATTTACTGGGGTGCCTAGGTGGCTCAGGTGGTTGAGCGTCTGACTTCAGCTCAGGTCATGATCTCACAGTTTGCGGGTTCGAGCCCCGCATCAGGTTCTGTGCTGACCGCTTGCTCAGAGCCTGGAGACTGCTTCGGATTCTGTGTCTCCTTCTCTCTCTGCCCCTCCCCCACTAATGCTTTGTTTCACTCTGTTTCTCAAAAATAAATAAATGTAAAAAAAATTTTTTTAAAATAAAATTTTATTATTTATTTATTTAATGTTTATTTATTTTTGAGAGGTGGGAAGGGGCAGAGAGGGAGACATAGAATCCAAAGCAGGCTCCGGGATTTGAGCTGTCAGCATAGAGCCCAACACAGGGCTCAAACTCAAGAACTGTGAGATCTTGCCCTGAGTCAAAGTCAGATGTTTAACCGACTGAGGCACCCAGGTGCCCCTCCTGATGGTTTACTTTATAAAACAGGTTCCTAATCTAGATGAAATCTAATTTTCCCCCTTTTGTTGCCTTTGCTTTTGGTGTCATGTCTAATAGGATTTGCCTAATGCAAGACTGCAAAAACTCACTCCTATGTTTTCCAAGCCTATTCCAGTTTAGCTCTTAAATTTAGGTCTTTGATCTGTTTTGTGTTAGTTTTTGTACATGGTAGGAGTATATATCCAATTGTCCCAGTACCATTTTTTTTGAAAAAAATGATCTTGGCACTCTCACCAAAAACCATCATAAACATATGGGTTTATTTATTAACTCTCAATCTTATTCCATTGATCTATAATGCCCATTCTTATGCCAAATATCACAGGGTCTTGAATACAAAAGCTTTGTAGTAAGTTTTGAAAGCAAGAAATGTGAGCTCTCCAACTTTGCTCTTTCATTAAGATTATTTTGGCTATTTTGGGTCTCTCAAACTTCCATACACATTTCAGGACCAGCCTGCCCATTTCTGCAAAAAAGCCACCTGGAGCTTTGACACAGTCACCCTGACTATGTAGACCAATTTGGGAAGCAATGCCATCTAAACAAGATTAAGTCTTGCAATCAATCCATAAACATGGCATATCCTTCCATTTATCTAGGTCTTCTTGAATTCACATGCCTTTTTATCATATCTAATGCATCTGTAGATTTCCCTCCTTATTTATTAGTTCTACTATTAAAATAGAAATATATGTACACAAATGCTGCCCATTTTTAAGAGAATTCTGAGGACTATAAGGATCTAGGGCTTCCCTATTTGTTGGGAATACGTTATTTAGGTATTAAAGTCATTAAGGTTAAGTTTGGTGCTGTTTTTTGAGTGTGGGTTTTTTTCTGTTGTTTTTGTTTTGTTTTGTTTTGAGAGAAGGTGCAAGTGAGTGAGGGATAGAGAGAAAGAGAGAGAGAGGGAGGAAGGGAGGGAGGTGGGGCTCACCCAAAGTGGGGCTCATGTTTTACCCAAAGCAGGGCTCATGTTCACCAGAAGCGAGGCTTGAGCTCACCCAATGAGGGACTCAAACTCGTGAAACATGAGAGCATGACCTGAGTTGAAGTCAGATGCTTAACAACTGAGCCACCCAGACATCCCTTTCTGAGCATTCTTTGTATATAACTTACTGAATAAAAAGATTACCAATGAAATGGATGATTTTTAAACTTACACATAATGCACATGATCCTGCTTTTATGTATGTAAGCATAAACATACACATACATGTAAGAGCATAGCAAAAACTTTGGAAGAAAACACACCAATGTGTTATAGTGGTTACCTCTGGAGAGGAGGAACAATGGAATGAAGAAGAGGACCAGCACTCTTTATTTGCATTATTTTTTTTTGCTTTTAAGCTATAAAAATGTTTTCATTTAATTTCTGGTATGATTTTAAGTACGGATGACAACATAAATATGCCCCGGTGAAAGAGTTTTTCCAACATATATCACCCGAAGAGTAAATAACCCAGCTGACCTTGAGATCACAGGTGGTGTTGAGCAGCAGGTTGGAAGGTTTGAGGTCACGGTGCAGTACATTAGCTGAATGGATATATTTTAACCCTCTGAGGATCTGGTAAAGAAAATAGCAGATATGGTCGTTGCTGAGGTGTTGTGTCTTCAAGAGCTTGTAGAGATCTGTTTCCATGAGGTCCTGTACTATATATCTGTTTAGACAGGTTAAGGTAACACACCAATATCTGGTTACATGTAGCAAAACACTGAAAACAAAATGAACCCTCTCCCCAAATGGTCATTATATCATGAGGCCTTACAAGGGATAGGAGAAACTGATGAAAACTTGGTATACTTCTATGGATGGACTCTAAAGTAGTTAACTCTTTCTTAGGTCCTGTGACACAACAGGCATTAATATCTGCCTGATGTGCCCAACAATGGGCCTAGACTGAGCTGAGACAGTCTGTTATGGAAATACTGGCCAATCGAGGTGTATCAGTCTCCTAGTACTGCAAGGTGTCTACCATCAACAAACCCTCTCCAATGATTACCGGAAAGGGCTAGGAGAGGAAGGTGGCCAGCAGGCATCATACACTCCCTCCTCTCTTTGGCCCAGCAATGATCTGTAATACTCTTTATAATGTTCTTTTACCTTCTTGTCCCCCATCCTTCTCCTTAAGAATCAACCATAAAATCTTTGGAAATACAGACCTAGAACACACTGCTACTAAATTCAGTCCTCTATGTGCCTGACTCTTCAATTAACATTAAGATCCTAAACACAAGAGAGTATTGGGAAGTCATGCTAAGAGGCTCATGCTGGTTTTGCTCCTTTTGCTTTCTTGACTATCCATGTATCCAAGCCATCTAGAATGTTATCTATGGCTGACATCTTTCTTACAGAAATTATAGAACCCTTTGGCTTTTAACTTCACCATATTATTATTTCATTAGCAGTGTTTTTGCATTTCTCATATTCATTTGTGTAAGTACTGTACATATTATTGTATGTCCCCTACAGATTCATGGGATTCAAAGAAAACAGGATTTGAAAACTTGTCATCTTGAAAGAGACCTGATTTTCCAAGCAAAGCCCTTAAAGCAGGACAACAGGTGGTAGCAGCAGGAGGCATTTCACTTAAAATAGCACCACAACTTGATAATAGAGCAGTTTAAAAATGAAAAGGTAGAGGTGAGGGTGTGTGTGTGTGTGTGTGTGTGTGTGTGTGCAGAATGCAAATTGGAAAAACTGGTAGGAATGCTATACTAGCCTGAACAGTAACTCTTTTTTGGCAGACCCTCTTCGGTATACTTAACACTTCTATTTTTCAAATACAGTCTTTACCCAGGCAGTATCCTCTGGACCTGTTTAGTCCAGATTTCTAAATGTTGGTCATAATTAATAACATAAATTCAGAGCTGAGTCAGCTTTAAAGATCATGAAGGCTAGGTACCTTAATTCTAAAGATGAGAAAACAGACTTGGAGGTGAATGACATTATCTAAGATCAGAACAGTCTAGATTTGAGCAGGTGATATCCAGGGCACCCACTTTCTTAGTCTACTGTTCATTTCTTGTTACCATAACAAACCATACCTTGAATGGAAAAAAAAAAAAGACTAAAATGGTGTTAAGATTCTCCATAACTGCACTTAAACAAAGTTTTTGCTGAAACAGAAAAAATATCTGATTTGCCAAAAGACTCTAAAAATAGTTACAACTGATAAAATGAATCAAAGATAAAAATTACACAAATCTTATATTAAATAGCAAGCAGATTATAATTTCCCCCTTAATGTGCTTTATATATACTTTTCCTTTACTCTGACAAGTCCAGGCATTTCAAGTTAACTTTACTCAACAAGGTGACTAATCAGTGGAGTCAGTTGCCTGAAAAGGATACACATCTTTCATTTGCTCGATGGTTGGTGCTCTAATAATATCATTGATTCCAATGATGTTCTCATGTCTGAAGCGCAGTAAGATTTTTATCTCCCTCAGGGTTCTCTGGCAGTAGGTCTGGTGCTCAAAAGGACTGATTTTCTTGATAGCTACTCGAACTTTGTTGACATTATCATAAGCAGAGCTAAAAAAAAAAAAAAATGGGGGGAGAGATGGCATTTAAAATAGTTCTCAAAACATCTTGGCAGAAAGAATGAAAATTGGTAAATATTAAATACTAGCACACAGGGTAAATACTTATTTCATACATATGAAGTTGTTATGTATATTATCCACAAAAAAAAGACTCAAGTTAGGAAGGATGCAGCTGGCACAATATAGCACATATTCTATCTCAAACTTATTAGAGGGCCCAGCCCTGGCAAATGTGTAGATGCCCACAGTCATAAGCCCAGGCACATGGGTTTATGCCACACATGCACACACAAAACATTTTCCCTCTGATTTTAACAGCAATTGCATTCTGTTGAGAGTAATCATTTGTCCTCCAAAACAACTTCCTATTGTTGCATCACATTCCTCTGACTCAGCAGAAACATCCAAATGACCATCAAACACATCTTTATCCCAAACAGAAATGGACCCAAGAGGATGCCTTGATTGCTTGCATCTACTTGGTCTTACTTGCAAAATGACAGAACCCTTCTTTCTTTTTTTTAAGGGAACTGTTTCAAGTAATTTGTGTAGGCTTATACAGTTTCAGGACTGACCTTCATATAAATGATAAGCAAATTATTCTTATTGAAGAAAAATGATGATTCTATGTGTATTAAAATGGTATTTAACCATAAAACACAAAAGCCATTGAGGGGGGAAATCACATTTTAAATATAGTATTAACAATACTACATAATTTTAAAATTTATTATAACATCTTAATTACAAAAAAACCTTTGCCCTTCAAAGCTCTTCATATACTTAACTACATTTTGTCTTCACAATACCTTTTAAAAAAAATTTTTTTTAACGTTTATTTATTTTTGAGACACACACACACACACACACACACACACACACACACACACACACACACACAGAGTGAGAGTGGGGAAGGGTCAGAGAGAGGGGGAGACACAGAGTCTGAAGCAGGCTCCAGGCTCTGAGCTGTCAGCACAGAGCCTGACTCAGGGCTCAAACTCACAAACGGTGAGATCAGACCCGAGCCAAAGTCAGACACTCAACCGACTGAGCCACCCAGGCACCCCCACAATACCTTTAAAAGTGGAGGACAACAGTGTTTTTATATATATTGTCCAGGTTAGATCCCCATAATTTATATACAGAGGATAACTCATTTATGCAAAAGATTAATCTCCCTAGGCCCACTTTTTCCAAAGTATCTTAGACTTACACATCCTTTCTCAGGTCAGTTCTCTTTGTATTTCTCTACCTGGGTACAATGCTGCACTGATAGGTTGCCATCAATAGTTGAGCCTGAGAGCTCAACTAAAGCGCTGCTCAAATTGTGGTTCCCAGATCCCTGCATCAGGAACACCTTACATTCTTGTTAAAAACGCTAGTTCCTGGGCCTCATCCTAGGCTTTCCTTTAAAAAAAAAATTCCAGTAAAATTAGCATAGTTATATTAGTTTCAGGTGTACAATAGACTAGTTCAACAATACTATATATTACTACTCTGTGCCCATCATAGTAAGTGACCCTTCACCCATCGCCCCATCCACCTCCCCTCTGATACCACCAGTTTTTTCTCTACATTTAAATAGAGTCTGGGGGTGGGAGGGAAGAGCTCTATTTTTTTGCTGGTCTCTTCTTTCTTTGTTCATTTGTTTTGTTTCTTAAATTCCACCTATGAATGAAATCATGGTATTTGTCTTCTCTGGCTTATTTCACTTAGCGGCATACCCTCTAGATCCATCCATGTTGTCGCAAATGGCAAGATTTCATTCTTTTTTATGGCTACTTGAGTAATATTTCATTGTGGAATTCCATTCCACATCTTCATCCATTCATCTACTATTGATGGACACTTGGGTTGCTTCCATATGTTGGCTATTGTAAATAATGCTGCAATAAACATAGGGGTGCATGTATTTTTTCAAATTAGTGTTTTCATATTCTTTGGTTAAATACCCAGTAGTGGAATTACTGGATCACATGGTAATTCTATTTTTCATTTTTTGAGGAACCTCCATACTGTTTTCCACCATGGCTTGCTTTTTTTTTTTTTTTTAAAGAAATTTAACCAAAATATTTGGGTATCTTATAACAAAACCTATAAAGTATTTTTCAAAAGAGTTCCAGGGGAGTCTGGCTAGCTCATTCGGAAGAGCGTGTGACTCTTGATCTTGGGGTCATTAGTTCAAGCCCCACGTTAGGTGTAGAGATTACTAAAAAAATAAATAAACTTAAAAAAAAAAAAAAGAGTTCCACAGCTGCTACACAGGGCTTTCAGTTCTTTCCAAGCTGATCTCAAGGTCTGACTTTAAATAGAATTCCAAGTAGAAGCAGTAATAATTATGCTTTCAATTTTATGATGATTTTTAATCTTGAGTGTTACTATCTTGTGATCAATAATCTATTTAATCTTTTCTATAAGAGCTTTTCATTTTAATAAATATCAATATCTGGTGGCACCTAGATGGCTCAGTCAGTTAAGTGTCTGACTCTCAGTTCTGGCTCAGGTCATGATCTCACGATCTGTGAGCTGGTGTCTTATGTTGAGCTTTGAGCTGACAGCGCAGAGCCTGCTTGGGTTTCTGTCTCACTCTCTCTTTGTCCCTCCCCTGTTCACACATGCTCTCTCTCACAAAATAAATTAAAAACATAATAAATAAATAAATAAATAAATAAATAAATAAATAAATAAATAAATCTGGTCTGCTGACTGAAGCAATGAAGTAACACTAGCAGGCAATAAGACATTGCTTTTTGTTTCTTCAAGTAAATGCTACAAATCTAAAATAGTTAAATGGGTTTATTCTCAAGTTTGTGCTCTTATAATGGTATTTGTCAGTCTACTTATTCTGAGAACTACTAATGCATTTGTATGACTCCAGCACAAAACTATGCTGTAGGAGGCCCCTTATTTTACTCAACTTCAATTCTCCCACATTACTATTAATAATGGACTCTGGGGTGCCTGGGTGGCTCAGCTGGTTAAGTGTCTGACTTCGGCTCAGGTCATGATCCTGTGGTTCATGGGTTCAAGTCATGCACTGGGCTCTGTGCTGATGGTGTGGAGCCTGCTTGGGAGTTTCTCTCCCCCCACTCTATCTCTGCCCTTTCCCCACTCACACTTTTTCTTTCTCTCAAAATACATAAATTATATTTATATATATATAGGCACCTGGGTGGCTCAGTTGGTTAAGTGTCCAACTTTTGATCTCGGTTTGGGTCATGGTCTCATGGTTTTGCGGGTTGGAGCCCCACATCAGGCTATGCACTGTTAGTGTGGAGCCTGCTTGGGATTCTCTCTCTCCATCTCTCTCTATCCCTCCCCGGTTCATCCTCTCTCTCACAGAATAAATAAACTTAAAAAAAAATTAAGGAGGGGGCACCTGGGTGGCTCAGTCAGTTAAGCCTCAGACTTCAGCTCAGGTTGTGATCTCACAGTTCGTGAGTTTGAGCCCTGCGTTGGGCTCTACGCTGACAGCTCAGAGCCTGGAGCCTCCTTTAGATTCTGTGTCTCCCTCTCTCTCTGCCCTTCCCCCACTTACACTCTCTCTCTCTTTCTCAAAAATAAACAAACATTAAAAAAATTGTTTGTTTTTTTAAATTTAAGGGGTTCCTGAGTGGCTCAGAAAGTTAAGCATCTGACTCTTGATTTTGGCTCAGGTCACGATCTCATGGTTCATGGGTTCAGGCCCCACATTGGGCTCTGTGCTGACAGCATGGAGCCTGCTTGGGATTCTCTCTCTCCCCCTCCCCTGCTTTCTCTCTCAAATAAATAAATAAGCAAACAAAGAAACCTTGAAAAAATAATTTTTTGACAATATATGTATATTATTCTCTGGTGCCCCCAATACTTTGAAATGAAACGTATTTCCTTTTTTCCCCAAAGAGTTTATTTTTTCAAATGTTTATTTATTTATTTTTGACAGAAAGAGCAAGCACAAGCAGGTGAGGGGTAGAGAGAGTCAGAGAGAGAGAATCCCAAGCAGGCTCCACACTGTCAGCACAAAGCCTGACATAGGGCTCAAACCTACAAACTGTGAGATCATGACCTGAGCCAAAATCAAGAATTGGACACTTAACTGACTGAGTCACCCAGGTGCCCCTTGTTTTATTTCGTATTTTGAGACAGCGCACATGCATGCATGGCCATGAAGGCGAGTGGGAGTAGGGGAAGGGGTGGGGGGAGACAGAGAGAGGGAATGAATGAATAAATCTTAGCAGATTCCATGCTCAGTGAGGTTCCCAGCATGGGGCTCAATCCCAGGACTCTGGGATCATGACCTGAGCTGAAATCAGGAGTTGGGTGCTCAAATGACTGAGCAACCCAGGGGCCTCTCAAAGATTTTATTTTAAAGTAATCTCTGCACCCAACATGGAGGCTTGAACCCACAACCCTAAGTTCAAGAGTTGCATGCTCTACTGACTGAGCCAGCCAGATGCCTGGAAATATATTTCCTTAAATAAAAGAATCACTACTCAAATCTTATTTTGCTTTGGTTTGCTGCATGAAGGCCTAAACCACTGATTTTCAGTTCAGCAGGCAGAAGGATACATCATTCAAACAAGCTTATTCAGTATTGAGAGTATTTTCAGAACTTAAAACTCTTTTTGGGTAATTAAAACCAAGAACATGAGTCCAACAGAAGAGAACACAGGTGAAAAACAGTTATAAAACACTGGTTTAAATTCAACATTATAAATTTCTAGTTTTACTTAAACAGGGTAAACACAGCCATAAATTTGCTTTCAAGCACAAGATTGCCAGGGAGAGTGCTTATGGTCAATATGCCCCTCCAACTGTATCAACACTAGACACCAGATGATGAAATAACCCCTTTTACGTGAGAAGGCATGAGATCCTCCCCACTGGTTCTCACTTGAAAATAAGGTATGACCTGTCCATGGCGTTGGGTCCTTTTCTAGCTCCTTTTTGGTGCCACAGAACTGATCACAAATAATTCTCCCCTTTTCCATAACAATTCTATATTTGCTCATTTCTCCTTAGATTTCTCAGTTTTGTTTTATATATTTTATTTTGCTTTACCTTCTACCATGGACTTTTTGGTATCTCTTACTAGTTTTTGCTTTAAAATCACTTTGGCATTACCAATTCTTTTCCTCCCCCACCCAAGAATTTAATCTTTACTCATCTCCATTTCCCCCACAACTAACACAATGCTTTTGCCTTAAATGTGTCTCTGTAAACAATGTATGGTTGCAGTTTAGGATCTTAATTGTATTTTTTTCTTTGAACTCATAAACTTGCTGTTCTCAAAAACAAAAATTCAAAGTTAAATAAATTGTTCAACGTTAAGAAAAGGAAAAGCTTCCTAACTCATCTCTGTAAGGTAAACAATCTTTAAGAATAAAAACTGATGATAATGAGAAAGAACTAAAACTCAGACTAAAAACTAATCTCTTTTGGGGCGCCTGGGTGGCTCAGTCAGTTGAGCGTCCGACTTCAGCTCAGGTCATGATCTCACAGTTTGTGGGTTCAAGCCCCGTATCAGGCTCTGGGCTGACTGCTTGCTCAGAGCCTGGAGCCTGCTTCAGATTCTGTCTCCTTCTCTCTCTGCCCCTCCCCCGCTCATGCTTTGTCTCACTCTATTTCTCAAAAATAAATAAAATGTAAAAAAAATAAAAAATAAAAAATAATCTCTTTTCTAAGCACAAGCTTGAAAATCAACAACAAAAGAGAGTAATTTGACAATACACTAAAAGTCCATTATGTCCAAGCCATAATTTAACCTTAGGAATTTAAGAATGGTTCAATTAAAAAAAAACAGGGGCACCTGGGTGGCTCAGTCGGTTAAGCGTCTGACTTCGGCTCAGGTCATGATTTCACAGTTCGTGGGTTCGAGCCCCGCATCGGGCTCTGTGCTGACAGCTCAGAGCCTGAAGCCTGCTTCAGATTCTGTGTACCCGCCCCCTCTCTGCCCCACACCTCTCTGCTTGTGCTCTGTTCTCTGTCTTTCAAAAGTGAATAAACTTAAAAAAAAAAATTAAAAAAAAAAAACCACTAAAATAAGACATCATGTCAGCCAGACATTTCTCCAAACAAGATACATAAATGGCCAACAAGCATACAAGAAGTTGTTAAACATCACTAATTATTAAGGAAATTGAAATAAAAACTGCAACAAGATATCATCTAACACCCATTATGATTGCCAATATCAAAAAATAAAAATAAAAAATAAGTGTTGGAGAGAACATGCATAAACTGGAACTTCTGTGCACTCTTGGGAATGTAAAATGGCATAGTCACTATGGAAAACAGCATGGAAGTTCCTAAAAAAAATTCCTAAAAAAACCTAGATTACCATATAACCCAGCAATCCCACTTCTGGGTATATATCCAAAAGAATCAAAATAGGATCTCAAAGAGATATTGGCTTATCCATGTTCACTACAGCATTATTCATAATAGACAATTGGAAGCAACACAAATGTCCACTGATGTGTGAATGGATCGAGAAAATGTGATGTATACATATACTGGAATATTATTCAACCTTAAAAAGGAAATTCTATCACATGCTACAACATGGATGAATCTTGAGGATATTAACTGAAATAAACCAGTCACAAGGTATTATATATGATTCCACTCATATATAGTATCTAAAGTTGTCAAATTCATAAAATCAAAATGTAGAATAGTGGTTACCAAGGGAAAGGAGGAGATGAAAAGATAGGTGTTCAAGGGTACAGAGTTTTTTTTTGAAAGATGAAAACGCTCTACAGATCTGTTGCACAATAATGGGAATATATACTTAACATTCCTGAACTCTATGCTTAAAAATGCTTAAAATGTTAAATTTTACATTGTGTTTTTTATTACAGTTAATTTTTTTTTTAATTTAAATTTTTTTTTTTCCCAACGTTTATTTATTTTTGGGACAGAGAGAGACAGAGCATGAACGGGGGAGGGGCAGAGAGAGAGGGAGACACAGAATCGGAAACAGGCTCCAGGCTCCGAGCCATCAGCCCAGAGCCCGACGCGGGGCTCGAACTCACAGACCACGAGATCGTGACCTGGCTGAAGTCGGACGCTTAACCGACTGCGCCACCCAGGCGCCCCTACAGTTAATTTTTTTTAATTTTAAAAGGGTACAACCACTATGGAAAACAATATAAAGGTTCCTCAAAAAACACAATCCAGCAATTCCACTCAAGGTATCTATCCAAAAAAATTAAAACACTAATATGAAAAGAGACACGCACTCCATTGTTCACTGCAGCATTATTTACCAATAGTGAAGATACATAAACAACCTAAGCGTCCACTGATGAATGGATAAAGAAGATGGGTGATATATATGTATTTATATGTTATGTATGTGTATATACTCATTTCACTTGTAAGTGGAATCTAAAACACAACAAAACAAAACCTAGATTCATAGATACTGAGTACAGAATGGGGACTCCCCAAGGGGAAGGGGTTGGGGGTGGTGTGAAATGGGTAATGGGGATCAAGAGATACAAAGTTCCAGTTTTAAAATAAATAAGTCATGGGGATATAATGTATAATGGGGAATACAGTCAATGATATTGTATTAACTCTGTATGGTAACACATGGTAACTAGACTTATGGTAATCAGCAATATACAAATGTTGACTCACTATACTGTACACGTGAAACAGAATATTGTATGTTATAGTTCAATAAAATAATTTTAATTTTTAATGTTTATTTATTTTTGAGAGAGACAGAGCATGAGTGGGGGAGGGGCAGAGAGAGAGGGAGACACAGAATCTGAAGCAGGCTCCAGGCTCTGAGCTGTCAACACAGAGCCTGACATGGGACTCAAACTCACAAACCGTGAGATCATCACCCGAGCTGAAGTCGGATGCTTAACTGACTGAGTCACCCAGGTGCCCCAATAAAAAAAATTTCAAGGGGAAAAAAAAGGCATGTTAACAAGGAAAATATTATACATTTCAATAGATGTCAAAAAAGAATGGGAGTGGCTACATGAACCAACATATGTGATAAAATTGCACAGAACACACACACACACAAATAAGTGCATATAAAATCAGTGACATATAAATGAGCTCTATAGACTGTATCAATGCCAATCTTCCAGCTGTATGCTATAATTTATACTGTAACGTATGACTGCAATACAAGATGTATCCCTGAGAGAAATTGAGATTTCTGTATTATTTCTGACAAATACAAATGATTCTACAATTATCTCAAGATAAAGAGTTTAATTAAAAAAGTGTCCATCAATGGGGCGCCTGGGTGGCTCAGATGGTTGAGCATCCGACTTCAACTCAGGTCATGATCTCACAGTTCGTGAGTTCGAGCCCTGCATCGGGCTCTGTGCTGATAGTTCAGAGCCTGTAGCCTGCTTTGGATTCTGTATCTCCCTCTCTCTCTGCCCCTCCCCGCTCACGCTCTCTCTCTCTCTCTCTCTCTCTCAAAAATAATTAAAAAAAAAAAAAAAAAAGTGCCCATCAATAGGGGAGTAATTATCCATACAGTGAAATACTTTGCAGCTGATAAAAGGAATGATGTGGAAAGAGCTTCAAGATCTATTCAGTGGGGGAAAAAAGCATGGTCTAACACTGGAAAATATGCTATCTTTTTCTAGTAAATAATAAAAGACATATATTAACATTTGTTTCTGTATGCATAAAGAAGTCTGAAAGGATACACAGGAAGTAAAGGAGGGATGGTGCAGGGTCAGAATGCCAAGCCAGAGTGGGACAAGATAGGAGAGCAAAACCCTTCACTGTATATACCTCTTTATGTATTATCTTGATTGAAGAGCCATGTGAACCTCTTCAAAATATAAAAAAAAGTTCTTCTTGATTAGGGGGAAAAAACGTACAGGAGAAATACTAGTGGAATACTGACTAGAATACCTACCCTTTAAAGGAGGAAGCACAATTATTTTGAAATTCTTGAAATTAAATTTAATAAAAATACTTGAAAAATAATTAATGGAAAGAAATGCAAAATATCTTTATTTAACCTTGTTCCCACCTGAGAGAACAGAATAATCTTTAAAACCGGAATTGGGTAGGGGCGCCTGGGTGGCTCAGTCCATAAGCAGCAAACGGGCCAACTTCAGCAGGTTCTCATCATTTATGAGTTTGTGCCCCGCATTGGGCATTGGGCTCACTGCTGTCAGCACAGAGCCTGCTTCAGATTATCTATCCTCTCTCTCTCTCTGCCCCTCCCCCACTTGCACTCTCACTCACTCTCTTAAAAATAAACATTAAAAAAATCTTTAAAAAAATTGGAATTGGTATATTATTTCTCTCTCTCACTCACCCCCCCCCCCAAATAAAGGGGGGTTTTATATGCAGTCTTGGGTTAGTATTTGCTATGTACCAAGGACTATTCTAACAAGATACAAAGAGTATAAACAGTACCCTCCTCTTGAGGAACTCAAGCTATTGACAGCCAGTCATCTTACATAAATCTAGCCTCAAGTTCCAGATGAATCCTGACATCCATAAATCGTGGGGGATGAGAGTAAATCAAGGCTGGAGGTGAGCTCAAGGCTGGAGCTCACTCAATACTCAAAACAGAATCCTAGTATTCAGCAATAAGAGGGAATGAACTTGATATAAACAACACAGAGGAATCTCAATTATGCTGAATAAAGCCAGACCATCAGAAAAGTACTTCCATTCATATAAAATGCAAACTAAAATGGGATAGAAACCAGATCATAGGGTTGCTTAGGGCTGGGAAGGAGAGGGAGCTGGTGGGCCAGAAGGACTACACAAATGGAAACTAGATACTTTGGAGGTGATGTATATGTTATCTTGGTTGTGTTGACAGATTCATTGATGTACAATGTATTGTACACTTTAAATATGTGCAGTATATTGCTGATCAATTGCTCTTAAGAGAGCAGTTCCTAAAAAAAGGAACAAACCAAAGCTCTTTGAATGAATATGTGGTCAATTCCGGAGGCAGGATGGGTGGGAAAAGACAGATTCCAGAAACATATTTGATCAGTAAACATGGAAGGAGAAGCCCACAAGATTCTGGAGATTATTTAACAGAGGTTTTGTGATCACTTAGGGAAGAAAAGGGAACCAGCATGAGTCAATTATGAACAAGTCATGCTAAACTAACTTCATTTCCTGTTTTGATAGGGTTACCACAACAACATGAGAATGACACTAGAGCTGTGGTGGACTCAAGCCGCACTTGTCAAGCACTTCCCATCTCTAAGACTTTATGTCAGGACTGGTGATGAAAACACATAACAATCCTGCCCTTAAGAAACTAAGAAGTTTGTAATTTAGTGAGGGAAGGAGACAGGAAAAGACAACATATAATGCCTTTACCACAGTAAAGCACTTCTGAAACCCAAAGAGAAGCTGGATTTGGATTAAGTCCAAATAAGGATATTAGGAGAAGATTAAAAGAAGAGACCTATAGAAACCATATCCTGAAAGATGAGCAGACTTCGAAAGAGGAGCAAGGGCACCAAGAAAAGCAAGAGGTTGTAGCATGTGGAAAGGAAAACGAGCAGTACATCTATGGGAACTGTGGCCCTCACCCAGCCAGGCCCCTCTCCATAGAAGTGTTTATGGGGTTTGGAGAACGTGCCCATCAGGAGCCCCAGTATTCCCCATCGCCTGAATCTGCTTCTGAGGCTGTGCAGGCCTCTTCCAAGGCAGCTCTGAGAGAATGCTCCTCTAGTGTGTAATACCACAGAGTGGCCAAAGGGCAGCTGTTTACGGGGTGTGCATTGCACCTGGTCTGTCATGTCAAGCTGGGTGTCCATACACACAAGCTCAAGCTCACGGCAGGGCACAGCCCTAGGGCTGGGAAGAGAAGAGGCCTATGCTGGAGGCCTGCTTTCCTGGAACTGCTGGCACTGAACTCCAAGAAGTCCACAAACGTGTGATTTAAAGCTGACCTTACAGTCTTTAATAAGGTTTATCTGTGTGGTAAAAGGATAGAATATATTATATTTAAGGTTTCTTAATTTGATTTATATGGTACGTGGGGCTCCATATTAATTCTCCCCTGCCCCCATTTGTATTCTTGACACAGGACTTGCCCACATTAGGGCTGGGTTTGAGAAGTACAAAATAAAGATGGGGCATTGGGAAGAACAAGGACTGTCTTCAACTCCTGATTTTAAAGATCTAAGGATGTCGGTGGGTGATTCAAATGGAGGAAGTGAAGGTTCTCTGCTTCTAAGAGCATTAAGGAGAGATCAAGGTTGGGAATAAGATATCAGAATTGTTAACAGAAGCCAACTGGGTAGCACTGCTGAGGAGAGATCATGTTAAGAAAAGAGGTCTGAGAATAGAACTCAGGAGCAGTCAGAGGAAGAGTAACTGGCTTAAGAGAGAAAGTAATAAGTAATAATGGAATGAGAAGAGAACTCTTGTTGTCCAACTCCAAGGCTACATGCTAAACCACATACCAGAACCCGGAGAGGGTGGGGTTTCAGAAACCAAAGAAGGAAAGAGTTCCAAATAGAAGACACTAACAAAGATAAAAGCTGCAAAACATTCACTGAATCTGCAATGAGATGAAAAGTGGTAACGTGGGTGTAAGTAAGTAAACGGAGGGGAATGAGGACAACAGTGGAAAGAGTACAGCTGACTATTTTTTAAAGGCAAGGAGGAGGAGAATGACCGGCAAATCCAGGTGAACTGAGAGGCACAGAGTATTATGAAAGCAGTGGGTGGTGTGAAAGAAAAGGCTCCCCAGAGCTAGCCAGGGGGGGAAAAGAGAGCGTGAATTATAAGCAAAGCAAGTGCAAAGGTGCAGAGGCCTGAGGGAACATGGGGCAATGGAGTGTGGGGCACAGGGATGGACATGTTGGGGTTAAGGCTGGAGGAGTAAGACTCGAATAGAATTTGCTAAGGGAGAAACAGTAACTTTACAATGAAGAAATCCAGCAGATACCACCTCAACCCAGTGATCACAGTTCATACCATCAGTGATATCACATGAATATTGTGAATTCCTTGACAGGATGATATAAGAAGGTCATTTCACCTCTATGATATTCTTTCCCCAAACCTGTAACCCCAGTCTAGTAATGAGAACCTCAGACAAATCCAAACTGAGGGACGTTCTATAAAATACTTGAGCAGTACTCCTTAAAACTGTCAAGGTCATGAAAACAAAGGATGAGGAATAGTCACAGACCAGAGGAGACATGACAACAAAATGCAAGTGGTATCTTGGGGACAGAAAAAGGCAATCAATGAAAAAGCGAAATGTGAATAAAGTCTAGAGTTTAGCTATACTAATGTTGGTTTCTTAATTTTGATAAGCTTACTACAGAAATGTAAGATGTCAACATCAGGAGAAACAAACTGGGTGGGGGCACATGGGAACCCTCTGTATGATCTTTGCAACTTCTGTAAATCTAAAGTTATTCCAACATAAAAGTTTATCTGACAAGGGAATTCCACTAAATGGTACCTCCAAAATTGATGAAATAATTAGCCTGCAAATAACATGGGATAAATTTAATAAGTAGAGAAGGAAACATAAGCATTTCATTAATAGCTATTTCAATCTCCCATTAAAATAAAGGTGAATGTTTGATGGAATAAAAATATTCCTAAAAAAGTAAACTGAAAACTTTACCTAACTGAACTTTAACTCAGTCCCCCTTTGCCCCTCCCCCGCTCACTCTCTCTCAAAAATAAGTATTTTTTAAAAAGACAAAAAAAAAATATGGATGATAAATGAAGAGAATTACTGCAGCACAATGTAAAAGAACAAAATTAATACAAATTTAAGAATAAATAAGAAATACCAAATGCCAAAAATAAGAATACATTATGGAATATTAATGTAACAGGTCACTGTGCAACCATTAAATGAAGTATGAAGATCACGTTAACTAAAGGTAAGATTCAAAATAAAATCAAAGACTGAAGATTAAAAATATTTATCTAGAGGAAGCAATTTATGAAACAAGCTACGACGATGGAATCATGACTGGTTTAAGACGTAATTTAAACCATCTTTTGTCTCATATCTGTCTACTCCAGTGGGAGAAAAAAATAACCAATCAAGTGTAAGTTATATAAAACAAGACAGCCTAGAGGCGCCTGGATGGCTCAGTCAGTTGAGCGTCTGACTCTTGATTTTGGCTCAGGTCATTATCTCATCGTCTGTGGGGTCGAGCCCCACATGAGGCGCCACACTAACGTGGGGCTCCAAAATGTGGAGACTGCTTGGGATTTTCTCTCTCCTCTCTCTCTGCTATTCCCTCTCCCACTTGCGTGTGCTGTCTCAAAATAAAACAAAAAACAAACAAAAACAAGACAGCTTTAAAATAAGGCAATAAACTGAGAGTTCCTGAAGTTCTAAATACCTTCGCAGGCTTTTCCTTCTAGCCATGATGAAAGAACACGAGCTCATGTATTCTCCTACCTTCAACAAAAAAATCCAGACAATATGTATGTGAAACAAATTTTTAGAACTCCAACAATAGGCAAGATTAGTCCTATGACTACCCTGGCTAACTGTCTGGAGTTTCCTGGCTGCAATGAAGAGAAAGGAAACCCAAATGGAGCCTGGCTATCTCCACGAGAGTAGGACAATTCAAATTTTAAGAATCTGCCGGGCAATCTACAGGACAGGAGAGAATTTCAGAGAAGTTTGAGGAGATCAGCAGAAGGTTTTGAGTCTTCAGCTGAATAATGATCAGAAGCACATGCATAATGAAACTCCAAGGCTGGGGAAGGAGCCATTAGAAAGGAGCTGATGGACTAATTAAATTCACGTGGAACAGGGCTGGGACTAGTTCCTGTCCTATCACCAGGAGGGGGAAAGACCTCCTACCACATACGCAAATAGGTGAGTCTTCAGAAAGATACTCAGTGCTGTCTTTGATTAAAGGTTATTTTGAACCTGCCCAAAAATGCTTAAAAGTAGGGGCACCTGGGTGGCTCAGTCGGTTAAGCGATCGACTTCGGCTCAGGTCATGGTCTCACAGTTTGTGAGTTCGAGCCCCGCATTGGGCTCTATGCTGACAGCTCAAAGCCTGGAGCCTGCTTTGGATTCTGTGTTTCCCTCTCTCTGCCCCTCCCCTGCTCATGGTCTGTCTCTGTCTCTCAATAATAAATAAACGGTAAAAAAAAAAAAAAAAAAATTTTAATGCTTAAAAGTAAGCTTTGAAAGAACTGAACTGTACCTTAATTGCATCCCAGAGAAAAGACCCCAAAATATTTAAAGGAATACCAAAAAAATCTAGCACTCCAGTAATGTAAAATCCATGATGTCTTACATCTAATCAAAACTTTACCAATATTCAAGAAAGAAAATATAATCCATAATGAAGAGAAAGCTAATAAGACCCAGAAATTACAGAGATGATAGAATTAGTAGACAAGAATGTTAAAACAATTATAAATATAAAAAGAAAGTAGCGCACGACAAAGAGAGAAATGGAAAGTATAAGAAAGACTCGAATTGGGGCACCTGGGAAGCTCAGTGTCCAACTCTTGAATTCTGCTCAGGCCCATGATCCCTGGGTCGTGGGATGGAGCCCCTTGTCTATTTTCTCTCTCTTTCTGGTCCTCCTCCACCCCCAGCTTATACACGCATGCGTACGTGCATGCTCTCAAATTAAAAAAAAGAGAGAGAGGGGGGCGCCTGGGTGGCTCAGTCGGTTGAGCATCTGACTTCAGCTCAGGTCATGATCTCGTGGTCCATGGGGTCGAGCCCCGCGTTGGGCTCTGTGCTGACAGCTCAGAGCCTGGAGCCTGTTTTGGATTCTGTGTCTCCCTCCCTCTCTCTGACCCTCCCCCGTTCATGCTCTGTCTGTCTCAAAAATAAATAAACGTTTAAAAAAATTAAAAAAATAAAAAAGAGATTTGAATTTCTAGAGATGAAAAAATACAATGGTTGGAATTAGTAATCACACTGAAGAAAAAGTTGGTGAACTAGCAGACACTGCAATAGAAACTAGTCAAAATGTAATACAAAGAGAAAAAAGATTGGGCATGAAGGGAAAAACAGAGCATCAGAGAGCTGTGGAACAAGATAAGTGGCTTCACATATATTTAATTGGAATCTAACACCTTTACATGTACAAAATCTGAGAGAAAGTAAATACCTGCATCTATAAAGTATTAATATAAAGAAAAAAAAGAAACATACAAGTGCTCTCTCAACACTGGTTTTAAAACTAAGCAATAGGCACTAGTTAAGAGAGGAAAGAGACTGTCACTACAACAGAGTGAAAACTTACACTGATGTCTGAGTAAAAGCCCACAGTGATTACAGTTGGATACTTAAAATATTTATCTCTTAGACTATAAAAGCAAGCAATTATTTCCAGATTCCCACTTGGACACATAGGAATAGTTTCATATATTCTGGACTCTGGGAAACAGAAAAAACATTTCAAATCTGTTTGCCAAATAGGACTGACAGCAGCAGTCTTGTTTGCGGGGAGATATGTGTGGAGGGGAAAAAAAGGACCTCCAAACTGCTGTATGAACTTTTTATACTTTAAAAAGCCATTACTGCAAAATTTCAGAGTTCTAATACTTATTTGGTTCTTAGAGGTTAGGAAATAAATTTTATTCTTAAGACTTTATTCATTTGAACAGCTTTACCTTTGTGGTATAGTTCCTTTCACTGATAGTATTCCTTTGATTGTTTGTCATAACAGTGTCTCCCCTTGCTATCTTGCTGTACTTGCTTTTTTCTAGATACATTTGGGTCTATCCATGAGCCTGAAAGTACACCACTTCACACTATTAGCTTTCTCCAATGCTGCTAGTGCCCACAGAAGCCCAGCAAGCAGAGAGCCAACTTGATCGCTGCAGCTGTAGTTCCAATCCTGTATTCTTGTATAAGCTAAGTTCTGAACTGCTCCACATCGCTGGCTTATAACTGGGAACTTTTCATACCGTTTGGCTTCTGATCACATCTCCTCCTTTCTAGTTCATATTTAATAAAGTGTAAAAAGGCACAAAGTTAATTAACACAGTTGGTAAAGTACTTTCAAGTCTTGTCTGCCTCATGTCAAGACTTGTTTTTGGTGTATGTTACATATGAGGCAGATAAGTACTGGGCAGCAATTAAAGCACATTAAAAATGTGGGAAAAAATACAATTCTTATGAATTTGAGGGTTTTGTTTTATAAAAAATGATTGAGAGTACTCTAAATCTACCATACCTCCAAGGATTTCTGATGGGTTTAGGGGTGACCAAGTATAAAGGATAAGAAATATCCAAATCTATTAAATCATTTTCTCACTGTGCTCTCATGTAATACAGATAAACATTCAAACTAAGGTCAAAACAACATTCTAAGTATTAATCACTTATGCACTCACTTTATATTATGCTTGCTTACACTTACTGAAACATTGCTTTGCCTTGTTTCCTATATGTACATCACTCAAAATGTTTATAGTTTACTTACTAGGAACTAAGTGGTGGTGATAACGAAAAGTTTTATGAACTATTCTTATTTAATAATAGCTACAATTTATTGAGTATTTATTATGTCAGGCACTGCTCTGTGTTACTATCTGTGGATCTTTTTCAGAAGGTGGCATTTTAAAAAAACAGGCAGGATTTAAAAATAGGCAATTTATAAAAAGGCTTGTAGGAAGAAAGAGCTGCAGGAGCTAAAGCATGGAAAGCTGAGTGTAAGTGCTGAGTCCTTCCATACAGCTGGAGTTTAGACCCCATCTAGGGAAAGAGCGAAAGGTGATGTAAGACTGAGAAAGCTGAGAAATCTTTGCTTTATTCTGATAATAGAAAAAAATCCTTGGGCTTTAAGAGTGACACTATCAAAAGTACAGGTATAAAACTGATGAAGGAGGCTAAAACTAGAAACAGGAAGACTAGTGAGAAGACTACAACTGTAATTCTGGAAATATTTATACTCTTCACTACTTTGAAGTTATACTCCTTGTTATACTTGCTGCTTGATATTATTTACGGCATTAATAAAGAAGCATATATAACAAGATTAAAAGTACCCTTATTGGGGTGCCTAGGTGGTTCAGTCGGTGGTTAAGCGTCCAACTCTTGATTTCGGCTCAGGTCATGATCTCACAGTTCAGGGCTCTTCACTCTCCTTCAGATCCTCTGTCTCCCTCTCTCTCCCCCTCCCCCACGCTCGCTCATTCTCTCAAAAATAAAATAAATGTTAGGACACCTGGTGGCTCAGTCAGTTAAGCATACTATTTCAGCTCAGGTCATGATCTCACAGTTTGTGGGTTTGAGCCCCATGTCAGGCTCTGTGCTGATAGCCTGGAGCCTGCTTCAGATTCTGTGTCTTCCTCTCTCTGCCTCTTCCCAACTTGCACTCTCTCTCTCTTTCAAAAATAAGCGTTAAAAAATTTTTTTTTAAATAAATGTTAGGGGCGCCTGGGTGGCTCAGTCGGTTAAGCGTCCGACTTCGGCTCAGGTCATGATCTCACGGTCCATGAGTTCGAGCCCCGCGTCGGGCTCTGTGCTGACAGCTCAGAGCCTGGAGCCTGTCAGATTCTGTGTCTCCCTCTCTCTCTGACCCTCCCCCGTTCATGCTCTGTCTCTCTCTGTCTCAAAAATAAATAAACGTTAAAAAAAAAAAAGTTTAAAAAAATAAAAAAAATAATAAATGTTAAAAAAAAAGCACATTTATCACAATGAGCACTGAGTAATGGATAGAATTGTTGAATCACTATACTGTATGCCTGAAACTAATATAACACGGTATGTTAACTATACTGGAATTAAAATAAAATCTTACATAGTTTCACTGTCTAATAGATCCACAGCACAAAATGATTAAGAACTCTCATTACTATAGCAATTTACATACTCACTGGATGTGACAGAGACAGAAAACTAATATAGAAGTAAACTTTCAAGAGAAAGATATGATAGTTTAGGATCTTGAAGGAGGCACCTTTAAAACATTCAATTGTTTAACATTCAAATGTTAAAATTAATTTTATTTATTCATCAGATATCTATTAACCATCTACACTGCATTAAGTGCTGTGGAAACAGCAGTGAAAATAGAAAGGTCTTTGCTCTCATTCACTTTATACAATGTGGGGGAAATAAAAAGAGACATGTATTAATATATATTTACCTATAAGAGGATATATATTACATGACTAAAAGGATACAAATTATGGTGGATGCCAAGAAAAAATGCAAATAATTATAATTAATATCATCATGGACAACTAGAGAACTTGGTTTAAATGGTTCAATTCTAGAAGGTTCTTCCTTCTAAGGAAGTGGCATTTAAAACAGACCTAAAGTGGTACCTGGGTGGCTCAACAGGTTAAGTGTAGGACTCTTTTTTTCTTTTAAGTTTATTTATTTTGAAAGAGAGAAGAGAGAGTGCCCGCCTGCACACTTTATTAGTGCAGAGCCCCACGTGGGGCTCGAACACTTAACTGACTGAGCCACCCAGGCGCCCCAAGCATCCGACTCTTGATTTCGGCTCAGGTCATGATCTCATGGTCATGAGGTGGAGCCCCAGGTCCGGCTCCACTGGGCTTGGAGTCTGCTTAAGATTCTCTCTCATCCTCCCCTTCTACCCCTCCCTTGCTCTAGCATGCGTGTGCATGCTCTCTCTCAAAAATAATAATAATAATTAAAAAAATAATAAACCAGACCTGAAGGATGAACAGGAATTAGGAAAGCTGAGGAAAGGCAGAGAAGGCAAGTATTCTACAAGCAAGGAGTTAGGCTTGGGTATTTGTGGACCCAAAAGAAAGCCACTGTGGCTACAGCTTTCCAAGCAAAGGCAGTATGGTTTAGAATGAGTCTGAAAAAATAGACAGTAACCTGGCAGTTCTGCTAAAGATTCAAGATTTAACTTAAGTGCTCGTCCACTTTTAATTTTTTTAATGTTTATTTATTTTTGAGAGACAGAGACAGAGCGCGAGTGGGGGAGGAGCAGACAGGGAGACACAGAATCCAAAGCAGGCTCTAGGCTCTGAGCTGTCAGCGCAGAGCCCGATGCAGGGCTCAAACTTACAAACTGTGATCATGACCTGAGCCAAGAGTCGGAAGCTTAACCAGCTCCCCAGTGCCCTTCTACTTTAAGATGGGAACTAAAAGTGCCGAATTTATATTTTTAAATAATCTCTCCAGCTGTAATATGAAGAATGAATTGTAAAAAGGAAAAATTAAAAAAGAAACCATTTGAAGCACTGCAGTGGTACCAGTGAAAGAGAACAGCAGCTTGGACTAAGCAACAAGCATATAAGTGCCACTTTAAGCAGGCCAGTTACTGTGTTAAACCGTGCTACCCACTGCAGGACATTCCCAAATCAGGAAAATAATTTGAAAAAGAAAAAAGAAAAACTACCACACCTCTGAGGACAGTGGTAAAGCCCTGGAGTGTACAAGAGTGATGGCAGCAGAGACAGGACGAAGTTAGCAAGACTAAAAAGGAAAGGCTGCCAAGTATAATCTGGTCAATGAGATGGGTGAGCAAGCCAGATAATAATACCACTGGGGTACAAAAGGAGCTGGGCCAACGGGAGAAGAAACGTTGCAACATTTAGGACTTGTACTTAGAATATATAAAGAACTCTTGCAACTTCAAAACAAAAAGACAAACAATCAGTATTAAAAATAAAAGATAGGGGTGCAGGGTAGCTCAGCTGATTGAGCATCCAACTCTTAAATTTGGCTCAGGTCATGATCCCAGGGTCCTGGGACTGAGCCCCATGTCAGGCTCTTTCCCTCTGCCCCTCTCCCCTGCTGGTGCTCTTTTTAATAATAATAATAATAATAATAATAATAATAATAATAATAATAAAATAGGGGCGCCTGGGTGGCTCAGTCAGTTAAGTGCCCGACTCTTGGTTTTGGCTCAGGTCATGACTTCATGCATGGTTCATGAGTTTGAGCCTGGCAATGAGCTCTGCACTGACAGCGTGGAGCATGTTGGGATTGTTTCACTCTCTCTCTGCCCCTCTCGTGCTCACACATGCACTCTGCACTCTCTCAAAAATAAACATTAAAAAAAAATACCAAAAATATTTTTTTAAATAAAATTTAAAAATTATAAAATATAAGACATTTTTGGTGTGGCAATAAACACAGGAAAAGATGACTGATGAATCATAAGGAAAAAAGCAAATTAAAACCACTACACCCATTAGAATGGCTAAAATAAAAAAGACTGATCACACCAAGTGTTGATGAAGATGCAGAAAAGCTAGAATTCTCACACTGCAGGTGGAACTGCAACTGTATAACCACTATGGAAAACAGTTTGGCAGTTTCTGGAAAGTTAAATGTATACTGATCATAGAACCCAGCAATTCCACTGTTAAGTATTTACTCAGAGAAATGAAAATATATGTCCACAAAGACTTGTATAAAAATGTTTGTAGGAGCTTTATGTACAGCAGCCACAAACGTGAAATAACACACATGTCCAACACCAAGGAAAGGGTAAACAAATCGCACCATAGTGCACCATCTGTATACAATGGAAAATTACTGCAACAAAAAAGAAGCAACTACAGCACTGACACATGCAACAAGATGAATCTGAAAAACACCATGGGAAGTGAAAGTAGCCAGACACAAAAAGAGTACAGACTTTTAAAATTCCATTTACGTGAACTTCTAGAAAAGCTGAAGCTGAGCGACAGTGATAGAAAGCTGATCTGTGGTTGCCTGAGTTGAAGACTGACTGCAAAGGGGCACAAGGGTGCTTTCTAGGGTTGTGTAATATTCTGTATCTTTGCTGTGGTGGTAGTTATGCAAGTATATCCACTTGCCAAGATTCTTTGACCTATACACACGGAAAAGGTGCATTTTACTCTACACAAATTATACCTCAAAGGTGATTTTAAAAATTGAGCTGTGCTATAAAATTATAGGGTTTTCTTTCACAGTTCATGTGCTCACATTGAAGGCAATTCCAAGGGAAATGTTCTAAACAGATTTTGAGCAATGGCAAGATCATTAGAATAAACGCCCAGTCTTCCACAGTCATTTCTGAGGCTTTAATATAATATAAAATTTCTGGTATATTCAGGTTTCTCATTCTCCAGGCCCTGTCATTATACTTATTTCTTAGCAGAAGCTCAATAATATTTGTGGACAATGTTTGTCTAAATAAAGTATCTTATGCACAAGCACCACATACTGTACACATTGTTAAGCAACTAAAATGCTACCTATCAACTGTGAATGGGTTATTTTTAGAGAAAACTATTAAGTTGTTCTCCAAGCTACCCATTTTGGTGAACTTTAATTATCTGAACAAAACTACAGTACTTTGTTTCACAGATAAAAATTAACTTGTCTTCAGATGCTAAGGAAGTTAGACTGATCCAAATTAATGTTCCAAAAATAAGTAGATACATAATACAATGACTGCTTTAAAAGAAAATGTATTCCTTACCTCAGCTTGATTCTCTCATAATTTACTAACCAAGAAAGCCAATGCAAAGGTTTTTAACAGTGTGCAAACCATTAAGTGAGCAAGTAAAGCTAAAGGCATTTCAGCTATAAAACCTTTAAAAAAAAAAAAAAAAGAATCAGCGCTCCAGTATACTATAGATATCACAGCATAAGATCTGATGTCATTAATACATATGCAATCTCACAAGAAAAGGTGCTCTGGACAGCCCAGAGCTTAAACAAATTTGGCTGTCTACATATACATATTTCAATCTCTTCAGTAATAAAACAGGAGCCAAGAGTCAAAGAGTTCCAATTCCAGCCTTATCCCTTCCTTACTAGCTGAGACATCACTGAATTACCTAACACCCATCTCTGAGCAACCGTTTGTTTGGATCAAAAATGAGGAAAACCCAAGGGTTATAAAGATTGCAGAAACAGCAGATGGAAAGCCTCAAAGATATCAGACCTTCCACCCCCCCCCAAAAAAAAGGCCTAGTCATTCCTGCTACTTTATTATTTATTATATTTATCCCATGAATCCTAAAAAGGAAGTAACATTAGAAAAGAACATTACACGGGGCACCTGGGTGGCTCAGCTGGATGGGTGTCTGACTTAGGCTCAGGTCATGATCTTACAGTTTGTATCGGGCTCTGTGCTGACAGCTCAGAGTCTGAAGTCGGGCTCTGTGCTGACAGCTCAGAGTCTGAAGCCTGCTCCGGGGTGGGTGGGTGGGTGGGTGTGTGTGTGGGTGTGTGTGTTTCTCTCTCTCTCTCTCTCCCCCCCTCCCCCACTTGTGTGTGCTCTCTCTTGTTCTCTCTCTCAAAAATAAACAAAACAAACAAAAAAAAAAGAACACCACGAAGTGACTGGGTGACTCACTCAGTTAAGTGTCCCTTGATTTCAGCTCAGGTCATAATCTCAGCGTTTGTTGGTTCGAGCCCCGCACTGGGTTCTGCATTGACAGTACACAGCCTGCTTGGGATTCTCTCCCAAAATAAACTTAAAGAAAGAAAGAAAAGAAAAAGAAAAAAAAGAACACCAGACTTCAAATCAAGAGGTCTGAGTTTTAGTCCTAACTTGGCTATGTCCTACATATGTGTTGTCCAAGTTACAAAAAAGAGAGGATTCTATTATTCCGTGTTCAGGCTTCTGTGGGAAAAAACTAATAGGCATGCAGGAGAATGGGGGGGGAGAACTCACACCTAATAACATGAATGTACATACACACATTTATGCATAGATATAAACATAGAAAGATGGAGATTTGTCTAAATAATCTCTTGTAGTGACTTCTACCCAGTAAAGGTTCTGCAAATTTTTGGTGGACTGAAGTATACAAATTATCAAAAGAAAGAGAATGAAAAACTAACATTTCTCTCCTCATGAATAGGAAAAATGAATTTTTATTACTAGATCTAAGATACCTTATCAGGATTTAGCACTGTGACTATCACCATCCTAAAAACCCACAACCAAGAAATCTTCTTTAAGTTAAAGCATGCTAGGGTAACACAAAATCAGTTACTCTTCCTTACAATCGATACTCTAATCCAAAATAGTGTTATTTAGAAGTGATCTTTGTAATTCCACTGTGCGCCACTCACTTTTTGACTACTGTCTTACATTTCCTTCCTCCTCAGTTACTCTCCCTCCCAAGAATTTTGTAATGGTTCAGGTCAGGCTGGCTAGCTGTGAGCTATAATAGCTAGAAGTCATCAACAAAGACTAAGAAGAGGAACAAGTCTCTTTCAATGTCAAGCATTCAATGGTACCAGCACAGGCAGCTCCATGTGCCTCTGGACCTGAAGTAAACTAAGAAAATGGGAAAGGACCTCATTACTTATAATGACCACAGTTTACTGAGCACTTAGCACAATGCTAAGAGCTTTAAAAAAAAAATCCTTACAGGGGTGCCTGGGGGGCTCAGTCAGTTGAGGATCTGACTCTTGATTTTGGCTCAGGTCATGACCCCAGGGTTGTGGGATGGAGCCCCCACATCAGGCTCTGTGCTAAGCATGGAGGCTGCAGGAGATTCTCTCTCCCTCTCCCCCTCCCTCCCTCTGCCCTTCTCCCCTACTTGTACTTTCTCTCTCTCAAAACAAACACACACACACACACACACACACACACACACACACATTCTTACAGAGTGTTCATTACAACCATATGAAGTAACCCCTTTTTTATTTTATGGATGATGAAACTGAGGCAGAGGGGAAGAGTCAAGTAACTTGCCTATGATTACTTAACCAACAGCTAACAGAACTGGACTCAAACCCAGCTGTGCTGACCTCTCATGTTCTCAGCAACTATACCAAATGAGAACCAACAGTCTTCCACTAGCCATGCCCTCTTGGTGGCAACGAGCCAAACTTTCGCTCATAATTGAGCCAGATTTCGAAAGGTCAACTGAAAAAAAGGCAGACAATGAAGACAAAAATAATGATGAATGTGATGATGATACACAAAATGTTCTGCTTCCCCAAGTAGGCTACCTGTTTTGAAGGTTCTGGCTATTGAGATCTTTTTCTTCAGGATGAGCCAAAATCTATCTCCAAAACAATAGACAAATATGTGCTGAAAAGGAGGTATGGGAGTGGGAGAGTAGATTTAAAGGCAGAAGACAGAAAGATAAACCAGACGCAAGGGAGGTGAGAAAGGAGCCTGAATGGGGACAAGTAAAAAGATCACATTGCAAACCTGCAGCAATTAGAATCCAGTGATTTTAGTGGTGCCAATCATGACAATTAAGTGATTGTCTCCAGCATCTATCACCAGCCCACGAACAAGATCAGGCAAATAAACAAGTAGGTTCTTGTAAAATAGGAATGGAGAGATAAGAAGTGAGAATCTGGTTAGAGAGTGGTCAGCAGACAGAATCAAGACCAAGGCTAGATCAGACTAATATACTCAGAAAACTATAAAGACCTCAAGCCAAAGAGCACAGGGGAAAGAAGGCATGATGTGGAGCTAAGGCGTCTACAAGAGGATGACCTACCTCACAAGGGCGACCCCTGCACACCTTTGCAAGTTGTACCCTGATGAGTCAAGTCAAAGAGAGAGAAGGGACTTTCCCCATCACTAAAACATAAAGAAATTGTTACCCTTAAAAATAAAACTGTGAATTATTTTACCAGCAAAAATGGGTTTATTCAGGAGTATCAGAAAATTATAATTCGGGACATGAAAGCTATAGAAGACCACAGGCAAACTGAACAAAAGAGAGAAACTTTATTTTGTGGAGCAGGAAGTTAGAAGGGTTTATCTTAAACAAAAGTCCACTGGAGAAAGCAAGAGTTCAAGGATGAGGATGGCTAAATTACAGAAGTAGTCGATTTCTTACAAGAGATGCGATGTAGATCTTTCCCTGCTGGAACCTGTAAGTGATTCTTTCCTGTTGACATTCTTCTGTTGGGGTCTATAACTGACACCCAGTGGTATGGTTCCCTGCTCTAGCCTCCCAACTCCATTTTGGCTGAGGTTTCCCTTTATTAATTTTCAGAGTCAAGAAATACAAGTCTCTTATGAACTGTCACTGTCAGAAATATCAAACACCTGCCTTAGACATGTGGAAAATGACTAAGATGGAGAATATGTTTAAGCTTGAAGTATACAGTATTATTACTAAACTGAAAAGTGCTGCCTGCACAACTAAGCCGGTGGTGAGATATTACATAACAGATGCTAAAACTAGGTAAAGTAGAAAAATGTAACATATAATTATAACTAAAATGCCAGTAAGAAAATCTCCAGTCAGCTATGGAAAACAAATTTACTTCTTTCCATTATAAAAGTAGTTAAAAGTTTGTTTTGCAATTCATCATGATAGAAGCAGCAGACAAGGAAAGGAATACCCTGAGCAAAATTTGGTAACCTCTCATATATATGACTAGTTATAAAATGTATGCAATTAACTCATAAATTACTGATGGGAATGCAAACTGTATACCTTTCTGGAGTGGAATTTGGCAATACTGACAAAATTATATATCTACACCTATCTTTTGATTCAGCAATCCCACTCCTAATAATCTACCCTGAAGATACACACACCTCTAATGATATGAAAATATGTATGTGCAAGGTTATTTGTGGCAGCATTATTTGCAGTTTCAAAATACTGGAAACAACCTAAATACCCATATATACTGGAGGGAAGCTGAATTAACTATGGTACATCCACACAAGAGAGTACTACACAGCTTTTAAAATGAGTAAGAGCCCTAAGAACGGATACAGAACGGTTTCCAAGATATGTTTAAAACAATTAGGGGGGGAAAAAAAGCAAGTAGGGGCACCTGGTGGCTCAGTTGGTTAGGTGTCTGACTTCAGCTCAGGTCATGATCTCACTGCTTGTGAGTTCAAGCTGCACAATAGGCTCTGTGCTGACAGCTCGGAGCCTGGAGCCCGCTTCAGATTCTGTCTCCATCTTTCTGCTCTTCCCCTGCTCATGCTCTGTCTCTCTCTCTCTCTCTCTTAAATATAAAATAAAACATAAAAATAATAATAATAATAAGCAAGTACAAAACAATCTAAACTATACTATGCTACTCCTCATAAGAGATGGATTATAAGAAAATATACATATATCTGATTAGTACAAGAAATATAAGAAGGATAAACCAGAAACTACAGAGACAGGCTATCTATAGGGAGGGTGGGTGGGAAAGAGACAAAGCAGAGAATGGAAACAGGATGGTATAGATGAGGAAAGAATGATCCTTCTCTCTCTTGAGCATACCTTTATGTATAGCTCTGACTCTTATAACAATAGCAATGTATAACATACCCCCCCAAAAAAATCGAGCAAAAAATTAAAATTAGGATGCAAGAAGAATCCAAAAAGGAACACAACAGTAACAAATGAAGCTATGTTACAGATGAATAATATAATCACATTAAAGGGCATGAGGAAGAAACCAATTAGACTAAGTTTGGAAAACAGAATTTTGCATTTTAGGGTGTTTTCTGTTTGTTTATTTTTGCATGAAGCCCAACACAGGACTGCAACTCACAACCCTGAGGTCAAGACCCGAGCTGAGATCAAGAGTCAGACACTTAATGGAAAACAGTATTTTGACTGGATACTGTAGTGTGAGAAACAACTGTATACAAATCTGTAATCTAGCTTGTAATTTATTTCTCAGAAGGATATGGGCTAGCAATTCTGAAATTACTTTATGTATACAGAGAATGGAACTGAACAAATAAGTAAACAAATGGAAGATAATGAGCCAGGTTAGCAAAATGACAAACAAGAGAAGGCTAAGTAAACTACACAGTTTTAGATTAGAATCAAGAGGTATCAGTATGAACTCACAGTTTTTAATATCTACACAGAGAGACAGATACAGAAATAAATACAGATATGTGTGTAAATGTGGGCTGGTATACACACATGAGTTTTCCTAGCTGTTTGCTGAGAAGACCTAAAAACAACAAGACCCAGTAGCAATGATCAAACTTTGCATCTAAGAAGAACCCAAAAAGGGTGGTGGGACTTATAGAAAGAACCTACAAAGGTCAAAGTTGCAACAATTTCAACAACAAAATGACAGTATAGGATTATAACCCACAGAATAAAACTAATATTGAGTTTATACTGAAATAGTAACTGAACATACAGGGAGAAGGGACAGCTCTTTCCTACAGAAGCACTCCAATTAATACATTAAAAGGAATGAGGGAAGCAGAGAAATCATTAGGCAAATTCCAAAATAATTTTTTTCAGAGAAGATCCATGGATGGATGCCTAAATTGATGAACAAAAATATGAGGAAAAACAGGGTATCTGCATAGTCTCAGAAGTGTATCACCCAAAATATTTATTAATTACGAAGGGAGAAACAGTAACTCATTCTTCTCAAAACTGCTTAATCTCATTCCTCTCATGAGAAAACATCAAAAATAAATCAAGGGATAGTCTACAAGGTAACAATCTAGTACTCTTCAAAAGTGTTGCAGACATGAAAGATAGGGACAGACTGAAGAAATGGCACAGAGGAGACAGAAGAGATGACAATTAAATGCAAATGGGATCCTGGAAGGAAAAAATGACATTAGTGGGAAAATGGGGAAATATGAATGAGATCTGCGACTAGTAAATAGCTCTGTACCAGTTTTAAATTCCTGGTTTTGATAATTTCAGCACAGATACAGAAGATGTTACATTAGGAAAAAGTGGGTGCATGGAAACTCTGGGCCTATTTTTGGCACTTTTTCTAACCTTTTGAAATAGACAACTAATACAATCTATTATGTAGCTTATAATAATCTATTACCCCAAAACAAATAGTTTAAAAAATTACATGCTTATATTAAAAATCATTTGTGTGTGCGTGTGTGTAAAAAGATTTTAATAAAAGAATAAGAAAGAGAAGGAAGAATGTGAAAATAAAGAGAAACTAAGACTCGAAGGGAACAAAGTTAACTTGTGAGAAAAAGAGATAACAGTGAGACAAAATATGGAAGTATAAGTAAAGGACTGAATAGTTTGCACAAAATAAATGTTCAGTAGTACTTTTGATTCATACATTAAAAAGAGAAGAGAAATAAAAAGGGAAATGGGCAAAGCCATGATAGCAACTTTATTGTTGCAATGGCCCAGTGGTTCCCAACCTTGGCTATACACTGGAATCACCTGTGGAATTTTTTTTCTTAATGCTTGGTTTCACACCCAGAAATCGACTGACTTGGTCTAGGGTACAGTTCTGGGCACTGGGACTTTTTTTTTTTTTTTCAACATTTATTTTTGGGACAGAGAGAGACAGAGCATGAACGGGGGAGGGGCAGAGAGAGAGGGAGACACAGAATCGGAAACAGGCTCCAGGCTCTGAGCCATCAGCCCAGAGCCTGACGCGGGGCTCGAACTCATGGACCGCGAGATCGTGACCTGGCTGAAGTCGGACGCTTAACCGAATGCGCCACCCAGGCGCCCCTGGGCACTGGGACTTTTTTAAAAGGACCCCAAGTGGGGCACCTTGGTGGCTCAGTCAGTTAAGTGTCTGACTCCTGATTTCAGCTCAGGTCATGATCTTGTGGTTCATGGGATCAAGCTCTACATAAGGCTCTGTGCTGGCAGCATGGAGCCTGCTTGGGATTCTCTCTCTCCTTGCTCTCTGCCTCTCCACCCCCATGCAGGTGTGCACCGGCATGCTCTCTCTCTCTCTCTCTCAAAAATATACATTAAAAAAAATTATATATATATATATATATATATATATATATATATGTATATAAAAATAGTGGCACCTGGGTGGCTCAGTCGGTTAAGCATCTGGCTCTTGACTTCAGCTCAGGTCATGATTTCCTAGTTCACGGGATCAAGTCCCACATCAGGCTCTGCGCTGGGTCTGTGGAGCCTGCATGGAATTCATTCTCTCTCTCTCTCTCTCTCTCTCTCTCTCTCTCTCTCTCTCTCTCTCTCTCTCCCCCCCCCCCCCACTTGTGCTCTCTCAAAATAAATACACTTAAATAAATATTAAAAAATAAAAAAATAAAAAGGACTCCAAATGATTCTAATGTATAACTAAGGCTTGGTTAGAATCATTGCTCCAACCTTTTTCTTGTAAGCCCATTTTGTCCTAGACAGGTTATCTCACAGTTTTAGATTGCTGTGGGAGAGATCTCCCTACAGAATAGAAATAAGGCAAGAGAACACAGGTTCTCCCACTATTCCTTTCTTCTCCAAACCTACCAGTATTAATTTCTATGATTATGCTCATGAGGAAAAATGAATTTAAATAATTAGTACCAAAAATTGGCATTACTTCGCAGATGAGAAAACTGGCCATAGAAACACCTTCTGGTCCTCAGTATCTTCAATTTTATTTTTTTTAATGAGGGTTTTTTGAGGTTTTGTTTTCTAAATATTCCTATCCCTGTCTTTATTCACCCCCACCCCGTAAACATTTTGAGTTTTCTGTTTATCTTTCCATTATTTCCTTACACAAATACATATTGATTTATTTACATGTATCCAAGTGATTTCTAAACCTAAGTATATATTAGAGTCATCCAGGGAGCTTTTAAAAGTGTGGGCAACCAGTTTCTATTCCATACCTATTGACTGAACAAAACCTCTGGGAAGTGGAGCCTGGAACTCTTTGCAAGGTTCTCCCAGGTAATTTTCTGTGAGACTCTTTTAGGGTATCCGCCCAGCCCACATTCCCCTCACCCACGGAGATTTGCCCCACTGTCATGGATGACAAATAGTACCCAGCACAGAGAGAACGCACCCAAAGGCTGAGCTGGGCCATGCATACCCACGCTTCTTTCTGCAGAGAGGACTATGAAACGAAGCCACAGAGAAAGGGCCTGCTGCTCCAGAGAGAATGACAAGCACATTGTTTTAATTCTTGATGACTTCCCAATTCCTCAATCTAGTCCTCCATCCGTCAGATCCTGGCCTGAGTTTCTGTGTTTCAATAATCTGGGAGTCTACACAGAGGATCCCCTGAGGGCTTCAGAGACCTAAAAGAATTCGGTAGGATACTGGTCAGCAAAATTATGAACTTTTGTGAAATTACTCAAATTCTTCAATGCTCAACTTACTGTGGAAATCTTATTCTGAAATCAGTTCCTTTTCTCTCCATATTATCTCATCACTTTCACCTTTGAGCCAAAAATATATCTGTACCCAAACACAATCAAAGATCAAGGCAGGGAAATAACTGCCAGAGAGAATGGCTGCTCCCATATAACTCATAACACTGACCACAGCACATACAAAATAACTGATGATCTCTAGGACAAGTGCTGGAATTCTTGCCTTTACACACTCCAGAAAACCTACTGACGTGACAGCGTGGCATGTATTTGAAGAAATAATCTTAAAATTACTCAAGTTTTATTTCGAGTCAAGTTACACATGCTGGCCTCGGAAGTCCTGGAATCTGAATTCAAGTTCTCGCACTGTCACAACTTCACACCTGTAACACTGGCCAAGTCTCTTAACCTTGCTGAACCTCAGTATCTTCCCTTGAAAAATGGAAAGAAAACTTACCTCTCACATACTGTATAGGGTTATTTGGAAGAAAATGTATCTGTGAACTCACTTCCTAAATTCTGTACATATGCAAACAATACCACTGCCACCTAGAAGACAACAATTTTTATTAGAGTCCTAGCCCTAACAATCTCAGTTTTTATATTATTTTAAGTTAACCATGAAATCACCTAATAATATAAATTTTCTGTATCACTATAAACTCTGAATAATATTCCTTATATTTTCATTAAACATAAAAATTATGCTGGGGCGTCTGGGTGGCTTAGTCAGTTAAGTGTCCGACTCTTGATCTCAGCTTTTTTTTTTTTTTTTTTTTTTAAGTGTTTACTTATTTTTGAGAGAGAGAGAGCAGGGGAGAGGCAGAGAGAGGGGAATGGACAGAGGATCTCAAAGTGGGCTCTGTGCTGACAGCAGAGAGGCCAGTGTGGGGCTTGAACCCACAAACTTTAAGATCATGACCTGAACCAAAGTCGGGTGCTTAACCAACTGAGCCACCCAGGTGCCCCTCAGCTCAGGTTTTGATCTCAGGGTCATGAATTCAAGCCCTACATTGGGTTCCTCTGTTGGGCGTGGAGCCTACTTTAAAAAATTATGCTAATTTTAAAGAACATAACAACAACACTTTAAAACTTTAGAAGAGTTAAAATCCTATCGTAACGTCTAAGTGACTTAACCAAAGCCACCCAAGGAGAGGGCTAGAATAAACCCTTGGTCTTTTCTCTGAATTCTGTGTTCTTTCCATTATACAAGAATGTGTTCAGTCTTTCACAACAGAACTTTGTGAAGCACTAAGTGAGAAATGGTACAGAATTCCTCCTTCAAAACCCAACAAAATAAATAAGCATGTTACAAACAGAGAACAAAGATGAGACTCAACTGAAGGAACACAGCAAGCAAATTTTAAAGGGCAAGCCAGGAGCTGGGAGTGGTAATTGCATACAAACCATAAAGGCCCAGGAGAAAAGGAGGTTTGGCAGAGTCAAGTTTACAAAAACAGAGATAGAGACAGACAGAATGGGGTTTACTAACAACATTTAAAGTGTTACATATAAGGGGGATATTAAATAAAAACATCAGAATACATACTGCAGAACTATAACATATTACAAAAGAATTTAAAACACCTCTGAAAGCAGCAAATAGCAGAAATGGGATTAAAATAAAAAATTTAAAAAAAAGGAATGAGCCAAGTAGAATGTAAATTATAAGATGACAATTTATAAGACAATGACAGAAAACAGACAACTAAATAGAAAACAAAGCAGGTGAAACCATTAGAGCTGGAAATCATTTAAAAATAATTAACCTACAATAATGAGGTCCATACAAAGAATTAAGATTAACTGTTTAGAATCACAAAGAAAATCATCAAATATTTTTTGAATTTGAAAACAAAGGACATAATTGGCAAGAATGAAATAGAACTTGCCTACCAATCAAGGTTAAACCTAAGAGGAAGAGGTTCAAAAAAGGGGGAAAATAACAAAGTTTAAATAGAAAAAAGAAAGATCTGAGGATGTAGAAAAAGAATGAGAAGACAACACACCTCGGCCCAACTAAAGAAAATTAAAAGTAATATGATAATTATTCTCCAAGTTGATTTTATGGAGTCATTGCCAAAGAATAACTAATGACTCTGAAAAGTAAATCTTAACAAGGTAACAAAAAAATAAAATGCATGTGGAAGAAAAAAGAAGCAAGAATGCAAAAGGACACTCAAAGAGCTCCACAGCAGCAGGGCAGGCTCTGTACTATGAAGGAAAAGAGGTGACTGCTAGGGGAGAAAGGGAGAGTGACCACTAATGGTACAGGGTTTCTTTTTGGGCTGATGAAAATGTTCTGTAATTAGATAGATACCCCCACTCCACAAAAGCACAGTCTTTTTTTTTTTTTTTTTTTAACTTTTTTCAGATCACTGTATCAAGCGCCAACACTTCAATGTTCAATGTGAGAGATCTCTTCTCTCTGGAAAGCTAACAGCAACCCAGGGAGGTCACAAGACTCTGGAGCAAGGAGACAACCCAGCTCTGAATTTGGAGGATAGGAAAAAGGAAAACAACGGCCATCTTCATGCTACTTTTTATCTTGGCAGACCACTTCACTGGAGCAGGGAAGTTGGCAAGGACTCAAGGTAGAAGCCCTGCTAGGAAATTTAAAAGTAGACATCTGAGGGGTGAGGGGGTGGTGGCACCTGGGTGGCTCAGCCGGTTAAACATCTGACTTCAGCCTAGGTCATGATCTGGCTGTTCCCAAGTTTGAGCCCTGCATTGGGCTGTGTGCTGACAGCTCAGAGCCTGGAGCTTGTTTCAGATTCTGTGTGGGTGGGTGTGGGTGTGTGTGTGTGTGTGTGTGTGTGTGTGTGTGTGTGTGTGTGTGTGTGTGTGTGTGTGTGTGTGTGTGCGCGCGCGCCTCTCTGCCCCTTCCCCACTCACACTCTCTCTCAAAAATAAACATTAAAAAAAAAAAAAAAGGTAGACATTTGGGGAAAATAAGAGTAAAAAGCCATATAATGTCAGGTATAGTTGAAAATAATAAACTAGACCAATAGAACAGATTCCAGAAAGACAGAAGCAAACGGTATCTGTAAGTTTAATATGAAAACACGTGAAAGTAGACTATGTTGAAAGCGATCAATAAATACTGATAAAACTCAAATTATTATTTAAAAAAAATTTTTTTTCAACGTTTATTTATTTTTGGGACAGAGAGAGACAGAGCATGAACGGGGGAGGGGCAGAGAGAGAGGGAGACACAGAATCCGAAACAGGCTCCACGCTCTGAGCCATCAGCCCAGAGCCTGACGCAGGGCTCGAACTCCCAGACCGCGAGATCGTGACCTGGCTGAAGTCGGATGCTTAACCGACTGCGCCACCCAGGCGCCCCAAAACTTAAATTATTTAATAGAATAAATAAAATGAAGCATCTAAATGCAGCATTTTTCTCTACAGTAATTTCTTCACGGTAAAAAGTTTAAAAGTTAAAAGCCTTAGTGTAATTCACTAATTCTGAAGCAATAAAAGAACATATCAAAGAATTAGTTGATGGGGTACCCGGGTAGCTCAGTCGGTTAAGTGTCTGACTTTGGCTCAGGTCATGATCTTACAGTTTGTGAGTTCAAGCCCCGCATTGGGCTTGTGCTGACAGCTCAGAGCCTGGAGCCTGCTTCAGATTCTGTGTGTCTCTTTCTCTCTGTCCATCCCCTGCTTGTGCTCTCTCAAAAATAAATAAACATTTAAAAAAAAAAAAAAAATAGTTGATGAATTTGATTATATAAATTTTTTAAACCTTTCAGAAAATAAAGATTAATACCCAGCTTGTACCGCATAAATATTCCAGTAATTTGGATATAGCTGAAACACTAGAACTAAAACTTAGAAGAAAGTTTATTTACCTTAGAAATCAACCAAACACAAAGCACCTATAAGGTTCTACCTTACTTCTATCCAATTATAAGTAAAAAACAAAACAAGCATGCTCTGACTGCAAGAGGGAAGGGGGGAGGGGGACAAAGAAGGACGGTTAGAAGATTAACAGTAAAAGCATTAATTTAAATGCTGTTTCTACAGAACAATCAAGCCACATACTACAAAACAGTCCTATTTTTGACCTGGTCATGGCATTTTTGAGAAATAGGTTCCAAGAAAATTACTCAAAGGAGGTTTGCATTAAAAACGTTTATAAGTAGGGGCGCCTGGGTGGCGCAGTCGGTTAAGCGTCCGACTTCAGCCAGGTCACGATCTCGTGGTCCATGAGTTCGAGCCCCGCGTCAGGCTCTGGGCTGATGGCTCGGAGCCTGGAGCCTGTTTCCGATTCTGTGTCTCCCTCTCTCTCTGCCCCTCGCCCGTTCATGCTCTGTCTCTCTCTGTCCCAAAAATAAAAATAAACGTTGAAAAAAAAAAAAAAATGTTTATAAGCTCCATCACTTAAAAATAGTGAAAAACCGAAGCAATCCAAAGCCCACTGAATAAAGTAACAGTTACATACACTACCTGTTTTTACTAAAATTCAATGTTATGTTGTCATTACATGTTGGATTCAGACACATAAAAGAGTTTTCAGTAAAACAGCACACAATCATATAGTATAAGGCAGGCTTAAAAAAAAAAACAAAAACAAAAACACCTTATTGAGAACACATCCAGCAGAGCAGGTGGAGCTGACTCCCAATATGGGAGGGAGAAGGCAGAACCAGGAGGCAGGACCTGGAAAAGAGAGGATGGCAGTGCCCGGAAGGGTAGTGAGAGTTTGTCGTCCCCCCCCCCCCCCCCCCCCCCCCGTCTCTTTTGTTAAGGAGCTGAGTCATCAGTACTTAGGAATTTGGATGAAATTACCCAGACAGATTGTATGGAATGTGTGAGAGCCCAAAAATGAAGAACAAAGGGTCAAAGACTGAAAAACACGTGTATTTCAGCAAAGAGTGAGGTAACTTTTTAAAAAGGAAATGGTTTACAACATCAAGTCTCTAGAAAGATAAAAATCTTGGCGGGGGAATGTGGGAACCTTCAGGAAAAAGCCACCAAATCCAGAAGGATCAAAATTGAGAAAGACTGCACATTTCTTAATGTGCACAGCATCAGTTCTGAGTGAAGTGCTGGGTCTGAAGTCTGGCTATAGTAAGCACATGATATAGGCTCAGAAATATCAGAAAGTAGAGGAAGCAAAAGACCATTCCTGAGAGAATCTGAGTGTAACAAAAGCAAAAGGTTCTTTTAGTTCCTCTTTCAGATGCTGGGGCAGAGTGAAGGAAAGTTCAAGACTAAATTAAACAAAAAAACACTGGATAGAATAACAAAAACTGATGTTTTCAATAAGTGTTTTACAGCAAAAGATCTGTTGATTTAAAATTTTTTTCACCAGGGGTGCCTGGGTGGCGCAGTCGGTTAAGCGTCCGACTTCAGCCAGGTCACGATCTCGCGGTCTGCGAGTTTGAGCCCCGCGTCAGGCTCTGGGCTGATGGCTCAGAGCGTGGAGCCTGTTTCCGATTCTGTGTCTCCCTCTCTCTCTGCCCCTCCCCCTTCATGCTCTGTCTCTCTCTGTCCAAAAAAAAAAAAAAAATTAAAAAAAAAATTTTTTTTCACCATAAAACTGCCTAACACAACTTCAGAAAAAGAATAATTATCTTAAATAAAAAAGAAATATTGTACAAATCCCTAGTCAGTTTAGAGGAGGCCTCTAAGATCAGGAACAAGACAAGGATGTCAGGGGCGCCTGGCTGGCTCAGTCCCAAGAGCATGCAACTCTTGATCTCAGGGTTGTGAGTTTGAGCCCCATGCCAGGTGCAGACATAATTTAAATGAATGAATGAATGAATGAATGAATGAATGAATGAATGAGTAAATAAATTAATAATTAAATAACAGATAAAGATGTCTGGCCTCACCATCTCTCTTCAACATAATACTTGAGGCTCTAGCCAGGGCAATCAGGCAAGAAAAAAAGAAATAAAAGGCATCCACAGTAGAAAAGAAGAAGTAAAATTATCTCTATTTGTAGATGACACAATCTTGTATACAGAAAATCCCAAGGAACCCAATAAAAAAAAAAACCAAAAAACCTTAGAATTGATAAACAAGTTCGGCAAGATAGCAGAATACAAGATCAATATACAAAATATACGGGGCGCCTGGGTGGCGCAGTCGGTTAAGCGTCCGACTTCAGCCAGGTCACGATCTCGCGGTCCGTGAGTTCGAGCCCCGCGTCAGGCTCTGGGCTGATGGCTCGGAGCCTGGAGCCTGTTTCGGATTCTGTGTCTCCCTCTCTCTCTGCCCCTCCCCCATTCATGCTCTGTCTCTCTCTGTCCCAAAAATAAATAAAAACGTTGAAAAAAAAATTAAAAAAAAAAATACAAAATATACAATATACAAAATCAATTGTATAAAGTTCCAATGAGCAATCCAAAAACAAAATCAAGAAAACCATCCCATTCACATTTATCATCAAAATACATACAATACTTAGGAATAAATTTAACAAAAGAAGTATAGAACACTCTAAAAACTATGAAATATTGCTGAAAGAAATTAAAGATTTTTATTTTATTTTAGAGAAAGAGTATGTGCAAGTGGGGGAGATGGGCAGAGAGGGAGAGGGAGAAAGAGAGAGAGAGAGAGAGAGAGAGAAAGGGAGAGAATCTTAAGCAGGCTCCACATTCAGCATGGAGCCCAAAGTAGGGCTCAATCCCACAACCCTGAGTCGGAATCAAGGGTTGGACGCTCAACTGACTGAGACACCCAGGCTCTAAAGATTTAAATAAACGGAAAAACAACCCATATTCATGGATCAGGAGACAGATTATTATTAAGATGGCAATACTCCCGAAATTAATCTACAGATTCAACACTATCTAAATCCCAGCTAGCTTCTTTGTAGTAAACAAGCTGATCCTAAAATTATATGGAAATTCAAGGGAACCAGAATAACCAAAACAATCCTGCAAAGGAAGAACAAAGGTACAGACCTGACAATGTCCAATTTCAAAACTTATTAAAGAGTAATCAAGATGGTGTGGTACTGGCAAAAGGACAAAGATATAGATCAGTGAAAGAGAATGGAGAGTGTGGAAATAAACTCATTTGTCTACGGTCAACTGATTTTCAACAAGAGTGCCAAGACCACTCAGTGGGGAAAGGACGGTCTTTTCCACAAATGATGCTGGGACAATGGGGTGGCCACATGCAAAAGAATGAAGTTGGACCCTAACCTCACATCATACACAAAAATTAACTCAAAATAGTTTAAAGACCTAAATCTAAGAGCTAAAATTAGAAAACTCTCAAAATAAAACAGGGGTTCTCTTAGTCTAGTTGGGCTGCTAAAAGAAAATACACAGATTAGGTACCTTATAAACAGAAAGTTGTTTCTTACAGTTCTGGAAGCTGAAAATATGAGATCAGGGCCTTCTTCCTGGTTTCCAGAGTTCTCATTTTATCCTTGCATGGTAGAAGGGACTAGGGAGCTCTACGGAGGGTCTCTTTGATAAGAGCACTATCCCAGTCATTAGAGTTCAGGGCTCCACCCTCACAACCTAATCACCTCCCAAAGGCCCTACCTCTGAATACCATTACAATTGGCATTAGGATTTCAGCAAAAAAAATTTTTTTTAATTTTTTAATGTTTATTTATTTTTAAGAGACAGAGAGAGAGAGAACGTGAGCGGGGAAGGGGCAGAGAGAGAGGGGGGGAGACACAGAATCCAAGGCAGGCTCCAGGTTCTGAGCTGTCAGCACAGAGCAGGGCTTGAACTCATGAACTGTGAGCTCAAGACCTGAGCGGAAACCAAATGCTTAACCAACTGAGCCACCCAGGTGCCCCACAGCAAATAAATTATCGGGGGTGAAGGAGGACACAAAAATTCAGACAATAGCAGGAGTAAATCTTCATGACCCTAGACTTGGCAAAAAATTCTTAGACATGGTACCAAAAGTACAAGCAACAAAAGAAAAAAACAGCTACATTTGATTTGGTCAAAATTAAAAGCCTTTGTGCTTCAGAGGACACTATCAAGAGAATAAAAAGATGGCAGTGCCTACCTGGCTAGCTCAGCAGTAGAGCATACAACTCTTGATCTTGGGGTCATGAGTTTGATCTCCATGTTAGGGGCAAAATTTACTTTAAAGTAAGTAAGTAAGGGGTGCCTGGGTGACTCAGTCAGTTAAGCGTTTGACATTGGCTCAGGTCATGATCTCACGGTTGATGAGTTCGAGTCCCATGTCTGGCTCTGTGCTGACAGTTCAGAGCCTGGATCCTGCTTCAGATTCTGTGTCTCGCTCTCTCTCTCTCTGCCTCTCCCCCATTCACACTCTGTCTCTCTGTGTCTCTCAAAAATGAATAAATGTTGGGGCGCCTGGGTGGCTTGGTCGGTTAAGTGTCCGACTTCGGCTCAGGTCATGATCTCACGGTCTGTGAGTTCAAGCCCCGCGTCGGGCTCTGTGCTGACCGCTCAGAGCCTGGAGCCTGTTTCAGACTCTGTGTCTCCCCCTCTCTCTGCCCCTCCCCTGTTCATTCTCTGTCTCTCTCTGTCTCAAAACTAAATAAACGTTAAAAAAAATTAAAACAAAAAAAAGAATAAATGTTAAAAAGTTTTTTTTTAAGTAAGCAAATAAATAAATAGATGTAAAAAGGCATTTACAGAATGGGACAAAATATTTGCAAATCATGTATCTGATAAGGAATTTGTATCTAGAGTATATAAATAACACTACTCAAAAATAAAAAGACAAACACTCCAACTTAAATATGGGCAAAAGATCTAAACAGACATTTCTCACTCCCCCCAAAATAAGAACTGCCAATAAACACATGAAAAAATGTTCAACATCATTAGTCATTAGAGAAATGCAAAACAAAACCACAATGGGATACCACTTCACACCCACTAGGACAGCTTTTTAAATAAAAGGAAAATAACAAATATTAGTGAAGATATGAAGAAATTGGAACCCTACACGCTCCTATACACTGCTGGTAAGACTGCAAAATAGTGCAGTCACTTTGGAAAACAGTCTGGTGGTTCCTCAAATGGTTAAACATCAAGTTACCATGTGATCTAGCCAATGAAAACCATGTCTACAAAAACCAGTACAGAAATGTTCATGGCAGTATTATTTATAATAGCCAAAACAACCCAAAAAACCCACCAACAGATAAGTAAACAGAGCATGGTACATATTCATACAATGGAAAATTATTTGACCTGAAATGTAATGAAGTACTGATAAATGCTACAATATGGATGGATGAACCTTGAAAAAATGCAAAGCGAAAGAAGCCAGTCACAAAAGACCACATACTATACGATACTGTTTATAGAAAATGTTTAGAATATGCAAATCTATAGAGATAAAAAGCACATGAGTAGCTGCCTACAGCTAAGACAAGGGGGAGATAGAAGAGAGGTGACAGCTAGAGGGTACAGTTTCTTTTGGAGAGGATAGAGACATTCTAAAACTGATTCTCATGATAGTACATATCTGTGAATACACTAAAAAAATCAAATTATTGTACAGTATGTGAATTATATTTCAAAAAAGTGTTTGTTTGTTTTAAAGTTAAAGTTTCTGGGGCGCCTGGGTGGCTCAGTCGGTTGAACATCCGACTTCGGCTCAGGTCATGATCTCGCGGTCCGTGAGTTTGAGACCCACGTCGGGCTCTGTGCTGACTGCTCGGAGCCTGGAGCCTGTTTCAGATTCTCTGTCTCCCTCTCTCTCTGACCCTCCCCCATTCATGCTCTGTCTCTCTCTGTCTCAAAAATAAATAAATGTTAGGGGCGCCTGGGTGGTGCAGTCGGTTAAGCGGCCGACTTCAGCCAGGTCACGATCTCGCGGTCTGCGAGTTCGAGCCCCGCGTCAGGCTCTGGGCTGATGGCTCAGAGCCTGGAGCCTGTTTCCGATTCTGTGTCTCCCTCTCTCTCTGCCCCTCCCCCGTTCATGCTCTGTCTCTCTCGGTCCCAAAAATAAATAAACGTTGAAAAAAAAAATAAAAAAAATAAAATAAATAAATGTTAAAAAAAAAATTTAAGTTCAAGTTTCTGCCTTAAAGTCCCTAAGGCAGAAAATGTACTAAATAAGCTTGGGGCATCTCATAGTTCAAGAAAGTAAGGTGCTTAAAAAAAAAAAAAAAAAAAAGAAATATGTCAAAGGGAAATAGGAACCAACTGAAAGAGATTCCCATGCCCAAAGCTGCCAACAATATGAGAACAAAATAAGCAAAGTAGCATGACATTATAACCCAAAATGTGAAACAGCCATGAGCCCATACTGATATAAATGGGGAGAATAGACAAACCTCTTAAGCAGAATTCCAAATAATTTATGTAAATATCCCACTTTCTTTTTTTTTTTAATTTTTTTTTTAACGTTTATTTATTTTTGAGACAGAGAGAGACAGAGCATGAACGGGGGAGGGTCAAAGAGAGAGAGACACAGAATCTGAAACAGGCTCCAGGCTCCGAGCTGTCAGCACAGAGCCCCATGCGGGGCTTGAACTCACAGACTGTGAGATCATGACCTGAGCCGAAGTCGGCCGCTTAACCGACTGAGCCACCCCAGGCGCCCCTAAATATCCCACTTTCAATGAGGTAGAGCAATACTTCCACTCCTTAAGTGTGAGATACACTTAATGACTTGCTCCCAAGCAGTACATTATAGAAAGGAGGGAAAAATAATTTTATGATGGAGACCCTTGACAATACCTCAGTCGAACATGGCACTTTATTTTTGTGGTCTTCCTCCCCAAAATCCATTACCCCAGTCTAATCATGACAAAAACATCAGATAAATCCCAACTGAAGGAGAGTTTACAAAATATCTGACCAGAGGGAAGCTGGCTGGCTCAGTCAGTGCAGCATGTGACTAACTCTTCATCTCAGGGTTGTAAATTCAAGCCCCATGTTAGGTGTAGAGAGTACTCAAAAATAAAATCTTAAAAAAAAAAAAAATACAAAAACATCTGACCAGTACTCCCCTAAACAGTCATGGTCATCAAAAACAAAGAAAAGTCTAAGAAACTGTCACAACCCAGAGAAACCTAAGGAGACATGACAAATATACTGTGGTGCCCTGATGGGATCCTGGAACAGAAAAAGAACCTTAGGTAAAAACTCAGGAAAAATGAATGAAAGAAGAGCTTTAGTTAACATATCAGTATAGATTCTTTTTTTTTTTTAAATGTTTATTTTTGAGAGACAGAGAGACAGAGACAGAAACAGAGAGCTAGCCAGGAAGGGGCAGAGAGAGAGAGGGAGACACAGAATCTGAAGCAGGCTCCAGGCTCTGAGCTGTCCACACAGAGCCCAACGCGGGGCTTGAACCCATGAACTGTGAGATCATGACCTGAGCCGAAGTCAGACGCTTAACCGACTGAGCCACCAGGGCACCCCTTGATTCTTTAATTGTAACAAAAGTACCATACAAATGTGAAATGTTAATAAAACGGGGAACTGGGTGTCGTGGAGTATATGGGAAAATTCTGTACGATCTTCATAATTTTTCTGTAAATCTAAAACTATCTTTTTAAAAAGTTAAGTCCTTGGGGTGCCTGGGTGGCTCAGTCGGTTGAATGTCCACTTCAACTCAGGTCATGATCTCACGGTCCGTGAGTTCGAGCCCTGCGTCAGGCTCTGGGCTGATGGCTCGGAGCCTGGAGCCTGCTGCAGATTCTGTGTCTCCCTCTCTCTCTGCTCCTCCCCCGTTCATGCTCTGTCTCTCTCTGTCTCAAAAATAAATAAACGTTAAAAAGTTAAGTCCTTTTTAATATTTAAACATATTGCTTTGTAATGCATGAATGATATGGTTTTAAAATTTTGACCGTTTTCAAAGAATGTTTAGTGGCTTAGAAAATACATCATGTTGGGGCCCCTGGATGGCTCTGTCAGTTAAGTGTCTGATTCTTGATTTCAGCTCAGGTCAAAATCTCATGATACATGAGTTCGACCCCCAAATTGGGCTCTGCGCTGACAGTGTGGAGTCTGCTTGGGATTTTCTCTCTCCCTCTCCCCTGCTCACATGCTCTCTCTCTCTCTCAAAATAAATAAACTTGAAGAGAAGACAAGAGAAGACAAGAGAAGACAAGAGAAGACAAGAGAAGACAAGAGAGAAAAGAAAAGGAAAGAGAAAAGAAAAGAAAAGAAAAGAAAAGAAAAGAAAAGAGAACAGAAAAGAAAAGAATATCATATTGTGTGAAAGAGTCAGGACACCAAACTATATACAACTGACCCTTGAACAACATGGGTTTGAACTGCATGGCTCCATTTACTTGTAAAATTTTTAAATGTTTATTTACTTTTGAGAGAGAGAAAAAGAGAGAAAGAGAGAAAGAGAGAGAGAGAGAGAGAGAGAGAGAGAGAGAAGAGGGGGGAGGGGCAAAAAGAGGGGGACAGAGGATCTGAAGCAGGCTCTGTGCTGACACAAGAGAACTCACGAACCATGAGATCATGATCTGAGCTGAAGTTAGATACTTAATCTATTGAGCCACTCAGGTGCCCCCATATGAATTTTTTTAATGCAGTATAGTACCGTACATGTATTTTCTCTTATTTATGACTTTAACATTCTTTTCTCCAGCTTACTTTATTGTAAGTATACAGTATATAATATGTATAATATACAAAATATGTATTAACTGTTTATATTATTGGCAAGGGGACCAGTCAACAGTAAAATTACTAATTAAAAGTTTTGGGGAAGTCAAAAGTTATATGCAGATTTGACTATGTGAAAGATTGGTAATCCTAACCCCCATATTGTTCAAAAGTCAACTGTAACATAATCCCAATTTTAATAGGAAAATAGGTGTGAAGATGTTGACAGCAGGTATCTCTGGATGGTAGCATTACAGGTGAAATTTTTTGGGTGTATGTGCCTTTCTGTATTTTGAGATTTTCTATAATAAAGAGCTGACACAATCCTCAAATCATATTATTTGGGAATAACAAATTGTACTAAGTTCTGAAGACGTGAACATTCATTAGTTCTTAGCTAAAATCCCTAGCATCAGAGGGGTTTTAGAATTCAGTACTTTTCGGATTTTACAAAGGCAATAGAGTGCATATAGATGCAGCATACGACACCCCTGGCAAGGTCTGGTGTCACATCCAGCAGTCCAATACTGATATTTCTGCAGCATACTATATGAACAATTACACTGAATGGGAAAAATAAAGGCTATAAATAGCCTCATGATAGTTCAGTTCAGGTTTTACACTGAAGGAGTTACAAAAGAAATCCACAGGGTGCCTGGGTGGCTCTGTCAGTTAAGTATCCAACTCTTGATTTCAGGTCAGGTCATGATCTCATGGTTTGTGAATTTGAGCCCTGCGTCAGGCTCTGCGCTGCTGGTGAGGAGCCTGCTTGGGATTCTCTCTCTGCCCCTCCCCCTCTCACAAGTAGGCGCGTGCGCACATGCATGTGCACTCTCTCAAAATGAATAAATTAACATTTTTTAAGAATTAAAAAAAAATTAGGGTGTCTGGGTGGCTCAGTCAGTTAAGCGTCTGACTTCAGCTCAGGTCATAATCTCGCGGTTATTGAGTTTGAGCCCTGCATGGGGCTCTGTGCTGACAGCTCAGAGCCTGGAGCCTGCTTCAGATTCTGTGTGTGTGTCTCTCTGCCCCTCCTCCGCTCACACTCTGTCTCTCTCTCTCTCTCTCTCAAAAGTAAATGTTAAAAAATTTTTTTAAAAAAGGAAAAAAGGAAGAAAGGAAGGAAGGAAGGAGAGATGGAAGGAAGGAAGGAAGGAAGGAAGGAAGGAGAGATGGAAGGAGAGATGGAAGGAAGGAAGGAAGGAAGGAAGGAAGGAAGGAAGGGAAGGAAGGAGGAGGTGGGTAGAGTGCTGCTATGCCTTCCCAGGCTACATCATAAAAAGGTACTCTCTCTGGGGAGGGCCTGGCCAACTACAATGCAGTGAGGACACTCAAGCAACCTATAAAGAGGCCTCCCCGGGGAGAAACTGAGGCCTAACTCCCTGTCCCCCTACAAGTAACAACTTGTCAGCCTTGTGAGTCAGAAGCAGATCCCCTAGCCCCAAGGCAAGCCTTCAGATATCTGTAGCCCCAGCTAAGATCTTGGCTGCAAAGTCATGAATCCCTGAGCCAGAACTGTCCAGCGAGGCCCACTCCTCAATCCCTGATCCACAGAAAATGTGTAGTAACAAATATTTGCTGTTTTAAGTCGCTAAATTATAGGGCATTTATCACATAGCATTAGATTAGCAATACAGCAATGGAATGAGAACAAGATAATGGAAAACTTTGTAAGTGTCATGTGGTCTGGAAAAGGAATGGAATATGAAAACTACCTAAAAACTTCTTCCCTCCAGAAATAGAGCATTAACAGCACTGCAAAGCCACAGGATCAATTACAGAAAAATGAGGAAAGTTCTTTCCTAGGTTGTCAGTAGTATGCTTCAAAAGGTAAAATAATATTGGGGCACCTGGGTGGCTCTGTCAGTTAAGCATCTGACTTTGGCTCAGGTCATGATCTTGTGGTTCATGGGTTTGAGCCCCGCATCAGGCTCTGTGTTGACAGCTCAGAGCCTGGAGCCTGTTTCAGATTCTGTGTCTCCCTCTCTCTCTCTGCCCCTCCTCCTCTTATGCTCTGTCTCTGTCTCTCTCTCTCAAAAATAAATATACATTTAGAAAGAATTGTTTTAAGTAAAATATTAAACTACAGACATGCACAATATGGATGATTCTTACAATGCTGAATTAAAGAAACTAAACACAAAAGAAAACATGCTGTAAGATTCATTTACATAAAGTACAAAACCAGGCAAACTCATCTACATGTTAGAAGTCAGGATAATGGCCATGCTGGTGAGTGAGGAGTGGGTAGTGACTGAAAGGAAGAACAAGGCAGGCCTCTGCTTGTTGTTTCCTGATCTGAGTACTAATTACCTAGGTGTGTTCAGTTTGCCAAAACTCATTGGGCTGAACAATTAAGATACGTGCAGCACTTGGCTAACTGTATTTTAATAAACCATCTTTGGGGAAAAAAAAAAAACTCTGACCAGATATTATTTATTATTGCTACTAGGAATAATAACTGAACCCGTAATTAATGCTCTTCTTCAGCTACAGGCTTCTCCTAAAAAGCCTGACTACAAAGAAATTTGATAGTTTCATCATATGCATTAAAACCATAAAAAAAAAAAAAATCAAGTTCATACTCCAGGAACAAGAAGAATGCTTTCTAGGCAGAAAATTCTGAGACAATTTAGGGAAGAAAGTAGTACCTCTCTCCACCTCCACCCCAATGCCTGCTCCCCACCCCCACGAATAAAGCAGGCTGGGCTTTCCCCTACCCTCTCAATGCATACTATCCTCTGGGTACTTACTACCCTCTCCCTCTACCCCATTAAGCAATAATAAAGAACTTGAGGGTGATGCCCACCTTCTCCATGCTCAGGGAGACTGTAAGCCCTGAAGGCTCCATCACAAGACTGAGGAAAATGGAAAATTCTAGGATTTATGAGTATCAGAGTATTTATGAAGTATGGTCTGAATAATTGGAAAATTTATCATGAGGTCTTTTAAAATTCCATTAAAAACGTAAGGAATAAAAATAAAATATTCCTGGGGCACCTGGGTGGCTCAGCTGGTTAAGTGTGTGACTTCAGCTCAGCTCATAATCTCACAGTTCTTGAGTTCGAGCCCCATGATTGGCTCTGTGCTGACAGCTCAGAGCCTGGAGCCTGCTTCAGATTCTGTGTCTCCCTCTCTCTCTCCCCTCCCCTGCTCATGCCTTGTCTGTCTCTCAAAAATAAATACGCATTAAAAAAAATTTTAATAGGGGCGCCTGGGTGGCTCAGTCGGTTAAGCGTCTGACTTCAGCTCAGGTCATGATCTCATGGTCCGTGAGTTTGAGCCCCGCGTCGGGCTCTGGGCTGATGGCTCAGAGCCTGGAGCCTGCTTCCGAGTCTCCCTCTCTCTCTCCCCCTCCCCTGTTCATGCTCTGTCTCTCTCTGTCTCAAAAATAAATAAACGTTAAAAAAAAAATTTAATAAATAAAATAGTCTTTATCTTTCAATGTAGAATATCATCAATTAATTAACAACGGTGATACTGTATGACCATTAGTTTAAGAAGTACTTTTATAATTGTCTATGAACAAAGGGCGTACTAGGGAAAACACACACTCATACACACAGACTTCAAATTGTAAGCTCCCTACTTTATTTACTAAAGGCCCCTCTGAGGTAAGTGTTGTGCCTGACCCATATTTTTAGCCCAGCAAATGCTTACCACTATTTACCGGAAGAGCCACTCCCACTTAGCTGTCAAATATCCACTGCTCACTGAAAACACACCACACATACAGGGTACAAACCCATCAAAACAAGCTCCCCAGCTCACACCAATTAGGATGGCTACTCTCAAAAAAAAAAAAACAAAAACAGAAAATAAGTGATGGTGAAAATGTGGAGAAATCAGAACCCTTGGATGGGAATGTAAAATGGTGCAAGCTGCTCTGAAAAACAGTACGGTGGTTCCTCAAACATTAAACCTAGAAGTATGGTATGATGTGGCAATTCCCACTTCTGGCTACACATCTGAAAAACTGAAAAGAAAACTGAAAAACTGAAAGAAAACTGAAAAACTGAAAGCAGGGTCTTACAGAGATACCTGTACATCCATGTTAAAAGTAGCATTATTGATGCACGACAGCCAAAAGTGTGCAATCCAAGTGTGCATGAATGGATGAAATGGATAACAAAGAAGGAAATCCTGCCATCTGCAACAACATGGAAGAACCTTGAGGACATTATGGTCACTTCTATGAGGTAACCAGAGTAGTAAAATTCATTGAGACAGAAATTTAGAATGGTGGTTGCCAGGGGCTAGGAGAAGGGGAGAATGGAGTTGTTTAATGGGCAGAGTTTCAGTTTTGCAAGATGAGAAAGTTCTACAGATCTGTTCCTACAACAACGGGAATACACTTGCACTGAATTGTACATTCAAAATGGTTAAGACGGTAAATTATATCATGTGCGTTTTACCACAGTTAAAAAAAATTTATTTTAAATCCTCCAAACCAACCTTATAAGATTATCTACTTACACAGATGCCCAATCTGTACCCCCTAGTCTTCATCTCAATGCTTTATTCTCTAGTCTCATATTGGGATGCAAGAAAAACTGCTCTTAGGATTACACAGTGACTTAGTTGATGTAGTCATTTCAGCACTCATAAGACAGGATCTTGGTTTCACTAAAAAGTGAAATGAGACTCTGAGAAGTTAAATGCTGTGCTCTAAGTCATCCAACTAGTACTACCAGAGCTGAGATTTTAAATGAAGTTCCTAAACTGATAAATGAGACATGTTCCCGCTGCTCTTAAAGAGGCTTATAGTTTAGTGAGGAATTTATTTCTTCCATCAATTCAGGTATTCAAATAATATAGGGAAATGAAGAGAAATGGAGAAGGTGGAAAATATGAGGGCAGCACAGAGCAGAGCTAGTCAGCCTCAATGTTCCATCACTGGTACTGTTACATCTGGCTGATTTGACAAATATTTGCTGAGCACCTACTACGTGCAATGTATTAGGTGCTGCAGATATATCAGGGAACAAAGGCCTAAATCTCAAGGAGTAGAGCAAGTCCACTGAGTCATCTCTAGCTGACTTTCCAGCACAAAACAGCTGTCTCAAATGTTCTTCACATTTTCGAAGCCTCTGACCCTCATGTGTCGCACCCTTGACGGGCACCAACCTTACGTCCTACCTGACTCAGAAGCTAAGGCCACCTGGCAAAAAAATCCCCTACATATACTCAATTTGGCATGGTTTTACAGTGATGTCTGTTCCCATAGTATCGTTCTCTTAAGCTAAGAAGACCTCCTCTATCCTTCCCATCTGTGATCTCACAACATGCACAACTGCACCAGAGACAATGGAGGTGCAATACCAGTTAAAGGCCTGCTCCTTCTTCCTTCCCTGGGGCCTTCTTCCCACAAATATCCCTTCTTCTAACACTGCCAAACTAGCTAGCAGAAAATAGATGACAAGATGATGTTCACTACAGAATTTAAACCTGTGAAAGAGAATCAAAAAGACTCCATCAAGAGCATGAAAAGGCAACTCTAGGAATGGAGAAGGTATCTGCAATACATAATTCTAAAAAGACTCATGTCCATGACCTATAAAGAACTCCTATTATTTATTAAAGACAGAAATCTCACCTGAACACTTCACAAGAAGACTGTCAAAAGTTTTGCTAATATAGTCATAAAGTAATATGAAGAGCTAAAATCATCCAGGGAAATGGCAAACAAAATCCACAATTCACACCCACCAGAATGGCTAAACTAAGGTAGAAAATATCAAATGTTTTTGAAGATATGGAGCAGTCTGAACTGTAATACACTGCTAGTGGGTGTGAATATGATTTAACCCCTTTGGAAAATTGTATGGCAACATCCACTAAAGTGGAACCTATGTATACATACCCTGTGCACAGCCATTCTGCTCTTAGGTATACACCCAACAGAAATGTGCACACATGCTCACCAAAACATACTGCACTAGAATGCTTATGATAGCACCACTAATAATGGTCAAAAACTGGGAACAATCCAAATGAGTATTAACAAGATGAGTTACTATGGTGTAAGTCATACCATGGAATACTAATACTAATGAGAATGAACAATTCACAACTACAAAAACATGACACTGAACAAAAGAAGCCAGATACAAAAGAAAACAAATATGTTATATGATTCATGTGAGGTACAAAATAAACTGAATCTATGCTACACATCAGAATAGATGTTACTATGGAGAATGATGGGAAGGGAGTTCGAGGGGGAGCTTCTGAGTTGCTGGGGTTCTGACTGTTGATCTGGGCACTAATTATTTACATGAGTGTAGTTTGTGAAAATTTACCAAGCTATAAGCTTATGATATGTACACTTTTCTAAATGTATATTATACTTCAATTGAAGTAAAAAATATAAAGGGGGGAAATGCTGAAAAGAATAATTATCACAAAACTGAGGATAGTGGTGAACTTCAGAGTGGGATTTGATAAGTCACTTCTAAGGTACCGATGATGTTTGGGGCGCCTGTGTGGCTCAGCCGATTAAGCATCTGACTTCAACTCAGGTCATGATCTCATGGTTCATCAGTTTGAGTCCCAAGTCGGGCTCTGTGCTGACAGCTTGGAGCCTGGGGCCTGCTTCAGATTCTGTGTCTCCTTCTCTCTCTGCCCCTCCCCTGCAGGCACGCATGCACATGTGTGCTCTCTCTCTCCCTCAAAAATAAATTAACATTTTAAAATTTTTTTAAAAAGAAAAGAAAGGTAAAGTAATCCCAATGCTATCTCAGAACACAGAAAAAGAAAATTTCCAAATTCACTTTATGAAGAAAGTATAAGAGTAAACCCTACATCTGTCAAAAGATTGCACAAATATATAGACTAATATCATTTATGAATATCAACACAAAATCTTCAAACATTAGCAAACAAAATCCAACAGCATATTATACAAAATAATACAATATAACCAAGTACAATTTATTCCAAGAATGTAAGGAAGGTTCAATATAAGGAAATCTATTGATATGATCCTCATATTAGTAATGGTAATGAGAAAAAAATCGTATGATCATCTTCATGGGAGGCAGAAAATACATTTGACAAAATTCACTCATTTATGTTAAAAAAATCAACCAAAATAGGAAGTGACAGATACTTTCTTAACGTAAATGAAATACACCTCAGTCCAATGCTAGCATCTTACTTAGTAGGGAAACATGAGGCTTTCCTGCTGAAGTCAGAAACCATCAAAGGCCAAAATATTATCCAATTTACATTTTTATAGATTAGCATTAAATTCTAGGATGCTACACAAATTTACCAGTTCTTGGTAACATTCTGCTACATTCTGCCTGCTGGGGTAACCAGAAACAATTCTTGAAGTTTCTCTAAAACTTCGGCCTTTTTATGAATATTTCTGTCTTACACTTTCTTGGTGGCAGGAAATAAATGGCTCTTCCTAGCAGTTATGTCAGAGTGACAAACAATCACAAATGTTCTTTCTTTCCAGCTCCTTCTGGACTAAAGAAAGAATTTACAACACTTCCAAAGAATATCACTTTTATCATTATGTGGATGGTAAGTAATCAGAGTTGTCCTGAAAGGACGCTCAAAAACATTAGCAAAATACATGACAGGTGGAATGGCCCAACAAGAGGATGAATGCTTCTCGCAACAGTTCTAGATAGATGAATCTAGTGTTGCTGTCAACTGGTTTTTCACTGATCTGAAACATCAAATATTTTTATATGCCTCTATGGTATTGCAAAACTTACAGGAAAAGATTACATTGATCTTTAAAAAAAATCTGCTTTGGGGAGCCTGGGTGGCTCAGTCGCTTAAGCATCAGACTCCTGATTTCAGCCCAGGACATAATCTCACGGTGGTGGGATCATGGGGTCAAGCCCTGCACTGGACTCTGTGCTGAGCATGAAGCCTGCTTGGAATTCTCTCTCTCCCTCTCTCTCTCTGCCACTCCCCTGTTCACATGCATGGACACTTTCTCTCTCTCAAAATAAATAAATAAACTTAAAAAAATAAAAATAAAATAAAAACACATGTGAAAAATCTAATCACTTGAGGTAAACCAGTACTTTGGTACAGTATAGGAAGTTCCAACTTAAGAGCACAGAACAGGGGTGCCTGGGTGGCTCAGTCATCAGTTGGGCGTCTGACTTCGGCTCGGGTCATAATCTCATGGTTTGTGGGTTCGAGTCCTGTGTCGGGCTCTGTGCTGACAGCTTGGAGCCTGCTTCAGAATCTGTGTCTCCTCCTCTCTGCCCCTCATGCTCATACTCTGTCTCAATAATAAACATTTTTTTTTTTAAAGCACAGAACATAATCATTTCCTCAAGCGTTTGTGAGCTTTTAATATTAAATTATTTTGTTAGTTTTTAATAGGAAGTTCCCCCAGTTTTTTTTTTTTTTCAATTTTTAATGCTTATTTTTGAGAGAGAGTGCAAGTGGAAGAGGGGCAGAGAAAGAGGGAGACACAGAATCCGGAGCAGGCTCCAGACTCTGAGGTGTCAGTATAGAGCCCAACACATGAACTCACGAGACGTGAGATCATGACCTGATGACCTGAGCCAAAGTTGGATGCCCAACAGACTGAGTCACCCAGGCCCCCCCTCCCCGGTTTTTATTTTTAAGTTTATTTATTCTGAGACAGAGAATGCATGTGAGCACGCGCACACACAAGCATGAGCGCGCACTTAGGGGAGGGGCAGAGAGAAAGAGAGAGAGAGAAAGAATCCCAAGCAGGCTCTGCCCTGCCAGCACCAGCATGGATGGATGCAGGGCTCAAACTCACAAATGCACAAACCACAGGATCATGACCTGAGCCAAAACCAGAGTCAGACGCTTAACCAAATGAACCCCCAGGCACCCCTCCCCATTGTTTTAGATCTCAGTAATGACTACCCAGAGGTTTCTCAGGTAAGCCACACTAAAATGGATAGCTTTCCAGTAACGGAAATAAATAATCCATACACGATACCTTTTTATATATGTATACATATGTATGCATATATACACATGAGCACACACACGTGCACACGTGCTAATTTCATGTAATGTCTCTGCGGGCAATGACAACATTAGAGCTGGAAGGGACTTTAGAGATTTTACCTAAGCATTTAATTTTCAGATAACAAAAACCAAAACCCGCAGAAGCAAAGTGACCAGCATAAGCCCATGAAACATGTCAACAATGGCAGGGATGGAGGGAGTCTCAGGTCCCCTGACACCCAGGCCAATGTTCTTTAACTTGCCTCAAAGATGCCTTTTGTGACTTCTCCCAAATTTCAACACACCCTCATACAAGCACCTTTCTGGGACCCAAAAACAACTCTTTTGTGAAAAGGAACTAAATCTTAAACTACAGAAAAATTGTAAACATAGTTCATCAAACTTTTACTCTGAAGCATCTGAAAGTCTGTTAATAATATGATGCCTCATTACCCCCTTATTAGGGGGTATTTAGTGTGTATTTCCTACAAACAAAACGAGACCATTTTCCCACATAATCATAATGCAAATACCAAAATTGTTAACACTGGCATATTATTACAATCTAGTTTTCAGGCCCCAATTCAATTGTGCCAACTGAGACTCATGAATCACATTTAGCTGTCACACCTCGACTCCCATCAGTCTGGAACAATTCCTCAGTTTTTTCTTGACTTTCATGACCTTGACATGAAAATTACAGGCAGTTATTTTGAATTTTTTTTTTTAAATTTTTTTTTCAACGTTTATTTATTTTTGGGACAAAGAGAGACAGAGCATGAACGGGGGAGGGGCAGAGAGAGAAGGAGACACAGAATCCGAAACAGGCTCCAGGCTCTGAGCCATCAGCCCTGAGCCTGACGCGGGGCTCAAACTCACGGACCGCGAGATCGTGACCTGGCTGAAGTCGGACGCTTAACCGACTGCGCCACCCAGGCGCCCCTACAGGCAGTTATTTTGTAGAATATCCCTAACCTATGGTTTTTCTGGTGTTGCCTCATTATTAGATTTGGATTATGCTTCAAATTCTTGGCTGTTCCTATTCTGAAGGAAAACACAGAGAGTGCTGAGCTCTATATCTCAAAACCAAGTCAGAGATGGGATTTTTTTTTTAATAGGCAAAAGTTAAGACACTTCACCAAAGAATAGATATAACTGGTTGGTTGATATGCACAGGAAAAAATCATCATTAATCATGAGGAAAATGCAAATTGAAATTATTATGCAATACCACTTATAAACTCACTAGATGGGATACAATCAAAAAAGATGGACTAAACCAAGTGTTGGTAAGGCTGTGAAGAACTGGAATGCCTCATATATCACTGATGGAAATGTAAAATGGTATAGATGCTTTGGAAAATAGTCTGGTGGTTTCTTAAAAAATAAAAACACTATTTTCAAAAGTGTCAAGGCATTGGAGCCGAAGGAAGTCTGAGGAACTGCTCCAGCCTTAAGAAGACCAAAGAGACAGGACAACTAAATGAAACACAGATTGCTGAATAGGGTTTGAAGAGGAGGAAGTAATAATGTGTCATTGTTAATTTCCTGATGGTGGTGACTGGCTATGTTACAGTTATGTAGGAGATATTTCATTTGGTAAAAATACACATTGAAGTGTTCTGGTGACATGAGGCACTGTATGCATCAACAATTTACTCTCAAATAGGGCAGGGAAAAGGCTTTTTTGTATTGTCTTCGTAATATTTCTATACATTTCATATTGTTTAAAAAAGTTGTTAAGGGGCACCTGGGTGGCTCAGTTGGTTAAGCATCTGACTTCGGCTCAGGTCATAATCTCGCAGTTCATGAGTTCGAGCCCCGCATCAGCTCTGTGCTGACAGCTCAGAGCCTGGAGCTGGCTTTGGATCCTATGTCTCCCTCTCTCTCTGCCCCTAACCCACTTGCACTTTGTCTCTCTCAAAAATAAATAAACATTTAAAAAAATTAGGGGCGCCTGGGTGGCTCAGTTCGTTGGGTGTCCGACTTCGGCTCAGGTCATGATCTCAGGGCTTGTGAGTTTGAGCCCTGCATCAGGATCTGTGCTGACAGCTCAGAGCCTGGAGCCTGCTTCAGATTCTGTGTCCCTCTCTCACTCTGCCCCTCCCCTGCTCGTGCTCTGTATCTCTTTTAAGAATAAATAAAACATTTTTAAAAATTTAATTAAAAAAATAAAATTAAAAAGTTGTTAAATGTAAAAAATTGTGTTAAATGTGTAGCATTAAAAATGCTTAAAATTATTCTGTTACAGAAAAAAAATGCCTTCCTCTTTCCATTCTATACTCTTTAAAGACTTTTTTTTTGAAATGTTTGTTTATTTTTCAAAGAGAGAGACGGAGCATGAAAGGGAGAGGGGCAGGGAGAGGAAGACACACACAGAATCTGAAGCAAGGTCCAGGCTCCGAGCTGTCAGCAGACAGAGCCCAATGCAGGGCTCCAAGCCCAAGAGCCAGGAGATCATGACCTGAGCCGAAGTCTGATGCCCAACCGTCTGAGCCACCCAGGCACCCTCCACTCTATACTCTTAACCCATTTTATAAAAGTTTTCTTCATACTACTCACCAGTAAGTGAAACATTATGCACTTGTGACAGTCCACCTTCTCTACTAAAAAGCAAACTCAAGATCAGGGACTAAGTTTTGTTCACCACACTATTCTCAGTACCTAGAATAGTGACGAGTACATAGGGTATTCATATTTGTTCAATGATTTAATTTGTAATTTTATTACGGTTTAAAATCACTATTATCCCCTCCCCTACATATACACATTGCTTGCCCTATGACCCATCAGCTCCACTTCTAAGTAACCAAGAGAAATAAAAGCCAAATGTCCACACAGAAACACAGATGAATGTATAGCAGCATTATCCATAATAGACAAAACCCAAAAACATTCCACATTTCCATAATCTAGTATATCCATCCAATTAATTACTATTTAATGACAAAAGGCAATCAACTACAGATTCTGGGAAGGACATGGATGAATTTCAAAACCTGTTTAAGAAAACACCAGATACAAAAAACTGTATCTTGCATGATTCCATTTTCATGAAAGTTCAAGGACAGGCAAAACAGAAAGCAGATCAGGAATTGTCTGGAGGTGGTAGTAGGAGTGGGAACTGACTGCAAATGACAAGAGGGAACTTTTTGTAATGATGGAAATGTTCTAAAGCTGGATTGCAGTGATGGCTGTACAACTTAGTTAATTTACTAAAAATTATTGAACTGAACACTTAATTTTAGGATATGTTGATATAGCTATTTTAAAATAAAAGGCAGACAGCTAGAGAAGCTTCCTTTTGCTTGCTATTTGGACAATTTTTTAAAAATCAATGTCATATTAAGTGATGGATAAGGCTATGTGCTGTAAGGAGGGATATAAGCATTTTAAAAGAGCTTGTTGGGGTGCCTGGATGGCTCAGCTGGTTAAGTGTTCAACTCTTGGTCTCGATTCAGGTCATGATTTTCCAGTTTGTGAGATCGAGCCCCAAGCTGAGCTCTGCACTAACAGTATGGAGCCTGTTTGGGATTCTCTCTCTGTTATTCCCGTGCTCATGCTCGCTCTCTCACACACGCTCTCAGAGTAAATAAACTTTAAAAAATAGATAAGAGAGCTTGTTTAGCCAAATTAAGGTCCAAACTACAAAATGTGAGACCCTGATAATTAGTAGGAGCTGCAATTCTCATATTCTGTCCATTTGTTTGACTCTTCAAGTTGTCCTTAAAGGGAATTCTCAATATCTGTATTAGACTCATACCTGGCCACCCCTCCAGCACACTAGCAGGAGGCTCTAAGAGTACTTAGGCTTGGAAAAACCACCTCATTAATGCTAGTAATTGAAATAACCTTGCAAATTACAACTACAGAGTTTGAATTTGTGTAGATGATCCTGACTGGTTAAGAAACTATTAATATTCTTGGTTAGGATACTCCACCAACTTTTTAGTTGTCAGTCAGTTTTATTTCTTACAACAAAATATGATTCTTAAATAGAGAGAACAATTATGCTATGGCTTCAAATTCTCAAAAATTATTTTAGGGGACATATGTAATAAGAAACACTTATGTTCTGCTTAGTACAGAAAAGAAGCACTTAGTATAGAAAGTGCTTTCTTTTCATTTAATAACAATAGAAAGAATAACCCACTTAAAAAATTGGTTTGTGCATAATCTACCTTTTCAGCTTCCCAAATGCAGAAAAACAAGAAGGCCATTTAAAATTAAATGACGTATCTAGTGACTTAAAAAAAAGTATTTTAGACTTGTGTTGGGGATAAATGCTATAAAAAGAAATTAAGGAAAACTCACTGGAAAGAAGTTAACACCAAGGCCCTGACCAGGCCTCTGTTCTAACCCTCTCTTCAAGCCACTCCCATTCCACCAGGCATCCCACACACTGTAAGCTCCCTGGGCCACATGTTTATTTCACTGATGTACCCACAAAACTACAACATGTCTAGTGCATATGTTATTTGTTGAGTTAATTATAACTAGGAAGCCTAGATGGAGTTAGATGCTCAGCACAGAATGATTTCATAACAGTGCTTTTACTATATTACTCAGTAATTTATTTCCTTACCTGCCTGCCCCAAACACTAGTGTAACATTTTTGAGGGAGATCAAGGAACATGGCTCAGGGCCTGCCACATAAGATGCTCTCTGGTCATTCAATCAAACAGGAGAGGCATATGCCCAAGATCGCACAACTGGAACCTGATAGACCCAAAGTCTAACTGTTTTATTTCTGCATGAGTTGCTTTATACTCTAAGAGACTGAGTGAGGTGAGAGAGGATCCAGGTCTTGCCAGGTCCATTTACTTCAAAGGAATAACAATTAGAGCATTAACCAGGTATGAGCACTCAGCATTTCACCTACATACTTCATTTAATCCTCATGACACTGAGGAATACAACACTACCCCCTTTCTACAGATAAGGAAAACAAGACTCAAGTTGGATAACCTACAGCAGTCACATATCTAAGTAGTAAAAACCCATGCTCTTACATGCTCCATCATACAGGCTTCCAGAAAAAAGTTAAACCTTGGGAGGAAGGCTGTGGCCAAAGACCAGAATGCTGGCCTCAGACAATCTGGTCAAGAAGTCACTCAGCAGATGTTGTTTCTTAGCTGTTTACTTTATTGTTAGGCTGCATAACTCATACATGTGTTACATGTTATATATGTATCAAATATTAAATAAATTTTAAAGATACCACCCAGTTTAGGGGCCACCCCCATAATGCCAGAGATAGAAAATAAAAGAACTCTAAAAGCAACCCAAAGCCCTTCTTCTGCTTCAACTACTTCTCCCTCTCCTCTCTTCCCTTCCTTCCCCACAGGCTCCAAAAAGCAGGGAAAAATTCCAGCCTGGAGAAGAGCAGGGGAAACAGCACCAAGAACTAACCCGGCAAGTCAGCACTCAATAAGAGGCATCTTTTGACTACCCCCACCTCATACCTCATACCTTAGAGAAGTCCAGCCTTTTCAAATGATTCCACCAGCTGACTGGACCAGAGGTGGACACCATCCCAAACTGGATCAGATTCTCTACCCCAGAAATTAGATTTAGAGTGCTCTCAGCCTCTAGTTGTCAATGTACTAAAGACACATACCTTGGGGAACCAAGGGTAAGCTCTCTTCTGCCAAATGCATGGGGATGTGTTGAAAAAGGAAAAAAAAAATCTCTGTGCAGAGACGAAGGGTGCAAGTTGATTTTGTAAATGTCAAGAGAGAAGGAGGTAGGTACGCTGGACTATTTTCTAGTTCCTGGTTACAACCATACTTGAAGGCTTTAACTGCACTTCCTATCCCTGAAGTACCATAAGAAAGAGCCCTGAATCTTAATCACAAATTCCATTTCTACAGTCATTTTCTATGAGACAGTGCATGAAACACTCCAGCACCTTACACTACCTTTTTTTTTTTTTTCCAACGTTTATTTATTTTTGGGACAGAGAGAGACAGAGCATGAATGGGGGAGGGGCAGAGAGAGAGGGAGACACAGAATCGGAAACAGGCTCCAGGCTCTGAGCCAACAGCCCAGAGGCTGACTCGGGGCTCGAACTCACGGACCGTGAGATCATGACCTGGCTGAAGTCGGACGCTTAACCGACTGCGCCACCCAGGCGCCCCTACACTACCTTTCAATTAGCTAGCTCCAAGTTGTTCTTCAGGTCCCAACTTAAACACCACTTCTTCCAGGAAATCTTCCCAGACTATTCAAAACATTTTAGCTCCACCTTTTATACTCCCCGGTGGCACTGTGCACCTCATCATACTCGGTAAGTGTTATTCCTTTCCTGTGGGACTATAAACACCACAGAGTAAAACCACCTTTTCTGTTCAACACTCTGATCCTATTGCCTAGCACATTGGCCAGGTACACACTTAATAACATCATTAAGTGAATGGAAATCAAGAAACTGGGTAGGTAGAAAGGGTGAGAAGAAATCAACACTAACCTCCTGATAAAAAGTTTGACCCTACATCCCTCATCCTTTACAAGTATCCAGTTTTTCCCTTTCCTACCTCCCTACAGCCCCAAGTTAACTCTGACAATTACCATTTTATACTTTGGTGCCAATGCATTCAGGAACCAGGGCTATAGAAAGTATGTTTCCAGATAGCTTGGTATAACAGAGTAAAACCTATCAAAAAAACCAAAAAACAAAAAAAGTCACAGATTTGGGGGTCTAGATAAATCTCAATTCCACTATATATATATTGGCTGTGAATCCTGGACAAGTTACATGAAATCTGGTTTCTTCATCTATAAAATAAAAAAAATATCTATTACCTCAAAGATGAGAAAGAAAATGAACTTGAAACCACAGTACCTAAAACAAGGCAGGCTTGTGCAGGTCCCTACCCCCACACCCTACTTCCCAGCTCCTACTGGCCATGGGTTCAAAACACATACACTGTCCTAACTAAGAATCTGAAAAGTGCCTTGGAGAATCCCTGCTGGCTTTCCAATGCGAGGGAGGCCCAAGTAGTGAAAGAGAAACAAAAGGGAAGAAATAGCATCTCAGGGTTAGGTAGGTGGGTACAGTGAACTGGATACAGGGTGAAGTAGCTCTGGATGTTTGTTGGGGAATCAGTTCTTTTTTAATTAGTAGGTACCTTATTGTGAACAAAATGGAGAATATTATATGGTTCCTGGGAAAACTGGGATGCTTTTTGTAAAAATGTTCTCATAAATACTTGATAATGAAAAACAAATTAAATTCATGGAAATGGCTTATCAGTTATAGATAACCACAGGAATTCTACACTTTTTTTTCTTTTTTTTTTTTTTTTTTTAAAGAGAGAGAGGGTAAGAGAGAATCCCAAGCAGGCTCCAAACAGCAGCACTTGATGCGGGGCTCAAACTCCCAAATCATGAGATCATGACCTGAGCCAAAACCGAGTCAGAAGCTCAACCAACTGAACCACCAAGGCACCTGAAGAATTCTACACAATAGGGATGCTATTAATATCAAAATCAATTTTGTTGAATAGCTTGAAAGTACTCAAAACTTTCAAAAACACTGAATTTTCTGTTGCTCATGTAAACTGGTGTACTCAGATATTTGAGCTCCCAAAAGTATACAAGAGATTTCTTTATTAAAAGTTAACAGATTGGCATCCCAGTGGCTCAGTAAGTTGAGCATCCAACTTCAGCTCAGGTCATGATCTCATGGCTCATGAGTTCAAGCCCTGCATCAGGCTCTGTGCTGATGGCATGGAGCCTGCTTTGGTTCTTTTCTCCCCCTCTCTCTGCCCTTCCCTGCTTGCTCACTCTCTCTCAAAACAAACAAATAAATAAATAAATAAATCTTTAAAGAAAAAAAAAAAAAAAAAGGTTAACAGAGGCTCCTGGCTGACTCAGTTGGTAGAGCATGTGACTCCTGATTTTGGGGTCGTTAAGTTCAAGCCCCATGTTGGGTGCAGAGATTACTTAAAAATAAAATTAAAAAAAAAAAAATTAACAATTGAGGTACCAGGGTGGCCCAATCGGTTAAGTGTCCAACTTCAGCTCAGGTCATGATCTCACAGTTTTTGGGTTCGAGCCCCATGTCGGTCGGGTTCTGTGCTAACAGCTCAAAGCCAGGAGCCTGCTTTGGATTCTGTGTCTCCCTTTCTCTCTGCCCCTCCCCTGCTCATGCTCTGTCTGTCTCTCTCTCTCCCTCTCAAAAATAAACACTTAAAAAAATTAACAATTAACAAACAAAACTAAGAATCTGATCCCAGATCCATTTGTCTTGAGCTTCGATAAATGATACACACTACTGCTAGTCTTGCCTTTCAAACAGGTAGTACAAATGACCTAGCAGAGTTTTAGGAAGGGAGGGAGTGCTAACAGCAGACAGCAGTAAGGGTATGTTTATGGAGGAGATGAGCCTTAGAGGAAGTCAGGACTTGAACAGGGACCGATGTTTTGCAAAGGTTGGAGGGGTATACTGCTAGCATCCTGACAGGACAATTCTCCTGCACAGGGACTGTACCACGCACTGTAGGTCGTTTAGCATACCTGCCTCCACCACTACAAATGGAAGGCCTATAACACTCCTCAATCAATGTAACAACCAAAAAAAACCCAAAGCAAAACAAAACCCAAAGACATTTCAAAATACCCCTGGAAAGGGGATAAAAGTCATACCCACTGAGTAACCCTAGATAAGCAGAAAGAAAAGAGAGTAAGCAGAGCAGGTAGAAAGCATAAAAAAGACAAAGAGGGGAACATAATTCACAAAATTTGAGGAGGAACTGGCAGAGACAAGACTATCCTTTAATGACTCTCACTTAACAAATGAAACTGAACTCCTCAGTAAACAATGTCCTTCAGGATTTGACCCTGCCCATCCCACTGTCTCAACTTCAGCTTTCTCCTTAAGGCACCCTATACTCCTGCCATCCCAAACAACTTGTGGTTTTCCTGACCTAATGTGCTGCTTTTGCATGTACATTTTCCTTTACCTAGAATGCACATTCAAGGCGAAATCCTAATCGTACATCAACACCCAGCTCAAAAGTCTGTGAAGCCATAGAAACAGCCCAACAGCTCCACATCACTCAGGCCTCCTTTTTCTCAAATCGTTACACATATTCTTTCTGAATGGACTGGTATACTCTGTATTACTGTTCAATTCCATACAACTATTTGGACTAAAAAGTACTACAGGGCAGAGACCATGTGAATCCTGGCACATAACAGGTGCTCAATAAATATTTTCTGAATTACCTTATGTGAAAGTTTTTAGAAAGGCTAAAAAGTGATACAAGCAAGGAGACAACAGGTATTTCTGTTATTAAAAGCATATATTTTCTCAGCTTTGATCTTTGGTAGCACATCATTTAGGAACCATACAGGCTGGGATGCTCTATCGTTTCCTAGCTGTGTGTCCTTGGGCAAGTTAACTAACATCTCTCTGTCTCAAGTTTCCTCACTTTCATACAGAGCAACCACATTTGCAGTGTGGTTATGAGGATTAATTAATGTATACAAAACAAACAGAAAGTGCTGATTTAAATGGTGGTTCTACTAGTCTACCATAATCAACAAGTTTTAGTAAGACAGGATGTTAAACCATTAGGAAGATGATCACACTGAAATTTTGCTTGAAACTATCTTTTTTTTTTTTTTTTTTTTTAGGAGAGTAGAAAAATCAACAAGTCTAACAGCTTGTCTTCAAGCTGCATTGTTTGTCCTCTACAGTATTCAATGCCAATCCCTTATGACTACAGTCTCCCTTGGTTCCTGTGATGATGCGAATTCCTGGTTGTCCTGTCTCTGTAGCACACTTCCTCTGTCCTCTTCTGCAACTTGTCCTCTATTGACACCTAAAGTGAGGCACTTCTCTGACTCAGTTCTGACATATTTTTCTCATCTTATCCACTCTTAAAGTATCTCTATTTCAGCTAGTACCTCTATGGAGGTGACCAGTATGATGTCTCAATCATATTCAGGAAGTATTTCAAACTCAACTTACTCAAAATACTTACCTTAGTTAATAAATGAACAAGCATGCACAGCTTCAATTTCTCCTCTGTCATACATTTTTTTTCTTTTTTTCTGATTCTTCTACGTCTCACCAGTCCTCAGATTCCTATTCCTTTGCCTATCTCTTAACAATATTTGTCTGGGTTATCTTTGTCCTCAGTAGTTCTTCAACCTTTCTGGGACAACGGACCCCTTTGAAAATCTATTGAATGTAATGGATTGTTCACTAAAAAGATAAATATACACATCTGCTTGCAATTTCACTTAATCAATGACCTCAAATAAGAATCTGTACTCATCCATGCAAGATTACTACTTACATAAATTTTCACCTCCAGTTTCAACTTCCCTCTTCTAAATTTCAAGATGCCTTCTGGATATAGCTTAAATGGCCTACAGTCATCACAACTTAACAAGTCTGAACTCACTATTTCTCCCTAATAAGCCTGCTCTACCTCCAGTATTTCTCTTCTGATAACAGCACCACTATCCTCCCAGGCTCCCAGCCTAGAAGTCTTAGAATTAACAAATATGCCCATATGCAATCTCAGAAATCCTGGTCTCAGAAATCCCTCTTAAATCCAAAACCCATCTCTAAGACTCTTACCCTTTAAGATTGCATTATCCTTTACTTCTTCCCACACTTGCCATAATTCAGTCTTTCTATCATACTTCAGAGAAGAGCCCACTACGGATTTTTTTTTTTTGAAAGATTTTATTTTTAAGTAATCTCTACACCCAACATGGGGCTCAAACTTACAATCCTGAGATCAAGAGTTGCATGCTCTACCAACTGAGCCAGCTAGGCGTCCCATGGACTCAATCTTAATAAGGTCTCTCAACACCTGTTACCCTCCAATGCCACTTTATCACTTCACACCCAGGCAGTTACAATAGCCTAATTGATTCCCCCCACCAAATTTTTTTTCTATCATTTCCATCAGTGTTGATCTATCTTCCCAAAAAAATCTAAGAATTGACCATGTGACTGCCTGTTTTCAAAATCACTGATGCTTCTTCATTGCACAAATATACAAACTCAGTTTTGCCTTTAGAGTCCTCTACAGCTTGCTACCTAAATACTTTCCCAAGATTAGATTCCACAACTCAAACTGTCACTTGAGCCAATTATCCATCAAAATCATACCCACTCTTAAAGACCCAACTCAAACTCCACTCTTCATCTTTATACCCTCCATATAATGATTAGGAAAGGGCTCTGCACAAAAAAGGCAAAATGCCTAACTGCCTGAAAATCTTTAACTCTGTCGGGAAGTGTCACATTTTTTAAAATATCACTATTTAGGGGCGCCTGGGTGGCTCAGTCGGTTGGGTGTCCGACTTCGGCTCAGGTCATGATCTCAAGGTCCGGGAGTTCGAGCACTGCGTCGGGCTCTGTGCTGTCAGTTCAGAGCCTGGAGCCCGCTTCAGATTCTGTGTCTCCCTCTCTCTCTGCCCCTCCCCCACTCACGATCTGTCTCTATCAAAAAAAATGAATAAACGTTAAAAAAAAAATATATCACTATTTAAATATTAACATTTCATTCAAGAAGCCCCCCATAAACAATCAACATTTATTAAATGCTAAGAATGTGCAATGCAAATTAAATTCTTATTTAGATGAGGATAAAAAGCTATAACCTGGACCCAGAATTATAATTCCAATTATACTTATATTTGGCTTTTACTCAGGAAAGGAAAATTACAGTAAAAAAATTACTTGGCATTAGGGGTGCCTGAGTGGTTCAGTCAGTTAAGAGTACAACTTCGGCTCAGGTCACAATCTCACAGTTTGTAGGTTCGAGCCCCACGTCCAGCTCTGTGCTGACAGTTCAGAGTCCGGAGCCTGCTTAGGATACTATGTCTCCTCTCTCTGCCCTTCTCCTAGTTGCTCACGCATGCATTCTCTCTCTCTCTCTCTCTCTCTCTCTCTCTCTCTCTCTCTCGCTCTCTCTCTCTCAAAAATAAACAAACATTAAACAAATTTTTCAAAAAAAGTACTTGGCATCTCCTCTGACAGAAAATCAAGTAAGTCTATGACAATGACAGAAATACTATATGTAAGTTATCTTCAGACTGGTAAAAATCTTATCAAGAAAAAAAAACAACAAACCTTTCAAGTGAAGTGTCCTAAAACTAGATTTTTTCAGTCCATATTTTACATGTAGGATTTTTTAAAAGAGCCCAAGGACTTGATGGACAATTCTGAGCTTCTCATGAGATGTGTTTACCGGCATACTTACCAGCAGGTGCAATAGCAATCAGATGTATGACAGAGAAGTGATGCTGTGGGCAGTACTTTGTTACCTTCTAGGGCATTATTTCTTTTGACCTGACCTAATTTAAATTCTCTTTTGGCTCCTAACCCTCTGAGTTCACTACTTTTCACAGTTGTATATGTGAAGCACTTTGATCCTCAAGAAAATGAAAATGGTCAAGATTCAATTAGACTTTTTTTTTTTTTTTAAGTCTTTCAAAGATACTTGTTAAAACATGCCCTTTATGGCATTTCTAAAATCACAATCACTCAAATTTGAATACAGTTCAAAAATATATTTACTTACAACAGTAATATATGCTAAAATTCTGAAGTTATTAATAACACCACTTAAGGACAGTAAGGTATAATAGAGCTGCAGCATTTGAAATAGGACCTCAGTCTACAATCTCAAGTCTGGACTCTACTTGTATGACTAAGAATCTGCTTCACTTACAAATACTTCCTCACCTGAAAGAGGGATATCACCACCTTTTCCTCCTTCGAGGTGGCTGTTCAAATAAAATGAAATAATATACCTAGAAAAGCACTTGCCACCAAGTGTTCAATAAATATTAGTTTACTTCTTTCATTCAAAACAAAACACACTCACAAGAAGATTTAGGTGTAAGGGAGTCTACACTTCCATTAAGTCCTCATCACAAAACAATACAGCTAGTTCGAAGAACTACAAACGTTTCTGAGGGATATGGATCAAGATAAGGGAGGCTGCATGTGATTCTACAAGAATTCCATTACGGGTGCATACATATTGACCACTAAAACATTAATAGGAAAAGTCCACAGCAATTGTGCCAAAACGTCTGAATACATTTCTGCTGGCAAGAGAACTCACTCGGGGTAAAGAAAAAAAAAAAAAAAGAGAGATCAGGCCCAACTCCAAACGACTCTAATAAATTAAGAGAGCGGTACTGGCTTATTCTTCATGAAACGCAAACAGTATGGGTATTAAAATCCATTTAAAAACTTCAAATTTAAAATATTTCACAACTAACACTGCTGCCACGAATGCTTTTTATAGAAAGCCTGCGCAGGAGAGCACCGTTAGCATCACCGAAAAAAAAATTTAACGAAAGTCGAGGAAAACGGGAGAGGGAAGATCATTATTTCGGCGTTCCGCACACATGCCGAGGCGAACCCCTTTCAAGACCGCGGCCAACACCACCGTCGACAAGCCTCTGAAGGAATTCCTGGTTTTACAATCGGATGTCAAAAAGGCGGCCCTGATGCTAGCAAACTGGGAGATGGATGGGGATGAGGGACAGCTTCCGTTCCCTTCCCGGAGATCCTGGCTCTAAACTCCGCGCTGCGCCCGGGTCTGGGGGTCCCCGAGTGCGGGCCTCCGCCCCCTACGCCCCTCCCCGCGACAATCGAAGGCCGGCCCGCGAACCGCCGCGAGCAACACCCAAACCTCGACAGTCTCCCGGGCCCCGCCTGAGGCCCCCGGCGCAGCGACCACAGTGAAGTCATGGATTGGGGTCGCAGCGGCGCCGGAGGCCGGGGCGCGGACGAGGCCGCGGCTGCGTCCGCTGCGTCCCCAGGCAGTGGGGTGGGCGGGTGTGGCCCGGCCTGCGAGCGGGCGTGGACACTCACCACACCATGCCGTAGGCGCCCTCGCCGATATACGAGAGGTTGGTGTAGCGCGGCCCCACGTCGAACACCTGCCCGCGGACCATCTCCGGGCCCGCGCCCGCCGCCGCCGCCGCCGCCGCCGCCATGTTGGCTGCCGGGCCGCCGCCGCCGCCGCCTCCGCCGCGAAAGGCTCGACGTTCCGCGGCCGCCGCTCGGCTCACGCCGCGCCTCTCGGAGGGACCGCGCCGCTGCGGGTGCAGCTGCCGACGCTAACCGGAAAAGAGCAAGGAGGGAACCGTTTAGGAGAGCTACAGAGCCTACGGCCACTCGGACCGACTGCCTGCCTGACGGACTGACGGGCGGGCCGGCGGGCGGTGGGAGGGGCGAGCGCCGAGGAGGGCGCCGGGGCGGAGCAAAGAAACGTGTACGAGGATTGGCTCTCCCCGCCTCGGGGCGGGGCTGCAATGGCCAGCGGAAGCGGCGAGGTCTGGGCGGAGCACTGCGGCGGCGGCAGAGTCACCGCCCTGCGTGGTCACGTGCGTTCGCGGGGGAGTTGGCGCGGGAGGCGGCTCTGGAGAAGCAGAAGGACACCGAGGCGTCAGGTTGGGGTGTATATCGCTGAGCCGGAGAGACTGTCAGGGAAGGGAAAGCCCCGGAGCGGGGTACTGACTGAGTCAGGGAACGACCTAGGACAGCGCATGAGGGACGCCAGCGCACCACACACCGGCCACAGGCCTGCAGCAGGCCTGCGCCAGTCAGTGGCCCGCACACAAACTTAGAAGCCTTGAGACAAGGACAGAAACCGAAAGGCTTGACCGAGACCACAAAAGACACTTGAATACTGAGAAAGTGTGAAACACAAAGGTGGAGACTAAAGTGAGAGATTTCGGATACGCTAATCAGACAGGTTCGTTCAACCAATGTTTGTTGAACATCTATATTATTCTGGGCATCAACATTCTAGAGGGAGATGATAGATAAGAAAGAAAGAAAAGAGAGGTAAAAAAAAATACTCAAGTTGTAATAAGTACTATGAAGAAATATAAAGCAGGGTAAAGGGTTAGAAGGTAGTGGAGAAAGACATTGAGATTCAGGGACTGAGGCCCAGATAGGTACATATCAACAGAAGCTTAGGACATACTGAAACAAATGCAAGGATGGAAACGCTAAAACCCAAACATTAAGAGGTAGAGAAAACGAGACAAACAAACTGAAGCCTTGGAAGTACTCACAAGCACCAGAGGCTGAAAAATAAATATCAGAATCCTAAAGCAAGTGAAAACCAAGAATAGCTAAGACAATGAAACAAATGATGCAGCCACTGTTTCAGAGCCATTTCCCAGGCCATCTGTGGAGAGGGAGGGAGTAAGGATGTCAGATCCTGCATCCCAGTTGTCCAACACTGATCTTGAAAGCCTTCATTCAACTCATGACTTCTACACATCAGCAAATTTCAATTAGTCTCAAAAGTGAATAGGCAAACTCTTTAAAAACCTTGTAGGGAAGTAAATATGTGGCACATGAGATAAGAAATGAAGTGCCAGAGGGGCGCCTGGATGGCTCCATTGGTTGAGTGACCAGCTCAGGTCATGATCTCTCCGTTTTTGAGTTCTAGCCCCGCATTGGGCTCGCTGCTATCAGCACAGAGCCCACTTGGAATCCTCTGTCCCCCTTTCTCTCTGCCCCTCCCCTGTTCGCTCGCTCTCTCTCTCTCTCTCAAAAATAAACATTAAAAAAGAAAGAAATAAAGTGCTGGAGCCAAAACTTACTCCTTGAAACATACTTAGTCCACTAAGCAGAACACAGTTTTAGAATACACCTCACTTTTATTCTTTATTAAGAAAAGATTGTATCTTTTAAAGAACAGGCCAGTACGGGCTCCTGGGTAGCTCAGTCGGTTAAGCAGCTGACTCTTGATTTCAGCTCATGTCGTGATCTCATTGTTGTGAGATCAAGCCCTGCATTAGGCTCTGTGCTGATGGCAAAGAGCCTGCTTGGGATTCTCTCCCTCTCTCTCTCTCTCCGTGCCTCCCACTGTCTCTCTCTCGCTCACTCTCAAAATAAACTTAAAAAAATAAGAACAAATAATTAACATTAAAAAATATTATTTAAAGAACAGGCCAAGATAAATGGAGTGTACTGTGAAATGAAAACTGTAGTAACTGAAGTAAAATTCAATAGTGCAGTAAAAAAGCAGATTTGACAATGCAAAAGAACAAATCATCAATACAGAATATAAATGTGAGAAAAATTCAAAGTGATGGAATTCTTTAAGAAAAAATGAGGAGGAGAACATCAAGCTATAGGCATTGCTCAAGAGAAGACAGAGAAAATCAATTACAGGCAATAATTTAAATTATAATAAAACTTTCCTTAGTTCTGAAAACATCTGAGGTGCAGGTGGAAAACTGAGGGAATTCACTGGGATCCAGAAAAATTAAGCATAAATCAATTTCAAGATGTAATCTGGAAAAATTCGTAAATCTCAGAGATAAAGAACAAATACAGTCTCCAATAAGGAAAAAAAATTATTTATTAAAAAAAAACACTTGTTGGAGTGCCTGGGTGGCTTAGTCAGTTAAGTGTCCAACTCTTGATTTCAGCTCAGGTCATTATCTCATGGTTCATGGGGTTGAGCCCCAAGTCAGGCTCCATGGTGACAGTGTGGAGCCTGCTTGGGATTCTCTCTCCCTCTCCCTCTGTTTCTCTCCTGTTCGCCTGCCCTCTCTCTTTGTCAAAATAAATAAACATTAAAAAAAAAACACTTTATTTTTTCAGATTCCTCCTTTGTAATAATCAAATGCAAAAGGAAGATGGAAAAGATTGACAGCACTCTGAGGAGGTAAATTGTAACCTTCCTTGGATGGTTTTATTCCCTCCAATCCTGAGTTCCTCCCAGCTCCTAAACCATTACTCAGAATCTCTTTCCTGAACTCCAGGTCAGCTTGTCTATCTACACAACCTATACCTACCTACACAACCTATACCTACCTACACAACCTACGCAACCTACGTACACAACCTACACAACCTACATAACACTATATGACATCCCCACAGATGCTTCACCTCCACATGTCCAAATTGCTGATAGCTAGAGCAGGAGTTCTGCACTCAGAGTGCTAGAGGGTTTCAGTTTTGCTGCTCCACTTACTACCTGCATGACCTTGGCCTCAGTTTCCTCACTCTTGAAGTGAAGATCATAATAGTACCTACCTCATAAGTTTGTTTTTTGTACAGAATAAGACAACATATGTAAAGAGCCTGGCACATAGCAAGTACTTAATAAATGTTATCTTTTATTATTATCTGCTCCACCCAAACCTGTTCCTCCTCTTGTATCTGTGGATAGCATCACCACCTGGATACTCAAACTGGAATTTTGAGTATGATCCTTACCAACTCCTTACCATTTTCCCTTGTTGCCAACTCTCACCTCCCCCACTCCCTGCATTGAACCAGTCACAAACTCCTGTAAATTCTGTTTCTTTAACATTTCTGAAATCCTGGGGCAGCTGGCTGGCTCAGTTGGTGGAACATGCAACTCTTGATTTCAAGATTGTAAGTTTGAGCCCCATTTTGGGCATAAAGTTTACTTAAAAATAAAATCTTTAAAAAAGTTTTTAATTACAGTCCTAAAATCCTTGTTACTCGAAGTATGGTGTCCAAACGAGCAGTGTCAGCATTGTGTGGGAGTTTGTTAGGAATGTGGCATCTCAGGCCCTCACCCAGACATACTGAATCCAGATCTGTATTTTAACAAGATCCCCAGGTGGTTTGTGTGCATATTAAACTTTGAAAAGCACTATTTATTTTTTATTGAGGTATAATCAACATATGACATTACATTACTTTCAGATGTACAATATAATGATTCAATATGTGTAAATATTGTGAAATGATCACCATAAGTCTAGCTAGCATCCGCCAATCACACAGAGTTACACAGTTTTGAAAAGCACTGTTTTAAACATATCTACTTCATCCCCACTGCCATTCTGCTACTGATCAACTCTCTCACCTAGAGGACCGCAGTAACCTTAATCCTTCTGCTTTCAGTGTGGCCCATCTCCAGTTGCTTTTCCTTGTACCCAGATCAATCTTCCCATAACAAATTTGACCATGTCTTTTCCCTTCTTAAAGCAATTCAGGGGCTCCCTATGGCACTCTCTTGTCTTCTATTCATACCACATACCTATCTCTCGCCCTGTGACATGTTCTCTCTTCACTCTTCCAGCATTGGTGGACATTTTAAAGCCACCACACTATCATGGCCACTAATTTTTTCCAGAGAACTTCTCTTGCTTGGTTCCATGGGTGCTAAATAACCTTATGATTAGAGTTTGGCTTCACTTGTGGTTTTCAGCAGGGAAAGTTCACTAACCAGAGGACAGCCCTGTTCAGGTCCTTTGGCAATTACTATTTATCCTAAGATGGGAATTACATATACATCAGTCTCTGCTGAGTCAAGTTAGCATGAGTCAGGCCCAAAGGGAACAACCATCTAGCTACACTGACAGCAACAAATATTTGGAAACACAAAGCAGAGAACTAGGTTCTGGAACACTATGAGACCATGTGAAACCACTATCTAAGCATAAAACCCTGCTTAGATGGGCAACTGGCCACCTGGATGTCTTCCTTATTATCCTTCTAGAGTGGTGACAGTTCATAGATCCGTAAAATCTTTGAAAACAATGGACATCTTCTGTTTTTGCCTGCCCATCATTAAGTCCTCCTTCTGTAAGCAATAACCCAATTTTTCTTTGGCAAACTGACTGTTGTATGTTCTTAAGTGGTTTGGAGCACTGGCCCCACCCCCATGTCATATGTAAGCATGTGACCCAGTCAGTGTCACAGACACTGGTTCAAAGGATGGGCATGTTACCTGATACAGGACAATGAAACTTGGCCCAGACTTTTATAGGAACAATCAGAAAAAGAGTGCTCCCTTTCTGCTGGGGTTCTAGGGGAGTGAGTATGAGTTGGGGCAAAACATGCCATGATGTGAGAAATGCCCTCTGAGAATGAAGGCAGGATAGGGAAAGCAGAGTCCAGATATAGAGACAATTTCCTGATGACACATTTTGAGGCCGAAATCAGCTGAATCTGGACTTTACAGGTTCATGAGCCAATATATTCTCTTTTTTAGTAAAGTCAGTTTGAGGTAGGTTTCTGTCTCTTGAAACCACAAGAGTTTCTGACTAGTACACTACCCAACTAACTCCCTTTTCTGCAAAAATTGCTCAGAATTGTATAATAAGCCACCAAGACATGAATCAGAAACTCATGAATGATTAAATGAGGGAAAAGAACTGGCAATAAGCCTTGAAACTAGCTAAAGATAGAGAGATAACTGAACAAAAACACCACTCAGTAGAGACTGTTTGATGCTGATAAGTTGAAATGATTGTTGTTGCTATGGTAACAAACAAAAAGCAAAAGAAAAAAGTGAGAAAAAGGATTTTTTAAAATTGGATTTTTAACCTTAGATTAATGCAGTGAAAAACCAGAAAGGAGGAAAGAGGGCAGAAAAAGCCAGGCATTAAGTCTTTGTTTTACATAAAATGAAGACAAAAGTTATTTTTAAAAATAGTATAATTTCATATGTTTTTTCATTGTAGGAAGCTTTATGTCTATTGTATAAACTATTACAAGAGAAAAAAGGGAAAATGTAATTCACGCAGCAAAAATCAAGAGCCTTGTACCAAGAAGTGTACCAGACACTTTGTCACGTTGTAAATGGAAAAGAAACAGCAAGGAATCATAAAAAATGACATCAAGGCAAAAAAAAGAAAAGAAAAATTAAATTATTGGGACTATACCAATAAAAAGCTTTTGCACAGCGAAGGAAACTATCAATAAAACAAAAAGGCATCCTACCTAGTGGGAGAAGATATTTACAAATGATATATCCAATAAGGAGTTAATATCCAAAATATAAGAACTTATATAGCTCAACATCAATATAATAATAGAAATAATAATAATAATAATAATCTGATTTAAAAATGGGCAGAGGACGTGAACAAACATTTTTCTAAAGAAGACACAGATGGCCAACAGACACATGAAAAGATACTCAACATCACTAATCATCAGGGAAATGCAAATCAAAACTACAATAAGATAATTACCTTACACCCATCAGAATGGCTAAAATAAAGAACACAAGAAATAACAAGCATTGCCAAGGATATGGAGAAAAAGGAAACTTTGTTGGGAATGCAAATTGGTGCAGCAATGATGGAAACAGTATAGAGGTTCTTCAAAAAATTAAAAAGAGGTGTGCCTACCTGGCTCAGTTGGTACAGCATGTGACTCCTGACCTTGAGGTTATGGGTTTGAGCCCCATGTTGGGTATAGAGATCACTTAAAAATAAAATCTTGGGCCACCTGTGTGGCTCAGTCAGTTAAGCATCCGACTCTTGATTTTGGCTTAGGTTATGATCTCATGTTTCATGGGTTCAAGCCCTGCATTGGGCTTTGTGCTGACAGCATTGGAGCCTGGTTAGGATTCTCTGTCTCCCTCTCTCTGTCCCTCCCCTGCTTGCATAAATGCTCTCCCTCTTTCTCTCTAAACAATAAATAAACATTTAAAAGTAGTAAAAATAAAATCTTTAGTAGCACCGGGGTGACTCAGTCAGTTGAGTGTCCAACTCTTGATGTTGTCTCAGGTCACGATCCCAAGGTTGTGGGATCGAGCCCTGCATTGGGCTCTGTGCTGAGTATGGAGCCTGCTTAAGACTCTTTCTCTCTCTCTTTCTCTCTCTCTCTCTCTCTCTCTCTCTCCCCCTCTTGCCCTCTCCCCCACTCATACACACTCTCTCTAAAAAATTAAAAATTAAAAAAATCAATAAAATCAATAAATAAAATATTTTTTAAAATAAAGAGAGGGTGCCTGGGGGCTCAGTCAGTTAAGCGTCCGACTTTGGCTCAGGTCATGATTTCATGGTTTGTGGGTTTGAGCCCTGTGTCTGTGCTGACAGCTCAGAGCCTGGGACTGCTTCAGATTCTGTGTCTCGCTCTCTCTCTGCCCCTCTCCTGCTCATGCTGTCTCTCAAAAATAAGTAAACATTAAAAATGTTTTTTAATTAAAAAGAGAATTACCATATAGTTCAGTAATTCCACTACTGAGTATTTACCCAAAGAAAATGAAAACACTAATTTGAAAAGATACATGCACTCCTCTGTTTATTGCAGCATTATTTGCAATAACTAAGATATGGGACCTGAGTGTCCTTCCACAGATGAATGATTTAAAAAGATGTGGCATATATACAATGGAATATTCAGCCATAAAAATGAAAGAAAATTTATCATTTGTAGCAACATGATAGACCTAGAGGATATAATGCTAAATGAAGTGAGTCAGTCACTCACATGTGGAATTTAAGAACCAAAACAAATGAATGAAGAAAGAAAAAAAGAGGCCAAAAAACAGACTCTTAAATACGGAGAACGAACTGGTGGTTACCAGAGGGGAGGGGTTGGGGGGATGAGTGAGGTAGATACAGGGGATTAACAGTACATTTATCTTATTGAGCACTGAGAACTGTATAGAATTATTGAATAATTATATTGTACACCTGAAACTAATATAACAGTGTTAATTTTACTTGAATAAAAAAATTCTTTTAATTAAAAAAAAATTTTTAATGTTTATTTTTTGAGAGAGAGACAGAGTGTAAGTGAGGAAGGGGCAGAAAGAGAGGGAGACACAGAATCTGAAGCCGGCTCCAGGCTCTGAGCTGTCAGCACAGAACCTGATGTGGGACCTGAACTCACGAACCATGAGATCATGACCTGAGCCGAAGTCAGACAATTAACTGACTGAACCACCTAGGTGCCCCCAAAAGTTTTTAATTTTTTAAATCACTAAAGACAGAATTTTACCACAGAATGAAAAGAAAAAAAAAACATCAAAACACCAGAATATTAGATGATGGAAGTTAGACTTGTAACGAATAAGGCAAATGTAAATAAATAGGAAAAATGTAAATAGGAAAATCTCAGATCAGATCAAAAGACAAACTCTGAATATGTACTGTTGTTAAAAAAACAAGGTGCCAAAATATGCATATAGTATAAAAAGGCATTGTGAAACCAAATGTACCAAAAAACATTGCAATGTAAAACAGGAAACAAAAGTCTTTAGAAATACACGTAATAGAAACTCAGTTATAGTAAACTATATTACACACCATTATCAGACTATGATATATAAAATAAAAATAAATATTAATTCAACAACAGAATTAATAAGTCATAAAACATACAGGTTGAATTCTACACCTGCATGAAATACAAAAAAGTATCCTACACTGGGCCACAAGAGGTTTTATAAATTCAGATAAGCAAATATTGTTCAGGTCAATCCTAAACAAATCCTCTGATCACAGCACAACTTAAATTTCAAAATCCCCAACCAGTGGGAAATTAACAAACCTTCTACTAAATAATGTTTCAGTGAGGGAAGAAATATGATCACAGTCACAGGGTCAAGAAAATTATGAAAATAAGATGGCTACTACTGAAATCTTGGAGGGCAGTCTCTAATATTAGGCTGAAGGCTGGGCTGGCCATTGGCAGCACTATTATATAACATCACTCTGGCCCAAGTAGAGCAGCTATTTTTCATCTCCTTTTCCTTAAATTTCAGTGTCCTCTGCTTGCCAGATAGAAGCTTTAAGCTGTAGGTTCAGAAAACTTTGAATCAAACAGAGCCAGGATTAGGTTTGTGAGTTACCTAGGGTGCCATATTTAAGGAGGTAATCATTCCCAAGGTCAGCAGCAGAATCTGAGAGAGGGCACCTCCTTAAGTGTTGCATCCTGGGTGTCTCAATTGCCTCACCCCAGACCTGGCCCTACCAACCCAAATTGGTATAAACATTAAGGACTTGTACTTCCTCACCTAACAGGAATCCCACAGGTAAGATTCTTGCTTCTCTTCTCTGCCCTTTTCTAGCCTCTGCCCAATTCTGTGCATTGGCATCATCCTCAGACAGACAAGGAGATGGCTGTAGCATTTCCAGACTGCATAAGGTGCTACACTATTCAAGGGCAGGAAGGAATTGTGTCTTTGGAGTCTCCTTCTTATGAGTGAGGAAACCACCTAGCCACTCAGTGGGCTTCTGCTCATGCCTCATTGACAGGTGGGGTCATGTGTCTGCCACATCTAATCATCATCAAGAAGAAAGAGGCCATGAGTGCCTTAGGCCAATCAAGGTTTACCCTTGGAACCTAGGAGAAGGTGACTCTTCCCTAGTCACATGGGGAATGGTAGACACCCAATCAAATCAGGGCGGCAGCACTCAGAAAGAAAGAGGAGGGCACCTGGATAGCTGAGTTGGTTAAGCATCTGGCAGCTCTTGATTTCTTCACTGGGGTCATGATGACAGTTTGTGGGATCGAGCCTTGCAACAGGCTCTGTGTTCACGACACTGAGCCTCTTTGGGATTCTCTTTCTCCCACATCTCTCTGCCCCTCCCCCGCTCCTAAGTGCGAGCACACTCTTTCTCTCTTTCTCAAAATAAATAAAAAATAAATTTAAAAAAAGATTAAAAAAAGAAGGAATAGATAGGCCACCAAAAGGGCTGTCACATGACATATTCCTCCCAGATAGCCATTATCTTCACCCAAGTCTCCCCGTCTAGCCCAAATCACACACACCAGTTCTACATTCAAGCATACAGCCCCTCATTACAAATCTCTCCTTGAACTTCCCACCTGCCCACTATGTCTTTCCAGCTCACTCAAAAGCTTTCTCAGTTCCCCAAACCAAAAGTAAACACCTTCCTCAACCTCATTCTTTTTCTTTTTCTCATGAGACAGAGAGACAGAGCACAAGTGGGGGAGGGTCAAAGAGAGAAGGAGACACAGAATGCAAAGTAGGCTCCAGGCTCTGAGCAAGCTGTCAGCACAGAGCCCGATGTGGGGCTTGAACCCACGAACCATGAGATCATGACCTGAGCCAAAGTCGGACTCTCAACCAACTGAGCCACCCAGGTGCTCCTCAACCTCATTCTTTACCACCCCTAACTTCCAACTGATACCCAAATCCTCCTCATTGGACTGCCTAAATATTGCTTGTTTTTTTAAAACAAACTTTATTTTTTAGATTTACAGAAAAATTGCAAAGATAGTACAGAGTTCCCAATACCCCACACTGAGTTTCTCCTATTAGTAACTTCTTGTATTAGTATGGTACATTTGGTACAATTAATGAACTAGTATTGATACACTGTTATTAACTAAAGTCCATAGTGTATTAAGATATCCTTAATTTTTACCTAAGGTCTTTTTTCTGTTCCAGGATCTCACATTACATTTATTCATTGTGTAGTTGTGATGGTTTCTCAGACTTTCCATGTTTTTGATGACCTTGACAGTTTTGAGGAGGTCAAGTATTTTGTAGACTATCCCGCAACTGGGATTTGCCTAATGGTTTTCTTTTTTTTTTTTTTTTAATTTTTTTTTCAACGTTTTTTATTTATTTTTGGGACAGAGAGAGACAGAGCATGAACGGGGGAGGGGCAGAGAGAGAGGGAGACACAGAATCGGAAACAGGCTCCAGGCTCCGACCCATCAGCCCAGAGCCTGACGCGGGGCTCCAACTCCTGGACCGCGAGATCGTGACCTGGCTGAAGTCGGACGCTTAACCGACTGCGCCACCCAGGCGCCCCTGCCTAATGGTTTTCTTATCATACCTCTGGCTATGTGCATTTTGGGGAGGAAGACCACAAGAGTTAAAGTGCCATTTTCTTTTTTTTTTTTTTTTAATCTTTTTTTTAACGTTTATTTATTTTTGAGACAGAGAGAGAGAGACAGAGCATGAACAGGGAAGGGGCAGAGAGAGAGGGAGACACAGAATCGGAAGCAGGCTCCAGGCTCTGAGCCATCACCCAGAGCCCGATGAGGGGCTCGAACTCATGGACCACGAGATCGTGACCTGAGCTGAAGTCGGACGCTTAACCGACTGAGCCACCCAGGTGCCCCTAAAGTGCCATTTTCATCACAATATCAATGCTATATGCTACCAACATGACATCACTGTTGGTGTTTACTTTGATCACCTGGCTGAGTTAGTGTTTGTCAGATTTCTCCCCTATAAAGTGATTATTTTTTTCTCCCTTTCCCAGACTGTGCACTGGAAAGAAGTCACTATGCCCAGCTAATACTTAAGGAGTGGGGAGTTATGCTTCATCTCCTTGTAGATGGAATTTTTCTGCATGGGAGAGTCATCTCAACATTCTTTGACTTTTATAATTTGAAATAATTTCAAGCTTAGAAGTTACAAGAACAGTATAAGAATTTCCATATCCCCAGGGTGCCTGGGTAGCTCAGTTGGTTAAGTGTCCAACTTTGGCTCAGGTCATGATCTCACAGTTCATGAGTTTGAGCCCTGCATCAGGCTCTGTGATGACACCTCAGAGCCTGGAGCCTGCTTCGCAATTCTGTGTCTCCCTCTCTCTATGCACATCCCCCACTCACACTCTGACTCTCTCTCTCAAAAACAAATAAACGTTAAAAAAAAAAAAAAGAACTTCCATATCCCTTTTTTTCTCCTCTCTCCATATATATATATACATATATATAATTTATGCATATAATAATATATGTATATATGAATATAGAGATATAATTATACTTTAAACATTATATATAATATGTAATATATATAATTATTGCCATAGTTCTTTCATGGACCATTTGAGAGACAGTTAAAGAGTTGATGACCTCATCATCCCTAAATACCTCTGAGTGTATTTCCCCAAACAAGAAAGCTCCTACATAGCCACAGTACAATCATCTGAATCAGGAACTCAACGCCAATACGGGCATCCAGTCCTGACTCTATTCAGATTGTACCAACCAACATCTCTTATTTTTCTGGTCTAAGATTCAATTCAGGATCATAAGTTGCGTTTAGTTGTTATGCCTTTTTTGTTTTCAGTATATAACAGTTCCTTGGTCTTTCTCTACCATTCACGACCATGTGTTTTTGTTTTGTTTGTATGTTTAGGGAATATTTTTAAATTTTTTTATCTTTTAACATACAGCAAAATTGACTTTTAAAATATACAGCTCTATGGATTTTTAATACATATATAGATTTGTGTATCTACCACCACCATAAAGCTATGGAACCCTTCCATTAACCCCCTAATAAACTCACTTGTGCTATCCCTTTATAGTGAAACTCCCCCTTTCCTAACCCTCACAACCTACTGATCTATTTTCCTTCACTGTAGTTTCATCTTTTTGAGAATGCCAATTAAATGGAATCATAAAATATGTAACCTTTTCCAAATGATTTCTTTCATTTGGCATAATGCCTTTGAAATTCATCTAAATTGCTGTATCAATAGTTTGTTCATTTTGTAGTATTCCATCCCACTGTGTAGATGTACCACTGTTTATTTATCTGCTCACCAGTTGAAGGACATTTTTCCCCCTAGTTTTGTGTGATTATGAATAGAGCTACTATAAATACTTGTATACAGGTTTTTGTGTGAATATAAGTTTTCATTTCCTTGGAGTAAATGCACAACAGCGGAATTGCTGTGTCATATGGTAAGTGTATATTTAACTTTATAAGAAACTGCCAAATTGTTTTCCAGAATGACCATGTTTTACATTCCCACCAGCAATATATGAAAGTGCTAGTAACTATATTCTTGCCAGCACATGATATAGTCAATATTTTTTATTTTGCCTATTTTAATAGGTATATAGTAGTATATTTTATGTTTTATTCTGTAAGTTTTATAGTTTTACATTTCACATTTAGATCTATGGTCCATTTTGAGTTAAGTTTGGCATAATGTGTGAGGCTTATATTGAAGTTTTTTTGTTTGTGTTGTTTTTTGGGTTGGTTTGTTTGTTTGTTTGTTTTGCCTATGGAGGTTCAATTTTTCCAATACCATTGTGGAAAGGACTGTCCTTTTTCCACTAAATTGCCTTTGCAGCTTTGTCAAAAATCAATTGGCAAAAGGTAACACTAAAGAAGATAGCAGAGTAGGGAGTTTCAGGATTCCATCTATTTACAGAAACAATTAAAGTGGCAGAACTGCCTGAAGCAACTATTTTGGAACTGGAGTCTAACAGAACGCTTGCAGTAAAAAGGAGAGAGGTTGACAAGGAGGCTGGTAAATTTCAATTTCAGTTTTTCACGTGATAGCAGATGCCATGCCAATCCCTCATCCTGGTAGCAGGCAGCTGCAGGGACTGAGTCTGTATAACTGGCACAGTCTTTTGGACCCAAGGTGATCAACAACCACATAATCCCCCAAAAACTGTGATTGTGGGTTTTGATTGCTAATTGCTGCTTTTGATTGCTGAGAGGAGCTCAGAGGTTGGCCATTGTTTCAACCCCCACAGGCTGCCAACTGTAAGAGTATTTAAAGAGATAGGACCTACTTGGGGCGCCTGGGTGGTTCAGTTTGTTATGCATTCGACTTTTGATTTTGGCTCAGGTCATGATCTCATGGTTTGTGAGATTGAGCCCTGCATCTGGCTCTGTACTGACAGCACGGTTTCTCTCTCTCCCTCTCTCTGCTTCTCCCCCGCTCACATGTGCGTGCTCTCACAAAAATAAATAAATGAACATTAAAAAAAAGAGAGAGAGAGAAATGGGACCTATTTATTTTTCCTCTTTTAGGAGCAAGACATTTATTGAAATTTCATCATATTATTAGCTGACCTTAGAAACAATGAAAGAGAAACTTCAGTGAATACCACAAGGAATACACACTTTGCAAAAATAGTTTGGAAAAGTCATAAAAGGATGGCTCCAGCCATCAACTAGAAAAACCAAAAAACTCTAAAGAGTAAGAGAATTAGATCTCCAGAATTACCACCAAACAGTACTCAGAATGACCAGTTCTAGATAAAAAGTTACAAAACATACAAAGAAACAGGAAAATGGCTCATTCACAGAAAAAAAGTAATTTGACAGAAATCATCCCAAAGGAAGTCCAAACATTGGAATTATAAGTCAAAGATTTTAATATTAAATTAAATTAAATATAAAAAGAGAGAAAGTATGAGCAGGGGAGAGGGCAGAGGGAGAGAGAGAATCTTAAGCAGGCTCCATGCTCAGTGTGTAGCCCGGCAGGGTGCCATCCATGACCCTGTGATCATGACTTAAGCCAAAACCAAGAGTCAGATGCTCAACTGACTGAGCCACCCAGATGCCCCTAAGTCCAAGATTTTATTAAAAAATTTTTTTTCATGTTTATTTCTTTCTGAGAGAGAAAGAGAAAATGCACCAGTGGGGGAGGGGCAGAGAGAGAGGTGGACAGAGGATCTGAAGCAGGCTCCACACTGACAGCAGAGAGCCCAATGCAGGGCTCAAACTCAGGAACTGTGAGGTCATGAACTAAGTTGGATGCTTAATCAACTGAGCCACCCAGGAACCCCTAAGTCAAAGATTTTAAATCAGCTGTCTTAAATATGTTCAATGAGCTAAAGGGAACCATGGAAAAGAACAAAAGGAAATTGGGAAAATTATATCTGAACAAAATGTCAGTATCAATAAAGAGATAGAAATTATAAAAGGGGCACCTAGTTGGCTCAGTTGGAAGAGCATGCAACTCTTGAACTCGGGGTTGTGAGTCTGAGTCCCATGCTGGGTGTACAGATTACTTAAAAAAATAAATAAACTTTAAAAAAATTATTAAAAAGTTTCCAAACAGAAATTCTGGAACTGTAAATTACAATGATTCAGGAACAGACTTGGGCAGGTGGAAGAAAGGATCAGTGAAAATGAGGAGAAGACATTTGAAATTATCTAGTCTGAGAAACAGTAAGAAAAGAGAATGAAGAAACATAACAGGCTTAGAGACTTGTGGGATAGCATCAAGCATACTAAAATATGCATTATAGGAATTCAAGGAGGAAAATAGAGAGAAAGGGTCAGAAAAAATATTTGAGAGATAATTACTTAAAACTTCCCAAATCTGATGAAAGACATGAATATATACATCCAAGAAGCTCCATGAATTCCGAGCAGGGTAAATTCAAAGGGTTTCACACTGAGACACATTATAGTCAAACTGTGGAAACTCAAAGATTAAAAAACAAGAAAAAATTTTTTAAAAAAACCCCTTTTTTTTGAAAGCAGGAAGAAGTGATGCATCATGTACAAAAGTTTCTTAAAAGATTAATGGCTCATTTCTCATCAGAAATCATGCAGGCCAGAAGGCCATGGAAGGACAAATTTAAAACCTTGAATGAAAAATACTGTCAGCTAAGGGGCACCTGGAGTTAAGCATCCAACTACAGCTCAGGTCATGATCTCACAGTTTGTAGACTTGAGCCCCGCGTCAGGCTCTGTGCTGACAGCTCGGAGCCTGGAGCCTCTTCAGATTCTGTGTCTCCCTCTCTATCTGCCCCGCCCCTGCTTGCGCTCTGTCTCTCTCTCAAAAATAAATAAACATTAAAAAAAAGAAAAGAAAAATACTGTCAGCTAAGAATTCTATATACAGCAAAATTATCCTTAAAGAATAAGGAGAAATTGAGGTATTTCCAGATAAACAACAACTGAGGGAGTTCATTACCAGTAGACCTACCCTACAAGAAATGGTAGATGGAGTCCTTAAGGCTGAAATGAAAAGACATTAGATAGTTACTTGAAGACATATGAAAAAAAATTTAGAACACTAGTAAAAGTAATTTCATAAGCAAATATAAAAGCCAATATTGTACTTTTGCCCCGGCAGCAGAGAGCCCAATGTGGGACTTGAACTCATGGGCCATGGAATCATGACCTGAGCTGAAATCAGATGCTTAGCTGACTGAGCCACCCAGACCCTCCTAAATGAATAAACTTTTTTTTTTTAAAGCACTTCAACAAACTAGGAATAGAAGAAACCTCAATATAATAAAAGCCATGTATTAACCCACGGCTACTTCATACTTAATGCTGAAAGACTAAAAGCTTTGTTTTTTCCTAAAATCAAAAACAATACCAGGATGTGAGCTTCCAACACTTCATTCAACATACTATTGGAAGTTTCTGGCCAGAGTTCTCACAAGAAAAATAAAAGGGGCACATGGGTAGCTCAGTTGGTTAAGCAACCCACCCCAGCTCAGGTCATGATCTCATGGTTCGTGGGTTCGAACCCCACATCGGGTTCTGTGCTGACAGTTAAGAGCCTGGAGACTGCTTTGGATTCTGTGTCTCCCTCTCTCTGTGCCCCTCCCCCACTCACACTCTTTCTTTCTCTCACTTTGAAAAATAAACATTTAAAAAGTTTGAAAAAAAAATAAAAAGCAATCCAAATTGAAAAGGAAAGAAGAAAATTATTTCTGTTTGCACATGGCATGATCTTATAAGTACAAGACCCTAAAGATTCTACAAAATACTGTTAGAACTGGGGTGCCTGGGTGGCTCAATTGGTTGAGCATCCAACTTTGGCTCAGGTCACAATCTCACAGTTTGTGGGTTGGGCCCCATGATGGGCTCTGTATTGACAGTTCTTAGCCTGGCATGTACTTCAGATTCTGTGTGTGTGTGTGTGTCTCTCTCTCTGTCCCTCCCCTGCTGTGCTCTGTCTCTCTCTCAAAAATAAATAAAAAAATTTTTTAAATAAAAAAAAGAGTGTTCGAACCAATAAACAAATTGAGTACAGTTGCAGGATACAAAACCAACACACACAAATCAATTGCACATTTATACAAAAACAATGAATGATTCAAAAAGAAAATTAAGAAAACAATTCCATCTATAATAGCATCAGATAGTATAAAATACTTAGGAAAAACTTAACCAAGGAGATCAAAGGTTTGTATGCTGGAAACTATGAAACATTGCTGCAAGAAATTAAAGAAGACAAATAAGTGGAAAGACATCCTATGTTCGTGTATTGGAAGACAATATTGTTAAGATGTCATTGCTACCCAAAATGATATACTGATTCAACGCAATCCCCACCAAAATTCCAATGATGTCTTTTGCAGAAATAGATAAATCCATCCTAAAATTCATATGGAATTCCAAGGTACCTCAAATAGTCAAAACAATCTTGAAAATGAAAAAAATTGTATGACTCACACATCCTAATTTTTTTTTTTTTTTTTTTTTTTTTTAGAGAGAGAGAGAGACAGTGCATGTATGATCAGGGAAGGAGCAGAGAGAAAGGGAGAGAGAGAGAAATTCACAAGCAGGCTCCATGCTCAACACAGAGCCCAACTAGGGGCTCAATCTCACAACTGTGAGATCTTGACCTGAGCTGAAATCAAGAGTCAGACGCTCAACCAACTGAGCCACCCAGGCACCCCCTCACACATCCTGATTTTAAAGCTTACTAAAGGGGCGCCTGGGTGGCTCAGTCGTTTAACTGTCCAACTTTGGCTCAGGTCGTGATCTCTCAGTTCGTGAGTTAGAGCCTCACATCAGGCTCTGTGCTGTCAGCACGGAGCCTGCTTTGAATCCTCTGTCCCCCTCTCTCTTTGCCCTCCCCCACTCTCTCTCTCTCTCTCTCTCTCTCTAAATAAATAAATAAATAAACTTAAAAAAACTTATTACAAAGCTACAGTAATCAACATAAACACATACTGGCATAAAGACAGACATATACTGACATACAGACACACATAGCAGCTGCTTTAAAGTCTTTGTCAGACAATTCCAACATCTGTGTCATATCAGTGTTGACATCTATTGATTGTCTCTTGCCAGGTGAATTGAGATTTTCCTGGCTCTCTGTAGGCTGAGTAATACATGTTCATTGTCATAAAATCATTGGATTGTATCCATTTTGAATATTGTCATGGGACTTTGTGTTCTGTCTAAATCCTATGAGAATGTTGATATTTTTGTTTAAATAGGCAATTGACTTGCTTGAATTCAGGCTGCAAGTTTTATCCAGTGTTCCATGGGTTGTGGTTTGGTGTCAGTTCCATTTGCAAAGCCTTTGAAGTGCTTTTCAGCTCTGTCTTCCAGATGTACCATCCAGTGGCCGGTTTGGAACCTGGGTGTTGTCTGTCCTAATTTACTTTTCAGAAGCTATGGTGTGCTGTTTAGAGTCAGACCCATATAGTTAATAAACAACTTTGCAATCTTCCTGGTCCTTTCTAGTTCCTTGGGGTTCCCCTTTGTGGTCTTCTGGCCAGAAAGGTATGGCTTTATTTCCCCCATTTTGCCACATTCTCCCATGACTGGTCCCATATCTGGAGCCAAGTATTGGAGGACAGAGAGAGAGAGAGAGGCCCACCCTTTTGGGAATCACAGCCTCTCTGATCAGAGGTGAATGTTCTCCTCACTCAGAATTTTAGGCTCCCGAAGTGGCCCCCGTTGCCACTGCTGTTTCTGCTGCTGCCACCACCAGCACAAAATTGTTTAGGGGGTGAGAAAAGAAAGTGCAGAAAAAAGAAAAATGGGATCTTCCTGTATTTCTCTCCATGTTTAGAGTCCCCCTTCCCACTCCTCTAGCCAGAGAAAATGAGCTCCTCCTGAAGCTCTCTCATTCATGCTATACGCATTTCCAGGTTTCAGACTGCATTGACTCTAAACTGGGGGATACTTGAGGGGGAAAAGGAGAAAATTCACTAGTCGTTCAGTAGTACTTTGAATTCTGGCATTCTTCCCCAGTGTGCCCATTATTGTTTACTTTTTTGCTCCAGGTTTTTTTTTTTAATATTTATTATTTTTGAGAGAGAGAGAATGAGCGGGGGAGAAGCAGAGGGAGGGAGACACAGAATCTGAAGTAGGTTCCAGGCTCTGAGCTGTCAGCACAAAGCCCCACGCAGGGCTCGAATTCACGAGCTGTGAGATCATGACCTGAGCTGAAGTCGGGCACTTAACCAACCCAGCCACCCAGGCACCCCTCTTTCCAGGTTTGATATCTGCATTCAGTGGGAGAGATAGGGTGGAGTGTGTTGATTCCCTCTCATCTGGCACATTTCATTCTGTAGGATGTCCTCAACCCAGGCACGCATTATGACTCTGGTTGGTCCTAGGCACTTTTGCATTTGTGGGTTCCTTCCTGCATAAAAAAGTTAAAATATACTTTATATTGCTTTGGTATAAAGATGAATATAATGCAGACTGGATTCATACTATTGACATTTTTCCTTCTGATTTCAAAATAAATTAAGATTAAAATATTTTTGTGAGTCTCTAAAAATATCATGGATAAATTGATGCTGTCTCAATCTGAGTCTGTTCAAAGTTTCCTTGAGACTAGCCCCAGGACATGTTAGAGTACTGCTGAAATGATACTGTGTTGTTCTCAGCTTATCATGATGATGACTGGATCATCATGGGAACCTTGATCGGTCATAGGAACCATGGTTCCATTGTCAGATTGCTGTCTGCCAGGTTTCTCCTCCATAAAGCTACCATTTTCTTCTTTGTGCTGGATAAGTATTTTGTGAGGAGATATCTGAGACTATGCTAATTCTCCAGTTGTCTATATTTGCCTAATAAACTACCCCCAAATTTAGTGCCATTGCAAAGACCACTTTATCATGCTTATGGATTCTGTGGGTCAGGAATTCAGACAAAGCATGGTAGGTCTGGCTTATTTCTGCTCCTCCATGATCTGGGGCCTCAGCTGAAATGACTTGAACTGCTGGAAGTGTCTTAAATGGCTGCTGGCTGGAGGATCCACTTCCAAGATGGGCTGGGGTGACTGACAGGCTCACTGGAGATTATTGTCAGTGGAGCCACCAATGTGTGGCTTCTTGTTGTGGCTTGGGCTTTTCATAGTGTGACTGTGCGGTTCTGAGAGGCAGCGTTCCAAGAAAGAGTGCTCTAAGAGACAAGGATAAAAGTTGCAGGGTTCTTCTGGTCTGGCCTTAGAATTTACAGTGTCATTCCTGCCATGTTCTGTTGGTTGTGAGTGAAAATGCTCCAGCCAGACTCAGGGAGAGGGAAACTATTCACTTCTTGATGGGGGTGTGGCAGAAGAGCATGAAGGGTGGGAGATTTTGTTGACACCAATTTTAGTTTTGGGAAATACGCTCCATATTTTGCAATATTCTGTTCCTCATCAAACCTCGACCTACCAGCCTTAGAACATCCATGAAGTCTCCGGCCTGAATCAGTCCATCATTATGATGGTTTCTCTATTTCCATCACTCCCTCTACTTTTATTAGTTGGCTTTGTACTGTAAGGAAGAGCTTTTCCTTCTCCTTAATCAATATGACTCATAGATTCCTAGGTTATTCAGTGGGTTGTAGTTGGTTATTATCATGTTTATTTATTTGTTTGTTTATTTATAAAGGTTTATTTCTTTTGTTTTGAGACAAGGAGAGTGTGAGTGGGGGAGGGGCAGAGAGAGTGGGAGAGACTCCCAAGCAGGCTCCAAGCTCAGCATGGAGCCCAAATCGGGGCTGGATCCCACAACTGTGAGATCATGACCTGAGTCTAAATCAAGAGTTGGATGCTCAACTGACTGAGCCACCCAGGTGCCCCCTTATCATTTTTATTTTGATGCTCTAATTGTCCCAGACTTGGTGGGTGGGAGCCCCTTACTGTCCTTTTGACATGTCACTATTCTTTGAATACTTTATTTTCCAGTTGCCCCATTGACACTGGAATCAACTATTTCTTCAAGGAGTCCTTTTCTTTTTACAAAATTTTAAATGTTTATTTATTTTTGAGAGAGAGAGAGCATGAGCCAGAGAGGGGCAGAGAGAGAAGGGGACAGAGGATCCAAAGCAGGCTCTGCATTAACAGCCTGATGTGGGGCTTGAACTCACAAACTGTGAGATCATGACCTAAGCTGAAGTCAGACGCTTAACTGACTGAGCCACCCAGGCACCCCAAGGGAGTCCTAATTCGTTTTGGTGAAGGATAATGTTTAGAAATCAAGATCTGGGTGCCTGATGTGCTTGTTGCTATCTAGGCCTTCTCAGCAGGCAGTGCTAGGGAAAAAGTATGCACACACAAACATATGTATTTGTATATCTATCCATCTATACATGCACACACATACATAAACACACACATATATACATATACGTACATATGCATATACAAATATATGTGTATATTATACAATATATAATACATATTTTTTGTATATATGTATATATATATTTATATATACATATATATAATACATACACACATATACAGTTCACCCTGATAGCTCCAGTTCTTCAGGCCTGCCCCCTTTCCACATTTGTAATTCTCCTCCAACAGTGAGAAAAACCTGGCTCCCATTATCCTCAATATATTTGTTCAATCCCCTTGTGTGTAACTGATTTTCCAACCATACCAGCTGCCTCCTTGGCTTCCAGCCATGTTGCCATCTCCAAGGGAAAGGAAGGGAGAGGGAGGGAGGAGAGGGAAGAGGAGGAGGGTTTCAAGCACTTTGCAAGCCAGCCTTCCACTCCATCCCTACTTCCACTGCTTCAGTTGGTCCTGACCACTGTTGGCCTGGCCTCTCTGTGGCTAGTGGCCCTCAGTTTCTCCCTGCCTCAGCCTCTTCAGCCCATTCACTCTTTCTGGCTTCCAAGAGTTTCTTCCCTTTCTTTCTATTTTATGATTTTTTAAAATTACAAAAACATTTCACACTCATGTTTACGAATTCAAATAATGCAAAGCATGTAAAGCAAGGCATGAAGGTTTATAGCTACCTGCCTGCACTCCACCTCCAAGAGGTAACCAGACTTCTTTTCTGTGCTTATAAGAGCACACTCATGTTGGGGCACCTGGGTGGCTCAGTTGGTTAAGTGCCCGACTTAGGCTCAGGTCATGGTCTCACAATTTGTGGGTTTGAGCCCCACATCGGGCTCTGTGCTGGTAGCTCAGAGCCTGGAGCCTGCTTCAGATTCTGTCTCTCTCTCTGCCCCTCCCCCTTCACACTCTCTCAAAAATGAATAAACGTTAAAAAAATGTTTAAAAGAGCACACTCATGTATATTTATACAGTTTTAAATATTGAAGTAGGATAGTTTGATATATTTTCATTGCTTGTTTTCTTGGTCTGAGCATAAGAAATCTTCCACAATCTTTTAAACTGACACATTGGAATCCATTAAAAGAATGTACAATAATTTATCCTTTTATTTATCCAATAATTTATCCTACAGAGTATGTTTTTAAGGGTAACTTTTGAGGGTAACTATGTTTTTAAGGTATGTTTTAATTGGTGCCGGATGCCCTTCATAACCACTGCCCGTCTCCCTTGGAACCTGTTGGGCATCCGCAGGCAGGTTTTTGCCTGAGTTTGGTCAGGGGACGCTGGAATTTGGAAGAGGAAGAATTGAGTTCTGGGTGTTTACTCCCTAGCTCCTCGACAGGGTTGCACCAGGCTGGCCCTTCTCCTCACAGCTCCTGCAGGGGGCGCTCTCCACACAGCTCCTCCTCTCATCCCTCCAGGCCCAGAAAGGGCGACAGCCCCTGCGCTAGCTGGCGCCCCGCCGCCACTCTGTGCTTTCCGGTTTCCCCACACCTTTCCCACACTTTGGTAAATAATCCCTTTATCAAACTCAGATTGCCCTATTTACATGTGCAGTACGTTTGCACGCGGGGCAAGCACAGCATGGTCTCAAGGACCGTTTGCAAAGCGGTCACACACATCAACTCAGGCAGTTCCACCCACCACAGAGAGGTGGCTAAAATGTCAATGCAATTACTGCCCCGCCCCCACCCTCAGAGACAATTGAGGGCTTGTTACTACTGAAGAATAGAGAAACCTCCGTGCCGCACTGGAGGCCCCTAGTCCGCCAAGGATCTGCTCACACCACACCCTCTTCTCCTCCAGCCACACCGGGGTGGGGGTGGGAGCACAGGCCTCCTACTCTCCCACCCCTGCTGACTCTGTATTTATCTTCTAAATGAAGCAACCGGTCAGCTCTTGAGAGGAGAAATTTCCGTAAAGCATGTTTGAGAGTAATTACCAGCATACGCAGAATTCTAACAGATTTATTCTATTCTGACTCAGCCACATGGGCAGCTACACAGCGCGCTGTCTTTCTAACACACCACACCACACGCTATCCCGCAGTTTCCCTCGGCACAGCCACAGCAGGTGATGACCAGAGGTGGGGAGCCCGGTGCTGATTCTAGGAGAAGGCAACCTGAGTTCTGCTGCACACTGGCAATGACCTTGGGTTGGCTGCACTGAGCCTCTAGGCAGGGATGGGCAAAGACCTTCAGGGCCTCAATTATAACTGAATGAGGCATGCACAGCGTCCCAAGCTCAGGACCCTCGGGAAGTGCTAACTCCCTCCCCAGCTCCTCAAGGGTTTGCTCACTCAGGTTCCTTTTGGCTCTCCTGGCCCAGTGGTCATCTCTCAGCACAGACCACGGTCTAACCACCACTGTACCCTTGGCCACTGGCCTACTGAATGGTATTGTTCACCAACACCTGTGGCCACTTTACAACTCCACCCACAGCCCTGATGCCCACTCTTCCCTTCCAGGGAGGCCTGCCTTCTCAGCTTTCTCCATTCCCCCAGCCACACTGCCCCTGGGGAACCCAGAGTCTGGCCTGAGCCTTTTTCTTTTTATCAAGGTGGCACCCCAGAGAAAGGGCCTCTGTCCCCGGATCCTGGAAAGTCTAGACCAGTGGGCTCAGGAAGCACTTGTGAAGAAATGAACTGTTTTGGTGTCTTGAAGTAATATTAAATATATTTTTTTTCCAGGGCACCTGGGTGGCTTAGTCCGTTGAGTGTCCAACTCTTGATTTCGGCTCAGGTCATCATCTCACGGTTCATGGAATCGAGCCCTGTGTGGGATCAAGCTCCGAGTCAGGCTCTGCACTGTCAGTGCTTGAAATTCTCTTTCCCCCTCTCCGTATACCTCCCCCACTCTTGCTCAATCTCTCTCTCTGAAAATAAATTAAAAAAATTTTTAAAAACCTTTTTTTCCTTCTGATCTTAAAAGTAAAACATTCATGGGGCACCTGAGTGACTCAGTTGGTTAAGCGTCAGACTTCAGCTTAGGTCATGATCTCGTGGTTTGTGAGTTTGAGCCCCACATCGATCAGGCTCTGTGCTGACACCTCAGAGCCTGGAGCTTACTCCTAATTCTGGGTCTCCCTCTCTCTCTGACCCTCCCCCACTTGCACTCTGTCTCTCTTTCTCTGTCAAAAATAAATAAAGATTAAAAAAAAATTTTTTTAAGTAAAACATTCTTACCAAAAATTTGGAAAATACAAAAATAGTACTACAAAATCAAAATAGAAATCCAATCACCCAGAGGTAATTATGATTCCAATTGTGGTAGTTCCTTTGGGTCCTATTAATTAAGTAAGTAAGCTCTATGCCCAAAGCAGGGCTTGAACTCACAACCCGGAGATCAAGAGTTGCATGCTGTACTGACTGAGCTGTCCCTGGACCCTTTTCTATATGTGTGTAGAATATACACATTTCTTTGTATATTTATACAGTTATGTACATAGTTAGCACATACTTTCATATGCTTTGTATTTTGCTTTTGTCATTTTACATTTTTCTCAAGAGTTTCTCCTAATTTTCATATTTTTCTAATTATTTAAATTTCCTTTTTTTTTCTTTCTGTTTAAGCCTCCTAAAATCCAGGAGCAGCATTTCAAATGCTGAGTAAGATTGCACCCTATGAACAACTCCAGCTGGTGGAGATCTAGGCTGTGTTCCATCGTTGGCTACAGCAGCAGTGCCCTGGTAATTACATTACTCATTGTCCACGCCTACTTTTATACACAGTTATGCACCCAGACATCCAAGTGTTTGCTGTTGTCCCAGTTCAATCATTAATAGGGCCCTCTCTCACTCTCAGAGGTGTCACCTTGTGGATAATAGATTACATGGACCTCCTTACATGGCTCCCCTCAGAGCCACCAGAGGGGAGGAGGGGTTGGCAGGGTGGGGGGAGGTGGGTGGAGGTGGTTCCTGGGTTCTGCTGTGGGCACCAGGGTGGAGGATGGTGACACCAATCCCTAAGATGAGGTGGAGCTTGTGGAGAGTATGGTGAGTTTTGGACACACTGAGTCAGAAGTATCCAGGAGACTTTCCAGGACAGTGTCTAGGAGCAGCCCAAGACCCAGTCCTTGCCCACCAGTGGTCACTCGGCATAGGTGGGGTGCACTGGCAATCCTGTATTTGCTCTCCATGGATTGCTCAGCAGCTCAGTGGAAGGACACATGTGTTAGGGCACCAGTGAATGGGGGATGAGAAGGGACATCGAAGTTTCCAGCAATATATCATGACCTTCCCCTAAGCTTATCACACACAGGTCTCAGATGGTCAACACTGAAAGGCTTTGTTGTTATAAACTGTATGTCAGTCCAAAACAAGGGGGCACATGTTGACCCATCTCAGCTGGAGCTCTAGCTTGGTCAGATTTACTTTCCAACTTTGAACCTCTGCCTCTGTAACTCAGTGGCCCATTGGTGGGGAATCAATGATGGCCCACTCCCCTCGTTGATAGAAGAAAGATCTGGTGCCCAGAGAGAAGAGCGACCCCTGCAGGTCGGGTGTGGGGGATGCATCCTAGAACTCCAGGGGTGAGGTGAAAAGAGTAACCACTGATTCCACCATCTAAATCAATCCTCACTGCAACCCTAGGAGGGATCTGTCATCATCCCGATTTGCAGGCGAGGAAACAGAGGCTCAGAGAAGTGATGTTCCCTTGGTTGCAGAGACTGGCAGAGGCTGGCTTTGAACCAGGTCTCTGCTTTCTGCCCCTCTGCTTGCCCCTCTTGCTTCCAGAGGGAGGCTCCCTCACCTGTCTGCCTTTGTTGATATTACAGAACTACCCGGTGAATTTTAGCCTTCATTCAGCAGAAGTGACAGCCTGTAACACCATCCTGGGGCCAGGCCTTGAGCCGAAGATACAAAGATGAAGAGAATACAGCTCCTGACTTAAGGATTGTATCTAATGGCAGAACTGCAAAGCAGCATTTCTGTTGCTCAGGTAAGAAAAAGAAATCCCCAGGAAGGGGAGTAACCTACCCAAGCCATGTGGTCACTGAGGGGCGAGAACAGAACAAGGCAACAGCTCTGTCCCCTGTTCCTTAAAAAAAAAAAGTCACCCAGGAACTCCTGGGTGGCCCAATGGGTTAAGCATCTGACTTTGGCTCAGGTCATGATCTCATGGTTGGTGGGTTTGAGCCCCACATCAGGCTCTGTGCTGACAGCTCGGAGCCCGGAGCCTGCTTAGGATTGTGTGTGTGTGTGTCTCTCTGCACCCCCACCCCCCAAATAAATAAACATTAAAAAATAATTTTAAAAAGTCACCCGTCAATACACACATAAGTTGCTCACCCTCTCGGGTAACCAAGGAAATGCAATCTGAAACCACAAGGAGATGCCATTTCATGTACCACTGACAAAAATTAAAAACTCTGATGGAAACAAGGAAGTGCTGGTGAGGGTGTGGAACAGCGGACCCTCAGTGTATTGCCATCTGTATGGCACAAGCCCTTGTCGTGAGCCTTTTGGGTGGGTGAAGAGGCAGTGGCAGAGTGGCCTCCTGGCCACACGCCTGTGTAATCACATGGGCCACACCTGCCTTACTGCTCTACTGCCGCTGTGTTTAAATTCCTAATAATTTATCAAGGGGTCTGTGTTTTGATTTGCACTGGGTCCTGCAAATTCTGTGGCCAGTCCTACCCAATGGTTTCACTCCTGGGTATATGCCCTAGAGCAACTCTTGCATATGGGTACTAGGAGGCCCACTGAGAATGTTCATAGCAGCTGTTTCTGCAAAAGGCCAGAGACCCACACAGCATGGATGAAATCGGAGAAACAATGCTGAGTGACAAAAATGTGAAGAATGTGTACAGCAATGTCCCATTTTCATAAAAAGCCCAGATGAACAGTGTAATGGTGTGTGGGGAGATATGCATATGTGGTAAATCTTTGACACTGATTGTCAAGGTGTTTATGTTGAATACTCCTTATTTTGAACAGGGAATGACCCACCTGGGCATGCTGCACTGTCAGGATCAGGCATGGAGAGATGGACAGCACGCGGTGGCCTGTGTGTGGCACCCTGGCTGAGACCCGAGGCTGAGGAGAGGCTGCCATTAAAGGGAATGTCGCTGGCTGGGGCCCAGGCCTCCCAAACGTTAGCAGAAGCTGCCGAGAAACAGCTTCACGAAGTGAGGCCTCGGCTCACGGAGAACAAAATGCTGCAAACAGACATTAAATGTCCCATGTTGCATCATGTGTACGTACAGCTTGGACTCTAAGATTTATAGCTCTTGGATTTTATCTGTTTCATCTCCAGTGACTCTATATTGTTTTCGTCTCTCTGGGCAAAAAGGTGCCTTTCCTTTCAGGAGGTTTTCTTTTCTAAGCTGCAGTTCTAAACGTTTCTTACCTTGGTTATCTTGTTATATCTCTTTTTTTCCCCAAGTTTTGTCATGTTGTCATATTACTTTTATAATTTCAGGAAGGAACAGGGGAGGGGGAGGAAGAGAGGGAAGAGGGGGGGGGGAGGTGGTCTCTGATGCCACAGCCATAATGACTAAGGGGCCTGCCTGGGATGGGCAGTGGGGCCACCACAGCCCCCTGCGCTGTGGCCAGAGCTGGCATTTGTCCCGGACTGTCTGCCCAGGTTGGAGCAATCCCAGGGCTGCTCTGAGGTTATACCCACTGCTTGGCCTTGGACATGCAGATGTCTGGGACTTCTTTGGCCCAAGTACCCAGAAGCAGACCCAAGATGAAGTGTGGCTTTGAGTGTGAGCCTGACACCCTGACCTCGATTGGTTTAGCTTTCTCTGCTCCAGTCCAGCCTGGTGAGAATGGGAGGGCCATGTGGGACCAGAAGAAGTAGCTAGGAGTTCTGGGACCCTCTAAGGGGAACTCTGGGGGCAAGGTAGTCATCAGCCCTCCTAGATGGCTTCCAGTTTCTGTCTCCCTGGCTCTGCTGGCTGTTGGACTTGCTTCTCCAGGTTGAGGCCTCTACCCGCTGGGAACAAGACCCAGTCTTGACCACCTTGCTCTCATCGTTCCTGGAGGCAGACAGTTGTCTATGCCAGACTTGGCTTCTGGGTATAGGTCTGTCTCCCTGCTGGCAGAGAGCCTGGCTGATATCCCCAGCCCCTACCTGCCACCATGATGGCCTGGTCTGGCAGGTGAATGACACCCAGCTGCCCCAGAGGCCGTTCAATCCCTGCCTGCCTGGTGTCCAGTCCTTCAGGTCTCCCCCACCACTACCCTGTGGCTCCAGAGAGGGTGCTATCCCAGGCCCCAAGCTCAGTGACAGTGGGGTGGGGGGTGGTGTAGAGCTACCATCTGGCTATAGCAATGAGATATAGAATCGTGAAGCAATTTGTTTGTGAACAATCAAGACAGCATATACTTAAGAACGAGGTTCTGCTGGGCAGATTCTGCAGGGAGCTTCCAAGGAGGCGGAGGGGACCGGGCAGGGGGAAGACAGATGGATGAGTAGGTGGGGCTGGGGGGTGGGGCTCAGGGCCTGGTTGGGAGCCCCAGCCCCCTCTCAGTGACATGATTGAGACAGATAAAGCTGCCTCCCTTGCAATGAGGCTGGGAGCCGGAGGGGCACGGAAAGCTCTCAGGGTGATTTGGGAAGGGACTAGAAGCTAGTCTGGCAAGGCCTAAATGGGGACAAAGGCTCGGCATCCAAGGCCGGGCTGGAGGGGAGGAAGGGATACAGCAATCCAGCTAATTGGCCCCAACTAACCCCGAAGCACAAGTGCCCCCTCACATTTTGGGGAGTTCAGGCAGCATTTTGGGGCCATGGCTCAGCAGTGGCTGCATGGAGGCATTTTGGAATGTTTTCCTATTCCTTGGGGGTCTGAGTTCAGCCAGGAGCACAAGAGACCTGGCAGATGCTGACCTGCTTTCTCCCTTCTGAGTGTTTTCACAGGGGGGTCCTCATCCTCAGTGTCCTTGGGCCACTTCAGGCATCTGGGGGCTCCCCAATCGTGTGAGGTCCCCTGTGAGGGGGGGCATGGGCTAGCAGGGCTTTCTCCTGAATTAGTCTGCTGGCTTTGTGGGGAGACTGGTAGATGGTCTCTCAGCACCCCAGCAGCTCCTAAACATACTCTGGACACTCAGGCACCAGCTGCTGAGAGGTGAGAAAAGAAGGCAGGACTCAGGTGACAGGGTTTCAAAACTCGTGGTTTATTGACACTTGAGCACAGTGACCCCTGGGAAGAGACTGTGTTTCTGGCCCTCTTCTCCTGGGACTTGCCCCTGCACACAGGGGAAATAGTAGTCCCATCTTGGAACAAGATGCGCCTTGCAGAGAACACCTCTCCCAGGAGCCCTGCTGAGACGCGCACAAATAAACCCTTGGCAAGGCTGGCATGGCATGTGAATGGCAAAGCTCGGCGCATTTGGCAAAGCTGTGGAGCCTCGGTGAAAAGCGTGGGCCTCCTGGGGCTGCCTCCTTTGGGCTACAGGCAGAATTAAACCAAAAACAGCTTATTTTGCACAGGCCCTTAAGATGCCCATTTGGCTCTTGTTGGGGCCAGGCCTAGGAACTGCCAGAGCAGTGACCCAAGCCCTGGGACTACCTTTGAGGTGGCCAGACACCCAAGCCGGAACTCAGAACTGGCATTATAGGGGTAGGGACGAGGGCCACATGCTGGTTTCAAAGGGTAGGGGGAGATAGGACTGTGGCCAAAGGCTGGCTCAGGACCTCAGAGGGCCTGTGCTTCCCCAGTGAGGCCTGCCCCCATCACTGTCCCCAGTAAAGCACATCCCTTTCCTAGTCCTGGATGCTGAGGACAAGCTGGGTCAGGGAGGCCATGCATCTGCCTCTGGATTTCAGCAGGTTGGGAGCTTGACTAAAAGGCAAGGGGGACCCTGGCTGTGCCCTGCCCTTCAGCCTCACACCTGCAGAGGGAGGCAGCTGAGCCTGTCTGCCTCTCCTCCTCCTGCTGGCTTGGGATCAGCTCTACCTGTAAAAGCAGGGCTCCCTCTCTCCAGCTTCTGTGTTCCATATACGGCTAGCAACTGTAGCTCCATTCCTTTCCAACCCACTTAATTGTAAGAATAAACACTAATGATACTTAACCACCCCTCCCGCTAGCAGAGGGGGAGGGTTCCCTTAGCACTGGCAGCAGCTCTCCAGGATGTGCCAGGCTTGCCCTCGATGGGCCCCAAACCTCAAAATTCCAAGATCTGCTGCACAGATTCCGTGCAACCCTGTGTCCTATAAAGGAGAAAAGGGGGCCCAAGGAGGCTCAAGGACTTGCTCAGCTCATATAATGAGCTAGTGGCAAAGTGGGGATTTGAGAAGGGGACTGAGGCTTCTAGACTTGGGGTCCTGGCTAGAGGCCTTCTTGGGACTGTGGCCTGACAAGGAGGTGGGCCAGGACTTTCAGAGGCTGAAGATGCCCAGTGGCTCCCAGTCCTCCCTGGTCAAGAGGGAAGAGACCTCTATGCCTAGGTGCTTGCACAAAGCCAGCATCTGCGCAGTGGGAACAAGGGCTCCCTCCGCCTCAAGGCAAGGCTGAGCAGCACCAGATGGCAAGGGCCTCTCACAGACGAGAGGGGTGGGCACTGGGACGAGCCTGGAGAGATCTCCCGGTGGAGCCTTGAGTCTGGGCAGGAATCAGACCACCACGTGGGGAGTCCAGACTCCAAAGGTGAAACCCCACTCTTGATGGCAATCCCAGAATAAGATTAGCAAAGAAATGAGAAAAACAAGCCCACACCTCTTTCCTCTGTTAAGGTCATGCTCAGGGGCAGCCAGGCTGGTAGGGGCCACATGCCACCTCTTGCCGGCCCTGCGCTGGGAAGGGCCAAAGAGGGGGCTTCTGGCCCCCAGAAGGCAGCAGGGCCTTCAGATTAAGTGCGGCAATACCAGGTCATTGTTGGCTCCCACCAAACCTTCTCTGAACTGCGGTGACCACATTTAAGATACTTTTTCTGTCACGAGCCCTTGAGCATGGCACTGACCACATCATCTTGGCTTCTTCATCCCTGCGGTGAGAGTAGGGGTGAGTGCTGAGCCTGTGGGCGGCATCCCCCATTGCCCCCCTGCCTGCCCAGAGCTGGCTTCCACCCTCCCTGCTGCACAGCCCTCGGGCCTCAGGGGGGTGGCTCTTACCAAGTCTGCCCTTCCCCGGGCTGATGAGTGCCGCCAAGGCTCTCCCAGCTCCCACCTTCCTGGAGCCTTGCTACTGCAGGTGGATTCTGGCCTGGGGGACACAGTGCCAAGCTTTCTCCTGCTGCCCACCTCCCAGTGACATTCTCCATGAGCCTCCAAAGCCACCCACTGCTCTTCCCAGACCTGTAGGCCTGGGTCCTCCCACAGAGACCCCTCTCTGCCGGACTCTTCACCCAGCCCTGCCACTTCTAGCTCAACACACATGCTATATCTGCCTCACTGGATGTGAGTAGCCTGAGTCACCCAAGCTTCGTGGCTTCTGAGCCTCACCTGCCCAGGGCATGCTAGGGAACGTAGAGCTCTCCCCCAGGTGGTCAGGCTGTGGGCAAAGCAAGGTAACAGAGGGCGCCGCCATGGTGGGCAAGAAACAGGAGGAGGGGCTTGGGGAGCTGTGGAGCAGGTGGATGGACAGACTCCAAACAGAGCCAGAACCCCCCCAGGCTGCCTCCAGACTTGCCAAGGCCTCGTAAGTGTGTTTCCCAAGGAAACCAATTCGATTACCAACACGAGACGTTCTAGGACATTCCAGTCAAATGAGAAGCCTGCTCATGGAGCTCAGTTCCTCAGCCTGGGGACCAGCCAGAGACATGGGCAGCAGGACTGAGGTGCGTAGGGAGGCTGGGGGAGGTGCCATGGTCACCCTGAACTCCCAGAGCCCCTAGGTCTGGCCCAGGCTGTGCAGCATAGCTCATGCTCTTTCAGCTGCTTTGCTGTGAGCAGCAAATCGCATCACAAAGGGGCAGAAAGGAGGTGGAGTGGGAAGAATTCTAGCTGAAATCATGCCACTATAACAAAATAAATCCTGCTCTTGTAAAAACTTAAACATGCCTAGTAGAATCCATCCCAGGCCCGGCGGTTCTAGCCTCACCTAAAGCTGTTTAAGGCACTTGAATGGCTTATTAACACCACCTGGAAAAGTGTTTGCTTCAATCCTGATTTAGGAAAAAAAATTCAGTAATACTGCAAAAGAAGTTTCTTCCAAAAAAAAAAAAAAAAATCAATACTTAAGGTTTCCAAGAATAAAATAAATGCTAAGCTCTGCTTAAGTTACATGACACAACAGGTCACCTTGGCACTGACAAAACAAAGACAAAAACCTGAAATACTGCTTCTGAGTTCAACTGTCCTGGAAAAAAAAAAAAAGACCACAAACTGAAGACACACACCTCGTCGTCATTCTGACCTTCCTCTCACTGGGTGTGTGCGGGACGGGAGGGAACCAGGGAGGCTGGGGGCTGTGAGCATTCACTGCAGACCAGGTCCCTGGTGCTCCGTTCTCCCCAATTTGGGAAGCTGGCTCGGGAGGCCAGGTGCGTCAGCGGAGACGAGCCTCCCAGTGGCGGCCAGTGAGGAGCAAGTGAGAAACCTGTGCTGGACACCCAGGTCGCACTTGGAAATGTCCGTGGCTCCTGGGTCTGCCTGGGGACTCATGCAGCATCCTGCTGCCCCATGCACATGCCCAGCATCTTTGGTCTGGCTGTGGTCCCCACCTGAGCCCCCTACCTGATGGGGCTGGGAGCAAGAGCTGCTCCACTTCTTGGGTCGTCTTTTCTTTGGTGAGGTCTCTTCCCTAGGCCTCCTTCAGAGAACAAGGCCATCCCACTGCCTGTCCGAGCAGGGCACATCCCCCACCACCCAGTCCAGTTCCACAGCCACCAGGATGGGCCAATGCAAGCAGCACGGGAGACTTGGGGCCCTGGGAAAGCACTGTGAGGGTGGCACCCACTGTCCACCATCACCTGTCGGGTCCTAAGGCAACTGAGGGGGAGGGTTACGGGGTAGGGGCAGGGAGCCTGCACCTCCTAGCGTCTCTGTGGAGCATCGGTCCCTGGCTCTGCGAGGCCAGTGGGCACGTCTCCTACCCCCTGGGCCCTGCCCTTCAGCAGGTCTTGGGGGTCCCTGAGGAAGACCACCATGACTGTGATGTTATCGTGGGAGCCCCGCTCCCGGGCTGCAGCCACCAGCTCCTCAGCAACCTGCAGCCCGCTGCCCTGCTCCCTGACCAAGTGGCTCTGGACGAGGCCCGCGACCTCCTGGTGGGGGACGACATCGAAGAAGCCATCACAGGCCAGCAGCAGGTAGTCCTCAGAGCCTGTCAGCTCCCAGGAGGCTGAGTCGGCCTCTCCTGACACGTAGGGCTTCTGAAAGACGTCCCCTGGGCACAGGAGAGAAAGGCCTCCTGTTGCCAAGTCCAGCCAGGCCCGGGGCCTCACTGTGGCCACCCTCTTCCGACGCCCGTGTTCACCAGTGAAATTGGATAGTTTCATGTGGTGCTAAGGGCAATGTGGCAGACCTATTGGGTGCAGAGTTAGAACCCAGCCAGACCAGAGGTCAGCTCTACAAGACAGCCTTTTCACTTCCAGTGGAGCCGGGTCCAAGAGAGGGGATGACTGAGGTAAAGGACCTCACTTTTCCTCCCTTACTCAGGTCTGCAGGTTCCCTTTCCCCCAGGTCCCTCTCCCTGAGGGCCCACATCCAATTCGTTAGCAAGTCCTGGTGGCTTTACCTTTAAAGTGCGACTCGAAACCACCTCCCCCTCCTCACAAACTGCCCAGAACCACTGATCCCCCTCCTTCTGCTCCTGCCCAGGGGTGTGCACCAGACCACACCGCTGACACAGAACTGCCTAGGGTGTCCCCCTCCTTTTAAGGAGCTTCCACTTTTGGAGAAGCCCATCCTGCTGCCTCCGCACCCGGATGTGCCAGAGACCCAATAGGCAGCAGCAGCAGGGGGAAGGGCTATAAGGCAGGCACCGCAGGCGGCCTTAAGGATAGGATGGCGTGTGTCCGGAGGTTGGGAGGAGACATGTCACCCCGAGGGGGTTAGCAGGAATGGAGTGTTGCCTAGGTACCTGGGGGCAGCAGTGTGGATGCGGAGCCCAGAGTGAGGCCCAGCAGCTGTAGGATGCTGAGAAAACAGGATTGTGGGGAGAGGGGGCTGCTTTTCTTTTTTTTTTTAAAGATAGAAAAAGGAATCATCAGCATGAATGGGGGAGGGGAGGACAATCCTCATTTATGACCTTTCAGCACATACAGTAGTTAACCAAGGACCTCCTGGTAGGTTTTTCTGGGGAACTGTTTTAATGAGGAGATAATCACGTAAGGGTTAACTTCTGTGATTATTTGTGTGAGATAGAAGTTTCTAAGGTGTCTGCACCTGCACTCTCTCAATTTACCAGAGGCTCCTCAGTCTGATTCCACGGCCCCACAGACCACAGGTGCTTTATCAGCACAGGATGCTGCTGTCCCCAACAGCTATGTGAGCCCCTGGGCCTCACGCATGAGGCCTTTGTCTCCTGCCCCCTGTCTCCCGTCTCCTTACCGATGGCTCTAGACACGGCCAGGGTCCCGTTGACTCTCCAGCAGTCCATGTGAGACACAAAGCCGCCCAGCGCTTCAATACGCTCCTTCTCATCCTGTGGGGGACAGCCAGAGTGGGGGCTGGGGTGCACCCGTGGGGAAGGGTGCCAGGTGCTGCTGCCTGAGTGGAGCTGAACTGGTTTCTTCTTTTTTAATGTTTATTTATTTTTGAGAGAGAGAGAGAGAGAGAGGGAGGGAGAGAGAGAGAGAGAGAGCGCAAGCAGAGGAGAGAGGCAGAGAGAGAGGGAGACACAGAATCTGAAGCAGGCTCCAGGCTCCCAGCTGTCAGCACAGAACCCAATGCGGGGCTCGAAGCCAAGAACCGTGAAATGATAACCCAAGCCAAAGTCAGATGCTAAACTGACTGAGCCACCCAAGTGCCCTGAGCTGAGCTGGTTTCTAAGTGCTGGGGGCTGCGATTCTCAAACAACGCCCAGATGAGGCGTTAGTGGAACCGCAGGAAACCATGAATAACCTAGACGTCCTTCAGTTGCAGCAAGGGCTACCTCAGTTATAGGGTGAACACAGCCAGACCATCCATAGTCACCGACCCCCTGACCATCCCCCCCCAGCTGTCTCACCTTTCACTTGGGAATACTTTCTTCCTTGCAAGCTGCTGGGACGAGCCCAAGCCTGTACTACACGTGGCCACCTGGCAGGATTGGATGAAACCTGAACCAGGCCCCTCAGCTGTCCTCCTACCTTATCCTCTCCACCAGCCTGAACAGCTTCTCCAAGGTTGAGCCCAGAGCCGGTGGCCAAGTGGGTTCCCATCAATGGCCATTTCCCACTCGACCTGGAATACAAGGCTCTGCACAGCTGGGCCCCTGGGCCCCCACTTCCGTGAGGCTGCCCTGTCCAGCCATTTCCCCTCATGGCCCTCCGGCCTCCCTTCTGCCCCCTGACTGAGTGGTCTCGCTCACCTGCACATTGCCCAGGCAGTGGTCAGTTCCCCCTGGGCTTGGCTGGCACTGAGGTCAGCTGCAGAGGTATCGTGCCCTGCACTGCGCTTCGGCCACCCCTAGGCTCTCCTGCTGGGTTTCCCCTCTGCTGTGCTCCCCACCTCCCTACTTCTGACAGGATAGGCCCACTCTCCTGCCACATGCTTGCTCTTACACATGTCTCAGCTCTGTGAGCATGCAGCCCCCAGGCCCATGTTCCCGGTTCTGCCTGTCATCACAGGATATCCTACCCGCCCCTCCAGACTCTGCACTCACAGGGAACACCCCACCCTGTCCTCCCTGGCCCCCAGCGCCCCTGGCTAATGGCATCACCAACCTCTTAGAAGTGTAAGGCCCTTTCCCCATCCTCAAAAGCCTGGATTCTTCTCCATCCCTCCTGATGCTGCCTTGCCAGGCAGGTCCTCCTCCCCATAGCTGGACAGGTGACTGCAGCAGCCTCTTTTGTGACCCAGCTCTCACCTTGCCCTCTGGTGGTCTGACCATTCTAGAAGCTTCTAGTAATTCCTTGTGAAGTTCCTCCTGACACAGGAGCAGGAGCCCTCGGTCTCTCAGTGGCTGGTCCTGGCTAAACCTGCCCTTTCCTCCTGGACTCCACCCCTGGCCTGCTGGGGTCCCACCTGCCATCAGGATTGGGCTGTATGCCTCCTTCCTGCTCATTTCCCTCTTCCACATCTCCCAACACTTTGCCCAAGTACTGTGGCTTGCAGCTGCCCGTTAGTCTGAGAGGTGCTGGAAGGCTCACTGCCTCAGCAAAGTGTCCTGTGCACGGTAGGTAGTAACTGTTTGTTGGCCTGAACTGAATCCAGTGGCAGCAAGGCTCTGTCCAGACAGCAGCAGAACAAGGCAGAGTGCCATGCAGTCCCCACATGTGCCTCAGAGCCGGTTTCAGCAGCTGCCAGACCCTTATTGCCCTTCACTGTGGCTCACTAGGTTGTTACTAGTTTCCCACTCTCGTGACAAGTGTGATGGTGGTTATTTTTCGTGGGAGACCTTTGAGCCAGTCTTTGATGACTTTTCAAAGGGTGTGGGTGACAGGCTAAGCTTGGGATCACAGGGCTCATTAGCCAGGAGGGGCTGGCAGGGGCCAAGAGGGCCCTGGAATCTAGTCTCTGTAGCCATGTAGGGTGCAGATCAATGAAAGAACAGACACTTTGGCAGGCTTCTCCCATGCCGGCTGTGGTCCCAGCACCCCATTCTTGCACCAGGACACCCCATTCTTATCTCCTGGGAACCCCATTTCACAGACAAGGCACTCAAGGCTTGGAAAGGGTGGAGCCAGGACTGAGCATGGCTGTCAGTCTGTGATCTTTGCTGTGGTGTCATTCTGCAGGGCTCAGGCAGTGCTGGGGAGACACTGCCAGAAAAGTCCTCACCGGGCTGCAGAGGAGGCACAGGACGCCAAGCTTGTAGGGATGAGGGTGGGCAGGAGCAGGCGAGGCACCCCGAGCAGAGGCTTGCAGCTAGTCCTCACTTAGGCAGCATTTCACCTGACTGCCCATCTCAGGGAAGGAGGGTCCACCAGGGAGCAGGTGCCGAATGCCCCAGTGCTGCAGTGGCAGTGGAGTGACACAGGACACCTGCCACTTCCCGGCAGTATGCTCTGGGCAAGTTACTTAACCTCTCTGAGCCTCAGTTCTCTCCTCTATATGACAGGGAGGGCGTATGTAGGAGGTTTAGCACAGACCGAGCTGCAGTGAGGCCAAGGAATGCTGTCATTCCTGGCTGTTTTGGTGATCACGGCCTGACACTCCCTTGCAGTGCTTTCCAAATCTAGAAGCCACAAAAGGACAGCTCCGTTCAGTTACATAAAAACCAACATGTCTACAAGGCAGAAGCCCATAAACAAAGACAAAGCAGGGGGCAACTTGCAAATCACCCTGCAGACAAGGAGCTGACCTCCCTGGTGTATAACAGATGCCTACAAATTGATAAGAAAAATAGCAACACGTCAGGAGACAAATGGGCAAAGGACAAGAATGAAGGGTTCTCACAGAAGGCAACGTAAATGATCTTAAGTGTTTGAGAAGATGCTCGGCCTCATACTGTAAGAGAAATGCAAACTGAATAACCACTTTCCTTCCTCTCAGACTGTCGGTGGGGCTATGGCCAGAGGACATACAGCCTGAGGAGGGCAGTGTGGCAAAAGTGCCAAGACTGTAAATGGGAGTGCCCTGACTCATCCCTCCATTCCTAGGAACCGTTCTATTAACATACTTGACCCAGAACAATGCAACGCTATGCAAAGTCATCTAGTGCCGTGTGGACTTTAGCATGAAAAAGACTGAGGAACTCTCGGGGCGCCTGGGTGGCTCAGTCAGTTAAGCGTCCGACTTTGGCACGGGTCATGATCTCATGGCTCATGAGTTTGAGCCCCACATTGCACTCTGTGCTGACAGCTAGGAGCCTGGAGCCTGCTTCAGATTCTGTATCTCCCTCTCTCTGCCCCTCCACTGCTCTCTCTCAAAGATAAATAAATGTTAAAAAAAAAAAAAAAGAAAAAAGAAAAAGACTGAAGAAATCTCAATGTCCATGCACAGGATGGCGGACAGATGGGGCTCTGCATAGCCCTGTGGAAGGTGGGGGCATTTTCTGTGCTGATGTGGAGGCCTGTACACGTGGGGAAAGCAGAGCAGGGACAGGGCTCCCGGGCATTTCCCAGTATGCAAACTCCCACCATCCTACAGAGACAGACAGACTGGACACCTTTGTGAGATGTGGTCCAAGGAGGAATGTCAGCCTTAGATCCAGATGAGGACCCTGAGGCTCAGACAGTTGAGTGACTTCTGGATCCCAGTGTAGCCTCTACCCAGTGAAGCCCCAAGGTCCTTCTGACCTTGGCTTAGCATCACCTCCTCCCTGGAGCCCTCCACCCCCACAGCCCAGGTGGCCAGCCGCCCCTTGCCCACATGCACAAAGTGCAGGACCCTGCACTTTGACCCCACTTCCTGGGCTGCCTCTCCTCTGCAGCTCTGGGCTCCATGTCACTGTGGTGAGAAGGGCTTACATGGGACTCTTGGCTATTAATGCCCCAACTTTAGGGAGGGGACCCCTCCGCCAACAGACAAATCCTGTTTGCCAACAGACAAACCCCTGGCCACTTGACTCAGGCAGAAGGACCCTCCCTCTGGAGGAACACCAGGATCTCCCTACGAAGACGGTGCAGGGCCCCTCTTGCTTCCTTGCCTACCTGACCATCCACTAACCCGAGCAGTCCAGCACGATCGGGGCCGGGGATGACCCAGGCATGGAGGGAGGGAGCCCCTTACCTGTCGCTCAGGTCTGTGCGGCTCCATCAGCTTCACCACCTGTCCCTGTTGCACCAGGATGACCTGGGAGTCCCCGAGCCAGGCAACGTGCAGGGTCTTTCCCGCAATGAAAGCGCACACACCCGTGGTGCCACTCTGCAGCCGCTGAAGGGAGAGAGGGCTGAGGGTGAGCCATGTGCTGGCACTGTGGGCCCAATCCTGTCCAGACTGAACGACTCCTGCAATAGTGCTCAGTCAGATAAAAGGAACAGACTCCAGAAGTACACAGGGCACAGTCAGTCTCCTAAGGGTTATGCTGCATGACAGGAGAGCACGTCCTGTGTGGTCCTGCTTATCTACAACTCTGGAAAACACAAGCTCTATCGTCTATTACGTCTGAAAGCAGAGTGGTTGTCTGGGGAGGGTGGGGTGACAAAGGCCGGGAAGAAATTCTTTGGGGGTGATGGGTACATCCCTTATTGTAGACAAATGCTAAAACCTATCCAATTGTACACTTTATTTTTATTGAACCAACTGTACACTGTATATTTGTAATATGTGCAATTTATTATGTGTCAATTTCATCCCAATTCAGCTATTTTAAATTAATAATACACTTAATTTAAATACTTGCTTCAGTGAATCGTTATTTTGGGAGGTGGCCCAGAGCTCCAGGGCCTTCCTCACCTCCCATAGGTGACAGTGACCAGGAGGTCTGAGGCATGTCAGCTTTGCACCAGGCTCCCACTTTGTAGTTTTAGATGCTGTATGGTTTTCTGTTAAGATGCAAAGTCTGGGGGCACCTGGGTGGCTCAGTCGGTTAAGCGTCCGACTTCAGCTCAGGTCATGATCTCACAGTCTGTGAGTTCGAGCCCCGCGTTGGGCTCTGGGCTGATGGCTCAGAGCCTGGAGCCTGCTTCCAGTTCTGTGTGTCCCTCTCTCTCTGCCCCTCCCCCATTCGTGCTCTGTCTCTCTCTGTCTCAAAAATAAATAAACGTTAAAAAAAAAAAATTAAAAAAAAAAAAAGATGCAAAGTCTGGGGGCTCCTGCGTGGCTCAGTCGGTTAAGTGTCCAATTTCTGCTCAGGTCATGAATTCACGGGCTGTGAGTTTGAGACCCACGTCGGGCTCTGTGCTGACAGCTCAGAGCCTAGAGACTGCTTTGGATTCTGTGTCTCCCTCTCACTCTGCCCCTCCCCCACTCATGCCCTGTGTCTCTCTCTCTCAAAAATAAATAAGCATTAAAAAACTAAAAAAAGGGGGCGCCTGGGTGGCTCAGTCGGTTGAACATCAGATTTCGGCTCAGGTTATGATCTCACGGTTCGTGAGTTCGAGCCCCACGTCAGGCTCTGTGCTGACAGCTTAGAGCTTGGAGCCTGCTTCAGATTCTGCGTCCCCCCCCAACCTCTCTCTGCCCCAACCCTGCTTGTGCTCTGTCTCTCTCTTTCAAAAATGAATAAACATAAAAAAATTTTTTTTAAATAAAAAAAATAAACTAAAAAAAAAAAAAGATGTAAAGTATGGCTTTGCTGATTTCCATTGAGGCCCGTGCTTAGAGTGTCTGAGGACAGTATACCCCCTTCTAAGTCTCCCTACGAGCCATGTCAACTGGGGCACATCCTTTAAGCTCTCTCAGCCTCAGTTTCTCCAAGTCTAAAATGGACAAAATTTTAGTAGCTACCTCATGGGGCTGCTAGGAGGGCCCCACAGAATTTCTGCATTCTGCACGTAAGGTTCAGTGGGTGGTTAAGTTCACAGAGGAGGGGCTGGATGGCTTCTTTCAGAAACAAGTGCCTCACCCCTACACAGTTCTAATTCCCAAAGAAAGAATATACCCAGTGGACACCAGCAGCTTGCCAAGACTCTGCCTGGGTGAGCAAGGGAAGGTATTAATCATGGGCTTTATTTTTTGTATTTTCCTTTCTTTTTAATTTTTAAAAAATGTTTATTTTTGTGAGAGAGAGCGCGCGTGCGCGCACACACACACACACACACACACACACACACACACACACACACAAGCGGGGGAAGGGCAGAGACAGAGGGAGAGACCAAGGATCTGAAGCAGGCTCTTCAGGCTCTTTGCTGGCAGCTCTTCAGGCTCTTTGCTGGCTCTTTGCTAACCATGAGATCATGACCTGAGCCAAAGTTAGATGCTCAACAGACTGAGCCACCCAGGCACCCCATATTGTATTTTCTCATGCTTTGACAAACTGGGGTACTTGCTAATTCTAAAGAGTGCCTGTCCCAGGACAGGAAATGTCTTCCCCCAGGGATGCAACCTTCATGTACGAGCCAGCTGGTCTGAACCCACTTCCTCAACCATCTCCTCTGTTTCTCCCATCAGGCTGCTTCCCCTGGCCTGGATGGCTGGGGACTGCCCCTGTCTGTAGTCCAGAGCCCATCAGGTTATTCAAACCATCCAAACTTGTGACTTGCCTGCTCTGCCTCATCCAGGCCCTCCTGTGAGGCCAGAGCAAAGGCTCCAGTCATGCTGTGCTCTCTCCCTCTGCCTCCCGACCAACCCTGGCGCCCCCCCCCCCCCCCACCATGGCCTTGCATGGTGTGATGTCTCCTCTTGGGCACTGTAAATAATAAAACTCTTCTTCCAAGGCAGGTGTTTGTGCCTGTCACCTTGCCATCCCTGATTAAAAGAGAATCCTTGGCACATTTTAAAATAGACTGACCTTCCCTGTGAGGCCTGCACACCCACCAGTGGGGCCAGGCATGCAAGACCAGATGCATGCTTTATGCGGCTTTTATTCAAATGGAAAACAAGCCCCTTTTTACCATAAGAATGAAGTGATTTGATTGCCAACAGAGTTTAGTGAGGACCTTCTTTTTTTTTTTTATAATTTTAAAAAATGTTTTATTTATATTTGAGAGAGAGAGAGAGAGAGTGTGAGCAGGGGAGGGGCAGAGAGAGGGAGACACAGAATCTGAAGCAAGCTCCTGGCTCCCAGCTGTCAGCAGAGCCCAATGTGGAGCTCGAACTCAAGAACCATGAGATCCTGACCTGAGCAGAAGCTGGATGCCCAACCCAGGCGCCCCTAGTGAGGACCTTCTGACACCACCAATCGCTTTGATTTCCTTCCTTCGGCAAGGGCTGGGTCTCTCTGATGTTAATGGCTATTGGCCCCAAACTGCACATGAGGCCCATTCACTGGTTCTCACCTCTCGCTTGGCTTTCCAGAGGAACATCTCATCTGTGTGCCGGAAGGCTTCTCTGAGGGCTCCCGCGGGGTCTGTGGGCAGCTCCGGCCGGTGGGCCACGTTGGCGTGCACATGTACAGCAGCATACCTTGCAGCGTCCACCCCTCCATGGCCATCAAACACAGCAAAGTAGGCTCGGTCCACGGGGTCCTGGTAGGGAATGCAGTGGGAATCATACTGACTTTGCCCTGACCAAGGCTGTGTGTGACCTGGCCAGAGGCTTTGTCTGGGGGTAGAGTCCAGGTGCTGACTGGGGTGGGTCTGGAAGAATCAGCATGGACTCTGCCATCAGATAGGTCAACCTGACTCAAGCATTAAGAACTGGAAGATTTGGAAAAGGACAACTCTCTGGAGTTGGTTTCACCTTCTATACTGAGTTGCTGGAGCATAAAATGAGGTGCGATGTACCAGCGGCTCCCAGTGCTGGAGATAGAGCAGAGCCCAGTAACTGTGAGTCTGGGGCAAATGAGAGAATCCTGGGGCTTCCCCTTACAACAGATTTGGGCAGACCATTCCCCTTCCTCAGTCCCTTAGCTGGGAAAGCAAGGTGGCCACGGTTGGTCTGGCCCAGAAGCCAGACGATGGGACAATGAATAGGACTGATGGGACGATGAATCGGGTCTCTCAGACCTCCTGGGAAGTGCTCTGCCTCACCTAGCACCTTGGCCTTCAGATGACAGCTACAGCCGTTACTCCTGCTTCGGCTCTGGCTAGAAGCTCTGATGGGAACCCCAGGTGGCCCCCACCCCCTGCACAAGGCCTCCTAGGCTGTTCTGCTTGGGGGCCAGGAGGTGGAAGACTAGAGGTGGAGCACTCACAGACAGGCCAAAGAGCTGGTTGAAGGCAGGAAGGCACACGTGCCGGTCCTCCATTTTGCGGCGAGTATTCCGGATGGCATGGATGGAGACCAGCCACTGCCGCTGAGGAACCTGGGCACTCGAGGGCACCTGCTTCTGCCACTGGCTGCATACTTCCCAGAGCTGGTTAAAGAAACTTCGCACCAGGCCCTTGGCATCCAGCACTGATGGGTATAACAGAAGACTGTTAGGGAAGCACCAACCAGACCAGCTGGGCTCCACTCGCTCTCCCTGCCACCCCTTCCCTGTGGCCCCTTTGGCTCAGCAGACAGCCCCCACCACAGGCTTGCACAGGCCCCATAAGCCCATGAACCCCCGGAGCATTCCGGCCTAGTAACAGGCACACCAGCCTAGTAAACTATGTGTGACAGCCTGTGTCATCAGCAGTGAGCAGTGTCTGGTTTGACAATATGCACAGGAAGGAACCTCCTGTCCCACAGTGAGCAACTCCACTCGTGGGAGCCCACCCCAAGGAAATAGCTGGAGACGCAAGGACAATTTAAGGATGAAGTAAAGAATCATTTACAATTGCGTGTTAATTAGAAACACTATGTATCCAGTGACAGAATAAATTACACTCTATTCTCTTGATGAAGAATTAAGCTGCTATTAATCATGATTTTCACAACTAAACATGCAATTGCCACATGGCCCAGCCACTGCAGCCCTGGGCTTTTATCCCAGAGAAATTAAAGCTACGCTCACACAAAAACCTGTGAGCCCCAGTCAGTGTTCCCAGCAGCTTCACCTGTAATAGGCGAAAACTGGAAATGGCCCAGATGTTTTTCACCATGTGAGTGGGTAAATTTCAGGACATCATGCCATGGGATACTGCTCGCAGCAGGAAAGAAAGGAAGGAGCTATTGGCAGGTCACAGAAACCCGGATGGATCTCCAGAGAAGTATGTGGAGTGAAAAAAGCCTATCCCCAAACTTACGTATTCTATGATTCCATTCATAGGCATTCTTGAAATGACAAAATTATAGAAATAGAGATTAATGGTTGTCAGGACTAGGGACAGGGCATGGGGTATTAGGGTGGCCATAAAGGGTAATGTGGGATCCTCATAGGATGAAACTGTTCTGTATCTTGGCTATGTCAAGATCTTGGTCGTGATACTTAAATATAGTTTTTCAAGATGTTACCATTGTGGAGGGACTGGGTAAAGAATGCATGGAATCCTTCTGTGTTCTTTTTTTTTTTTCTTTTAATAATGATGGCTTGATGGTTATTCTTTTATTTATTTTGAGAGAGAGAGAGAGTGTGTGAGTGAGCACAAGCCGGAGAGGGACAGAGAGAGAAGGAAAGAGAGGATCCTAGGCAGGCTCTGTGTTGACAGCGCAGAGCCTAATGCAGGGCTCGAACCTACGAATAGTGAGATCATGACCTGAGCCAAAATCTAGAGTTGGATGCTTAACTGACTGAGCCACCCAGGCGATTCCCTCTGTATTATTTCTTACAACTGCATGTGAGGCTACGGTTATCTCAAAATAAAGTTTAATGGAAAATAATTACAGTGTAAAACAAAAATGGCCTTTTAGAGTGTGTGAGCACGTAAAATGCTTATGTCATGATATTAAGGAAATGAGAAAAAGAGAACAGAAAATCCCACATACAGTTTGATTGTGAGGACATGAAAAAGCCTTTAGCTGCTTGGACTCGGAAAATAAAATGCAGGAAAGGCATACAATCAAAATGTCAGCAGTGGTTGTCTGCAGGTGGTAGCTCTGCCTGTGAGGTTTTTTTCTTAAGAATGCTTTCTTAGTGCCTTTTCAATTTTCCATGACAAGTGTTAGCCCTAGTAATCGTTTCAAAATATGTCCATAAACTCATTGATGCTTTGATTGGGAGCCCGGTTTCCTTCCCCTCAAGCATGGGCCTTAGTGACCTGCTCCTAGTAAACAGAATAAAATGGAAGTGACCATGACAGCTTCCTAAGAGACACTGTGGCTCCCACCTTGCATGCTCTCCCTCTCCCTGTCTGTCTGTGTCTCTCTCTCTCTGTGTCCTGGTGAATCACTGGCCCTGAGGGAAGCCGGCTGCCATACTGTGAGGATCCTCAAGAAGCCCTGTGGAGGGTCCACATGGTAAGGAACTGAGGCCTCCTGCCAATAGCCAAGTGACTGAACCACCTTGGAAATGGAACCTCTGCCCCCACTGGTTGTCAGCTCGTGACCACGATCTCCTGAGAGACCCTGGGCCAGAACCACCAGCTCAGCTGCTCCCAAATTCCAGACCCACAGAAACTATGGGATAATAAATGTTTAAGCCACTAAATTTTGGGAGAATTTGTTATGCAGCAACAGGTAACAGCTTCTACAACATGGCTTAAAAAAAAAGTGGGGGCGGAGGCTCAGTGGCTGACTTGGTTGGGTGCTCGACTTGGTTCAGGTCATGATTTCATGGTTCATGGTACTGAGCCCCTTGTTGGGCTCTTCCCTCACAACGCAGGGATTCTATCTCTGCCCCTCCTGCTCTCTCTCTCAAGGTAAATAAATAAACATTTAAAAAAATCCTATCTAAACCTGTTTTCTAAAGAAAAGATTAACAAGGAACAGGTCCCAAGGAAACCTCAGGTGACATGCCTCAGAGACTCTGTTCATTTCCACATGTAAAGCCCTCCTGGGACTCCTGCTGGCCCAGGTACATGCAGCAGGTACAGGTGAGTCAGAGCCAGTCACCTGGGGGGGGGGGGGGGGTTTGAGGGCAGACTGAGGAGTGTTGCAGGTCACACGTATAGGACTTGGGGTGTTGGAGAAGAGCTCCTGCCCAAAGGCAGTGGCTATAGAAGAAAAAGAGAGGCAGAGACAAGGTGGGGGGGCAGAGAGAGTCTGAGAGCACAAGAGGCTACGGGAAGACACATCTGAGGGAATCCATGCACCAAGGCGGGGGTGTCTAGAACTGGCCACTGCCACCATACCCAGGAAACAAGGGCCATTCAGGTGTCTGGCAAGAAACGGGAGACCATCAGGACTGGACTGAGGGGCTGTGGGTACAGGAAGGCTCAGCTCAGGGAAGACAGGTCCACATGCACTTGGCCCAGTGAACCCCCTGCCAACAAGTCAGGACCGTCATTCAGCTGGACTGCACAGTGCCGCCTCCCCCAGTCTCCTCCTTCTCTCCTCTGCAGATGGCTATGCTCGTATGACTACCTGAGCTGTTGGGCTCCTTTCTTCCCCCTCTGGGCTCTGCTTTTATTAGGCCTGAGACACCCAGGGAGGCACAGGGCACCGTGTACCCTCTTGCCTTAGGTTGTCCTATCATTTCCGTCAGCGTGTTTGAACTTGAATCTCAGCTTAAGCAAAGGCAATTACCACTGACAACGATAAGCAATGGATAAGCAATGGGAGGTTCGGCTGGCTCACAGACTCCTGATGCCACTGGCAGGAGATGCCTGCTTGTCTGGCTGAGGGCCTCATCCAGGCGCCCATAGGACCTGCTCACTGGGGAGGGGCTGGCTGGCGTTCCCACCTGACACAGCTACAGAGGTCTTAATCATATCTCTGTCCTTGAGCAGTGATGCTTATAACACCTGCCATGATGCCAATTTTGCATGAATGGCTTCGAAATGATAGACTTAACAATGTTCTGCTCCAGTGACAGGGATAGCTGATCAAGACCACAGGCCCAGGCCTGCGTGGAGGGTGGGGGCAGTCTGTGATTTCCTCCTACATGGGCCCCTCCCTCCTTCACTGGCCTGCGGGAACCCCCAGGTGTAGGGCGCTGCGGGTGCCAGCCACCGCCTGGGGCCTTCCTGCCAGCAGGTGGCGCTGGTTTCCCGCTGGGACTCTTGGGTGGGGCACTCCCTTTGTGGGGCTGTGTGCCTGCAGGCTTTGCAGAGGACAATGGCTGCCTGTCACTGTGGGCCTCAGTCTCCCGCAGCTCCCAGGCAGGAAGGCAAGGCAATGCTGGGATGGAACGTGGGCAGGGAGCCAGGGAAAAGGCAGGGCACACGGCTGAGGGCTTGGCACCTGCTGAAGCGAGAGGCCACATGGTTTTCCTCTTTCTCCCCAGCCTGTTCTTGGTTTGTCCTCAATGCTCGTGCTAATGCTAAGCTTAAAGTAACATAGGTAATAAATGCGTGACCTGATGGAAGTAATTATATGCAATACATAAAGAGACAGAATCAGTAAATTGTACAGTAGTCTCCCGCTCCCATCTGCTTGCCTTCCGCAGTCTCAGTACAGGCAGTCAACTGTGGTCTGGAAGATGATCCTCCTCCTGATGTATCGTCAGAAGGTCGACAGTGACCTAACGCTACCCTGTAATGCCAGGTCATTCACCTACTTCATCTCATCATGTAGGCATTTAATTATCTCACACCAACACCAAGAAGGCGAGTATAGTACAGTAAGATATTCAGAGAAAGACCACACTCATACCACTTTTATGACAGCATATCGTTATAACTGAGTATCAGCTATTGTTGTTAATCTCTTACTGTGCTTAGTTTATAAATTCAAGTGCTCATAGGTATGTGTGTATAGGAAAAAATGCAGAATGTATAGGGTTTGGTACCATTTGCGGTTTCGGGCCTCCCCTGGTGGTCTTGGAATATATCCCCCTTGGGTGAGAGGGGGGATCCTACTGTATTAGGAAAGTGAAAGAAAGACATGCAAAATAAGAGCCCTGACTGTTTCTGGGTTCCTCAGGCTGGGCGGTGTGGCTTGGGGCCCACCCTGCTAGCCAGTCTCCCAGGAGGAGGCAGACAAACAAGCCCCATCGGCCCATCCCCAAGCCAGCTTTCAGACACTGCAGAGTCTCCACCTGACTGGGTCCTGAGTTGGATCGGCCCAGGCAACAGGCCCAAGCTCTGGCATTTTCTACCAGCTGGACCCTGAGGCCGCCCCCAGCAATGGCTCACGTCACCCTCCTGACTCCCACGCCACCCTGGGGCAATGTCATCTGAGGCAGAAGAGCAAGTGGGTGGCTGAGTTACCACCTCAGTCTCCTCCCATGTAAAACGGGAAAAGCGTTATTCATCTCCTGAGCTGTTCTGAAGCTCAGCTGCCCTCCCTCTGCTGACCTTGTGCTGGTGTGTTTTCTCTGCACCTCCATTCTGCCACACTGTCATGAACACATGTGGCCAGCGCTGCCCTTTTGTGGCCCTCAGCCACATGCTGCCTGAGACCACCCCTCTAGCAGCAAAATAGGAAAGGCTGTGGAGCCCAGGTGAGCCCTGACATCTCCCAAACTGGCACTCCCCTGAGGCCTGTCCCTTGTCTGGCTGGTGAGTCTGTCATGGGCTAAGCCTCCAGGCCAGGGAGGGAAGAGAACTCACGGGTCACAGGGGCCTTCTCTTCCTCGTTGTCATCTTCCTCCTCCTCCTCCTCCTCCTCCTCCTCCTGTCTGGGCAATTTCCTGAATTCAGAAAGGTCCATCTGCAGCAGCTGGGAAACCGCCTCGTGGGCCAGACATGAAGCAAGTGGTGGGGGAGCATTCCTGGGGACAGGAACAAGAAGTGAAGTGGGGCTGGCACTTCAGCAGAAGCTAATACCCCAGTGCCTACCCGACTGTTCCAGATGAGAGACCTCCTTTCCACTCAGGGGGCCCTGCCGGAGGTAGTGATAACTGCTCGCACCACAATGTGCAGCCGCAAGGAGCAGGTCAGCCTCCGGGCCTCAAGGAGCTGGATGGGACATCCACTCAATGCCATTCATCAGGTCCCAAGCTACACCAAACATGGGTAGGGCTGGTGGGGAAGAGATGTGTCTGCTGGCCCCCGTGACTGGGCCGGACAACTGCCCAATATCCAGACTGTTGACAGCTCATGGTCACCAATACCACCTGGGGACCTCTAGGGTTTCGAGTCTTATGGGTTGAATTGTGTCCCCCCAAATTCATATGTTGAAGTTCTAACTACCAATGCCTCAGAATGTGAGCTTATTTAGAAATAGATGCAATTAAGTCACACTGGAGTAGGGTGGGTCCCTAATCCAGTAACATACAGGAAATTCAGACACAGATGCACACAGGAAGAACTCTATGCGGAGATGAAGGCAGAGGCTGGGGTAATGAGCCAGAAATCACCAGAAGGAACCAGCCCTGCTGATACCCTGATCTTGGACTCCAGCTTCCAGAACTCTGAGACAACACATTTTTTGTGTTTAAATTGCTTGGCCTGTGGTGCTTCTCACACCATGTCCATGGAAAGCCTTCCATGGCTCCCCCATGTGTAGGGGTCAATCCCCTTGGTGTCCCTATACCTCTAGATGCATCCTGACCCCAGAATCTGCCTCCCCACCAGTGGGGCTCTCCACCAGTGGGAGCCCTTCACAGACCAGAGGATGTGTGCTCATCCTTGTGTGTCTGTTCTTGAGGGCTGGGGGGCAACGCCCAGGGTAGCCAGCAATTCTCTGCTGGGCAGATGCAACTGGCTTTCCCCTAAGGGCAACCACTTCCCAACAGCCAGACAAATGGGTCACTTCTCTTTGGGGGCTGGGTGTCCGTGGTGTGTCTATAGATGGTCTTAGGAATCTACTGGGATGAATTTGTGATTTAAAAGGAGAAGGTGACTCAGGGGAGAAGCCTCTGGAACTGCCTTTAGAAAACAACCAGCCAAGACATGAGAAATGAGTTCCTCTGCTGTTTGGGGATTTCCTGCTAACTACTGGTTTTCCTTGTTCAAGCAGGGAGAAGGGGCGTTGCTCCCGGGGAGGTGGTGCTGTGACTTCCTGCAGGCCTGCAGAGGCCACCAGGGTCAGGGAAGCAGCTTCCAGCAGTGGTGACTCAGACAATGCTTGGCCTCAGGCCACAGGCCTCACTGCCTGGATGCAGGGTCCACCCCCATTCAGGGGTCATCTGCCCGTGCACCCTCCAGGCCCGTGGGCCCTGCAGCAGTCAGAGCTCCTAAAGATTCAAGAAGGTGCTACAATGAACAGAAGGTGTGTGCAAGACCTAGGTACCCAAGAAATGCTCTAGTCTCACTTGCCTGCCTCAGGATTTTCAAGTTTGCAGTCTAGTAGCAAAGACAGAAATGCAGATGAATAATTATAGTGTAAGGTACAAACTGCTTGGGGACCTGAGACAGGACACAGAACCGCTAACAAGGGGGAAGACAGGATATAAATCATTGCACCCTTGAACTTGGTGATCTGACTTCCTAACAGTCTCATGAATGACACCATTTACAATCCGGAAAAATGCCATGTGCCACTATGCTTAGAGCCCCTTACACCCAGAGGCCTGCACACCAGTGACAGGAACAGGAAACAGACGGACAGGAGCCCACCAAGAAGCTGCCAGGAACGTGCTGTGGGGTGTTCCTGACAGACACAGTGTAGACAACACGTGACCACATGTGTGACTATCGGGTCTACACAGGGAAGAAATACTAGAAAAGGATGAAAATAACTGAAGATAAATCCCTTAAGATGACTGGAAAATACATGCCTTTACAATATTACGTTTTTGTTTTAAGTAGGTTTCGCGGAGCCCAACGCTGGGGCTTGAACTCATAACCCTGAGAGCAAGGCCTGACCTGACATCAAGAGTCGGATGCTTAACTGACTGAGCCACCCAGGCATCCCCACAATATTATGTTTTAAAAGTGTTTTAAGATGGATTTATTAGGGGGCTTACAGGGGCCATGACCCTTGGCCTCTCCCTCATGGCTAATGATCTCAGGTCTACTCCACCATCCTGCTAATTAACAGGGTGCCTGTTCAACACCTGAGCCCAGGCACTGCCACTAGGGCCTCATGAGGTCCCATGTCACCTCAAGCAAGTCCTGCTTTTCTCCTCCATGTAGCCTGAGACACATGGCCTCTGACATAACTAAAACTCCCTCACCCCCATGGCCCTGCACCCTGCAGACCCCTCCAACTGACCCCTGACTTCTCCAGCTCAGGCCCATCCCTAGGCAGGAGGGCTGGTCACTTGCTCCTGCCACTGCCTGGCTGCCCTCCTCTTCCTCACCCCCTTGCATCTCCATCACCACAGAGCAAAACCAGCCCTACCTTCCGGGATTCCCGCCCCTCTGGGCATGTCCCTCCTCTCTGTTCTTCCCTCCACACACCGGCAGCTGACTGACTGTTCACACTGGTAGCTTGTCCTTCTTCTGACTCTGACCTACTAGCCTGGGGCTCTCTCCCGCCTCCATCCCCAGGTCACTTTCTCTTTATCCCTGTGGATGTGTCTTCATCCCTGGCATACCAGGCACCATGCTGGTGCTCTCACTCTCCCCAGGCTCTTGGCTCTCATGCAGGGGCAGCCGGGGTACCAATCCTCCCTGGCTTGCATTTCCCCCCCGCAGCCCCTAAGCCCTCACAGAAGTCCCAACGGCTGCTGTGGGGACAGACCTTGTGGCCCTGGGCCCTGAGGGAGGCAGAGCCCTGGGAGCCCTCCTCTCCCCTCTCCAGACTCTAGCAACTTCGGCCTACTACATTTCACCAACTTGCTTTATGCCACCTGCCTCTAAAATATTTCCTCAAAGCAGAACAGAACAAGCCAGTAACACCCTTTGCACATGCCACACCCTAAAGGGACATGGTCACCGGGCATGTCTTCCTGAGCTCTGTGGGCTGTGGGACTGTCAGGGTAGACACGGGCCAGCTCACACTGACCTTCACGCTCATTGACTCAGGCTCCCACCCCATATGCGGTGAGCAAGAGTCCTGAACTCTGCTGGATCCCACCAAGCAGGCCCTCAGGGCAGGGTGTGTGTGCAGGGGTAGAGCTGACCTGCCACAAAGGAAGCATGCTTGGGGACACTAAAATAAAATGCCAGTATGCTGAGGCCAGGTGTGTGTCCCACTTTAGGGGTGACACAGTGACTAGGGACTGTGGGCCCAGCCCCTGGGGAGGGAGGAGGTTCACACAGATGCTGCATGGCCTACTAGCCCTTACTATCTGTTTCTTTCTCCTTTCAAATCTGCTAAGCTTGCTGTGTCTCATCTCTGCGCCTCAGCTGCCACCTGTGAACAGCAGACAGTATAACCTGGGCATTGTGGCCACGGGCAGAGTGGTAGGCACACGGCCTGGCCCTTGCCCACCCTGAGGCCTTGGCCAGTCTCTTAACTCACCTGGCCTTTGCCTCCCCATCTGTGAAATGGGACAGAAACAGGATCTGCTGCACCTGTCATGGGTTCAACTGTGTCTCCCCACCCCCCCCCCCAAAAGATATGTTGAAGTCCTAACCTGCAGTGGCTCAGAATGTCACCTTATTTGGATTTAGGGTCTCTGCAGGTGTAAGATGAGGCCATACTGGAGCAAGGTGGGCCCTAAATCTAATAAGACCGGTGTCCTTATGAGAAGAAACCCAGACACAGAGAATGCCACATGAAGACAGACACACGGGGGGAATGCCATGTCACGATGAAGGCCAGACTGCTGTGATGCATCTACAGGTGAAAGAATACTAAGTCCTGCTGGCAAGAAGCTAAGAGAAAGGCCTGGAACTAATTCTCCACAGTCTTTGTTTGAGAGAGCATGACCCCGCCGACACCTTGATCTCTGACTTTTGGCTTCCAGAACCATGAGAATATACATTTCTGTTGTTCTAAGCCACCCAGCCTATGAGTTTATGATGACAGCCCTGGGAAAGCAATGCATCACGGTTATGGGGATGGAAGAGGAGGCAGGACATGTGGGGTGAGTGGCAGCTGAGGTCAAGTTCAACACATGGCACATGCCAAGCCCCTTGCTCCCATCCCGTGTGGTCCCCTCCTGGCTGGTACACCGCTTACCTGCTGCTCAGGAAGCCCATCGCCAGCTCGGCCAGCTCACCCTCCACCTCCTCCTGACTCAGCACTGTTCCTGGGACCTTCCATGGCAAAGGGCTCTCTGGGCTCAGTGGGGCTGGGAAGTCATGGAGGAAGGCATCCAGGAAGCCTGGGATCTCCTCTGCCATTTGGCTGCTCTGCTGTGGGTCTCCAGAGGCCATGTCCACAGCATCCCGGGGGGGCTCTGCTGGGGTTCCGGGTGATCTTCACTCTGAGGAGAGATGTGAGGGTCAGCAAACACAGTGCCCTGCTCTTGGGGTAACTGTGCCCTCACCCCACAATGTTGAGTGTGTGGTGCCTTGCTTTCTCTCCTTTACCTCGAAACATCATATGGCAGGTACTACACCAAGCCCAGGGCCTCAAGGCAGAAGGGCAGGGCTACTGGCTTCACATATAGTTCAGAACACCCAAGTAAGTGGGAGCAACGACGCTGATCAGTGTCCTGACATGTGTCCAAGAGGGGATACTTGGGAGCCCAAGAGAAGGAGACAGAGCTGAAATCAGAGGCCACATGGGTGCCCTGAAGGAGAAGTGACAGAGAAGGAAGGTGTGTTCCTGGTGGAGGATGGCTGGCATGGCCAAGGGCGGGCAGCAGAGGGACTCCGGGGCCAGGCCATTGAGGCAAAAAAACACAACAGGTAATTCAACCTGACCCTGGGACCTCGGGAGCCAGAAGGTGAGGAAGTGATACCATCAGGTCTGTCAGCATAGAAGAGAGAAGGGACATCGGTCAGGGGAAGAAAAAAAAAGAGTCTGGACAGTGCCAGGGCTGACCCTGGGCTGTTTTGGACATGGACAAGAGGGGGAGTAGGAAGGGGCCCCAGAGGCTGCAGGGCACCCCAGGGGCGTGGGCAGGACAGAAGCCAGGAAACATCTGGCTTGGGGACATCTGTGATGTGTTTTCTCCAACAGGAACAGTCCTGGGCCTCCTAAGCCCTGGCTGAAGGAGAAGCACCAGGGAGAGCCCAGGCTGCTGGGTACTGGGCACTGGCTCCCACCTGTCAGGCTCTTCCTCCCTCATCCTCAGGAAGGCCAAGGGCTTACTAGCTGCCAAGCCATAACAACCTTGGGAGCTAGGACGAGCCCCCATTTCACAGAAGGGAACAGTGAGGCTTGGAGAGGGGCAGCCCTTTGACAATGGATGGTAGGGTCCAGGAGGGATTCTGGAGCCCACAGTCATCACCACCCTGCCCAGCTCTTCTCCCACGAGGGCCTCACTCACTCATGGATCCTGCCCTATTATCCTCCCCAAAGTGGGCCTCCAGCTCCTCTCTCCCAGCTCAGGACCTCCATGCACTGCCAGCCCATCTTCTTCCCTTACCCTGCCCCCTTGGGCCAGCAAAGGCCTGTCTGTCAGACTCCTGCGTGGCCCGCCTGGACTCCTGCTTCTCATGTTCAGCCCTCTAGACTCAAATGGGTCTGGAGCCTGTCTTCTGGCATACACCCTTCCCTGTTCACTCTCAAAGCTCCACTTCCTACCCCACATCCAGGTGTGCCACACCCTGGCCACACAGGCGCCTGAGCCCACCTGAGCATAGGCGCCTGATCTCCAGGTTTGTGAGTTTGAGCCCCACGTCAGGTCCTGCGCTGACAATGCAGAGCCTACTTGGGATTCTTGGTCTCCCTCTCTCTCTCTGCCCCTCCTCTGCTCTCTCAAAATAAATAAACTTAAGAAAAAACCCCCAAAAAGCAGAAAAGCACAGGGTGAAAAGGAGAGGGAAAGTTCAATGTCTAATCTGGGAGAAATTTGGAGGGACATGGGAGGTAAACAAAAAACAAACAAACAGGGGCACCTGGGTGGCTCAGTCAGTTCGGTGTCTGACTTCTGCTTAGGTCATCATCTCCCAGTTTGTGAGTTCGAGCCCCGCGTTGGGCTCTGTGCTGATAGCTCGGAGCCTGGAGCCTGCTTCGGTTTCTGTGTCTCCCTCTCTCTCTCTCTCCTCTCCTCAGCTCATGCTCTGTCTCTGTCTCAAAAAGAAATAAACATTAAAAAAAAATTAAAAAAAAAACAAACAAAAAACAGAAAATCTCTCTCTTTCGGAGACTTGTCAAAAGTCGACTTTTTAAAGTGGCCACAGAAATAATATAGAAATGAGGGCACTTATGATGGAAGGTAATGGGGACAGATTTAAAATCACTGCCATTCTTCACGTTTACTTACAAATAGACGTAAGTACAACGTGACCCCAGGTTACAAAAGGCAAACAAGTAAAAAGAAAAAAAAAAAAAAAAAAAAGATGGTCAAAGAGAAGCAGAAATCAAGACAAGAGCAGGTCGGAAAACTGTATTCTAACCATAAAGGTGAGACTTTGTGAACTGGGAAGATCAGAAAGGGCTGGGAGCCTTGTGGGGGGCGGTGAGAGTCAACCGGGGAGAAGGCAGGCTGGCAGAGCCGCACAGCACAGCAGAGCACAGAGAACCAAGCCGGAGAAAAATAAGAAGACTGTGTATTTCCCAGCAGCCTCTGACACCCTCAGGCAGAGAAGGAGGCCAAGCCACTTCTTCTGCCAGCGAACACCTCTGGCCTGTTGCTTAGCGGGGAGACAAATGTGAGTACCGCAGAGCTGCCCTCAAGCAACAGCCTGCACCCCCACTCCTCCTTCATGAAATGCCTTCTGCCTCCCAGCAATTCCGAGCCCAGAAACAATACTCATACAGGCACTGGAATCTTAGGCGGCACAAAGAGAGAGCCTCTTAAGTGTATGATTAAGACCAAAATGAGAGGAGGGCTTGCTCGCTAACCACCCCAAAATGCACAGGAGGGCCCTAGTTTGAGACACTCCCTCCTCCCCCCCGTGTAAATAAAGCACAGAATTGAAGACCCTTCACCTGCCACCTCACTTGACAGGGGGCATTTGCTCAATGTTCTGGAATGCAGGAACCTCCTTGGGATGCTGTTTTCTGTGCCTGAAGTCCCCTTCCCCAGAGCCTGCCCCTTTCCCTGGGGGTTGGTGGCCCCTCCTCTCTGTCTCTGCCCCATGCCCACTGCCCCAAGCCCAGGGTCAGGCACAGGCCTGGATGGCAGCCGGTGACATGCCTGCTGAGTTGGGTAGGGGTCAGGGGTGAGTGGGGACGGCAGCACGGGCGTGACAGTGCTTGTGTGCATGCTTGGCCTGTATTTGCCAGGGTGTGACTGGCTTATTCCCAGGGCCTGCGCCAGCTGCCCTCCTTTGTTAGACAAGCGGGTGGCCCAGAGCCATCCTCCCTGCTGAGGACCAACCAGGCTTGTCTCTGTATCACCTGGCTGAGGCAAGGGGCCAGGAGAGGAACCAGGACACGGCTTTCCTTCCCTGGGGCCCAGCTGGGGTAAAAGTCAAGAGTAATTTCCTTCCTTGTCCTTCTTTTTTTCAACAAACTCCAAATCTGTGATGTCTGCCATACATACATACATAAGCAAAACAATCCCTGCCCCCAGGAGCCTAGGGCCGAAAGATAAAGGCATGAAGAGGGCAGGAGGGAGAGATTCCAAAAGTAAAGGGGGCCCCAGAGACAGCCCCAGTGCTAGGAGGGGCAGGGGACAGAGCTGTGGCCCTGAGCTCTTGCAGGACCACCTGGAGGGGGCAGTCTCAGCAGCCAGCTGGCAGGTGGTGCAACATGAGCCAGAACTCTGTTGGGCGCCCTGACTGTGTGCACTGGTGAGGGGTTCTGAGGAGGGGAGCTCGTGCGTAAAGTCTGTGCAAATCATTAAGGCCCAGGGGTGGGCATGGGAGGAACACTGGGCTACCAGCCCCCTTGTCACCTGCCTCAACCAGACTGGGCACACTTGGCCCATGGCCGGGTCCTCGGGGCTCCGGGAATGACGCTGCTCGTCGGCTGGCAGCCGCGGAGGCCGGCATAACGGTGCCGCCAGCCTACATCTGCCAGGGGCCCGAGGCTGCCAGCAACAATGGCAGTCTTCCTGCATCTCCGTCTTTTTACCTCCCGGCAACCTGTTGTCATTAATCCCCCTTTACAGGTGGGGGTTGCAGCAAAAGAACCAAGTGAGTTGTTGGAAGTCCCTCAGTGGGGTTCACACTCGGGAGTCTATGGAGCCTGGCCCCTAACTGCAACAGAAACCCTGCCCACCCATCATTGGCCACCAGCCTGGGGATTCAGTCCCTCTTGGCTTCCCTTCTTTCATTTCTGTGCTCATCACCCTGGTCCAGCCCCTCACCTCCGAGTTCCTGTGCCTTGTCTCGTGGCATACCCTTTTGCCCCTCAGACCTCTTTGATCCAAGCTCTGCTGAAACTGTCACACCTTTGGGTCTAGCACACGGTCTTCCATGTGCTAGACCCCAAATAAAAAATACTTATTTTCCTCTAGTTTATCAGTTTTGACTCATAAGCTCAACTAATGCATATGTGTACAACTGCATTTTTCTAGATCGTGTGGACAAAATACTTTAGAGTCCTGCTTGACTTCAGGAGGTAGGAGTAATGCAAAAAAATAGCAATCCTTAAGAACGGAAACTGCATCGTTACAAAGTATTGCCTTCATCTTTAAAAACTTGTCCGTAAATGGAGAATTTTCTTTCTTTATTCCTAAGCAACCGCGGGGAAGAATATGGTGTCAATTTTCCAGATCCTTTTCTACATATGTGACATTTTTCTCTTTAAAAAACGTGGTAAGGGGCACCTGGGTGGCTCAGTTGGTTAGGCGTCCGACTTTGGCTCAGGTCATGATCTCATGGTTTGTGAGTTTGAGACCCGCATTGCGCTCTGTGCTGACAGCTCAGAGCCTGGAGCCTGCTTTGGATTCTGTGTCTCCTTCTCTCTCTGCCCCTCCCCAACTTGTGCTCTGTCTATGACTCTCAATAAATACATAAATGTAAAAAAAATGTGGTGAAATATACATGACCTACAATTTATCATTCTACCCCAATTCTTAGGTCTAGGGTTCTATGACATCAAGTACATTCACACTGTTGTGCAACCACTTTTTACAGGTGTTACTTTCTCTGTACTGAAGTCAGGAAGCCCACCCCTGTCTTCTTGGGTGTTATCATGGCCCTTTGTGCAGGGAACCTGGCAAGTGTGACGGCAGAAGCAAGATGCTGGCTGCCTTCTGCCACTGCCAGTGGGTGGTGTAGGCTGAGATAAGCAGCCTGAGGACTGGCACCTTCAAAGAGGAAGTTAAAACATTCTTCGGAGAACAGGGATCAGCAGAGAAAGGTTTTTAAAGACAGGGTTGGCCTCAGGCAATATCTCAAAAGGAATTCTACAAATGAACTTGTATAGAGGTTTACAACTTTCAAAGTGGTCTTCACATTGGTATTTGTTTTGATACCTCTTGCACAACTAGGCTGAGAAGTACATGCTGTCAGGCCACACTGCGAATGAAGAAATAGGCTTGGGGAGGGTAACAACCCACCTAAGGTCACACATGAGGAAATGGCAAAGCCGGACTCACATGAGGTCTTCTGATGCCTTTTGTCACTTTCAGCTCAGTTGTAGGAAGAAAAGAGTGAGATTTGACAACAGGCCAGATATGGGCATAAAGGGCAGAAGTGAGCTAGAGATGACTGACCTCAGAGTGTTGGCCCTACATTCTATCTCCCATGGTGGGAGTACAGCTTGGCGGACAGAACTTGTCCCAGGAAATACCATAAGGACCTGTGTTCCGCTGGATGGAAGGCTGTGGGGGAGGAGTCCATCACCATCAACCGGTCCTCACTATGTGTTAGGTCCTGCATTAAAATCTCTACAATCAGGTGTCATCTCTCCCTATTGCACAGAGGTTGGGAAGCTTGGGTGAGGTCACACAGCTACCAGTGGTGGTGGAGTCCATCACCTCCCTGCCTGAGATTTAGATTTCACACATCTGGGGCTAAAGTTGCAGCAGCCCAAGGATTCCCTTTTATTAAAACACTCACTTTAAATACACTTGGAAGAGGGCCATGGGTGGAGGCAGGCCTTGGGGTAGGGGCACGTGGGCAGAGGTGTGGTCTGGCAAAGGTGCAGGGACTGGTGGGGTAGGGGTCAGGGCAGTGGGTCCAGGCCAGATGCTCCTAGGAATGGGAGCTCCGTCCGGGCAAATGGGGGGCACGTCACCCCTCAGCATCCATTCCGCTTCACCGCCCCCAGTTCCCACCTGGCCTTCGGCTCGGCCACACCCCCGTCGGCCCAATGGCCCCCCAATTCTACATCTTTGTCTCCCCTGCCCTCCAATTCCCTGCCTCGAGTTCCTCAGGCCCCCAAGTGTTCCCTCCGCTCTTCAGCTTCCCTACTCGGCCCCTGAACCCCTTGGGTCTTCCCATCTCGGCCTCCCTGCCTCCCCAGCCCCCTATTCCGCACCCTCTGGTTCCTCAGCGCCTCGTTTCACCCCTATATGCCTCAGGTCCCCACCTGAGCCTCACACCAGTGCGGTCAGCCCTCCGGTCCCACGCCCCCCCCCCCCCCCCCCCCCCCCCCCGGGCTCCTCATTCCCCAGACCCCAAGGGCCTCACCTGCTACTCCGCCACTCCGGACCCCGAGAGCCGCTCCTGGCCGGCCCCGCCCACTTCCCGTCCCCCGCCGCCGCGGGCTCCGCGCAGGCGCAGTCGGACGGCGGGCGGGTGGGGTCAGGCCTCTGCTGCCCCCTGGTGGCCTCGCGGCCCTTTCATTACAAGTGGTGAAGAGCAGCGCCGCAACCAAAGGGTCGTGCGGCCACGCAGCGCCGCCGCCCCCCCCCCCCCCCCCCCCCCGCCCATCCTGGATTCTGAAGCAAAAACGCTCACCAGCGAATTGTTTCACTTCTCGAGCCTTGGGTTGCTGGGTAGACGGGGGAAAGCAACACCTACGTAACAGCGCCCAGACTTTAAGCAGCACGTGTTGTCGGCGGCTGGTGAGTGGCAGAGCAGGGTCCGAGACTGCCCCGGGGGCGCGGACCACCAGGCCAGGGGCACAGTGCCTGGGGCCCAGCATACTTTTAGCGGTTGTGTTAGTTTCTTATTGCTGCTGTGACAATTACCACAAACTTAACACAAATTTATTTATTTATGATTCTGGAGATCAGAAGTCCGCAGAGCTCTCAATGGGCCTTAAGTTCCTAGTGTCGGCAGCATGCGTGCCTGAATTTCTGGGTGCTCTGGGGGGAATCCGTTCCTTAGCCTTACCGATTCTAAAGACTGCCCATTCCTTGGCTGGCAGCCTCTTCCATCTTCAAAGCCAGGAACATTAGGACAAGTCCTCACGCTGCCACCTCTCCGACTGCCTCCTCTGATTCCGTTCCATTTTTAAAGACCCTGTGATGACTTTGGGCTGCCCAGATGATACATGGGTAATCTCCCTATTTTTTTTTAATTAAAAAAAATTTTTTTTAAAATTTTTTTTTCAACGTTTATTTATTTTTTTGGGGACAGAGAGAGACAGAGCATGAACGGAGGAGGGGCAGAGAGAGAGGGAGACACAGAATCGGAAACAGACTCCAGTCTCTGAGCCATCAGCCCAGAGCCTGACGCGGGGCTCGAACTCACGGACCGCGAGATCGTGACCTGGCTGAAGTCGGACGCTTAACCGACTGCGCCACCCAGGCGCCCCCCCCCCACTTTTTTTTTTAATGTGTATTCATTTCTTGAGAGATACAGACAGAGCACGAATGGGGGAGGGGCAGAGAGAGAGGGAGACACAGAATCCGAAGCAGGCTCCGGGTTCTGAGCTGTCAGCACAGAGCCCGACACAGGGCTTGAACTTGAGAACTGCGAGATACCTGAACCGAAGTCTGATGCTTAGCCACCCAGGCGCCCCTCCCTATTTTAAAGTTAGATGACGTGAAACCTTCATTCTGTCTGCAACCCTGATTCTCCTTTGCCATGTACTCTAACATCAACACAGATTCCAGGTATGAAAAGAAAACATGGACATCTTTGGGGGTGGGGCGTTTTTCTGCTACCAAGAGAGGCCCATGAAAATGTTTTCTTTTAAAGCTAGAATAAGTGAACTTTTAGATCAAATAAAATGTTTTAATATATGATATTAATATATTCATCTTTATATCAATGCATTTGTAAAGTATAATTTAAAAAATTTAATGGGGGCGCCTGGGTTGCTCAGTCGGTTAAGGGTCCGACTTCAGCTCAGGTCACAATCTCACGGTCCGTGAGTTTGAGCCCCGCGTCGGGCTCTGGGCTGAGGGCTCAGAGCCTGGAGCCTGCTTCCAATTCTGTGTCTCCCTCTCTCTCTGCCCCTCCCCCGTTCATGCTCTGTCTCTCTCTGTCTCAAAAATAAATAAACATTAAAAAAAATTTAATGGAGCAAGGACTCTCAAAAGTCATACTGCAGCCCCACCTCCTTGACTTCCTGGTCCACATACGGGCCTGTATCCTTCCCAGGAATTAGGGTCTCTGGGATGCTTCACTAACAGGAGGGGTTCAGTGAAGCAAGGAACCTTGGAGAACTAGCAGTTGGCTGACATGAAAGGAAGCCATATTGGGTGGGGGTGAGTCTGAAAGGCAGGGTGTATTTAGGTGGAGAAAGCAGGGTGGGAGAGGGGTGCTGGCTCATCCCATTCTCCTGCTTAGACCCTCCTAGATCCTATAACCCCCTGTTAGTGTGGTGACCCCAAGAAAGCTTGAGGTTACTTTTATAACTTAAGACCTTAGACGTGTTCCTTAGCTCAGCTGAGCCTGTTTCCTTACCAGAAAAGTGGGGACTACAGCAATATAGCAACCACACGATCTGATGGGGTCATTGTGAGTTGTGAAACCCTGAATCAGTGTTTCTCATAGTGTCCAGACCACTGACATCAGATGACCATGGGGGGGAAGTTTGAGAACCATGGCACAGGTGAAGTGGTGCATGGGACAGGACCTCCTGCACTGTGAAGTGGGGTGCCTGTGAAAGCTGGTTTACCTGCAATCCTCTTCAGCTGGGGCCCATGTTAGACTCTTTGGAGCACTAATTCTATTCAAGGTCAGCGGCTTAGAGATGACAGCAAAGTGAGGTAGTGCCCCTTGCACTATGGAGCTGGCCCCATAGGGGCACGAGACCAAGGCATTGCCTGTGAGATTACCTGTGCCCTGTGGCTTCTGTCAACCTCTCCCTGTCTGCATTCCATCATGCCTCAGCTTCTGGCTCTTGGCTTTCAATCTCTTGAAAGCAATCTTTCAATGTCACCCACCCCACCTAACCACTGAGTTTGAGCTCTGGTTCTCTTACAAGGCTGCACCCCTGGCTTAGGTGAGCAGACCACACAGATCTCCCGAAGTATTCAGCCTGGGTGTTCCTCCCACCTCTGCCCCTTGTGACTGAACCCTCTCTTGGTCCCCAAATGACCATTATTCTGGAAACTCACCCTGAACCCTCTACTCCCCTGCTATAGGACCTCATGTGTCTACAGGTGGTTATACCTACCCCCTCCTCCTATCTTCCTGCCCTGTCCCTTCACACATTGCCAGACTCATCGTAGAGATGGGGTGACATTGCTCTTGGGTTTTCAAACCATTGGTGATGCTGTGACCTTGGAAAGAAGTTACAAACCCTTACCCCTGACTGCCTAGGGACCCCCACTTGGCTTCCTATTTCCAGCAGTGCTGCTTTCTCAAAGGGGGCTCTCAGAGCTCCCTTGGTTGCTGGTATCCTCAGGTCTTTGAGGGCCTGACTGACGATGGAGGGTAGAGGGGGAGTGGGTTCACATCTGCAAGTCTGTGGTGCCTTCTCCTGTCTAGCAGCCCTGGAAGAGATGCCACACTCAACTGAGCAAATGCTCATGGTGCACCTCATGACAATATGTACTGGTCTCAAAGTGACAGGAATGGGTGTTGTCAAGGGCAATGGTCTGTGTCTAACCAATTCAGCCAGACAACCAGGCCCTGCTTCTGTGAGCCATGCACAAAGGCCTGGTCTACAGGAGTTCTGCCCCCTGCAGCTCCAGAGCAGGTCAGCCTGAAGCCACTGAAGCAGGTCAGCCACCTCCCTGACCTCAAGGGCAGGAGGTGCTGTCTCAAGGAGCACATTAGGCTGTTCTAGACGGAGTGGGCCTCATCTCTTCCTGTCCTCCTCGCTCCTGCAGCCACCTTGGAAGTAGCAGGAGGGTTGGATGCTGTTGGTTGGTATGAGATGAAGAGACCCAGAAGGCAGACTCCAGTTTCAAATGCCAAGGAGATTCATACACAAGGGACAATTGCAGAGAAAAATGAATGAACCTTTTATGATTAGCCCTGTTTGGGGCTGAAACCTTAGTGCAGAATTCTAGTAAGGAAGGAACAGGTGGTTTGGGCTTAAAGCCGAAGGTACAGTTTCTGTCCCCCTAAGTCCCTCTGGCCATCTACCTGGGCTGCTTGTGTGTGTGTGTGTTGGGGGGGGGGGCTCCTAGAGCAGAAGGGAGTTGGGTCACCTTCCCACGGAGAAGGCCCTGGGTCCACTCACTATTGACAAGGTGGCAGAGCAGTCAGAGCCCTGTGCCAGGGACACTATCCACTAGCAGATGTGGCCTTGTGAGTGCCCCAGAATCTGACCACAGCAAGAGGGGAGGGAGGAGGAACACCAGCATTCTGGAAGCACCTCTTTCCCTGTGACACTATCCCAGCAGCCGTACTACACCTTCCTGGGAGCCTGCCTCCAGGGGCAGCCTTCCGGATGATGATGTGTCACCATGTCACTGCCTATTCTCTTTGAACTTCTTGAGTGGTTTCCCAGTGTTCCAGGGACACGAGGAGTGGCTCTTTGGGATCTCCCCAAAGAGGGAGGCTGGAGGGTGCAGCATTTGCTTGGAATGCTGGGTGAAGTCACAGGTGTATTCACGGAAGCTCTGCTCAGAGCCTTGTTATATTCTAGTGTGAACTGTGAATCTAGTACCCAGATAGACAACGTGCAAAATAGTTCTGACCCGCCCTTCATGAAGGTGTTCCACCACACAGCTTGGAAAGCTATTTTTCCGAGCTCCCGTGTTGTGGAGCATGGTCAGGAGTGGCATATTCAACACGTGGTTGCCTAATGTGAGTGCTCCTCTGTGGGGACTGGGGTGGTGGTGATGGGGCACAGGAAGGACATCAGGCGGAGGGCAGCCCACAGGGCTGTTTGGTTTATGGATTATTTTCTAAATCACGCAGATGGGGGCGCCTAGGTGGCTCAGTGGGTTGAGTGTCCGACTTCGGCTCAGGTCATGATCTTGCTGTCTGTGAGTTTGAAACCCCGCATCGGGCTCTGTGCTGACAGCTCAGAGCCTGGAGCCTGCTTTGGATTCTGTGTCTCCCTCTCTCTCTGCCCCTCCCCCGCTCATGCTCTGTCTCTCTGTCAAAAATAAATAAACATTAAATCACGCAGATGGCTTCAGTGGGGCTCCCTGCAGTTCACCCTGGGAAGTGACTGGCCTGCCTCTGTTTGAGACAGTAAAGGCTTGAGAACAGGAATTGGAAGAGGCCCTGAGAGGCTGCCAGGGTCGCATACACCACACACAGACCTGTTCAGAGCCACTGTGTGACCCCAAAAAATGGGCTGCAGGGAAGGCCAAGGTCCAGTGAGGACTTCTTTCAGCCCTGTCTCCTCCACCAGGCCTTCCTCCTATGACACCTGCCTGGGATAACAGGCAGTTGGTGCCTTCCTTTCTTCCTTGCAGACATCAGGGACGCTACCTACTTGTGCTACCTTGCTGTCTGTTACACATACTGAATTATGACGTGAGCCTCAGACTGAGCTTGATCCCCCTTTCCACACTTGGTGGCCTCCCTACAGGCACCACCATGGTGTGTGCAGAAGGGAGAGGAGGGGCGGGGAGACCAGGAAGCGCAGTGAGGACGCCATAACCCTCTGATACCAGGGAAAGGTCCTGAGCTGCTTGCTCTGGAGAAGGCAAAATACGTTTTAATGATTTCTGTGGCCCCAAGGGCAACTGTGTGAGCCTGGCAAGGGATGGCGGGGCTGTCATACAAAGTAGGCAGCCAGGGCTGACATCTTGTCCTTTGGCCGCCTGGCACTGGGCTTCACTGTGGGCCGACGGCCCCGGGCCCGCCCCCGGCCCTGCCTCCTTCCTGGCCCACCACGGTGCATGGGGTGGCAGGAGGCCGCGTGCTTCAGCTCCACTAGCTCTTGGAAGATGGGGTCGCAGAAGACGCAGCCCGTGTGCTGTGTCTCGTCGCCTGGGAGCGGGGACTTGGCCTTGTTGAAGTCCACAGCCAGCAGGGCAGCCTCACAGGTGCTGCAGGTGTCGGCAGACACCCGCACGCGGTAGGCGTTCTCGAAGCAGTGCGCCACCACATTGCACTTGTTGCAGGCCACCTTCCACTTGGGGCCTGAGGTGGGGTCCAGCACCAGCACGCCGCTCTCGCATTCCACGCACTGGCCGATGCCCAGCATGCTAAGCGAGTGCTGGCAGGTGGGGTGTGTGCACTCGTTGCAGCCCATGCCTGGTGGGGAGGGGGCAGCCCATGATGCACACCAACCCCCACCCTGTGCTGTGTCCCCCCCCCAACCCCCCCTGCTGCCACCTCCCAGAGGGTCTTCCCCTAGGGCCTCATGGTCCAGATCTGTCGTCCCAGCAAAAAGTGTTCCTTGATCACCCCGGGTCTGGATTCCCCCACTGCCCTTGCCCCTGCTTCTCTGCTTATCTAAAACCTCCTCAACCTGTGAGTGTCACTCCCCCTCCCCCCATCATTTCCAGAAGGCCTTCCTGGTGGCCTCCGGCCAGGTCCATTCCCCCTCTTCACTTTGCTTCCACAGCCAATTCCCATCAGCTCCATGTGGCTCCTGTGCTGCTGGGTCACACGGAGCCACTGGCTGCCCTGAAAGATGCTGGAGGGCAGGGAAGGGCCTCAGTAACCCTAGTAGCCCAAATGCAGGCTGTCCCTGCCTTACAGGTGAGGCTTGAGTCAGGAAGGGTGAATTGAGACCCCTGAGGGTTCCCTAGACCCCTTGATGAACGTGGGTAGATGCCTCTTGCTGTACCTCATTCCTGTCTGTAGCATGGGGTGAACACGCTGGGCCCTGTACCTCCTCTAGACTCTTGGCTCAGTGCTGTTGGTGCCTCCCACTACCCACCCCTACCCATGCACATGTGTCTCCTTTCCCCAGTAATGACTGTGAGGATAGAGAACGGAGGTAGACGCTGACTGAGGGTGCACCCCTTGCCAGGTGGGGCCCCCCAACCTGCTGCATCACTCAACTCAACCTAGCCCAGGAGAGGGCACGGCATGCCTATTGCCCAGATCCCGAGTGAGTGGATTACAGTTGCCCTCTCAATTATGACCGGGACAGAGAGTGGCAGACTGGCTGGCTCCGCCTCAGCAGTGCCCAAGTACACCTCAGGTCTCCTGTCCCTGAGCCGGTGAGTCCAGCCATAGCGTGGGGGCAGGGCAGGGGCTGGACAGGCACCACAGACACCCAGGGGGGACGGGGCAGCCTGTCTTGGGAGGGAGCGGTTGAGGCCAAGAGACGGGGCACTCACCTTTCTTCATGTCTCGGAAGGGCGGGTGATTGGCGCAATAGGGGCACAGTGGGTAGCTCTTGCCCCTAGAGCCTGAGGACCACAGGACCAGCTCGAAGTCATCCAGTGGGCACCGGAGCTCCTTGTAGAGCTTGATGGTGCCATTCTGGGGGAGGGTGTAGGTCTCGTCGCAGTGGGAGCAGTGCAGGCGGCTGGGCTTGGCCTGCAGAAACACCAGGGAAGAGGCTCAGGGTCACTGAGGCCACCCTGCTCTCTGGCCTGCCCTCACTCTCCTAATACAGAAGTAACAGGTGACATGTAGTATATAATGTATATAACATAAGACAAATATGCAGCACTGTAATGTGTATGTAGTACATAATATATGATACACACAGAAAATCTAACGCATATACAAAATACATAATGTGTTACGTATGTCACACACGTAGAATACGTTATGTTTACATACTACTTATGTATTATGTATGCATAACACATAATACACATGTATACTTATGTACACAACAGAGACATACGTAGTAATATATGTGCAATATGTAATACATAATATGTAACCCATAACACACAATGCATAATGTGTAACACACGGAATATGCATATAATGTGTAACTTATAACATGTAACACAATACATAATGCATAATGTGTAGCATGTTGCCAGGCAAGGACCTCTCAGGCAAGGACCCATAGCCATGAGTCTCAGGACACCTGCTCCAGGCATGGAGAAAGGTAGTTCTAGAACCCCTGCATGTGTATTAATGCCCAGGATAGCAAATAATGTGTTGTTAGGAAAAAATGGACAATGTGTTTAAGAGCCCCCACAGCTCACATGTTCCTGGGGTCAAGGGGAAACTGGGTGTCTGTTGGCAAGGCTGCAGTAGGCCTCTCATTCTTGTGTGGCAGCCAGAACAATGATTTCTTTATGACTAAGGATAAGGCAGAGGTCTACAGAGGTGACAGGACTTGCCCAGGTCTGTACACAAGGGTGCTGTAGGCCAGATGGGGTGGTCACAGCCCTTCACCCTCATTTACCTGAATGTACTTCATGAACCGGTGGCACTTCCCACAGCGGGAGAGGGGCTTGCCCGTGGCCGCCAGGGGTGAAAAAGACACCTCCATCAGTTCGTCCATGCCTGAAAGCAAGCAGCGCAGGGAAGAGTCACATCCTCCTAGCCTCCGGCAGCCCGCCTCAGACACGTGCACGGAGGGGGAGGCCACAGCAAGCATCTGAGTAAATGCGTCTCTATCCCTGAGGGTGCTAGGGTAACAGGAACAGCAGGGCTGCGGCTTCATGTCTCACATGAGCTGGGTGCCTCGTGTGTGGTGTTAAGATGTGTGCTCTTGGGTCAACTGAGTGACTCACTCGGTTAAGTGTCCAGCTCTTGGTTTCGGCTCAGGTCATGATCTCAATAGTTTGTGGTTTTGAGCCCTGCGTCGGGCTCTGCGCTGACAATGTGGAACCAGCTTAGGATTCTTTCTCCCTGTCTCTTTGCCCCTCCCCTGCTCGTGCTTTCTCTCTCAAAAATAACTTATTAAAAAATATCTCATTAAAACACAACTTATTAAAAAATACTATTAAAAAAAAAGCCCGCTCTTTAACCCCAACGATGGTCCAGCAATGAGATGTTATTGCCCTGTCCTCCCAAAGGAGCCCCGGAGCCCAGAGCCCAAATCTGGACACTGGTCCCACACAGCTGGGGCAGCCCTGGCCCAGGGGCCTCTGGCACAGGGGTAGGGAAGAGGTGGGCTCACCGGCGATGGAGTCCACGAAGTAGTGGAACTTCCTCTTGAAGACATCCAGGGTGTGGCCCAGGACTTGGCGGTAGTCAGCTTTGCCCTGGGCGATCAGGTTCAGCTGCTTCTCGACTGCACTGCGGATGGTGGGGAGCACCAGCTCTGCATCTGCAAGTAGGGGAGTGCTGCTGTGAGCACTCGCACTGGGGAGCTGTGGCTGCCCCCACCAGCTCAGGCTGCAGTCCTGTGGTCCCACGCCTTTCCTGATCTCCTACCCAGAAAATCCAGTGTCGAGTGGCCAGGGGCATCCTGTCTCCAAGACTGTGTCACAGTTCCTGGAAGTCCTCAGGCCAGGTCTGTGCCCTGCCATCTCCCCTAAGACCCTTGGAACCTCTCTGGGACAGAGCAAAGAGCTCTGCAAGGAGGATCCAGACCCCATCCGGAGCTGGTCTGTGGGGAAAAGCCCCTCGAGCCTCCTCTCTTGGATCCTTTGCACTTGTCCATTCATCCATCCACCACACAGAGACCCTGCTGGAGCACGTCCGGGGCCAGGCGGGGGGGTGGGGGGTGACAATGTAGCACTGTTCCAGGGGGAGTTGACCTGCCACAGGGCCATGGCCTGTCAGAGGCTGGGGGCTGATGAATGCAGAGCTGCAGCCCAGGCCAAAGTCAGGGAGCAACAGCCAGCCAGACTCATCAATCTCTTTTCTTTTTTAAAAGTTTTTTGAATGTTTATTCATTTTTGAGAGAGAGAGAGAGAGAGAGAGAGACAGAGTATAAGCAGGGTAGGGGCAGAGAGAAGAAGCAGGCTCCAGGCTCTGAGCTGTCAGCATAGAGTCCGACATGGGAACCGTGAGATCATGACCTGAGCTGAAGTCTGACACTCAACCGACTGAGCCACCCAGGTGCCCCACGGACTCACCAATCTTGTAGTAGCCATGCACCAGGACGATGCCAAGGTTGGTGGGTTTGAGTCGGCGCCCGCTCTCCACAGTGACGTAGTTGCGCTGGCAGATGTTGTTGATGTGCACGGGGATGCTGGCGTCTGTCCCTGAAACACATAGCAACACATACCAAGTGTTCCATAGCAGACTCCCCATCAGACCGTAGGCTCCACCTTTGCTCCCACTCACCATGGGGACCCTGGTTCTCAGCCTCCTCACCTCTGTTTTTGGCTAGCACTGTGCTGGACACCACACCATGTGTTTTGAGAATGGTCTTGTGAATCCAAAAATGGCCCTCCCAGCGCCGGGCGCTTAATTCCCCTCTACAAACAACAGAGGCTCATGGAGGTTAAGGAACTCTGCCAAGGTCATGGGAGCTCAGTCTGCCTGCCCCTCACATTTGGTAAATGCGACCTCCTTGACCTCTCCCTGCCTCAATTCTGAGACATCTACCCCTTCTAGAAATAGGGCTCAAGACCCCTGAACACGGAGGAACTCCCATGCTCGCTGCCAAATCATCCCCTCTGAAACCTGCTCAGAACTGCCCACTTTCCAGCTCCCAGGTCCCTTGTGATTAGTTTCCAGGATGGCACCTCCCCTAGAGACTTCAGGGTCACCTGGCGCTGCCAGATGCTGCCTTTACTGCTCCCCTGTGCTGAGGAGCCTCCTCAGATGGTGCTTAGAGGCTATGGAGGCCATTGAGGTACCGCACTGGAAGGACAATGCTGGGATTAGGATCTGAGCCCCAGCACGCTCCCCCCTGTGCCCACTGCATTCTTGCCACTGCCGGAGCGGCAGCCCTTGCCAGTTCCTTTTCACACAGCCCTGGGGGCTCCCGGTTAACAGGGCTGCCCAGGGCCACTGTCTTGTTCAGAAGGTCACAGGAGCCCTTTTCACGGGCTCATTTTGGTTATGGGATCTGGGCTGCTGTCCAGTATGTGGCTGCAGGGAGCCATGGATGTCTTGTCAATGGGGAAGGACAGAGGATGCTGGGGGAGCAGCACCCACACACCACTGTCACCAAACCCAGGTGAGACGTTCCCTGACAGTCACCTGTCACAACTGTTAGTGACAGAACAAGACTCAGGCACAGCACCCTGGATTGTTCTGGCCCTCCAGAGCTGGGTCAGCTGGTGCAGCACATCAAACAACAGGCAGTTCCCATTAGAGTGAACATTGCCTGGGGAGCTGGCCACACCCTGGGCTGCAGTTACTAGGTGCTGGGCACGGAAGAGTCACTGAGCAGGTCTGGACCTGCTCCTGGGATGGAAACCCTCAGGCCCGGGGCCTGGGTGGGCAGGAGGGTGGATGCACCCACCAATGCCGTGCTTCTCCATGAGTGTGATGAGCTCGGCCTCTGTCAGGTAGTCGGGTGGGTTCGTCTGCTTCTCCAGCATCTTTATTTCACTCACAGCAAAAGTGTCGCCCCTCTGGCAGGTGGGCAGGCTCTCCTCCAGAGGCACACTCTGCCAGGGCATGATCTCCGTGAAGCCTGGAGGGAGAGGGTGCTGCCACTTAGGGTCCTGTCCCAGGTAGCCCAGGCCCAAGACCCTGGGCCTCCCTCCCCAGGTTCAATGGAGAATGTTCCGTCTGTCTGTGGAGGTGAGGGAGGAGCCAGTCTGGCCCTGCAGTTTTACCTGGAGAGATGACGGTCTTCCCTGTGCAGGTGAAGTGCTCAGGACCAATACGGAAGGAAATGGTGCTCTGGAGGTACTTGCAGTCGTAGCTAACTGTGGCAATGAAATGTCTGGTGATGTACTCATAGAGCCGCCACGCCTCACTGCCTGCAGCAGGCAAGGAAGTTGGTTACTGTCCAGAAGCTCTGGCTCTAAAGACCCCCCAGCACTCTCATTCAGGCGGCAGGGCCCTGGCCATCAGCACAGAATGGCAGGGCTGGCCTGCACTGAAGCTGGAGAGAGGAGTAGGAAGTGCGCAGGAAGGGAAAGTGAGTATCCTGTGCTGTGGTGGTTCCTACACAGTTACAGCTCCGACCTCTGCTTCCAGGTGGGACTGCTCTTCAGGGCCTGGTATGTTCTTAGTTGGTGACTGCAAGCTTGGGTGGTGCACAGTGGCTCCTGTCTCTACCTGCACGGTTCTCCCTTTCCCTGCCTCCTCCCAGTACACAGGCCCCCACACTGCCTTGGTCGGGTGGGAAGCAGGAGGCACACCCAGTGCTTGGGCCCCAGCACTCCCTGTCTTGGTCCCATCCTGTCCCCTCCTTGCCCATCTGCCTCACCCTCCTGCCTCCTACGAGCAGCCACCTGCACCTGCACTCAGGCATACCACCCCACACCTGCTGCCACCACTTCTCTTCTGTCTTGCCCCATGGTAACAGAACACAACCTTCAGGTGACCCTCTGTGCCACAGCTGGGGGCAGGTGGGGGAGGGAGCCCCCACACTGCCAACGGGGCCCGACACTGTCCTAAGGTGCCACATGACTATAGCTTCCCACCCAGAAACTTGGTGTGTGTGTTTGAGTGAGTGTGTGAGTGTTGGGGGGAGTGACCGATACCTAATTCAGCCTCTGTGGCAGACCTCATGGGGGTAATGGGGGGATGGTCACCAGCATCATGGCCTTTCCGTGGGCGGTTGATACCTTCTGTTAACAACCGCTTCACCTGAGGGAGAAAAAACAAAGCAGTGAGTCTGGGCATAGCTGACTTCCCACAGGGAGGAGCCAGCACTAGTTCTGGGTTTGGCCAAAGTGCCTGGGAACAAGGGTGTGCGGTGGCTCTGCTCACCGTGTCGGCCCAGTAGGGGTGGTTGGCCTGCTGCCGCAGAGGGCCCTTCAGATCAAAGTTCTCAGGGTAGTGGGTGGTCTCAGTCCGCGGGTAGCTGATGTAGCCTTGCGTGTAGAGCCGCTCGGCAGTCTGCATGGCATGTTGTGGCCCCATGCCTGTGAGGGATGGGAGGCTCAGTGGGCCAGAATGTTGGGGATGGCCAGGTCCCTGCTAATGGGCCTGGGCACTCAGCTTCCCCATCAAAGGCGGCCAGGGCCTCCTGGCAGGTGGAGGTGGTTCTGAGTGGGCACAGCTAGAGCACAGAGCTGCTGGCCAGGCCACTGTGCCCATACAGCTTTACCTGAGGCCGAGGTCCTGAACCTGTAAAGGTGGGCCCAGGACAGGGATGCTCCACAGTGTCACCCTCATAACACTAGTGGCTATGCTGATTAAATGTGGCCTGCAAAGTGCTGCTCTCTCACATTCTGGCCATGGAGTGCAACTGTGCCTCAGCATCTGCTGATGTCCCACTATGACTGCAGAATTAGCACACACCCCCTGTTCTGAGCTCCGTGGGTGTTTCTGTCCTCGTGGCACTCCAGGACTACTGAGGGAGGGCAGCAGAGGCTGCCACTCAGCTATTAGCCACTCAATGTCATCACTGCCCTCCGAGGATCCCTGAAGGTGCTGTTCTGAGGACACTGGCCAAGGTTTCCCCAGGCTGCAGAGGCACCAGTGCCTTGAGGCCAACAGCTGTCAGAGACAGCCAACTTTCCAGTCAAAACCCCTTCTTCCTCCTGGGGCAACAAGGCTCAGAGATATTACATCAACACTGGTCACACTGGCCCCTGCAGAACATTAGCCTGGGGCATTAACCTCCCACCCCTGGCCTCTCTCCCTATACCAGGGAAGCTACTCTGGGGTGCTAAAGTCAGGACATCTCTCTTGGGTAGTGGCAGTCATCACCACTGTTGCTGTTACAATACACCATTACAATAATTTAATCCTTTTAGAACAATCAGCCCTGAGAGATGGTCACAATGGCTGCTGTTTTCTTGTGAGAAAACCAAGGCTCCAGGACAAGAAAGAAAGTAGCCAAGCTGACACTGGACCAGAGTTTGGGTCCAGGGCTGGAATTCCATCGTCTAATGCCTGAGGGGACTCCACTGTGCCAGTGACACACAGGCCTGCCCTATAGGTGGTCTCTGACCATGGCCTGCCATGTGTTTGGCCCTGGCAGCAGCTGCATCGATGTTCAATAATATGGTCTATTTTCCCCACATAAGTCCAAAGGGGCTGTTGCATATTAACCGATAATCTTCCAAAATGGAATCCTCTCTCGTGTTTGTCAGTTTGTTATTACTTATTTCCACTCTGGAAATGAAATCTGCATGAGGCATAGATTCCCACTAAGCCTCGAATGACACTGCAGGTGAGCTGTGGCTTGACATAGGTGAGCATGAGGCACTCAGCACAGGTGCACACAGCGGGGGTGTGGGGGGGGGGAGGAGGGGGAGGGGGCACTCAGCACAAGTGCGCATGAAGGGAGTGTGAGAGTCAGCATCACCCTGGAAGCCCAGGCATTGCATCAGGGCTGAATGGCTCACTGCATGCCTGCTCCAAGCCCTTCGGGGGCTTTAGAGGAATGCCCCTACGTACCCAGAGAAGAGCTAGCTACTCGCAGCATCTCCACAGTGTTCAGGGCAAGGGGCCTCTGCTTGGCCTTCTCTTTCCGGCTTGTGGCCTCCACCTAGAAGACAGAACAGATTCCGGGATTTGGGGTAGTGGGGAAAAGAGGCCATAATAAAGAATCAGGAGGTATGGGCAAAGGGTCTGGTTTCGTTCATTTGGTCTCCCTGCTTCTCAATTTCACTTATCACAGTGGTCTCAAGACTTGAATATTTATTTAGGCCAAGGAAGGGAAAAAGAAAGAAAATTCTTTCCAAGAGAACTTTCTAGGGAAAGAGAAAACTTGGAGAAATGGGGAAGAGCCAAGAGAAAGGGCTGCAAATTCAAACTCCTACGGGAGCCAGTGGCAGCCAGGCCATGGGGATGGCAGGTGAGGGCTGGAGCAGACCACGGAGTGCAGGCCCGTCTCAGGGGCAGTCAGCTGCCCTCACTGCACCTGAGTGCTTCCACCAGGGCCTACCAGTATTGCTACATCTTCCAGTTCATCAGCAAAAGCTGCAAATCAGGACTTTCATGCGAAATCTCCTGACTTTCAAATGTTGGTGACCATTTGAAACGTTTATAAACGTGAGGCAGTTTAGATAAAATACTAGGCAGCTTCCAACTCTGGACAGAACAGTTGTTAGAAAAGAGGACTCTGTCTTGCCTGGGACAAAAACAATCCAAACTCAACTCCAATGCCTCGTCTCTCCCAATCCCATGGAGACATGGCCAAGACAGTGCCTTCTGAATTCCAGACAGACCAATGTGGGGGGTTAATTTGGGACAAAATGGGTACATGCTTCAGTGGAGGCTTGGGATCACTAGGGTCGAGATCTGGAGATGATGGCAGTGAGTCTCTTGAGGAACATGGTCAAGGATAAAAGCACGAGGCAGCTTTGGAGGAAGTTCTAGAAGCCTGAGTCAACTGCATGGGTGAACAGAGAGCACCCAAGGAAGGCTGGAAAAGGACAAGAGAAGGTGATTGAAGGAGGCCAGGCTGTGCCTCCATGACTCTGGTAGCTGTTACTGCTGTGGACCTCTGTAATGGTGGCAGAACTACCTCCATCCCAGGTAGGCAGCCCCTTGCCAGGTGGTGTCACCCTTTTCCTAAAGGTCAAGCACATGTCCCTCAAATTCATAAAAACCCTGAGTAGGAAACACAGCACCATAAAGGCCATGAAAGCTGACTGAGGTTGGGATCCCATGTTAGCTGTGTGACCTTGGGCAGGTTCACTGATGTGCACACAGGTCCCTCCAGAGTTGTTAGCATTTAGAGATCACAGAAAGGGGACATCTGTGTGAAATGGAATCCTGACAAAAGGGGATAATGCCTGTGGGGCCTGGCAGGTCATGGGCATGGGGCGGTGCCCGGAACAGGGTAGATATGTGGCACACTGGTTACTGCAAGCAGTTCTGTAACCTTTCTTCTTTCCAAAAGATGTCTGCGTTTCAAAGAGGGACAGAAAGATGGGACCCTAGGCCACAAGCTACTCTTCTGGCCAGAGGCTTCCAAGGTCTACTCCCAGCCAGAGCGAACGTGACAGATGTGGGTGGGGCAGGCCCACCTGGGCTTCCTTCTCCAGCTTTGTCATGTTTAAAAACATCTGTGCGATTTCCCGGTCAAACACTCGCACTCGGTCCCAGTCCAAAAGAAGAGATCTGTCTTTATCGGCATTAACCTGGAGGAAAAAGTATAAAAGGACAAAACAAGAGAGAAAAAATCCAGGTAAGCCCACTGCCAGGAGTGAAAATCAAGAGAGATGAAGCTGGTCCTTGCCTGGGAGCAAAATGATCCCAGCCCTAAGGTCTCACAGTCATACCTGTACAGGTGTGCAGGTGTACAGATATGTAGGCTGAGACCCAGCCCCATCCCAAGGGAAGACTGCTCTGACTCCAGGCTTCTGCCCCGAGACCAGGCAGGTGGGAGGGGAGCCGAAAGTCAAGGCTGTGTTCTTAAGGAGTGTTAGAAACTCTGCCTTGAATGCCATCCCTGCCCACTAGGTGCAGTTGGTCCATGGGCCCCTAGTCCTACGTCAACCAGACCAGCTCTGTATTATGTTTTAAACCTTGTAAGAAGCTCACATGGAGAATTTTATTTGGAGAAAGGGTTCTAAGACTTTAAAAAATTTGAAAGTCAGTGGCCTATAGCCCTCAGTCCAGTCCTTGGACCTGACCATCACAGCTGATGGCCCTAGGGGTGACCCTGCCCCACACTGCCAAAGTGGAGTTCATTCCTGCTTACCCAAATTCAATGCATCCAGGCCTAACCTTATCCTGCCTCTCTATGAAGGCTGGGGTCCCTTCCCTGACACCCCACAGACCACTCTCTGGCCTCTCTCCTCTGTGCCCTTGGCCTCAGGCCCTTGCATGGCTATGATGATGATGGAAAACTCTCAGAGTCCACAGCCCAAACCTGGAAAGACCCAGTGTGCATAGGGAAAGGAAATCAAACCTTGGCCTGTAGCACCCAGTAGGTCTCTGGTTTGAAGGACTGGATTTTATCGTGTCTCTCCACACAGAAGCCCAGGGTAGGGGTTTGACATGGTCCAAAGGAGATAAGGGAGCTGTCTAGATTGCCATATTTTCCCTGGAAGTATTTAGTCTGAAACCTATAAGGAGGAGGGGGCAGAGAAAGATATTCTGGTTATGTATTCACTCCAGACACCATTGTTAACCACCCATGTGAATCCAGCATGGGGCTACTAGTGAGTGCAGGGAGGGGACCAAGGTGGCTTCCCTGCTCAGAAGACAGGGGACAGGGTGAGGTCATGCTCAGCATGGGGGCTGGGAAGGGTGTGTGCAGACAGAGAGGAATCATGTGTGTGCACACGTGACACAAAACGCAAGAGAGAAGAGCAGAGGTTCCACCCATCCCAGGTCTGGGAAGCCCTTCTACTATATTCTATCCCCTCCACCCTCTCCTGAAGACCCACACAGTGTAGACAAACACTCTGCTTATCAAGTAGTGGCCTGTGTGGTCTCATCAGCTAGACAGACAGTTCTTCAGGGGTTTTAGAATGTGGATGTTGGCCTAGTGCTAACCAGGTCCTGGGGTGACAAACAGGGACCAGAAAGACAGGGGCTCTGGCTAAAGGGAGGGCAGCCAGCACCTGGTGAACGCGCAGCCGATGCGCAGGTCCAGCTCCTGCCGGGCATCCACTGACAGCGCCTCGTTATGGTCGGGCTCGCCCAGGCGGGCCATGGCGGCGCAGATGTCCGTGTCCGTGATGGAGCTGAATCTGGCCCGGAACACCGTCTTTTCGCCACCGTGGGTTGGATTCATGATGGGCAGCACGGCATCCAGCACCTGGGGGAGGCAGCCCAGCTGTAACCCACCACTGAGGTCTTTACCTCCTGCTCCACATTTTGCCTGTGAGGCCCGGGGCTGACCCTCAATGTGTGTGACTCCTGCCAGACCCTCCTCTGTCTCCTTCCCTGTCCAGAAGTCTCAGTCTCTCCACAGAACTCCTGCTACATGGCTGCTCTTCCACCCACTGACAAATCTGTTCAAACATCCCCCTTTTTACTACCACCCTTTCTCTCACCCTCTGCTCTCATCTCTGCCCAACCAGCAAATGCTATTGCCATGGGTGCAAGGGAGCTCAGTCACCAAGTCCATCCCACTTGACCCGCTTCCCTTCTTTCTAGATGGCAGAGTGCCAGGAGGGGTAGGTGGAACTTTTGAGAGACTGGAGAAAAGCCAGGGAAGGAAAACAGAGATGAGGTGGAAAAGGCAAACGACAGGAGGGGTAAGGGCGCAGGGGACCCCCAAGGTATGGGGCTTAAGAGTGGCGGGGTGGGGGCGGTGGCCCTCTTAGGGCTAAAGCACAGCGGGGGCTTGGAGCCAGACTCACTAAGAAGGCTGTGCTGTGGGAGGGGAGTCACACTGGAGCCTGGGCATGCAGCTTCTTTACAGGGAAGAAATGCCTTTGTTTCTGAGGGGAGAGAGACTGGTGAGCTTCCACTCCTCGATGCAAAGGCCCCCCAGGGGAGGAGCAGCCCTGCAGGGGAGGGGCCAGGAGAGGAGTGTCTGGGAAGGGACATAGCGTGTTTCCTGAGGGTGCTGCGCTGGAACTTGGGGTGCCCTGAGCACCCTCTGCCATGCGGGAAGCATTTCCTGAGCCCCAGGGTGTGCCAGGCACCAGGTGAGAGCTGGGGACACAGAGGCAGGAGGGTGAGCCTCACTAGGGGACACCTCCAGCCAGGACCAGCGTGGGGGCATCACAGCCATAGATGAGGCAGGCACCTGCTTCCCTGCAGGGAGGGTGGAGACAGGAGGTGGGAGGGTATCTTGGGTGGGGAGAGGACAGTGAAGGCTGGAGGTGAGAAAAGGAGTGAGGAATGTTGCTGAGTGTCAACCAGCCTTGGCCAAAGATCCCTGAAAGGTGCCCAGTGGCCAGGATGCTGGAAACCAACCCTCTCCTTGAGGCAGCTTGATTGGGAAACTCCCATCCACCCAGAAAATTCTGCCCTTTCTGTTTGCTCTCACAGTGAGCCCCAGCAGGGGAAGTAACACTCCTTCACCCTTGGTAGAGTCCATGCATTTGAAAGTGTCTATGGAATTTTCAAAATAGAGGAGGAAAAAAGGCTATTTCTAAGGCAACATGGCTGATTCCCCACTGCAGCCCCAGAACGGGATGACTGCGAGTGAGGTCGGTGGGAAGGTTGGCAGTGAGGACCTCAGTGGGCACCCCTCTTACCTCAAAGCAGATGTTCTCCCCTTCCTTGTCACAGTCCAGCCACAGCACGATGTAGTCGCAGCCTTTGCCTTCCACCTGCCACATAGCACACAGCGACTGGCACCTCCACAGCCCAGCCCTTCAATGCCCACCCATGGTGCTCCCGCCTGGCCCCTGAGCCCCAAGTAGGAGGGCCAGTGCCGAGTGGGACCCAGGCTGAGCAGAGGAGCTGGCTGCACTTAGGCTGCCTTAGCCACTTATAGAACTTAGCTTAGAACTTAGTTTTTTGGGCACAAAAAGTCATTAATGCAATGCTGCACAGAAAAAGGGCTGCAATAAGACTCAATGTTAATAGTGGTTGTCTTAGTGGGATCATAAATGATTTGTTCTTCCTTCTACTTTTTAATATTTTCCATGTGTATGCATTTGTTTTAAAATTAGAAAAACCACCACCAGTGCCAAACAATCTAAAAAACAGAATTTCTGCTCCCCAGGGCTGAGTGACAGGGCTGTCCAGGAGGGCCAGCAGGGGGCGCTCTCAGAAAGGGTTGCAAGGCCAGCCCAGGCATCCAGCAAAGGGCGCCAGGTTCAAAAAAGGGGGAAGGATTCAGGAGGCCTCCTGCAGTGCAGGGGTGGACCTCCCCCCCCACCCCCCCGGGGGGGCCTGTGCTCTTGCACGCCCCACACACCTGCAGGAACTTCACCATGTTCAGCTTGGGGTTAGCTTCCTTCTTCTCTGTTGGGGCTTGGCTGAACAGCTCTGCAGGGTCCACCTTGTCCCACTTGTTGTACTTTCCTACAAACCACAGCCACAGTGACACCTGAATCACACTTCCTGGCTCACAGGGCTTGACCTCTCCAATCGTCATAACCTCAGGAGGATGGTGGTGGTCTCGCCTCAAAAACGGGGAAAAGGAGGCTTGGAGAACACTTTACCCAGGGCAATCCCACAATTGGAGGCAGCGCTGGGCCTTCGTTCCCCTAGGCTGCTGAGGTGACACCACACCTTGGCCACCCACAGGAGCCACCACTGGGCCGGGCTGCTGCTGCTCCAACCTCACTTCAGCACATGCCCTGTGGCTGGAAGTGCCATTCCTGGGCTGGCTCACTTTGCCAGACCACTGAACTATACCACTCCTACCTCTGTCTTCTCTTCCAGCCTGAATTTTTGTAACTCTCCCCCTACCTGGCACTGACAGGTGCTCAGGTGATCCCCGTGGGGAATCAATCTTTTGGGCCTCTTATCTGGTACATCCACCTACTTCTCTATTCAGGGCTCAGTGCTTGCATGCTTAGCCCTCCAGCTTTCTTTTAGTCTCCATTTTGTGTAGCCTGGGAGAATAGGGTCAGATAGAGTCAAGTTAAAATTTTTTTTATATGTTTTTATTTACTTTTGAGAAAGAGACAGAGTATGAGCAGGGGAGGGTCAGAGAGAGAGAGAGAGAGAGAGAGAGCGAGTGAGCGAGCGAGAGGGAGAATCTGAAGCAGGCTGAGGTGTCAGCACAGAGCCTGATGTGTGGCTCAAACTCATGAACCACAGATCAAGACCTGAGCCGGTCAGACGCTTAACTGACTGAGCCACCCAGGTGCCTCAAGTCAAGTTTAAATCCTAGGTCCCCAACTGCCAGCTGGTGATAAAACTCAGTCCAAATGCTTGGCGACACAACTGAATTGATGTCATTGTTGTCACTGAGCAATAGGAAGGAGACCTTGCTGTGTGCTAAGCTCTTTACCTTCACTGTCACACTTAGTTCTCAAACAATCCTGGGAAGTGGATGGCACTGTTGTAAGACCCATTTCACATCTGTGGAACAGAAACTTGTAGAAGCCCCAGTCCCAGCCGACTCTTTGCCAACCACAGGGCCCTGCACCTAGCTCTGTTGGGTACTAATGCTGGCTCTTCCAAGGTGACACAACAATGATACAAGGATGACAATGACAGCCACTGAATGACCACTGGACAATAGTCACACTCAGCAGGAACCACCTCCCAAATGCCTGCAGAGGCCAGGCCCCCTAAGGTGGGCATTCTCTGCCTCCAGGAAGCGCAGGAAGGAGCATAGGGCGTGCAGTGACTAAGGGGTGCCTCTGGGATGGGGACCCAGGGGCACTGAGCTCCAAAGCCAGGGTTCTGGGCATGTCACCCAGAGACCCTGTGTCAACCCTCCACAATCTGCTGGCCTTAGGACTCACAGGTTCTGCACAAACTCCTTGCCTGGAGCCCTCCCCTGGCTCCAAAAAGACCCAGGGGAGCACTTCGCAGGGCTTCCCTTAGCAGGGTGGAGGGTGAGCAGGGGCATGGGGGGCTTACCCAGGAAATCCAAGGTCATCACATGACCACAGACAGATGTCATCTTGAAGCGGACGGGCTGGCCAGCGAAAGTCCCTGTGTACTCGTGCACTGAGCATGTTCCGTTCAGCCCTTTGCGTGAGGACATGTTTCCTACAGGGCAGAAGTACAGTGACGGCTGCTCCAGCAAGCCACAACTGCTGTGGAGGCCCCAGACCCTGGTGTTGCCTCTTGGAGGGCCAGAGTACCCCTTCCCCAGACTGGTCAGTGATGATGTTCTCTGGACCACTGCGGGTAATGGAGTGCTGAGAGGTCATGGATCTCACGGAAAACACCGCTGCTGACCAACCAGTATGGTGTGCTCTCAATGCAGAGCCCTGTGTCTCTGAAGGCCAGGAGCACCCTCTCTGAACACTCTTAAGAGCAGACACTCTTGGGCCCTTTCTCTGCATTTCAGCCTCATTTCTTTCAAACTTTACTCAAAGGTATCCAGGGACCTCATTATCAAATTCCACAATATTCTCATGCTCCCCCTGGACAGCCCCTTGGCTGACCTTTCTTAGCCTCTGGGAAGTGGGCATGTCTCAGCTCTCCCCTCCCTTCTGGAGGGATGCTAGCCCACTGTCCTAGCCAAGGGGAGGTCATGGTGGACATCTGCCATTTCTGGGTACCCAGCATGCAAACACCCTTCCTTTCTGGAGGGAATTCAGAGATGGGAGGGGAAGTAGCACCCCACCAACTATCCCAGTGGCCAGAGTTAGGGTAAGGAACACATGTTCCCTTTCTTAGTGTCCTGGTGTCTCAGGAGGACCGCAGCCAAGGGTCAGCCTAGTGGCTACTCTTGAGTGACATAAGCACACAGGCTGCAGGTGTAGCAGTCATGGGTTGAGGGTCCAGTGGCAAGGGTCCTGTGGTGACGATGTCCGCGGCATGGCCTCAGACTTAGACTGGGGTCTCAGACTGGGGTCAAATTTAGACTAGGGTGGGGTCTTGGCTCTGTCTTCTTCCTTCCGATGAATTCTCTTTCTGGGTAAGTTACCAGGGCTGGTTGCTGTTTATGACCAACAACATGAGAGGCACAGTACTTTGACAGCAGCCTGCCTGGTGTTATGCTGTGAAGTGTGCCTGTACCTTTTTGGAGTCCCAGCCCTGGCTCATACCGGGTGCAGCAGTAAATGCATCCCCCAGTGACTGATACCAAGGTGCCTCGTTAGCACTTGCTATCTTGAACCAAGTCAACTCCAGAGAGCTGGAAAAAGAAAGAAATGACCACGCTTATAGATTCCAACCCCCCCCCCCCCCCCCCGTGTTGGTCTTCCCTACCTCGAGAGAGGATTTTAGCAATAGACTGGGCCAAGGATGGCTTTTCTGCAACCATGAGCACGGTCCTCATCTTGTCTTAAAGCTGCCAAGGGCTTTGGCCCTTCCCACTCCAGTTTCAGAGAGATGGCAATGAAGTTCAGAAATTGCTCTGCTCTTCTTTTTGGCTCAACACTGCTGTCAGCGCTGACTCCCGAAGAGAAGAAAAGACACGTAGAAAATAATAATGCTTCTAATGGAATCTATACCCCTAAGAAGGAAATTCACTTTAAAAAACAAAAAACAGGGGTGCCTGGGTGGCTCAGTCGGTCAAGTGCCTGACTCTTGGTCTCAGCTCAGGTCTTGATCTCAGGGTCATAAGACAAGGTCGTTGGGCTCTGCACTGGGCACAAAACCTACTTAAAAACAACAACAACAACAACAACCAAAACACAGGGGTGCCTGGCTGGCTCAGTTGGTAGAGCATGTGACTCTTGATCTCGAGGTCATGAGTTCGAGCCCCGTGTTGGGCATAGTTTAATTAAAAAACAAATAAATGAGCAAAAAGAAACCTGAGGTAAGAAAAAGAAGTTAGGGAAACTTGAAGACACTGAACAAATCAGGGCAATGGAATTGGCTCGGAGATGACCTTGGGGATTTAGGTTCCTTTGGGAGACAGTGACATGGCTCCATGACCTCAGGTCTGTCTTGTCCCCAGATCCATGCTACAAAGGCTTCGGGGCCTTTGGACCTGGGCTGATGGGCTGAAATAGGGCAGATGGCCCTCCTCCCAGGCCATGGTTCTGTTTACTCCTCAGGGCTGAGGGCAGCACCTCCACCTCAGCTGAGCATCAGGATGCCCTGGGACATTTTATAAAATGCAGATGCCCAGGCCACATTCTTCAGGTCTTTCTGATCCACAGCTGGGCGCTGGGCCTGAGATCCACTGGCCAGGGAATCCAGTCCCCAGAACTTAATAGCCCCTTGCAATGGGCTCCAATCTACCTTCCTGCCTGCCCCACACAACCTCTAGCATTGCAGACCGTGCTTTTGGCCAATTAAATTGGACACCACTGTCTAAAGAAAAACATATTCTTAAGCCTCTGTTCCCTTGCTTGGAATGTACTACCAAGGCTGGAGAATGCAGCCTGGCCGCATAACAGCTGGCTCTAGTGCTAACTCTAAAGAGCTCTTCTAACACCCATGACAGTATGAGTCATTTCCTGCTGTCCCCAGTCCATTACAATGGACTGTGCACTGTGCCACAGTTAGTTACTGCCTCATCTCCCCGCCAACACAGGAGCAGCCTGAGGTCTAGATCACTGCTGGCAACTGTAATAGCTAGTTCCATGACTGATACAGGACATCTAATACCTGCTGGCTAAATAAAAGAAACATGGGCCCTTTCTGTCTTTTTTTTAAGCTTATTTACTTATTTTGAGAGAGAGAGAGAGAGAGAGAGAGAGAGAGAGAGCACATGTGCGCACAGGGGAGGAGCAGGGAGGGAGAGAATCCCAAGCAGGCTCCATCCTGTCAGCTCAGAGCCCAACGTGGGGCTCGAACTTACCAACTGTGAGATCATGACCCGAACCAAAATCAAGAGTCGAATGCTTAACTGACTGAGCCACCCAGGTGCCCCTGTCTTTTTGATCGTTATAGATATGGCCTTGACATTGACAAGTATGGCACTGTATTAAAAAAAACAAAACACCAAAACGTGTCTTCTACTGAGACAACTGAGCCACCTTCTGGGAGGAAAATTAAAGCTAGACTTCTACTTTATAATTTCCACCAAAACATAGTCTAGATCTAGCAGAAATTTAAGCAAAAAGATGAAACTAGAAAAATACTAGAAGAAAACAACTTTGGTATGAAAGATACCTAAGGATTTCAGAAGCTCAGAAGCACACCTCTTCACGTTTAAAATCATTTGATTTCCTTTCCTGTGAATGGTCTATTCATATTTTTTATCCTTTTTCACCCTAGCTGGATTGCTGTTTTCTTATTTTTAGGAACTGTTAATATAATGAGGAAATTAGCTCTTTGTAGTAGGAGGGCCAGCAACACCCATCACGGCAAATTAGAGGTAAAATGTTTACTGTTTACTCTAACAGTAAGTAGTAGACACTAAACAAATACTGATTGAATAAATGGCTGCATGTATGAAACAATAATTTTACCTGCAAAGTGAATAATAAAAATACTTTTAGATGTCTAAATTTTAGAAATTTATTTTTTAATTTTAGTTTTATTGTTTTTTTGAAAAATTTTCAATGTTTATTTTTGAGAGAGAGAGACAGAATGCAAGCAGGGGAGGGGCAGAGAGAGAGGGGGGACACAGAATCCAAAGCAGGCTCCAGGCTCTGAGCTGTCAGCACAGAGCCTGACCCCGGGCCTGAACTCACGAATTGCAAGATCATAACCAGAGCTGAAGTCGGAGGCTTAACCACCTGAGCCACCCAGGCGCCCCTTAGATGTCTAAGTTTTAAAAACGGACTTTAAATCTGTATGAGTATTACAAGCACTTCTCACTGTTCTTGTTTCCTATGGTGTCAGTTTCTAGAAGTTTCATATTTCTACTATTCCTCTTCACACCTAAGGATCCTAAATACCTTTTCAGTAAATAATTAACAGATTCTTCTCTAAAGATCCCTTTAGAGAGAGGGCACCTGGGTGGCTCAGTTGGGTAAGCATCTGAGTCTTGATCTCTGCTCACATGATCTCATGGTTCGTGAGATCTCACGGTCAGCACAGAGCCTGCTTGGGATTCTCTCTCTCCCTCTGTCTTTGCTCCCCTGCTCATGCTCTCTCTCTCAAAATAAATAAATAAATAAAAACTTAAAAAAAAAAAAAAGATCACTTTAGAGAAATATGTTTTACCCTAGCATCTTCAAAGGGATTACCTCATTCATCCACGGCTAGACAACTGGATGGTGCCCACAAAGGGCCGTCAGCATCTGTTCTGATTTCTGGTCACCCGTCCACAGGACAGACTAGTTGTTACTCCCCACTAATACGTGTTGGTCTTTGGTAGTAGTGGCTCTAAAGAAACACACGTTCTAGTTCAACAGTTTATATTTAAGTTCTGCATGAGTACTTTGTGGAAAAAAATATGACTTCCTTTAAGGATTCAGAATCATAGAATCCTGGGAAAGGGACCTTGGTGATGATCTGGTACAACCGTCTCAAGGAAGAACAAACTAAGACTCAGAGAAAGGGATTTTCCAAAGGTTACCTGGGAAATTTGAATTGGGGCTGAAACTCATGCTTCCTTACTTCCAGCTGGGTACCTTTTTTTTTTTTTTTTTTTTTTAAATGGCACCAGGGTTCACCTCTTAAAAGCATTCTCCAGTTTTAACTGTGATTAATTTTCTGTGATTATTTGGGACCTATTTTTCCATTAAGGTACACTCAGATTTCAAAAGGGAAGTCAGTAATAGCTGAAAAGCAATGGTTTGCAACCTTCATTATGCCATCGTTGTTAACCTTTTTGCTTTACCAACATTATTATTCACTTAAGTTTTTGCTTTTTTAAAAAACCTTAAATGTACATTTTTAAAAAGGGAAATTGTATAGCCTCGTAGGAACCGAAAGCCTGTGATCAATGGCCAGAACCAGGTTCTTTCCGTAACCTATGTCGTGTATCGGGTTTGGTCTTGTTTTCTGGTAAAGCTGAGCCTAAAGTTCATTCTCTTATTTCAAAAGGGGAGATCAGCAAGTGCTAAGGCAGTGTTGACAGCAAATACACAGGTTAGCCTGTTACTACCCTGTCAACTATCAACAGCAATACCACCAATGGTATGTGTCCTTTGGGAGACGCTGTACATAATAAGGTCCTTTCTGTCAGTCTTATAAACAAGTGAACTTGGCTTGGGAGTGGAGGCCTCGCAGGGGTCCAAACAGCATGCAGAGCCCTAGGATTTCCCATCTTAGCAATTTAACCCAATACCCATGGAGTCAGGAAAAGAGGGAAAGAAGACTCCTCCTTTGGAGGCAAACGATTGCACAAACTGCTACTTTGTTTAATCTTGCAACAGCTTGACAAAGCTGGTTTTGTAATTTTTAAACCATGATTAAACGGAGGTTCAGAACAATCCAAACTAGTGCCAGGTGACCTTTGCCAAGGCTCTGGGGAACCCAGGGCTAAGTGGCCATCAAGCCCACGTCGGGCTGACTTCTCCACGTCCTGTTCCCTAAGGCTTTGTGCTTAAACACAAATCTTTAGAGGCAAGATTAGGTCACAGTCTTCTTTTTTACCTGTAAGAAATTAGTGCCTCCGGATTCTAGCTGTTTTGTTCACAAAAGGACCTTCCCTCATCTCCATCAACACCTCAGAGAAACACCCGGTTGCCCTCACGACTGAGCCAGGGCCCAGGTAGCGGCGAGTGGAGCGTGCCCTGACTTGGCCCCGACCTCTGCACGGCCTCCCCGAACCTCAGTTTCCCTACTCGTGACAACAGATTCAGACAACAGACCCCACTTAAAAGAACCGCGGACCAGGTTGACGAACGAGAGTAATAACTGCAGCGCCTATTCCTTCCAGGCACCGGACTAAGCGCTGGCCGATCATCATCTCCCCGAACCGCCAATGCAAGCTCCGGGGCGGGAAAGAGGCGGCGAGAATGCAAGGAGGTCCTCTCCCAAGCCCCGGGCTTGGGACCCCTGGGCGCCCGGCCAGCATTCGGGAAACGTGCCCCCAAAAGGCCGGCGCTTCCCGCTTCCCCGCGCCGCCCACCGCTCACCCGCCGCGGCTTCCGCCTCAGCTCCGGCTTCAGCTTTCGCTCGGGGAGGGGGGGCGGCGATGCGGGGGACTCGGCAACCTTTACTTCCGGGTCCGGCCGCTGCTGGCGTACCTTCGTCTGAATTCCGGTGCGCGCACGTCGGCGTCCGAGAGTTCCGTGGCTCCCACGTTCCGGGAGCATGGTCTCCAGCCAGCCCTTGCTCACCGCGGTCGGTTGGGGTCCCCAAACCCTCCCACCCAGATCCCTCCTCGCAGCGGTCCTTGGGGGGGGGGTATCCCCAAGCCTCCATCCTGACCCCTCCTGGAGGCCTTCCCAAATCCTCCACCTTATTCTTCTCCGCTATTGCGATGCAAAAATGACAGTTGTTATGATTATGAAAACCGGATAAGCATGAAAATATATATGCTGTTGATAATTAAAATAATTAAAACTGCAGGTGTGTGTATAGCAGGCTTCTTTCGATGCTATGCACCTTTGTGGAACGAACGAATGCACTGTGTAAAATATATCTGCAAGATGAATTGGGCAATAAAAGCAGTTTTTTTTGTGTGTTAAAGCATTAGGATTATGGAAGACTTAAAATAATTTTCATGACCTTGTTTTAAAATATCTTTTAAATAATAGCATATACACATTTCCCTTGCACCCCGCAGACACTTTCCCCAACCTGCCTTTATTGGAATACTAGTCCTGATAGATGCTCTGGAAAAAGAAAAGTTTTATGGTCAAATTAAGTTTGGGAAGTGCCAAAATTTAAAAGGCACAGTGAGATTCATTTTCAAAAGAGAACTCCTGATTCCAAACCCACTCTTTGGCAGGGTCTCCATCTCCAAAATGGCATCTTCCTGCTTGCTCAAGCCCAGTGCCTTGAAAGCATCCTGGATTTCTCTCTTTTTCTCACTTGTTGCCCTTCCAAAAAATCCTGCCATCCCCGTCTTCAAAATATGTTTGAGATCCAATCAATCCTCCCAGCTTCCACTGCCACCATCCTGATCCAAGCTCCATCTCCCTGGACTCCACCCTGCACCCTAGGTCTGTTCTCCATACTGTTATAGCAGTCAGTACTAAAATTGGATCTAAGGAATGTGGCCAGTTGGCAGAGAGGGAACACCTGAGCCCCTCTGCTGTTTTAATCCAATTTGGGTTCATTCGCCCACCAGGAGGTAAGAACTGAGGCCAGCAGGGGGCGCTGAATAGTCAGCTGCCTCCCCCCACCCCCGCCCCCTCGCCCCTCGGCCTGGAGAGCCTTGCAGCCTTCCCTCAGATCTCCCAGGAAACTGCAGGTCAGGCCTTCCTGTGGACCCTCAGGTTGACAAATGACCCATATTCAGAGAGGAACCCTTTGATCTTCCTTCCTTACTGCACAGGTGCCTGGTAGTGGTGGATGGGATACCTGAGAATTCCCGGATCTCTCTTCTCTCTCCTTGGTTATAGGCTTGATGGGGTTTTGGAGTGATGGGAGTCCCAAGCTGACGGCCAAGAAAGAATTCTTAAGACGTCTTTCGTGCAAAAGAAGGGAATTTTATTAAAGCACAGGGACAGGACCCGTGGGCAGAACATGCTGCCCTGGGGTTGTGGCTGGTGACTGATTGTATACCTTCAGGTTGGGAGGGGGTTAGGGATAGTGTTTAGTCTCTAAGGAATTTTGGAAGCAAGTTTTCCAGGACCTTGAGGGGTTAGCTGCTGTTAGAAAAAGGTCATTTATTACTGTTTAGTAAAAACTCAGGCATGAGACCCTTTAGATGTATATCAGTGGGTCATAAACTTGGAGTTTGATTGTCAACATATATCTTGGGGGTGGAGGTGAGATAAGGAAGTTTCCAAAGGAATTTTGGTTCAGGTTTATTTATTTATTATTATTATTATTATTATTAAATGTTTTATTTTATTTTCGAGAGAGAGAGAGACCGAGCACAAACAGTGGAGGGACAGAGAGAGAGAGGGAGACACAGAATCCCAAGCAGGCTCCAGTCTCTGAGCTGTCAGCACAGAGCCCAACATGGGGCTCAAACTCACAAACTGTGAGACCATGACCCGAGTTGAAGTTGGACGCTCAACCAACTGAGCCACCCAGGCCCCCCTCTAAAAAAATGTTTATATGTTAAAGTAGACTTACAAGATCCTGGGGTTCAGGATAATGTTAACCTAAGATTGCCTTTTGCCCTTAGCAAAGCGTCACCATCGAGGCAGCTGAGCTCCCAGAAGAAGGTCACTCTGCCTGTCTCAAGGATGTGTCAATGAGCTGTAAACAGTAAGAAATTTTCATTTTTCATTTGCCTTTGTTGGTCACATCAGGCTGAGCCACGGTTTCAATAATGTTGTTAATAGTTAACACCCACTCAGTGCTTATTCTGTTCCAGACAGTTTTCTATTATTAGTGCATTTCATTCTCATTGCTATCAATAAGACAATTATTAATAACAATTATTGATATCACTATTATCCTTATTTTACACATGAAGAAATAGGTCACACAGATGTAAATGGCAGAGCCAGCTTTCAAGAGTAAGCAGCTCCGTTCCAGAAGCCAAGTCCTCAACCACTGGCTGTGGGGCTTCTCACTGCCTTCTCATTCTCTTTATCTTTTCAGGCTTCAGTCTGTGCTGACTCAGCTGGCCTCAGTGTTGGGATCCCTGAGAGACAAGGTCACCATATCCTGTAGCGGAAGTGGCAGCAACGTTGTGGGATATACCTCAAACTGCCAGCAGCTGCCAGTTCCTCAAAGTCCTCCTTTACAAGAAAAACAATCAGCCCTTGGGATTCCTGACTCGTACTCTGGCTCCAAGTTGGGCACATGGTCCTCCTGACTATTGCTGGGCTCCAGGCTGAGACAAAGCTAGTTATTCCTGTCACTCCTATGACATCTCAGTTAAGCCTGCATGGCTCAGAGCTCCAGACCCCAAGTGAGACACAAACCTTTCGTCTCCTCCAGCACATTCATGACACCTGCTGGGTAAATTTTACTGTTTCTTGTTACCAAGATGGTTTAAATCCATTCTGGCATTTTTGTGTTTTTAGTACTCACATCTTATGTATGCCGGTTCTACACGCATCTCTGCTTTCATGGCTGACTGTGGCATATTGATAACACTGACCTTTGTACTTGGAAGTCAGTTTGGCTAGACCTAAAATTCTTTGCTCATGTTTTCCTTCCTCGAATATCTTAAATATGTGACTCCAGTTTCTTCTGGTATAAAACATTGCCTTCAATAAGTAAGGGTAGAAAGAGAGGGAGACAGAATCTGAAGCAGTCTCCAGGCTCCGAGCTGTCAGCACAGAGCCTGACTTGGGGCACAAACTCACAAATGTGAGATCATGATTTGAGCGGAAGTCGGATGCTTAGCTGACTGAGCCACCCAGGCACCCCTGATTTTTCTTTCTCTTGTAAGTTATTATTATTATTACTTTGCCTCGATGCCCAAAGTATATTTCTTTTTATTTTAAGTTTATTGATTTTACTAGAATACATCCTGTGTTGGTCATTGGGATCAGTTTTCTCAGGTGTACAGTTTCCCTTGGAATATATGGTTTCAAAAATGTTTTTTTTTTCAAATTTAAGGAAAGTTTCTTCGTTCTGTACTATTTGTACTTGACTTTGTACTGTTCTCTTGTTTTGGCTTTCCTTTTCAGGATCTCCTAATATACAGGTGTTGGATTCTTTTTGTGTGTACCTGTCTTTTAAACTTGTAAATTTTTCTTGAATTTGTTTTGTCAGTCTATTTTATATACTTGAAAGAGAAGAACACAGGTGGGAAACTTACATGAACTGATCTCAACCCTTTCCATAAGGCAGTCATCAAATATCACGGTACTGGTGTAAGGAGAAAGACAGATCAATGAAATGTAATAGAGCTTCCAGTCAAGGACAAACATCAACTGATTTTTTTGACAAGGGCACCAGAGCAATTCAATAGGAGAAAGGAAAGTCTTTTCAATAAGTGGTGCTTGAAGTAAATAAACCTCAACTCCCATGGGCTAAAAAAAGTTAATGTAAAACTTAACAGTTAATGTAAAAAAAGTTACTGTAAAAGACAATAAAGGGCAGTCATCATAAATGTACACTTGATGATTCCATTCATATGCAAACACCTGTGTTACCACCATCCAGATGAAGATAAGGAAAACTTCCAACACCCCAGAAGGCACTCTTATTGCCTGCCCAGTCAGTACTCCCTCTTACATTCTGCTATTAAGGTTTGAATTTGCCCTGTGCTTTGTGTGTGCGTGAGTGAATATGTGTATTTAGTGTGGATTCAGGCTCTAGTCAGGAAGCAGTGCCTGTAGGGGCGTCTGGGTGGCTCAGTCAGTTAAGCATCTGACTTCAGCTCAGGTCATGATCTCACACTGAGCTGAAGCTCGGAGCCTGGAGCCTGCGTCAGATTCTGTGCCTCCCCCTCCCCTCTATCCCTTGTGCACGCTGTCTCTCTCTTTCTCAAAATTAAATAAATAAACATTAAAAAACATTACAAAAAAAAAAAAAAAAAAAAAGGAAGCAGCTCCTGTAATCTCTTTCCACAAGCAGCAGGGGGCGCTGTGGGCACATCTCTGATTGTTGGCCAGGTTGTTGCAAGAGGACCAATTTCTGGCTACTTATTTGTTTAAGTCCCTTCCTCCCCAGGAATGGGTAGTTCTCTATCTTTTCCTATTCCCAGCCTAACTCCATTTCCATCTGAGGATACCATTGGGTGTTATTCTTTGGGGGTGGGATGGGGCACAGGGCAGTGGTGGAGTCAGGGCCCAGGCCCTGAGGCAGCAGGGGCTTGTGGGACTGTCCCTTGGGTCTGCTTTTGGCTGGGCAACTAGCCCTCTGATTTCTTGTCTGCCAACTTCTGCTCAGGCTCCCTGGGGATGAGGGGCACCAGAGGGATCCCTAATGTGCAGAAAGGATGCCCTCCTGCCAGGATGTTGGGGAGGAAAGAGCAGGGAGGAAGGAACAGAGTTTCCCTGTAGGGGGTGGGAGCCTGTGGGACCCAAGACAGGGGATGGAGAGGTACTTCTTCTGCTAGCTTTAGATTGTTCTTCTTTTCCTCATTACTCAAGTGTAAAGTTAGGTTATTGATTTGAGATCTTTCTTCTTTTTTTAAATGTTTATTTATTTTGAGAGAGAGAGAAAGCATGAGCAGGGAAGGGGCAGAGAGAGAGGGAGACAGAGAGAGAGGGAGACAGAGAATCCCAAGCTGCCTGGCGCCCTCAGCACAGAGCCTGATGGGGGACTCAAACTCACAGACCATGAGATCATGACCTGAGCCGAAAATCAAGAGTTGGTCGCTTAACCTGCTGAGCCACCCAGGCACCCCTCTTTCTTCTTAATACAGGCATTGATAGCTCTACCTTTCCCTCTAAGCACTGTCTTTGTTGCATCCCATACCTTTTGGTATCATGTGCTTTCATTTTCATTCCTCTTCCACTATTTTCTCATTTCCCTTGTAACTTTTTTCTTTGATGTATTGACTAAGAGTGTGTTGTTTGATTTCCACGTATTTGTAAATTTTACTTTTTCTTGTTACTGATTTCTAGCTCATTCCATTATGAGCTAGAAAAGATATTTTGAGTGATCATGGTCCTTGCAAATTTATGAAGATTTGTTTTGTGACCTAACATATGGTCAATTCAGAGAATGTGCATGTGTACTGGAGAAGAACGTGTGTTCTGTTGTTGGGCGGCATGTGCTGTATATGTCTGTTAGGTCTAATTGGTTTACAGTGTTGTGCACAGCCTCTATTTCTTTATTGATCTTCTGTCCAGATATTTTATCCATTATTGAAAAGGGCATATCTAAGTCTCCATTATTGCAGAACTGTCTGTTTCTCCCTTGTCAGTGTTTGCTTCATATATTTGGGGTTCTGTTGTCAAGAGACAATGTCTTTCTTTGTCTCTTGTGACTGTTTTTGACTTAAAATTCACTTTGTCTGATATTAGTATAGCTACGTCAGCTACTTCACTCTTTGATTACTATTTGCATGGAGTGAATTTTTCCATTCCTTTATGTATATGTATGATTCATATATAATCATTTTTGAATCATATATGAATCATTTTAATTTTTAAAATATAATTTATTGTCAAGTTAGCTAACAAACAGTGTGCTTTTGGTTTTGGGGGTAGATTCCTGTGATTCATCGCTTACATACAACACCCAGTGCTCATCTCAACAAGTGCCTTCCTCAATGCCCATCACCCATTTTCCCCTTTCCCCGCCCCCATCAACCCTCAGTTTGTTCTCTGTATTTAAGTCTCTTACAGTTTGCCTCCCTTTCTATTTGAAACTACTTTTACCTCTTCTCTTCCCTCATGGTCTTCTGTTAAGTTTCTCAAGTTCCACATAGGAGTGAAAATATATGTCTTTCTCTGATTGATTTATTTCACTTAGCAGAATGCCTTCCAGTTCCATCCATTGTTGCAAATGACCAGATTTCATTCTTTCTCATTGCCAAGTAGTTACATGAATCATTTAAAAATGCATTCTGCTTATCTCTGCCTTTTGACTAGAAAATTTAATCTATTTACATTTAAAGTAATTACTGATGGGGTGCCTGGGTGGCTCAGTCAGTTGGGTGTCTGACTTCGGCTCAGGTTATGATCTCGCGGTCTGTGAGTTCGAGCCCTGCGTCGGGCTCTGTGCTGACAGCTTGGAGCCTGGAGCCTGCTTAGGATTCTGTGTCTCCCTCTCTTTCTGCCCCTCCACTATTCATGCTCTGTCTCTCTCTATCCTTCAATAATGAATAAACGACAAAAAATAAAAATAATAAAGTAATTACTAATAAGGCAGGACTTCTGCCGTTTGGCTACTTGTTCTTTCACCTTCCCTTGAAGAGACTGTACCCTCCAGAAGGGCAGGGCCTTGGCTGCCACCAGCACCTCTGAAACCTTCATACCTAGCATGGTCTTTGGCAGAAGATGTTCACTGAAAGAATAATGAATGAAGCATTGCTTTTTGATATAACTTTCTCCTCCCCATAGGTTACTACCCCTAACTAATCCAGGATAATAACTTCCCAGTTATGACCACAAGTCTGTGAACAATCCCTTCCTGGCTTGGGCCTTAAATTGAGAATATTCAGGGGGTTCATGGCCTCTGTGTCTAAAAGGATGCTTCTCCCTTGTTCCCTGCTCACCTGAAGAAACATCTTGGCTTTAAAATCGTCCAGACTCCTGAGGTGGGCAAGAAAATTACTGAGATTGTATTCTATCACTCTTTCTCAGAGAGATACCAGTGGAATCATGGCCCTGTTCAGTTTGGCCAAGAGTCCCAGGCCTGGGGAAGCCTTCTCATAGCAACAGGGGAAAGTCCCACTCCAGCATCTCTGCCTCCCAGAGAGAGTCTGGCTCCAGCACCCACAACACCATCTTGATGAAGTATCTGATGCTATCTTGATCACACTGTCTGGCAGCAGAGGAGCAGAGAGCCTACTTTTAGCTTGATCTCATCTAGGAGATAGAGAAGAACTTGTCTGTCTTGCAGAAATAGCTCAGTACAAGGTCTTTGCATATTTCTTTTTTATTTAATTTGCTTATATTTTATTTTATTTTATTTTGAGAGAAAGAGAGAGGGTGCAAGTGAGTGAGGAGGCAGAGAGATACAGAGGGAGAGAGAGAGAGAGACAGAGAGACAGAGAGAGAAAGTGGGGCTTACCCAGAGTGGGGCTAGAGCTCCCTCGATGTGGGACTCAAACTCACACAATGTGAGATTATGACCAGAGCTGAAGTCAGATGTTTAATAACTGAGCCACCCAGGTGCCTGGTCTGTGCATATTTCTATTGCCTTGTGCTGCATCAGGCTCTGTGCTGACAGCTCTGGCTGTCACCCAAGCTGCCTTGGGCTCACCTCCTCTCTGTCTGGGTCACTGGCTTGACTGCACATTTATGGCTGCTGCTTGGGAACAGCATGAGCATGTGTTCTATAGATCCTGTTACAAGTCTAGAATCAGGTCAAATTCTTCAGCTTTGGCTTCCTAGGGGGATGGGAGAGGTTGGTTTCGAGAGGCTGACTTTCAGGATGGTGTACCACCACATAATAAGCCCTGAGGCCAGAGACCTCAAGCAAGGGCAGGACTCCTGGTCCTCAGGCCTATTTCCCTGCTGCCAGCCTGTCCCTCCTTCCCCTCATCCATCCTTATTCCCTCTCAGATCCTTCCTCATTCCCATCCTTAGTACGTATCCATATCACTCCTACAGGAGGTACATACCTCTCACTAACCAACCTCATCTGCATCAACCTTGACCAAATCAGCTTTGTACCATCCCAGCCTCTCCTTCCTCACCTGACTGTAACTCTCTGACTCTCCTCTACCTGCCTCCAGCCCTGATGTTATGGAAATAAGCCCCATCTTGGGAAAGGGTCAGATCTGCACCATGGCTTTCACTGCCTCTTCAGTCAACTAGAAAAAGCAGAAAGAATCAGAGGTGAGAAGAGGCCCTTGGGGAACTCTTCCAGGCGGCCAAGAACTGAGGCCTTGCCTCTCACCGTGTTTCAGGCTGCAACTACCAAGAGCATGGAAGGGGCTGGGTTCCTTACCTGGATGGAATTTGCTGCAGGATTTTTTTTTAATGTTTATTTATTATGGAGAGAGAGACACACTCACAGAGTGTGAGCAGGGGAGCGGCAGAGAGAGAGAGGGAGACACAGAATCTGAAGCAGGCTCCAGGTTCTGAGCTGTCAGCACAGATGCACAGATGACAGCTGTCATACACACAAATGCAGCTGTCTGCATTTCTCCAGGTTCTGAGCTGTCAGCACAGAGCCCGAAGCGGGGCTCAAATTCATGAGCTGTGAGATCATGACCTGAGCCGACGTTGGACATTTAACCAATTGAGCCACCCAGGTGCCCCATTGTGGCAGGATTCCGGAGAGCACATTTAGGGGGCATGCTCTCCCTCATGGAACAGACAAGGAAAACCAAAGCCTCTTCAGCAGCTGCCTCTGGAGAAGCCAGAGTTATGCTAACTTTGTTCTAAGTCTCCATTTAGCACCTGAAATCCTCAACTCTGCTTCTGCCTAGTGAGAGAGACCCACAATACAAGAACCCTAGCAAAGTGCCCTGTATGATTTCAGGAAAATTGCAGCTGCCAAGCCTGGGCACATGAGGCTAGAAGGGCCCTCACTGGGCAAATTTAGCTGAGGCTCACTGGCCGTAGGAGGAGGTGAACCTGACTTGGCCCCACTGGGCAACACGGGCAATTGTCTTGGAAAGGCTTCTGACTGGCTCCCCTGGAGCAGGTGCCTTGCTTTTGATCATCAGGTAGGAGCCAAGAGGCAAGGGTCACCCCTAGAGTAGGACCATCCCAATCCCTTGGGTCCCCATTCACAGTACTGAGACTGAACCCAACTGGAAACAGTCCAAGTCCTCAAGGCTTGGTGGGGCAAGGTAGAGGAGAGTCATTCAGACTCTGTCCCCTCTTTCCCAGGCATGCAGGAATAACTGCTTTATGACCCTTAGAACAGAACTATCTAGGAAGGGTAGGTCAATTTACCGACAATATAATAATTCTTTTTAAAAAGTTAAAAAAATGTTTATTTATTTTTGAGAGAGAGAATGTGAGCTGGGGAGGGGTGGAGAGAGAAGGGGACAGAAGACGCAAAGCAGGCTCTATGCTGGCAGCAGAGATTTTGATGCAGGGCTGGAACTCACAAACCATGAGATCATCACCTGAGCCAAAGTCGGATGCTTAACTGACTGAGCCACCCACGTGCCCCAGCAATATAATAATTCTAAACATGTATGCACATAATAAAATGTTCTCAAAATATATAAAACATAAATTGATAGAACTACAGGGAGGAATTAATAAACCCCCATCACGGTGGGTGATTAATACATCTATGTTGATTAACTATATGACCTGGTATATACATACTATATATACAAAATATGTACATATATATATGTATATATATATACAAAATTCCAAACTAAACTTTAGCAAACAAGACCCAAAAGAGTGTTAAAAGCCCAGGTAGAGGAGAGTCAGAAAGTTACATGTCAGGGGCGCCTGGGCGGCTCAGTTGGTTAAGTGTCTGACTTTGGCTCTGATCATGATCTTGCAGTTTGTGAATTCAAGCCCCATGTCAGGCTCTATGCTGACAGCTCAGAGCCTGGAGCCTGATTTGGATTCTGTGTCTCCCTCTCTCTGCCCCTCCCACGCTTGCTATCCTCTCTCTTAAAGATAAATAAACATTAAAAAATTAAAAAAAAGAAGGACAACATGTCATAATCAGGTTAGGTTCACCCCAGCAATGGTTGAACTAAATGAAATTGTGTTTGGTCAAAAATAAATGAAAGAAGAAAATCATGCTATCACCTTGAAAGAGGTAGAAAAAGCATCTGGTAAAATTCAACACTCGGTTTATGCTGTAAAAGAAATAAGAAATCAAACGCATAAGGTTTGGAAAGGAAGAAAAAAAACACAATTATTTGCAGATAATATGAAATTCTACTTAGAATGTTGAGAAGAATCAATTGACAAATTAATAGAAATTACAGGAGAGATTTATAAGGTGACTTGTAAGATCAATGCATGAAAGCCAATTGCATTTCTATATACTAGCAATAATTAGAAAATGTAATAATAGGGGTGCCTGGCTGGCTCAGTCAGAAGAGCGTGTGACTCTTGATCTTGGGGTTGTTAGTTTGAGTCCCACACTGGGTGTAGAGATTACTAAAAAAAATAATAATGAACTTAAAAAAAAGAAAATGTAATAAGAAAAAGCATATACCACACCAAAAAAAATTATAAGATATCTAGAGATAAATCTATAAAAGTTTTTGGAGATCTATATAGGGCTACTTATAAAACTTTAAAAAATAAATTTAAAAAGGGGTGCCTGGGTGGTTCAGTCGGTTGAGTGTCTGACTCTTGATTTTGGCTCAGATCATGATCTCACAGTTCATGAGTTCCAGCCCCGCGTTGGGGTCTGCGCTGAGAGTGCGGAGCCTGCTTGGAATTCTCTCTCTCCCCTTCTCTCTCTCTCTCAAAATAAACAAATAAACTTAAAAAAATAAATTTAAAAAGGCATAAATAAATAGCCCATGTTTATGGATAAGAAAACAATATCAGAAGGATGTCAGTTCTCTCTATATTGACCTTTAGATGCAATGCAATTAAAATAAAAACCCCAGTAAGGTCTTCTGTGGATCTTAACAAAGTGATTCTAAAATTTACAGTAAAGAGTAAAGGGACAATAATTGCCTAGAGACTTCCAAAGAAGATGATTGGATTGGGGGTGATCTTTAGGGAGGGAGACTTGGTCTACCAGATACTGACCAATGTGAACAGACAACACAGAAATAGACCCATATGTGTGACTCTGAATTATGACACAGGTAGCATGTCACATCAGTGGAAATTGATATTATAATAAATGGCTATTTATGCACACACACACAAAAAAAGACTCTGGATTCTTACTTCAGACAAATAAGCACAGAAAAACAAACTTCAGATGAATTCAAAACTTGTAGGTTAAAAGTAAAACTTTAAGCCTTTTACTTGAAAATATAGGTGAATATCTTTCTGACTTAAGGTAGGATATGATTTCTTTTTTTTTTTTTTAATTTTTTTTTCCAACGTTTATTTATTTTTGGGACAGAGAGAGACAGAGCATGAACGGGGGAGGGGCAGAGAGAGAGGGAGACACAGAATCGGAAACAGGCTCCAGGCTCTGAGCCATCAGCCCAGAGCCTGACGCCGGGCTCAAACTCCCGGACCGCGAGATCGTGACCTGGCTGAAGTCGGACGCTTAACCGACTGCGCCACCCAGGCGCCCCAGGATATGATTTCTTAAGACACAAAAAGTGATTGATATATTTGATTATATTACTATAAAAGGATTGATATATTTGATTATATTACAATTAAGTGGGTGGAGCTTAAAGAGTCACGGAAGCCCATATGGTTCTCAGGGTTTCTGGAGAAAGAGCTCTTGGGACCCTCCCCTGTGACCTGGACTGAGCAAGTCCTCACATTCCCTTCTACACAAAACAAATAATTGAAGGGGTACTTGGATGGCTCAGTTGGTTAAGCATCTGATTTTGGCTCAGGTCATGATCTCACAGCTCCTAAGTTCAAGCCCTGGATTGGGCTCTGTGCTGTCAGCGAAGAGCCCACTTCGGATCCTCTGCCCTCCTCTCTCTGACCCTTCCCTTCTCTCTCTCTCTCTCTTAAAAATTAATAAACATTAAAAAAACCAACAACAAATAATTGAAGAACCACTACAATGTGCAGGTATATTCTGTGAAAACCAGAAAAACCCTCATGTAAACAAATGGTTCAAATATGAATTTTCTGCACAAGAGAAGCTACTTCCCTGTCTCCCTTAAAATATCTAAGGAGAGACACCTGGCTGATGGAGTTGATGGGGTCAACTTGATCTTGGGTCGTGAGTTTGAGCACCATGTGTGGCATAGAGTTTACTTAAATTTTTTTTTTAGAGTTTATTTATTTATGTTGAGAGAGAGAGGGAGAGGGAGAGAAAGGGAGAGAGAAAATCCCAAGCAGGCTATGCGCTGTCCACACAGAGTCCAACACAGGGCTCAATCCCATGAATCATGAAATTATGACCTGAGCCGATACCAAAAGTCGGACATTCAGCAGACTGAGCCACCCAAGTGCCCATGTTTACTTAAAAAAAAGTTAAAATATGGGGCGCCTGGGTGGCTTGGTGGGTTAAGCGTCCGACTTCGGCTCAGGCCATGATCTCGCGGTCCGTGAGTTCGAGCCCCGCGTCGGGCTCTGTGCTGACAGCTCAGAGCCTGGAGCCTGTTTCAGATTCTGTGTTTCCCTCTCTCTGACCCTCCTCTGTTCATGCTCTGTCTCTCTCTGTCTCAAAAATAAGTAAACGTTAAAAAAAAATTAAAAAAAAAGTTAAAATATTTAAGGATATCTTAGTGATAAAAGGGGGGGGCAATATAAATAGTAATTCTTTTAACCTAGTGAAATAAAAAGAAAAGCAAACCATATTATCGTATGGAATGATGAATAATGTAGATTTATAATTCTTTATAATTTTTTTTTGTATTTTTATTGAAGGGACCTACAGAAAATGATAGGATTTCACTGCACCCTGGGAATAATGCGTGGATCAGCTGAGTATGTCTGCATGGCCACATCCAGACGGGAGTAAGTCATGTGGAATCAGAGGCTATTTGGGGAAGCATTTGGACTCTCAGCACAGCTGTGCATTAGCCCCTAGTCTCTTTTTCTATATCAGAAATGATCCTCTAACCAGTACTTTTCTGCTCTCCCACCTGGAGGGTTTGCCCCCACTCAGGTGTCTGCTCAAATGCGCAGGCTGGGCAGATTGTCGTGTTCTCACTCTCTGCCCAGGGAGAACTTGCTTGGTACTTTTATTTCAAATAGTCCCTTTAGGGGCGCCTGGGTGGCTCAGTTGGTTAAGTGTCCAACTTCAGCTCAGGTCATGATCTTGAGGTTCGAGAGTTCGGGTCCCGCATCTGGCTCTGTGCTGACAGCTCAGATTCTGTGTCTCCCTCTCTCTCTGCCCCTCCCCCATCAAAAAAAAAATAAGCATTAACAAAAAAATCAAATAGTCCCTTTGGTGCCCACCTCATCAGTACCCCCAACAGCTTTCACATGAAATCAATACCATTCATTTGTGAGCCTGTTTATACCAGGGCAGGGACATAGTGTTATTTTTGATCTATTCTCAGTTCTTGCAAAATATCTGTCCCTGACAAGTACTTAGCAAGCACTGTATTTATCATATAAGTGGATAATGCAAAAATCACCACTGCTGGTAGGCTTTGGGAGGTGATGCATGGTATCCAAGCAGGGCCTCTACTTGTGAAGAGAAGGTGGAACAAGTGTAGCTGCTGGGTCTGGGGCAGAGGCCCTCTCCTGCCCTGTGCAGGAATTGTGTGAGGAATCTCCTGGGTTCAGGGGAGCTGGGGACCAGGGAGCGGGACGGAGCTCCTGGGCCTGGGCAGAAGAAGCGTGGAGCAAGTGAGGCACTGAGGCCTTTTCCGCTACACTTGGCCTCTTTCCCATACAGCTTTGGCTCTGGGAGTTGCATGGGCTGTGCCAGAATGCTCCAATGGAACTTCAGCGAGGCAAGGAGAACAGAAGGTAACAAGCAGGCCAGTGGTGTGGCCTGAAGGCCCGGTCTCTGCCGGCTTACTGGGGAGTGGGCTGTGTGGCTCACTGGGTGCTCTGTAAGCCTTTCCCACCTGGCTGATTCTCTGGCTCCTCTCTGGCTCTGTGTCAGTTTGATCCTGGTCTTCTAGTGTACCTCCTGCATTTGCGCCAGTCACTCATAAGTCCCCCTGCCTCCTCCTTGCGCCTCCACCTGCATAAGCCTTGATTGCATTCCAGCTGCGTGGTGCTGGGGGCCGCCTGAGTGGCTCAGTCGGTTGTGTGTCCGACTTCTGGTCAGGTCATGATCTTGCAGTTCAGTTTGTGAGTTCGAGACCCACATTGGCTCTCTGCTGTCCACCTGTCAGCACAGAGCCTCTATAGATCCTCTGTTCCCCTCTCTCTGCCCCTACCCAACTTGCGCTCTCCCCTACCAATAAATAAATAAATAAATAAATAAATAAAAAACCTACAGACCAACCTCACTTATAAATACCAATGAGGGGCGCCTGGGTGGCGCAGTTGGTTAAGCGTCCGACTTCAGCCAGGTCACGATCTCGCGGTCCGGGAGTTCGAGCCCCGCGTCAGGCTCTGGGCTGATGGCTCAGAGCCTGGAGCCTGCTTCCGATTCTGTGTCTCCCTCTCTCTCTGCCCCTCCCCCATTTATGCTGTCTCTCTCTGTCTTAAAAATAAACGTTGAAAAAAAAATTTAAAAACAAAACAAAAAAAACCCTACAGACCAACCTCACTTATAAATACCAATGAGGGGCGCCTGGGTAGTGCAGTTGGTTAAGCGTCCGACTTCAGCCAGGTCACGATCTCGCGGTCCGGGAGTTCGAGCCCCGCGTCAGGCTCTGGGCTGATGGCTCAGAGCCTGGAGCCTGTTTCGGATTCTGTGTCTCCCTCTCTCTCTGCCCCTCCCCCGTTCATGCTCTGCCTCTCTCTGTCCCAAAAATAAACAAACGTTGAAAAAAAAAATAAATACCAATGCAATGGCACTGAGCAGCACATGAAAATAAGAACAGCACATGAGTGACTAAGTGAGAAATACTAGAAATGCAGGGATAGTACATTATGAGGAAATCTTTAAAGTTCACCATATTAATGACACAAAAGAGGGGGAAAATCCCATATAATCATCTCCATAAAGGAGAAAAAATGTAAAGGAGTCATACACTCAATAATCTGAAATTTGGATACAGGTGTCTTTTTTTTTAAAAAAAATTTTTTTTTTCAACGTTTATTTATTTTTGGGACAGAGAGAGACAGAGCACGAACGGGGGAGGGGCAGAGAGAGAGGGAGACACAGAATCGGAAACAGGCTCCAGGCTCTGAGCCATCAGCCCAGAGCCCGACTCGGGGCTCGAACTCCCGAACCGCGAGATCGTGACCTGGCTGAAGTCGGACGCTCAACCGACTGCGCCACCCAGGCGCCCCTGGATACAGGTGTCTTAACAAAATTCATTTCTGGGTTATTTATAGTTTGAAAATAAAAAATAACTGTCAATAAGAATTATGATGGGATAAGTATTTAAGACGATAATGAATCTATTTTAAGTAAAATGAAATAATTTAGGCAGGCTATTAATTTTTATTTATTTATTTATTATTTTTTAATATGAAATTTATTGTAAAATTGGAGTCTATTAATTTTTTAAGCATAAAAGATTTTACTGTGTAGTGTGTTTGACTGTATTCAGATATATATGCTCCAGGGTAATTCTTAAAGGAAAAACAGCAAGATGTTACTGTGGCTGCTTTTCACTCTCCTCTTTACACAGCTTTGTAAACATTCTTATCTGCTCACACATTTCTTTCAACTGACTTGTGTATACTTCCCTTTGGCTTCAGAGATTGGAGGGGATGGTTGGAAGTGTACATGAGTCTCTTTTTGTGATCAATTGTAAGCAGACACACATCAAGTTAGAAGACTACCAGACTGGTTGAAGAATGATATAAAAACATGGAGAGCAAAAAGAAAATGGAATGAATGGCTACCAAATCTCTACCTGGTATAGCACATTTTAGACTTAAACAACAGTAACTCTAAAAGCTCACATTAAACACATTCGATTTCAATACCAGTTTATAACCAATAACTCATTTAATCTTTACACACACACACACACACACACACAAACAATTTACAAGGTATGTAGTACCTTATTCCCATTTTTGAGCTGAGGAATTCTTTGCTTGAGGTCATGTGGCTAGTAATTGGAGCCACACGATCTTAACATTGCATACTCTTCTCCCCCCGTGGAAGGTACTCAGCTCAGAGGACAGTTGTGAAGATAAGGTGTGCTAAGTCATGTTTGTTTCCTCAACCCAGTGCCTGCCATGTTGTAAGTAGTCATTAAATGATAGCTATTACTAGTATTATTATTAAATTATTAATATTAGTGTTGACTTGTGCATAGCTGGGGTCCCATGTGAGAGGCTTTCCAACCATTTTGTTCAATCCATGTACTTCAATATGGCACACACGTGAGAATATCCCCCCACTCTGTGATTATATAAATTAATAAAGAGTTAAGACCAGGAAAATAGAGGCACTGACAGTGGAAAATTTTTAACTCACCAGTTAGTGAAATTGTGGATCAGGATGATGTTGTAAGAGAGTGATGAGCTAATGGGGCTGTCCTAGTTGCTGGACATTGTTCTAGTCAGGAGTCCATGAGTGGCACTACTTTGGGATGAGCACCACATTCTGGAGTCTGGCTCTCAGCACTTGCATCCAGAAGTTAGATACAGAGAATTATTTAGGCTCTTAGAAATTACTAAAATGAGCCAGACTAACCAAATAACTAATCTTTACATCATGTTGTCAATTATGTATGTATAATTAGAGACATGCCTCTCCTAGAGGAGAGGGGATATTCTGTCCCCTTATTGCCCTGGCAATGAGAACTCATTCTTGCTCCCAGTTGCCCATTGGAAATCACTCCAACAAGATTTCTTCTTTCCCAAATCCCACCAAAGCCAATAATGTGCTTTACTTTTCTGTAGCATTTACCACTATCTAAAATGATCTTATTTTCTCCTAGATTGTCTGCTTTCTTCCACTAGAATGGCAGGTTCTTGGATGTTTGTTCATTGCCATATCCCTAACTTCTAGAACAGAGCTTGATGCATAGCAGGAACTCAAATATATGTTTGAATGAGTAAATGTAATCTGGAGGTTGTAAATCCGAATTAGATGTATGTCAATTGAAACATCTTTCCCTCAACAGAGAAGAGTTTCTTGGTAACTGAAGTCTGTTTCTGAGTCAGTTTGTGCTCTCAGGAATCCTCCCTTAAAATACAATTTATTAGGTTTAAGCTGAGTTACAGAATAATGTGTTTTTTTGGTTCTCATTTCCATTCATTAGAAAGAAGACATGAGAAAATCAAAACCACGATGAGATACCACCTCACACCTGTCAGAATGGCTAACATTAAGAACTCAGGCTACAACAGGTGTTGGTGAGGATATGGACAAAGAGGAGCTCTTTTGTACTGCTGGTGGGAACGCAAACTGGTGCAGCCACTCTGGAAAACAGGTTGGGGGGGGTCCTCAAAAAATTAAAAATAGAACTACTCTATGACCCAGCAATTGCACTACTAGGTATTTATCCAAGGGATACAGGTATGCTGTTTCAAAGGGGGCACACACACCCCAATGTTTATAGCAGTGCTATCAACCATAGCCAAAGTACGGAAAGAGCTCAAATGTCTATCAATGAATGAATGGATAAAGAAGAGGTGATATATATATCATATATATATATATACACACATATATACATACATATGTACATGTGTATATATATACACATACATATATATGTATGTGTATACATATATGTATACATATGTGTATACACACACATATATGTATGTGTATACATATATGTATATATATGTACATATGTATATACATACATATGTATGTGTATATATATACATATACATATACGTATATGTGGATGGAACTAGAGGGTACTATGATGAGCAAAATTAGTCAGAGAAAGACAAGTATCATATGACTTCACTCATGAGGAATTTAAGATACAAAACAGATGAACATAAGGGAAGGGAAGCAAAAATAATATAAAAACAGGGAGGGGGACAAAACATAAGAGACTCTTAAATATAGAGAACAAACAGAGGGTTGCTGGAGGGCTTGTGGAAGAGGGAATGGGCTAAATGGGTAAGGGTCATTAAGGAATCTACTCCTGAAATCAGTGATGCACTATATGCTAACCAACTTGGATATAAATTTAAAAATAAATTAATTAATTAAAAAAAAGAAAGAAGGCATGAGAGATAGGGGAGGGTTGGCTATGCAATAGGGTGTGAAATCCATTAATTCCTTATCCTTTTAACACATAAATTTCTTAAGCTCCTATCATGTTAGATGTTGGATAAGGGGGATTCTTTTGCCTCATTACTCAGTAATTAAAAAACAAAAAAGCAAAATTTGAATAGTTTTTCCAGCCAAAAGAAAATGCCATTGAATGTGTGTCAAAATAAAGAAATAATCTCTATAAAGTATTGGATTTACCCTAAGTACAAAGCAGTTACTCATATAAGGTAGTGGGAATTCTGCCCAGAAACATCTAAGCCAGATGTGGGAAGTCCAGAAATGCTTTGCAGAGCAAGAAGCACAAAAGATGAGACCAGGATGTGTGGGAATAAGCCTGGAGAAGGGGGAGAACAAGTTTGTGAAGCTAACAGAAGAGCAAAGATAAAGGCACAGAAGCAAGGCAGAGTTGGGTCTGCTTGAAGAATCAAAGGAAGTTCCACCTGCTGGGAGCTTAGATTTTTACAAGGAACTTAATGTATTTCTTGCTTTAAGTCCCATTTCAAAGTATGGCTGGAAATTGTGCAGATATGCCTGACTCTATGCTGTTAATTTTTCTGTAGGATCTGTCAATATTTCCAGTTCTGTCTTATCAGTTATTCTTTCTTGCATTTTTCCTTGTCCCAATACTGTTCCTGTCTCTATCCTTATCTCTTCGTAACACACAACCTTATTATTTTTTACTTACTCTATTTTAAATAGTCCTTATTTTTAATTGGAAGCAAATAAAGCTTGTTATATTCATATTTTTTAAATGTTAATTGATTTCAATAGAGAGACAGAGAACGTGATGAGTAGGGGAGGGTCAGAGAGAGAGAGAGAGAGAGAGAATCCCAAGCAGGCTCCCTGTTGTCAGTGCAGAGCCTGATGTGGGGCTCAATCTCATGAACTATGAGATCATGACCTAAGCCAAAATCAAGAATGACCCACCCAGGTACCCCAGGAACTATATTCATATTTTTAAAGTGTAAGACAAAAGTTAGACACTCATGACTTTAAGAAGTGACTCAGGGGGCGCCTGGGTGGCGCAGTCGGGTAAGCGTCCGACTTCAGCCAGGTCACGATCTCGCGGTCCGTGAGTTCGAGCCCCGCGTCAGGCTCTGGGCTGATGGCTCGGAGCCTGGAGCCTGTTTCTGATTCTGTGTCTCCCTCTCTCTCTGCCCCTTCCCTGTTCATGCTCTGTCTCTCTCTGTCCCAAAAGTAAACAAACGTTGAAGAAAAAAAATTAAAAAAAAAAAGAAGTGACTCAGATGGGCCCTGACGTTTTATGTTCTGCAGTACAGATCTGGTTAAATGGATGGGGCTTTTGGAATAGTTTGGCAATGGAACTTTACCTCTACCAGTTACCTGCTGAGTGACACTGTACATTTTACTTACGCTAAGCTTCAGTTTCTGCATCCATAAAATGAGTATATAAATAGAATGGGGGAGGCAGGGTTGAGAACGTCTTGTCCATCATTATTATTAGTATCTCAGGATGAGAACTCCTAGATCTCTAATTCAGAGAGGACTATCAGAAACACAGTGCTTACCCTAGGGATATTTTAGGAAGGCAATGAGCCAGCATTAAGAATGTAAAGCACCATGCAAAGGGAGAAACCATTTTCTAAGAGTATGTGGGAAGGAAGAGCTGCTAGAGGGACCTATCTCAACAGACCGAGGGTTCCAGAAAAGGATGAGACTCTGAAACAACTTAAGTAATATTACATTGGCAAAGGGCTTCTAGGAACCTCCATGAAAAGCCTCACTTAGGGACCAGCTGGATCCACATCCACTCACATCTGAGCATGCAGGGTCACAGAAGACCCCTCTGGGAACTCTGCGTGATGAGTCCAAAATGGCGAGTGGCGATTGCTCTTATGGCCTCGTGGCACAGGTGTGGAGCGGGAAGTTCATCCTGCTCCCACTCTGTGGGCTACTAGTGGTGTGTTGTTTTTTAGTTCCTAGGGATTGACCAAGGCTGAGGATCTTAAGGCCCAGATTGTGCCCTGTATTGGCTCTCCATGAAGGATCTCTGCAGGCAGGGATGTGTTGGTTCTGAAAGGTCCGGAAGGCTGGTGAGCCAGAGAATGACACAATGTGTTAAGGCAGGGCGAGAAAAGTCTCTTCTTCCTCCTAGGACTGGAGGTAAATAATTTGCATAAAGCCCCTTACTGACTAGAGTCTTGATTAAAGCAAAAGAAAAAGATTAAAGAAAGCTCAAAAGGGCGGTGGGCCCAGCCTCTCCATCATGGCATTGTTCCCAGCCTTTCCTCATGAGGTTTTCTTACTGCTTAGGAGAGTTATAGCAACATAGGCTGTGATGTAAAGTCATGTGATCTTGGCTTAAATCCTGGCTTTGTCTCGCTTCCTGTGTGATTTTGGTAAGTTACTTAAGTTCTCTAAAGCTCATATTTTTATCTTTAAAAGGGGGATTATAATTATACTTGTTTTAGAGTTACTGTGAGAAAATATATACATCACACAGCACTGAGCCTTATAGATAATGGGTACTCAATTTACAATTGTGCTTTTAACCTTATGTGAATTGATGAAAACGCTTGCCTATTTTGGTTCATCTTGTCCCAGGGGCCTTATGGCACTCTCCTGGCAAACTAGTGAGGCCAAAACAAAGAGTCATTACGTGTTGAAAACTTTAGCAAACAATGAAGTGGGTTCACATTGCTTTAAAAAGGGAAAAAGAACATTGAAAGGTAGGTTGTCACCATAGTTTACAATCTTTAGGTTCATGAAAGGATTCTTAGAGGAAGAGACAATAGGAGGGAGAAAAGAATGAATAAACATTCTGGACAATTGGAATAGCATGTGAGAAGGCCCTGAAATGAGCTGGAGCATGGTAGGTGTGGAGAACTGAAGTTAGCCTCTAACTGAGATATTAAAGCAAAGCATAGGTAAAGAGAAAAGCAGGGCCACATCTTGTATGGCCTTATAAGTCTTGTTAAACGGTGGTCATTCAAAGTATCCTTCTTGATCATGTATTTGTAATATATGCATTAAATTAATAATCTTAGGATATGGACAGTGTGGAATTGGCAAACTACTGCTATCCCATATGGTAACAGAAGCTAACTTTCTTCCATGAATGCTCTACTTCAAGTGGTTGATTTTCAGGGAGTCCTCTTAGAGAGGATCCTGGAGTTATCTGAATAAAAGGTCACCCTAAAGCTGTCACTGCCAATTCAGCCCCATCCAGCCATGGTTTTGAAGATGAAGATTCCTAAATGGAGCACTGAAGGAAGAGGAGACTAAAAGAGATATATGGCCTTGCTTTGTGAGAGAATCTTTCCATTGTCTTCAGATATTGGCAGCAAGATCTAAACAACTGAAATTTCCCAAGGATGAGAAGGAAACTCTACCAAATCTACCAGAGAAACAGTGCTTGAGTGGGGCTTCTGCATGGACTCAAATGGTCCGGGGTGAAACTTCACTCTCTGACTGAGTTATTTGACTACGTAATCTTTTTGAACCTTGGTCATGAAATTATTGGCAGGAGCAAGCCAAATATTTCATGGAGAGCTCTACCCTAATGCCTGGCATGTACTAAGGCCTCAATAAATCCTAGTCACTAGGCGAGGCACATGCGTGGCTTAGTCGGTTAAGTGACTCTTAAAAAAATTAAAAAAATTTTTTTTCTTTGCTTTTATTTTTTTAACTTTATTTTTTAAAAATTTACATCCAAATTAGCATATAGTGCAACAATGATTCCTTAATGTCCCTTACCCATTTAGCCCATCCCCCCTCCCACAACCACTCCAGTAACCCTCTGTTCTCCATATTTAAGAGTCTCTTATGTTTTGTCCCCCTCCCTGTTTTTATGTTATTTTTGTTTCCCTTCCCTTTTGTTCATCTGTTCTGTGTCTTAAAGTCCTCATATGAATGAAGTCATATGATATTTGTCTTTTTCTAATTTCGCTTAGCAAAATACCCTCTAGTTCCATCCACCTAGTTGTAAATGGCAAGAGTTCACTCTTTTTGATTGCTGAGTAATACTCCATTGTGTATCTAGATACCACCTCTTTTTTATCCATTCATCCATTGATGGACATTTGGACTCTTTCCATACTTTGGCTATTGTTGATAGTGCTGCTATGAACATTGGGGTGCATGTGCCCCTTGGAAACAGCATACTTGTATCCTTTGGATAAATACCTAGTAGTAGTGCAATTGCTGAGTCATAAGGTAGTTCTATTTTTAATTTTTTGAGGAAACTCCATCCTGTTTTCCAGAGTGGCTGCACCAGTTTGCATTCCAACCAGCAATGCAAAAGAGATCCTCTTTCTCTGCATCCTCACCAACATCTGTTGTTGCCTGAGTTGTTAATGCTAGCTATTCTGACAGGTGTGAGGTGGTATCTCATTGCAGTTTTGATTTGTATTTCCCTGATGATGAGTGATGTTGAGCATTTTTTCATGTGTCGGTTGGCCATCTGGATGTCTTCCTTGGAGAAGTGTCTATTCATGTCTTTTGCTCATTTCTTCACTGAGAAATGCGTTGAGTTTGTTAAGTTCTTTATAGATTTTGGATACTAACCCTTTATCTGATATGTTGTTTGCAAATATCTTCTCCCATTCCATCAGTTGCCTTTTAGTTTTTTTGATTGTTTCCTTTGCTGTGCAGAAGCTTTTTATTTTGATGAGGTCCTAATAGTTCATTTTTGCTTTTGTTTCCCTTGTCTCTGGAGATGTGTTGAGTAAGAAGTTGCTGTGGCCAAGATCAAAGAGGTTTTTGCCTGCTTTCTCCTCAAGGATTTTGATGGTGTCCTGTCTTACATTTAGGTATTTCATCCATTTTGAGTTTATTTTTGTGTATGATGTAAGAAAGTGGTCCAGGTTCATTTTTCTGCATGTCGTTGTCCAGTTTTCCTAGCACCACTTGCTGAAGAGACTGTCTATTCCACTGGATATTTTTTCTTGCTTTGTCAAAGATTAGTTGGCCATATGTTTGTGGGTCCATTTCTGGGTTCTCTATTCTGTTCCATTAATCTGAATGTCTGTTTTTGTGCCATAATTTTTTTAATGTTTATTCATTTTTGAGAGACAGACACAGAGAGAGAGAGAGAGAGAGAGAGAGAGAGTGGGGGAGGGGCAGAGGGAGAGGGAGACACAGAATCTGAAGCAGGCTCCAGGCTCTGAGCTGTCAACACAGAGCCCCACATGGGGCTTGAAATCATGGACCGTGAGATCATGACCTGAGCTGAAGTCAGACGCTCAACCGACTGAGCCACCCAGGTGCCCCAACCTTTTTTTAATCCATAGATTGAGTCTTTAAAAAAGGTAGTGTGTAGGTTTAGTGTCAGCCTGACTACAGACACGGTCGCTTCCCCTTTCCCATTTTCCTTCATTATATTTAATACCTGTCATGTTACATATTTGTGTATCTGGTGTACTGTCTCTCCACCTGCCCATAATTAGAATAAAAGCTTCATGAGGGCATAGGAAACTTTTCTGGGAGCAAAAATTCGAATGTGTTCACCCATGGCCCTTCTAACAGTGATTTTCGGAAATTTTCTCCTTAAGACAGGGAGGCTGAGAGACAGGTATTGAATTTATTTTTAATGATCATTCTCTTCTAAACTGATTTATTCAGGGGGCACCTAGGTGGCTCAGTTGGTTAAGTGTCCAACTTCGGCTCAGGTCATGATCTTGCAGTTCATGAGTTCAAGCCCTGCATTGGGCTCTGTGCTGATAGGTCAGAGCCTGGAGCCTGTTTTGGATTCTGTGCGTGTGTGTCTCTCTCTGCCCCTCTCCTGCTCATGCCCTATCTTTCTCTCTCTTTCAAAAATAAACATTAAAAAAAAAACGTAAACTGATTTATTCAGGGTGATCAGCTCAGCAAGAGTTGGTCCGGTGACTAGATGTTTGTTTGAGATGGTACTAATAAAGATGCTAACCTCCAAGATCAACCTGGTAAGGTTAGAGAAGGAAAATGGAGAAAAAGATGGCAATGGGATAGAGGGGGTTGTTTGGATAGGAATGGGAGGAATGGTGGCTTTGGCTTGGAGCAGGAGGTAACCTAGTGTCAGACAAAATGCACTGGACAATTAAGGAGATTTTATTTGGGTAATTGCAATGAGGAGAGCACTCTGGATCCAAAAATCTGAGTGTCTGGGCAGAATGGTTCTGCTTCACACTTTTATAGCGAGGGGTAAACCAGTTGCGGATGAGATTGTTTGCAAGTGGGTGAAGTCTCAAGTCAGTTATCTGAACAGCAAAAATTTTTGTTTGTGGTTAGTTTCAGGAAGACAAACATTTTCAATCTCAACAGGTTCAGGGTCTGTGTCTGGCCTTGCCACAGGTAAACAAGAGTCATGAGAAAGTGTGGGGAGTGAATCTTACCTAATGGGGAAAGGTAATTCTTTGAGGTAAGCTGTTTCCTAGAACACAACTTTTCAGAAAACAAAAGGCTGGGGATAGATTTCTTAACCATGGCTGTTTTCTGGGCACACAGGGCTCAGGTAAATTTCAATATTGTCACTAGTTTGCCTGTTAGAAGACAAGATAGATATGGAACTGCTGGAGTTTCATTGCCTTAAGAGAAGCTACCCACAAACCCACACTCTGCACCATGGGTATTCAGGTCTAGAACCAGGGGGGTTGCCCAGGGCCTAGCTTATGCTGAGCTGAAAACAAGTGGAGATGGTCTGATCTCAGAGAAGTTGCCTTCCTATCCTTCCACCTCCAAACCCACAGCTCTGGGTAGTTACAGTCTGAGAGTCTCCCCCCCCCCCCCCAAATACTACTTCTCCTAAGAGGCAAAAGGTGAAGGTCAGACCCGAGTAATTGTTTATTAGGGTTTTCTGGTGCTTTCTGGCCCTAGGGTTCATCCACTTTCTACCCCCTTAGCTATTTGGAGCTGACAGGATCCCAATCTGGTCTTCATCTGTTCTTTTGCCCTATAGTGAGCATGTTATATTTATGTTCAGGAAATAATTTACTATCAGTTGTATAATGGTCTCAAGCAAATGAATGGGAGAGAATCCACCAAAGCACTGACACTTTCTTTGGGCAGTGGTATCATAAGTGGTCACTGATTTATTCACTTTTAAAATTTCTGAAATATGTGCACCAGGGTGGCTCAGTCTGTTAAGTGCCCAACTCTTGGTTTCGGCTCAGGTCATAATCTCATGGTTCATGAGTCTGAGCCCTGCATCTGGCTCTGGACTGACAGTGTGGAGTCCGCTGGGGATTCTCTGTCTCCCTCTTTCTCTGCCCCTCCCCCCTCCCAAAAATAAATTTAAAAAATAAAATTTCTGAAATAACTATTGGCGTACACAGCCCTCTCAGCCCCGTCTCCCTACAGATTCTCAGCTCAGGCCTAAAGCAGGGCTCAGGGATGAACTGGAGAAGGCATTGAGTGGGGACTAGTTTATGTGAGCAACTCCCCCATCTGTAGGTCAGTAAAGGGGAAGAAAGACCTAGGGTAGCCCAGCCCCACTGCATCTCCCACAGCCTGCTTGGTCTTTTGTGCTCCTCTCCTTGTGTGAGTGGGGATAGTTCTCAGAGATCTGGGGGCTGCTCCCCAGAATGGGTCAGACCCCAGAGCAGGTACAACTTGGCCCCCTGCTGAGTGATCCATGTATCTGTTCTCTCAGCCCATGCTAAGTCAGCTGCTTTCCCTCTCCATGTCCCAGGGGTCAACTGGCCACACTCACCAGAGCGACTGCTTCTGGGTTGGAGGCTACAGGGTGTTCTAGTATAAGCAGAAACCAGGTAGCCCTCCCAGTTTCTCCTGTCCCTTTCTTCAGACTCAAGGAAGCCTTCAGCTCTGGGTCTCCAATTGCTGTTCTGGCACCTAAAGATGGTGCCAAGCATCTGCTTATATCTGACTCTAACCAGGTCTAGCTCTATAATCTCCTCACTGAAACAAAGAAGGACTGGGATTCACAGACTCTGAGTAATGTGATCCTTCGTGGTTGTTAAAAATCTTTTAAGTTGTTATGGTATTGGGGTACCTGGGTGACTCAGTCAGTTAAGCATTTGACTCTTGATTTAGGCTCAGGTCATGATCTTACGGTTTCTGAGTTCGAGACCAGCACTGCACTCTGCACTGACTGCATGGAGCCTGCTTGGGATTCTCTCTCTCTGCCCCTCCTCTGCTCACATGTACGCTAAAATAAATAAAAATAAGCTTTAAAAAAAAAGGAGTTATGGTACTAATCTATAGAGACAGCAATTGAAAGTGAGTTTGTGCTTATGGTCCCTAATTCTCCTTCTCCCAACTTCCCATTAAATATGTTTGAGAGCTCAAAAAGGCTAACGCTCAAGACCACCCCAAAATAGAGTCCTTCAGTCTTATTTCAACTCTGTGGTATTGAGATGAAGCTCACCAACACTGGTGACACAGAGCTGACCCTTCAGAGGCCAGTCTTTGAGAATGACAGGCAGGCAACAGAGCCCTCCTGTCTCCATCACACCTGGCATCTTAGAGGCCTGGGAGACTCACAGGCAGTCCCACAACTGGGTGATTCCTGTCTTTGCAGGAGGCAGATGGAGAGCTTCCTTCCTAGCCTGAAACAGCCTCAGAGAGGCTGCAGACACTGCATTCCAGGAGTAGTGCTTTGTATGGGGTTGGGGAAACGCTCCTATGTGACTTTAAAGGGAAGCCAGAAGCTTGGGAAGTCCTGCTGCTGTTGAGGGTCAGAAGGAGCTTAGGGTGAGAGAGAAACAGGGATGGTGTGGACCTTGATGACTCTGATCCCACCACAGAACGTATTTGTGTCCTGGGGGTGGCGTGGGGAAGGTCTCATGCAGGACTGGGGCACTTTATTCAGCTTTGTCAGGGTATGGTGGCACTATGTGTCCAGTTGTTTTCTAGGAGTCATCCATTATTGTCATAAAAGTGAGGGGAAGTGAGGGGTGCATGAGTGGCTCAATTGGTTAAGCATCTGACTTCGGCTCAGGTCACGATCTCATGGTCCATGAGTTCAAGCTCTGCACCCAGCTCTGTGATGACAGCTTAGAGCCTGGAGCCTGTTTCGGATTCTATGTCTCCCTCTCTCTCTCCCCCTCCCTGACTTGCACTCTGTCTCTCTGGCTCTCTCTCTCTCTCAGAAATAAACATTAAAAAAAAAGTGAGGGGAAGTGATTCTTTGAGTTGGTTTTATAAGATCAACTGAAGTACTTTTTTTCTTTTTAATTTTTAAATGTTTATTTTTGAGAGAGAAAGAGAGAGAGCATGAGCAGGGAAGGGGAAGAGAGGGAGACACAGAATCCAAAACAGGCTCCAGGCTCTGAGCTGCCAGCACAGAGTCTGACGCAGGGCTCGAACTCATGAACTGCAAGATCATGACCTGAGCCAAAGTCGGATGCTTAACCTATGGAGCCACCCAGGCACCCCCAAAGTCCTTTCAATGGACTGAATTCACAAGCCAGATCAGAGACCATCTTAGTTCAGGAAACAATTATCCTCAATGCACACGTAACCTCTTATCCACCAAGTCCATCATTCACCCCTAGCCACGTGCTCTTTCACTCTGGACATCACCCAAATTTGGCGTGGTTAATAAGGTTCCTTGTTTTCAAAGGATCACCCCCTCCCTTCATGGTCCTACTTCCTGTTTCTTCTGCATCCTGTTCAGTGCTGTTCCCAGCGGCTCTGATTCTGTGTGATCCTTTTAGGAGAATGTGCTGACCTCAAGATGCTCCTGGCATCAGGGTGGTAGGTAATGGCATCTAAAACCTGGTTCAAACTTCCATGCTATCCCATGATGTCATAGGAGATAAGGCCTGTCTACACAGTGACCTACTTCACAACCCCCATAAATAGCCCATATTCCATAAAATTCAGGGGACTGGTCATTACCAGGAGATTGGGATGAACATAAACCTTAAAAATAACTCCATTAATCCAAATAGGATGGCCTGCCCTCAGCATGATTTTCTTTTGACCCTGTTAAGACAGATCTTGTGCATAAATGACAGTAGGTGGATAAATCGGCGGCACTATCAAAAACCAATGGGGCTCACAGTGGGGTCATCTGTCCTCAGTGGTGCTGGGAGCAGGTCTCTGTAGACTTAACACCCCCAGTGTATCACAGGTAAATGGTACTTACAGGTCAAGTCCTCAAAAAATGTTAAGTTAATCCAGTCAGGGGTAGTGCTTTCTAGAAATTGAATTTAAATATACCTGTTGGGGGAAGAAATGCCTCTAGGGATTGTTCAGAATGAGGAGGTTCATGGAATCAGAAGGTCTGAGGAACTCAACAGAAGAGGTTACAATGTGCAGCACCACAGGGAGAAGGGGTCTGAGATGGTGGGGAAGTGGGGCAGGATCTAAGGAGCCTGAACAGGGAAATCAGCTTTTCTGCAGCCTGAGACCTCAGCCAACATCACTCCTCTGGTTCCTTCCCCATCCTGGGCAGGTAGTGCCTGTAACAGTGAACCCAGGAAAGGAAAATAAGGCAGGAAAGGGAAAACAGAAATAGAAAAATGGAGGGAACAAACAGAAGAAAAATAAGATGAAAGGAATGTGTGTTTTTCTCATACCAAATATGTGTTGTTTTCCATATCAACAAATTCTGACACTGTGTGTCTGAAAATTCAATTCAATAATGACACTGCCTGGAGTTAACATTAGATTCCACAAGTTAAATGGCTCAGTCTCACAAGACTATGTCCACTTCAGATGCTAGACACAAATGGGGTACCCAGGCTACTCATACTTCTGCCTGGCTGATTACAAATTTGGGGGTTCCCATCACCCTCTCAGGTTTATGACTCAGAACTCAGGAATGCACTTTACTTACTATTACTGGTTATAAAGGATAAACCTCAGTAACAGCCAAATGGAAGTGATATGTAGGACATGGTATAGAGGTTGGGTGACACAGAACTTTCATGCCCTCTCCAGTATGCCACCCTGCCAACACGTCCATGTGTTCACCAACCCAGAAGCTCTCCAGAACTCATTTAAAATTTTTTTTAATGTTTATTTTTATTTTTGAGAAAGAGAGTGAGAGAGAGCGTGAGTGGAGGAGGGACAGAGAGAGAAGGAAACACAGAATCTAAAACAGGCTCCAGGCTCTGAGCTATTAGCACAGAGCCCTATGCAGGACTCAAACCCAGGAGCCTTGAGATCATGACCTGAAGTCAGACACTTAACTGACTGAGCCACCCAGGTGCCCCATTTTAAGTTTTTTTTTTATGGAGGTTTTCATTACATAGGCATGATTGAATCATTGGCCATGGTGATTGAGCTCAGTCTCTGATCCCTCTTCCCTCCCAGAAGGTTGGGGGTGAGGCTAAAAGTTTTAAAACTCTCTAATTGTGTGGTTGGTTTTTCTGGACATCAGCCCACATCCTAAAGCTATCTAGGCCCCTCTTCCCTAAGGAGTTATCTCACTAGCATATAAAACACAGTAAATTCCAAGAGTTTTAGGAATTCTGCAGCAAGGAACCAGATAAATACTGAATGTTTATTTCTTATCACAGACATCAATCCCACCATACTGATAATTACATTAAATACATATGGCTTAAACACATCAAAAGGCAGAGACTCTCAGATTTTATTTGAAAAAAATTTTTAATGTTTATCTTTCTTTCAGAGATAGAGCGTGAGTGGGGTGGGGTAGAGCGAGAGAGGGAGACACAGAATCTGAAACAGGTTCCAGGATCTGAGCTGTCAGCACAGAACTCAGAACGGTGAGATCCTGACCTAGGCCAAAGTCAGACGCTAAATGGACTGAGCCACCCAGGTACGCCTCTCAGATTTTATTAAAAAAAAAAAAAAAGACCCAGCCATATGCCACCTATAAGAGACCTACTTTATAGTGATATGTAACACACTTGACCTGACATTTATAGAACTCTCCACCCAACAATAGCAGAATACACATTCTTTCTAAGCACCAAGAGAGACTGTATCCTAGGTTATAAAACAAATTGAAGAAAACTGAAATCATACAAAGTAGGTTTTTGAACAAAATAAAACTGGAAATCAATTAGAGAAGGATATCTTTAAAATCTTCAACTATCTTAAGATTAAGGAAAGTCAACAAAAAGTCAGGAGGGAAATTTTAAAATATTATGAGCAGAAGGAAAATAAAAATATAGATGACCCTTGACCAATGCAGGGATTAGGGGCACCAAACCCTCACAGAGGCAAAAATCTGTGTATAACTTTTGACTCTCTCCAAAATTAACTACTAATAGCCTACTGTTGACCAGAAGCCTTACCAATAACATAAACAGTCAATGAACACACATTTTATATGTTATATGTATTATACACTGTATTCTTACAATAAAGCTAGAGAAAATATAATCATAAGGAAAAACATTTATAGTATTATATTGGTCAAAAAAAAAATCCACGTACAAGTGGACCCTTGCAGTTTAAATGTTCAAGAGTCTACTGTGCTATGTATCACCATTCATGGGCTGCAGCTACAGCAGTGCTTAGAAAGAAATTAATAGCATTAAACACTTATGTAAATATGCCACCGACAAAATGATCTTACTGGATGTGTACCCCAATCTGGGGGAGACTGACTGGTGCTCCCTTGAGGAGGAGATAGTCACTTATGAGCCAGGCCATTAGGTTCCTGAACTTTTCCCATAACTACCCAAAAGGCCTGCAGTAGGAATGATTGGACAAAGATAGAAACTGAAAGTTATGACCTTATTGTGGCTAGAAACCCAACATATTCTTTGTACAAAGAAAAGAGAAGAAAAAGCATGGCAGAAAATGTAGGATTATAGCACAGGATGGTTTTGATCCATTGACCTTTTGGATTATGAGTCCAGCACCCTTTTGCTGCCTGTGCCTGTACTGTAACAAAAATCCCTATTTTTAGGGCTATAGGGACAAACATTTGTGACATCCCTGTAGCACAGTGAAGAGGTTAATTCAAACTAAACTTAAACCCAGAGTCCTTAAATCCTATAAAGCAACCATGCCATGAGGGAGGCCTCTAACCCTAATGGTGCTGATTAGAGGATCTCTGGAGGAAGAAATTTATACAGATGAGGAAGAATGTAGGGGAATCCACTGAAGCATACCCAGTGACTGGAAGAAGAAAGAAAGAAACCTGGACATAGTGAGGGAACAACTGTAACAAAGGCTGAAATAAGGGTCCACAATTTGATCCAACTGGAAATTCAAAATCTCCTAAAAATTTTTATACAACAAAAAAGCACAGATTGATTGGCTTCATGCCTCTACAACAGAGGTTCTGAATTAACTTTAATATCTGCTTAAATGTACCAGGTGGTAAAACTTCATGGCTTTAATACTGAGGTCCAAATTATAGTTGTATCCTTATAAATTTAAACAAGGTCATCCTTATAATCCTTTAAGGGAGTTACTGAATATAAAGTAGAGAACAAATAGGTAGGCTTTACCTTAGCCATCAGAACTCTTGCCTAAATCTTCATGGCCATAGCACCCATTGCCCAAACATATCCCATGGTGGGTAGGAAAGTTCTGCCCAAATAAGTAATAAATTAAAATTAAGACTCTGGCAGTGGCTAAAATGAACAAATCAGGAGACTACAGATGCTGGCGAGGATGTGGAGAAATGGGAACCCTCTTGCACTGCTGGTGGGAATGCAAACTGGTGCAGCCACTCTGGAAAACAGTGTGGAGGTTCCTCAAAAAATTAAAAATAGAACTACCCTATGACCCAGCAATAGTACTGCTAGGAATCTACCCAAAGGATACAGGAGTGTTGATGCATAGGGGCACATGTACCCCAATGTTTATAGCAGCACTTTCAATAATAGCCAAATTATGGAAAGAGCCTAAATGTCCATCAACTGACAAATGGATAAAGAAGATGTGGTTTATATATACAATGGAATACTACTTGGCAATGAGAAAGAATGAAATCTGGCCATTTGCAGCAATGTTGATGGAACTGGAGGGTATTATGATAAGTGAAATAAGCCAGGCAGAGAAAGACAGATACCATATGATTTCACTCATATGCGGATCTTGAGAAACTTAACAGAAGACCATGGGGGAGGGGAAGGGGAAAAAAAAAGTTACAGAGAGGGAGGGAAGCAAACCATAAGAGACTCTTAAGGACTGAGAATAAACTGAAGGTAGATGGGGGGTGGGGAAGAGGGGAAAGTGGGTGATGGGCAGGAAGGAGGGCACTTGTTGGGATGAGCACTGGGTGTTGTATGGAAACCAATTTGACAATAAATTATATTAAAAAAAATTAAGACTGGCAATTACAGGGGTTCCTGGCTGGTTCAGTCAGTAGATCATGTGACTCTTGATCTCAGGGTCGTGAGTTTTGGTGTTTTTTAATTTTTTTAAAATTCATGTTTGAGAGACAGAGAGAGTGAAAGCTGGGGAGGGGCAGAGAAAGGGGAACAGAAGATCCCAAGCAGGTTCTGAACCACAAGATCATGACCTGAGCTGAAGCTGGATGCTTAACTGACTGGGCCACCCAGGCACCCCTCAGGGTAGTGAGTTTGAGCCCGATGCTGGGCATGGAGCCTACTTAAAAAAAAAGACTTTGGCAATTACAAATTGGCTTGACAAAACTGAACCCCCATGGACACCCCTCCTCCACTAAAATAGTCACTATAGCCCAATGTAAATTAAAATAGGCCTCTTTCAAAGGTTGAAACTTAGGACCTAATGAGTGAAGAAGTGATTATCCCCACTACTTCTCCATTGAAAAGCCCAATTTTGCCTGTTCTTAAACTTGGAAAGAAGGCAGGTACCTCATGGCAAATTACTGCAACCTTAATTCCATGATCACATCACTTAAGGCCCCAATATCCAATATTATTGAAATTACTGACTCCATCCGATCAGTAATCAATAAATATTCTGCTATTACAGATTTGGCTAATACTTCTGTTCATCGCCTATTTCAATGCCTCTCAGCCACAGTTTGTCTTCATCTTCCAAGGGATACGATATACCTTTACCAGGCTATCTATCCATGGGCTACCTTCAACAGCTTTGCCATCCATCACATAAAATCTTTGAGGGCAAGCCCTTAACTGCACCCAATTTTCTCAAGAAGCACACAAATAACATTGTATTGATGATATCCTCCCTCCAAAGAGATTCACTTGACACACTCATTAAGGAGATACAAATACTAGAGCTCACAAAAGGAGGATGGGTTGCCAATGCCCCACACATAATGCAATGTCACACCACCTCACTTAAAAATCCTGAAAATTGGGGTGCCTTGGTGGCTCAATCAGTTAAGCATCTGACTTTGGCTCAGGTCATGATCTCACAGTTCGTGAGTTTGAGCCTCGCATCGGGCTCTGTGTTGACAGCTCAGAGCCTGGAGCCTGCTTCGGATTCTGTGTCTCCCTCTCTCTCTCCCTGCTTCTCCCCCACTCACACTCTCTCTCTGTCTCTCAAAAAATAAATGTTAAAAAATTTAAAAAAAATCTTGAAAATTATTTGGCAAACTATCCCTGACACTGTCAGGAAACAGTTAATGTTCTCAGCATCCATGGTATTAATACAGCTCCAAAATCTTTTAATTCTTTTGGGCCTTCAGAAGTCAACACATTCCCTATTTACAAATTTTACTTAATCTTATTGATGCTTATTGCAAATCGACCCACATGGAATGGCAATTCCTCTAACAAAAGGCTGTAGAATCTGTCCAAATTAGAATCATCAGGCAATCCTGTTAGGGCCTTCAAGGATTCCTTTACTGTAGAGGCTTTAGCAATCTCCTCTTATACCTCCTGGAGTTTCTAGACCACCTATGATGCCCATAAGCTTACAAAGGGATTCTTTTTTTTGTTTTTAATTTTTAATGTTTATTTTTGAAAGAGAGGGTGCAAATGAGTGGGGGAGGGGCAGAGAGAGGGAGACAGGATCTGAAGTGGGCTTCGTTTACAGCAGAGAGCCTGATGCAGGGCTCAAACCCATGAACTGTGAGATCATGACCTGAGCTGAAGTTGGACACTCAACCGACTGAGCCACCCAAGCGCTGCCACAAAGGGCTTCTAATACAAAAAACTGACTTCCTTGGTCCTGCATTATACATTATAAGGGTGGCAAATGCTTACTACTTCCTGGGCCAGAAGGCAGTGGGTTAATGTATTTAAAAGCTGAATGAAAATAAATGCCAACCCCAAATCCTATATCCAGCAAAACTGTCCTTCAAAAGAGAGAGAAATTAAGACAATCCCAGATAAATGAAACTGTAGGGAATTTGTTACCACTAGACCTGTCCTAACTCAAAGCTGTGTGAAGAAATAAAGGTCTCAGTAAAGGTAAAAAAAAGTATTATAAAGTATTACTGTAACTTTAGTTCATAACTCGACATTCTGTTTTCTATGTGATTTAAGAGACTAATGCATGAAAAAAAGTATTGGTCTATTTTTTGATGGTATATACAGATGTAATTTTGCAAAATCAAGATTGAAAAAGGGTTATAGAAGCAGAGTTTTTACATTATAAAAGTTAAAGTGGTATAAATTCAAATTAGGATTTGTAACCTTAAAATGTTAAACATAATCCGTATCATAACATCACAACAAATAGCTATAGAATATACACAAAAGGAAATGCTAAGATAATTAAAACATTACAAAAACAAACTGAACATGAAAGAAAACAGTAATGCAGAAAATAAGGAGAAAAAGTTAGGAAGCATATAGAAAAGAAATAGCAAAATGACTGAAGTAACTCCTTATCAATAATTATAGTAAAACCTTGGATTGCATGTAACTTGTTCTGTGAGTGTTCTGGGAGATGAGCAAACATTTCTAATAAATTTTAACTTGATAAGTGAGTGATGTCTTGCAATATAAGTATGAGACACCAAACATCACATGATCACAACAGAGCCAACAGTTCTTCTCTCTCTCGCTCTTGCTCTCACTCTCTCATTCTTGCTGTGGGATTGTGGGTGATCATCTCCTATGCATTGATGCTCAGTCTCAGGCTTCAGTATTTTGCAGAAATCAGTGATTTTTCAGAAAGTTAGAAGGTGCCCACAACTGGCACTAGTGTATTTTTTGTCACTTCAAAGCACCTATGGACAGTCCTTTGCTTTTCCATACAAGAGCAAGCTTAGGAATGCTTTGCTTCATTCTAGGTCAGGCTGCCTGCAGGTATAGACTTTTTCCTCTGCTGCCTTATTGCCAGATACATTAAATGCAGTATATGACAAGATTTTGTTAATATTGTAGTCAACATCCGTGAGAGTGTACACAATGGCCCCCCATGCAGAAAAAGGTTGAAAAGAAAGGCAGTAAGAAGGAAGAGATGATTATGGTGGAAGTTAAGAATGAAATCATTGAGAAGTATGAATGAGGTATGTGAGTGGCTGAAATTGCAAGATTTTACAAGAAGTCTATGTTGACCATTTGTACAATATATATATTAAAATTTTTTAAATGTTTATTTATTTTTGAGAGACAGAGCGTGAGCAGGGTGGGGCAGAAAGAAGGGGAGACACAGAATCAAGAGCAGACACCAGGCTCTGGGCTGACAGCACAGATCCTGATGCAGGGCTTTGCACCCATGAATCGTGAGATCATGACCTGAGCTGAAGTTGCACGTTTAACTGACTGAGCCACTCAGGCGCCCTGGCCATTTGTACAATAAAAAGAAGGAAAATAAGGAGGCTAGATGCAGCAAAAGGAGTCACGAGAATATCAAAGCAATAGCCATGTGTTCTGGACGATGTAGAAAAGCTGCTTCTGGTTTGGATAAACAAGAAGCAACTGCAGGTAGTACTGTAACTGAGAACTTTATCTGCAAGAAGGCAAAGGCCTTGTACACTGACCTGGGATAAGTTCACCAAGAGAACCCTCAATTCTGCTTGGAGAAAACTGTGGCGTGATTGCGTTCTTGGACATGACCTAGAGGGGCCACCAGTTGTCGATGAAATTGTGTCATTGGGGAAGACCACGGGTCTGGAGGTGAATGAGGATGACATTTAAGAGCTGGTAGAGGAACATGGCCAGGAGCTGACCACTGATGAACTGATGGATCTGCATCACGAGCAACAGCAAGAGGTTATGGAGGAGATATCATCTGCAGAGGAGGAGGAGAACAAGGCAGAGGAATCCCTCACTTCAAATGAGATTGTGAAAATGTGTAAAATGTGGGAAACTGCAAAATTCTGTAGAAAAGCACCACGTGAATAGGCTGTAGCAGTGCAAGCAATGAATCTGTTTAATGACCATGCAATGTCCCATTTCTGGGAAATCCTCAAAAGGAGGCAAAAGCAAGTGTCATTGGATAGGTTTCTTGTTAAAGTTGCATGAAAAGAAAAAGATTCCATTGAATCATATGATTCATAAAGTGCCTAAGAGCTTCATTATATGTAAAAATCCCTGGGAGGGACATAAAACTCATTGGTGTGACATACAATGTATGTATGAGCATGTTTTCTTTTCTTTTCTTTTTTTAAGTTTATTTTGAGAGAGAGAGAGAGAGCAAGCAGGGAAGGGGCAGGGAGAGAGGGTGAGAGAATCCCAAGCAGGCTGTGCACTGTCAGCACAGAGACTGAGGTGGGGCTCAAACTCAACTGTGAGAATATGACCTGGGCTGAAAAAAGAGTCAGATGCTTAACCAACTGAACCACCACCCGGGCTCCCTTAGGATGTTTTCTGAGTGTGCGTGTCCACGTTTATGCCTGTAATGATGCGTCCTCCCCCTCTGAATATTCATCCCAACCCTAATAAAAGGACCATGCTTACCCCTGCTTGGGGAGTTACAGCTTTAGAAATGAGTCCCTGTGATTTCCTTATGTACTGCAAATAAACATGACGTTGTGAGGCACCTCCACCTGGTGTAGTCTCTGTCTATAATTCACCAAAGAGCAATCTGCATTGGTTGGGTGATAAGGAGCAGAATGGGCAATAAAGACTTTTTCCTAAAAAAATCAGGGATCTGTGTTCTGATGGCTTTTGTGGATAATATAGGTGCAGTTAGAAGCAGGCTGCCATTGTTATAACTCCCACAGGCTAAGCAGATTCCAGGGAATTTGAAAAGACAGCAGCGGTTTTCTCCCCACTTCTCCCTTTTCCCTTTTGGGATCTAGACATTGAAGGATTCAGATATTCTATATCAACAGCTTCAGAAACTTTAGAAAATCACTGCACATATCCTGGAAAGAGGCAGGCTCAGAGAAGAACAAAGAAGACCTTAAAGTTACATCTCAGGTGATCCCCAGCTAAGAGATTCCCTACAACTACAAAAACCTAACCTAGCAAACCTTAGAGAAAGGGAAGAATCTGATTTATGGAGTCACCACATTGTGAGATTCACATATCTAGTTGTCAAAAACAACCCAAAATCCCAAGACATAGTAGGGTACCTGGGTGGCTCAGTCGGTTAAGGGCCCGACTTCGACTCAGGTCATGATCTCGCATTTCTTGAGTTCAAGCTCTGCATCGGGCTTGCTGCTGGTTAGTGTAGAGCTCACTTTGGATCCTCTGTCCCCATCCCCTGTCCCTCACCCTTTCACACTCTATCTCTCAAAAATAAACATCAAAAAAATCAAAAGACATATCTCTGTCCCTCCCCCCACTCACTCACTTTCTCTCAAAAATAAATAAAAACATTTAAAAAAGAAAATATAGAATGTACACAAAAGGAAATGAGAAAGGAGTCCCGTTGCACTGCAAAAATGTCAATTAAACACAAAAGAAGTGTGGCAAGAAATGAAGAAGAAAAAATACTATAAGGCATATAGGAACCAAATAGCAAAATGGCAGGCATTTACTTCTTATTAATTACTGTAAATATGAATGGATTACAGTCTCATCAAAAGATTGATATTGGCAAAAAGGACAAAAAACACACGATCTAACCATTGTTGTCTATGAGGGCTTCAGTGGCTATATTAATATCAGACGAAATAGAATTTAAATTTAAAAAGTTAAAAGAGACAGAAAACATTATATATTAATTAGAGATTCAACACAATAAGATGTAACAAGTATAAACATTTACACATTTAATAAGGGACCCTCAAGATACATGAAGAAAAACTGACAGAACTAAAGGGAGAAATACATAGTTTTACAATAATAGTTGGAGAATTCAATAACAATCAGATAAAAGATAGGAAACAGAGGACTTGAAGCACACAATAAACCAACCTGATCTAACACACACATGGGACATTCATCAGGACTGACCACAAAGCAAGACTCAACAAACTTAAAAAGATAGATATTATAGAAGGTATCTTCTCTGACCACAGTGAGATGAAGTTAGAAATCGGTAAGATGGAGGATTAGGAGATCCCAAGCACAGTGACCCCACAAAACTAAGGATTTAATTACCCAAGCATGAAAATAGCTCTGGAAGAGATACAGAATACAGCTAATGAGTTGCAACAACCCAGCAAAGCACAAAAACTGAGGATAATCACATAGAAAAGGGTAGGAAGAATTATATCTGTGTCATCACATCCTCCAGACTGGAACATCTCAGTATCAAGGGGAATTACCAGGACTGCCAGTTCCCTTGTGGGGAAGATGAGAGCAGGAGGACCCCAGCAATCTTTATCACTACTGTAAATCCCCTCAGTCTTCAAAGATGTGGTTCCCAGCTGCTGGAGTAGCTAGGAGCTAGAATTGTTGTGCATCACCCAGAATGCATGCTGCCATGCGACCTGACCCCTAGCCACCATCACTGTGCTAGCTCTTTCCCTCACTGCTGGTGCCAGCTTAAGCCTGCCATGAATCTTGCACCACATTATTCCCTATACCTGTGATAATGTGCACCCCACTCAGCCAGTGGCCTCACACTCACTCACAGATGGTCTTTCCCTAACAAACCAGCCTGGAAAATCTAGAAGAGGTGACTGCTTCTTCTTCTTCTTCTTTTTTGATAATATCATTTTTTAAAATATTTACTCTGAGAGAAAGAGAGAGACAGAGAGACAGAGAGCACATGCACCTGCACAAACAGGGGAGGGGCAGAGAGGGAGAGAGAATCCTAAGCAGCCTCCACTGTGTTGGAACGGAGCCTGGCATAGGGTTTGATCCCATGAACCCTAAGACCATGACCTGAGCTGAAATCAAGGGTCAGACACTTAACTGGCTGAGCCACCCAGGCGCCCCAAGAGGTGACTGCTTCTGAAAATGCACAAATCAATAAAAGATCACAGGATAAAATCAAGGAAACATGACACCACAAAAAGAACATAATAAATTTCTAGCGATAATTTCCAAAGAATAGGGATCTATGAAGTGCCTGACAAAGAATTAAAATGGTTTTGGGGTACTTGGGTGGCTCAGTCAGTTGAGCACTGGACTTTGCCTCAGGTTATGGTGTCACAGTTCATGAGCATGAGCCCTGCTTCTGGTGAGCCCTGTTTCCGTCTCTCTCCCAATCTCTGTCCCTCGTGGGATTCTCTCCCTCTCCCTCTGTCTGCCCCTTGCTCACTTGTACCCTCTGTCTCTCTCTCAAAAAAATTGTTTTATTTATTTATTTACTTATGACATAGAGTGTGCATGCACAGGTCGGGGGAGGTGGAGAGAGAGAGGGAGAGAGAGAGAAAGAATTTTTTTCTACTGGCCTTTTCCTCACCTTGAGAGAGAGAGAATCTTAAGCAAGCTCCATGCTCAGTGTAGAGCCCGATGCAGGGCTTGATCCCATGACCCTGGGATCATGACCTAAGCAGAAACCAACAGTTGGACGCTGAACTGACTGAGCCACCCAGGTTTAAATAAGCTCAGCAGGCTTCTTGGGAACCCAGACAACTCAACAAAAACAGGAAAATATGTGAACAAAATAACATGTTTGATTAAGACATAAAAATCATAAAAAAAACAATCAAACAAATTCTGTGGCAAAAGAGTATAATGATATATTGAAAACTGCAATAAAGAGTTTCAGTAGCAAGCTGCATCAAGTAGAAGAAAGAATCTGTGAACTTGAAGACAGATCATTTGAAATTATCAATTTAGAAGAGAGAAAAGGAAAAGATGAGAAAGAATGATGAAAGCCCACAGGATTTATGAGATTCTATCAAATAAAGCAATATGCACACTACAGGAATACTGAAAGGAGAAAAGAAAAAGAGGCGAAAAGATTAACTTAAATAAGAAATGAAAACTTTCCAAGTCTAGGGAAGGAAATAGACATCCAGACCCTAGAAGCTCAAAGGATCTCAAATAGTTGAACATATAGCAGTCCACACTGAGACATATTACAGAATAGTCCCCCTTTATCCACAGTTTCGCTTTCTGCAGTTTCAGTTACCTGTGGTCAACTGCAGTCTGGAAGCAGATGATCCTCCTCCTGATGTATTGTCAGAAGGTCAACAGTAGCCTAACACTACCATCACAATGCTTATATCATTCACCTCATTTTATCTCATCACATGGTCATTTTATCATCTCACATCACCACAAGAAAAAGGATGAGTACAGTACAATAAGATATTTTGAGATGAGAGACTACATTCATTTTCTTATTCCAATATATTGTTATAATTGTTCTATTTATTATTAGTTGTTGTTAACCTCTTAGTATGACTTATTTGCAAATTAAACTCTATCATAGATATGTATGTATAGGGAAAAACATAGTACATATAGGGTTTGGTACTATCCATGGTTTCATGCACCAGTGGGGTTCTTGAAACGTACACCCTACAGATAAAGGAGGATTACTGTAAACTTTCAAACAAGCAATCAGACAGAATTTTAAAAACAGCAAGAGGAAAGAATCTCATCACCTATAAGGGACTGACCCCCCCCCCCCATAAGACTATAACTGAATTTCTCAACAGAAACTTCGCAGGCCAGGAGAGAGTAGGTTGATATTCAACGAACTAAAAGAAAGACTGACAACTGACAACCAAAAATACTATACTTGGCATAACTGTTCTTTAGCAATAAAAGGGAGACAAAAAAAATGAAAGGGAGACAGTGGGGGGGGGGTTCAAGATGGCAGCAGAGAAGGAGCCTGAGTTCACCTCCTCCCAGGGACACAACAAATGTATAGCTACATATGAAATAATTTCCATACAAAAAGACCTGAAAATTAGATGAACAGAACCTCCAAAATGAAAGTCAAGGGACAGCAATGAGATGGGTAGGACTAGCAGAGACAAGGTTTCACCAAACAAACAAATAAACAAAACCCACCCCAGGTGTGGCTACCCACAATTAGGAGTGATATCAAAAACACAGAAAGTCTCTCTGAGGAGGAGTTGGGGGTTCCACATCATGAACTACAACTGTTAGATCCTTCATAGGAAAAATGAGCCCCCAGAAAGCTGGACTTTGAAAACTAACAGATTAGAGGAAAACCATAGAGCTATAGAGAATGGAGAACCCATTATCTTAAAGGGTTCATGAGATGAGATGGTAGGGCCCTGCAATAAGACACCAGTTGGAAAAGTGCCTAGAACACAGGTGAAGGAAACCCACTTACTAGTCCTGAAGCATCTGCTACAGAGGCAGAAATCTGCTAATATAAGCCCTAGGGATGGAGACACTGTTGGGCGCCATTTTTGCTGTCAAATTCTACTTTGGTAGTGCCAATACTGGCAGATGCCATCTTGGAACTTTCACTCCAACCTGCTAATGCTGGTACGCATGCACTGCTTTAGAATCCTGCTCACCACTGCAGCTAGGGCAGTAGCTACAAAATCCACTTCAGCACCTCAGCCAACTGGGCCAGTAGGAAAGCACTGCCCATGACCACAGCCATATCAGCAACCACAGTGCCCCAGTCAGCCAGGCCAGGGGGAGAGCCCTGTCCACCTCTGCAGCCATGGCACCACCAGCCATTGCAGCCCCAGCCATCTGTGCAGGCAAAGAGTCCTGCCCACCAGAGTGCCACAGCCACTCTCCTGCCAAAACAGGTGAGCACATACAGCCCACACGGGAGCATTCTTGAGGCCCTGGCTCTGGTGATGAGGGGGGATTGTGCTTCTGGGCCCCATAGTATATCTCCTACAAAAGCCCACTCCTTCAAGACTGGGAGAGGTAGTCAATTTGCCTAACATGTAAAAACAGAGTCAGGCAAAATGAGGACTCAAAAAAATATATTCCAAATGAAAGAACAAGACAAGACCTCAGGGGGGGAAAACCCTCAATGAAACAGAGATAAGTAATCTGCCTGATAACAGGTTCAAAGTAACACTCATAAGGATGCTCACTGTACTTGGGAGAAGAATGGAGGAACACAGTGAGGCCTTCAAGAAAGAGTTAGAAAACACTCAAGTACCAAACAGAGCTTAAGAACACAATAACTGAAAAGAAAAATACACTAGAGGGAATCAATGGCAGATGAGATAACACAGAAGAATGGATCAGCAATCTGGAAGAATAGTGGAAACTACCCAAAGAGGTTTGTTTCTTTTTTTTTTCAAGAGAGAGTGAGAATGGGGGAGAGGGGCAGAGGATCAGAGATAGAGAATGTTAAGCAGGCTTCATGCTAAGTGTGGAGCCCTATGCAGGGCTCAATTCCACCACCCTGGGATCGTGACCTGAGCCAAAATCATGAGTCGGACATTCAACCAACTGAGCCACCCAAGCACCCCAGGAAAAAAATTAAAAATTTTTTTAATGTTTACTTATTTTTGAAGGAGAGAGAGAGTGTGAGTGGGGCAGGGGCAGAGAGAGGGAGACACAGAATCCAAAGCAGGCTCCAGGCTCTGTGCTGTCAGCACAGAGCCTGATGCGAGGCTCGAACTCACAAACCGTGAGAACTCACATGACCTGAGTTAAAGTCGGACGCTTAACTGACTGAACCACCCAGGCGCCCCCCCCCCCAAATTTTTTTATTTGAAAGAGAGAAAGAGAGAAAGTGAAAGTGTGAGAGGGGGAGAGTGGCAGAGGGAGAGAAAGAGAGCATCTTAAGCAGGTTCCACACTGAGTCTGTACAGAGCCCTATGCAGGCTCCTCATCCCACCACCCTGGGATCCTGACCTGAACCAAAATCAAGAGTTAGATGCTCAGTGAAACCGAGCCATGCAGGTGCCACAAGAACAGGAAAAAATTATATATTGTTTTAATTTTAGAGAGAGAGTGTGCATGAGCAGGGGAGAGGAGCACAGAGAATTTTAAGCAGGCTCCACGATCAGCATGGAGCCTTACACAGGGCTTAATTCCATGACCCTGGGGTCAATCTGAGCCGAGCGTCAGATGCTCTACCAACTGAGCCACCCAGGTGCCTTGAGAAAAAATTGTTTTATTTTTTTTTAATGTTTGTTTATTTTGAGAGAGAGAAAGAGTGTGCATGTGGGATTGGGGGAGGGGCAGACAGAGAGGGAGACAGAGAATTCCAAGCAGGCTCTGTGCTGATAGCACAGATGTAGGGCTTGAGCTCATGAACTGTGAGATCATGACCTGAGTCAAAATCAAGAGTCAGATGCTTAACTACTGAGCCACCCAGGTGCCCCCCAAAATTATTTTTTAATTCAATATAATTTTTTAAAGTTTATTTATTTATTTTGAAAGGGAGAGAGACAGAGAACCAGGGAGGGGTAGACAGACAGAGAATCCAAAGCAGGCTCTGCACTGTCACCACAGCACCCAACACAGGGCTCCAACTCACAAAGCATGAGATCAGGACCTGAACGAAAATCAAGAGTCAGATGCTCTACCAACGGAGCCGCCTAGGGGCCCTGAGGAAATTTTTTTTTTTAATTTTAGAAAGAGAGAGGGCACAGGAGTAGAGGAGAGGGGCAGAAAGAGAGAGAAAAAGAATCTTAAACAGGCTCCATGCTGAGGACAGAGTCCTATACAGGGCTCCACCCCATGACCCTGGGATCATGACCTGAGCCAAAATCAAGAGTTGTATGTTTAACAAAACTGAGCCACCCAGACACACCAAGAATAGGAAAAAAAAAAACCTATTATTATTTTTTTAATTTGAGAGAGAGAGAGCGTGCACCCCCATGAATGGGGAAGGGCAGACAACGAGGGAGAGAGAATCCCAAGCAGGCTTTGCAATGTTAGTGTGGAGTCTGAAACAGGGTTCATGCTCACCTGAGGCAGGGTTCGAGCTCACAAACTGTGAGATCATGATGTGAGCTGAAGTCAGATGCTTAACCAACTGGGCCATCCAGGTGCCCCAAGAGAGAGAAAACCTTTTTTTAAAAGAAATATTTATTTTTGAGAGAGTGCAAGTGAGGGAAGGGCAGAGAGGGGGGGGGTACAGAAGATAGGAAGTGGGCTATGTGCTGACAGCCTGACAGCAGTGAGCCCCATGTGGGGCCTGAACTCATGAACCATGAGATCATGACCTAAGCTGAAGTTGGAGGCTCAACTGACTAAACCACCCAGGAACCCCACTAAGAGAGAGAAAATCTTTTATGAAAAAATTTTTTTAACGTTTATTTATTTTTGAGACAGAGAGAGACAGAGCATGAACGGGGGAGGGGCAGAGAGAGAGGGAGACACAGAATTGGAAGCAGGCTCCAGGCTCTGAGCCATCAGCCCAGAGCCTGATGTGGGGCTCGAACTCATGGACCGTGAGATCTTGACCTGAGCTGAAGTCTGACGCTTAGCCGACTGAGCCACCCAGGCGCCCCGAGAGAGAAAATCTTAATCAGGCTCCACACTTAGCATGGAGCCCTATTCAGGGCTTGATCCCATGACCCTGGGATCATGACCTGAGCCAAAATCAAGAGTTGGATGCTCAACCAACTGAGCCACCCAGGTGCACTAAAGAAAGTTTTATTATTTTTTTGTCTTTAGAGAGAAAAAAGGAGGGAAGAGGGGCATGGGGAGAGAGAGGAGAATCTAAAGCAGGCTCCACACTGAGTGCAGAGCCCTATTCAAGGCTTGATTCCACAACCCTAGGATCGTGACCTGAGCCGAAATCAAGAGTCAGATGCTCAACCAGCTGAGCCACCCAACCACCCCAAGACAAAATTATTTTTTTAAATTTACAGTGAAAGCATGAGCGGAGGAGGGGGACGAGGGAAAGAGAGAATCTTAAGCAGGCCAAACACCCAGTGAGGAGCCTATATAGGGCTTCATCCCATGACTCTGGGATCATGACCTGAGCTGAAATCAAGACTTGGATGCTCAACCGACTGAGCCACCCAACCACCCATAGAAAAAAATATTAAAAAAAATTTTTTTTTCAACGTTTATTTATTTTTGGGACAGAGAGAGACAGAGCATGAACGGGGGAGGGACAGAGAGAGAGGGAGACACGGAATCGGAAACAGGATCCAGGCTCTGAGCCATCAGCCCAGAGCCCGACGCGGGGCTCGAACTCCCGGACCATGAGATCGTGACCTGGCTGAAGTCGGACGCTTAACCGACTGTGCCACCCAGGCGCCCCGAAAAAAATATTTTTTAAGATTTAATTTTTAAGTTTATTTTGAAAGAGCGAGCAAGCAAGCATGGGGGAGGGTCAGAGAGAGAGAGGGAGAGAATCCCAAGCACGCTGTCAGTGCAGAGCTTGATGTGGGGCTCAAACTCACAAAATGTGAGGTCATGACCTGAGCTGAAATCAAGAATTGGATGCTTAACAGACTGAGCCACCTAGGCGCCCTGAGAAGAATTTATGTTTTTAGTTTTAGTGAGAGACAGCAAGCAAGCGGGGGAGTGGGACAGAAGGAGAGAGTTTAAGCAGACTCCACACTCAGCATGGAGTCCTACACAAGGCTCCTTCTCATGACCCTGGGATCACCTTGAGCCGAAACCAATAGTTGGTTGTTCTACTGACTCAGTCAGGTACCCTGAGAAAAAATTATTTTTTAAATTAAATTTAATTTTTTTAAATTTATTGAAAGGGAGAAAGCGGGTGTGCAGTGGAGGGGCATAGAGATTGGTAGGGAGAGAATCCCAAGGAAGCTCCCCACTGTCTGCACAGAGCCCAACATGGGGTTCAAACTCACAACCCATGAGATCATGAGCTGAGCTGAAATCAAGAGTTGGATGCTTAACTGACTGAGCCACCCAGGTACCCTGAGAAAAAATTTCCCAGGTACCCTGAGAAAAAATTATTTATTTTGTAATTTTAGAGAGGGAGAGAGAGAGCAGGAGTGGAGTGGGGCAGAGGGAGAGAGAGAGAGAGAGAGAGAGTCTTTAGCAGGCTCCACACTCAGTGTAGAGCCCTACGCAGGGCTCCATCCCACACCCCTGGGATGATAACCTGAGATGAAATCAAGAGTCGGATGCTCAATGGACTGAGCCATCCAGGTGCCCCACAACAAATTTTCAATGTAAAGAAAATAGACTTATTTTGGAAGAAAATGCCATCTCGGATTTCATGGCTACAAAGAGAAGTCAGTCAATACCTGGCTCCAAAGCTTCAAAGGACGGGATGCCTGGGTGGTTCAGTCGGTTGAGAGTCTGAGATCATGACTCCAGCTCAGGTCATGATCTCATGGTTTGCAAGTTCAAGCCCCACATTGGGCTTGCTGCTATCAACACAGAGCCTGCTAGGATCCTTTGTCCTCCTCTCTGCCCCTCCCCAGCTTGCTCTCTCTCTCTCAAAAATAAACATTAAAAACATTAAAAAAATTTATTTTTCAAAGGTCAGGCTGACTACCTTGTTAGGGGCGAGTGCAGCTGGTGACCTGAAGTTGAAACCAATGCGCATTTGCCATTCCAAAAATCCTAGTGCCCTTGAGAATTATGCAAAATCTACTCTATAAATGAAACAACAAAGCCTGGGTGATAGCACATCTGTTTACAACACAGTTTACTGAATATTTTTCACCCACTGTTGAGACCTATTGCTCAGAAAAAAAAGCTTATTTTCAAAATATCAGTACTCACTGACAATGCACCTGGTCACCCAACAGCTCTGATGGGGATATACAATGAGATTAATGTTTTCATGCCTGCCAACACATCTGTTCTGCAGCCCATGGATCAAGGAGCAATTTTGATTTTCAAGTCTTATTACTTAAGAAATATATTTTGTAAAGCTATAGCTGCCATAGTTATTCCTCTGATGGATATGGGGCAACTAAACTGAAAACCTCTGCAAAGGATTCACCATTCTAGGTGCCATTAAGAACATTTTCATGGTAGCCATGAAGAAAAAAATTTGTAATAGATACATAAAAGATAAAGAGAAAGCAAATTACTACCAAAAAAATGATCAAATAACAAAGATAGCAAGAAGAGAACAGAACTGCAAAATAGAAAACAGTGAAAAATATGGCAATAGTAAGTCCTCATCCATCAGTAATTACTTGAAATGTAAGGATTACACTCTTTATTCAAAAGGCATAGAGTGACTGAATGGATAAGTAAAGCAAGAACCAGTGACATGCTGTAAGGCACTCATGGTACATCTAAGAATACACAAGACCAAAAGTGAAGGAATGGAAAAAGATATTCCATGCAAATGGTAACTAAAAGAAGGAGTGGCTATGCTTATGTCAGGCAAAACAGACTTTAAGTCAAAAACTGTCTGTAGAAACAAGGAATGTCATTATGTAATGATAAAAGGGTTAACTCGATAGTAAAAGAATTGTACATGTATATGCACCCAGCATCCCAGTGAATATACAGTAGTCAATTTTATCCACAGTTTTGCTTTCCACAGTTTCAATTACCCATGATCAACTGTGATCCAGAAGCAGATGATCCTCCTCCTTCTGAGGTAATGTCGGAAGGTCAATAGCAGCTTAACATCAAATCACAATGCCTATGTCATTCACCTACTTTATCTCATCACATAGATACTTTACCATCTCACATCATCACAAGAAGATGACACAATACGATGAGAAAGACCACATTTACATAACTTCTATTAGGGTATATTGTTAAAAATGTTTTATTAGCTACTGTTGTTAATTTCTCATTGTACCTAATTTATAAAGTAAACTTTACCATAGGTATGTTTGCATAAGAAAAAGCACAGGATATACAGCTGGTCCTTGAACAACACAGGTTTGAATTGTATAGGCCCATTTATATGTGGCTTTTTGAAGAGCTGACAGCAAAAGCCACAAAGCATTTATTTACAATTGCACAGGACCAAACTGAAGTCACTGGCACAGATGTCATGCCTGTTGCCGAGTACCTGGAAAGGCTCAATGAGGCTGTCAGCATACCCCCAGGGGACCCAGGACTGGGAAGGGTGCAGGTCAATCCCATGTGCCAATGGGGTGGTTGGGTTGAGCTCCTGGAGATGGCAGGCAGGAGGCTAGTCTAGGAGAATGTGCCCAGAGGGCAGGGATAGCACACCCTTGGTGCCTCCAACACCCTGCAAGGCCTCCATGCACTGGGCTTTGGGGATGTGCTGAGGTGACTTCAGGCCTTGGGCTCCTCCTGGGCTGGGTACGGACTCCTTCCTACAGAGATGCCCTGGTGCCAACGGCCTCCTAGATGCCAACACACTCAAGTTTGGCAACAGCAGCTGTTGACCATGGTTGGTGGTACACCTGCAGGCAGATGGGCAGCTATACTATACCTCCGGGTTACTGTTGCCGCCTGTGGGCCCACCCAGCATTGCCACTGCTGAACCAAGGCTTCCAGGCTGCGGAACATTGCCATTGTGGGGCCAGGCCTGCCACTGCCGCCATCACTGTCCTGGCGCAGTGCACCTATATACAAATTGTTTTCGGTAATTAGATATACAGTTCTGTAAATGTATTTCTCTTCTTCATGATTTTCTTTTTTTTTTTAATTTTTTTTTCAACGTTTATTTATTTTTGGGACAGAGAGAGACAGAGCATGAACGGGGGAGGGGCAGAGAGAGAGGGAGACACAGAATCGGAAACAGGCTCCAGGCTCCGAGCCATCAGCCCAGAGCCTGACGCAGCCCAGAGCCTGACGCGGGGCTCGAACTCACGGACCGCGAGATCGTGACCTGGCTGAAGTCGGACGCTTAACCGACTGCGCCACCCAGGCGCCCCTTTTCTTCATGATTTTCTTAATGCTTTCTTTACTACAGCTTACTATATTGTATGGATACAATATATAACACATATAACATAAAATATGTGTTAATTGGCTATTATTGGTAAGGTTTCTGATCAACAATAGGCTATTAGAAGTTAAGTTTTGGGGGAGTGAAAAATATACACGGGGGGTGGTTCAGTCAGCTAAGCATCCAATTCTTGATTTTGGCTCAGGTCATGATCTGCAGTTCTTTGAGTTTGAGCCCTACACCAGGCTCTGCAGAGCCTGCTCTTGGGACTCTCTCTCTCTACCTCTTCACCACTCTTGCGCATGCGTGCACTTTCTCTCCCTCTCAAAACAAAATAAACTTAGAAAACAAATAAAAGAGAATTTCTTTAAAAAATTATACATAGTTGTTTTTTTTTTTTTTATCATGTCGGGGGTTGGTGCTCCTAACCCCCATGCTATTCAAGGGTCAACTTACTAGCAAACAATTCAACAGCATAGCCAAAGTGTCATATACAATAACCAAGTAGGATTTATCCTTGGGATGCAAGGTTGGTCTAATATATGCAGATCAAATGATGTGATACACAAAATAAACAGAATGAAAGTCAAATATTACATCATCATCTCAGTAGATGCAGGAAAATCATTTGACAGAATTCAACATCCAGTCATGATAAATAAAACCTCTCAAACCTCAACATAATAAAGACCATCTATGTAAAGTCTACAGCTAATATCGTAACCAATGAGTTAAAACTGTAAGATTTTCCTCTAAGATCCAGAACAAAGCAAGGATTCCCACCCTCACTACTGCTATTCAACACTGTCCTGGAAGTCCTAGCCAGAGAAATCAGGCAAGAAACAAAAATACAAGACATAGAATTCATGAAGAAAGAAGTAAAATTATCTCTTTGCAGACAGAATGATCATATATGTGGAAAACCATAAAGACTCCATAAAAAACTACTAGAGGGGCAGCTGGCTGGTTCAGTCAGTGGAGCATATGACTCTTGATCTCAGGGTTGTAAGTTCAAGCCCCACGTTGGGCATAGATATTACTTAAAAATAAAAATTTTAAAAACCAACCAACCAACTACTACAACAAATTCAGTAAGCTAGCAAGATAAAGAATCAACCTACAGAAATATAAGGTGTTTCTAAAGACTAACAATGAACTACCTAAAAAAGAAATCAAGAAAACAATTCCATTTACAATAGCAACAAAAAGAATAAAATACTTAGAAATAACAAAAGAGGTACAAAACTTAAATGTTGAAAATTATAAAACAGTGCTGAAGGAAACTTTCAAAGACACAAATAAATGGAAAAACATCCCATGTTCATGGATTAGAATACTGCTAATATGTTCATACTACTCAAAGTAATGTACAGATTCAATGCTACCCCTATCAAAATCTTTACAGTGACACCTTTTACACAAATAGAAAAACTGAAATAGAATTCTTATGGAACCATAAAAATACCACAAATAGCCAATCTTGAGAAAAACAAAGCTGGAGTCCTCACACTTTCTGGTTTGAAATTATATTACACAGCAACCAAACCAAATAAAAACAGACATATAAACCAATGGAACAGAAGAGATAATCCAGAAATAAACACACACATTTATGGCCAACTGATTTTCCACAAGGGTACCAAGAACACCACATATGTTTTTGGGAACCTGGATATCCACATTCAAAAGAATGAGATTATACCCCTTATCTCACACCATACACAACAATCAACTCAAAATGTATTAAAGAATTAAACCTCAGGTCTGAAACTACAAAACTCCTAGGAAAAAAACATAGGGAAAAGTATTGATATTGGTCTTGGCAATAACTTCTTGGATATAACACAAAAGCACAGGCAACAAGAGCAAAAATAGACAAATGTGGGACTATATGAAATCAAAAATATTTGGCTTATCAAAGGAAAGAAGAAAGCGAAAAGGCAACCCACAGAATGGGAAAAAATGTTTGCAAAGCATATATCCTAATAAGGCATTAAATATCCAAAATATAGAAAGACTCCTACAACTCAATACTAAAAGTATCAATAACCTTATTTAAAATGGGCAAAAAACCTAAATAGCATTTTTTTATTTAAAGAAAATTTTAATGTATTTATTTTTGAGAGAGAGGGAGGGAGATACAGAGTGTAAGCAGGAAAGGGGCAGACAGAGGAGACACAGAATCCGAAGCAGGCTCCAGGCTCTGAGCTGACAGCACAGAGCCTGATATGGGGCTCAAACTCATGAACCCCGAGATCATGACCTGAGCCAAAGTCAGATGCTTAACTGACTGAGCCACCCAGATGTTCCCTAAATAGCATTTCTTTTTTTAAAAAAAATTTTTTTCAACGTTTTTTATTTATTTTTGGGACAGAGAGAGACAGAGCATGAATGGGGGAGGGGCAGAGAGAGAGGGAGACACAGAATCGGAAACAGGCTCCAGGCTCTGAGCCATCAGCCCAGAGCCCGACGCGGGGCTCGAACTCACAGACCGCGAGATCATGACCTGGCTGAAGTCGGACGCTTAACCGACTGCGCCACCCAGGCGCCCCTAAATAGCATTTCTTAAAAGAAGAAATTCAAATGGCTAATAGGGACATGAAAAGGTTCTCAACATCTCTCATCAGAGATATGTAAATCAAAACCACAATAAAGTATCACCTCATACCTGCTAATTAGAGTATTATCAAAAAGACAAAAGATAACTAGTGTTGGTGAAGATGCAGAAAAAGGGAACCCTCATACACTCCTGGTGGGAATACAAATCAGTACAAACGTGAAAAAAAAAAAGTATGGAGATTCCTCAAAAAATTAAAAGCAGAGCTATCAAATGATCCAGTAATCCTACTTCTGGGTAAATATTTCAAAGAAATTGAAAGCAGGATAGCCAAGAGGTATCTGCACTCCCATGTTCTTTGCAGCATTTTTAAGATATGGAAATAAACTAAATGTCTGTCAATGGATGAATGAATGATAAAGAGTATCATATTTTCTTTATTCATTCTTCTGTCATTATACATTTATATATATATTTATGATCCTGCCATTTGTGACAGCATGGATGGAGCTGGGGGACAGTATGCTAAGCAAAATAAACAAGACACAGAAAAGAGACATACTGAATGATCTCACATGTGGAATCTAAAATATTCAAATTCACAGAAGCAAAGAGTAGAATGGTGGTGGTCAGGGGTGGGGACAGGGGGAAATGTGGTGATGATGGTCAGAATACAGTTTCAAGTATGCAAGATGAATAATTTCTAGAGATCTAATATATGTACCTTATGGTGCCAAACATTCACAGTACTGGTATTTTATGCATGTAATTTGCTGAGAGGACACATCTTAAATGTTCTCACTACACACACACACACACACACACACACACACACATGCCCCATACCTATGTAGAACTAATATTGTCTATTAATAAGCTTGACTCTGGTGATCATCCACAATATATATACATACAGCAAAACACCAAATGCATAACTTAAATATATACAATTTTTATATGTCAATGATATCTTAGTAAGGCTATTTTAGGAAAATTATTATGAGAAAGTACTATGAATAACTATATGCCAACAAATTAGATAACCTAGAAAAAGTGGAAAAATTCCTGGAAACATAAAGTCTACTAAGACTGAATCACAAAGAAATTGAATTTCTGTATAGATCTACAACTTTTAAGGAGATTGAAACAATCAAAAAGCTTCCAGCAAAGAAAAACCCAGGACCAGATGGTTTCATTGGTAAATTCTACCAAACATTTAAAGACTTAACACCACTGTTTCACAAATGCTTCCAAAAAACTGAAGAGGAAGGAAAACTTCCTAACTCAAGCTATGAGGTAAGCATTAACCTGACACCTAAGCATTACCCAGACACTACAAGAAATGAACTACATGTCTTTCACAAATACAAATTCTAAAATCCTCAACAAAATATTACCAAGTGCAATTTAACAACATTTAAAAATTATTATACATCATAACCAAGTGAATTTTATTCCCAGAAAGCAACATTCAAAAATCAATCAGGGCACCTGGGTGGCTCAGTCGGTTGAGCGTCCGACTTCAGCTCAGGTCATGATCTCACTCTCCATGAGCTCGAGCCCCTCGTTGGGCTCTGTGCTGACAGCTCAGAGCCTGGAGCCTGCTTCAGATTCTGTGTCTCCCTCTCTCTCTGCCCCTCCCCTGCTCAAACTTTGCCTCTCTCTCTCTCTCAAAAATAAACAAACAAAAATTTAAAAAAAATCAGTCAACACAATTATACAATTGTATAATTATATTAATTATAAAATTAGTATAACGAAGGGGAAAAGCCCCCATGATCATCTCAACTGATGCCTATTTGACAAAAATCCAACATCCTTTCATGATAAAAAGAAACAGTCAATATACCAGAAATAGAAACAAGCCACCTCAATGTAATAAAGGCCCATAATGAAATACCACAGGTAATGCTATACTGAATGGTGAAAGACTGAAAACAAGCATGTCGGCTTTCAACACTTCTATTCAACATAGCACTAGAAGTTCTAGATAGTGCAGTTAGGCAAGTAAAAGAAATAAAGGGCATTTAAATCGGAAAAGAAGAAATAAAATTATATGTTTGCAAAGTTGTAGGATACAAAAATCAACAAATAAAAATCAGTTGTATTTACATATACTAGCAATGAACCATCCAAAAAATGAAGAAAACAACTCTATTTAAAATAGCAACAAAAATAATAAAATATTTAGGAATAAACTGAACCATGGAGATGACAGATCTGCACACTGGAGACTACAAAATTATAAAATGGAAATAAATTAAAGAAGACCTAAAGAAATAGATATCCCATGTTCATGGATTGGAGGACTTCATACTGTTATGACAATACTAGATTAGGGGTTGAATTGTATCCCCTCAAAAAGATTACTTGACATCCCAATTCCTGGTACTTGTGAATATGACTATTTTGAAACAGTCTTTGCAGATGCAATCCGTTAATATGAGGTCATACTTGACTAGGTTGGCCCCTAATCCAATAAGACTGGTGTTCTTATAAGGAAAATTTGGACACAGACACAGAGGGAAGACAGCCAGGTGAAGATGAAGGTTATGCTGCTACAAGACAAGGAATTCCTGGCTTAGATCAGAAGGTCTAAGAGGCGAGGAAGGATCATATGCTAGATATTTCAGAGAGAGCATGGCCCTGCCAACACCTTGATTTCACACTTCTAGCCTCCAGAACTGTGATGGAATAAATTTGTTTTAAGTCACCCACACTGTGGTACTTTGTTATGGTGGTGGAGAGAGGAGGATGGGAAGTTATTGTGTAAATGTACAGAGACTTTTTGGGGTGAAGAAATTTTGGAAAATAGTGGTTATGGTTGCAAAACATTGTGAATGTAACTCATGCCACTAAATTATACACTTAGATTAATTTCCATAGAAGGAACAGAGAAAGCTATCAGGATCTATTGTGCAGGAAATACCACACCTAGATAGTTTCACTTGGAATTTTACTAAACTTTTAGACTTTTAGAGACTATAGATTTCCCCTGGAAGTAGAGCATTCTTATGTAAGCTTTCATAAACTGAAACGGCATAAAGCAAAGCAATTGCCATTAATTTATATGGAAAATACTTTAGTGTTCCCAGACCCAAAAAATAACCTCTTCTAGGCTTATCTGATACCTTAGCACACACCCTGCTAACAAATGCACAAAATAAATCAAGATAAAGCACAGATGCTCACAGACACAGTCCAAAGCTACCATGGCTTGACGCTGAGATGCTGAGTGGAGTTCCCAGGGAAGAAACTTGGCAGGACCACTGTTGCTGCTTGGGGTACTGCTTGGGGTGTGCATTGCTTGCTGCAAAACAAATGCTGAATGCTATCTTCCCTTTTTGCCTTTCTTCATAAAAGTGAAAATCCTCCTTGGATTTCTTTCGCTTAGGGAAAAAAGGTACTAACGTAGGTCTTTCGTAAAAAATGAAGTAGCATAACGCAAATTTTCAAAAAAGCAGGGGACACCTGTGTCTAGGAAGAAAACAAACAGCAAAAGTGAGACATACTGAAACATCGTTCCTGAATAAGCATCATTCTAGACTGACATATGTTGGAGGTATATCTTACAAAATCAGGAATGAGACAAGGATACCCACTGTTTATTAGAGATCCTAGCCTGGGTGATAAGGAATGAAAATTATATTGGAGACATAAAATTGGAAATAAGTAAATAAAACTGCTGCTATTGCAGATGATAGACAAAATACAAAAGTATAAATTATTAGAGATAACAGAGGGAAGTGTAATGGACCTAGAAAATAAGAGTAGTTCTTGGGAAGTAGTGCAGAATAGGGAACAGGTTGGGAAGAGACATGCATTTAGGTATCAGAATTTCTTATGAAGCAAAAATAACTAAAACTACTCTGTTCTATTAGCCTGCCCTCCACCATAATCACCTTTGTTACATATCAGTTGCTTTTTCTCCAGAGGACTCTATGTAAAGGGCCACTCCATGAAAAACAATTCTCCATTTCACCATCAAAGGATGTGACACATCCTTCATCCTCCATCTTCTTGATTCCTTCTCACCGTACCTCTCATTTCTCTGCCTGGGAGGGCTCTCCCCAACTCTCTGGATGTCTCTCAACACTCACCTATCAGTCATTGGTATGTTTACAGAGAAGACATGATTCCCTAATCTCCCCCAAGCCCCTCAAAAAGAGTAGTCGCTATAAAGGAAAACCCCAGTTCTGTCTACCTCCTTCATAAGGAAAAACCCAGCTCTTCCCTACTGGGAGTCTTTCTCCTGTGTCTCCTTTACTACTCACACAAAATACTTCACTTCTGACACTTTTGGTCACCAAATGTGTGGGGATTTTTTCCCTGCAGCAAAAATTAAGTCATACCACATCTCTGACACCAGAGATTCTGACACCATCCCCCTGGAGATAGTGGCAGATCCCAGTTTATGGGCTCAGTCCCACAAGACTACCCCCACCCTACTTGAGCAATAGCAAGGAGGAGGTCCCCATGTTACCTACAACTTGTCTGATTTGGCTACAAATCAGAGGCTCCCATGCCCCCCACCTGAGGTTCAATTATTTTGCTAGAGTTGCTCACATACCTCAGGGAAACACATTTATCACTTTATGAAAGGGTGATAGATAATATGGAGGAATAGGCAGATGAAGAGAGACACAGAAGTTGGTGTCGGGGGGGGGGGACAAGTGCAGGAGCTTCTGTCCTCTTGCAGTTGGGGTGCATTACCCTCCCAGCTTCCTAGTGGAAGCTCTCCAAACCTCCTTCTATTGGGGTTTTACAGAGGTTTCCTCATGTAGGCATGACCAATTCATTCCATTGCCAACCCCTCTTCCCCTCTCTAGAAGATGAGGGGTGGGGCTGAAAATTCCAAGCTCTTAATTATGGCTTGGTCCTTCTGGGGACGAGCCCCATCTGGAAGCCATCCAGGAGCCCACCTAGAATCACCTCATTAGAACAAAAGATGCTCCTAGTGTTATCACTTAGGAATTTATAAGAGTTTCAAGAACCCAGCATCAGGGATGGGGTCAAAGACCAAATGTTGGAACAAAAGATGTGCCTAATGTTCTTATCACTTAGGAAAGGACAAGTATTTCAGGAGCTCTTTGCCAGGAACTAGACCAATACATATTTTCAATGATCTCATAATCCTCCAACTCCAGTAACCCCTCATCGTGCTGGTGGCCTGTTGTTCTCATGGAGCTCCTCTGAAACCAGCTTTCTTATTGGTTTGCTCACTTGTTTGGTGCTCTAACCCCATTCAAAGTTAAGTCCTTTGGAAGTAGAAACGTTGAATGTTTACCTCTGTTTCCCTCCGTGAGAGCAGTTCAGTTCTGAACAAAGCAGGAAGTCAACAAATATCTGAATACACGGCTGAACGAAAGCTCTGTGAACAGCTTATTTTCATCTATTCCCTTGATGAACATTTCCTTTATCCCACTCTATAAACAAATGTTTTGAGAAGAAACTCACCCAACTGCTTGTTGTTCAAAGTGGGAATACTGAAGCAAAATGAAAGGGAAATTGAGGAAACAGACCAGAAGGACAAGTGCTTGGAGAAGCTGTCTTTTTATATCCGGCATTAGAACCACACTTGCACGGTGCAGATTTTTGACCAGTGCTTGTCAGTTTCATGAAATCATTGAGCCCCAGCTGGATCCAGAAACTGCAGTCCCCACCAGAATGTTCATCGTGTTTTTTCTCATTTTGGTAGGTTTCTTTCAAGCCACACCATCCATTGAGGAAATCCCCCTCCACAGCTCCAGGACTCATTGCTGCTTCTCTTTCCCATCTCAGCTGTGCGTTTTAACTCAGGCCACGGAGGTAGAACAAAAGATGCTCCTAGTGTTCTTATCACTTAGGAATTTATAATGGTTCCAAGAGCCCAGCATCAGGGATGGGGTCAAAGACCAAATGTTGGAAGGAGGCCACAGAGGTAAAATTAGTCAACATCAGGTCAGCCCACCCCAGTGTTTGTAACATGTGCTGCAGCCTGGTGTGCACCCGGGATAGTTCCACTCTGTTGAAGCTCCCTCACCCATATTTTTCCAAGTGTATCCAAGTGTACAACATGTTCATCAGGGACAGGGTATTACACACACTTCAACTCCTTCAGCCCTGATAAGTGCTGCAGCACGTTCACGATACCTGATGTGGAGATGATGTTATCATAGAACACAAGAGAGTGGAGGTGGGAGCAGCAGCAAAGGGCAGGCAGCAGGGCTCGGAGCTGGGCTTCCTTCAGCCGGCAGCTTCTCAAGTTCAGGTGCTGCAGAGTGCCTGACACTTCACCCAACAGAGCCTCGAGGGGCCCAGGGACCATTTGGGACAGATTATTGCCACGGAGGACCAACTCCTTCAGGCGGGTGGCATGAATGCTCTGGGACAAGTAGGTGATGTCATTCTCAGTAAGCCTACATCCGTTGATCACCAGAGTCTCCAGTGGTTTTTGCAGGCCACTGTGGAGAGACAGACAGTTACTTCTTGGAAACTGGAATGCAGCACTAGATAAATTTGGGCAAGATCCAGAAATCTGGCTTGAAAAAGTTGCACTATGCCTACCCCAGTCTGGATGCAAATGGGGGGAGCCAGGCTTCTGTGGTGGTTAAGAACATAAAGCTTGGAGTGCAACATTTCCCCATTCCTAACAGGACCTTTCTATTTTTTAGAGTATGGTGTTGGGCACACATCTTAGTCTCAGCTGCCTAACGAGTCACATAAACACAGTTATCACTCAGACTCCATAAGTTGCTGTAAGAATTAATGACTTATAGATATAGCTCTTACACATGGTAAGGCCTAAGTTTTACTGGTTGGAAGATTCACGAAGATGGTTCCCCATGCTTCTATTTGCTCAAAGACCAGGCCCCTGGAGAACAGCTCCCTATTCTAGGGTGTGCCACAGACAGATCTGTGAGACATAAATGAGGGCAATGAGTTTACCAACTTAGGTGTTGTGGGGGCAATTCCCTCCCTCAAATACCACCCGCAAAACTTAACATCCTTATTTACCCTTCTCTAAGCTCCATGAATATGAGACCCTGATTTTGTTCAGGGTTTCATATCCATTCTTAGCTGTTTGCTTGGCACGGACTAAGTGCATGAATGAATGAGCAAATAAATGAGTGGATGAGATGCCAATTTCAGACATAAATCTTTCTCTTCTCTAGCACCAACAGCCACTGGCTGGCCCAGGACCCCAGCCTTGGAGTCTGTGTCTATCAGTGACTCCACAAACTCACAGAAGGGGGAAGTCCAGGCTTGTCTCTGCTCCGACAGAGCAATGCTCATAGACGTGTTCAGGGATCTCGGCCTCTGTACCTTCAGAGGGACCTTCCACACATTCACCTAAGCATCTTATGAACTGGACCAAGAGACAGCCAAAGATGAGGTGGAGCTTCTGGAGGTGGCCCAGCAGACTCAGCAAAGAGAAATAGTCCGCAGGGAAATACCAGGGGATGTTGTTCATGATGAGGTTGCCCAGGTTGTACATCTGCCCTACCTGGGTGAAGAACTGGATTAGGTCCGACTGGGAGAAGAATATACTTCTGTGATGAAGCCTCACCTCTTGGATGGCCTCCAGCTCCAGAATTCCCAGGATCTCTACGAGGCTGTGGAACAGCCCTTGGTTAATGACCAGTGTCTGACAGTGGAGGCACAGCCAGCCATGGCTCTTCTCAACTCTCTGCAACAAGTATAAGGGGAACACAGATGGAAGAAGCCAAACAAACAACCTAGGAAAAGGTCTGTGTGTATTTCCACAGGTTCTTGGTCATGCCAAGGCTGTTCTCTGGAGCTGGGTGTGAGCTGGTCTGCCTCTGGTTCTTCTAGCATGTGCGTGATGACAAAGGGTACGGGAGTGGTCTCAGAGCAGTGCTCAAAGTCATGGATAAAATCCAGCACCTTTAGCTTTGATCTCCTGTAGGGAAAGAGAAGGAGAGCAGAGATTTTGACTTTCAGGACAGTATAGCAGAGCTGGTATGAGACCAGCAGCAGCAGACCCTGGGAAGGGGCCTCTGTGCCCGCCAGCCCTGCCCACTGCCATCTACCATGCCTTCCAAGTGTTCTCCTCCAGCCTCATCCACCCTCAGATCCTCCTCATCCCAACCTCTTATATGGTCCAGGGGTATCACCCAGGAACCTAACCACACTCTTAACCACCTCAGCACGATCAGCTCTAAACTACACGAGGGCTTACTTCTCAGAGGGACTCTGAACAGTGGCCTCAAGGCCTCCCCATGATTGATGTACCGCCAGGAGAGTCTGGCATATCCATGGGCCCCACATCTCTTAATTCAGCTCCTGCTTCCTCAGTTCAATGTGCCCCTACCACACCCTGTCTCTAGAGTTACTGGGGCAAGCAACACTGGTAGGAGCACTGGTTGGTAGCCGATCTAGTACAGCTTCTAACAGGTCTTGAGTCATTGATCTATTAACGATCCCAGATGGAGGCAGGGGAAGTGCTAGGCCCATACCATTGCTGTCACAGGCTTCGTGTGTTCCCCCATTAAAGGCTGGTGTGGACAGTGTTGGGAAAAGGCCCACAGGGAGCTCTTTCACGGCATGTACAGTTGAGTCCTCATCATTCAGCAGGCTCTGTGCTGCAAGATCCAAGAGACTGAGAGGGTCTTGTCTGCCTATCTCCACTGACCTGGTGCAAGGGAAGGGAAAATCCTGAATGGATTTTCATGGTGCTCAGCCTCCTTCTGTTGGGCCAGGACAACCCAGCGTCAACCACCCTTCTTAGCAGGAAGTGAGCCCCCAGATGGCCCCCACCCTTCCTTCTGTCCTACAACTTCTAGTTCTAAATCTTCAGCTCTTTTGCTGCTGATGTCACCTGGTGTCCTTCACCCTGATACCAGCTGGATGAAATGAGAATAATTAGGGTTTTACCTTTGTTCCTTATTGGGCTTCAGAGAGTATAAATTGTCCCAAACTTAATTTCTTGAGCTTTCCCCAAGACTGTCACCATCTTCAAGGTGATTTTAAGGAGCAGGACTGAACAACCTATCTCTTACACTAATCCCATGGTTTTGTCTGCCTTCTCCAGCAAACAGGGCTTCTGAAACAGTAATGGCAACTTTGCACATGTTCAGATCTGTCATCCTTCCTGCTTTATGGAGTGCATTCCTACTCACATCCCACCAGGCTTCAATGCAATTCAGAGACCAAAAACTTATTCCAAGAAATAAAAAAGATATAAAGCTCCTCTTATGGAGCTAGTAAAATTTTGACACAGAATGTCAGAAAAAAAAACAAGAAAAAGGAAAATTAAAGCACCATTTCATGTATAAATAGATACAAAGGTCCTGAATAAAATGTTATGAAGTAGAACTAAGCCGAGTCTTATAAAGGAGTAGAATCACAAAGCATTTCTTCCAGGAACAAAAGGAGAACACATAAGAGAATCCCTCAGTGAACTTCTGATTACACTTGGATAATGAAACATGAGTGCTCTGAGCTGCCACCTGAAAACCCAAATGAAGGAAAGAAGATCTAAAACCAGAAAGTCAAAAGAGAGTGAATTAGACATCCCTGCTCTTCAAGAAAAAGGCACACTTTGGAATCTGGAAAAGGGTGGATTAAGGGAACCATTGTGCACACTACGGAAGCCAAAACCTAAGCCCACGTGGGTGGCAAAGAAAGAAATCAACTGCAGAGGCTTCAGGGTGGCTCAGTTGGTTCAATATCTGACTCTTAATTTTCAGCTCAGGTCATTATCTCATGATTCGTGAGATGGAGCCACGTGTTGGGCTCTGTGCTGACAGTGGGGAGCCTGCTTGGGATTCTCGCTCTCCCTCTGACCCTCTCCCCCCTGCGTGTGCATGCACTCTCTCTCTCTCTCTCAAAATAAAGAAATAAACTTAAAAAAAATCAATTGCAGAACCTGCAAAGGCCTCAGGAGTGGTTCTCACAAGTATGGCCCTGGGCAAGAGCCAGAGACCACAGCCAGCACTGTGGTACTTGTGGTGGAGTCTCTACAAACACATGCATTTACCTCCACCACCAGCACATAGCCAGCAATCCACACCTGGGCCCAACCTTTCTCTGGTTCCCGCCCTGACTCTGCTCTGCTGCTTCCTGGAGCAGCTCTCAGCCCTCATCTTACAGCAGGCTACCTGATCGTCAGGGACAAGCGGGTTGCACTAGGGCAGGTTTGGTAAATGATCATTTTAACAAATGTAACATTGGACTATGACCCGAATGAATCTTCTCTACTGGAGCATTTTCCACTTTTGTATGAGTGAGAAGAAGCACCTGCTGAGAGATCAGGCCTCGTAGTCAGCCTATGGAGCAGGCAGAGCAGAAGAGTGAGCACCAGGTCCCTGTCACAATCCACCAATTGTTCTGAAGGCAGAGCTCCTCTGGAGCTGACAGAGCCCTTGCTGCAGAGACCGTGACAAGTTTGAGCCCTCCTCTGTGCTTCTGAAATGTCCCATTTCTCAGGAGGAACAGCCCAAGGGAAGCCACATGCCTGGGACCCTCAGGGGTGCCTCTCTCCTTGCCTCTCATGCCCCTCTCACTCAGCAAAAATTAAGTCCAAATACCAAACTCTTCATGAGGGATGTATATCCTACCGACGTCTGCACAGGACAGAGAGAAGAGGTTCCACAAAACTCGGCAGTGAGAACTCAGCACACTGAGCCAACCTCCCTGTTCCTCCCTCAGCCTGTCAGCCTTCCCGCCAAATGCCTTTCTTAGGAAGAGCCATTCCCACCTCCAGCTTCTCCCAACTGAAGCCCCTAAGCATTTCCCCACCCAGCACCTGAAGGATCCTCACCAACCTCCCTCTATAACATAAGCACATATTTTACTTGTCCCACTGATTTTCTCAGGGCCTTCTCTTAGGTCCCAATGCATCTTTTCCTCTGAATGGGTCTCTGCCCAGCAGGATATGATGAGCTGAGGCCTCTGGTTCCTGTGAGCAGTCAACAATCAGCCACTATCTTCCTTGTCCACAAAACCCAAGGTCTATTGCTAGCTTTGCACCACCACATTTGCACCACCTGAATGCACTTCATCTGTTTGGGAAGGGACTCCTCTGGGATTCCAGCGGCCTCTAATCTTAGGGGAAACTTAAAAGAGGAAGGCTGATAAGGTCAATTATAGTCTTGGCCACTGCAGCTGGTCTTGGGCTACAATGGCCATCTTATCCTCCTTGCATTATTCGTTGTAGATTCCCCTCAAGATCACCTACCATCTCTGCTGTCCTTGGTAGCTTACCAGGTGGCCTGACTCATGCCCTGTCTCTAAAGGGTCTAAGCCTCTGCTCACTCCACCTTCTCCAGTGAGGGCTGTAGCGCCTGTGTTTTTACTGCCACAATGGGGCAAGGCAAAGAGATAGCTAAATGGATCCCCTGGGAGTCAAACTTATTCCTCTCTATCCTCTGGTTTAAAAGGAGCCCTACCTTCTCCTGATCTGGGTCACTTACCCCCACCAAGATGGGGCTCCTTTTCTTGCCAACTGGGTGCTGGACACAAAGATGACAAAGTGTTCAGGTGGCAGCCATAGCTTATAACTCAATGGGACTCTTCTGTTTAACAATGGATGGTTGCTGAGCCTAACCAACTTTATGACTCGGCGGGTCTGCCACAACTTACCTCATGACAAGCAGTCCTGGACATGCAGTCCTGTTGTGTCCAATGGTCTTCTGCCAGGGTTTGGCAGCACTATAGGAGCTGCTCTATAAAACATATCTGAGGAGTGCCTGGGTGGCTCAGTCAGTTAAGCTTCCGACTCTTGATTTAAGCTCAGGTCATGATCTCACAGTTCATAGGGATTGAGCCCTGTGTCTGGCTGTGCACTGATGGCACAGAGCCTGCCTGGGATTCTCTCTCCCTCTCTCTTTGCCCTTCCCCTGCTTGCATGCACACACATGCACTCTCCCTCTCCCAAAATAAACAAATGAACGAACGAACAAACAAATAAATAAAACATATGTGAGTCTCTACTGCAGACTTCACAACCTTGCTCCAGGTCCCTAGAAGTCAGGGTTGTGATTCTCCATGACACCCTTTCCTGCCACTGATACCCCCCAACCCCTAAAATCTGCCAAGTCTTATGGCCCAAGCAACAGGGCTGCTTTCACTACAGGCTAAATTTTGCTGCTCTGCAGAGAACTTTCCTATTCTGGGATCTACTCAAAAGCAGCAGTCTTTTGGGTCACCTAGTATACATGCCAGAGAAGTGTTCCAAGATATGGAATATGCCATCTCCAAAACCTGAAGAGTCCTATCAGTCACTGTGCTTCTTTGCCATAGAAGGTGAAAGTTACAAATCACCTTTTGCTCTGGATGATATGTCCTGGCATGTCCTCGACCACTGGGACACTCAAAATCGTTCTCATGTGGCAGATCCTTGAATCTTCATATACATTCTCTCCAACAATGCGGTGCATGTTTCTTATTAAGGCCTCCAATATGCCAGCCATTTCTTACTAATATAACTTGATTAACATGCTATAGAAGTAGTGAGTCAATTTGATGTTCTGTAGATGCTCAGGTGGTAGATGGTCCAGATCTCTGTGAACTGTGACAGAGGATGGAAGGGTATAATCCTGGAGCAAAATTAAATGTATACTGTCGTCTGTTCCATGTGAACACAAATGGTATCTGCTAGGGACAGAAAGGAACACATTTTCCAGTTAACATTTGTATATCATATACCTGAAACTTCATTAATCCAGTTCTAGTAAAGACAGCACATCTGGCATAGCAGTTTCAGTTGGGGCTACTGTTTGGGTGAGTTTTAAGAAGTCTCAGCCAACCTCCAGGATAAATTTGGTTTCTGCAGGGGTAGACTGGTGAACTAAATGGAAATATGACAAGGACCACCACTCAAGTCCTTTACAGCCTTAAGAATGACAAAATTATCTGTCACTCCTCCTAGTATGTGATATTTTCTCTTTACTATCTTTTAAACAAATTTTTAAATATTTATTTATTTTTTGAGAGACAGAGTGGGAGAGGGGCAGAGAGAGAGAGGGAGACACAGAATCTGAAGCAGGCTCCAGGCTCTGAGCTGTCAGCACAGAGCCCAACACACGGGGCTTGAAGTCACGAACCATGAGATCACGATCTGAGCTGAAGTTGGATGCTTAACCCACTGAGCCACCTGCATGCCCCATGATGCTGTGTTTTTTAAACCATTTCTATAACTCTTTGTGGGTCAGGTGCCTTCGCTGCCACTCCAACCTTTATGGCTCATAGTAAAGTGTGTAAACCTGCCTTCTGATGGTTAAATGCTACTGCCTGACTTCAATTGCTTAAGGGTCCTATCATCCCTGTTTCTATTAGTCTAATTCTGTAACACTCTTAACTGTTTTACACTCTTCTGTTTACACTCTTACTGTAACACTCTTACTGTCAGCACTGGCCTACACAGGTACACTGCCACTGGACTGTTCAATGTCACTGTTGCCTCTCTCATCAGCATATTCCTAAGAACGCTGGTAAATTGTGTGTTTGACAGGGCTTCCTGTGGGATATACCCATTTGGTTGGGTTTTCTAACCTTACACAGTAAGTGTATTATACAACCTTACACAGCTTGACAACTTCCCCCAGTGTATTAGCCCTGAGCTGCAACCTGTCAGCAATCCAGGAATTCCAACCTCACTTAGCATGGGCCATTGTTTTCTTTCATGCTTCTAGAAGCCATCATAGTAGCAAGTCCACACAAACTTCTGGAATCCCTGGCAAGATATTAAATCTTGTATCTCAGAAGAAGGCTCCCAAATCAATAAATTCACCTTACCCAATCTTAACTCTCCCCCCTCCCAACCTTATCAAGCACCCATAATCCAGCCCCAAACATAGTCCCCAAGCTGGTACATGCTGGTTAGATCTTCTGGCTTCTTTAGGGTGTGGTACCTTTTCTCCCTTCTCAGCCTGAGCACATCTCTTGTGTTATGCTGAGACATAACCCTATTACAGGCCAGGAGGGAAACTGGGGAAGACACCAAGAAACAGATGTTTTGTCTTCCTGAAAGATGTTTCTGCAATGTATTCAAATAAAAAATTTAGTTTTTAATAGGGTGGGTTGGCCCACTAACTTCTGCAGGTTCAGAGGGTCAAGGAGAATTAAGTGAATTTGAGATGACAGAGACCTCAATGCAAATAACTCCATCACTATGCCAGGGTGCTATTCCTTCCCAACAGGGATGACTTTGGCATAGCAGACCTATGGTGGTTGTGAGTTTAACCTTCTTCAGAACTCTACTTCTCTGAAGATTAAGTCCTGGCCGGATCCTTAGCTTTCTCTGCTGCCGACCCCCAACCCTCACCCCATCCCACCCCCGGGGTTAGATGAAGGCCTCTTTATATGCTACCAAGGAGATCCTCAGGATGGCTTTCAATTGCTAGTTGGCTCCCTGCCTTTATCCTTTATTATGGTGTCAACCCAGCCTAACACTAGCATAGTTCCTTATGCTTTCCAAAGCGCCTGATCTACAGCACTGGCTATTGCATTCCCTTCCATGGGCATACCATCCCAATTCAACACCAGTGGAAGCTTTAGCTATGGGGCCACCATCTTGTGCCTGGGCTACCTGAGCTCCACTACGCCTTCCACCAGGGATGGCTCCTCAATGCCAACAGGCGGTGCGCGGTATCCCGAAGCAGGACAGGGTGAGGTGTGAGCCTCAGCCCATCCTTGTAGGTCCGCCGTGTGGGCAACGCTAGGAGCCGGGTTTGTCACGTGCCCTCTGTCCCACTGTGTTGGCCACAGCCTCCAAACGAGGTCCATAAGGGCACCACCTGCGGTCTTTGGTCAAGGGTAACAAGCAGCACAGGTGGCTACAGCAAGAAAAGACCATCTATCCTAGCCCTGTAATAACGGAGTCTGTACCCACCTGGGAATCTGCCTATTTCTCCATGCCACTGGTTCGTGTGATTTTCCTTTGGGAACCTCTCTGGATCCCCCATCAATTTTCTTGGGGAGTGTCCTGCATCCGGAACGGGCCACCTGAACCGCACGAGAAAGCAGGAAGCCAAGGGCCCAGGCAGCTTCCAATCTGGTGTCCTGAGGCCTCGGTGTGCAAGCCCTGGGCTCCTGTTCCACACTTTAAGGGCCCCGGCGACCCCACAGTCCAGGGGGCAGCTGAGAATGGCACCCTCGGAGAATGAGAGCCGTCGCAAAGAGCCCGACACGGAAGACTCAGAGCCTGACTGCAGCGCTGCAGAGACTCCTAAGACTGGGGCCTCTTCCTGGGTCAAACGTGGGAGGAGTGAAGGGCCTGCCGCCTTTTACACTGGTCACGAGGGCAGGGCCTGCTCCCCCTCACTTTGGGTCAGGGGGGAAGTGGGGGCTGGACAAGTTTACCTCCTCCCCCAACTCTCTATGGGTCATGTGGGTGGGGGAGGGGGGCTGCCTCTTACCAAGGAAAGCGTGGGAAGTGAGGTGGGGTGGGCCTGCTCTCCTCAAGGGATCTTGGGTGCGTGGGTGGGGCCTGGTCGCCTCACCTTGGTCATGTGCACAGGACCTCGTTTTTCTCACCTGGTATCACGTGGGAAGTGGCTGGGGCCTGCGCACCGCATACCAGTCTCATGGGTGGTGAGTTGGCTGGGAAGGACTGAGAAGCACCCTTGGACTGCCATCTGTGGGTCGTGTCACTAGTGTGGGCTTGGAAACATGGGGGGGCTGAGTAAGTTCCCGTCTGCAGGTTGGGCAGCCCAAGACCTGGTGCTGGCCTCCAGCCAGCCAAGACCTGTTGGAAGGACTGAGGAGGGGGCATGGAGGACCCCCGGGGGGCACCTGGACCCTGGGAAGGTCCTCTGGGAATTGGGAGAAAGAGCCTTAGCACCTGAGAAAAGGGTCTTTGTTCGCTGAAGTCCCGGCACTGGGCCTGAAGATTAGGTCTGGAAGGCGGCCCTGCCCCTAGCATCAGTTTGAAGATCCCTTCTGGTGTTGGAAAGGGGTCCCAGAGGTCTGCAACTGGCTTGCTCTGAATCAGATTTTGTAGAGAGAGCAGGCTCTCAACCTTCTCCCCTACGGCCATCAGAAAGCTCACAGAAGTAACTATCTCCTAATGGACGCTTGCCCTGTGGTAGGCGTCCTGGCCAGGGCTTTGTATACCTTATTTCCTCTCAAGAATACTGCTGTGGGGTTATGTGGACACCTTTTGTTTTCTCCTCATGTCTGATCCATATCGTTTTCTCTTACTGGAACACTCTTCTCAACTTTATTACCTTCATTAAGGCTATCATTGGAGAGCGTGAGAAGATGGCGGCGTAGGAGGACGCTGGGCTCACCGCGCGTCCTGCTGATCACTTAGATTTCACCTACACCTGCCTAAATAACCCAGAAAACCGCCAGAGGATTAGCAGAATGGAGTCTCTGGAGCCAAGCGCAGATGAGAGGCCCACGGAAGAGGGTAGGAAGGGCGGCGAGGCGGTGCGCGCTCCACGGACTGGCGGGAGGGAGCCGGGGCGGAGGGGCAGCCTGCCGGCCAAGCAGAGCCCCCGAGTCTGGCTGGCAAAAGCGGAGGGGCCAGACGGAGTGTGTTCCCACAGCAAGCGGGACTTAGCATCTGGGAGGTCATAAGTTAACAGCTCTGCTCGGAAAGCGGGAAGGCTGGAGGACAAAGGGAGGGAGAGTTGCTGAGCCCCGGGACGACAGAGCTCAGTTTGGCGGGGAACAAAGGCACTCGCCAGTGCCATCTCCCTCGCCCATCCCCCAGCCAAAATCCCAAAGGGAACTGAAAGGGTGGGCCTACACCGGCCCGACTCCATCTTGTTCTGTGTCCTTCACCTTGACCACACCTCCTCTCCTTGAGTAACCCCCCTCCCCTCACCTGCCTAACAGGACTCGGACCCTTCCCCAGCCAATCAGCTGAGGCCATAGCCATTACCTCACCAACTGCCCCTAGGCCCCAATAAAACCTTTGTCCTTTTGAAACTCGCTCTCTCTCCCTGGTATCCCACAGCTGTGTCGTGCAGGTAGGGGATTGAGCTCGAGCTACCTCGAATAAAGGCTCTTTTGCTTTTGCATTGGACTCAGCTCCCTGGTGGTCTTTGGGGATCACGAATTCTGGGCATAACATTTGGGGGCTCGTCCAGGATCCCCAAGACCCCCAAGGGACCCCCGACCCGGAGAGCCTGACTGGCAATGGTTAGTGTCATTCTGTCTTTTCTGTGTGAGCTCATTTCTGGAATTCTGGTAGTGCCCAACGCGGTCTAAGTGGACGCACTGGAGGACCACGGGCCGGGAGTTTTGGAAGACGTTCCGATCCTCCCTTCTGGAGGGACGTGGAATCCCCTCAAAGGTCTGAGACGAGGCGGGTCGCTCCTGCTGGTCGGCATGAGGCCGTCGTCTTTGGAGGGACGTGGAATCCCCTCATCGGTTTTGGAGGGACATGGAATCCCCTCAAATGTCTAAGCTAGCTTTCAGTTTTACTTCCATGGAGTTGGAAGACTTTCTAGGGGCCCTCTGTTTGTCTGTTTTTGTGTTTCTCTGTTTTATTCTGTGGACTTACTGGACGGACGTTATGGGACAGACTCAGACTACTCCTCTAAGTATTATGATTGATCACTTTAAGGATGTGAGGGGAAGAGCTAACAACCTCAGTGTGGAAGTCCGAAAGGGTCGGTGGCAGTTTTTTTGTTCTAGCGAGTGGCCAACTTTCAATGTCGGATGGCCACCAGAGGGGACCTTTGACCTCCCTACCATCCACCGAGTCAGGAGTATCATCTCTTGGCCTAAGATGGGCCATCTTGGTCAGCTCCCTTACATTATCACTTGGCAGGACCTTGTAGAAGACCCACCCTCTTGGCTTAAGCCCTTCCTAGCCCCGCTCCCTCCGGAGCCAAAACCCATTCTTGCTTTGCAGGGGACAAAGAAGAAGAAAAGTCTTACCCAGCCTTCAGCACCCCTCTACCCTGTCCTACAGGGGGGTACTGAAGAATTAATTTTTCCTCCCCCGTATAACCCCTCTAGGATGCCGGAAGAACACCATCCTCCCCATCCGGGGGAGGCAGACGCTGTTCCAAGAGCGGGAGGCAGAAACACTCCAGTGGGAAGCCCGCCCTTTACCAGACAAAGGGCTCAGAGGGAGCAATCCACCTCCACTGCCGACTCCACTATTCTGCCCCTGCGAGCCACCGGACCCCCAGACGCAGAGGGGAATCAGCCCCATCACTATTGGCCTTTCACCACTAGTGACCTCTACAATTGGAAAGCTCAGAATCCTAAGTTTTCCGAGAAACTGGCAGGGCTTATTGATTTATTAGACTCTGTTCTTTTTACCCATCAGCCCACGTGGGACGATTGCCAGCAGCTTTTGCAGGTCCTGTTCATGACTGAAGAAAGAGAAAGAATCCTCAATGGGGCCCGAAAACTAGTTCCGGGAGCAGACGGGAATCCCACCACCAACCAGGCTCAGATAGATGCCTCCTTCCCCTAACTCAGCCCCAGTGGGATTTCAACATGGCAGAAGGTAAGGAGAGGCTCCGGGTCTACCGCCAGACTCTAATGGGCGGTCTCTGAATGGCTGCTAGAAAGCCAACCAATTTGGCCAAGGTAGGAAATGTACAACAGCAAAAAGATGAATCTCCGGCTGCCTTTTTAGAACGGATCATGGAGGCATTCCGTACCTATACCCCCATGGATCCAGAGGCTCCGGAAAGCAAGGCAGCTGTTATCATGGCCTTTGTAAACCAATCGGCCATAGACATTAGGAGAAAATTACAAAAAATAGATAGACTAGGAGAAAAAAGTCTGCAGGACTTACTGGTGGTAGCCGAAAAGGTATATAATAACCGGGAGCCTCCTGAGGACAAGCAGACTCGCGCCATGGCAGCTGCCAGCAGTAAGCAGACTCGAGACCTGGCCAGAATACTACTAGCTACCACTGCTGACTTCCCCGAGGAACGAGACCGCCGTCTCCGGCAGCTGGCAGACGACGCAAGAAAAGGTAAAAGAACCACCAAGGGGGGGAAGCAGAGGCTGCAGAAGGATCAGTGTGCATACTGCAAGGAGATAGGGCATTGGGCCCGAGATTGTCCAAAAAGGGCCGGCGGGAAGGGAAGCAAGACTGATCGAGTAAAAGTCCTAGAGCTAGATGAACTAAGTGATTAGGGGAGTTGGGGTTTGGACCCTCTCCCCAAACCCAGAGTAACTCTTAAAGTGGAGGGGACCCCTATTGACTTCCTTGTCGACACTGGAGCACAACATTAGGTCCTCCGCACCCCACAAGGAAAACTAGCTAGCAAGAAGTCCTGGGTACAAGGGGTAACTGGTATGAGCCAGTATTCATGGACTACCTGAAGAACAGTAGATTTGGGAATGGGCCGGGTATCCCACTCCTTTATAGTAATACCAGAATGCCCCTACCCACTGTTAGGACGGGACTTACTGACCAAGATTGGAGCTCAGATAACTTTCAGACAAGGGGGGCCTCAGGTCACTGATGGCAAGGACCACCCCATCCAGGTCCTGACCATGAAACTGGAGGATGAATACCTCCTCCACCAGGAGGCGCTCCCGAGAGAGGATAATATAGACAGATGGCTACAAGAATTCCCCTCGGTTTGGGCAGAGACGGGGGGGGGGGGGGGGGGGGATGGGACTAGCCGCTCATAGGACCCCAGTCTTGGTAGAGCTCAAGCCAGGAGAGAGTCCGGTAAGGATCAAACAATACCCCATGTCTCAGGAGGCCCGGAAGGGGATCCAGCCACACATTCGGAGACTATGAAGCCTAGGGGTACTAGTTCCTTGCCAGTCTGCCTGGAACACCCCCTTACTGCTGGTCAAAAAGCCTCACACAAATGACTACCGACCGGTACAAGACCTCTGGGAAGTAAATAAGAGGGTCGCGGACATACACCCAACTGTTCCCAACCCATATACTCTCTTGAGCTCCTTGGCGCCCTCCAGGGTCTGGTATACTGTACTAGATTTAAAGGACACCTTCTTCAGTCTGCCGCTGGCACCCCAGAGCCAGCCCTTGTTCGCCTTTGAGTGGCATGATCCGGAGGAGGGCTACAGTGGGCAACTCACCTGGACACGGCTACCTCAGGGATTCAAAAATTCACCCACCATCTTCGACGAGGCACTACACGAGGACCTGGGTGAGTACAGAAGGGAGCACCCTGGCCTCACCCTTCTACAGTACGTAGATGACATCCTGATTGCGGCCGACATGGCCAAAGACTGTGAGCAAGGGACCCAGGACCTGCTGGCTACCCTGGGGGCCTTAGGGTACCGGGCATCCACGAAGAAGGCTCAGATATGCAGGGAGAGGGTAAGTTACCTGGGATATATCCTGGAGGGCGGACAGCGGCGGTTATCAGATGCCAGAAAAGAAACTGTCCTAAAGATCCCTACTCCCACCTCCCGAAGAGAAGTGAGGGAATTCCTAGGATCAGCCGGCTACTGCCGCCTCTGGGTTCCAGGTTTTGCTGAGATCGCCAGGCCCCTATATGAAGCTACCAAAGAGGGGAAAACATTTAAATGGGCTGAAAAAGAAGCCTTTAATCAGTTAAATCAGTTAAATCAGTTAAATCAGTTAAATCAGTTAAAAAAGGCCCTCCTAAGTGCCCCAGCCCTGGGCCTACCAGACATTATGAAGCCCTTCCACCTCTTTGTAGACGAACATAAGGGAATAGCAAAAGGGGTTCTAACTCAAGCCTTAGGCCCCTGGAACCACCCAGTGGCTTACCTGTCTAAGAAACTAGACCCAGTGGCTGCCGGCTGGCCACCATGCCTAAGAATTATTGCAGCGACAGCACTCCTAGTCAAGGATGCAGACAAACTGACCCTAGGACAGGAGATCTGGATCACGACCCCACACGCCATTGAAGGGGTCCTGAAACAGCTTCCGGATAGATGGATGAGCAATACACGTATGACTCATTACCAGAGCTTCCTACTCAACCCTCCATGAGTCCGGTTCCACCCCAGTGCAGCCCTCAATCCTGCAACCCTGCTGCCCGACCCTGACCTAGGTGCTCCACTACATGACTGTGCGGGAATCCTGGAACAAGTACATGGATTCCGGACGGACCTGACCGACCGGCCCCTCCCCAATGCCGAGGCTACTTGGTTCACTGATGGCAGTAGCTTTGTGCGAGACAGACACAGGTATGCGGGTGCAGCGGTGGTCACTGAAATGGACACCGTATGGGCGGAGGCTCTACCCTCCGGAACGTCAGCCCAGCGAGCAGAGCTCATAGCCCTCACCAAGGCGCTGATGCTGGGAGCTGGAAAACGGCTTAACATCTACACAGACAGCCGTTATGCATTTGCCACAGCTCATATTCATGGGGCAATTTATCAGGAGAGGGGCCTACTGACGGCAGAAGGACGGACTATAAAAAATAAGCAGGAGATACTTAACCTGCTTACGGCCTTATGGCTTCCTGCCAAGCTAGCCATTATCCACTGCCAAGGGCACCAAAAAGCTGATAACCCAGTAGCTAGAGGTAATCGAAAGGCTGACCAGGCAGCCATGGCAGTAGCCCTTACTTCAGTCCCCACCATGACCATACAACTACTGGACCCGGGAGACCCAGTTTTACCAGACCAGCCCAAATACTCCCAGGAGGAGTTACAGTGGATCAAGAAACTCCCCATGGCCCAGGAGATAAAGGGATGGTGGTCTACACCTAACAAGGAGCTCGTGCTGCCAGACCGGCTTGGAGTCTCAGTATTAGAGCACATGCATCAGTCTACTCACATGGGGGCCCGAAAATTAAAAGACTCAATCCGACATGCCAGAATCAAGATTCACCAACAGGACACCAAAATAGAGCAAGTTGTATCTGCCTGCAAGACCTGCCAACTCACCAATGTGAGAGCCACATCAAATAAAAAAGGAACCAGGCTCAGAGGCACCAGACCAGGAGCCCAATGGGAAGTCGACTTCACTGAAGTCAAACCAGGAAAGTATGGTTTTAAATATCTTTTAGTATTTACAGACACCTTCTCTGGCTGGGTGGAGGCATACCCAACCAAGCATGAAACGGCTCAGATGGTGGTTAAGAAGCTACTAGAAGACATCTTACCCAGGTATGGTTTTCCTGCCATGGTAGGATCAGACAATGGACCAGCTTTTATCTCGCAGGTAACACAGGCAGTAGCCAAGGCGGTGAGGGCAAACTGGAAATTACATTGTGCTTATAGGCCCCAGAGCTCAGGACAGGTAGAAAGAATGAATAGAACCCTAAAAGAGACCCTTACCAAATTAACCATGGAGACTGGCCGGGACTGGGTGACTCTCCTACCGTACGCCCTTTACCGGGTTAGAAACACTCCTTACGCTTTGGGTTTTACTCCCTACGAGATCATGTTTGGCAGGCCACCCCCTGTTATTCCCAGCCTTCAAGCTGAACTTATTGCTGAGTTTAAAGATCAAGAACTTTTTCTTTCCTTGAGCGGGCTCCAGAGGGCGCATGAGGACATTTGGCCGCGCCTCCGTGCCATCTATGAGGCTGGCCCGACCCCGATACCTCATCAGTACAGGCCGGGAGACTGGGTCTACGTCAAGAGGCACCACCGAGAGACCCTCGAGCCGCGCTGGAAGGGACCCTACATCGTGGTGTTGACAACCCCCACCGCTCTCAAAGTAGACGGCATCGCGACCTGGGTCCATCACACCCACGTTCGGCCAGCGGACCCCTCCTCAATACAGAAGGACTTCGTCACGCAATGGGCCATCAGTCGGGACCAACACAACCCTCTCAAGCTCAAGCTACAGCGCATTCGACCCACCTAATATTGGTAACTCTGTTAACTCTGCTTGTCATTGCTCATGCTGCCGGGAGTCCCCACACCCCCCAAAACATCACCTGGCAGATCATAGACACCAGCTCGGGGACAATACTTAATCAGACCTCCCAGAGCCACCCCAGGGACACTTGCTTCCCAGAACTTTGCATAAACCTCCAAACTCTGTTCCCCTTGTCACCATAAATGCAGCTGGTCCCATGATTGGGTCCCTAAGCTACATGACAAGGGGGGAATGAAAGGGCAGGCCTACGCCGGCTGACTCCATCTTGTTCTGTGTCCTTCACCTTGACCACACCTCCTCCCCTTGAGTAACTCCCCCCCTCACCTGCCTAAGAGGACTCGGACCATTCCCCAGCCAATCAGCTGAGGCCATAGCCATTACCTCACCAACTGCCCCTAGGCCCCAATAAAACCTTTGTCCTTTTGAAACTCACTCTCTCTCCCCGGTATCCCACCACTGTGTCGGTACAGGTAGGGGATTGAGCTCGAGCTAGCTTGAATAAAGGCTCTTTTGCTTTTGCATCGGACTCGGCTCCCTGGTGGTCTTTGGGGATCACGAATTCTGGGCATAAGAGGAACCAGTTCCTGCCAGGCAACTTGCTCGCTCTGTGCAAACACCCAACGCTGTGCTTCTGCGGAGCCAAATCTCCGGCAGCGGATCTGACTCTCTCCCGCTGCCACAGGGCCCCTTCTGAAGTGGACCACCTAAGGAGAAGCAAGCTAAGCCTGCCCCTCCTGCCCCCGTGCACCTTGCCTACCCACCCCAGCTAATACACCAGATCCCCAGCACCACAAGCCTGGCAGTGTGCAAGTAGCCCAGACGGGCCATGCCACCCCACAGTGAATCCTGCCCCTAGGAGAGGGGAAGAGAAGGCACACACCAGTCTGACTGTGGCCCCAGCGGTGGGCTGGGGGCAGACATCAGGACTGACTGCAGCCCTGCCCACCAACTCCAGTTATACACCACAGCACAGGGGAAGTGCTCTGCAGGTCCTCACCACTCCAGGGACTATCCAAAATGACCAAACGGAAGAATTCCCCTCAGAAGAATCTCCAGGAAATAACAACAGCTAATGAACTGATCACAAAGGATTTAAATAATATAACAGAAAGTGAATTTAGAATAATAGTCATAAAATTAATCACTGGGCTTGAAAACAGTATAGAGGACAGCAGAGAATCTCTTGCTACAGAGATCAAGGGACTAAGGAACAGTCACGAGGAGCTGAAAAACGCTTTAAACGAAATGCAAAATAAAATGGAAACGACGACGGCTCGGGTTGAAGAGGCAGAGGAGAGAATAGGTGAACTAGAAGATAAAGTTATGGAAAAAGAGGAAGCTGAGAGAAAGAGAGATAAAAAAAATCTAGGAGTATGAGGGGGAAATTTAGAGAACTAAGTGATACACTAAAAAGAAATAATATACGCAAAATTGGTATCCCAGAGGAGGAAGAGAGAGGGAAAGGTGCTGAAGGGGTACTTGAAGAAATAATAGCTGAGAACTTCCCTGAACTGGGGAAGGAAAAAGGCATTGAAATCCAAGAGGCACAGAGAACTCCCTTCAGACGTAACTTGAATCGATCTTCTGCACGACATATCATAGTCAAACTGGCAAAATACAAGGATAAAGAGAAAATTCTGAAAGCAGCAAGGGATAAACGTGCCCTAACATATAAAGGGAGACCTATAAGACTCGTGACTGATCTCTCTTTTGAAACTTGGCAGGCCAGAAAGGATTGGCACGAGATCTTCAGTGTGCTAAACAGAAAATATATGTAGCTGAGAATCCTTTATCCAGCAAGTCTGTCATTTAGAATAGAAGGAGAGATAAAGGTCTTCCCAAACAAACAAAAACTGAAGGAATTTGTCACCACTAAACCAGCCCAAGAGATCCTAAGGGGGATCCTGTGAGACAAAGTACCAGAGACATCACTACAAGCATAAAACATACAGACATCACAATGACTCTAAACCCGTATCTTTCTATAATAACACTGAATGTAAATGGATTAAATGTGCCAACCAAAAGACATAGGGTATCAGAATGGATAAAAAAACAAGACTCATCTATTTGCTGTCTACAAGAGACTCATTTTAGACCTGAGGACACCTTTAGATTGAGAGTGAGGGGATGGAGAACTATTTATCATGCTACTGGAAGCCAAAAGAAAGCTGGAGTAGCCATGCTTATATCAGACAAACTAGACTTTAAATTAAAGGCTGTAACAAGAGATGAAGAAGGGCATTATATAATAATTACAGGGTCTATCCATCAGGAAGAGCTAACAATTATAAATGTCTATGCACCGAATACCGGAGCCCCCAAATATATAAAACAATTACTCATAAACATAAGCAACCTTATTGATAAGAATGTGGTAATTGCAGGGGACTTTAACACTCCACTTACAGAAATGGATAGATCATCTAGACACATGGTCAATAAAGAAACAAGGGCCCTGAATGATACATTGGATCAGATGGACTTGACAGATATATTTAGCACTCTGCATCCCAAAGCAACAGAATATACTTTCTTCTCGAGTGCACATGGAACATTCTCCAAGATAGATCATATACTGGGTCACAAAACAGCCCTTCCTAAGTTTACAAGAATTGAAATTATACCATGCATACTTTCAGACCACAATGCTATGAAGCTTGAAATCAACCACAGGAAAAAGTCTGGAAAACCTCCAAAAGCATGGAGGTTAAAGAACACCCTACTAAAGAATGAGTGGGTCAACCAGGCAATTAGAGAAGAAATTTAAAAATATATGGAAACAAACGAAAATGAAAATACAACAATCCAAACACTTTGGGATGCAGCGAAGGCAGTCCTGAGAGGAAAATACATCGCAATCCAGGCCTATCTCAGGAAACAATAAAAATCCCAAATACAAAATCTAACAGCACACCTAAAGGAAATAGAAGCAGAACAGCAAAGGCAGCCTAAACCCAGCAGAAGAAGAGAAATAATAAAGATCAGAGCAGAAATAAACAATATAGAATCTAAAAAAAATGGTAGAGCAGATCAACAAAACCAAGAGTTGGTTTTTTGAAAAAATGAACAAAATTGACAAACCCCTAGCCAGGCTTCTCAAAAAGAAAAGGGAGATGACCCAAATAGATAAAATCATGAATGAAAATGGAATTATTACAACCAATCCCTCAGAGATACAAACAATTATCAGGGAATACTATGAAAAATTATATGCCAACAAATTGGACAACCTGGAAGAAAAGGACAAATTCCTCAACACCCACACTCTTCCAAAACTCAATCAGGAGGAAATAGAAAGCTTGAACAGACCCATCGCCAGTGAAGAAATTGAATCGGTTATCAAAAATCTCCCAACAAATAAGTCCAGGACCAGATGGCTTCCCAGGGGAGTTCTACCAGACGTTTAAAGCAGAGATAATACCTATCCTTCTCAAGATATTCCAAGAAATAGAAAGGGAAGGAAAACTTCCAGACTCATTCTATGAAGCCAGTATTACTTTGATTCCTAAACCAGACAGAGACCCAGTAAAAAAAGAGAACTACAGGCCAATATCCCTGATGAATATGGATGCAAAAATTCTCAATAAGATACTAGCAAATCGAATTCAACAGCATATAAAAAGAATTGTTCACCATGATCAAGCGCAATTCATTCCTGGGATGCAGGGCTGGTTCAACATTCGCAAATCAATCAACGTGATACATCACATTAATAAAAAAAAAAAAGAGAAGAACCATATGATCCTGTCAATCGATGCAGAAAAGGCCTTTGACAAAATCCGGCACCATTTCTTAATAAAAACCCTTGAGAAACTCGGGATAGAAGGAACATACTTACACATCATAAAAGCCATTTATGAAAAGCCCACAGCTAACATCATCCTCAATGGGGAAAAACTGAGAGCTTTTTCCCTGAGATCAGGAACACGACAGGGATGCTGACTCTCACCGCTGTTGTTTAACATAGTGTTGGAAGTTCTAGCATCAGCAATCAGACAACAAAAGGAAATCAAAGGCATCAAAATTGGCAAAGATGAAGTCAAGCTTTCGCTTTTTGCAGATGACATGATACTATACATGGAAAATCTGATAGACTCCACCAAAAGTCTGCTAAAACTGATACATGAATTCAGCAAAGTTGCAGGATACAAAATCGATGTACAGAAATCAGTTGCATTCTTATACACTAACAATGAAGCAACAGAAAGACAAATAAAGAAACGGATCCCATTCACAATTGCACCAAGAAGCATAAAATACCTAGGAATAAATCTAACCAAAGATGTAAAAGATCTGTATGCTGAAAACTATAGAAAGCTTATGAAGGTAATTGAAGAAGATATAAAGAAATGGAAAGACATTCCTGCTCATGGATTGGAAGAATAAATATTGTCAAAATGTCAATACTACCCAAAGCAATCTACACATTCAATGCAATCCCAATAAAAATTGCACCAGCATTCTTCTCAAAACTAGAACAAGCAATCCTAAAATTCATATGGAACTGCAAAAGGCCCCGAATAGCCAAAGTAGTTTTGAAGAAGACCAAAGCAGGAGGCATCACAATCCCAGACTTTAGCCTCTACTACAAAGCTGTCATCATCAAGACAGCATGGTATTGGCACAAAAACAGACACATAAGACCAATGGAATAGAATAGAAACCCCAGAACTAGACCCACAAACGTATGGCCAACTCATCTTTGACAAAGCAGGAAAGAATATCCAATGGAAAAAAGACAGCCTCTTTAACAAATGGTGCTGGGAGAACTGGACAGCAACATGCAGATGGTTGAAACTAGACCACTTTCTCACACCATTCACAAAAATAAACTCAAAATGGATAAAGGACCTGAATGTGAGACAGGAAACCATCCAAACCCTAGAGGAGAAAGCAGGAAAAGACCTCTCTGACCTCAGCCGTAGCAATCTCTTACTTGACACATCCCCAAAGGCAAGGGAATTAAAAGCAAAATGAATTACTGGGACCTTATGAAGATAAAAAGCTTCTGCACAGCAAAGGAAACAACCAACAAAACTAAAAGGCAACCAACGGAATGCGAAAAGATATTTGCAAATGACATATTGGACAAAGGGCTAGTATCCAAAATCTATCAAGAGCTCACCAAACTCCACACCTGAAAAACAAATAACCCAGTGAAGAAATGGGCAGAAAACATGAATAGACACTTCTCTAAAGAAGACATCCAGATGGCCAACAGGCACATGAAAAGATGTTCAATGTCACTCCTTATCAGGGAAATACAAATCAAAACCACACTCAGATATCACCTCACGCCAGTCAGAGTGGCCAAAATGAACACATCAGGAGACTATAGATGCTGGAGAGGATGTGGAGAAACGGGAACCCTCTTGCACTGTTAGTGGGAATGCAAATTGGTGCAGCCGCTCTGGAAAGCAGTGTGGAGGTTCCTCAGAAAATTAAAAATAGACCTACCCTATGACCCAGCAATAGCACTGCTAGGAATTTACCCAAGAGATACAGGAGTACTGATGCATAGGGGCACTTGTACCCCAATGTTTATAGCAGCACTCTCAACAATAGCCAAATTATGGAAAGAGCCTAAATGTCCATCAACTGATGAATGGATAAAGAAATTGTGGTTTATATACACAATGGAATACTATGTGGCAATGAGAAAGAATGAATTATGGCCTTTTGTAGCAATGTGGATGGAACTGGAGAGTGTGATGCTAAGTGAAATAAGCCATACAGAGAAAGACAGATACCATATGTTTTCACTCTTATGTGGATCCTGAGAAACTTAACAGAAACCCACGGGGGAGGGGAAGCAAAAAAAAAAAAAAAAAAAAAAAAAGAGGTTAGAATGGGAGAGAGCCAAAGCATAAGAGACTGTTAAAAACTGAGAACAAACTGAGGGTTGATGGGGGGTGGGAGGGAGTGGAGGGTGGGTGATGGGTATTGAGGAGGGCTCTTTTTGGGATGAGCACTGGGTGTTATATGGAAACCAATTTGACAATAAATTTCATATATTGAAAAAAAAGGCTATCATTATATATGTTATTCATTTCAAGACCCTGAATGTAGACTATTCGTGTACATTTCCTAGAATAATAACATTTGTCGGTGGTGCCTCTGTGGTGGACTCTATGATGGTTCTGCACAAAATTAGACGGTGCAAGGAGCAAGATTTATCTCACAGCAGATAGTGGATGACTGTACATGAAACAAAGAGCTAAGCCCCAGGGATCTGAAGCGGGGACTGCTGACAAATAATAGACGTCACCGGTATAGTGCACATTAGGGTTTTCTTTTGTTTTTCTTTTTAATTATGGGTGGTTTCTCCTACGCAATTCTAGGCAATTAGGAAGCCAGGAAAGTTACAGGCCCCAGGGAGGTAAAATCCTTGACCTCATCCACCATGACAATTATGACTCACAAGTGTATTGGCCCAATCTGTTTCCCTCTGAGACAGTGAATATGATTAATCTCTCTGGAGTTTCCATTAGTGTCCCAAAGTTACCCTGTAGGAATCCTGTCTCCATCATCAGCACCTTGCTCTGTATCCACTGATACCAGGCCATTCCAAAGAAAGCCCATTGGCTTGGGTTAGCTGAGGCACTTCTGGTTGTAAGTGACAGAAACAGAAATCAAATGAGCTCAGGCTAAGGAGAGAGGATTTATGCGCAGGTTGTAGGCAGCTCACAAAATGAAGCAGAAGCCCAGGCTCTGGAGTGCCATGAGGCCTGCAGGGGCTGGAGCCTGGGTTTTTCTACCTTTTCAAGACTGTGGCAGCTCTGGGCTCACAGTGGCACACCCTCTTCCCACCCACTACACACACAAAAAGCCCAAGAAGGGCTTCCTGGATAAGTCAGGTGCCCTCAACAGAACACACAGGGTGGACAGGAACAGAGGACTACAATTGGGTTGGAGAGACAGGGTCTGGCCAGGAAAAGGGAGTGGAGGGCAAGAGCTCCATGGGCCTCTCACAGGCCTCTGTATGCCATTTAGAGTTTGGTTTTGGGAAGGAGAGTTACATACCCAACTTTCCTTCCTCTAAGGTCCCAGGCAGGAGGGTTTTTCACAGTCTCTACATTCTGGCTTCTAGTGTATGTTGCTCTATTGTATGTTTCTCTAGTGTATGTTGCTGTATTGTTGGGGCTGCAGCATTAAGCTGGTAATATCAGTGGGGGGGGGGTGATAAGTGAGACACTTCAAATTGACCCCCAAATTTATTTGCTTTTCCTGAGAAAGCACTTTGTGAAGTAGAGGAACCAGAATGTGGTGGAGGCACTCACTGCTTGCACAAAACCAACTCATCAGAGGATCCCACCATATCTACATGTTGAAATAAACTCCAAGGGTCGTTTGATGAGAGTAAGTATTCCATTGGTCTATCAACCCCCGCATGCAAGAGTACATGCCCTCAACTTTCATTGTAACCTCTTTTGGGAACCAGGCTCCAAGAATACAGAACCGTCTACACATACTTAGGCTCCAACTAGTTGCCTTCATGATTCCTTTGGGTTCAACTGCTGTTTCAATTCCACATCATTTCCATATCCATGTCCAGCCACAGTTACAGTGTCTTTTACACCACTAATATTTAAAACCTTATTCTAAAGATTCTGGTCAATGCATTAAACATGAGAGAAGAAGGTCCATCTTAGCCAAGAAGGGACAAAGGACTATTAGGTATGGAAAATAAGGGACCTAGGAATCTACAAACTGAATGAAAAATAATTAGTAATAACAATAATTAGTGCTGCAAGTGCAAGTATGGTATGTAGCAGCAATAACCTTTTATTCAGTAGGGTATAATAAAATGTATATGAACATTAGAAACCATGCATCTGCCTCTGGCCCCATAAAATAATTATGATAAAGCTCAGTGATTAAATGTAGGGGAACTCTGAATAAAAGAGAAGGAAATTTGTGCTGTGCTCTAGGATGGCTAGGGAAGATTCTGCTAAGAGCAAATCTTCACTAATTAGTTTATGAGTTAGACTTTTTTTTTGTTTTTTTTTTAAAGTTTTTTGTTATTATTAGACTAATTGTAATTGCTTTTAAAAATTAGGGGAAAAAACCCACCATGGGTCAGGAAACACAGAGTGTATTAACAGCACAGTCAGCTTACTATGTTTAAAGAATAATAGGGGGTACCTGGCTGGTTCAGTTGGTAAAGCACTTGACTCTTGATCTCAGGGTCATGAGTTCAAGCCCCACATTGGGCATGGAGCCTACTTAAAGTAACATAAAATAAAATAAAATAAAATAAAGAATAATGGAGTGACAATGTTTTAAGTGGGGTTAACTGAAAAGGAGAGGTCAGCATAGCAGAAGCAGGGAACCCATGCGGGGTGTCCTCCAACTCTTCTCTAGCCCAGAGGTGGATGGTGAGGGGACTAACTAGCAGGTAAGCTGATGGAGCCCAAAGTGGCATGTTCCTCACTGCCAAGTGGCCTGGAATGAAGCCAGGTGAGTCTTTCCTTCTGGGTTACCAAGTGGCCAGAGGAGAAATCCGATTGGTCCAGCGTGATTATGTGTTCTTCCTTGACCAATCAGCTGAGGCATGGTGGGCGGAGGCTCCTGATGAGGCCAAGGTCTGGCACCACAAAGGGGACTGTGCTTGATGGGTGTACCCTGACCACACAGCTGTCCCTGACACCCAGCAACCATTGGATGACAGAACCTGCCTGCCACCGTTTCGAGGCCCCAGGGTCCAGGCTGCGATTCCAAGAACAGAGTCCTCTGACAAAACTTGACACAGACCTTGGACTCCCTTGAAGTGCAGGGTGCAGCCTGCAGCAGATGTGGCTCTCCCACCCACTGTACAAGGACAGGGCAGAGCAAAGAGGACCTAATGACTGTGGTGACACCTGGTGTTGCAACTGTGACCCGCTTAGTCCTGAGTTTCTAGATCCATTCTATTTTTTTTTTAATTTTTCTTTAACATTTATTTATTTTTGAGACAGAGAGAGACAGAGCATGAACGGGGGAGGGGCAGAGAGAGAGGGAGACACAGAATCGGAAACAGGCTCCAGGCTCCGAGCCATCAGCCCAGAGCCTGACGTGGGGCTCGAACTCACGGACCGCGAGATCGTGACCTGGCTGAAGTCGGACGCTTAACCGACTGCGCCACCCAGGCGCCCCCCATTCTATTTTTTTTTATGTGCATATCACCGTCTAATATTTCATATATTTTACTTATTCTCTTTATTATCTATGCTTGTCTCCCCTTCTAGAATGTAAACTCCTCGAGGGCAGAGACCTTTGTCTTGTTTGCTCTTTGATTAAAAATTTGCAGAGTGAATGAAGGACCTCATCCTACTGCAGCCACCAGCTGCCCGCAGGCCCCTATGCAGGACACCAGTTGGTTTCCTGCTCCCTGAATCCTGTGCCCAGAAACCTGTGCTGGGGCCTGTGTGCTGCTCTGTGTGCTGTCTCCTCTTCTAAGAGACCCCCCTCAATCTCCCTTTCCTGTCTGGTAATCTGCTTGGGTTTATTACCCCATAGCACCCTGTGCCCTAGAAGTGATACTCCTCCAACCCTCTGGAGGAAATGTAGTTTAATCAAACGAAGAGGGGAGTGAGAAGTGCCCTTTCTTGTTTCTGGTGGAAGAAAGGCCAGAAGGAAGAAGTGGGAAATCACAGGGACACTTTTAAATAGATGACTTCAAGGAGAGGAAATAGGGGACTCCAAGGTGTCCTGGTGGGGTGCAGATGGTGGCCACTGAGGTGACTAGACCAGTCCCATTGAGGCAGGGATGGGAAGGGATCATGCTGCAGGGCCTCCTGGGGTGCTAGATGCTGGTAATTGATGGGACTTGGTGCTGAGGTTCTCCTGGAAGTACCAGCCTGGGGGCACTCAGCGCTTATGGAAGTGTGACCTGGAGGGTAGGAAGCCTGCCTGGGATGCTTCCAGGGAGTCCTGGGAACCTGAATGATGTCCCTTAGAGTCCTCTGATGGCCTCATTGGTTCTGGGTCAGCTGGGCCTACCCTTGCCTGGCAGCTTCCGCAACATCAGGCTTAAGGCCTATAGGGACTCAGGGGTAATTCCTTCATTTTGTGTTCCTCTACCCTGGAATTTCCTTCAATCCTGAAGAGCTCCTTCCTCTTGACATTTCTCAGAGCCACTCCCCCCACCCTCCACGTCTCTTCTCACACCCTCTGCTCCTTTCCTGGCTTCATAGAGGGATCTCTTAGACCCTCTCTAGGTAGCAGCCACACTGCAATCTCCTGTATGTGGGACCTCAGGCCAGCCATTGTTCTGGGAGCCAGCCCCATTCCCCTCCTCCAACAAGCACATCCTGGACCTAGGGGACAGCGTGGCTGAAGATGGACTCTGTCGTGTAGCACAGGTCACTGCAGTGGAGTGAAGGTGGGGAGAAAGGTGGCTTCAAAATAGAACAGGGACTTGGAAATAACAGGGGTACGCCTATGGTGATTTATTGAGAATTTGGGGCGCCTGGGTGGCGCAGTCGGTTAAGCGTCCGACTTCAGCCAGGTCACGATCTCGAGGTCCGTGAGTTCGAGCCCCGCGTCGGGCTCTGGGCTGATGGCTCAGAGCCTGGAGCTGTTTCCGATTCTGTGTCTCCCTCTCTCTCTGCCCCTCCCCCGTTCATGCTCTGTCTCTCTCTGTCCCAAAAATAAATAAACGTTGAGAATCATGAGTGCATCACATGCTCTTCTGGGTATCCTTGATAGTGTGGTCAACAGGATAGACAAATACTAATCACTCATTCATTCATTCATTCATTTCTGAAGGAGAAGATGCTTTCTTTTTCTCCTCCCCTTCAGCTGTGGCATTGGCAGCACAAGGAAGGACTTGGGCATGGGGCAGGATTGTAGTCAGGGATCAGAGAGCAGATTACCATGAAAGCCACTCCCCCATCCCCAGTTGGCGGAGAAAAGGCAGTGGAAGCACGGTCTCAGAAATGTTTTTCCTTCTTCTCAGGGTCTAGAATTTGGCTGCACAGGCTCCTCTGCTCATGGGATCAGGGATGGGGACCAGGGCACTCCTTCCTGCCCTGCTGTGGCAGGGACCCCTCTCTTTTGTGGGTCTGAGTGTCTATGTTAGAACCATCACCTGTGGGTTTTATCTTGGTTTCTTGCTGGCCTTAGAGGTTCTGAATTACTGTGTTTCAAAGTGAACATCCCCTTTCCCACTGAACTCACCCGAGCCCCAACCATGGCATTTCAGGCCATAGAATAAGAAAATGTTTAAACATTGGGTGGTAAGAAACATCTTCAGTGAAGTTGCAGAATGATTCTTCTTCAGTACCTGTCCTGCTCTCTGCAGAACAGATGTTCCTTCCATGGGCATCCTCATGGTAACCTTCCAGAGAGCAGCCTCATGGTGACCTCTTATAGCCACACAACCTCAACTAAAATAATTTCCAGCAGTTGAGGCTCAGCACCCTCCCTTGACCATGGCTGTTGCCCAGAACTCCAACCCCCTTTCCTTTATCAAAATAAGTGCAAATTCAAAAGTCTGCAGGTGTAATTTGTATTGTCTTCACAGGGGACAGAGAAGAGGTTCCCAGGGTAATGGCAGTGAAACCTCCTCCCACTTGCTATGAGCCAATCTCCCCTTCCCTCCCTCAGCCTCTCTACCTGGGCATGCTCCTTTATTAGCAGGAGCCGTTCATACCTCTAGCTTCTCTCAATAGAAACCCCAAAGTATCTCCCTGTTCAGCACCTTCAGGATCCTCAGGGACCGGGGGGGAGGGGTATTGTAAGTAGCACATATTTTACCTGTCACACTGATTCTCTCAGGACTTTATCCTAAGTTCCAATGTAGCTTTTCCTCCCGCTGGGATTTTTAACCCAAAGTCTATGGGTCTCTGCCCAGCAGGATGTGGAGGACGGGGGGAACTAAATCCTTGACTTCCCCTGGACTCACCAAATTTCAGGTACTCTTTTCCTAATCCAGGTGCCTCGGGGTTTCGAGCACTAATTGTGGCATTAAGTTGGCACAGGATCAAGGTCAGGGAGCTCCTGATAGAAAAGAGGCTTCAAGTAGACACTTGGTACATAAGGCAGTAGTCTGAAAACCAGTGGGGGAAAAGTCAATCACTGATGCTATTGTTAAAATTGGTTCTCTGTAGGGAGAAAAATTAAGGTGGACTCTGTACGTCACATCATTAAAAAGAAACCGAAATGCAATTAAAATAAAACCATAAAGATAATGAGTAAAATGCAGAAGCACCTTCTTTCTTAGATGTTTATTTATTTTTCAGAGAGAGAGAGAGAGAGCAGCAGAGGGGCAGAGAGAGCGGGAGACGCAGAATCCGAACCAGGGTCTAGGCTCTGAGCTGTCAGCACAGACTCCAATGCGGGGCTCAAACTCACAAACAGGGAGATCAGGACCTGAGCTGAAGTGAGATCAGGACCTGAGCCAAAGTCGGACGCTTAACCAACTGAGCTGCCCAAGCGCCGCCCCCCTTTTTTTGTAACCTGAAGGTCCTGCTTAAGCATGGCACTATATAGAGGTGAAACAAATCAGTGAATATCAAACTTCAAATTTCTATTCAAATAGATAAAAGAGGCAACTATAAATGCTGGATTACAAAGTGGGAAAAGATATTTACAAGGCAGGTGATTAAGGTCTGGGAAATGAGAAAAACACTAATCAAGAGAAGGAAAGGAGGTCTCATGGAAACATACAGAGATATATACACTGGGAAATTCACAGAAGCCTAAGAGGTAAAGACCACTCTTTCATGGTAATAAAAATGCTGCAAATTAGAAAGAGAAAAAAAATCTATGAAAGCGTGAGGCTTTAGGAAGCCCTTATATGTGGGTAGGGATGTAATAATGTGCAACGTACTGGTCACAACCCGTCAGTGTGAGTGAAACAAGATGTCCCTCCATTCCTTCTAGCTGGCAGCTCCTCTCTCATGTGGAGCTCTGTTGGGTATGTTCTCTGCCCCTCCCCCCTGTTCTGTGGGGGGACATGTGCGGTATATGTGACCACAGAGTTGGTCAGTCTCCAGGGCAGCAAGAATCACAGCAGAATCACTTAGGAGCTTTAGACACTATGACAGTCTGAGCCCGCCCTCAATGGTTCTTTTTCATTTGGTTTGGGAAAGGTTCAGGCAACAGGCTGAAATGCTTTCCTGAAGTTTAACATACAGACAAGCGCACAAACCACAAGTGTACAGCTTGATGAGCTCACACCAAGTGAACCCTCCTGTGTGACTAACACCAGATAAAGAAATAGAACATAACCATTGCTCCATTTCTTAGGCAACAGATTTTTAAAAGAACCCTTCCCCAGGTGATTCTAACAGGCAGTAAGATTTCCAGAAGTGTCACATAGGGCAGGGGTTTCCAAGCTTTGTGGCATCTTGGAATTAATGCCTGGCTCCAACCCCCAGGTTTAATAGTTATGGGTGAGATGCAGGCATCCCATTAACAGAGTACTATGCAGCCATAAGCATCTAGAGAGATCTCCACACATACTGTAGAGGGAAAAAAAAGAATGAGAAATAGGCTGGGCACTGCAGAACAAGAACACGGATGCATATTTAAAATACTCATAAAACCACTATCATTTTCTTAAGATATATATGTGAGCAAGAGAAAGGTAGCTCCTGACAGCTGGGAGCCTGCCTGGTCCTATCAGGCAAGTCTTGAGATGCTGGGAGTTGGCTTGGTCCCCCAGCTCCTGAAAACATAATTTCACAGAACGCCAGCCTCAGACAAGGCCAGTGATGGATCAAGACAAAACAAGACTACTTCGCGGTCCCATCTGCACACAGACAAACCACAAAATGACCAATGCCCCTCACCTTGGTTGGCTCATAGGAGGGCCTGCTTCTTTTCCACCAGCTACAGCTTTAGACATGATCTAGGCTCCTACTCCTAGGTTAGAATTAGGACACTATTCACTGATAAAATCACCCTGGCTTCCTGACAGCATCCAACCACTCAGAAAAGCCCTGCTCCCTTGAATGCTGTCCAAAATTCCCTAGTGCAAACCCAAATTCTACAATTCTTTCCTAACACCTTGTTAGTGAGCCACTCAACCACCTCTCAGGATATCCAGTATCTAACATTGAAACGAGTCCATAAATCCAACCCTGTTTGCCTACAGGTGTGTCCTGGAGGTCTTTGGAGAGTGTTGACGGGTGCACAGGATTACAAATAAATCTAATTGTATTGAAGCACGGTTATCATGATATTAGAATTAACAAATCTATGAGATTGTAGCATCAGGTTGAATCTAATAACTATGAGGATTTAAATGTAGTGATAAGTATGAACCATATTTAGAAGTTGGTCAATAACTATGATGTGATCTGAATAGAGCTGCGATTTCTATTGGTGACAAATAGGTATCGCCAATACTGCGGTGGTTTGATACTTATATTCACCACTGAAGGAACTGCTAAATTTTAGTTACGGGTTAGTTGTAATAAAGGTGTAAATTTGATTCCACCCAGGTTCACAAACCACAAAATTCCACTCCAAGCCCCTGTGAAAGCCCTGTGCTGGTGCTCACGTATTTGAGACCAGCAGGGGGCGCTGTGCAGCTGTCTTGAAGAGAACACCTGTGCACACCTCCCCCCAGGGGACTCTAAGGGAGTTGAACCAACAGGATCTTTACTGGTGTGACTGACCGCAGCTGTGCCCTGCCAGGATCAACGGGATCCTATTGAGACCAGGTGTCCCTTCCTCCACAACTCTCTCCCTACCCCCTCCCCACCCCACACTGAGATGGTTCCAGGAAGCCAGTCCTTCCCCCACCCCATGCAGTCCCCCACCCCACATAGACCAGGCCCTGGGCTGGCCAATCAGGAAGCAGCTTCTTTCTGCATCTCTGCTCCCATGGAGGTGTTAGCAGGCATTAGAAGGACCTGGGACACCAGCCTCTGCTGTGGGCTGAAGATCAGAATTCTGTGGTACCTCCACCATGACCTGATCCATCCATCTTCCTCACATTTCTCACTTTTTGCCCAGGTGACCTGCTGATGGGGTCTTCGGAAACAGCACCTGGGCTTCTCTCCTGCCTTCTCCTGCATTCAGTGCGGCTGTCAGCTCAGGGTGACTGTTCTCTGTGTCTCCTTCCCTCCAGGGTCCTGGACGCAGTGATGACCTAACCAGTGTCGGTGATAGGGGGGAGGTTCTAGATACATGGTCACTATCTCCTTAGTAAAATCAGAGTTTGATACAGAATTTGGCACAGTATTGGGCATGGAAGAGTCATCCACAACATGTAGAAAATGGAACTCGGATGGATCAAGGCCTAAATGTAAGAGCTAAAGCTGTAAACTCTTGGAAACGTAGGAGCAAATCTTTGTGGCCTTAAATATGTTTCTTAAACATGACACCCAAACCACAAGCCAAGAGCAACAAAACAGACAAATTAGGTTCATGAAGACTAAAGACTCTGTGCATCACAGGATACTATCAAGAAAGTGAAAATAAAATTCACACAATGGGAGAAAATATTTGCAAATCTGGTAAGAGTCTATGTCTAGAGTACACAAAGAATTCCAATAACAATAAAAGCAAACCACCCCTATTTTAAAAATTTTTAAACGTTTATTTATTGTTAAGAGACAGAGTGTGAGCAGGGGAGGGGCAGAGAGAGAGGGAGACAGAATCCGAAGCAGGCTCCAGGCTCTGATCTGTCAGCACAGAGCCTGACTCGGGGCTCGAACTCACAAACTGTGAGATCATGACCTGAGCTGAAGTCGGGCGCTTAACCGACTCAGCCATCCAGGTGCCCCTCATGGTTTTTGTTTTTTGTTTTAATTTTGGTACATTTATCTCTACTATTTCCTTAAATATTTATTCTTCTCCAGTTTTCCCCTCTCCTTTTATATCTAGCACTTCAGCTGCCCATCTGAGGACCTGAGATCTTGAATCCTCTTTCTTACTCAACAATCCATTCCTCACCAGATCTTACCAGTGCATTCCACAAAAGACATATATTGTTCCAGTTATTTGAAAAAAAAATCTTCTGGAAGACCCAGCTTTTTTTTTTTTTTCCTTCCAACCTGACATGGGTAATTTATTTTCTAGAAAGCAACAGCAAGTGAATGTCACAGACGGCCCTAGTATGTCTAAAGTACTCCATTTAAAAATGAGAATTACTTGGGGCACCTGGGTGGCTGTTGGTTGAGCGTCTGACTCTTGATTTAGGCTCAGGTCATGATCCCAGGATTGCGGGATCTAACTTCCCACTGGAGTTCGCACTGAACATGAGACTGCTTAAGATACTCTCTCTCCCTCTCTCCCTCTCTGCCCCTCTCCCCCACTCACATGTGTGCTCTCTCTCTCTCTAAAATGAAACATATATATATATATATTTAAAAGTGATAATTGCTCATAATAACAACAATGAAGCTCTGAAAGATACCAAAGTACTTTCTGAATCCAAGAAGTGAGATTATACTCATTATGGTTTTAATGTCTTTATATATCTCAAAGTTCTAAAACGTTGACATTTGGTAAACCAGATAACCAGAAAATTCAACATCCAAATCTTCTGGCAATATGTAAACTTACTCATGTTCATGTGGTATATTGCCACACAAATATTTTAAAATTCCAATTCCTTGGTTAAATGATACATTGCTTGAATTTATTAAATATATTTAGACCTCTCTATTAGACAAAGTTAGATGAGCAACTAAATTAGTAAAAAGTTATCACTCTGGTTTTATGGGTACATTAATACTCTGGCAAAAATGCTTATTAATGTACTCTGTACTTCAGTAATATTGCCTTTTTAATTTAAATGTTCTCTTTTATTTTATAATCAGTTTTGTGGGGAGTTTTGGTAAGAGACCTATGCCTTAATAATTCTCCAGATTCTTATTTTTCTATTTCTTAGCTTAAATTCAGTGCAAGCTTTATTGGTATCTTAAGTTTTGTGTGTATCCTTACTTCTAAACAAGAGCAGTTCTTCAGAGACCCAGCTTAAAAAAAATTAAAAAAAATTATTTTTAATGTTTATTTAGAGACAGAGAGATACAGAATGCAAATGGGGAGGGTCAGAGAGAGAGGAAGACACAGAATCTGAAGCAGGCTCCAGGCTCTGAGCTGTCAGGACAAAGCCCAACGCGGGGCTCGAACCCACAAACTGTGAGATCATGACCTGAGCTGAAGTCAAACACTTAACTGACTGAGCCACCCAGGCACCCTCCCTCAAAATGCTTTTTTTGATATAATTGACATATCATATTAGTTTCAGGTATGCAACATACTGGCTCAATGCTTGCATATAACGTGAGGCGATCACCATAAGTCCGGTTAATATCCATCACCACACCTAGTTACAAAATTTTTTATTATGATGAAGATTTCTAAGATCTACTCTCTTAGAAACTTGCAAATATATAATATCATCAACTATAGTCACCATGCTGTATCAGCTTTCTTAGAATTCATCACTGTTTGAAGTGATTACTTGAAGTTTTAAGTTGCAAAGTTTATAACAGTATATTAGAAACATTTTTAAAATGTTGCCAGATAATGAACTGTAATTGCGCAACATTTATGAAACTTTGGCTTTAAGGTATTCCCTAAAATGATCGATACTCAATAAAGAATGTCAAAGTAACTATTGTTTTTTTAAAAAAAAAAAGCCTTGAGGCACCTGGCTGGCTCAGTCAGAAGAGCATGAGACTCTTGATCTTGGGGTTGTGAGTTCAAGCCCCACATTGGGTTTAGAGATTAAAATAAGAAAATAAAAATTTTAAAAGAATAATAGATACAATTTTAAAAAGCTTTAAAAATCTTTCATTTGGGTTAAAATGCAAGAATGATGAGTATGATAAATTCTTTGAAAAATAACTATGAACATTGTAATTTCATATGAGGAGAACATAAATATATTAGTATTATAAAATGTATTTTTGCTGTTTTCACAGGCTGGTGAAAAGCAAATAGAGTTTGTTATTAGTTGATTGGGATGCCTCCTTGCAGGCATCATTAGAATCAATTCAAATTACTTGTTCTGAACAAACACCCTCGGCTTCAAGGACTCAGTTGCATTCCACAGCAAGAGCTGGTGTCTCAGATTCAGTCTGGCAGCTTTGAACTTGTAAGCCCTCTTTAGAGTTTCCCCCAGCCCTTTTGAGATAGGGTCTTTTACCTGTGGACAGACAGGTGATACCTGAGTGGCAGCAACTGGGCGTGGTGTCAAGGAGGGGGTTCAAAATTCTTTTTTCTACCATAATGCCAGGAAAAGCTTCTACTGTTCCTGGTGAGGATGAGAGCTCTTGCCAAGGATCTCCTTGTTATTCTTCCTTCTCCAAAGAGACCTTGTCAGCTTCTCTGCAAATGGCTTCTTCATGGCCAGGATTCCTTAAAAACCTTGGGTCATAATGCCAAGCAGTTGACTTTGTCCAGCACCACCACGTTGAAGCGTCTTTGTGCATCTCAGCTTCCAGATAGACTTCTGAGAGCTGTGCTCTCCATTCACAGCATCGACAATATTATAAATATCTTCTGGTGCTCTGATCCCTGGGCATTCCAGGGCAAACTGGTGGTCTCTAGGAATGTGTCTGATTTCTTCTTTCCATTCACTAAAAAATAACTTTGTGGTTTTTTTTTCTATGTATTTATGTGGACCTTCTTGGGTTCAGTGCTGTAGGAAAAATAGATTGTTGATGAAGATTCACCTTCATTTCCTGAACTGTCATCATCACCATGGTCTGGGTTTGGATGATGCTCAGAATCTTTCTCTTGACCTTGCCTTTGACCTTGCACCAATTTTCACTGTGATATCTCCTTACAAAAACTTTCCTGAGCAAGGGAGCCCACAGTCTCATCTTAGATATGATCTTTTCCCTCTCTATATGTGACCCCTGACTCCAGCTTACCGTCAAGTTCACTCAGCAGGTTTTCTTATCTCTCCTGCTCTTCCAGCCAGGCCCACAGTTTTTCATCCATAAGCAAAACATCCTTGGACTTTGTGTCATTTTCAAAATGTCAAGTTTTGGGTTTTGAATTAGGTTTGTGTGCAATTTGGGGTTTTCTTTCTTTTTAATATAGAGAGACAGAGAGAGATTGAGAATGAATCTTAAGCAGTCTCCATGCTCAGTGCAGATCCTGTGGCGGGGCTCAATACCACGACCCTGGGATCATGACCTGGGCTGAAATCAAGTCAGATGCTAGGTCCAACTGAGACATCTAGGCAGCCTTAGGCTTTTCTTTTCAATACAAAGTGGTTTTATTTTATTTTTTATTTTTTATAATTTTTAAAATGTTTATTTTTGAGAGAAAGAGACAGAGTGGGAGCAGGGGACAGGCAGAGAGAGAAGGAGACACAGAATCCAAAGCAGGCTCCAGACTCTGAGCTGTTAGCACAGAGCCCGACGCGAGGCTTGAACTCATGGATCGTGAAATCATGACCTGAGGTGAAGTCGGACCCAATTGCCTGAGACACCCAGGCACCCCCAAAGTTGTTTTAAATGTGTTCTCTTATGTCAAAAAGATCACCAGACCCTTAATAAAATTTTTTTTAAAAAGATCACCTTCCCCAACACCCACCCTGTCCTGCAAATCCACCAGGAATCCAACTTTAGATTTAAAGTTTTTCATCACCTTTTCAACGTCATCCAGGGCTCTCCTTATACACTCCTTCCCATGCTCTATGAGACTCACTGTTTGTTTTGCAGAGCACTGACAAAACCAGCTGTCCCCAAGGAGGACAGCCAATTTGTTGGTATCAACATGCCTTCCTGGAACAAAGGCAAGAGGCCCAATCTCTTGCGCACCAAGACCTCAAAAGACAGCTTCTTGGACAAAGTCAGGAGTTGTTCTTGAATGATGCCATGCACACTCTCTGTTCTTTGCCAATGTGAGATTTGCTCCTGGCAGCTAGAGACCATCTTTTCTTCTTTGTCCTGGGGCTCCACAGCCTGTCAGGCATCACAGCTACCTGGGGGTGGCCGAGGAGGCTGGGCTGTGGGGCAGACACCAGGGCACCATGGCTTCTGCTTCTGTGTGTATGCAGTGCTTAGCTGTGTTGGTTCTCTAGGTCCCAGACACGCTGGCTTCCTCTATTTCCAAACACACACCACAGTCTCCTGAAGCAGGGCTTTCCCACACGCTCACGTCTCTGCCTGGTACATATGCCCCACACATTGTGGAGCTGGCTATTTCTACCCTTCAGGTATCACCCCATTTTCCCCTTCTCAGGGGGCCTTTGATGACCCCTATGCCATAATAATCTCCTGGGGAGTCTCTCCTGGACACTTACTAAGACACGTAGATGTAATTATACCAGACCCCTAAGCAACATGAGCGCCCATACCCCACACAGTTGAAAATCTGCTTATAACTTGAAAATGTTTTTAATGTTTATTTCTTTTTGAGAGAGAGGCAGAGTGTGAGTGGGGGAGGGGAAGAGAGAGAGGGAGATACAGAATCGAAGCAGGTTCTAGCTTCTGAGCTGTCAGCACAGAACCCGAAGCAGGGCTTGAACTCACAGACTGCGAGATAATGACCTGGGCTGAAGTTGGACACTCAACCAACTGAGCCACCCAGGCACCCTGAAAATCTGCATATAACTTTTGAGTCCTCCAAAAGTTAACTACTAATAGTCACTGTTGAACAGAAGCCTTAGTGATAACATGAACAGTCAATTAACATATATTTTGTATGTTATATGTATTATACACTGTATTCTGACAATCAAGGAAGCTAGAGAAAAGAAAATGTTATTAAGAAAATCACAAGGAAGAGAGAAGACTTTTATACTGTCCTATATCCACATATCAGTGGACCCACACAGTTGAAACCAGAGTTGTTCAAGGGTCAACTGTACTTAGGATTCCCCACTAGACTCTAACTTCCATGGGGACAGGGACCATGGATATTCATAGTGGCTGCTCTTAACCAAAGAGTCTCAAAGAACAGCCTGAGTGAAAGAAGAGGTCATATAAAAATCCAGATCCCAATTTCTCCTAAAATGTCACTAAATGTGGCTTCCCCACTTAGGAGCACCAGCCTGTGATATTGTGATTTATGACAAGATATAAATATTTGATCTTCCAGTTCCTGGCAGACAGCTCCTGAAACTCTTGGAGTTTCTTAAGTGATTAGAACTACAGAAGAGTTTTTGCTCTTCATAATAAGCCCCAGACAAGCACACCTGTAATAGTGGGGTGTGCATAGGCGTGTAGCCAGTGGGCAACCCCTTCTGCTTCCTTTCCTTCCCTGGAAGTGGATTTCTTTCATATGGGCTGGGAGCTCTTTGGGTACCTACTGTCAGGATGACCTCAAAGACCTTCAGCACAGACACCAGAAGGAGCTGATTGGCAGACTGCCAGCACCAAGGGGAGACAAAGTTACAGCTGGGTGTTTTTCTGCACTCTGCTCTCAAAATTGTTGCAGATGTGGATCATCTTGCAGCCCTTTCTAGAATTAAAAATGAGTTCTTGGGGCACCTGGGTGGCTCAGATGGTTAAGAGTCAGACTCTTGATTTGCCTCAGGTCATGATCTGACATTCCTGGGATTGAGCCCCAAGCTGTGAGCCCAGAGCCTGCTTGGGATTTTCTCTCTCCCTCTCTCTCTCTGCCCCTCTCCCACTCAGGTGCACACTCTCTGTTCCAAAAGCAATTAAATAAACTTAAAAAAACAACAACAACGTGTTCTCATCCCAGTGTCTGGTTCTGCTTATGGCTCTTAAATAGCAACTCAGATCATCCACACCTTGGAGTGACTCATTTTGTTTTTCTCTTCTTTCTTTTGCCTCCACCAGAGGAAGAGCTGAGAGCCCCCTTTACTCCCTGGGCTTCCCTCTGTGGCTGTGCCTTGCTGAGAAAGTTCTAGACTGAGATGAGGAGAGAAGGGACAATGGAGATGGTTGATTTCATGTGGTCCAAGGGATGCCCAGATTCAACATTATTTCTAGGTGTGTCTGTGAAGGTGTCTCTGAATGACATTAGCACTTAAACCAGTGTGCTCATGAAAGCAGGTGGCCCTCCCCACACAGGTGAGCATCTTCCAGTCCATGGAGGGCCTGAACAGAACAGAAAGGGGGAGAAAGGTGGAATTCACCCCTTTCCGCTTCTTGTCTGCCTGCTGAGCTGTGAAATTGGTCTTCTCCTGCCCTTGGACTGGGCTTTATCGGCTCCCCTGGTTCTCAGGCTTTTGGACTCAGACTGAGGTGCACCACTGGCTTTCCTGGGTCTACAACCTGCACGTGGCAGATCGTGGCAGATCATGGCAATCTCCATAATTGGGAGAGGCAATTCCTCATAATAAATCTCTTCCTATGTATATATCCTATTGGTTCTGTTTCTCTGGAGAACCCTGATTAACTGAGGTACATGAGTCTTCATCTGAGCATCCCAACAGCCTCCAGCTACACAACCCGCACAGCTTTGTGGGTAGTGCTAAGCAGAGAGCAGGCCTCAGGCCTTGGGAAATGCTTGGTGACGGGGTCAAACTCAGGTGGAACAGGGATGGGACCAATAGATCGTCTAGGTGCAGGGTCTGGCCAAGGAGTGGGCTGAGGTCCAGGGGATTCTGCCTTACCCACTCCCTGGGGAGACTTGTGAGGAGCAGAGTGTCAGGAGAGCTGGGGCCGGGCCTCTGCAGGATGCTGATGGGGGAAAAGGCTGCTCTACCTCTGCCCCCACCTGCCATGAGCCCCAGGTGGGGGCCCCCAAGGCCCTCCTGGTGCTTCCTTCTCAGAAGCTGTGGGTCCCTGCTGCTACATTCTAGGAGGGAAAGGGGGCTGGGTTTGGTGGGAGGGAATGGCAGGAGTGTGGAAGGGGACAGAGTATCCCACTCACCCCAGAACCCCAGAATTTCTGCTGTACAAAGCAAGTGTTTTCACCCCCGTGAGGACGTGTCCTTTCTACTGCTTCACCAAGCATGTCAATTTGGACAAGAACCAGATTTCTGTGGGGTTCAGCTTCCTCAGGAGGATGGTGAGGTTACTCTACCTCAGGGATCCAACTTTGCAGGCTGGCCTCCTGGGCAGTGGTCCATGAGCCTCAGGCAGGTGCTTCCTCCCTGGGCGCTCCCATGGGGCCAAAGAAAGAGCCACAAAGGCTGCCATGTGGCCATTCCCCAACTGACACTGCAAACTCAAGAAAGTTCAGGAAAGTGGTGGCTGAGAACCAGGCGTGCAATGACCCCGCCCCTGGGAGGGCACAGGCGGATGCTGGTCCAGCCCCGAGATGGTCCCAGGAGCCCTGGCAGCACAAAGAAGACAGAGATCAGCACCATGTCGTGGATTCCTGTCCTGCTGACACTCTTCACCCACTGGGCAGGTGAGAACACCTCAGAGCTAACAACCCCTGGCCCCATCCCCTGCCCTCCTCTGCCTAGATGCTCAGGTGCTTCTCTGTCCCCAGGCTGTGTCTCTCAGCCCATTCTGAACCAGCCACCATTTGTGTCCTCGCCCCTTGGAACAACAATCCGTCTGGCCTGCACCTTGAGCAGAGACTACGATGTCAGGATTTATAACATCTACTGGTACCAGCAGAGGCCCGGCCACCCTCCAAGATTCTTGCTGAGATATTTCTCCCACTCAGACCACAGCCAGGGCTTCAAGATTCCCCCTCGCTTCTCTGGATCCAAAGATGTGGCCAAGAACACGGGCTATTTGAGCATCTCCGGGCTGCAGCCTGAGGATGAGGCTATGTATTACTGTTCTCTGGGATTCCAGGTCTTGGATAAAGAAAGGGAGATGAGGGGAGAGAGAAGGGAAGAAAAGGAGCCTGCTGTTTTGGGGTCCCCAGCACCCCCAGACACACTTACGTTGAACTAGAGACCAAAGGGCACACTTCCTCAGAAAGAGGCGAGTATGGGCAAGGAGGGTGGGCTATGGGCTTCACAGAGCAAAGGAGAAAGCTGCTCAGCTTCTTCCTGTCCAGAAACTTGCTTAGACCCCCCGAATGTGGGATTTGGGGATTAAAGTTGCTTGTGTCTTGAGAAGTTGTCTTGCTGAGTTTGTATGCCTGGTGTGCCAAATTGTTCTGAGGAGGCCCCAGACGTTCTGGGAAAGGTGAGAATGAGTGGGATGCATCCTAGAACCAGCCTAGGGTGATAGCCCAGGAGACTGGCTAGGCAAAATGCTAGCCCCTGCTCTTGTGGGTTCTGAGGGGCAGGAGCTGCACCCTGGGGGACGCTTCTGTTGAGGACAGTCTGCTCTATTGTGCAGGAGTTACAGGGTCAACAACTTAGAAAATGCCTCTATTGGGCCTCTGGGGAGGAGAGTGGGTCCTGAGTGATAGGTCTGGAGCGGGTCCTCCACATTGGTATTCTGACATTGGGACAGTCACTTCTCTGTTGTGAGGCTGTCTTGTGCACTGTAGGATGTCCAGCAACATCCCTGGCCTCTACCCACCAAATGCCGGCACCTGTGCCCTCCTGCCCCTAATGATGACACCCAGAAATGTCTCCAGGCATTGCCAAATGCCCTCCAGGTGGCAAAATCACCTTGATTAAACACCCTTGATCTCGGGGCGCCTGGGTGGCGCAGTTAAGCATCCGACTTCAGCCAGGTCACGATCTCGCGGTCCGTGAGTTCGAGCCTCGCATCAGGCTCTGGGCTGATGGCTCAGAGCCTGGAGCCTGTTTCCGATTCTGTGTCTCCCTCTCTCTCTGCCCCTCCCCCGTTCATGCTCTGTCTCTGTCCCAAAAATAAATAAACGTTGAAAAAAAATTAAAAAAAAAAACACCCTTGATCTCGGTGAGAGAAATGGGCATATTCTTTGGCCCAAGAGAGTGGCAGGGGCTGGCAGATATTTTCTATGAAGGGCCAGATAGTAAATCACTTGGGCTTTCCAAGCCATATGATCTTTGTCCCAACTACTCTGTTCTGTCCTTATAATGTGAGAGCGGCCACAGGCAATACTATGTAAACATATGGGCATGGCTGTGCTTCTACTTAATTTTATTTACAGAAACATAGGGCTGGGCCAGATATGGCACCAGAGCTTGCCAGCCCCTGCTCCGGCAGAACACTACTGCCACTGGGTTTCAATCTAGCCATGCTTGGTGGGATAATCAAGGCAAACCTCACTTCTTCCTGTCTGATAACTCCATGGAAACCTCTGGACCCCTGGAGAAACCTGCAGGTAGGGGGCGTGGCCTCACTGATAGGCTTCTTGGGTGAAGAGGGTATAGGTGCATTCCTGCAGGCCTGACCCATAGCACAGCATCCTGAGCCTCTGGGTGGTGGGTCGGGATGTGCCCTGCAGAGAGAGACCATGTACATAGGTACATAGAGTGGACATGCCTCATACTCAGAGAGGTGGCAGGCAAACCATCTCCCCTGTGATCCCAAACTTGGCTGAGAGCGTCCCTTTATCAAGGGGTCCCCCTGAGAGTGGGCATGTGTCAATACTGGCCCTTCCACATGTGCAAAACAATGGTCTCAGCTCATGCCACGCTCCAGGTACCCTCTGAGCTTCTACTTCCTCAAATGCACTGCACTCTTCCTGCATCAGACCTTTGCCCCCAGACAGTGGCCCCCAGGCTCATGTTCCTAAAGGCCAGCCAGGTGGCCACTTAACCTGCTTTCTTCTTTCATCCTTTGTGATTCTGGGATTCCATGCCTTGACAAGAAACCCAGAGAGCAGAGAGTCAGGTTGGGCTCCTCCATTATCCTAACGCTCTGCCCCACCAGATCCATGCAGGGTGAGACCCTGGACTCGGGCCTCAGGCCAGCCAGAGTGTGAGTCTTAGCTCTGGTCAGCCCCGGAAGGGCCATTGGAATTCTAGGCCGACATCCCCTTTGTTGTATGTAAAGAAGATCATAATAGCACTGACTCATTTCTATAAAGCACTTAACTGTAATGGCTCCTCCACAAAAGAGTAGTGTTAATATTTCCTCATCAGTGACCAGGCCTGGCCTTCCTCCTTGTCAAGTCTGAGTCCATTCCTTTAGCCTGAGTCATTTCTCACCTCCACCATTGGCTGGCCTCCTGCCTGTCCCCTGCTGCAGCTCCTCCTCATTTTCACTCCCAGGTCTGGCCCTGCCTGCACTCCTCTCCAACCTTTGTCTCTCACCTTTGAAGGCACATTTGCAAGCCACATTTGCAATTTTCAGTTTTTTGTTGACTACATTTTTTGAGAAAGGAAATAAGAAACAGGTGAAATGAGTTTTGTGAGTTTATTCATTTTGAGAGAGAGAGAGCAAGCGAGCATGCGTGTGCAAGTGGAGGAGGGACAGAGAGAGAGGAAGAAAGACAATCCCAAGCAGGCTCCTCACTGTCAGCAAAGAGCCCAACTCCTTGTCTTGCCCCCACGACCCGAGAGATCATGAACTGAGCTGAAATCAAGAGTTGGACGCTTAACCAACTGAGCCACTGGGTGCCCCACAATGATTTTTAAAAAAATTTTTTTAACGTTTTATTCATTTTTGAGACAGAGAGAGACAGAGCATGAACGGGGGAGGGTCAGAGAGACGGAGACACAGAATCCGAAACAGGCTAGAGGCTCCGAGCTGTCAGCACAGAGCCCGACGCGGGGCTCGAACTCACAGACCACGAGATCATGACCTGAGCCAAAGTCGGCCGCTCAACCGACTGAGCCACCAGGCGCCCCCACAGTGATTTTTAATAGTACATTTTATTTAACTCCATCCATCCCAAGTATTATCATTTTGGCATGCAATCTAAAAATTAGCTATGAGACGGTTTAAACTCTTTTGTTGTCATGCAAAATCTTCAAAACCCAGTGTGTAGTTTGCACTCGTGGCTCCTCTCTGTTTGGACCAGCTACTTTCCAAGTGACCAACAGCCGTCTGTGGCTTGGGCAGGACCGTACAGATTGAAAGGATTGAATTCAGACTCCTTCTCATGACAAGCCTTTGGAAGCTGGTCCAGATCTGGTCCCAAGTCCAAGGTCTTATCCACCCGCCCTCAGTGTTTCTGCCACATTAATTCATCTGCAATTGATCCAACACCTCATCCTTGTGGTTGCTTCGGACGCTTTTCCTAAGCCATTCATTTGCAGACAGAACTCCCTGTCCCTTTACAGTGGCCTCCAGCTGACTTCCCCAACTCTGAGTTCCACAGTGATCTCAAATCTCACTCCTTGGCCAAGATTTCCCTGACCTCTTTAGGCAGTTACTAGCTTCCTGGCATGTGCAGCTATTGTGTTTTCCTATGTTTAGCACCTACCAGACAGATCTAAATTTACCCTGCAGGTCTCTCTCCTTCACTAATCTGCACATTCTTGGTGGGCAGGATCTCTTCTACTCATTTGATGTGTCTGGTAAACATGTGATAACAGAGTTGAGCAAATAGGTGAATGAGTAATTGATCACATAACTGAATGAATTCTTGAGTTGCAAAGACCCTGCCATTCATTCATTCTAGGATCCCCTGAGATGGCTGGGGTCATTGGGATTCCCTAAGAAGGGAAATCATGTCACATCAGTGAGTGGCCACATTCTGTCCATCTGTTTGTCTTTCTGTCAGAGTCTTTCTCTCACATATGCACACACACACACACACACACACACCTCTGATGCCTTACATATGAAGCTGGTGATGGTGTACAGCAACTGGGAATGGTGTGGGACGGAATAGGTCAAAATCGGCCGATGCAGGGAGAACTTTCTGAATCAGTAACAGAGGAGTGAGATGTTGGAGAGGAGGGGGGATCTGGTTCCTGATACTGTAAAGAGCTCCCCCACCCCCATCACCCCTAAGCCTCTCTCTACAGGGCTCCCAGGTGTGACACAGAACAAAGGTGTGTAGTGCTCAGAGCTGTGGTCTGTGACAGAAATGCTTGACACAGCTCACAAATTTGAGACAGAAACACAGAACCCGATGGGCTTGGTATGGCACCAGTGGTACTGAAGAGGGAACCCACCATTCTGACCTGAGTTAGGCCCTGAGACCCTTGAAATCTGAGGAAGACCCAAGGGTCTTGAGGGCTGGAGCATGCCAAGCAGACAGAGTGAAGATGCAAGGGGTTCCCGGAGCATATAGACACTCAGTGTGGTTGTGACACAGTTTGGCAAGACGAGCTTGGGGAAGTGGTCCCCACAACAGGGGATGGTGGAATTAGCCTCCAGAGGCCCTTTAGGACATGGAAGCCTCTTGTGTTTCATTCTAAATTGTGTATTTGTGACGGGAGCACAATGCCCAAAGCCATTCGTTCATTACTGGGTGCAAGCTGGAGATGTCCTCATTCCTGCCTTCCTCCTTCTTCCTTTGGTAAGAAAACTTCCCCTCATCAGGGATTTAGTCACCTGAGGAACTATGTGTATGGCAAAGGCAGGAAAAATGTTTGATCTTTTTTCCTTTTTTTTTTTTTTTGTTACCAACTATCAAAGTAACAAGGCTGTGTGCCAGCTTCATCCAACTTTGATTTGTTAGTGTCATGCTAAGTCTATGGATATAAGCATATCTGAGGTGTTTAAATCCATTGCAATTATTGGAAGTTCTGTTTTTGACCAGTAGAAGCCCATTCAAATTGGTCTGTAATCAGGAACAGGTGGATATGTCAAAAACAGTACGTTTAATTTTGTTTTCAGTATTTACACAAATGTGGGTCAATTTTCATTCCAGCTACTTCTCAAAGGGATGATGATTTAGAACACACTGAATGGAGAAATGGGTTTTACACAAGGAAAGAGACCCCCGGAATGGGAAAATCAGTCTTTTGCAATGCTTAATGTGATCATAGTAATGATTAAGGCAAGAACCATAGATTTGTGCCAAAACTCTTGGATTCTTGGTTAGCAGGGTACAGAGCATGTGCTTGGTGCAGTCATGTCATCCCACAAGTCTACTCACAAAAGGAACGTGGACATTTCCATGGGATAAATTTGGCTGTCACCTTCAATGCAGAGTCACCTCCCATTCAGGGCTCAACCCTAGCTTCTCTCTCTTTTAAAAAATGTTCATTTATATTTAAGAGAGAGAGAAGGGGGGGAGGAGCAGAGAGAGGGGGCGGGACAGAGGATCTGAATGAGGCTCTGTGCAGACACAGAAAGCTCGACACAGGACTCGAACCCACAAGCCTCCAGACCATTACCTGAGCCGAAGTCAGACAACCAAATGAATCGCCCAGGCACTCCATCCTGGCTTCTGTCTTAATGGGATGATCAAACACGGGTCCCTTCTGGAGGGAATAATGGGAAGTACTCTATGACAGTGGAGTTGAAAACATTGTACCTGAAGATAGTCAAGCTTCTAGCTTTTACTCCCAGTTCTCAGGAAATACAGGGGCCCCAGGAAAACAGCCAGACAAACACAGACTGTGGAACACTGGAAAAGAAAATTGGCTTGGACTCTCAGAAAAGTGACTATCAAGAAAGAAAAGGTGTATATATTCTTAAATGAAGAGTCTGAAGATATCTAACAAGTAACCAGAATGTATGCACTGAGATTAGGTCTTCTTTTCAGGCCAAACCAAAAAACAAACAAACAAAATTTCCAAAACAGTAGCTATAAATAAAAGTCATCTGGTGGACCATTGTGGAGATTTGACTGGGTAGCAGATACTAGCTATTAGGGGATTATAATAATTTTATTAGATGGGATCATGGTATTGTGGTTTATTTTTTTTATTAAAAAAATTTTTTTTAACGTTTATTTATCTTTGGGACAGAGATAGACAGAGCATGAACGGGGGAGGGGCAGAGAGAGAGGGAGACACAGAATCAGAAGCAGGCTCCAGGCTCTGAGCCATCAGCCCAGAGCCCGATGCGGGGCTCGAACTCACGAACCGCGAGATCGTGACCCAAGCCGAAGTCGGACGCTCAACCGACTGAGCCACCCAGGCACCCCGGTATTGTGGTTTTTTAGGAGAAAGTGTCAAAACATCTGCAACTGAATTTTTCCAAACTTTTAATTTTGAAATAATTATACATATACATGAAATGGCAAAATAATGTACAGGGAGGTTCCATGCACCTTTTCCCCAGCTTGTTAACATCTTCCATAATTATAGTACGGCATCAATACCAGGAAGTTGACATTGGTATAATCCAGAGCTTATTTTGGTTTCTCTAATTCTACCTGTGCTCATTTAATGTTATCACATGTATCTTTGCACAATCACCACCGACCAGATATTTAGCTCTACCGTCACCACAAGGCTCCTCCATGCTACCCCTTTATAGCCACACTCCTCATCCCTTCTATCCCCAGCCCCTGCAAGCACTCATCTATTCTCTATGTCTTTAATTTTGTCCTTTTGAGAATGTCATAGAAACATAATCATATAGTAGTCTTTTGAGACTGACTTTTTTCATTCAGCAGAATTCCCTTGAAGTTCATCCAATTTGTTGCATGTATCAGTAACTCATTCTTTTTTATGGCTGCATAATATTTCATGGAATGGATTACCACATTTGTATAACCACTCTCTCATTGACAAACATTTGGGTAGCATCACATCCAAAAATATTTCAAAATATCCCATAGTCATAAATAGAAATCTTTAAACTATAAAACTTCTGGGAGAAAATCTTTGTGACCTTGTGTTAGGCAAAGATTTCATAGATGTAACAAACAAAAGTACTATCAATCCATAAAATAACAAGTTGATAACTTTATAAAAATGAAAAATGTCTCTTCTTCAGACACACTGTTAAGAAAATTAAAATACAAGCCACAGGCTGGGAGAAATATTTGCAAAATACATAGCTGATAAAGGGCTTCTATCTAGAATATATAAAGAACTCTCAAAACTCAACAATAAGAAAACAATGTATTCAATTTTAATAAGGGAAAAGTTTTGAACAGATACTTCAGTAAAGAAGTATATAGAAGGCCAGTAAGTACATGAAAAGATGCTCAACACCATCAATCATTAGGAATTAAAACCACAACAAGGTAACACTACACACCTAGTTAGAATAGCTTGTTAAGAGGATGTGGAACAGCTATAACTGTTACTAAAGGCATTGTATTATGATATAGCTATTTTGGAAAGCAGTTTGGCAGTTTTGTATAAAGTTAAATGTACATTTACTTACAATTCAACAATATGCCTAGGTATTTACCCAAGGGAAATGAAAACATATTTTAACACAAATGTTTATAGTGGCTTTACTCATAATCACCAAAAATTGCTAACAGAAATGTTCTTTGATTGGTGAATGGATGACTGGAACATTCATCCGATGGAATAATAACTCAGCCACACAAATGAATGAGTGACTGCTGATATATGCAAGGCATGGAATGTCTCAAGTGTGGTTGACTATGTAAAATATTCAGTTTCAAAAAAGCTGCATACTGTGTGATTCCATTTACATGACATTCTAAAAATGCAAAACTCTAGGGACAAAAAAAGAGACCAGTTTGTTGCTAGGGGTTGGAGGTGGAGGGAGGGAGTGATGACAAAGGGGTATGATGGATTTTTAGGGTAATGGAAATTTCTATATTTTGATTGCAGTGGTGGCTGTGAGACTGGATGCATTTGTTCAGACTCAAAACTATACACTAAAGAGGGTGCATTTTCATATACGTAAATTGTGTCTTAATATACTTGAGGTAAAAAAAATTTTTCCATACAGTTAGTGCTATGGTATTCTGGTAATGATACCACATCTGGAACAGTTATGGTTGCCACTTGATTAAGTTTACTGCCATTAAGTTTGTCACCATTCTTAGCCCTGATCGAACTAGAAATATCAAGGACCAGATGAGTGATTTAAAAGGTAATAAGATGAGGATCACCACATCTTGTTTAAAGTTTTGGGGGTAGGAATACTTTCTGCCATTCCACCTAAATGTGCCATATTGGTTTTTTGATCACCTATATTGGCTTTGTGAGGGTGGAGCATGATTTCAGGAGCTTGCATTTGGCCTTTTTTGTCATAATGATTCCTGCTCCACAGGTCATGAATGAATATGAGGATTCTACCAGCTAAGTATGTTCATACCACTTATACATCCAGAAACAGAAAATGATCACCAACCAGTTTTGCAGATAGACCCACTGGACACAGTGTGAAACTGACATGGGGAGGAATCCAGTCATCACCAGTCCTCTGTATTGTAGTTACCTGCAAACTAACAGGATGGCATTTTTGTCATCCTGCCTTCTGTGTCACCTCAGAAGCTGTGTCAACAGCCTTCAAAATATCTGGATATTCCCATGTCCTGGGGCACTTATTTGGGAAAATAACGGGAGGATCCCCTTGGAAAAAGATTTCTGAAATATTGCAAGTTCCTCCCTCAAGTGGACCTGGATTTCCTACTGATGTGTTCTGGATCTGGAAATAGCTTATGTCTGCAAACTGGGAAGAGTTTGTGACTCTCCATTGGTGTGGCTGAATCATTGGTGTGGCTCACCCATTTGTGGTCATCAGTCAAGCAATATGTGACTGCCTCTACATCCAATACCTAGGTGCACCATGGTCTATTAATCATTTGCACTTTTCCCTGTGGGCCAGAGTCAACCTTTCTGCCTGTGTCAGTTTGAATCCTCTGAGAATTAGACACCAAGATGGGATTAGATATACGTGAGGGTTTTCAGGACAAATAGCTGTAAGGATTCATAGGGAAAGGAGCAAGAATCGGTAGGGATAATCTCCAGACCATACTACTCCAGACCAGACCAGGTCTGAGACCTGGGAAAGGAGAAAGGGAAAGAAGGATTGGTGAGGACGAATCTCAGACTGCAGTTCTAGAAAAATCTTATCCAGACTGATGGGGAGTCCCCAATCAAAAGTTGCCCATTAAGGATGTCCATGTGGGCAGGAATGGGCCATCATTTGTAACCCAGCCAGTAAAATGATGGGAACAGCCTGAATGAAGCAGATGAGGGTTGTCATTCTACATGTCTTCTCCCAGCCTTCCTGCCCCACCCCCCTCCAACAGGTGCTCTGAAAGGAAATCTGGGTAGAGCACTTGCATAAAGCCACCACACTGCCTTCATGGTAAGTACTTCCATCTGGTCTCTGTGGTTTGGTGCTGCCACCGAAACATCCTGCTATACTCATTGAAAAAGACTAGTCCACTTCCATGGCAGTATCCCCACCATGAGCCCCAGCCTGTGGTGGACAGCACCACTGAGCTTCTCCAGAGTGGCAGTGCCTCCTATCAGCTTCACTTCATGAAGGGAATGTCATCTGAGCCCTCTGGAAAATGGTTCACTGCTGTTTCTCTGGTCCTTTATAATAAATCCATTGTAGCATGAACACCTCTGTCTGCTCATTTTGACCGTATTCCTCAAGGTCAAGGAAATTCCAGCATTCCAGCATTTATCTTTTTGACACTAGAGTACCATTTATCCAAGTTTTAAGCACTATCCCATTAGGACCAACTGTAGGTGTCTCAGTCATGGGGGAGACTGCATCAACTCTCATTGGTCATTGGTTGAGAGCTGCTTCTTGCATCCCAGTCCCCCCCACTGGCACATAGGCACAGATGGCGCGCAAGGCCAGAGATGCTCAGGTGGTAGCAACTAAAAGCCAAACAGAAATGCAAGTGTTGAGGGAATATGGGCAGGTTCCTGACAGCATCTACTACAGTATCCAGAGGTTGAATGAAGGTACTAGCAGTGGAGACCAAGAGGAGTATGTTAATATGGAAGGTGTTGGAGGGAAATGGAGAGTCCTGATGTGTATATATATAGATCAAAGGTCCTGGTTCTAGGTGAGTGCCAGCTGGGGTTGATTAGAGAAGCAGAATCACTGTGAGGGATACAGAACAAGGGATTATCATGAGGATGGACCTCATACTGAGGAGTAGCAATCTTTGAGGGATACTGTCTCTCTTCTAGTGTTGATCCTGTGCTCGCTCTAGGTCATCCAGATCCACAGTTGGGAAGGAAAGCAAGGTGTGGACCAGAACATCAGCAACTCTCTCACCTGGTGCTAGTGGTGACCTGCAGAAGAAGCTGGCACAGAAATAATGATTACAGCTTTGCATTCAACTTCCAGATCTTACATAAATGTTCTCTTATACCTCACCCTAGCTAAGCCATGCATAGAAGAGAATTCTGTTAATGTGGTTTAGCTGAGCTCAGTGGAAACAGTACAAAGTCACCACAAAGTGTTTGAGGAGGATAAAGGTGCTGTAGAGAAATCTGATAATGCATTTATTTTGGCTCATAGTTTGTAAGATCATGGAGAGTAGAGGAAAGTCAAGCAGCAGCTATAGGCTGGGGAGAGGGTGAGGCAGAGGAGCACCATTCAAAATCAGTAGCGATCTGGAACACTGGGCTGGCTGGGACTTGTTTTCCCTGTGACAGGGCCAGGCAGGAAGCAGCTGCTGGGGCAGCACCCAAGTCCAGGTGCAGCGGACTCTGCCACTGAGTCTCCATCAGTGAGCATGGAGCCCAGTCCCCAGGACCTGGAGGCTATTGTGAGTAGCTGGTGTGTGGACACCCTGGGATGAGGCCACAGCGACCCTGCTGGTCACAGGTCAAATTTCAGTCTTTCCCTGAGGGGTTTCTTAGATCCAAGACCCCACACCAGACAGATATTGATTCAAGTCCTGGAGATGCCAATGCTGCTCTGAGAGATGGGATGGCCAACATGGATTTCTAGGCAGCCGAATGTTTCCATCTTTTCTTTCTTCGCTCCTGCATCTTGTTACATAAACCTTCCTAACTCGAGGTTTAATAATACCCTTTTTTATTGTTTATTTGGCTTTGATTTTAGTTATTCAATATATCTGAAATACATTTTTGCATACAGAGGAGATAGTTGCATTTTTTTTAATGTGGCAAGTTTTTGTGAGGCTTAATAACAAAAGACTTAAATATGTGTTTATATTGTGCTTCACCCTTTAAGGCATTAATGAGTCTTTTCTGCTATTATTTGTTCAGAGAACAAGCAATCATATTATTAATGCTGAATCTAATGTGCATCTCCTATTGGCTAAGATAAATAAAACACTTTCAAGTTATTTCTTATATTTTATTTGGTTCATTTTGCTTTTAATACTCAAATTATATTTCTTTTCAAAATTGAGACTGCTTCAGTTGAGGGCACTACCTACATGAACCAGGTGGTCAAGCCCAGGGGAGAATTAAGAAAGGGCAGGCATCAAGGGGCGCCTGGGTGGCGCAGTCGGTTAAGCGTCCGACTTCAGCCAGGTCACGATCTTGCGGTCCGTGAGTTCGAGCCCCGCGTCGGGCTCTGGGCTGATGGCTCGGAGCCTGGAGCCTGTTTCCGATTCTGTGTCTCCCTCTCTCTCTGCCCCTCCCCCATTCATGCTCTGTCTCTCCCTGTCCCAAAAATAAATTTAAAAAAAGTTGAAAAAAAAATTTTAAAAAAAAAAGAAAGGGCAGGCATCAGACAGAGGGGTCTGCACAATCTGAGACACCTCCCCCCACCTGCATGCCTGTGTCAGGCTTGTGTGTGTCCTAGTGGTTTCTGATATAAATATTTTTAAGAGCTTTTCTCACCCTCTATACCTTGGAGAATCTCATTTCCTGCATGTAACACAGATGTCTTTTTCAAAGGCTCTCCCTTGGGTATTGTGTTTTTGGCTATTTGCAAGTCAAACCAAGGTTTAGAGGCAGTCAACCTCTGCCAAGGGCCTACAGATGGGCAATGAGCTAGGATCTCATCTTCCCACTGGTGCCAGATATGGCAGGGAAGAGGGGCAGGGCATTGTCTGGAAACAATGCCTGGCATTTTAAGCACTAGGGTATTTTGAATGAATAAGTGACCACCACTTCAAACTGTGTCACTCATCTGAAACCACCAGCTCCACTTCTCCACTGGTTGACCTTCTGACTGGACCACACAGGAGCCCACGGAGCAATCATGGCTCAACCTCCAGGGGCCATCTGGGCCACTCCCCTGCCTCTCTCCCCTTCATGTCTTCCACTTCACTTTCATCCTAACACCTGCTTAGCCTGATGCCCAGAGTCCTACTTTCTTCCTATCTTTTGGAAATATCCCCAGATCCCTCTCCCTCCCCTCTTGGTTAAATTATATTCCCCATGTACCTTAACTCAGCCAAAAACTTTGTTTATGGTGGATTATCATATGTACAGGTGGAAAATTTAAACAGCGAAATTATACTTAAAATTCTTAATGGAAAATTGTACTCAGACAAAATTTTACCCCATTCTTGAACCCTATACTCTTCTTGACTTTTACCTTTTTTTTTTTTTTTTTTGAGGGAGAGAGAGAGAGAGTATGAGCAGGGGAAAGCAGCAAAGAGAGAGAGAGAGAGAGAGAGAATCCCAAGTAGGCTCCGTGTGGGGCTCAATTTCATGACCATGAGATTATGACTTGAGCCAAAATCAAGAGTTGGCCATTTACCCAACTGATCCACCCAGGTGTCCATTTTCAGCTTCTATATTAGTCAAGATTCTCCAGAGGGGGAAAAAACCAATAGGAGATATAGATGGATGGATAGATAGATAAATAGATACAGCAATATCTAGAGATTTATTATATGGTATTGGCTCATGTGATTATGGAGGCTGAGAAGTCCTATCATCTGCTACTTGCAAGCTGGAAGCCCAGCAGGCTAGTGGTCTAGTTCAAAGGCCTGAGAACTGAGGGGCCAGTGGTGTAGATTTTAGTCTAAGTTAGATCAATATACCAGCTCAAGCTGACAGGCAGACGGAGAGAGCAGTTCCACCCTTCCTCTCTTTTTGTTCTATTCAGGCCTATCGACAGATTGGATGATGCCTATCCACGTTGGAACATGGGTGTGGATGCTGGCCTTCTGCTTTACTCAGCCGACCAATTCAAATGCTAATCTCTTGAATCTCTTCCAGAAGCACTTTCATAGACACACCCAGAAATAATGTTTAATCTGATATCTGGACATATCATGGCAGTTGATGCATAAAATGAACCATCAAACCTTTGCTGTTTCTCTTATATGAATGGAAGCATCCAGCAGCAATCTTTGGGTCCCCACACTCATGCAGGCGATGAATGTAGGACACAGTGGAAGGTAAATGCTCTAATCCAGTCAGATATAATTTAAGAATTCTTAACTTTCTTTACTGTGGTAGAATACATGTGGAATAAAATGTACCATTTTAACCATTGTTTTAAGTGAATAATTCAGTAGTATTGTTTTCACAATAGTGTGCAGCCATCACCACCCTCCATATCCAGAACTTTTTTTACCTTCCCAGACTGAAGCTCTGCCCCCATTAAACAACAATTTTAATTTCCCCCTCAACCAGCCTCTGGTAACTTCAATTCTACTTCCTGTCTCTCTGAATTTGCCTATTCTAGGGACCTCATAGAAGTGGAGTCATATTTATCCTTTTTGTGTCTGGCTTATTTCATTAGCATAATGTTCTCAAGGTGCATCTATGTTGTAGCAGGTGTCAGAGTTTCATTCTTTTTTATGTTTGAATAATGTTCCACTGTATGGATAGACTATATTCTATTTATTCATATGTTGATGGACATTTAGGTTGTAGAAACAACCTTTTAACTATTGTGAATGATACCTCTATGACCTGGGTGTACAAATACGTCTTTGAGATCCTGTTTTCAATTCTTTTGGGTATATACTCAGAAGTGGAATGACTTGATTGTATGGTAATTCTATTTTTAATTTTTTGAGGATCCTCTATGTTGTATTCCAGGGCAGCTGCACCATTTTAAATGCCCACAAGTGGACAAAGGTTCTAATTTCTCCATATCCTCACCATTTGGTAATTTTCTGTTCTTTTGATAGTAGGCATCGCAGAGGATGTAAAATGGAGTCTCATTGTGGTTTTGATTTTCATTTCCTTAATGATGAGTGATGTTGGACATTTTTTCATGTACTAGTTGGACATTTGTATATCTTCTTTGGAGAAATGTCTGTTCAAGTCCTTCACTCATTAAATTTTTTTTTACACTTATTTATTTATTTATTTATTTATTTTTGAGAGATAGAGACAGAGCACAAGCGGGGGATGGGCAGAGAGAGAAGGAGACACAGAATCTGAGGCAGGCTCCAGGCTCTGAGCTGTCAGCACAAAGCCCGATGTGGGTCTTGAACTCACAAACCGTGAGATCATGACCAGAGTTGAAGTCAGATGCTTCACCGACTGAGCCACCCAGGCGCCCCATCCTTTGCTCATTTTTTAACTGGGTTCGGGTTTTTTGTTTTGAGTTGTAGGAGTTCTTTATACACTCTGGATATCAATCCTTTATCACATAAATGATTTGCAAATATTTTCTCCCATTCTGTGTATGGTATTTTCATTCTTGACTGTGTCCTTTGACTCATATAAGTTTTTTAATTGATGTGGTTTGACTTGTCTATTTTTCTTTAGTTGCCTGTGCCTTTGGTGCAATATCCCAGACATCATTGCCCATAAGTTTTGGTATGTTGTGTTTTCATTTCCATTCATCATAAATATTTTCTAATTTCTTTTGTGATTTATTCTTTTGACCCATTAACTGTTTAGGAACATGTTGTCCAATTTCCACATATTTGTGAATTCCCCAAATTTGCTTCTGTGATTGCTTTTTTATTTCAGTACTTTGTGGTTGGAGAATATACTGTGTATTATTTCCATCCTTTTAAATTTAGTAAGAATTATTTTGTCACCTACCACAGGGCCTATCCTGGGGAATGTTCCATGTGCACTTGAGAAGAATGTGTACACTGCTATTGTTGAGTGAATGGACTGTTCTAGAGATGTCTGTTAGCTTTTGTTGGCTTTCAACATTGTTCAAACCCTGTATTGCCTTCTTGATATTCTGTTTAGTTGTTCTATGTATTATCTAAAGTGGAGCCTAGGAACCCAAAACTAATATAACACTGTATGTTGTATACTGGAACTAAAATTTAAAAACTTCATAAAATTAAAACAACAACACAAAAAGATCCATAAGGAATCCAGAACAAAAAGTTTCAATGAACAGTCAGATAAGGAAAAAAGAAAGAAAGAGAAAGGAGAAAGGAAGGAAGGAAGGAAGGAAGGAAGAAAGATCAGAGTCTCCAACCACTATTACTGAATGAAGGAGCTTGTTTGAACAAATCCTGAATATGGTTTCTGATACTTGGGATCAGATCAAGGGGTGGGAGGAGGGTACAAGATGTTTTAGTTCACCCTCACAGAAGAAAAAAAAATTGAGCATAAGTGCAGGATAACATGACTTGACCTTACATCACTCCCTCAAAGTGAAAAATATGAAAAAAGACTTAAAGTCTAAGGAAAACACTTCCATCCTCTGCAAGCCTCTTGCTCTCTCCCCCTGAGGCTTTAATTGTCAGCCCAGAGCTAAGGCATAACGGTGCAGGGGCCAAAAGATGGTGTGAGCAGGAATTTTACGCAGGATTATCTGGAATGCAGCTGAGGGAGAAGGAGCTGAAAGCGTTATCGTCATTACAGGCCATCCACACCCTTCCCTCCACCTCCAGGGAGTACCTTCTAACTGGGAAGTATGGAAAAGTCCCTCAAATCTGCACTCTTTTCTTGTTTCCTGAGTCTCAATAGTATGCACATGCACACGAAGAGGCATGGGCTTCTGAAAGTTCAACCCTCTGACAATCCAGTTCAATCTCGGCTTCAGTTCAGCAGACATCAGATCTGTCTTCAGGGATTACCCCTCTGGACCCAGGTGACCACCACTGACTTCCATTACCTGTTGGACAAGTGCAAACACCATTCATCAGGGCAGCCAGGGGGCAGTACAGAGTTGCCTTTGCACCTTGAGGCTCAAAGTGTGGTCCATAGTCTGACTGCAACCCCACCACCTGGGAACTTGTTTAAAAAAAAAAAAAAGGAAATAAACAGTAAAAAATAAAAAAAAAATTAAAAGACACGTTGTCCGGTTCATCCCAGACCTGCTGAATCTGAATCCACATGTTCACAAGATCCCTGGCGTTCCATGCACATCAAAGTCTGAGAAGCACTTCCTTGGCCCTCATTATCTGGTTCAACCTCACCTATTGAGACACTTTCACTGAAACCACAAATTTGGGCAAGCAGAGAACATGACTTCCCATTGGTCTCTGACTCCACTGGGTTCTAAAACTGCAGACCCCTCCCTCCTACTTAGTCTGGGCTATTTTGGCATCTTGAGCAACCCTCCAACTGTAGCTTCTCAGCCCTGCTTCTTTGATTGCCACTGCCCCTCCTGCATCTGGGAGCCAGCTCCCTCCTCCTGCATCCAGTTTCCCCTGGTAGTAGTGTTTTCCACTTGGGTGGGGGTGGTTACCCCCACCCTACCACCCCTGCACCCTCTACTTTCTCAGCCCTCATCCAGCAGGACCTGGAGGCCTGTACCCCTGGCTGAGACTGTTGCTGCCCTCCCTTGATTTCCTCAATCCCATGAATACCCCTCTGAGTTTTGCTGCAAGGGAAACAGACAAGCATTTGACATCGCTGGTGGCCACTCTTCCTCCATTAAAACTTCCAAGACAAGCAGTTTTAGAATAGGTGGGTGAATAGGATTGGCTTTATTTCCTGTTTGTTTCAACCAAGGCTTAAGAAATACCTGGGGGTGCCTGGGTGGCTCAGTCAGTTAAGCGTCCGACTTTGGCTCAGGTCATGATCTCACAGTTGGTGAATTCAAGCCCTGTGTCAGGCTCTGTGCTGACAGCTCAGAACCTGGAGCCTGCTTCAGATTCTGTGTCTCCCTCTCTCTCTCTGTTCCTCCCCCGCTCACGCTCTGTCTGCACCCCCCCTCAAAAATAAATATTAAAGATATACCTGAAATGCAAAGGGCCTTCAGGCCAGGCCTGAATCCAGTCCAGGGAGGGGGTGGGAAAGTACTGGGTTTTTGCATCAGAGTTGCTGCTGCAGCTGCACTGGCTGGGAAGGCCCATCCCATCCCTCAGGGGTCCCCAGGATCTGGCCAGACCTGGATTTTCAATCTCAGCCACCATAAGAGGATGTGGTCTATGCCCAGTGGCTGTGGGAGGGCAGCTAGGGTCACTAAGCTTAGGGACAGCCCCTTCTCCCTGAGACTTGGGGCTGTCTCAGGTGGAACCACCACTTTTGAACCCTGGGCAGTGGGTGAGTGTCACACCCACATGGGGGAGCTGATGGGGGAGCGGTTTCAACTTGAACCCCTGGGCAGGCCTTGCCCCAGCTCCAAAGGTGCAAGAAGCCCGAAGTCAGAGGCAGGAATGGGCCAAGCATCAGGAGAAGCTAGACTGAATCAGAGGCCTTCCAGGGGCTGTCCCTGTCCCCTGCATGACGTCTGTTAGGGTGCCTAATCCCATTACTGTTCAGTGCCGTGTCCATCTTCCTGCAGACCCTGAGGTCCCCAGGATGCAATACCTGGCCCTCAGGGATGCTCAGTCACTATGTGGGGGACACAGGAATCCAAGAAGAGTCACAATCCTCCATGGAGTCTGACCTCATTGTGGCCCTCATGAGCTGCATGTGATACCCAGATGTCCTTATGTCTGTCTGTTACAGACATGGAACAGACAGACCCAGACATGTTACAGCATCCCAGGACCACTGCTGGACAGATGCCAAGGGGATGCCAGGGATGGCCTGGCTCCCCTAGGGCGTACGGCATCCATGAAATTCACTCTGGGGGACCCTAGGGGGAGCCTCATAAACATGGATGAACCACCAGGACCACACTGCTCCAGGACACACTGGGACACAGAAGACCTAAAACAAAGGGTATTTTCAAACATGAACACCAGGTCAGCCAACGGTGAGGTACAAGGGTAAATTTAACAACTAGCTGTGTCTCGTATGCAGAGCTGAACCAGCGTTTCACAGGACAGTGTTTTCCATAAGTTTTTGCATCAAAACTCCCAGTAAGAAGTGCATTTCCCTGCGTCGCCTGGGTGGCTCAGATGGTGCAACAGTTGATTTCAGCTCCGATCATGATCCCAGGGTCATGGGACAGAACCCTGCGACGGGCTCTGCATTTATGTGGAGCCTGCTTCGGATTCTTTCTCTCTCTCCCTCTGTCCCTCTCCCCAACTCATGTGCTTTCTCTCTCCCAAAAATAAAAATAAAATAAATTAAAAAATAAAATCGGGGCACCTGGGTGGCTCAGTCGGTTAAGTGGTTTCGGCTCAGGTCATGATCTCGCAATTTTGTGCGTTCGAGCCACACACTGTGCTGTGCACTGATGGTGTGGAGCCTGTTTGGGATTCTCTCTCTCACCCTCTCTCTCTGCCCCTCCCCTACTCATGTTGTCTCTGTCTCTGTCAAAATAAATAAATAAATAAATAAACTTTTAAAACAATTAAAAAGAAAAGAAATGCATTTCCCATCATTATCCAGAACACATCTATGTATTTCTATAATTGAAGCAAAATCCCACGAACTATCACCATCCCTCCCCTTGCATGGGATGTTCTCCATTCTCCTGTCTGCTCTAGGCTGCTTCACTTTTGCAAAATGCTGATTGCAACTGACTGGACGATGTCACAGCCCTCTGAGTTACAACACAAACTTTGAAAAGTGACAGTTGATATATAATTAGGAATTCACTATTTTTTGATGGCCTATGATTTTTCCTCAGCCACAGCAGATGGACCAGCTGGTGGTGACAATAATAAAAATAATCATAACAGCCAATTGGTGGTGACAATAATAAAAATAATCATAACAGCCAGCCATATGTGTTATGCTTGTGGTACTTCTCAGTTTAGAAAGCACTTTCAAAGGACAAATACTCTATGATTCCATGTATCTGAGGTCCCTGGAGTAGTCCAGCTCACTGAGACAGAAAGTAGAATGATGGTTGCCAGGGGCTGGGGTGGGGGGAGGAAGAATGGGGAGTTAGTGTTTAAAGGGGAACAGAGTTTCTGTTTGGGAAGATGAACAAGTTCTGGAGATGGATGGATGGTGGTGAGGGTTGCACAAAACATAATTGTGCTTGATGGCACTGGATTGTGCACTTAAAAATGGCCTAGATGGCAAGTTTCATTTCATGCATCTTTTACGACAATGTTTTTAAAACTAATGGGAAAAAAAGGACTTTCATAGCCATTGTCTGCCAACTTGGACCTCACCACGGACCCAAAAGTGAGCAGAGCTAGCAGTGTGGCCAGCCTCACTTCACAAAGAAGACTGGAGACCTGGGAAGTGAGTGGAGCATCCCTCCTGGCAGTGCCAGAGCAGAGCCAGACCCTCGCCACCCCACGCAGGTGCTCGGTCCCTCCTTGTTGCCGCTGCCCACCTCACACCAAAGCATGGAGTTCCTGGACCAACAGTTCACAGGGATTTGGGGGAGACGGCAAAGAGGCCTTGCAGAAGCCACTACTGCGTGGTGTGCAGATGCTGTGCTCATGATGGTGACCTCTGGATAAAATCTATGAGGGTGTGAGTGTGTGCGTGTGTGCATGTGCGTGTGGGTGTCAGAGAGAGAGAGAGAGAGAGAGAGATGACATCCATGAGGTGTTGAACATGGTGCATTAAACACCATATTTATAATTATATCATGATTCCTGAACTTGAACATTGGCTTCTTGCTAAACTACACCTGTTTCCTCCCCTGTCACCACCCCTGCCCCCAGGCTGGTCAGAACAGCAGCCTCAGTCCCAGCCCACTGAACTCAGGTGACTCTTGATGTACTGGCACTTGGCTGCCCTCCATGCCCCTCCAGTCCCAGGGGAGATGCTCCACAGACCCAGGCGCCCTCTGGGAAGGAAGGCAGGAGCAGGTGTGCTCCACCCAGGGTCTCAGGGGCGAGACCAGGCTGGCAGTTGTGGTGGTGGGTGTTGAGCTATGGATGTGACCACAGCAGGGCAGTTGGCCGATGACCCACTGGGAGAGACCCCCAGGAGTAACAGCCATGGTCCTTGGAGAGAAGGTCCAGGCAGAGGATGGGGCCACTTGGGCCAGAAAGCACTGGGACAGCCACTGCGAGCAAGAAGGACCAGGGGTGTCTGCTGACTCTCCTCCAGGGAGCTCAAGCCTGCAGGTCCTTTGATTCTGAGGGTGGATGAGGCCTAAGACAGGCCAGGTGGGCTATGAGACCCCCAGGGGGCAGAGCCCTGGCCCCAAGCAGCTCTGGCCCCTGCTGTTGCTGGGCTTGGCCATGGGCGCCCATTGCCAGCTGCCCCCAACGACAGCAGCACCACCAAGCAGGGTCCCAGGCCCTGGAGCCCCAGCAGGAAGCAGCCCTCGGAGCCTATGGGACAGGTAAGGGGCTGAGTGAGTCATGTGGGTGAGGGAGGAGAGGGTCTTTGCAGCCAGAATTGGGAATGGGACACAGACGGCAGTAAAGGCGACAAGGAAGAATCAGTGAGAAGAGGGGCAGCCTGGACAGACACTAGCTTTATTTAAAGTGTTGACAGTTTTCCAGAGTGTGTTTGCATTAATTTTTTTTGTATTGTATTAAAATATGATTTATCTGAATTACTGAGTTTTTAGCATCCCTTAAATTTTGTGCCCAAGACTAGTGCCTCATTCACCTCACCCTGGTATTCTGGGTAGGGAAGAAACAAGGAGGCAGTGGCAGGACGTCCACATGGGTGGTGGGTGCTGTCATCCCAGGGTTCCCAGGCCTCCTCCTCTCAACTGATGAGGACTACCTCCTTGCCCTTTCCCTGCTGGCCAGAGGCCACTCCCTGGAGCAGTAGGGCGCAGGCTCCAGCTGATACTTTTGACTTGGGAGTGGGCCTTCCCTGCTGTCCCCAGGTCACCAGACCCTTAGCCAAGGACCTTCAGCCAGGGCTACCTCCTGTGACTGACCCCTAAGACCCTGAGCCCACCCAAGGTATAATCCCCCTTTGCTGAGTGACCCCAGGCCTTCCTCTCTGTGTGTGGTAGGAAGTCCCTGGACAAAGTGCCGAGAATTTGGGTCCATCTATGATAATGAATGACACAACAGCACGTTCATTGTGGGCACTAATTATTTTAGGGGCAGAACCGCCTTCAGCAACCCCATAAAGCAGAGGCTGCTGTTACCCCCACGTTACAGATAAGGATAGAGGTCCAGAGAGATGAAATGACCTGCTCATTGTCACCCAGCTGGTGCAGACTCCAACACTCAAACCCGATGGTTTCCAGCTGTCCCCACTCCCATCTCCTAACTGGTGGGACTGACAAGTCTGCCTCTCCCCATCTCAGTTGCCTACTCTGCAAGGCAAGGGGTCTTAACTGAGTGAGGGCCTTGTAACCTGACACCCACTCCAGAGATGCTGGGGCTGCCTCAGTGAAAGGTTAGAACAGGATGAGCTGATTTTGTTTGGTACCAGCAGTCCAGCCAGGGAGGGGGTCAACACCTATGGGTGTTGGGTGAGGACTGGCATCTTGGTGTCTGTCAGGGCCCAGGAAAACATAAGGAAAGATGGAGCCCCCACTGGGGTCAAGCCCTGTGCTGGGGCTGGGATTCCAGGGGAGCAAGGTTTGGCCCCAACTCAATGTTCAGTAGGAGAGGGGGCCAGATGAAGCAGCAGCCACACACAAAGACAATGACAAGGTAGTAGAGGCACAAAACGCTCAGGAAGCTCTCAGCCATCTGCAGGGCTGCAGTGAGTGGGTACTGGGGCCAAGATGGTCTGAGAGAAGGCTGAACAGGTGACCAATCTCCAACCTAGAGGACCGATCCCTAGAGGACAGACTTCATCTGGGGGATTCCAGGGAACTTTTGCAAGGAAAGGACATGACCAGACTTGGGTGGGTGAGGGTGGGAATCCAGATTTAGAGTGACTTTTCTGGGGGGTGGGGGCAGTGTCCCAGGAGGAGTGGACAGACAATTGGAGATTCAGGAAGAGGGGGAACAGGAAAGGGAAGATCCAGGGTGCCCAACCCCAGATTTTTTGCTAGATATCTAAGAGAATGCTGTGACTGCACCAGTGTGTCCTATATTTTAACAAAATGGTCCAAGAGAAGGAGAAGTCTTGCAAGGTATTGGTCTCTCCCAAGAAGGTCCATTCATTTTTGGGCCACTCAGGGCCAGTGGATGCAGACAGGATGGGCCTGAACCAAGGGGGTCATGTGCACACTTGAGGATAGACCTCTTAGACCATTTTTGGAGCAGTAAAGTGGGAGGGGGGGAGGATGCCCAAGCTGGTTTTACAGATGGAAGGCTGTTGGCCAGTGATGGGGTCTCTCCAGGCAAAGGGAGGGTGAGGTTCATCAGGGAGCTGCGGGAGGGGAAAAGGAGAGTGGGGAGAGCAGGGGGTTTTATGTATTTGCACTTTTTCTTGAAGACCTTGAGGGACGTAAGTAAGGGATACTCGCAGTCAGACTTGTGTCTTGGAAAAATGGCTCTGGATTTTTCCATGCCAAATTAGAGGAGCAGCGAGGGGGCTGTCTACACAACGACCAAGATCACCTGTGAAATTGACAAGTGAATTTAAAGTGATGGTACCAGGGGCGGCTGGGTGGCTCAGTTAGTTAAGTGCCAGATTCTGGATTTTGCTCAGGTCATGGTCTCACAGTTAGTAGTTGGAGCCTGGCATGGGGCTCTGTGCTGACAGTATGGAGCCTGTTTGGGATTCTGTCTCTCTTCCTCTCTCTGCTCCTACCCTGCTTTCACTTGGGGGTGTATTCTGTCTGTCTGTCTGTCTGTCTCTCTCTCTCAAAGTAAATCAACTTAAAAAAAAAAAAAACTTTTAAAATGATGGTACCAGAGGGTCGACAGGGGAGGAATGAGTGCTCTCATGGATGGTCAGTGGGAGATAAAATTCTTGGAACAAATAACATCAGTTGCCAAGATTCAAAAAAAATCTGCATTTCTTTTAATCAAGTAATTCCATTTCTAGAAATTTATCTTGAAGAAATAATCAGAGCTTCTGCTAAATATTATAAGTGGGGAAAAGGTGGAAACAACCTCAATGTCCAATGATAGACTATGGTATATCCATGGAAGGGAATAAGAAACTCATTACATACATACACATACATATATACATACATGTATACACGCATACGTACATACATATACATACATGTGTATATATGCATACATGTATGTATGTATATATGTATGCATATATATTAGGTGACTGCAATAACATAATCAGGATCTAAAAATTTTTAAAAATATTTACTTATTTACTTTTGAGAGACAGAGAGAGATAGCACAAGTAGGGGAGGGAGAGAGAGAGAGAGGGAGACACAGAATCCCAAGCAGGCTCCAGGCTCCAAGCTGTCAGCGCAAAGCCCGACACAGGGCTCAAACCCATGAACCGTGAGACCATGACCTGAGCTGAAGTCAGACGCTTCACCAACTGAGCCACCCAGGCACCCCACATAACCAGGATTTTTAAAAACAGGTTACAATCTGTTCCATATCAATCTTTCTATTTCTATTTTATTTTAACTTACACAGAGTAAAATTCCATCTCTTTCATATAGTAATTATATAAATTTTAATAAAATCATAGAATCATGTAACTATCAACACAATCAAGATAGAGAACATTTCCACCCTCACCCAAACTTCCCTGTGTCCCTTCTGTCGTCAGTCTCTTTCTCCGCCCAACCATGGCAACCACTGATCTCTCTGTGATCCTATAGTTTTGCCTTTTCCAGAATATCTTACAAATGGAATTTTGGAGTATGTAACCTTTTTGTAAATTAAACTTTTAATTTCAAGATCATTTTAGATTCACATACAGTTATAAGAAACAATACAGAGGGGTCCCATGTTCCTTTCACCCAGTTTCCCCTAGTGGTAATGTCTTGTAAAACCATAGTAAAATACAACCAGGATTTTGACATCGATACAGTTAAGGTACAGAACATTTCCCTCTCCACGGATTCCTCACCTTGCTCTTCTATTGCCACTCCCACTTCCCTCCCTTCCAAGCTCCTTCCTTTCCTCCTGGAAACTACTAATTTGGCCTTCATTTCCAATTTTGTCATTTCAAGATTGTTGTATAAATGGAATCATATACTGTGTAATATTTGGCGATTAGCTTTTTCACCCAGCATAATTTTCTGGATGTCCATTCAGATTTTGGGGTGGATCATAGTTCGATGCTTTTCATAACTGAATAATAATATTCCGAATACAGAACCTTTTGAGTCTGGCTTCTTTAATTCAGTATAGTGCCTTTGCAGTTGACTCAGGTTATCCCATTTATCAATAGCCTGTTCCTTTCTATTGCTGAGAAGGATTCCACTTTAAATGTATTACATTTTGTTTGGCCATTCACCAGTACAGTGATGAATGAAAGGAGCAAAAATAAGCATCTTTGTCTGGTTCCTAAACTTGAGGGGAAAGCATTCAGTCTAGCACCAGTGAATATGATGTTCAATGTGGATTTTTCATAGATGGTCTTTATAAAGTTGAGGAAGTTCCCTTCTGTTCCAAGTTTTTAAAGTGTTTTGGCATGAAATTTTGTTGAATTTGTCAAATATTTTTCTGCATCAATTGAGATGATCATGTGGCTATCATCCTTAATTCCATCATTATGATATGTTCTATTGATTGATTTTCTTAAGCTGAACCACTCTTGCATTCCTGGGATAAACCCCAGTTGCTGTATGATTCTTTTTAATATGCTATTGGATTAACTTTTCTAGTACTTTGTTGAGCATTTTTGCATTGTATTCATCAGAGATATTAGTTTGCAGGTTTTTTGTGATGTCTTCATTCAGCTTTGGTATCAGGGTAATTCTGGCCTCATAGAATGAGTAAGGAAGTTTTCGTTTCTTTTTTATTTTTCAGAAGAGTTTGTGAAGGATTGGTATCACCTTCTTTAAATATTTGTACACAAACAAAAATTAAAAATTAAAATAAATTTTAAATAAAGTAGGACTTTCTGGTAAAACCATCTGGTCCTGGGCTTTTCTTTGTGGGAATGTTATTTTGATTACCATTTTAATCTCTTCAGTTGTTATAGGCCTGTTCAGGTTTTCTATTTCTTCTTGAGTCAGTTTTGGAAGTTTGTGTCTTTCTAGGAATCTGTTCATTTCGTCTAGGTTATCTGATTTGTTGGTATTCAGTTCATATTATTTCCTTATAATCCTTTTCACTTTTTCATGGTGTGTAGTGATGTCCCAACTTTCAGTTCTGACTTTGATAATTGGAACCTTCTCTCTTTTGTATTTGTCAGTCTAGTAAATGTTTCTCAAAGCTGTTAAACTTTGAAGAAGCAGCTTTTGGTTTTACTGATTCTCCCTATTGTTTTATATTCTCTAATTCATTTATTCTACTCTACTCATTATTATTTCCTCCCTTCTGTCAGCTTTGGAATTAACTTGCTCTTCTTTTTCTATTTCCTTAAGGTAAAGTTAAGTTATTGGTTTGAAATATTACTTCTTTTTTAAAAAATGTTTACTTACTTTGAGAGAGAGAGAAAGAGAGAGACAGAGAGAGAGAGAGAGAGAATCCCAAGCAGGATCTGTGCTGTCAGTGCAGAGCCCCATGTTGGGCTCCATGCTGTGGGGAGCTTGCTTGAGATTCTCTCTCTCTCTCTCTCTCTCTCTCTCTTTCCTGCTCATGGTCTCTGTCTCTCAAAATAAGTACATAAGCTTAAAAAATAAAATAGATATAGGTGAGCTTTAAATGTTTGTGTCTTTTAAGGAATTGGTCCATTTCATTTAAGTGGTGAGATTTATTAGCATAAGGTTTTTTCTAGTATTCCCTTCCTAGCACTTTAGTGACTACAGGATCTGTAGTAATACCCCTCTTTTATTTCTGATATGGACAATTTGTCTTATCTCATTTACTTGCTCAGTGTGGTTAGAGATTTATCAATTGTATTGATTTTTCGAAAATCAGATTTTTATCTTATTAGTTTTCTCTATGTTTCTCTGTTTCAGTTTCATTGATTTCTGCTCTTCACTGTTTCTTCTACTTGGGGTTGATTTTCTTGATTTTCTAAATTATTTTTTTTATGTAAGGACTTAAGATTTATTGAAACTATATATCACAATAGAATCTTTAACCAGGAAAGCAACTTTACAGTGACAAAGTATGGAAGTAGATTCACAACCACAGGCTCTACTTACAGCCGTATTAAGATCATACTCCCCAGAAACTGCCAGCCTGATAGAAAGAGTTGAATTAACAAGATACAAACTCAGTGGATCCAGATGACCTGCTTTATCTTGCTTGGGAGAGAATCAGAGTGTGTAGATGATTGTTTTAGGCAGCATCTGCCTTGTATGTTAGGAAGCAATCTGATCATACATATGGTGAATTCCCCTTAATTTCTATTTTAAAATGTTCTTTTTTTTAGCCCCCCAATTTTTTAAACAAAGTTAACAGTGTATTATAGGTTTCAGGAGTAGAATTTAGTGATTCATCACTTACATATAACACCTGGTGCTCATCTCAACAAGTGCCCCCTTAATGCCCATCACCCATTTAGCCCATCCTCCTACCCACCTCCCCTCCAGCAACCCTCAATTAGTTCTCTGTATTTAAGAGTCTCTTATGTTTTGTCTCCCTCTCTGTTTTTATCTTATTTTTCTAAATTCTTAAGGGTGTAAGTTTAGAGAACTGAAGTGGATGAAAAAGAAAATACAAAATATCAATATTTATGGGACATAGATGAAGCAGTGCTTAGAGGGGAAAGCTTATATAAGAAAATAAGGGGGAGCACTCAAATATGTAAATTAATTAATCACAAGCATAAAGAAACTCATTGATAATAATACCATAATAGTAGGGGACTTCAACGCCCCACTTACAACAATGGACAGATCATCTAAACAGAAAATCAACAAGGAAACAATGGCTTTGAATGACACACTGGACTGGATGGACTTATCAGATATATTCAGAACATTTCATCCTGAAGCAGCAGAATACACATTCTCCTCCAGTGTACATGGAACATTCTCCAGAATAGATCACACACTGGGACACAAATCAACCCCCAATAAGCACAAAAAGATTGAGATCAGACTGTGCATATTTTCAGACCACAACGCTATGAAACTTGAAATCAACCACAAGAAAAAATGTGGAAAGATAACAATATTTGGAGACTAAAGAAAAGAAGAAAAGTATCACATAAATTTTGTTTTAAAATATGAATAATACACTTATTTATTTTAAGTAAACCCTACCCTCAATGTGGGACTCAAACTCACAACCCCAAGATCAAGAGTTCCATGTTCTACCAACTGAGCCAGCCAGGTGCCCCAATAATATACTTTTTTAAAAGCCTAGAAGAAAATATACTAAAACTATTAATAATATTTATCCATAGTGGACTTACAAATAATTTTAACTTTAAGTTTCTTCTTTGATTTTCTTTATTTCCCAATATTTCCTTAAGATCATGTGTGTCTTATTTTGTCATTATTATTTTTTTGTTTTATTTTATATTAGAGAGAGACAGAGACAGAGACAGAGCACGAGCAAGGGAGGGGCAGAAGGATGAAAACAGAATCTGAAGCAGGCTCCAGGCTCTGAGCTGTCAGCACAGAACCTGATGCGGGGCTTGAACTCACGAGCCGTGAGCTCATGACTTGAGCTGAAGTCGGACACCCAACCGACTGAGCCACCCAGGTATCCCTTATTTGGTCTTCAAATATAATTTTTTATCGTGTTAAAACACACATAACATAAAGTATATCAGCCTAATTACTTTTAAGTGTAGAGTTTGGTGGTATTAAATACATTCACTTTGGTGTGCAGCCATCACCACTGCGCATTGCCAGAACTCTTTGCATCTTGTGAATCTGAAACTCTATACTTTTTAAAAAACTTATTTATTTTGAGAGAGAGAATGGGGGAAGGGCAGGGATAGAAGAAGAGAGAGAATCCCAAGCAGACTCTGCACTCTCAGTGCAGAGCCTGATGAGGGGCTCAAACCCATGAACCATGAGATCATGACCTAAGCCGAAATCAAGAGTCAGACACTTAACTGACTGAGCCACTCAGGTGCCCTGAAACTCTATACCTTTTAAACTCTATATCTTTTAACCCCCTGGAAACCATCGTTCTACTTCCTGCTTTTATGATCTTGACTACTCTGAATACCTCACATAAGTGGAATCATGCAGTATTTGAGCACTAACAGTGCAGAAATGTTCCAATTTCTCTACATCCTTACCAACACTTGTTTTCTAGTTTGTAATTTTAACAGTAGCCATCCCAATGAGTGTGAGGTTGTATCTCATTGTAGTCTTAATTTGCACTTACTAATTATTGGTAATATTGAGCATCTCTCATGTGTTTATTGGCCATTTGTGTATCTTCTTTGGAGAAATGTCTGTTCAAGTCTGTTGCCCATTTTTGAATGGGTTGTTTGGTTTTTTCCTTTGAGTTTTAGGAGTTCCCTATATATTATGATATTAATCTTTTATTACATATATGATTTGCAAATATTTTCTCCCATTCTGTGGGTTGCCTTTTTACCCTGTGGATAGTGTCTTCTGTTGTACAAAAATTTGAATTTTTCATTTCAAAAGTCAAAGTTGTCTAGTTTTTCTTTTGTTGTCTGTGATTTCAGTGTCATATCTAAGAAATCATTGTCAATCTGATGTTATAAAGCTTTTGTCCTCTAGCTTTTTTCCTAAGAGTTTTATTGTTTTAGCTCTTATATTTATTCCTTTCATCCATTTTGAGTTAATTTTGTATATGGTGTTAGGTAAGAGTCCAACTTCATTCTTCTGCCTGTGAATATCCATGTTTCCCAGCACCATTTGTTGAAAAGACTGCCCTTTCCCCATTGAATGGCCTTGACATCCTTGTCAAAAATCATTTGGTTGTATGTGTGAGAGTTTATTTCTGGGCTCTCTGTTCTATTCCACTGGTCTGTATTTATGTCAATACTACACTGTCTTGATTACTGTAGTTTTATAGTGATTCTCAAAACCTTATAATGTCTGCCATCCTTCCAAGTTTGTTCTTTCCCTTCACTATTGTGTTAGCTATTCTGAGTCCTTTGCCCCTCTATATAGACCTTAGAATCAGTTTGCCAATATCCACAAAATATTTCTGGGAAAGCAATATTGCTGTGAATTTGATTGGGGATTGCATTTAATCTATAGATCAAGTTGAAAATAACTGACATCTTGATAATATGGAGTCTTTCTATCCATGAACATGGAATATTCTTCCGTTTACTTAGGTTTTCTTTGATTTCTTTCATTAGAATTTGTAGTTCTCCTCATATAGATTTTGTATATATTCTGTTAGATTTATACCTAAGTAGTTCCTTTTGAAGGGGATGATAATGTAAATGGTACTGTTTTTAATTTCAAATTCTACTTGTCATTGTCAGTATATAGAAAAGTAATTGACTTGTATATTAATCTTGTATCTGTAACCTTGTTATAATTGCTTACTAGTTCCAGAAGTTTTTTGGTCAATTCTTTTGATTTTCTTCATAATCACATACTTACAGAGACAGTTTTATTTCTTCTCTCCCAATCTGTATACCTTTTGTTTACTTTTCTTGTCTTATTGCATTAGCTAGGACTTCCAATATGATATTGAAAAGTGGTGGTGAGAAGGGACATCCTTACCATGCTCTGACTTTATTAGGAAAGCTTCAAGTTTTTCACCATTAAATATGATGTTAGCTGTAGGGGTTTTTGTGGATATTTTTTAGCAACTTGAGGAAATTCCCTTCTAGCCCTAGTTTACTGAGGTTTTTTTTTTTTGTCATAAATGGTGTTGGGTTTTGTCAGATGCTTTTTCTGCATCTATTGATATGATCATGTGATTTTGTTCTTCTTTAGCTTGTTGACATGATAGATTACATTAACTGACTTTTAACAATTTTTTTTAACGTTTATTTATTTTTGGGACAGAGAGAGACAGAGCATGAATGGGGGAGGGGCAGAGAGAGAGGGAGACACAGAATCGGAAACAGGCTCCAGGCTCTGAGCCATCCCAGAGCCTGAGGCGGGGCTCGAACTCACGGACCGCGAGATCGTGACCTGGCTGAAGTCGGACGCTTAACCGACTGCACCACCCAGGCGCCCCCATTAACTGACTTTTAAATGCTGAACCAGCCTTGTATGCCTGGGATAAATCCCACTTGGTTGTGGTGTATAATTCTTTTAATACATTCTTGTATTCAATTGGCAAATATTTTGTTGAAGATTTTTGCATCTATATTAATAAGAGATATTGTTCTGTAGTTTTCTTTTCTTATAATGTCATTGTCTGGTGTTGGTATTAGGGTAATGCTAACCTCATAGAATGACTGAGATTGGTAAAATTTTATGCTATGTATGTTTTACCATACATACACAGAAAGAAAGAAAGAAAGAGAAAGAAAGAAAAAGAAAAAAAAGAGGAAAATGGCACTACACACAACAGGACAGATGGAGAGATAAATATTACACTTTAAAAAGGTATTTAAATGTATTTTATTGCTTAATTGTGTTATATATGTAATATTATTATAATTTTAAAACAAAAAGCATATTGCAGCACAAAACCAACAACATCTGACTGGACCAGCTTCTAAGGTGGAAATGCACTGGTCCAATCCTCTGGCGGAGATGTTTGCATGCAATAAGCCCCAACTTAATGTCACATCCTTGCATCAGTTAGGAGTTAACATCAGCAAAGGCAAAACCTGGGGCTTCTTGTGGTTTTGGAGTATCAGAGGGCGATTCTATCGCTTCTCAATTATTCTGAGTCTTGTTTTAATTTTATTTATTTATTTATTTATTTTTTAATTAAAAAAAATTTTTTTACTGTTTTATTATTTATTTTTGAGACAGAGACAAAGCATGAATGGGGGAGGGTCAGAGAGAGAGGGAGACACAGAATCTGAAGCAGGCTTCAGGCTCCAAGCTGTCAGCACAGAGCCCGACACGGGGCTCGAACTCACAGACCATGAGATCATGACCTGAGCTGAAGTCGGACGCTCAACCAACTGAGCCACCCAGGTGCCCCTTGTTTTAACTTTAAAAGGGAATATTTAGATGCACGATCTAAGAAGACAGGTTTTGGGCCTGAGAGTTGGGTAGTGAGAGCACTCGTGGTCACGTGTGACAAGGTGAAGACAGACAAAGGGCTGGGTTAGGGGCAAAGGGTGGTCAGTCTCATTTGGACACGGCGAGTTTGAGATTCTTATTGGACATCCAGCTGGAGATGGTCAGTAGGTAATTTAGGGAGAGCCAAGGAGAGGGTTTGGGGCTAGAATAGACTCGAACATTACAAAATGGGCAGTAGTGGGAATCCACAATGTAGGAAGATGGCAAAGAAGGAGGAGGACCCAGGGTGCCAGTCTGGGAGTCAGCTGCCATGCATTGACTGGGGTGAAAGAGAAGTCAGGGGAGAAGAATGTGGGATCTCAGGTGCCAACAAGAAGAGAGTCACTGAAAAGAGAGGCTGACTCTGTGTTGAATCCTGTAGAGCCATAATGTACAACAGGAACTAGGGAATTGACCAGGAAGAGGACATTGTTGGTTCTGACCTGAGAGCTTTCAGGGATAGATGGAGATGAAAGCCAGGGGAGCCTGCCATGTCCAAGCATGTGAAACAGTGCCTGGAGCTACTGTTGGATGGATGGGTGGGTGGATGGATGAATGGATGGATATGTGGATGATGGGTGGATGGATGGACATATGGATAGATGGACAGACAGGTGTCTCAGAAAGACAGTGGTCTGAGAGATCAGAGAAAGCTTCATAAAAGAGGTGGAATTGAATTGTGTCTTTGATGTGTAGAGAAAAAGTGTGTGTGTGGGTCTTCACATGGGAGCACCATGAGTCAGGAATGACCCAGTCCCAGACCAGTAGGCTCAGGGAGGAAGCCACCTGGCTAGACCATGAGAAATTGTAGGAGAGGAACCCTCAGAAGCCCTAAATGAGGCCAGAGAGGTCAGACAGGTCTGAGCCAGTTTAGGACTCACTCTGCCACACCATGTGAAAGAACGAGGCACTCAAGGATTTATTGAACACCTACTGTATGCAGTGTCACTGTCAGCACTGAGGATCAGGAGATGACCAAGACAGCCTTGGAAAGGGGTAATACACAAGACCATGGGTGGAGTTGGCCTCAAACAGAGGGCTAGGCACAGGGACACCTCAGGGCTGTGGGCTCATCCAGGTGTGCCACAGCTTCTGGGAGGCTGGCTGCCCAGCCCCACCTGCTACAGCCCTGTGCCCATCACAGGTTCCTGTTCTGGCCTGGCCCCCACGGGGCAGGCCCCAGGTGCTGGCCCGGTGGGTTTTGGTCCGAAACTCAATCACCCTGGCTTGTTTTCAGTGAAGGAACCCAGCTCACTGTCCTAGGTAAGTGGCTTTCACCATATTTCCCAACATGTCCCACCCCTCTGTTGTCTGAGGAAAGTTACTTTTCTCTGGAGGCCGTTTCCTATCTGCTTCCCAGCCTTAAGGGAAGATTTGCCCTTAGCAAATCTGTGGGATCTGGGGGAGGTGGGTTGGTCTCAGGGAAACCAGAAGGAAGAACTTCAATGGTACAAGCATTTACCTTTAGAGTCTGACAATTGAATGTGGTCAGGTCCTAGGGCCTGGGTTAGGGGCGTTGGTCCAAAACTGGGGACTCCTTCCCTTCTTCCAGAGCAGACACCTGTGTGGGGTCCAGAGACTGGTTCTGACTAGGGGCACTGGGGCAGCCTTGGAGAGAGTCGTTTGGGGTCTTGGCTAAGGGCTTGATGCCCATCCACGAGGTTGGGGACATGGCTGGGGCTGTGACCTCAGCCTTCAGGAACATAGAGGAGCAACCCGAGAGGAGGTCCATGGGAGGAGGACAGAGCAGTCTGGTTTGGTCCAGGCTGAAGTGCTCGGGGCCTCTATGAGGCTATGAGGATGCAGGGACACAGAGACATGAGTGATGCAGGACAAGGTGACCAGAAGCACGGCCCTCCCAGGACATTGATCAGAAAGGAGTGGGTCCTGGGGCACCTGGGTGGCTCAGTCAGTTACGCGTCCAACTTTGGCTCAGGTCATGATCTCACAGTTAGTGGGTTCTAGCCCCATGTTGGGCTCTGTGCAGACAACTCAGAGCCTGGAGCCTGCTTCAGATTCTGTGTCTCCCTCGCCCTCTGTCCCTCCCCCATTCTCTCTCTCTCTCAAAAATAAGTAAAAACTTTTTAAAAAAGGAAAAGAAAGGAGCAGGTCCCATGGGAAGAGTTTTTTTCTGTCCCTGGAGCCCCACAATCCCAGGGCCCCAGGTGTCTCACCTGTCTAAGGTGAGAGTGACCAAGTGGAGAGTGAGTGGAGGCTCAGAGCTACACAGCTGCCCCTTAAAGTCAGCAGTCATCAGGATTGTGTTGGCAGGCTAGGTGGTAGACTGCAGTTCACAGGGGAAGTACCCGGATCCAGAAGAATGAAGTGATATGGGGGCCAGATGCTGGGCTGAGGGGGAAACCGAGGCTGCAGATGCACCTTTCATCTACCTGGGAGAGGTGACACGGAAGGGCTATTGGGAGCATGGGGAACTGCCTGCTGTCCAGGGCTGAAGTGGAAAGGAGGATCCCCTGGGTGAACCAGCATGGCCACCATGGGAAAAGTCACAGAGGCTATAGATGGGGAAAGGGCTGCCCAAAGCCTGGACTCTCCCTGTGTTTCTCCCCCCTCTCCTCTGTCCACACAGGTCAGCCCAAGTCTGCACCCTTGGTCATGCTCTTCCTGCCCTTCTCTGAGGAGCTCAGAGCCAACAAGGCCATCCTGGTGTGCCTCATCAGTGATTTCTACCCTGGCAACTTGACGGTGACCTGGAAGGCAGACGGGACCCCTGTCACCCAGGGTGTGGAGACCACCAAGCCTTTCAAACAGAGCAACAACAAGTATGTGGCCAGCAGCTACCTGAGTCTGTCACCTGACAAGTGGAAATCTTATAGAAATTTTACCTGCCAGGTCACACACGAGGGGAGCACCGTGGAGAAGAGGGTGGTGCCCTCAGAGTGCTCTTAGGTGCCTGAGACCCCCACTCACCCAAGAGGATGTGCAGCCAATGGACCTCCAGGAAGGTCTCTCCTCCCACCAGGATCATCCCAGCCCTTCTCCCTGCACCCAATCAATGTTCAATAAAAAGTCCTTCATTCAATCAGAAATCGTATTCTCATTGGGGTTCATCACTTTGTGCCCTAAACTCAACCATCTTCAAACATGAACACCATTCTTTTCATCCTGTGGGAAAGGAGTTGGCAGAAGGCATCCTCATGTTTTTTGAGGGGTAGTTTTACTCTCATCCAGAATTGCCAGAGAATATTCCAGAATAGGAGATACAAATCGAACCAAGATAGACTATCCTCCACCATGTCTGTATGCTTGCTTTTCTTGCATGGACCACATCAGTCATCAGCAGTACTGAAGCCCATGGACTCCTGGATAATGTCTGAGCTCCTCCCTGGACCTGGGGCCTCACTGTCTGCTATTAGACCCCCTCCTGAGATGTCCACTTTCCTTCCTTGAATGCCCCCACTGATGCCACCATGCAGAGAAGGGATGTGCTGAGGATGCTGGGAGGCAGGCCAGGGCAGGGTCCCAGGAGCAAGAGTTCTCGAGGGTGGAGGAGTGCTCAGTGCCACAGGCAGGGGATAGGCAGGACAAGGGCATGAACGCACATGCTGAGCCCTGCTAGTTGACTGGAATGTCCAGAGCCCAGGAGAGGGACAGGGATGGGGCTCAGAGGAAGCAAGCCCAGGGGTAGAACTCCTGAAGGCCTTGGCCCTGACCAGATCTGTGGTTCCAAAAGGCAACTGTACCCTAAGATATTATAAAGTGGCCTTATTGTGCTCATACTATTTATAAAACATGGGGACACATGTTATTCAGCTGAGCCATTCAAGGATTCTGTGAGGTTGACAGCCAGGATTATGGCCCCATTTCACAGGTAGGAAAACTGAGGCCCAAAATTATTAACAAGACAGACTCAACTCCTACATGTCCCAACTCCTAGTCTGGGGCCTCCCATCTGATAGACAGGGAAACTGAGTCCAGCAGAGGATGGGGCCTACCTGAGCTCACATAGAACTGCTCCTGTATGGAGAGCTGCCCTCTGCCAAGCACCAGGCATGCTCACGTGGGGTGACCTCCCTCTGTCATTCTGTGGCCCCAACTCCCTTTCAGAAGCGCAGAAAGGAAGCCCAAGAGTGGATGGCAGGCTGAGCCGGGGCTGCAGACCCCAGTGACGGTCCCTCTACCCATGGGTGACTAGAGGGAGGGCCAGCAGGCAAAGGTCCTGGGGGAAACTCTGTGGTAGGAGCCCATACCCCAGATTTGGGCAGGCTGGGATCCTCACCCACATGCAGCCTTTCTCAGCCCTTGACCTTGGGTGACATGCAAACCCTCTGTGGGCCTCAGTTTCCTCAGCTGTACAAGGGGGAGATAACTAGTCTCTCCCCCACAGGGTAAGTGTGGGGGTTCAAGACAATGTCTGTGATGTACCTGATCCACAATGACCCTCACTAACCCCGCCCCCCCCCCCCCCCCCCCCAGCTACTGCTGTCATCTCCTGGGCTCTTGCCCAGGGGATGCCTCTGACATGCTATGTGACTGTGAGCAAGTTGCTTCCCCTTTCTGGGCTCCAACGTTTCCCTCTGCCCAAGGACTGCTGGGTGAGAGGCTTCAAGGGCCAGCCTGCCAGGAAATAGGAGGATAACTACATAAAGGAATTTGGCATGGAGGCCCTGGGCCTGCAGGGGCAGTGAGGCATAAAGCTAAAGGGGGTTAGAGTAAGTTGCCTCCCCCAATTCTAGTGGCCTTGCTGGCCACCCATGGGAACCCCCAAGCTAAAGTTAATCTTAACTTTGATCTAAACCAGAACTCAGGATGATAAAAGGGGAGAAATAAGGGGAAGAGAAACTGATCCTATGGTCAGCGGGGCGTGGGACAGGTGACAAACAGAGCCAGGTGTGGCCCAGGAAGGGGACAAGCAGATTCAAGGCTATAGCTGGAGGTTTGTGTAGCTCACAAGAGAGGGTAGCAGAGTCCTCACCCTACACTCAGCCCTCTCCCCACCCCAGCCTGGGCCTGGTGCTGGCCCCTGGCTGCCTCCCTGAGCTCTGCTCAGAATCCTGGAATCCTAGAGGGCATACCTCTGGGTCTCTCACCTCTTTCTTCCAGGACCTTCACTGAGTGCAGTCTCTTCCTAGGACTGCAGACTCTTTATCTCATCTTCCACTCAGTACCTGGTAACTGCAAGGCTACCAAGAAAGTTTGAAGGAAGGAAGGAAGGAAGGAAGGAAGGAAGGAAGGAAGGAAGGGGTGAATAGATAGATATGTGCATGGGTGAATGATTGATGGATGTGTGGGTGGATGGCTGGATGGATGGATGGGTAGCTGGGTGGGTGGGTGGGTGCATGAACAGAGATAGGTGGATGATTGATAGATGTGTGGGTAGATGGGTGGATGTGTAGATAGATGGATGGATGATTGATGGATAGGTGATGAGTAAATGTATTGATGAGTTCATGGGTAGGTTAGTAATTGGATGGGTAAATGGGTGGATAGATAGTTGGGTGGGTGGATAGATCCTAACCATGAGAAACACAGAAACTTGGTGCCTGGCAGTTCTGTGCAAAGTGACTGAACCCGACACTTGGGTTCTGATGCTGATGCTGACTTGAGTGTGACCTTGGGGCCATCACCACCTGAATGCACTAGCAATGAGCAATCCCAAAAAGGAAATTAAGACAATCCCACTGACAATAACATCAGAAAGAATACAGTTCCTAGGAACACATTTAACCAAGCTGGTGTGAGGTTTGTGCACTGAAAGATGGAAATGCAAGCACCCTGAAGAGCCAAAAATATCTTGAGGGGCGCCTGTATGGCTCAGTCAGTTGAATGTCCAACTCTTAATTTCAGGTCAGGTCATGCTCCCAGGGTCATGGGATAGAGCCCCATGTTGGGCTCCATGCTGAACCCATGGGGCCTGCGTGGGATTCTCTCTCTCCCTCTGCCTCTCTTCCCCACTCACGCTCTCTCTCTCTCTCGCTCTCTCTCTCTCCTTCTCAAATAAAATTTTAAAAAGTATCTTGAAAATGAAGAACAAAGTTGGAGAACTCACACTTTCCAATTTCAATGCTTAGTAAAAGAGACAGTAACCAAAATGCAGTCCTGGCATAAGAATAAGGATCGATGCAATGGAATTGAGAGTCCAGAAATGAAACTATACACCTGAGCCAACTGATTTTTTTAAACAATTTTTTTAGAGAAGTTTTAAGCTCACAGCAAAATTAAGAGGAAGGTGCGGGAATTTTCTGTTTACTGCCTGCCGCCACACATGCACAGCCTCCCTATTATCAGTCTCCCCCTCCAGAGGGTGCTTGTGTCACAACTGATGGACCTACATTGACCCGTCATTATTGTCCAAAGCCTAGAGTTTACATTATGGTTCACTTTTGGTATTGTGCCTTCAAAGGTTTGGAGTCAGCCAAAGGACCTGGAGGGGCTAATCTTGGGAGGAAAGATCCAGGCCTGGGAGATATTTCTCTCCTATCTTGGGACCATCCTGATGGAAAGTAGTCTCTGGGGCCCCTAAACTTCAGGCTCAGGTGGAAGCAATAGAGTGTGGACGAGCTCAGCTCAACATAAGGGAAAATCGCCTTATTTGTATTCTGAGTTCTTGTTAAAATACAATTCGTTCATCTTGGTCTTTAGTTTAAAAATAACAACGGCTCACTCCAAATAATGTAGAAAGTACAGAAACGCGAACAGGAGAGAAAATCCCCCCCTCATACTTTGCCCAGAAGAGCCACTGCTGATATTTTGATGTACTTCCTCTACTTTAACCGTAAACTAGAACAACCATAAAAAGTATACATAAAATGTATTTGTAAAGTTTAAAAAGTAATAATAAAATAGGTCATGTACCACCTTAGAATCTGAACATGACCAGGATCTCAGGAGCCCTTGCGTTAACCATCTCTATACTTTTTCCCATAGTTTTATGTCCTCTGGGTGCCATTGAAACAACTGTTTTTCAGCTTCATCTGTTTTTGAACTTCATATAGATTCAGTGAGACTGCATGTGTTTTCTCTCTCTCAAGACTGTGTCTTTCATATCCATCCATGTTGAGGCTCCTCTTCACTGCTGGTGGAGGAGCCACCACCTGGCTGTGTGCCCAGTCCTTGGTGACACTAGGCAGGTCTGCCTGAGGAGCCGGCCCGCCACCACCTCTGGAGCCCCAAGTGAGGGTTTCTTCGGGGCTCTATCATCATGCAACCTATTGTTTTGATTTGTTTTGTCTTTAAAAATGGAGACAGCTTAGTTTTTTTCCTGTTATAAAGAGGAATACAAAGATTCTTTTAAAATAAAACAGAAGAAAAGTATAAAGAAATTGCTAGCACAGCCTGGAGACTGTGCTGGTTGTATCTGGTGTATGTCCTTCCAGACTTGACCTTGCATTTCACATAGACAACAAATAGATGATAGATGATAGGTAGATAGATAGACGATAGATAGAGAGCTTTCTTTTGTCACTGAAAAGCACACCCACCCAGGGGCAGGTAAACCTGGGCGTGCATCACACTTGTGAACCTGAGGTTCTAACAACACTCAGGCAGCCTGTTCTGGGTCCCACTAGCGCCACCATTCCATACAAGATGCAGCCAACACCCCTAGCCTCCATCCCTATGCACTTGTCCCACCACTGACTTTGAGTTGACCATTGCCACACTGATCAAAGGTCATGCCTGTCTAAGGCTCTGGAAGCATGTTACAGACTGACTTCCAGAAAGGCAGCACCCCACTCCTCAGAGCCCAGAAGGCCCCCCTGGAACCTAAGGAAGGGACAGCACGGACATGGATAGACAGGCACCCAAGGACATTGCCCTTCTATCTGTCCCACCCTGACTCTTGCTCTGCTCTGAGGCAGGAGGCAGAGAGGGGCTCTGAGGTTTCTTCCCAGTTCCTGGGGGCATCCACCACAGAGTGGTCCCTCCTCAGGAGGTCTCAGAGGAGGCAACCTCTCCCCAATGGTTGCCTCTCCCCAATGGTGTTTCCTTGGCAGCACCGAGCCCCAGGTGGAAGGAGAAGGCTTGGGACTGTGAGCTCTGGGGGGTGCTGGGAGGGTGTGAGGGCTGCGAGTGGGGGGCTGTGGACCGGGGTCTGTGGGGTCTGCACATGTTGGGCTGTGGGAAGGCGCAAGAGGCCTGCTGCTGGTCCCCACAGTCAGGGCCCCAGGAGGTATTTGGTCTCCTCTGCCCGAGATAACACATGGCTGCTCAGTTTCTGAGGCCAGAGGCCCAAGTCTGGCCTTCCTGGGGCACCTGCCCTTGATGTGGAGGTTGGAGGGAGGTTGGAGCCTCCAGCAGCAGGGCCTGGGGCTCCCACTCTGGGAATGGGTCTGAAAGCCTTGGCTGTCAGGCCCAGCAGGGGCCCCAGTTGCCCCAGGAGACAGAGGGGAGCTTGAAGGGGGTGGGGTCAATGGGACCTTAGAGACTGGGCTCCACCCACTCAGCTTTCACAGCAGAAACTGAGGCCCACAGGGGGCAAAGGACTTGCCTAGGTTACACTGTGAGCCTGGCTACCAGCTTCTAGGCCCAGTGCTCTCCATCACATGGCACTCACATGTCCTTGGCCCTGAGGGGCCCCCTCTCTGCTGGGCCTCAGCCCTGTAACCTGCACCCTGAGACACAGCATCGCTTCTGGGCTGTGGAGCTGAAGCACATTCAAACACATCCTGGCTCCGTTGGCACTTGTCACTGTGCAAATCAATAAAGGGAAACCTCACTAAAGTGGACCCTGGAGGATAGAAGGCGAGGCCAGAAAAGAGAGCTGTACCACTCAATGTCAATTATAGGGAGAACAGTCAGTTACAGACCTCAAATGAAGAATCATCAACAGAAAAGAATGACCACAATTACAGGCCCAAAGGGACAAGACGTACCTTGAAACTTCTGTAATAAACCCACCCCGTCTGCAACTCAGCCAATGAGAAACTATCCTCACCCTCCCCTCCAGCCACCTCTCCTTCAAGGCCTGGGGGAGCCGAGTGAGCCCACTACCCCACACCCACATTCCAGGTTCCTTCTGATGGGCCAGGCCCACCCTCCTAGCACTGCCCTAGCCCAAACACCTCAGGTCCACGCCTGAGGAGAGGAGCTTGGGTCTGTCAGGAGCTGATGGCCAAGTGGTCAGGAGCCCAGCCAGGAAGTCACCATGCATGGTGCAGAGGTATCACCCACACAAGGATGTCACCATCTTACCCAGCTGTCCTCCATGGGCCACATGGTGTCCTGGCTACATTCCTGGCCAAGACATCCCTGTACAATGCTCTGTCTCTCTCTGTCTCTGTCTCTGTCTCTCTCTCTCTCTCTCACACACACACACACACACACACACACACACACACACACACACACATTCGGGTTCCCAGGATCCTCCCAGAGCCCCAATGCTGGGCCTTCTCCCAGGGGAGGGGTGGGACAGAGGAGCTTAGGGTCTTGAACCTCCAGGTCCCCCCAACACAGGGTGCACAGACTGCCCCCCCCATAAGGGAAGAAAGCATCATGGGGAAAAGGAATTTCCAGACCAGAGGGTCCCTGAGAGGGGTCTCCTCCATGCTAGATGCGGGGGAAACACAAAAATACCAAGAACACTGACATGGTTGTGGCACACTCACCACACATAAGCAACAAATCCTAACCTGTGGTCAAGCAGCTCCCAGCTTTCCGTAAGAGAAGAAAAACAGCTGGCCAAGCTGGACTCCCTTGTTCTGCCCTTGTCTCCTAGTTCTATGTACTCCCTATTCTTGGAAAGAAACCCAGCGTCATTCATTACACACGTAGCTACTGATCTGCTCTGAAGCCTGGCATTGCTTTAGGCCCTGGGGACATGACTGTGCTGAGACCAAGTCTGAAGCAAAGTTCCAGTGGGTGGCAGAGGTCAGAACAAAGACATGTTATGTTGTAGTATGTGGTGTGATGAGTTCTTTAGGAAAAGGGAGAGGTTAAGGGAAGAGTGTGGCAACTGTTAGCTTAGATGGACGGTCAGGAGAGGCTACTCCTGAAGGAAGTGAGAGGATCAGCCAGGGAAGGTGCTTGGGGAAGAGTGCTCCCTTGCAGAAGGAACAGCAAGTGCAAAGGTCCTGGGGAGGGATGTGCCTGACAAATTGCAGGAACAGCAAGGAGGCCAGTGTGGCCTGATTACAAGGAAGGCTGGGAGGCGGCAGAGGGAGCCAGAGTGTCCTTGGGGCCTTGCAATTTGTGCAGAGCATCTTGAATTTTGTTCCAAGTTTTCAAATGTACCCGAACATCATGTCGACATATCTTGTTCCTTCTAACTTTCTACGTATAATCAACCAGGCTCTAACCACTGAGCTCATGGCTCCGTGTGTGAATAGACAGCATGGTACTGGCCATCCGGGTAGATGGATGAACATTTGGGCAGGTCCCATTCCTCCTTCACAAACACTGGCCCAGGGAACCCCTGCGCATCTGTGGTGCACACAGCAGACCTAGAACTGCAGAGACACAGGGAGTCTCTATTCCTACAACCGCGGGGACATGGGATGTCTATGTTCACTTTGCTATGAGCCAGCTCTTAGGAGCAGCCGGACTAATTTACTGCCTGGAGACAGGTCATGGCCCCACTCTCCACGTTCGTGCGCTTCCTTTGATTTTTGACGTTCCCAGGTTGCTGCCCCCGCGGTGTGCATCACCCCCCACCCCCTCCCCCTCCTCGGGCCCCGCCGCAGCACTGGGAACCCGGGTAAAGCCCACTGGCGTCAATCGGCAGTCACTAAGTCCCGCCGTCCTTGTCCTCATTCTACCCTGCCTAATATGACCCTGGATTCTGGAACTTCAGTTTCCCGTGGCCTCACTCGGAATTCCCTGAGCCCTCCCCGCGGTCCTGGTCTCCGCTCCTTCGTGTCCGCGCCCTGGAGCCCCCACCTGAGCATCTAGCGAGGGGACAGAGACCCCTTGCGACCGAAAAGGGTAAGGTGGGTCCAGGAGCCCGGGTGGGGCTGCCGGGGGCTAGAGAGGGATGGCGTGGGGCGACCCTCGGAGAGCACAGAGAACCCCGGACCACCTCCCTGGGACTCACGCTGTGGACAGAAGCTGGGCTAGCGGTGTGCCCAGAGGGGGGCCCTCTCCGGATCGCCCCCCAGTGTGGGCAGGGCAGCCCGGCTTCTGGGGTTGAAGGCAGGAGGGTCCTGGAGCCCAAGGAACACCTCTTCCTCTCAAGCTGCAGACCGCCGCCGGCCCCGCCCACTCTCCCACCAGGTTCCCATCCTGCCTGGGGTTCTCTTTCTTAGCCCGAGGTTCTTCCGTGTATAGTAAGGGTCCTCCCTTGGCTCCAGAGGACCAGTGAATGAGAGTGAAACAGTGTGAGGCTTGGACAGGAGGGTGAGGAGTCAAGAAAGTGCTTGTCTAAGGGATTGTGTGTGGGGTGAGTGTTTGTAGGCGTCTGGGTGTAAGCAAGTGTGAATGTATGTAGGTGATGTTCATTCCTCTCCCAGCTGATTCACATATACCTCTTTCTCTTCCCCTCAAAGAAAAACCAGAGCCGCAGGGAAGTTTGTGAAAATTAATAAAGGGAAACTTTCCTGAAATGGAGTGGCAGCAGCTCTCAAGACTTACCACTAGACTCAAGGGTTGTCAGTTACTGATCCTCAACAGAAGCATCAACAGGAAAGAATCATCAATTATAGGCCTCAACAGAGAAAGCTGGGCATTGTATCTCCTACAAGAAACTGACCACCCAGCTACTCCGCCAATGAGAAGGCTTCATCACCCTGAACGCTTGTCTTTCTCCAATGATCTCCTTCAAAACAACCCCTCCCAACTTCCTCCTTCTCCATATGATAATGTTTCTCTCCTTTGTTGGACTAGCCTATGGTTGTTTCCCCAGCTTGAATTGCAGTATTCTGGTATTCCCTAATAAACCCATTTTTGCTGGGAACATGAAATGCTTTTTTAAGGTCAACATTACTTGGAGATCAGAAGTAGGATCCAGAGAAGACCCCCCCCCCCCAACAATTCCGAGGCTGGTGAGCAAACAGGTGATGGTACCCGCAGAGCTCACTGCTTTCTTGTTGAGTTTGAGGATAAGTCTCTCCTGGATTTGGAGCTCCACTTTCTGCATTTTGAGCTTTCTAGGATTCATTTGGGATTGATTTTAGAGCTTTCTTTGTTCTTTCTGAGAGTACTCATTTGGACTTTGGTCCAATTTCCTATTTATGTTATTTTATTATTATTATTTTAAACGTTTATTTATTTTTGAGACAGAGAGAGACAGAGCATGAACAGGGGAGGGGCAGAGAGAGAGGGAGACACAGAATCTGAAACAGGCTCCAGGCTCTGAGCTGTCAGCACAGAGCCTGACGCGAGGCTCGAACTCACGGACTGTGAGATCATGACCTGAGCCGAAGTCGGACACTTAACTGACCAAGCCACCCAGGTGCCCCTATTTATTTATTTTAGAGAGAGAGGGCAAGTGAGGGAGAAGGGCAGAGAGAGAGAAAATCCTTTTTTTTTAATTTTAAATTTATTTTGGGAAAGAGAGAGTGCACATGTGTACACAACCAGGGGGAGGGGCAGAGAGAGAAGAGAAAGAATATCCTAAGCAGGCTCTGGGGCTTGAACTCACCAATGGTAAGATAATGACCTGAACTGAAATCAAGAGTTGGATACTTAACTAAGTCACCAGGTGCCCTGAGAGGGGGGTGGGGGAGAAAGAAGGAGGAAAAGAGAATCTTAAGCAGACTACACCCTCAGTGCGGAGCCTGATGTGGGGCTGAATCCCAAGGCCCTGGGATCACAACTTGAGCCAAAATCAAGAGTTGTAGGCTCAACCGCCTTAGCTACCCAGGTGCCCCTGTCCAACTCCTTTTTAGAACCAGCTATTTCTATTGAAACTGTCCTAGCCCTTGGTCTGATTTCTTTTGGAACCAGACTGTGCCTATTAAAACTGTGTTGTTTATGAATTTTTCTGCTCTAGATAAAAACCTCTAAGAAATGGGGTCCCAGCCCTCTAAATGCTTTAAGAGGGCCCTCCCCTTCTGGGACCCTGGCCAGTTTTATCTTTAAAAACTGTGCACATTTCTCATGCACATTTCTAACTAAATGGACTGACTTGATCAAAAGTAATTTAAGAACACCCATGGCCATTATGGAGAATTTGAGGCCACTCTGGCCATCATGGGGATTTTTCAGTCTCTCCATACGTCCTTTTCTCAAAACTGAATTGGGCAGCCATGCTTCTAAAATTGTCAAAACTGAATGGATGGTATTCAGTTCTATTTGGATTGGTTTTGAAGCTTTCAAATATTATCAGGAATCTAAAATTATCTCTGCAAAATACAGTTCCTAGGCTGAGACAAAGACAAAAAGGCATCTGAGGCCTGTTTTCCCCTCCCTGTTTTCTTTGTCTCCAAATACACAGCAGCCATTTCATCAGGCCCCACTTCGGGTGCTATCTTCTTCCCCTCTGCACCACCTCCATCTCCTCTATTTCCTCAGTTTCCCCATCCAATTATCCTGCCCAAATGTCCTGAACCTCTCCTTGCTCCATCCTACCTTGAACCTATCAGAACCTGCCCCTTTATTTTATTTTTTTAGTGTTTTACTTACTTTTGAGAGAAAGAAAGAGAGAGAGGCCAAGCACAAGCTGGAGATGGGCAGAGAGAGAGGGAGACACAGAATCAGAAGCAGGCTCCAGGCTCCAAGCCATCAGCACAGAGCCCAATGTGGGGCTTGAACTCACAAACTGTGAGATCATGATCTGAGCTGAAGTCGGACGCTTAACCTACTGAGCTACCCAGGCACCCCAGAACCTGTCCCTTTAAAGTCAAACCTTCTGAGGATCCAAATTAATGCCAAATATCTTCCGTTCCCGGGACTAAGGCCGAATTTGGAGCCATAATCAAAGTGTTTCCTAAAGTGACTGAGGATCCCCATAAGTTTGCTGAGGATTTTAATAGAGTTGTTAAAACTTACCAACCTCATCTCTCAGATTTGGACCAGTTAATCCAGTGTTTGTTGGTGAGGGGCAGGCCAAACATTGGGGGATGAAACTTGCCCAATGGGAACATCCTGAAAGAGAAAAACAAAACCTAACTTTTAACAAACATGTTAGAACACTAGCTGAAAACCTCCAGTGAGCTTGTACAATAGCTTTGCGTAAGCTTGTTGATTGGAATGAAATTCAGGCTTGCTCACAAAAATTTGATGGATCTGTTTGTGACTATTGTAATCAACATTTGTTTGTTTTCAAAGAATATTCTGGTCTTCCTTTAGATGTTGAAAACACTCGGGTCACCTTAATGCCATGTTTATTAAGGGGCTGAACTGGGATCTTTCTCTTTTAGTTAAAACAACCAGGATGCAATGGGAGACTATGTCCCCTCCAGATATAATCAGTTTGACAAACCAGCTTTCACACCCCAGATGAGACACCTAGAAGAAACACTTCTAAAATTCTTAATTTTCACCTCTTACCAGTGGAGGCCCCCGGACAAAACCAAAGGCCTCATGGTCTGTGCTGTTACTGCAGAGACCCAGGACATGGGGGAAAAGATTGTTACAAAGTGAAGTGTTCCAGATGCCTTCAGCCCTCTAGTCAGCTTCTCCAATGTCCTAATTCCCAAGGATAGGGCTCTGCCCAATCCTCCTTCTTAATTGTCTCAGAGAAACAATGCTCCAGATTGGCAATAAATCTCTCTGTTGTTATTTTAATTTAAGGTTATTTATTTTGAGAGAGAGAGGCAGAAAGGGGCAGAGAGAGAGGATCCCAAGCATGCTCTGCACTGTCAGCACAGAGCCCGATGCAGGGCTCGATCTCATGAACCATAAGGTCATGACCTGAGCCAAAACCAAGAGTTGGACGCTTAACCGACTGGGCCACCCAAGTGCCCCTCTCTGTCATTGTTGACCCTGGAGCTACACTCTTGGTACTCAACCCCACTGCTGTAAAGCAGCCTCTTCCTCAGAGTACTAAAGCAGCTCAAATACTAGGGGGCTCTAATAAATCTCTAAAGGTTCCTGTCTCAAAACCTATCCCCTTTTGCTAAGGTGCTTTGAGAGATACCCACTCTTTTCTTCTTAGTTCCTCTGCTCGTAATCATTTTGGGGGCTGAGATTTCTTTTTTAGGGAATGGGGGGGGGGGACAAGATTTATTAGGAAATATCAAAGGGGAGAACTAGTTCTAGAATTTGACAATGGTAATAAAAAAAGCCAACCAGGTCAATTAAATGACACTTTGACATCCTTCATTTTCTCTATCTTGGATGGGATGATAGCAGAGTCTGGGGACACTGAAAATGTGTCCCTATTGAATCACTTACCATCCCCTTTAAGGGCAAAATCTCCACAGTGAACTTCTTTCAACATTCAAATAGATCCCTGAAACCTCTCCCCCAAATTAGTCAATACCCTATAAATAAAGAACCCTTCAAGGCATCAAGCCCATAACAGAAGATTGTAAGGCTCAGGACCTCATTATCCCCTGTTCTAGTCCCTAAAATACACTTATTTTACCTGTGAGGAAGCCCATTGGTGGAGACAGAGGTTTGTCCAGGGCATCTGAGCAATGAATAACATTGTTATCCCTTAGCACCCTGTCTTCCTAACCCCCACCTGCTAACTGGCATCTGTTCGCCCTGAAAGCCAATTTTTCCACTGTAATTGATCTGTGCAGTGTGTTTTCAGTAATCCAGTTGATAGAAATAGCCAATATCTTTTTGCTTTCACTTGGGAAGAACGGTAATACACCCAGACAGTGATGCCCCAGGGTTTCACAGAGAATCCTTACTTTTCACAAATCTCAAAAGCTGATTTGGACGACAGAATGTTTTCTGCAGGCTCTACTTTGTTGTAACACACAGATGATTTGCTTCTCTGCTCCCTTTCCCAAACCTCTTCACAGGAAAACAATATCTACCTGTTAAAACCTTTGGCCCTAGAGGGCCATAAAGTCCTCAAAGAAAAATTGCAGTTCACTCCAACTCAGATTTGATACCTAGAGCACCTGATCTTGGAACAAGGACTACATTTGGATCTAGGTAGGCTTTGTGGCAGCCTGAAATCTGAAATTCCCCAAACCTAACACTAAGTGCCAGTTATGAGGTTTTCTTGGACTGCCTGTCTACTGTTGAAATTGGACTCGAAACTTCTCTTTTCTGGCTCAACCTCTAAATGCTTTACTAAGAAATGACAAACCTGGCCTTCTTATTTAGAAAAATTGGGACAACATAGTTTGGGAGACAAAAACCCCCATTCTTGGGCACCCTAATTATTGCCTTCCCTTTTTTTCCTTTTATGTGAGAGGGAAGGGAATACCTTTGGAGTACTTGCCTAAAAACATGGAGACAATCATTAGCCCATAAGGTACCCTAGCCAACAACTGGACCCTGTGGCATGGGGATATCCCCCATTGCCCCAGAGCCATTCCTGCCACTGCCCTTTCGGCTAAGACTACTGAAGAGGTAATTGTGAGGTCCCCTTTAATCATCCCTGTGCCCCATGCAGTAGAAGCCCTCCTAAATTCTCATCAGTCAATACTCTTCAGCCAGCTGCCTCACTTCCTAGGGGATCCTCTTGCAGCCTGCTCCCCCTAGAACTCCTTCTTGCTGCAGTAACCTTAACCTGGCTATTGTTCCTCCTTCATGGACAAGACCCCTTGTAACAGCTTAACACTGACAGATCACCTTTTGACTCCCCATGACAGTTTGTTAGCAATTCCTTTAAATTTTTGTTTACGTTTTTATTTATTTTTGAGACAGAGAGAGACATAGCATGAACAGGGGAGGGTCAGAGAGAGGGAGACACAGAATCCGAAACAGGCTCCAGGCTCTGAGCTGTCAGCACAGAGCCCGATGTGGGGCTCGAACTCACGGACTGTGAGATCATGACCTGAGCCGAAGTCGGACGCCCAACTGACTGAGCCACCCAGGCACCCCTGTTAGCAATTCCTTTAACCACTGCATATTTTCCAGGGTTTACCGATGGGTTTCATAGAAGTATGAAAGTATTAATTAATTAATTAATTAATTAATTAATATAAATAAAATAAAGTATGAAAATAGTAAATATTGTGCTGGGTATGCTATTGCAACTCCTTCTGAACTTGAGACCACACCTTTACCTTTAGCTACTTCCTCAACAGGCTGAGATTTACCCCCTTACTCAAGCTTGTATCTTACCAATGGTGAACTGCAAATGTTTATACCCATATTTCGTATGCCTTTTGGGTTACTCATGACTTTGGAATGTTATGGAAACAGCAACGTTATGTAAGGTTTCCTTACCTCTAATGGGGATAAAATCTAAAGTGGCTCCTGTGTCAAAAATTTATTAGATGCCATACACATGGCTGGTAGTTCTCGTTATTGTTAACGTACCTGGGCATTCCAGACTGGACTCCCTGGAAGCCAAAGGAAATCACCTTGCTGATATTTCTGGCAAAAATGATGCTGTTAAAAAAACAATGACTAAACCTTTCTCATGGTCCAAAGAGATGTTCTCCCAAATGATCATTTGGAAAAATTGACACCCAACAATTGGCCCCAGAAAAGGAAAACCAATATTGGAAATCTAATAGTTGTTGGTTTGGGGGGCCTGGGTGGCTCAATTGGTTAAGTGTCCAACTCTTGATTTTGGCCCAGGTCATGTTACCAGGGTAGTGGGACTGAGCCCTGCATCAGGCTCCACGCTGAGCATGGAGGTTACTTAAGATTCTCTCTCTCTGGGCCCCTGGGTGGCTCAGTCAGTTAAGCGTCTGACTTTGGCTCAGGTCATGATCTCATGGTTCAGGAGTTTGAGCCCCACATCAGGGTCTCTGCTAGCAGCATAGAGCCTGCCTCAGATCTTCTGTCTCCCACTCTCTCTGCCCCTTCTGCATGCACATGCACGGTCCCTCTCTCTCAAAAATATATAAACATTAAAAAAAAAAAGATTCTCTCCCTCTCTCTAAAATAATTAATTAATTAATTAATTGTTGTTGGTTTGATAAAAAGAGAGAACTCTGATTTATCAGGATGATAAATAACAATTTGGCCTGTTCAGAAATTCTAGATTTCCTACTACCTACCACTGCACATGCATTAAAACATTGGTGCACTGACAAAATTATGGCATTCGTGAACCAATATTGGTGGGGAAATATTAATAAGGCTGCAAAAAATGTCTACCTCACTTGTCCCAACTGTCCAAAGTACAGTCCAGGGAACCTTGTTTAAACTGTTCCCAGACACTTTAAACTGCCCACTGGATCATTTGAAGTTTGGCAAATAGATTTCATACAGCTTCTCTGGTCTCATGGATATAAATGTGTTTTAGTCATGGTTTGTAGGATTTCTCACCAGGCCAAAGTTTCCCATTGTAGACAGACCATTGCTGCTTCTACAGCTAAAATTCTGTTAGAAAATATTATCCCTACCTGTGGAACCCCTTTAGAATTTCATAATAATCAGGGAACCCATTTTGCTGATTGATTTGCTTCAGCAAGTGTATTTGGCCAATTATACAACACTTCCATTGTACATATCAACCTCAATCCTCAGGATAGTTGAACATACTAATGGCACTATTAAGACACGACTGGCAAAAGTTGTAGAGACCCTACACATATATGGCTGAAAGCATTGCAATCAGTCCTTCTACATCTCAGATCTATCCTCTTTGGAATTTGGAGACTCTCACCCTTTGAGAGGGTCACAAGACCTCAAATGCACTTGGCCCCTCCCTCCTTTGACCCACAATTGAAGGAGATATATTTCAATATCGTAAAGGTTTAGTTGCTTCTATTAAAAATAACTATGCTTCAGTAGAGCAGTCTTTTCACTGTGTACTCCCAGGAGATTAAGACCTTAAGCATCACGCCTTGCAATCTGGAGATATTGTCTATTGGAAAAGATACCTTCAGAAAGACTCCCTTCAACCTTGCTGGAAAGGTCCTTAAAAGGGGCTGCTAACCAACCCTTGTGCTGCCAAACTCCAGGGAACAGACTCTTGGATTCACGTAACACGTGTAAAGAAAGTACCAAAATCTCACTGGACCTGTACAGCATCTGGTGACCTGGAACTGAAGCAGACGACATCTGACACTTTCCCTTTCCCAAGATGTCCAGACAAGGCCTGTTAGAAGGCTCAAGATTAACAGAAGATTGTGCTTTTCATCTGGACCATTGAATAACTCTGGATTCTTACCCAAGTTCATGGTTTCTGAATTTATTAGACTGTATCATGGATAATACATTCAGTTCCATTTTGAGATAACAGTGCTGTTTTAAAATGTCTTTAAGGTTTTGCTGTTTTGCAAAAAGTTCATCAGCTATTGCTTCATGTTTAGACCTGCACTACATTGTCCCCAATGCACTTGGTTAATTCTGTAAGTGTGCTTTTGCAGTATTCATTATTCTGTTTTCATGACTGCTTTAAAGTGGGGAATTCCAGGAGGCATACATGACTCCGGGTTTGCCTCCACAAGAACTTTTCTCCCCTAAGTTATAATAAGTGCCAAGAAATATTTTCAGTTGGCTATCTTCATACCTAGGGTTCTGAAACCCTAGGATCATCATGCAATTTGGAATTATCATATGATGTTTCATTTTGTACTTGTTGGCTGTCCAACCTTTATAAAAAGGATGTGTCCAAGAAGGAGATGATCTCCAGTGTTTACGATCTTGATAAATACGGACTATAGTTGGGAAGTGCCTGAGAGTTTTCCTGCTCCACCTCCTTGTTACTTGAACATGACCTCAGTAGATTTCCAATTTGTACAACTTCTCTACATTGTGACACATGACACCCAGGAAAGGTCCTGGCACTGAGGAACAAAAGACCACTGAAAACCTGACTCTCAGGGCACCTGGGTGGCTCAGTCAGTTGAGCATCTGACTTCAGCTCAGGTCACTATCTCAGGGCTCTTGGGTTTGAGCCCCATGTTGGGCTTTGCTCTGATGGCATGTAGACTGCTTCAGATTCTCTGTCTCCATCTCTCTCTGCCCCTTCCCTGCTCATGCTCTATCAAAAATAAACATTTTTTAAAAATTAAAAGAAGACATGGCTCTTGATCAGCAATGCTTTCAGAGAAAGATCTTCATCAAAAAGACAAAATGTGAAAATTAATAAAGGGCAAACCTCACTGAGTTGGAGTCGGGAAGCCAGAAGAGGGAAGCTCTCATGCCATACCAAGACTCAAAAGTTTTCGATTACTTTTGAGTAATTCTTCTACAAAAGAAGAATCCTCAATAGGAAAGAATCAATTACAGGCTCACAGGAAAAGAGGAACATTGCATCTCCTACAAAAAATTGACTACCCCAGAAACTCAGGCAGTGAGAAATGGCCATCACCCAGAACTCTTGCCTTTCTCCAATGGAGTTTCATTTATCTTTTTTTAATAGAAGTTCTATTTCTTTAAAAGTTTATTTATTTTGAGAGGGAGAGACCGGGGAGGGTCAGAGAGATAAGGAGAGAGAGAATCCCAAGCAGGCTCTGCACCATCAGCACAGAGCCCAACATGGGGCTCGAACTCATGAACCGTGAGATCATGACCTGAGCCAAAGTCAAGAGTCAGACACTCAACTGACAGAGCCACCAGGTGCCCCTCCAATGGACTTTCATTTAAAATAGTCCCTCCATGGGGCGCCTGGGTGGCGCCTGGGTGGCGCAGTCGGTTGGGCGTCCGACTTCGGCCAGGTCACGATCTCGCGGTCCGTGAGTTCGAGCCCCGCGTCAGGCTCTGGGCTGATGGCTCAGAGCCTGGAGCCTGTTTCCGATTCTGTGTCTCCCTCTCTCTCTGCCCCTCCCCCGTTCATGCTCTGTCTCTCTCTGTCCCAAAAATAAATAAACGTTGAAAAAAAAAATTAAAAAAAAAATAATAAAATAAAATAAAATAGTCCCTCCCAACTTCCTCTCTTTCTTTTCAATAATATAATGTTCCTCTGCTTTGTTTGCTGGACCAGCCAACGATTTTTGCCGTAGCTTACTTGTCACAGACTGCAATTCCCTGCTATGAGTAATCCTATCTTTTGCTGGTAAAATAACGGTGGCTGCCTATTTTTAAGGTCAACAAATTAAAGTAGTAAAAACAGGTTTTATTCAGGGACTATTGGAATAGGAGGAAAGAGACCTCAGTATAGAACCAGGCTCATTTCAAATACAGCATGGGCAGGTGGGGATTTGTTGCCAAGGCAAAAGGCAAGGGGGCAGTGGATAGAAGATTACTAAGAGGGGAGACCATGGTAAGGGGGATTCTGGCTAACCCGACCTAACAGGATTCTTTACTGAAGACAGGCCAGGGTGATCAGACCTTACCTGGGGGATGGCAGAGGAAGAGGAACCCAATCAGAATTGAGTGTGGGGGGATTCTGGTTAGATGGACTTCAGAGAGTTCTTGCTAATATCAGATAATAGAAGGAAGTGCACAGATGAGCCTAGGAAAAGGTTCAGGAGCCTGACTGCAGTTCCATCCAGCAAAGAGTCTTTGTCAAGATTCACACACCCATTTGATATCCTGTAACTTAGATACTGAAATAGAAGATTACCCACTATTAATACATCTAGTGTTAGATTGTATGGAAATGGGGGGGCTGTTATTATAAACGCATGTAGATGTAGGGGTGCCTGTCTGGCTCAGTTGGTGGAGCATGTGACTCCTGATCTCAGGGTTGTGGGTTTAAGCCCCATATTGGGTGTAGAGAGAACTTAAAAATAAAATTCTAGGGGTATCTGGGTGGCTCAGTTGGTTAAGTGTCTTGATTTCAGCTCAGGTCATGATCTCACAGTTGGGAGATTGAGCCCTGAGTCGGGTTCTGCACTGAACAAGGAGTCTGTTTAAGATTCTCTCTCTCCCTCTCCTTCGTCCCTGTCCCCACTTGCACCCGTGTTGGGTTCTGTGCTAACAGTGTGAAGCCTGCTTGGGATTCTTTCACTCCCTCTCTCTCTGCCCCTCCCTTGCTCGTGCTCTCTTAATTTCAAATTAAATATTAAAAAAATTGTTTTTAATCTTAAAATAGATATTCACATAGAAACAAGAAAGACATGCCAGTAAGTACTAACCTACTTACTTGGTTAGAGCTGGTGTTTATTGTTCCCACTGCCCATTCTGTATTCCCTTTGCCCTCAGCAAGCACCTCAGCTGGTCAGGGTTACTTGTCCAGTGGGGTAACCCAAATCTCCATTCTTGAGGGTCTAGGACATGAGCACTCCTGCTTGAAGGAGTCGGGAGTAGTTGGCATTAACTATCATCATGGGATGAAGGTACCCTGAGGTCCTCAGAGTTCCAGACACATTCCTTCCAGCCCCCAATACCTGACAGTCAGACCAATCACCCGTGCCCAATTGTTCACTGGTATGAGATGCCCACAGTGGCCAAGGGGGTGGCCTCTTGTGTGCTTGGAAGAAGCCTGCTTCTCTTGGGAATGAAAACTTCTAAACTAGTAGAGCCCAAAGTTGGGCTGACATTCTTGCTGGTGGTGTCCCAGGCTGGTGAAACCTTGGTGAGGGGGGGTAAGCGGCACTCAAACTGGTTTTCTGGTTACATGTTTCTGGTTACTAGCATCATTGTGTTGTATTCCAAGAACATAATTTATACTTCAGCCCTTTGACATCTGCCGATTCTGTTCTTTATAGCCCAGCATGTATGCACTTTTTGTTTTGTGTGCCTTGGAAACAATGTGTTCTGCACTCAGCATGTGCTGCTCCATGGATGACTAGGAGGTTAACTGTCTTGTTCAAGTCTTCTCTAGCCTTTTCCATTTACAGCACACTTGTTCTGTTAGTTCCTGGCAGGGATGTGTAAAAATCTGGTAGCACCCATGCATCCGGTAGGAGTCCCCAAGCTTGGTTTCCTGTGGAGGTGGAGGTTGGATGCCCAGCAGCTGCCTCCCCTCTGGCTTCAGACCCGCAGAATGGCTGAAGCAAAGGTGAGAAGGAGATGCTGGATCTGCTCCTGTGGAGAGGCCAGAGGGGAGGTAGCTGCTGGGCATCCCATAGGCTGGTGTGCACCCCACAGGTAGGTGGGGTCCTGTTTCTCTGATCTCTGCCAGGCAGACTCCCAGCACCCCCTGGTGACCTCTTGCTTCATGTCAGATACTTAGCCCTGGAATGCACTGAGGTCTCAGACAAGGAGACCTTGTCCGCTGCTGCCCTGGACAGTTCTCCTCTGTCTCTATGGATTGGCTGGTCTCTTTGTCTCCCTCCCTGTCACTCTCCTGCTGCAGGTACTATGGGGAAACAGGCTCCTGCCAGCATTCTCCCCTTCAGTGTCTGAGAACACAAAATGCCAAGGACTTCTGTTGCCATCTTGGAACTGATTCCAGGCTCTCCCTGCTTCACTCTTCTATGAACTAGCCTTCCCTTGAAATTCCGGCTGGGCCCTGGCTCCATCATAGTGGGAAGAAACCAAGGACCAGGTGAGATTCAGTCACTGTGAGAGTCTGAGATTTGGTTGTCCTGGTCAGGGGCTAGGCTGTGGAGAGTGAGGGCTCAGTCAAAACCATAGTTAGGGTGCTTGCAAAGTCATTTTTAGGAGGACTGTAAATATGTCAGGTGTTGAGATGATGTGAAAGTGTCATAGTGTGACATAAAGGAGAATAGTCACCCTATCTTGGACCCACTCTATCTTTTCATTCTCCACTAACCAGAGTGCTGGCCCTGACCCTAAACTTGGTCTTCCTCCCTGGTCCAGCTGCACCTGACACCTAGAATACAGCACAGGGCTGGGGAAGGTTGTGTGGGGGAGGGGAGCCTGGCCTTCTCAGAATAGCTAATCCTGGAGAAGGATGCCCCATCTTCAGCCCATGCTCTTTCCATGGGTGAGAGATGGGTGTACCCTTAGGGACACCCTTCCACCAGAGGAAGGCATGTTCCAGAACATAGGGGTTCAGTGTGGCTGGAGCGTGGAGGGCCTGGGTGAGGAGGAGGGTGTCACATCAGGAAGGGCCTACAGGCTGGCCTCAAAACTTAGGCTGACAGAAACCAACAGGGGTGTTTGAGGAAGGTAGTGACCCCATCAGAGAGTAGAATGCTTACTCTGACTGCCAAGGGGAGAAAGCCAGGAGGGGAAGTCTGGCCAGTGGTAGGAGGCCAGGGAGGGGGTGGTGCAGCAGGCCAGCAGTGGATGGCAGCAGCCCAAGGTGGGAGCAAATGACAGGAAGAGGTGGCATCAAGAGATACTAAGGGCAAGACTTGGGGGGGGGGGGATGGAAATCAGTGAATGAGAAGGCACAGCAGGAAGTGGTTTCTAGCTCTTGGCTTGAAATCAGTCTGGAGAAAAGAACAGGTGATAGAGAGAGGATTGAAAAGCATTCTTGACATGCAGAACAGGCAGGAGTAAGTCTCTTGTGCACATAGCACTTGCTCCACAGCGCAGTATGGGACCCGGTGGCAGGTTCCTCCCCTACAGGGCTGTCAGATAGAAAGGAAGATGGGCAGAGAGGCCCCTGTTGGAGACCTCCAGGATGGGCTATCAGAAAGGAAAGACCTTGGGCTTTATTTATAAGACCAGATAAAATCTCACTAGCCTCCAAGAAGGCAACTAACTCTACCCCCTTTTCACTCCCACCATGAACCCAGGATAGCTCTTAACTTTTGGGGGTGCCTGTGGTCCTGGGAGACCTATCCAGAACCACACAAGGTGCCACTTCCTTTTTCTTGAAGATGAGGCAACATGAAGGCTACATAAGGAGCACATTGTTACTTGGCTGCTTGTGACTCCTTCTCTCATTTCTGGTGTGGACCTGGAAGACCTAAGTGAGGTGCAGGGAGCAGAAAGAGTAGTGCATCCAGTTATCTCTGGGGAAGAGAAGAGTTAGCCTGGCTAAGGGTGGTGGCAAAAGGAAGACACTTCACTTGGGGAGCTCTTGTAAGAGCCTTTCACAGGTTTGCAGGTTGTCACCAGGTGCTCTGGACCTCAGAGGGAGGACACCCCCCAGGGGGGAGGCCACAGACACTGGAGGTCTTCAGCATGTGCCCCCCACCAGCATTCGGAGGACTGTGCAGTTGTATGGCCTGTACTACAGGAGGGATGGTCCATGTCCTGACACCCCAATTCCACACTCACCAGGCAACCTTCTGATGCAGTTTCCTGGGCTATTAGATACTGAAGATGGGGTTCTCCATCCAAAAAGGGCTTCTCTTTTCCTACCCCCAGTAAATCTGTGCATCAACATTCTGGCAAATATATATATTCACCTTGTGTAATGTTGGCAAATGTCAACTTGCCCCTCAAGGGCTGAGCAACTCAGCAACTTGCCCCTCAAAGGCTGAGCAACTCAGCACACTGAGAGTATATGGTTTTCACTTCGGCTGGTAGTGACTAAACCACTCTTCACCTTGGAGAAGTCCTGGCAACAAGTAACCAAGGCTCCAGCATAACATCCGGAATTGTTCTTCCCTATGGCTGCCAGGTAGATCTAACACTAATTCGCCACACCTTTGGTAAGTCATTGGCGTCAGTTTCCCCATCTGCCAAGAGGAGTGGCCAGAGTGACCATATTCTTGATCCTTTGCAATTATGACAGTGCTTTTCTCCCACCATGGAGAGGGGGAAAGGGAAGGCTGACAGGGAACCCACCTGGGACAGACGGGTGATGGGGATGGAGGTTATGAGATCAAATTACCATACAGGTTCACTCAGGGAGCATGGGACGGATCTGTGATGTCTAATTCTCGCTATATCTGGCAATATTTTCTAAAAAGCAAAGCACCTAGGTTATGTTGAAAGAACGCTGGGAGTAAGAACAGAAAATTAAAGAAATCTTTCAAAACACTAATAGTATAAGAATCTTCTACGCCCCCAGTTTGCCATGAAAGTTTGTATTTCTTACTCCTCTGAGCTCCACAAGGCTGTGAGGTGGCCTCATTCCTCCGTGTTACAGCCAAAAACACTGAAGCCAGAGATAGTTAGAGTGGGTTCAGGACAGAGCCTGGCACTGACGAAGACAGGGAGAAGCAGGTGTGCCCAATGGTGGAGCCTCTAGCCTACCCAGAGATGATACTCCACACATGGTTAATAACTCCTAGAGATAAGAGATTAAAAGACATGGCCTTTCTGGGTTAAATATGTTAATATATGTTAAAATATAAATATGAAGATAATTTATACCTTACTCTAAATGATAATGATAACTTCTTACATAAAAAGAAAAAGAATTATAGAAAGAATCAGAAAACAAAATCCAACACTTTGCTGTTTATAAGCTATACAGCAAAGCACATGCACAAATTTTAAAAATAAAATGCTGAGCTAAATAAACTCATGCAAATGCAAAGTGAAAAAAGCCAGGGTCTTCAATTATGATATCTGAAGAAGAGAAATTTCAGCTAGAAGCCTTAAGAAAGGCAAGGAGGGTACTAAAAGGCACAATTTTTCAATATATTACTGTTCAATATATATGTTCCAAATATCATGGTACTTACTTAGTGATACCCTGCCTACTTCTCAAAAAGGATTGGAGAGAACTGTACATCTAATATTACAAGGACATACATAAAATAGAAACAAAGTGAAACAGAAATAGGTAGGGTAAGAAACACATCAGACCATGATTTGACCAGGCCAATGAGTGTTCTTAACTATTTTGGGGTCACAGAGCCTTTCCAAAATGTCGTGAATGCTACAGATACCCCACCCCACGCCCAGCCCCAAGCAATTCATTCATGGACATAACCACACAGCTTTGTTTGATCCCTCTACACAACCTCCAAAATAGATCTGCATGCTCATGGACTCCTAGGCAATCTGCAGACCCCAGGTTAAGAACTTGTAAAGTAAGCAACAGAGAAGGTGTGAATTTGAATACAGTAATTTAAAAACTGAGTTCACAAATAGAAGTGATAGAGTAAAAATACATTTCTTGAGAGTACACAAATGCTTTATAAAAATGGATCATATATTCAGGCCCAGAGAAGTTCTATGGACACTTAGAAATGTTGACACCACAGTACAGTAAGATGACAGCAATGACCTATGCATTCATTACGTGGAAATATAAAAAATAACACTTGGGCCAAAAGGAGATTCCTAATAACAAAAAATAGCACATGTCAAAGTGACAGAGGACAGAAAAAGCTCTGAGAAAAAAGTCGTAGACCAAAGTAACTACTTTTACTAGAAACATTAAAAATACAATTAACTGTATCTAAATAATTAATCTTAGAAATGTGAAGTATTAAGTCAAAAAAAAAAAGAGAGAGAGAGAGATGGAATACATACAGTTGGACAAAACAATTCAATTAGTAAACAAAACCAAGAGTTGGAGCTTTACAAGACTCAACGTCTGTCATAAGAAGAAAAAAAGTAAGACAACCAAACAAAAATGACAAGTAAATTCAAGGGCGATTAAAATATTACCAGGATGTTCTATTACACTGTTCAAGAACCTAAATAAAATGAAGGATTTGAAAACACATAAAACAGTGAAGAAATGTGAAAAGAAAGGACTAGGTTCTGCTCACGCTTTGAAAAGTACCTGGTCTTACCATAGTTCTGTGAGGACCCGTCAACTATTCAGAAAGGGGGTCTCATTCCCCACGTTCCATAAATTGTTGAAAGGAGGGAGGAGAGGGTGGGGGGAGGAGGAGGACAAAGTGCATATTCCAAAATGCAAGAACCACATAAAACAGTGGAGAGAAGCTGGGAGTGGAGAGAGCGTCTGGGCTGGTGGCCAGGAACTCCCTGTGGTTTGTTCAGAAGGGGCAAACCAGGTTGGCTGAAATGGGGGCTTATGTGCAGAAAAGCCCTTGCAGGTTGGTTTTAAGGAGAGTGGTGACATGTGCAAAGAGATGCTTTAAGAAAATCGATTTGGCTGGGGTGTGCAGAGGCACACGGAAAGAGACAGCAAATGTAGGACCCAGATGACTGCCCAATAAAGAGAGGCCGAGGCCGGGCCCAGGTAAGGCCAAATAGGGGATGGCCGAGGAGGTAGATCTAGGGGAGGGGTCTGCTGTCCCACCCACGCTGAACAGGCGTCTTGATTCTCTCTGCACTCATGGTAAATGACTGAAGACCCTCAGCACAGGCCACCTGCAGGAGACAGCCAGGGGCCACCCAGTTAGGCCAGTCTAGCTAGTGGTACAGCAGGTTCTAGGGGACCTGACCAACTGGCGGTGCTATGTTTCACACACTCCTTCAAGGAGAAGAGCTGGACGGGAGCAACTGCTGTTCTCCAGGCTGGGACTCCCACTGTGATCCCCCAGCTGGAGACCAGTCCTCTGAAAATTCCTAGCCTGCCAAGTCCCACTTACTAACAACTATGACTTGCTCATTTTTATTCATCAAAACTATACATAACTGCCAAGCCAACCCCTTGATTAGCTGAAATAGCCAGCATTACCATGATGGGGTTATGGGATTCCAGCCATCAACTTTTGGAAAACTTCAAAATAGCTCAGACTGCCTCTGAGGAGCCTGGGGGAGTGTAGCACCAAAGAGATCCCAGTGGCCAAATGAAGGCCTGAGCACCTGGGACACTTACCAACTAGCCAGACACAGCACTGCCTGAGCCCATTCCTGGGGGATGGGAGGCATGGGGACTGAGACAGAACTGCCACCTTCAAGCTCTGCTCATGGCAAGCAGGCCTGACATTTGGGTGATGCTAGGGTTGCACGGATGCCCAGCAGAGGGCTCACACCCTGGCTGGAAAGCCCTAATCACCTGGGGAGCTTTAAAAACACACCCCTGTCTGAGCCCCTCCTCTGGGGATGCCGACTGAGTTGGTCTTGGCAGGACACAGGCGATGGTACTTCTGGAACAATACCCAGGGAGAGGACAGCCCGAAGCATGGGACACAGGCCACACAGACCATGCTGCTGCTAGGGGGAGGTTCAGGATGGCATCTGGGAAGGGTTCCTGTCTGGGACAAGGCCCAGGGTGCAGGCTGGAGGGAGTGAAGGAAAGCCTAAGCTCTGGTTTAATGGGAGGGCCTGCTGTGAGCCCGGCCACCTGGAAAACAGACAGGGTTGCCTTTCAGATCTCTGAGTGGGACAAGGGTCACACTGGGTCTCCACCCACCTTCAACTGCCAGTCGCCAAAGCACTTTCATGGGTGGTTTCATGGCGAACAGGAGCCTTGGACCCTCAGAGGTACGTGGCCAGGTCCCACCATCCGCATCTCACAGATAGGGAAACCGAGCCTTGGAGCCTCCTCAAGGCCACTGGAATAGGAGGGGCAGAACTGGGACCTCTGACTGAATCGCCCTGCTTCCTATGTCCCCCAGCACTGGAAGCCAGACCAGACACGGGCCCTGCTGACAACCAAGGCATACCGTGGTCTTGGGGGCCCTGGGTCTTATAGAGGGGTTATCACTGGAGGGCACTAATTCCTTGTGCCAGGCTGAGTCCAAGGCAGTGTCAAACATCCTCTGGCCCATGGAATGAAACCTCAACCCTCTTGTGAAAGAGCCACCTGCCAAAGACCAACCTCACTCTAATCCAGAACAGAGATTAAAACACCACACCAGGGACTTGCCACCCTCTCCCTCAACCCCAGAACGAATGCTTCCAGACCCTCCCTTTCTTCTGTAGCCTGTTTCGATTGTCCCCACCAATGCCCAAGCCAGGTGAAAGATTCCATTTTGCTGCTAATGTATCTACTTTTGGATTCATCTTCCTTCAGCTGATTTGGACTATGAGCAGAGTTCTGTCTTCTAAAAGTGCCAAACTGCAACCTGATGTTAAAAGAGTTCACCTGACATTCTTGTGTGTTTAACTCAACTTTCTCCCTCTGGCGTTCATTCTTCTGAATTTTGGCAAAGGTGAAGAGACGGCAAAATTCAGTCTCCTGGGCTTGGGAGTCAAACATGAACAATCGAAGGCCAGCTCTCTTTTTTGGGCAGGCCTCCATTTTAGCAGCTTTCCTGTTAGTTTACCCTCCCTTCCACTCTGTAAACCTGCTGAGTGTGGGGCACCCAGCTGGCCAAGAGGGGGCCTTGCTGCTAGTGTGGATGGCCAGGAGCACCTAGGTTGACATATTTCTTTTTGGCCCTGGGATCAGGGGGGTGGGTGGGGTCTCAGAGACAAAGCTATGGGGTGTGGGCTCCATCTGGGAAAGGGTTTCGAGCTTTGGTGTGAGCTCTTCTTTCTAGAGCTTCTCCCCAGCATGGATTTTCTGGTGCCGAATAAGGTGTGAGCTTCCCCTGAAGGACTTGCCACATTTGTTACACTCATAGGGCTTCTCTCTGGTGTGGGTTTTATAGTGCTCGATCAGGGCTGACCTGTGCCGGAAGGCCTTGCCGCACTCGTTGCACGTGTAGGGTTTCTTCCCTGTGTGGATTCTCTGGTGCTGAATCAGTGCCGAGCTGTGGCAAAAGGCCTTCCCACACTGGCCGCACTCATAGGGCTTCTCCCCGGTGTGGATGCGCTGGTGCTCGATGAGGGATGAGCTCTGGCTGAAGGCCTTACCACACTTATGGCATTTGTAGGGTTTCTCGCCAGTGTGCGTCTTCCGATGCTCAATGAGGTTGGAGCTCTGGCTGAAGGCCTTCCCGCACTCTTCACATTTGTAAGGTTTCTTCCCCGTGTGAATCCGCTGGTGCCGAATCAGGTGGGACCTGTGACAGAAGGCTTTCCCGCAGAGCTCACACTCGTGAGGCTTTTTCAGGGTGTGGATTTTGCGGTGCTGGCTCAGGCCGGAACTCTGGTTGAAGGATTTCCCGCATTCCTTACACTGATAAGGTTTCTCACCCGTGTGAATGCGCTCGTGTTTTCGGAGACTTGAGCTCCGGCTGAAATCTTTCCCACATTCCCTACACTCGTATGGTCTCTTCCCAGTGTGGGTTTTCTGGTGTTGCGTGAGGGCTGAACTCTGGCGAAACGCTTTTCCGCATTCCTGGCATTCGTAGGGCTTCTCCCCCGTGTGGATTATCTGATGTCTGAGAAGGTGCGAGCTCTGGCTGAAGGCCTTCCCGCACTCACAACACTCGTAGGGCTTCTCCCCGGTGTGAATCACCAGGTGCCGGAGAAGGTGGGAGCTCTGGCTGAAGGCCTTCCCACATTCCCGACACGCGTAGGGTTTTGCTGGCGGCGCAGTTCTGTGAGGTTCGTTAGGTCCTGCGTGCACCCTGCTCACCTGTTCACAGTCACGTCTACTGGGTTCTTCTCCACTGTGGATTATCTGACACATACTAAGGTCTGATTTCTGGAGGAAGGTTTGGCCGAAAAGGTCATCGTCCTGGGGTCTGTGTACCAGGGGGGTACTCTGATGCTGAACAGGGCTTGAGCACAGACTAAAATTGCCCTCATAATCGTCATGTTCCTCGTCCTGCTCCCCAAGAGGGATCTCCTTATAAATAACAGCCATTTGCTCTAAGCCTCTTTCCTGAAGAAAAGGGTCCCCCAGGTCCTCCTCTGGGAAAAGTTCTTGCTGCATCTCTAATCTGTCCTCAAACACAAAGGTCTCACCAAGCTTGGCTGCTGGGGGAACCTCCATTGTGAATCTAGTATCACCCCCAATGACTGTATTTCTTAAAAGATGGTCTTCTTAAGGACACACTTACTGTTCTCGTCACCTGGGAAGAAACCAAGGGACACTGTCAAGTCTCCAAATCTGAAAAGAAACCAAGGGACATTGTCAAGTCTGCAAATCAAGTACCTAGTAAGTGCCTCCTTCCTGTGTCATATTCTATTGTGGACATAACAAAATAAGCAGAAGATACAATTTTGCCCTTGAGATGATCCCCACTGAATTAGCAGTTTGATTTATCAGAAACAACTACAGGGGTCCCTGAGTGGCTCAGTTGTTGAGCGTCCAACTTCGGCTCAGATCATGATCTCACAGTTTGTGAGTTAGAGCCCCGCATCGGGCTTGCTGCTGTCAGTATAGAGCCCACTTTGGATCCTCTGTCCCTGTCTCTCTCTCTCTCTGCCCCCCCCACTCACAATCTCTCTCTCTCTCTCTCTCTCTCTCTCAAAAAATACAAAATTTAAAAAAAACTACAAAAAAGACAGAATCAAGTGCCACATTGTAGTGTCTAGAATCGAAAGGCTGAGGTTGTTCTGAAAGGCAGACTAGAATAGGAAGTAGAGCCATTGTGGAAAAGGGGCAAGATTCTAGCTACTGGAGGATGTTGGGGGTAGGGGGTTCTGAGGAAGGGCACAGACTTCCCTCCTACACTAGGTTGGCTGCACCCCCTCCAGCTAGGAGCCTAAGCCACAACACTGGGAGTCAGCCTAGACTTCTCCCTCTCTCACCCCATCTGTCTAGTCTGTCCATTTCCTGAAGCTTTATTAAGAGGTCTCTGCCTGTCTGTCAGGTCACAGCTCAGGCCTCAGTGCAACTCCCCAGGAGTATTTCATTACTGACCACCTACCTCCAGCTTCTACTCCCTCTCTCTGGTAGTTCTCTACACTGACACCAGTGTCAAATCCCCAAACACAGGCCTGATCGTCTGTCTCGGGATCTTATAGCAGCTCAAATCCTTCACAAAGCCCTTCACACCTGGCCCTTCCAGCACCATCTGTAGCCTCTCCTTCCACATACTCCTAGTTACTGTTTTCTCCTCCTCCTCTTCTTTTTTTTTTTAAATGTTTATTTATCTTTGAGAGACACAGAGAGAGAAACAGAGCGTGAGCGGGGAGGAACAGAGAGAGAGGGAGACACAGAATCTGAAACAGGCTCCAGGCTCTGAGCTGTCAGCACAGAGCCTGATGCGGGGCTCGAACTCATGAGCCGCAAGAACATGACCTGAGCCGAAGTCAGACACTCAACTGACTGAGCCACCCAGGCTCCTGCTGCTTCCTCCTCCTAACTGATCCTGCTCCCTTCTCACACTGCCACTGGCTCATCTTCCCAGACTCAGTCCAAATGTCTTTACTCACCCTACAACTCTCACAATCTCAGCACATCCCCTGAGTGGCCCCTGGAGCTCAGTGCACGTGTCTCTCACAACACCCATGGCAGTGGATGGCAAACATCTGCCATCAGGACTCTCGCCACCATTGCCTGAGAGCTCCCTGAGGGCAAGGTACTGTGCTCTTTCATTTTGGAATCGCCAGAGCCCCCAGCACAACAGGACAAGCTCCACACACATTTGTTGAATAAATACATGACTGAATGGAGGGAAAGCCATCTGTTTTTGTGCTAGAACTGATGGTCACACTTTTTGGGGGGAAGGGAGCAAAGATTATTTATTTAAATAAATTGTATGGGAGATACCAATAAAGAAAGAAAAACAATGATTCCGATCAACAGGGGTTGTTTCCATAGGGACTGCCCATTCGGCACCCCCCATCTCACTATGGTGGCCTCTGAGGGAGCCCCTCAGGATCCCCTTCCGAAATTGCTGTGCAAGCTGAAGGGAAACTCCCCAGGTACCAGGATAATGATAACAGCTCATGTTTACTGAGCATCTACTATGTGCTAGGCACCACTAGATCTTCTACAGGCACATTTGCATTTAACCCTCACCAACTCTATACCCAGGTATTATTAACGGTACACTGAAGCGTGGAGAATGAGCTGCTCAAAAGACATGCCATGCTAAATTAATCAGCATAGTCATGATGGAACTCATTTCTATTTGGAAACTTTTGTTTTGTTTTGTTTTAAATGAATTTCCAGGGGGTAAAAAAGCCCGGTGTAAAAAGAAGCATAGAACTGAAGGATTCTCAAAAATTCTTTGACCACTTAACTCCCCTCCCCCTCCTCTTCAGGAACCATAATCTCCAGTCCTTCAGGCTCTCTAAATCCACCTCATCAGGTCAAACAACCCAACAATTTCACCCAGGTTCTCCTCTTTTAGTCCACCCTTCCCTGTCTAGCTTAGACTCTATCGTGGATCTAACAACTATGGACTCTGACCAGCATCACGTTCCTCACCTCTTTGCCCTGCTGTAACGAGCTGCCAACTACCAACCTCCTCCATCAATTCCTCCTAAGATGTTAAATGTTGCCAAAGAAAATCATACGACTGTGTACTGCACTGAGACAGATTTCAAGTTTCCAGTTTCAGCAGGGTCTTCAGCTGTCGCATCCAATGACTTCCTTATGGCCAATCCCTCTCTTCTCAGACTTCACTTTCCCACCCCTTTTGGCAATGCTCACCAATAGCTCCCTTCTCAAAACCCTTCATTTCAGAAGTTGCAAATTGGCAGCCTGGGGATCCTGCCACAGACGCGTTTTGCTTGGCTCGCAAAGAGTTGAACTTTTCCTTTTTGTTTGACTTAGCTGCCAATACTGAAAACTCAGTAAGTTTCAGGCTTTCTCTTGAAAACCTGGGAGATGTGATAATACAGGTCCACCCCTTCATTAAACCCACCTTGCCTACTACCTGAACACCTCAAGGTTTTGAACCACCCACCCCACTCCCACCCCCTGCTTTATTCCCTTCGTTTCTGAAAGTTTTCCCCCTAGTTTTAATGCTTTCTGGTTATTTTTTTCTTGGGTATCTGTGATTGCAACTCTTCCTCCACCCACCTGTTAAATCCTGGTGTTTCTAAAGTTCCCTCCTTAGGGGTTTTCCATTCCCATTACGGACCACCTATACGCTGACGTTCCCACTCTGTTTAGAAAGTTGGCAATCCTTTAGCTGTCCTTAACAATGTTTTAAATATTTTTGGGCCGAAGATCCAAAGGTCTGGGACCCCATCTTCCCACCTCTCTCAGGGTCTTCTTCGGCTCCTCTTGCATCTGTCACCCTATGCTTCAGGGAGCCCCCAGGGCCTGGGCACTGGGGATACCCTCGGACCGGTCAGGGTTTCCCGGTTGGAGGCCCTCGAGCGGCCGCGGACACGCACACGCCACGCAAGCGGCGACGCTGGAGCCCCTACATGCTTCCCGCCGATGGGGGACGCCCACACCCGGGGCCACCGGAGGGGCAGGTGGTCACACTGGCTGACGCGGAGCCACTCACCCGGGTCGGGGCGGGGCCGCTCACCTGGGCCGGGGCGGGGCCGCGGGCGGGCGGGGCGGGACCGTACCTGAGCTGCTCCAACCCGCGGCCGACCCGGCCTCACTCCGTGGCGGCTGCTGACGCGGAGCCCGCGGCGGCCCGAGCGCCCGGAGCCCCGCCCCCCGCCCGCGGGCACTTCCGGGACCGCTCTAGGCCGCGCGGAGGTCCTCGCGTCTCGGTGGTTCCGCCGCGCCTGTAGTCCTCCGCTTAGCCGCTCTGGCTCCGGGCACAAGGTCTGGGAATGGTCCCGGGTCCGTTCTCAAAGCGCTTCCTGGTCGTGGGGGAAACAGCTGGGCAGGCGTTGGCGGGAGTGAAGAAGAGGAAACTGAGACCGGGAGGGGCAGGCCGGCCTAAAGCCACAGGCCGAGGGTCGAGTTCCGGCTGCACTTGCCCTGGGGGTGGGGGCAAGCCAGAGGACACTGGGGCGGCTGGGGTTTTCGGGAGAAGGGAAGGTGTTCCCAAAGCTCTGGAGCCCGTCACCCCGCACAGGCCCAGGGGGCCTGTTTGATTCACCCTCCCTAAGTAGCCTTGGTCTTGATTGCCCAGCCGGTACCAATAGAGACTGAGATATGGAGAAGTGACCCAGTGAGGACCCAGGAGGCTGGGAGTGTGGGCGGGACTCTCTCTGTTCCCTGGAGACCCCCAACTCCAGTACATCTGAGGGATGAATGACCTCCGGACATAAGGCGCCTGTTGGGGGAACCAGGATGGAAGAGGAGTATGTACCTGAACCCCACCCGCCCAACCCATACCCAGAAGCTCAGCTCCGCTTCTGATAAGAATTGCCCCTCTACCCAGTGCTCCCTGTTGGGCTCAGTTGCTCAGGTAAGGCCTTCCCTGCCTGTGGGAGAGCCTGGAGTGGGGAGAGGGGCATAGCCCCTATCACTGGAGACCAGTGGAACACATGTTTCTGACAGGAGAGATGCTGGCCACCAGTGTTCAGTACCTAATGACCTGGTCCACAGGTGTCTCTGAGTACACCCCCCCCCCACACACACACCCCTGCCTCCCTGCCCGGTCAGGGAGTAGGCAGGAGCTCCCCTCCGCCTTCCAAGCTAACAGCCTGAGCTCCATGAGAACCCAGTCCAGTCACCCCTTGAGCGTTGGACCACAACCTGCCATGTGGAACTAGGAGCAGCAAGGGCTGGTTCCTTTTTCTCTTTCTCCAGTTCCTCAGGTAACAGGAAGCCCAGGCCACCAGTCTGAGTCCCCTGGGGGCCAGTGGAGAGGCTGGGCCCGCCTCAAGGGTCTCAGGTGCTTCCTCTTCTGTAACAATCCCCTCTATCCCTACCCCCACACTCCCAGTCACTCTTTCAGCAGGGATCTCATGGTTCTCAGAATAGTTAATTGTTCACGTTTAATATTACTAACCCATCTTACAGAGGAGGAAAATCAAGATTCAGAGAAAGTTAGGGGCCCAAGGTCAGGGTGCAGATGTGAGAGGCAGTCAAGAGGCGCTCATCCCACAGTCCACTCCTAGGATATGTAACCCACAGAGCAGTAATAATCTGCATCATCCTCAGGCTGCACAGGGCTGATGGTCAGAATGCAGGCGTTGTGGGCGGCGTCCGTGGCTGCTGAGAAGCGGTCAGGGATGTCAGGGGGCCGGTGGTAGTCCTCCTCTGAGCGGTAGTAGAGGAGGTGTCGGGGGGCACTGCCTGCCCGTTGCTGATACCAAGACACGCCGTACTCCCCAATGATGGCATGGCGGGGGCTGAGAATGCAGGAGAGTTGGGCCACTTGACCTGGGAAGACAAGCAGTGCATCCGGCTGGGCCAAGCCTGGTTGAAAGACAGAGAGAGAGCGAGACACCCATGGGCCCAGGCCTGACATGGGCTCCTTTTTTTCCTGCCCCAACCTTGTGAAGGCTCCACGGAGACTGACTCTCAAAAGGCCCATAGCCCAGTGCCATGGATTCGAGGTTGGATGGGGCACAGAGTTGGTGACTGTTAAATCCTCATTGGTGGTATGTTCCCAAGGATCTGTGTTCAGTTGAGCGCCTAGAGTTCAGAGGGTGGGACTGGTGGCCTCTGGGTCCTTCTGCTGCCCACCCCCATTCCTTGCCCTGCAGACCCCTGCCCCTCAGTCACACTGGCTCTTCCAAACCCTGGCTATGGATTAACCACCACCAGGAAGCCTCCTGGGCTGTCCCACCCATCGACTCAACCTCAGACAACTGGCTGCTGGGAATCTTCTCAAGGATAGGTTGTCCCTGAGGCCCTGTAGGGTAGCTTCCCCTGTGAAAAACTAAAAAGACCCCAAAGAATCCGAATCCAAAGGGATCCTAACAATCTCGTCATTCACAAATGGGGAAACTGAGGCCCATACAGATATGTGACTTGCCCCAGGTCTAGGGCAGAGCCATCTATAGCCAGTTCTCCCCTCCACCTTAATGCCTTTTCTAGAACCCTCCCACTGCCCACATTGACTTGTTTCCTTGTAGGGGCCTTCTGGAGCCAGTTCCACCCCACCCCACCCCAGGTGAGCCAGGCCTAGGGAGAGCTCACCTGACAGGAGGGCCCCAGTCAGAAGAAGGGCCAGATGCCAGCAGGCCATGGCCAGAGGCAAGGAGGCAGACAGGAGTTGTTCTGTTGGGAGTGTTCCAGGTGCTTCAGAGCACAGGCAGGGGAAGCCCCTGGACCATGACAAGGCATGCAAATCAGCCCATTAACTGGGGGTGGGGACTTGGGGGTATAGTAGCTGGAGCCCAACAGCTGGCCCTATCTTCCCAGATGTCTTTGGGGTCCTGGCCCACAGGGACTTCCGAGGAGCCTGGAAATCTACACATATGCCCGTATGTGTGTTATAGCAGGTAGATCCTTTTTTATTGAGGTGTAACTCACATGAGGTAAAGTTCACAGATTTTAAGTGTATGGCTTGATGACTATACCATTCTCCTGTTATTAGACATTTGGGTGCTTTCCAGTCTTTAGCTATTACAACTAAAACCGCTGTGAACATCCCTGTCAATGTGTTTGGTGCACCTGTGTTCTCATTTCTTCTGGTAGACACCTGGGGCTGGAGTTGCCTGGTGATAGGGAACATGTACATTTCGCTTTAGTAGATTACATAAGTGTTCCCAACATGGTTGTACCAATCTGCACTGCCACCAGCAGGTAGGAGAGTTCCAGGGACATCCTTGCCAGCACTTGACATGGTCAGTCCCTTTAATTTGCCAGACAGAGGGGAGCTGACTTCCCAAATTGGTATTCAAACTTGAATCTCAGAACCTCCTCGTCTTCATGAATTCAGGCAAGTTCCTTGCCCTCTCTGTGGCTCAGTTTCCTCATTAGGAAAATGAAGATGAGTATAGTGCGAGCCCAAAGGTTGGGAAGAAGCAGACGGGATTTATTTGCTCAGTGCCGGGGACGGTGTGTCTATTAATCATGCCTTGCATTTTCTGTGTTCTGATGCTTTGACATTTGGGGCCTTGCTGACCTTGGAGGGACTCACTGACCCTCTCAGAGCTAGCCAGTTCCTGAAATAATGCAGGCACTTATCAGATGCAAACCAATCCAGAGCCCACACCCGCAACCACCTTCTCTATGGCTCTCATACCGTGGGGCAATATCATCCTGCCTTAGTCACCCAGGGCCAGGTACCTGACATCCAGGGAAAGTCCCTATGCCCCAGAGCCCTGAAATTATTCAAACTAGCCAATCTGGAGCCTGCTTACTCTTCCTCCTCTGTTCTTAGCCTCAGAAACCACCAGTAAAGACTCCCCCTCTCCCTCTGCCTGCTGACTTACTGGGTGTTTCCCCATGTGTTCCCCTCTGGTGCGGCATGCCCCCTCCTTTAGAGATCTGCAGGGAACAAACTATCTTCTCAATGGCAACCTCCTGGTCTGCTGGCCTTGCCATACCTAAATAATAAAAGTAATTAGAACAGTGCACTCTTATTAACTCAAAGACTAGATAGTTCCCTTGGGGGAACTTTACCTCCAATGGGCCCCATCCCATTCCTAACAACTCCTCAGGGCATCTCTAAGACACTCAACATCTGATTCCTCCTTGGTCGCACTGAAGATGAACTCTTGGGACAACCATGATGGTTGTTGGAATTGAGGCTCCCGGGCTCGGAGTGGCCATTCTTCTGGAATCTGGTTGCAGCCACTCCTGAGCTGTGTTCTGCAGGACACAAGTCCCAGAGATAGTGCTGTCCCGAGAAGAAAGTGTCCTGTGTTTAAATAGTTTCGGGGGAAACACTACCTGTTTCTACAGTACTGAATGTGTACTTTCTGCATGCTGAGACCAAGGTAATATGTTTTTTTGTTTTTTTGTTTTAATTTTTTTTAACGTTTTTATTTATTTTTGAGACAGGCAGAGACAGAGCATGAACAGGGAGGGTCAGAGAGAGGGAGACACAGAATCTGAAACAGGCTCCAGGCTCTGAGCTGTCAGCACAGAGCCCGACGCGGGTCTCGAACTCACGGACCACGAGATCATGACCTGAGCCGAAGTTGGCCGCCTAACTGACTGAGCCACCCAGGCGTCCCTCAAGGTAATATGTTTTAAAGGGTGCCTGGCTGGCTCAGTTGGTAGAACATGCAACTCTTGACCTCAGGGTTGTGACTTCAAGCCCTGCATTGGGCGTGGAGCCTACTAAATAAACAAACTGTTACCACATTTAATCCTCACAAGGACTTTGCTGAGTCATGTTCTCAACCCCCTTTCTACAGGTGGAAGCACTGAGCTGAGTGCTGAAACAGAGGCAGAGTGTGGTGCTGGGGGAGCCGCATGGAGGATCCAGTCCTCTTCTTACCTCAGTGGCCCAGAGGGCAGGACAAACAGCCTAATCACTGTGGGGGAAGGGGGGAGAAGGCATTTCTAAAACCTTGGGGAAAAGGGAGCTGGCACAGGATGGGAGCCTGCTCCAGACACCTACCTGGCATCCTGGCTGAAGGGGTCTGGTAGAGGCTCATGGAGAAGGGGCAGGAGACAGAAACGAAGAGGTAGAGACAGAGGGAAAGGCGCTAGGGGGAAGAAGGAAAGAAGATGATAGAGAAAATGAGAGAAAAAGTTAAAGGATGGGCACGGATTGGCGCAGAAACACAAACACCTATCTGCACAAAAATGTCTGTACTGGCTTTAATCCTAATGGCAAAAAACTGGAAACAATCCAAACAATAGGTGAGTGGATCAACAAACTGTGGCACATCTAGACAATGGGACCTTTCTCAGCAATAAGAAGGAATGAGCCATTGATACACACAACAACCTGAGTGAATCTCATGCTAAGTGAAAGAAGCCAGACTCAAAAGGCTCCATGCTCTATGATTTGTTGTATACAATTCTGGAAAAGGCAGGGGCGGAACACAGAGCAGTGGCTGCCAGGGGCCGGCATTGACTACAACGGGGCATAAAGGAATTTTGGGGGTGAGGGAAATGATCTGCCTCCCCAGTGTGGTGGTGGCTCTATGCGATTTGTCAGATTTTTGTCACTTTAAGTGAATTTTACTGTAAATCATATCTCAATAAACTTGATGGAACAAGGAGAGAAGGAAAGAGAGAGGAGGCTGAAGGTGTGGAGGAAAGCAGAGAGGGAAAGGAGAGCAAAGACAGCACAGGGAAGAGGGCCTTGAGAAGGTAGGGGAGAGCAAGGTTGGTGAGGATACCAGGCTTTGGCCATGGCCGCAGCTCATAGTTGGGAGTTTTCCCAGGGACAGGGTCCTCTCCCACTTTCAGCCTGCAAGCTCTGTCTGTACTGGTGGGGAGATGTGGTCTTGGGCCATCCATGGACTACAAGGCTTGAGCCCGCACTCTAGCCCTGCCTTAGGGAGTGCCCATACTCCAGCCCCAGATCCTGTTACCAGGATACTGTGGGGAAGGCATTTGCTGCCTAGATGACTTGGCAGCTCCCACTGCCATGGAGACCAGATTGGAAGCTGAGAGGGCCTCAGTCTGCTTTCCGGCTGCTCTGACCCAGAAAGCTGCTCTGACCCAGCAAGCAGGAAGAAGAGGAGGCCAGGCGTCCTGAACTAGCTGCAGGGACCCCTCTAGGCTGGTGGAGCCCAGCTCCAACGGTGGCCAAGCAAGAACCTAAGCCTGGATCCACCCACCCATTCCCAAACACGTATGCACGTTTCCTGGCAGGGCCCCACCCAGAATAGATCTCAGCCCCAGATCCTTCCTTAGTCAGGAAGTTGGAGGTTAGGGGATCGAAGCCCACACATCTGTCTACTCTCCCCTGCAGAGGCATGTTTATCACAGTGATGTTTGGAGGTAAGCGGGATCCCCTGTCCTGAGACAGGTAGGGGGAGAGTACATTCAGAGGCTTGCTTTCCTCCGCCCTAGGGGAGGGTGGGGAGGCAGTGTGAGGAAGGGGGGTGCACTTGGGTAAGGGGATGGGGGGTTTAGGGAAACAGTTCTATGAGAAGACAGGGCAAATGCTTGGAGTCCCTTGAGGGAAAACGCTGGTGGCTGGGTTGTGGGAAATTCCAGTGGGCTCCTCTAGGAGAACACCCACCACAACACCACAGGGCATGTTGTTAAATTACACAGTCTCTAATTCAGTCAGTTGTCTTCAAGCTTCAGGGCACATTAGGCACCTAAAGCTCTAGCCACACTTAAAGATTTCCGGACTTCTGGTGGCAGGTGGGGCTGGGGTAGGAGAATGGGGGGGTCTGGTGCTGGAGAGAAGTCCTGTGTAGAGGCGGCGCTGGAGTGGGAGGGGGGAACCCAATGCAGGAGGCATGAGCTATGTGCCCTGGTCACTGACATCTCAGAAGATGGGTGGAGGAGGGTACAGTCTTAATCTTGGAGACCTGTTCCCTCCTCGGGTTACAGAAGAGATGAAAGCGAGACAGATGGTCCCAGACTGGGAGAAGCAGAGGGTCCCATTCACTCACTTCTGCCCTGTCCCTACAGCTGGCTGCTGGGAGCTGGTGAACACTTGGTGCAGCCTGGTGACACTCACTGCCCACTTGAGGCAGAGGGGGCAGGTGCCCCCAGATGGTGAGGGGGCATGGAGGGGTGCTGGGGAGGAGGGGCCAAGGGTCCCCAGGCAGAGGTACCAGCCCCTGCCTTGCCTTTCTCCCTGCTCTCCCAGCGACCATTGCCCTCCTGGCTGAGGATGGGCACCTGGTGAGCCTGGATGAGGGGGCTTCCCAGGCCCCTTCCATGGGCAGCCCCCTGCTGCAGGAGCGTGGGACCTATGTCCTTGTGCAGATCATCAGTAAGTGGGGCCCAAGATTTCCCCTTGGAGTTATGTTGGGATGTGAGAGGGGGACAGCAGTCCGAGACCACCCAAGGCCCGGGCCATCCCCCACTTTGGCCAGGACCTAGCCTTGACCCTTCCCATCCAATGCCTTGTTGACCCCAGCCAGGGCCAGCAAATAGGTCGAGTGAGAGGTGAAGGTGGGAACCACCAGGCCAGTCAGGAATCGGTCTTACTCCCTCCACAGAGGGGAAGGATGGGGCGCCCACCCGCTACGAGTCCCTACTGGAGAACCTGGATGACCAGTGTCCAGAGCTCGCAGGTGAGTCTCACGCTACAGCCCCAGGGGGAGGGTGCGCCTTCTCCCCAGCTCCCATAGGTAGGGCTTCTTGGGCCTTCCAGAGGAGCTTCGCTGCCTGTCAGGCCTACAACCCACAAGTGATGGCCGGAGGAGGCGCATGAGCACTCGGCGTGACCACCAGGAGCAAGGTCCCCTTTCAAAGCCACGAAGGAAGGGCTCCCTGCCATCCAGGACCCGTTAGCTGGGGCCAGGAGCCAGGTAAGGAGGAGACATAGACACCTGGAGGAATGCTCACACCCAGAAGTCCCAGGGAACAGACTTATGTGTGCTGAGAGGTAGACCCCAAACCCCCCTCCCCCAGAAAACCCCACACGCAGAAGTACATACAAGCTAGAACACAGTGCACCAAGAGACATTCCCACCACTCCAATGGGATATAAACACCCAAGGGCAGGAACATCCTCAGTGCCCCCAGAGATATCGAATAGGGCCTGGCACACAGTAGGTGCTCAACACAGAGCTGGTGAACTCAAGGAAGGCAGTAGCACAGAGCACATGATAGTGAGGTCTGCCCTGGGATCGAAGGGCCTGCTTCTCTGTTTCAGCAGGCCCTGTGACCTGGCACATCACAGCCAAGTGGCTGAGCTGGACTCAGATCCAAGGGGGTTGGCCATGACCTCTGCCATGTGTGATCAGGCCCAAACAGCAGCCCAGTGGCATTCTTCTTGCAGAATCTGGAATTACTGAGAAGCTGCCATCAGCAAGAGGGGCAAGGTCACAGACCGGACGTAAGGCCACCAAGGGGGGGCCCCTAAGATGTGGGTGCAGAGAAGGGGATCCAAAGGTGTGGGGGCAAGCAACCCTGACAGGGGGAGACAACAGGTTTATCCAGGGATTCCAGCACCTAGAGTCAGGTGCCCTTGGGGTCCCTGCTAATGACTCATCCCTATTTGGATTGTCAAGGTCATCAAATTACAACAGGGCTCCTCCCCCTCCCGCACCCAGGATGCTGGCATAAAGTGAAACATTCCACCCCTCCGTTGGACATCCATCCATGCCCCCTGACCCCACCCCAGCAGATAAACTAAATGAGAGGGCACACAGCAGGCTATGGTCTAAAATAAACTCTTTTAATTGCACATTTGCGTCTCCGGTCATCTGCGGGGTGAGAAACCCCCTCCTCACTTCCAACCCCAGCTACATGGGTACAATCTGACATAGTGGTCTGGCTGTTGGTGAAGGGGTGAAGGTGGGTGCAGGGTTGGCTCATGGATCTGCACCGGTCTACACCAGTCTCTTCAGGGCAGCGAGCTCAGACCTGTGGAGGGAGGGGTGGCACAGGCTCAGGGTCAGCCTGCAGGTTCAGGAAGCGGGACTGCCCCTCCCACTCCTGCCCCAGTCAGGAGCTGCTCACCGTGGTTGTACTTGCACTGCTTCAGGGCCTCACTGAAGCCCTCACACAGGGACAGGTCACTCTGAGTGGTGGAGCAGTCCAGGAACTGCTTGATCTCATAGGCGCAGGGCCCCATCTGCAGGGGCTGGGGGCCAGTGCGGATGGGGGCCTAGGGTATGGCACAGGAGGCAGCAATGTCAGCTCCAGGTTGCCACCCAGAAGTGGGTTCCAAAGCTGGGGGCTGCCTGCCCCTCCCCACACCCCCAGCCCAGGTGCCCCTGGGATCCCTGGCAGCCTACCCTGTCTACACTCAGCTGTTCCCACTGTGAAACAGAAGGAGCTCACAGCCCTGTCAAACCCACTTAGCCGATGCTAGTGCTGGTATAGACGGTATTTCCCAATTGCCTCATAATGGGCTCACTGGGCATGTAGGGCCTGAGAGGTGGGAGAAGGCTCTGGAAAAGCATGGCGTTGTGCTTGTACTCTTGGAGTATAAGCCCCACCTGCACAAGTACCAGTAGCTTCCAGCCTCAGCCATACTGATCTTCATGACCCCTGACCCTGCCACTAAGCCGCATGTGGCTCAGGACTGGTGGGGCACCCAGTAGGGGATAAGCCAATAAGAAACAGGCCCAGAGTCGCTGGCTACCCCTTGCCCTTGGGATGCAAGGTCTACAGGGCAGAACCTGGGAACAGGGAGAGCAGGGACTCAGAACTTCAACATCCCCCCCCTCCACTAGGTTGGGTTACCTTGGGCCAGTCTCTGAACCGCTAAGGACTTTGGCTTTTCCATTTTTAAAGTGCTGGTGTATCCCTGGGAGTCTAGGGACCTTGGCCTCAGGGAAGGGACTAGGAGAGCCTGCCTGTGAGTGACAGGAGGCCAACAGCAGAGGAATAAGACCCTTCTTGGGAAAAGTCCTGGGCCTGAGGCAGCTCTGAACACGCCACAGCACTCCTTCATGGACATTCCAGCAGCTCCTTACTATGTGGCCTTGAGAGAAGCGGGCCTCAGTTTCTCCTGAGCCCGCAGCTCACCTGCTGAGTGGCAGGCTGGGCAGGCTCTGAGCTCCCTCCGCTGAAGGCTCCGGTCAGGGCGCTACCCACGACGTGTCCCACAGCCGAGCCCACAGCCACGCCAGCGGCAGTGGACGCCATCTGCGCCATCAGGCCGGGCTGGCCTGACGGGGTGGGGGCCGGTGCAGCAGCAGACGGCGGCGGGTGCGCTGGCGGGTGAACTGAGGGCGCGGCGGTGCGGCTGCGTGTGGGGGGAGACGTAGAGTCAATCCCAGCCGGACCCCGGAACTGGGACCCCAAGGGCCTTCGACTCCCGGGCACGAACCCTCCCCTCCTCCCCCCAGAGGGTGGGGGACCACAGTCTTAGACACGTGGTTGCAGCACCCCGCCCCTCCCCCCACCAAGATGGCGTAGCAGTCGCCAAGGTCACACTATTACGCCCTGGTGGGGGAGTGCCCCCGCTTTCCTAGCCCTCTCCCCACCCGGCCCCTGTCCTGCTCACACCTGGCTGGCCGGGCGGCCGCGCTGCGGCTTCCCCGGGGCATGGTGATGACGGTGGGACTCGGCCAAGCGCAGTCAGAGACGACAGTGGCAGCGGTTCTGTCTCGGGACGAACGTGGCGCCGCTAAACTCAGCTGGCGCCAGGGGGCGGGGCCTAGGGGACACGCCCCCAAAGGGAGAAGCCAGGCCTGGGGCCGCTCTCACCTTCGCGCGGGTCTCCGAGACCTGTCCCTTCAAGCATCACCTCGTTTCAGCGTCCTTCTTAGCTGGAAATGTTACCCTGCTTCCTCCTTGCGCCTGGCCCGAGCTGTGTGGGCCCTGGGGACACGGACCAACGCTGCAAAGTGACGAGGGCTTACGCCGGGGCGACAGGCAAAGTCCCGTCAGAAACTATCGCGGAGCGCTGGGAGTGGAGTTGGTTCGTGTCCGAGCGCCAGGGGAGAACTTGACAGGGGGGCGACCGGTTGAAACCAGCAAGGTGGGGGGCACGGGGCGCCAGGCCAGGCTCTGGTCCCCCTCCTACGGACTGGGTTTACTGACTACGACTTGATGTCAGGGTCGCGGGGAAGAAATTCCCGAAGGAAAGCCCAGCGCGACCCATCCCCAGAACCTCCGCCAGGGGGCGTCCGGAGCCCTTCTTCGACTCCATCCTGCCCTAAATGAGCCACAACCCTGGCCAGTCTTGGGCAGCACCATCTTGGGGTGGGATGAAACCCCCCAGGCGGCCAAGCACCCTACCCTGCATCACGGATGCAGCGCCGGACACTGACAGTGTTTAGCGACATACTAGCAGCATGCCCATTCCAAAGGCCCTCTGGGTGCCCAGAGGCGTTGGCCGCGGGTTTGAATACTGTGGCCTCGCGATTCTACCACCTTGGTTCCAGGCCAAGGGAAGGGCCGAGGCGCGGATTTAGGACGCTTCCCAGCCCTTCAGGAGCTTGAGGTTTATAGGTTTTTTTTCTGAGTGATTTTGCAGTAATCACATATGACCCTTGGGCGGGAAGGAGCTCTAATTTCTTTACCCTCCTCTATCACTGTCCCGTGTGCCAGTGGGGGGCCCTGTAGCACCGGGATTGTAGGGAAGATGAAATCACCCCAAGTAAAAGTGAGTCACTTTAAAGAAACAGATTGCTCACACTCCAGGTAGTAAAGATAGCTGATGCCTTGTTTCTCCTCTTCTGGCCCTCTAGGAGTCTCTGTGGAGCCTTCCTGGAGAGGCCGAGAGGGCTCCCTGGACCGGAACCTGGAGGGAGGGGTTGAGTCAGCCTGATCACCCTCTTCTCCCTGTTGGCCTCCTTCCCTTCTTACGCCCTGGCTGGGTGCCCACAGCCTCACCTTGCAGCCTCTCAGGACCCTGCCTGGTAGGATGGGAGCCACTGCTTGGGTTTTGGCTCTGCGGGGTTGCCCATGATGGAGCAGATTGCCTTCGTGAAGTGGTGAGGTACCTGGTCACGAGTGGAGGATCCCTTCCAGCATATGGACATCACCCTCTCCTTTGATTTTCACCTCCTCTCTCTCAGGTCTCAGAAACCTGGCCCCTAGGGCCCTTGTGGAGTGTGTTAGTCTCTTGAGCCACAAGTGTCCCCACTCAGAGACTGGCTCCCTGCCTGCCTCAGTCTACCGATAGCATCCTCCTTCCTGACCCCTCCACTTGCCTGCTGGTATGGGAAAGCCTGATCTTGGGCCCTCAGTTTCCCCATTTATAAATTGTCTACATGTTCTAAGCTGGGGACTGGCTAGCCACCTCCTTATGCCTCAATTTCCCCTGAGACACATCCCTTGTTTCACAGGGGCTGCTATGCCATCTTCCAGACCTATCAGCTAAGGCTCTAAGGAGAACTTGCCCTGGGAACAACCACCTGTCATAGGCTAGCAGTAGGTCAGAGGTTAGGCCACGAGGGAGATCAGCTAGGAAAGCCCCTTCCAAAGGTGGGGTAGGGACCAGGAGGAGTCAAATTCGGCTCCTGTCAGACTCCCCACAGCACAGCAGGGAAAGTGAGGCCTGGAGTAGCACCAGCTGGCCTGGGCGCCCAACACCAGGCCTCTTAGTCCTCAGGCTCTCCCGATCCTAGGAAGGACTGGGTCTCCGAGCCTCCAGCCCTAGCGGGACCAGCCCTTCCCCTCCACCTCCCCCACCTTGGCCGGGGCCTCGGCGGGGAGAGTTTAGAACAAAAGGCGTGTGGGGCGGGGCCGGGGCGGGGCGAAGGCTATAAGGGGCTGTGGCCCGGCGCGGCCCAGCAGGCTCAGCAGCCCCGGGGCGGATGGCTCGGGCCGCCCGGCTCCGCGGCGCGGCCCCGCGCGCTCTCCTGCTCCCGCTGCTGCTGTTGTTGCTCCCGCCGCCGCAGCTGCTGTCCCGGGCCCCGCGGCCCCTGGTGAGTGCCTGGAGCTGGTCGGCCGCTCCTCGCCGAGGGGGTGCCGGGCACGCGGGCTGGGCCCAGTGACCGAGCTGGACCCGGACCCACGGGGGCGCCCGGGTGGCCTGGAGAGGCACGTTACCCGAAACGCTTTCTGGGTCCCTATGGACGTGAAAGATAGTGAACTTCCCGTCCCTGGAGGTGTGCAAGTGGAGCTTGCGCCGGGATTGCTCAGGCTGGTGAGGCGGGACTCTGCGCTAGACGCACGCCCCCTCCCAGCGTGGGGACCTGCTCCTCGGCTCCCCAGCTGCAGAAGCTGGGTTGTTTCCTGGACCAGGTAGCAGAGGGAGTGGTTACAGGGCCTCCTATTCTTCGCGCGGACAAAGCCTCAGGCTGGTGTCAGCCTCCTGGTGTGTGGCCTCGGTGAGCACACCTCCAGGGGTGCAGTGAGCTGGAGGATTAAAGAAGAGCTGGGAGGACAGCACTGCCCTGGGGCAAATGGGGTCTGAGCCCAGAAGAGGTGGCTCCAACTGGGCACCTACAAGTGGCAAGTTTGGGAGGTGTGAAGCCAGGACAGCACGAGTGTGAGAGCTGTGGTGTGTGTGTGTGCGCACACACACGCGTGTGTTTATGACAGAGAAAGAAAGAACCGAAAGTGGGCGGCTGAGACCCTCAGAAAGGAAGGGGCTGGGAAGAGAAAGGGAAGAGAGAAGACGGTCCGTGTGAGAAGGCAGCAGAGTGAGTAGAGGAAGGACAATCGTGGGGTGTTGTGTGACAGCCTGTGTGTGCCCAGCACCCTCCCCTCCAGCTGGGGCCTTGAGGGACCAATCACAAGGGTGGCCAGGCAGAACCTGGGCAGCTGCAAGCCCACGAGCCCCCTGGATCTCAGCTGAAGCATACAGACCACCCAGGTAGGGATGGGAGCATTAGGAGGTGTGCCAGGCAGGAGTCGTGAGACCATCTGGAGGAGGGAGATCTGACCAACCTGGGCCCCTCTCTCCAGTCACACCAGCTCTACCCTGGCCAGCTTGCCCCATCCTGGCTATGGGAGCAAAAGAGGACAGGATGGGTAGGTTAGGGAAAGGAGGTACCTCAGTCCCAAGGCTCTGCCTCTTCCCCAACTCTTCTCACGCCCTTTGAACTTGGGAGAGTCAGAAATCACCCTGGGTAGCCAGTTGACCTCACTGGTTCAGGAATTAGATCTGGGCTTAAACCTGGTGCCCTAGGTGAGCCCTCTTGTGTGCCCTAGGTGAGCCCTCAGTCTTGGCGGGTGGGTGGGGGATAACAGGGCACTGAGGATTAAATGAGGTAATGGGAGGAGAGGGCACAACCTGTCACTCTGGAGACACAATGTCACCTCTGACTGCCACTTTGACGCTTGTGCAGCATCAGTTGGGGCTGGGTTTGAGCTGGGCTGTTGTCTGTCACTCTGCAGATATGCAGGGAGCATTTGGGGTCGCCTTCAACGTGTTTATCTCCAGGCTGCCATCACAGGGGCCAGGAAAGCTCTGTAAATATTTATCCATCCCAGTTCACAGCTTTCAGGGTTGATGAAAGCCCTGCAGTCCTGTAGGACAGAGGCTGCATTTGTTCCTGGAGCCAGCAGGGACCGGGGTGGGGAGAAGATTAGGTTCAATGTGGGGCAGTTGGTGGACCTGCCTATTGCCTGGCTGCACAACTTGGGCAGGTTGCTTGACTTCTCTGAGCCTCAGAGGGGCATGGTGCTGCATAGAATGGTGTAGTGATGCTCCCCATTCTTTCTCACAGCCTAACAAAGTGCCCTCCCATCAGGGTCGCCTCCTACCAACAGAGGAAGGCAGAGCCGTCTTTATTAATTATCCCCGTTGGACCAATAGCAAAGTGAGGCTCAGAGAGGGGCAAAACTAACCTGGCCTTACCCAGCAGTTTCCTGGCTTGGGGTCCTTTATCTCCCCTCTACGGGGTGCCTCCCGTTTTCTGGATTGGAAGTTGACCCAGGCACTGACCCCAAGCCTCTAGCTCAGCCAGGAGACTGAGTCAGCTGAGAAGTTCCTTGTACATTTGAGGCTGTGATTTGGTGCCCCGCAAGAGGAAGGCAGGGTGAGTGAGCTCAGTGCCCACCACAGGGCAGGCCAAGGAAGGCTCCTGGCCTAGGAGGAGGAGGAGGAGAGAAGGCATCGAAAAAAGAAACACTTCTCAGGAACGTGGGTTTTGGAGACAGGCCAAGAGCTGAGGAGGTAGGGGGAGGGGGGCCTTGTGGGTGGAAGAAGCATGGGCCCCAGGTCTAGGTCCAGCTCTCTTCTGACTTACTGTGTGACCCTGGGCAAAGTCCTTGACCTCTCTGGGCTCTCTTTCTTCCTCTGAGAAATGTGGTGGTGTCTGCTACCTAACCCTCCCATAGATGAGACCAGGCATGGTCTGTGCCCACCACCCCACCTCACAGAATCCCAGCAGCCTTGGGAGAACCAAGCACACCGGTCTTAGGGATCTGAAAGGGGCTCTGGGCCAGGACTTTCAGTTAGGGTGTCTGACCCCAGGCCAGAAAAGGCTCATAAAGATGAAGTGTAGGATATCAGCAGGGCAGGGAGCATGTGTCCCACCCCAGTAATGGGGAAACTGAGGCCAAGAGCCGTTAAATGATGGCTCCAGAAAACACTGGAAAGTACCACTGGCTGGAGACCTTGATTCTAGGGCCTCCTGCTCACTCACTCTCCAAGACCAGTGAATGTGACATGGACAGTGAGCATGAGCCTCTGGCTTTCTGAGAGACCCTGCACAAGTCAGTCTTCTCTGGGCCTGCAAGCTACCTTTGCTAGCTGCAATTCCTGTTTATGATGTAGTCTGGGAACTTTGGGGGAGCAGGACACCAGGTGGGTGGTGGGAGCTGTAGCATGTGTGGTGAGAGCAGATTTCCAGGTGTGGGAGGGGAGGGCCCACAGGGGCAAGGGGGTGGGCCAGGCAAGGGGCTCTTCTCTGTGCCAGATGCTGCAGTGGGCACCAGAGAGGGAGGTTATTCAGCCCTCTGCTGTAGTACCTTCCCCCTTTGACAGAGAAGTCAAAGCTAAAAGAGGGCAGGGACTTGGCCAGGGTCACTCTACCCAGGGTGAGCATGGCCTAGAACTGGCCCTTCTGAATCTCAGACTGTGACTCTTACTGTTGGACTGAGAGTGCCATGATCCAGCGGTCTGGGCAAGGACCTGTCATGCCTCATGGGGGCAGGAGAGGAAGGTATGGTGTGTGTGTCCATTACCTACCCTCCCTCCATGGCTGGCTGGTCCAGGCCTCACTGCAGGGCAGAGGAGATAAGGGATTTCTGTTTATAGGCGTAAATAGAGCTGGTCAGCTGGGCTCTGGGCTACTTGGGGCTCCCAGGGGACAACCCAGTCTTACCCTTTCCAGGATTGGGGGAAGGAATCTGTTTATCTAGGAAGTCAAGGGGGGAGTGTAGGGAGGAGAAAGGGCAGGTTCTCATGGCTAGGCACACAGACCTGGGGTCCATATCCTCAATGGGAGACCTCACATATATATCATCCCCACCTTATTGGGAGTGTGGGGGTGGAGGTTCAAAGAGCTGACAGAGTGCCCAGGAAAGTAGCAGGTGCTTAATAATTTCCAATTCCTTCTCTTCTGTCATCAAAGTGAGGGCAGCCTGGATCCCTCCTCCAGGGGAAGGGTGGCTCCCGCCTGAAGAGCACAGCAGAGGTAGCAGGTAGGGAGTGGGTTGTGAGCACAGACAGCCTACCACCAGCCAGCTGTTACCTGGGCTAGTTGCTTAACTTCTCTGGGTTCTGTTTTCTCATCTGATAAATGGGGGATAATGACAGTAGAGTTAGTGAGAGGTCCCATCAGGGGCTAAGAGCATGTCTGTGGAACTGTTGGTAGGGTCCTGGATACAGGTGAACTGCAAGAGTGAAAAGTACTTAACTAGCAGTAAGTCCAATATCAACAGGAACCCACAACCCAGTGAGGCTGGGCTCTGCCAGGTAACTAACCATTCAATAAGCAAGTTCTGAAATCAGAAAGCTGGTCCAGGGTTTTTTCTCATATCTCAGGTAGCTGTGCCCCTGGGTGTTCAGAAGACCCCTTTCTAGTGGGGTGTTTTTAGGGTTAAGTCTGGGTGACTCTGAGAGGTTGAGTTATTAGTGGCCCTGGAATTGAGAGACTAGGGGCACTGGGACAAGGATCAGAGCCCTGGGACGCCTACCGCCTGGGAGAGCTGCCAGAGGCTAAGGGCGAGGGTGGGGCCTGGGTGACCTGGCTCCCACCCCAAATATGGCTGTGGGGGAGGCCCCAACCGCCCAGACCAGTCAGCCCCAGACCAGGCAGGCACTTAGTCTCTAGCCAATGGTACAGCTCCATGCCTCTCCAGCTTTGCAAAGTATCCCGAAACTACCTTCTGATTCCTGCCTGGACACCAGATTCCTCACCTGGCTCTGCCATGCCTTTGCTGCGTGATCTTGAAGGGTCTCCCTACCTCTCTGAGCTTGTGCTTTTTTCAAGTGTGAAAACTGTGACCTCTGCCCTGGATGTTGCAGGGGGTGGGAACTCTGTGTTAGAATCCCCATCTGCGGTGCTGGGGCTCCAGTCTGGCAGGGCTGGGTGGGGCTGGGCATCTGGGAATTGTCTGTCTCCCCCTGCCCAAGCATGGCCCAACACTGGGGAGGTATCATCCCCATTTGTCAGGTGAGCAAACCAAGGCTGTGCCACAGGGCTGCAGACCCACACTGGGGTGTGGCAGTGTTGGGGGCCCTGGGCAGGAGCCTGCTTAGGTAATTGGAGAGGGTAGAGGTGGGGGGCGGGGTGGAGGAAGGAAGAAAAGGAGGCAAAAAAGCTTTGCTGGGGTGGGAGGAGTGGGGACCAGTAGGGGGAGCAGGAGGAGCTTGCTTGGCCTTTCCTTAAAAGCTTTGTGGGATCCATTCCTGGGTGTGTGTGGAGTCAGGGGCTGCATCCCCACCCAGACCTTACTGGCCCAAGTGGCTGGACAGACAGCCCAGGCCCTCCAGGAAGACACAGGAAATCTGAGCCAGTCCATGACAAAGGGCCCTGTTGTGTGATGGCTGGCACACCCCTTCTCTTGCCCTCAGTTTGCCCATCTGCAAGGTGGGCCAGGTTGAGCATGAGTATGCTGATGGGCCATGAGGTCCCAAGGCCTGATCAGGCCTTCACATCCTCTCTCCTGCCCAGGATGCACCCCGCCGCCATGTGAGGAGGGGGCCACAGTCCTGGCATGAAGCTGCTCCCAGCAGCCTGGCACCTGCCTCTACCGCCCAGGAGACTCTCCAGCCAGCAAGCAGCCCCAGACCTCCCCGCTGCGGTGTGCCTGACCCACCCGATGGGTTGAGTGCCCGCAACCGACAAAAACGGTTTGTGCTGTCAGGCGGGCGCTGGGAGAAAACAGACCTCACCTACAGGTAGGGGCCAGTGGCTGTGGGAGCAGGCTCTAGACCTACCTGTGTGTCTGTGTGTGAACTGCCACCCTCACACTTGCTTCTTGAGACACGTGCTAGAGCCAGATCTCTGTGGTTAATAGACCTGTGTGTCCACCGACCCCTGAGCCATCCATGGACCAACTCACTAAACCCCAACTTAGATGCACACACAGACAACACCCCACCATAGCCATGCCTTCCCACATCAGAGGGGCAGTAGCTCTGTCAACACACAAAAAGTCTCAGCACACACCTGGTGGCTCCATTGACATGTGGGGCAGGGGGCCTTCAGTCACCCAGGCAGCCCCTACTGGGGACATAGTAAGCACCAGGCCTGCCCTGGGACTCTGTAGTAAACGAGGGAAACATGGCCGGTCCTCTCGGCATTAACCACATCATTGTTCAGACCTACCATCATAGCTTGGGGTCCATGCCGATGGGAATAGTGGTGAGTGAGCAAGTAATAATGGGAGTGATGTGGAAGGTCAGACTTGTCCTGCAGGTGGAGAGCTGGCCTGGGACGGATGGCATGTGACAGATGGTATGGTGTCACACAGATTGGAGCTCAGAAATATCCTGGGTGGGGAACTGAAAACCAAGACTGGGGTGAAAGGGCAAGGTCTCTCCACAGTGAGTGGCACCATCAGGTCTAGAAGGTGGGTCTTGGGGCTCCTGGTCCTGCATTCTTTCCACCAAATGCAGATACCTGTGTGCACCAAAGGCCATACAAACCCACACAGAGATGGTCCCATGCGGACGAGGGACCATAGCTGAGGCCCAGAGCACACTTGGCACGTGTCCCATATGCATGCATCCCCACTGAGCATCCAGGGGCAACTCCGGGTCCAACAGCCATCAGGGGGCTGTCCCAAGTGAGGCCCAGACCCCTCCTCCTCCCCCCAGGATCCTCCGGTTCCCCTGGCAGCTGGTACGGGAGCAGGTGCGGCAGACGGTGGCAGAGGCCCTACAAGTGTGGAGCGAGGTGACGCCACTTACCTTCACCGAGGTCCATGAGGGCCATGCTGACATCATGATTGATTTTACCAGGTGAACCAGTTACCTAAGACCCCTCCGGGAACTAGCTCCACCTGTCAGTAGCCACTGACTCTGCCCACCCACCCATAGGTACTGGCATGGAGACAACCTGCCATTTGATGGACCTGGGGGCATCCTGGCTCATGCCTTTTTCCCCAAGACTCACCGAGAAGGAGATGTCCACTTTGACTATGACGAGACCTGGACTATCGGGAACAACCAGGGTATGGGCTGGGGACCCATTTTCCAGATGGGGCAACTACAGATAGTAGAGAATGGGGATAAGTCCTTGACCTGGGCTCTGGAGTTTGAGTGTTTTCTGGTGGGAGGTTTGGGGATTGCTGGGCTATCTCCCTTTTTCAGGCACAGACCTTCTGCAGGTGGCAGCCCATGAATTTGGCCATGTGCTGGGGCTGCAGCACACGACGGCTGCTAAGGCACTTATGTCCCCTTTCTACACATTCCGCTACCCATTGAGTCTTAGCCCGGATGACCGCAGGGGCATCCAGCACCTCTACGGCCAACCCCGGCCAGCCCCCACCTCTAGGCCCCCGGCTGTGGGCCCTCAGGCTGGGGTGGACGACAACGAGATTGCCCCGCTGGAGGTGAGGCCCTGCTCCCAGCTCCCTTCACTCTTTGGCCTCTGTGGCTCCAATGTGGGCTCTTGCTCAGCCTTTCTCTCCCACACCAGCCGGAAGTGCCACCAGATGCCTGCGAGATCACCTTTGATGCAGTCTCCACCATCCGTGGCGAGCTCTTCTTCTTCAAAGTGGGCTTTGTGTGGCGGCTGCGTGGGGGCCGGCTGCAGCCTGGCTACCCTGCACTGGCTTCTCGTCACTGGCAGGGACTGCCCAGCCCTGTGGATGCAGCCTTTGAAGATGCCCAGGGCCACATCTGGTTCTTCCAAGGTGAGGGGGACTGGGGTTCATGCTCAGGAGACTTCAGGAGCCAGGAATATCATGGCCCAGGGTAGGGACAGCCAGGCAGACATGATGGGCAGTGCCAAGGGAGAGTATGACTCACTTCTCTGGGCACAGCTGGGAGGCTCCCAGAGGAGGTGGCTCTCAAGATGGGAGCAGGATAGAAGGCATTGCACAGTGGACTGTGCATCCATGCATTCAACCCTCAAAGCCATCCTAGGGGGTATGTGTGATCAGTACACCTGTTCTAGAGATGAGATCTCTGGGAAGTACAGGTGGTACAGTGACTCATTAACGCCACAGTTTGGAAAAGGTATAGCAGGGATATGATCTCATTCTGGCAACCCCAGAGCCCGTGCTGTTAACTTTCAACGGGGAGAGACAAGAGCCTGAAGCATTCTAGGTGGCAGGGACTTCATCAACAGAGGCCCAAGCCTGCTATGGCAAGGATGGGGCCCAGGGAATGGTCTGAAGCACTTGTCACAAGGAACCAAATGCCAGGGGAAGAATCGAGAGCTCAGGAGGTTTCCTTCCTGTTTAGAATAACCTTCCACATGCAGTAGCTCCCAGAGCATGTATCACCCAAACTTGTCCTCACTGGCGCTAACTTCCCTCTGGGGATAAGGGTGCTGAGTGGGATTTCTGGCCTGAGTGTTTTATGGACAAGGAAACTGACACCGGGAAAGTCTGGCGGTGGTGTTGGCCAGGTAGGTCCATGGTGGCTGGGTACAGTGGTTGGGCAGCTCCATTGCAGCCTTCCCTCTCTGGCAGGCACTCAGTACTGGGTATACAATGGTGAGAAGCCAGTCCTGGGCCCTTCACCCCTCTCTGAGCTGGGGCTGCTGGGGCCCCCCATCCAGGCTGCCTTGGCCTGGGGCCCTGAGAAGAACAAGATCTACTTCTTCCGAGATGGAGACTACTGGCGCTTCCACCTTAGCACCCGCCGTGTGGACAACCCCGTGCCCCGCCGGGTGACTGACTGGCGAGGAGTGCCCTCTGAGATTGACGCCGCCTTCCAGGATGCTGATGGTGCGTTGAGGTGGGGAGAGGAGTGGCTGGTACAAGTGGTGTAAGAGCCACATCTCCTACCTGGTGGTAGCTGGGCATTAGCTCCTCATCACGGGTCCTTTGTCCACCCTCCTCCTTGTGCCAGGGCAATGCCATGCCCCCATACTGCAGATGGGAAGACTGAGGGGTAGAGAGGTGCCAGGACTTGCCCAGGTCTCTCAGTATAGCTGGTAAAATAATAGCTGCTGCACACTGAGGACCGATGATGTTCTAGGCACAGTGCTAAGCTCCTTATGTCTCATGCAGTTCTCAGAACAGCCCTCTGATATAACACTTGCTGTGAACCCAGTTTCCAGAGGGGCAAACAGAAGTTCACGTAATGAGGTCCCTAACTGGGCCACTTAGATGGACAGTGGGGAGCCAGACCTCCCACCCAGGCAGTCCCTGCTCCTAACCACTGAACTGGCCTACTATCTTGAAGGACTAGAGTGGGACTTGCAGTCCAGTACTTTTTCCCCCATACCCTGAAGCCTGCTTCTGTGTTCTCCCCCATCAGGACCTACTGGGAGAGCAGTCCTGTGGTAGCTCTGGGGCTCTGGGTCACCTGCATGGCCCACCTTGCCTCAGGATGCCGGTCTATAGTCTGGCTGGCAGGTACAGGAATAGAACTGACATGGGGGTAGGGTGGGGTGGGGTGAGGGGAGGGAGACTTGCTTTCCTGAGAGGTAGGAGTTGAGTTTCCGAGGCTCCAGGCATCTGTCAAGCTGGAATGATAGCCCAGATCAGATCTTGGGACTGGTAGTACTCCAAGGGATTGAAGGTTCCAGAAAGGCCACCCTGGGGCCTGCAGGTTTCAAGAAACACAACAGTGGTCAAGCCCTGAGAATCTAACTTCCTCCTGTGCCTGTCCCTGGGCACATCCTGACTGGCAGGTGCAGGGCCCAGTGTCCACTCACCCAGGTCTGACCCTCCTCTCTCCTCAGGCTATGCCTACTTTCTGCGAGGTCGCCTCTATTGGAAGTTCGACCCTGTGAAGGTGAAGGCCCTGGAGGGCTTTCCCCGCCTCGTGGGCCCTGACTTCTTCGGCTGTACCGAGCCTGCCAACACTTTCCGCTAACTGACTTGGATGCCCTCAGCGCTCCTGACTCCTGCCAGGCCACTGATATTGGATAGAGACCAGTGGCCATCCTTGTGGCTGTGGGTACCAGGCACAGGATGGAGCCTGTGTTTCCTCAGGAGGGTGGGGAGGGGCTGCTGTCACCTTGACAACTGCAGGGAGGGCCACGCAGGTCGTGGTCACCTGCCAGCGACTGCTTTGGACTAGGCGAGGAGACTCTGGCATTACTTGAGGGTGAGGGTGGTCTCAGGCCAGCCCTACCCAACCTGTGCAGGTCATAGTCAAAGCCTCCTGCCCTCAGTTTCTATACTTATCCCTCAGGGTAGCACCTCAGCAGGATTGGGGGAGCTGAAGCCCTCATTCCCTCCCTGCTGTGAGGTTCCTGCAGGGTGCTGGCATAGGGGGGCCAGGGGCACCACTGTCTTCTACCTTTTCTTGAGAGGTCACCTCTGGGCAGGTGCTTGGATCTGGCTGCTTTCTAGTTGGTGATCCTAGGGATATGTTCCCCAGGATCCAGGCCAAAAGGTCCAAAGTCAGCTGGGGATGGGAGTGCTTCCTGCTGGAGACCCGGGCCCTTGAAGCCTCAACATACCTCAATCCTGTCTTGGGCTAGATCCTTCCCAGCCCTCATCCCAGCACTGGGATCCTCCAAAATCATGTAAATGTGTGTACAGTGTGTACAAAGCCTTTTTTTTTTTTTTTTTCTACTGAGTACTGTCATTAAATATGGTTATTTTCTACTTGCCTGCCTGGCTTCTTTCTGTAACTATGAGGCCTGAAGCGGGGAACAGCTGGGGACCTGGGAGCCAACTCAGCACCTGCTGTGTCCTGGTCAAGCCTACTCCCACCCACCCAAGCTTCTGGTCCTTGGGGCTGGATGCAGTGCCATGGCTCCTCTTGCTCCATTCCTCCATCTAGCCTGGTGGGACTGGGGTGGCTTTGTAATTGATTCCCTGCTTCCCCGCTGGCCCCTCAACATCCTCCACCAAGTGGTGGCCACTTTATCTGGCCATGCCACACCGCAGTTTTGATCCTAAAATACTTTCTCACTGCTGTCAGGACAGGAACAAAACTCAGGTCACCACAGCTGACCCCACCTAACCCTCAAGGGTCTCCCTGCCCTGCCCCCCAGCCCCATGTGTATCTTCTTGATAGAAGCACCTATCACAGCTGCAATTTTATTAGACTGAACCATATGAAACTGTCAGCAGCGGGCCGTTTTTGATCTGCTGCATTGTGCAACCAAACACGGATGCTTTGATGCTTTCATTATTGTTAGCCCCAGTCCTGGCTGTAAGCTCTGCAGGGCAGGCCTATCTAGTTTCGCTTAGCACCCCACGGCTGCACTTGCTGTAGACACAGAGTGCAGAGTTAAGGAAGAGTGCAGAGAAATGGAGAAGTTTCCCTCCCCTCTAGCTCACCGATGCCCCAGCCAAACCAAATACCACCTGGGCCTTGGAATCCTGCCAAGCCTGGGGAGCCTTTGCCCATGCCAACCCCTCACCCAGTGTTGCCATTCTGCCCATCTCCACAGCCGCAGGAACACCTGTGGGCCTGGAACTGGGGTATCTGTTCCTAGGATCCCTCTTATCTACTCAACTACACTGCGTGTTTCGGGTGGTGAAACTGAGGCACAGGTAGCTCTGGCCTCCTCTTGGCCTCAGGCCTCGTTTTGCTCCTCCTCCACTGGGCTGAGTTCTAGTCCCTGCTGTGAGGCTGGAAAAATCACCGCTTGAGTCAGGGCCTCTGTTGCTATTTCTGTCCGTGAGAAATTCTTCGGAGTACCTCCACTTGGGAAGCAGTCTGGAAGAAACGGGTCGCGGTTCCTTTAAGCGGCCCGAAGGGGCGCTCTCCAGCCTTTTGTTAGAGAGGCGGTGGCGCGCGCGTCAGCGTCAACGCCCGCGCTTGCGCACTGAGGGCGGCCTGGTCCTTTGCGGCGGCGGCTGAAGAGCCCGGAGGCGGCTCTAGCACCTGATCTGTCCGCCCTTCGCCGCCCGGTCTCGGCTGTTCTCGGCTCGGCAAGGTTCGGCTCCTCCTCAGTCCTCCCGATCCCTTGCAGCTCGGCCTCGGCCGCCCGCCTCCGCCGCCGAAATGATGATGATGGCGCTGAGCAAGACCTTCGGGCAGAAGCCCGTCAAGTTCCAGCTAGAAGACGACGGAGAATTCTACATGATCGGCTCTGAGGTAGCCCGCCGCGCGTCCTCACCCTCCCCAGCCTCGGCCCCGCGGGAGCCTCGGGGCGGGTCTGCTTGCCGGGAGCGCGCGTCTCCATTCATCGCGGCGGGCGGGCGCGTGCGCGCGTTGCGTCAGGGCGGGGTGGGGCCTGTCTGGCTCCGCCCCGCGCACGTCGGTTGTCTGGGATTACTTACTTATTTCGTTTTGGTGGGGGTCGCCCACTGCTGCCACGGCTTAGGGCACTCCGAGGAGCCACTGGTTCCATCCTGAGTTGGTACAGCTCCAGCCAGCCGCAAAGAAACGGGATGTTTCGGTTAGCCCCTGGGGCGCCTGGAGGAGAGATTTCGGAAGCTTCGCTTGTATCCCTCCTCCATTGCTGCGTTTGGGATCGTGAAATCTCAGATTGAAAACATGGGGTTTACTGATGTCTCATCTCGCAAAGTGTTGGTTGCTGTTACTTACCAATGAGGAAATAGGGAGGAGGATGGATATCCTGTGTTGGGTGGATAAGGCCTCAGTCCCTGAGCTAGATCAGTTCAGAACCAGTTGACGCTTTGGCTATCTTGAATTTAACTCAGAATTATGAGGAAAGGATTCTAAATATCTTTGATTCTTGACCAGAAGTGACAGCATTTTTATGAGTCAGCTGAACAGCTGATTTTAGGAAAACCCTACACCTCGTCCTTCAATGGGGAGTTTGTACTAAGTCTACTGTTTTTCCAGGTTGCTTCAAACTACCCCTTTTTGATCCAAAAGCAATCCCCAGCTAGTGTATTTTCCTTTTTTTTTTTTTAATTGTGGTATATGCAGTTCAGATGTGCAAATACCAAGCTGTAGAGTCTTTCCTGTATAATGAGGTAAGTGCTAATCCTGGAGAGCTAAAGCAGTTTCAGAATGCCCAGGGTTGTCTTTCCTTGTAGTGGTGTTCAGTATCCTATGCCAACGTTTCATTCTTTTTTTTTTTTAATAGTTTTTTTTCTCCCCTTCACAACTGAACATAGCATGAATGAATGACCCCCTGTGGTTCCTGACTTGTTTTAGTTGGATCAGGTTAGGATACCACTGTTGTCAGTAGTATCAGGACTTTAGTGTTTCCATTTTTCACCAAGTTTTGTAAAACAAAAAGGGCAGGATGCAATACGTTTTTCATGTTATGACATAAATGCTGCTCTTCAGATATTACTGGGGAAGTGGAGTCAGTGCCTACCCATGTGCCACAGCTCGGAATCGTCCTCATTGACCAGTAGGAAGCTGCCTAAATGTAGGATAGAAGGCACTTGAGGAGTTCCCAAATGATACTGGGCAGATTGTTTAAAGAAGCCTTTAACCGATGTAATGGACAGGAAAAGCAGTCAGTTTGGCTTTGACTTTCACTGGGTGCTACTTTTGAGAAGGAAGCTTTCATTTATTAGGTGGAGTATATTGAGAGGGAGCATGTAGCCAGATGGGAAGAAGGGCTGTCTGTTTCCTGGTAACTTTTTTCATGTGTGGGAGATGCTTAGACTTGATGGCCTCAAGATCTTCCCCGTAACATGCCTTCGTTTCTAGAAGGCTAACTGCAGTCTTCTCTTTCAGCCCTGTTGAGTAAGAACAATTGTCCTGAGACCCAGTCTATAGAGTCCCACATGGGAGAGGGGAGAGACATCTACTCTCTTGGGCCAGGCTGAACATCTGGAGGTCTGAGAAGGGTTCAAGATCAGGAGGCTGACTCTTGATAACCAGAAGCTCCTGTGACAACGTTGGGTGGTGGATGGCCTGCAGGTCCCTTCCCCTTGGAAAACAGGCACCATATTCAGAGAGGTGGGTCGGCCATAGCAACACATCCAGTGCCCCCATGCCACGTCTGTGGAGCAGCTTTGGGAAGGCATGTGTGATTGCAGCAAGTGCGTGTGTCACTCTTCTCCCCCCATCTGTAGGCAGCTGTGTTCACTAAGCCAGAGTCACAGAGCTGAGAGGACCATAAGAAATCCCCAGGTTCACACCTTCATTTTACATCTGGGAAACAGGTCCAGAGAGGGCACAGGCTGGTTTGGGGGAAACCCAGGAAGGCAAGCTCCAGTCTCCAAAGTTCAGGGGTCTTGAGAAGGATCTAGGCATCCTGGAGCACTATAGGACCTGCGATAAGTTTATTTATTTGAGAGACAGAGTGTGTGTGAGCAGGGGAGGGGCAGAGAGAGAGAGAAGGAGAGAGAGAATCCCAAGCCTGATGTGGGCTCGAACTCAGCAAAGCCTGAGATCGTGGCCTGAGCCAAAATCAATAGTTGGACAGTTAACCCACTGAGCCACCCAGGCGCCCGTGTGGCCATTCTTCTGTTAGGCTGTTCAGCAGCTCTGGTTGTCGATCATAAAAATCTTTGATTCATGAAAAATGGAGAAACACATTTAATAAACATACTGTGCTGGGTAGGTAAATGGGAAAAATAATAGAAATGGTGCTTCGTGGGGCAAAGTTCAGAATTGCTCAGCATTTGACAGGTGAGTAAGGAGACCCAGAAAAGGGAGGTGATTCCCAGTCATAGGTGGAACCAGCATGTGGCACCCAGTCCACTGGCTGTCCTTTGCCATGTGGTCATTTTGACTCGAGTGGTCATTTCTGCAATGTCAGTGAAATAATTGAGTTTCTTTATAAAAACTTTGAGACTAGGTTTCTTTTCATTAAAGAAGTTATACTTTGAGTATCTGTTATAGATAAACTGAAGCTATTGTTTGAGGCAATAGTGATTTATATAGCAATCTGGTGATTGCCAGTAAGTGTTTTTTAAACTCTCGGAAAATTCTTTTGGTGTTCCTGGTTTGAGTTTGTTACTAAACAAAGCAACAGGGGCCATGGGGGAAATTATCCTACATCTGTCCAAAATTAAAAGACCTTTTTGGTGTTTATGGCATCATAAAAATATCAAAGTCTTGTTCTTAAGATAAAAGAAAGTCAAAGGGGCCTTACATTTCTGGAAAGTGTTCGGGATCCTTAGTTTAAAGTCAGAATCACTTCGAGCGTCTCAGTGAGCTCTGGGGGTCTGCCCCAGAAGCGCCTGGTCAGGCCTTTTGGAACTTAGCCCTGTCGTTAGGATGCAGATGGTACTGCCCCCGCCTAGAGAGGCAGATGTGGGCCAGATGTGCACTGCTATTGAACCCTTGATGTCAGCAGAATGTGTTTTTATGGCTGCAGAAAGCCTGGTGCCTGGAGGCCAGCTTGTGCTCTGTTACTCGGTTGGCAGAGCCTCTGCACCAGGACCCTCCCTTTCTGCATCAAGATGTGACCCTCATAATGAGCCTTCTCGCTTTACCCATAGGTGGGAAACTACCTCCGTATGTTCCGAGGTTCTCTGTACAAGAGATACCCCTCACTCTGGAGGCGACTAGCCACTGTGGAAGAGAGGAAGAAAATAGTTGCATCGTCACATGGTAAAAAAACAAAACCTAACACTAAGGGTGCGTCTTCACGAGGGTTTGTAAACCTGTTTCAAAACCACTCGCTTATGTCATGAAGTTAAAACGTTTTCACTCCAGAGTGTCTTCACTGCAGCCCTGACCTTAGCGTGGCAGAAGCACGTGAGGGGCAGAGTCGCTGCAGAGCACGCTATGCAACTCAGGCGACAAAGCAGCTTCAGGTAGCCAGGGGTCCTTTGTCAGGTATTTTCAGCAGGGCCAGTGGGGGGCGGGGGGGAGCGTGAGGGGGGCAAGTCTGGGACACTAATGGGTGCTGTGAAGACATGTTGGTCTCAAAACGTTTTAGGAATGCTGTGATGCTCTGCCATCTGCCGTGGGCGTGTCGTCGTAGTCACCCTCCATGCAGCCCGAGTGGCGGGTGGTGGCCCCAGCTCCCACTCCCCTCTGGGGCTTTCACCGCTTTGCTTCCCAGAGCACCTCCATCCCGTAGCACTTCGTTCTGGCAGCCAGTGTGCTAGAGCTCATGTGCATGTCCCTGCGTGGTGTGCCTGAGGTGTGTGCCTGGGGCTTGGCAGGTGAGCTGCCTGATGCTAGAGAGCCAAGTGTGCTTTGGCTCTTCAGAAGATGCTCTTCAGATGCTCTGAGGGCTCCATCAGGGGAGTCTCACTGTACGTTTTGGTTCGGATGCTATGCGATGTTTGGCAGGTGGCGAAACTGCTTTGACTCGGCTGTGGCCCCTTACAGAGAGCTGCCCTGGGCCTGGGTGAAGACTCTGCCTGAAGCCGTGTGTGTGTGTGTGTGTGTGTGTGTGTGTGTGTGTGTGTGTACACTTCACAGTCTGTCCTGTTTGGTTGTGTCTGTAGGTATTGCTGTGGTCTTGTCCACTATGGGCAAAGTAGTGGTTCTTTTAATGCAGGAGCCGGGGCTTCTTTTTTTATCTGCTGCTATGACATTGCCACTCACTCGCTTTAAAAAGTCTCCTTTTTATCCTCCCTCTGCCCCCCAGTGGAGCACCAGTCACTAACGCAGTGAGTTTCTAGCTTTGCTTTCCCCTCCGCAAGCCTCAGGTGAAGTCTCAGTGACTCTTCTGCCTTGTGCTTTGGAGATACCTTCCCCATAACCGGTTTGTTTCTCCAGGAGAAGCCAGTCTGGACCTGCAGACAGGTAGCAGCTCTTGACCGAGGTTCCCTAGAAGAGCTGTGGGTCGAGTTGCCTAGAATCTGTCCTGCTTCCCAGATAGCACGTGTTGACTGCACGGTGCTGGGAATTCATGTTGGGTGTGAGGCAGCTCTTTGTAACTCTCTGGGCTCTTGTTTTAAAAGAAAAGTATTTTTCATCTTTCATTCCATCTCTCCACTTTGCTTCGTGTCATGGATTGCAGTTGGTGTCAGACCTCTTCCCACTGGTGGTATCACTCTGGAGCCCCCCCCCCCTTTTCCCCGTTGGCCATGCTGCACTGTAGCTGCTGCTGCCCTGTGCCCAGAGCCAGTGCTCCTGGGACAAATTAGTGCAAGTAAATCCCATGGGAGCGTTTTCTCAGTAGGACCTCTAAAGCACTCAGTCCAGATTGCCCTTTTGGAAGAGGCCAGCATTCAGCAGTAGTAAGGTTGACACTCGCTTTTCCCTCCTGCATGTGAGGACCTCGATGTGCTGCATCTGCTGGCTGCTGCTTCTTGCTGCCCCACCAGCAGGGTGACCGCAGTGGTGTCTCTGGTTACAGATCATGGATACACAACCCTGGCCACCAGCGTGACGCTGTTAAAAGCTTCAGAGGTGGAAGAGATTCTGGACGGCAATGATGAGAAGTACAAGGCCGTCTCCATCAGCACGGAACCCCCCACCTACCTCAGGTAATGTACTCCCAGCCAGGACGTGCTCTCAGGATAACACCCACAGATATTTTTCTCATACCCTAGAACTGGTTGGGGTTAAATTGAACCAAAATACCTTTAAACACTTCACCTGCTGTGCTTACAAATTGTCTTAGCCAGGTTGCCAAGTTTCTTGTGTGTCTGTGGAATTTCTAAGACATGAAAGCCAAGTCTTGGGTTCTGGAAAGTCATTAGAAGTGGTTTGAAAGTGGGACTAATCTATCAGAAAAATGAGTGGCCCAGATAAACTCCCAAAAGAAATGAGCAATAGATCTTAGTGAGCTTAGAACCTTTAAAAAAGAGTATTTACAGTAATAATTAGACAAGTAATTGAGAGGTGATTATGTCGTAGAGTCTGTTCATTCATATTTATTTTTTAAATTTTTTTCATTTTTTTAAAGTTTATTCTGAGAGAGAGCGAGGGCACACGTTTGAGCAGGGGAGGGGCAGAAAGAGGAAGAGAGAAAGAATCTCAAGCAGGCGCTGCACTGTCAGCACGGAGCCTGATGTGGGACTCGAACCTATGAACTGGGAGATCATGACCTGAGCTAAAACCCAAGAGTCAGACGCTCAACTGACTGAGTCACCCATGTGCCCCTTTTCTTCATTTTCATAGGTATTTTTCTTTGGTTTTGATTCATTCAGATTTATAAGAAAAACCTGGGTACCCCAATAGCTAAATAGGTAAAGGGTGGGCCATCCTGGAAGCATAAGGAGTAAACAGATAAGGAGATGATGTTTGTCCTCGTGTAACATTAAGAATTCAAAGTAAAACAGATAAGCAACTATTGACATAAAGAGTTGGGGAAGATACAATAGAGCTGGCACACGCAAGCACCCTGCACAGGCCTGGTACACGGGCATGGTCATGACATCAAACCTGTTTTCATTGTCTGACCCATTAATTTCACCCCTAAGAATCTGTCCCAGACAAATAACTTCAAAGAACACCGCCACCAACGGAAACTATTATATGGAAGGAGATAGCATTGTGAGTAATAATGGCAGTGAGTACCACTGCCCAGTAATAATGGAGCCACTTGAGTGTTCAGCCTTAGGGAGAGGCTGACTGAGTGAAGATACAGCCAGCTGAATAGACTAAGGTATTACAGACTAGGATATAGACCAGGATAGACTAGATCTTGGAAGCAGGTAGACTGGATAGATAGGTAACTGTTTATGTCATAACTAAGTAGACCCTGCGGCAGCCAGAAATGTGGTTTGCCTGAGTGATGTGCAGAATATCTAGAATGAGTGCATTTACGTGCACAAAACCCCGGGGGGCACTGAGGAGGAGGGAGAGGAGGGTTATTGTTTCAAGTGATGTGGTTATGGAAAAATCATTTCTTTCCAGATTTTCTTTCAACTTTACTATTGAATTGTTTTCATAATCCTCCCCACAACCCCCATGTAAAGGTGGCCCACATCCAACTTGGCCAGTGTTATACATGTGTGCTCTGCAGATTCCTCTTTCCCCAAGGGATGCGGTAAGAACATAAGGATGGCTAGACTTTCCTAGGGAAGTGGCAGAAGGAAGTGATGTACATATGGCTGGGGCTTTCAAGTCTGCACATGTCAGCCAGGAACCTTTTATGGGGCAATAAACACTTCTTGATGATCGTGTCATATGAGGAACAGCTGACGGAGGAGAGTACTGTTACCCCAGAGGTCAAAACTACAGAGACGGTTGGGTATTGAGGTTCGCAAGAAGCTGCTTTCATGGGCTCTGTGCTCAGGAAGCGCCTTCCCACTGCCCAGTCAGCCCCACAGGAGGACCAGCACCTCCCCTCCTCATCACTGGACAGGCTAGGCAGAGGCTGGATGTCCCCCTCCCTTGGGCAGACCTACTTGTAGCAGAAGAAAGGTTGAATTATGTGACCCAGATTCTCGGATTTGGTGTATGATGTACTCACTGTGTCTGACAGAACTTGCACTCTACTTTAGATAGTTACCTGACAGAGGTTTGGCAGAATAGCCCAGGCCTGGTTATGAACTAGATCACTACAGAGATAGGGCAGGAGTTTTTAGGGTGGAGGGGGAGCCTCAGTGCCAGCTTTAGGAGGCTCAGAAAAGAGGTGGCAGTCTAGACCTTAGGTTCCCAGATACGGGCCCAGCTACATTGGCATCACACATGGAAGTTGTAAAGAACCCATATTCCTGGGCTCAGAAAAGAGGTGGTGGTCTAGACCTGAGGTTCCCAAATACGGGCCCAGCTACATTGGTATCACACATGGAAGTTATAAAGAACCCATATTCCTGGGTCCTCTCCAGAGACAGGAGTCCCTTGGTCTAGGTGGAGCTCAGAGCTTTCCTACTTGAAATTTCGCACTCTGAGGGAGTCTGCAGCCAGGATTCAAAACCACTGGCCCAGTAGCTCTAAGCCCTGCCCAGATTAGTTCCAAGTTCCTCCTTTTCCCAGGCCTCTGGTATTGGTAAGGCTGGTCATAAGATCTGAGCAAGACTTGGGTACAGGAGACTTGATTGAGTCCCAGCAGAGTTTGGTACTGTAAATCTCTCCCTGCCCCCACCCTCAGTCAAGGGGTGCTCTGGGACCACAGCATCTGAGGTGCAAGTGGTCACAGCTTTAATTTTTCTTTTAATGTTTATTTATCTTAGAGAGCGAGTGAGTGGGGGAGGGCAAAGAGAGAAGGAGACACAGAATCTGAAGCAGGCTCCAGGCTCTGAGCTGTCAGTACAGACACAGGGCTTGAACTCATGGACTGCGAGATCATGACCTGAGCCGAAGTTGGACACTCAACTGACAGCCACCCAGGCACCCCAGTGGTTCCAGCTTTAGAAGAGAAAAGAGTCAAAGAGCCTGGGGCCTGGGCAGGTCATGGCCACTGCTTCTGGTCCTCACCACCACATGGAGAGAATGACTGCAAGCCACATCTCCTCATCCCTCCTGTGAGGACAGTGAGGGAAGGGAAATTGAGTGGTTGCCGTCACATCCTTTAAACTGTAGCAAACAGTTATGGAAGGAGATGTGGTACAGGTGTTGGGGATGTAAAAGTGAATGACACACAGCTGCTGCCCTTACAATGCTCAGACTTGTTAGGGAAGGCAGCGTCCGAGGATGATAAAATGATGTGCAGAGCATAGTGGGAACCTGAGCGCTTGCCTTTCAAAGCCAGCACTGGAGCTTCAGATTAAAAAAGCCTTTTGGGGGGGGGGGTGCCTGGGTGGCTTGGTCAGGAGAGCATATGACTCTTGATCTCAGGTTTGTAAGTTCGAGCCCCATGTTGGGTGCAGAGATTACTCAAAAATAGAAATCTTTAAAATAAAAAAGCCTTTTGGTATTTTCCTAGTAGTAAAAGCAACCTGTAATTTGGACAGAAGAGTGAACCCTTGATGGTACGTGGGTTACTTAAACTACTTTGAGCCTCACTTTCTAGAAAGTTTTTACTAACCCAGCTTCTCATATCCTACTGGTCTGGACCCTTGCAAGGCAGAAGCATTACTGAAGTGTTATACTCTGGCTGGCCCATATATCTAAAAGAACGGTCTGATCTTGTCTCTCCCTTCTTCAAAGTCCTCGGGGACTCCCAGCTGCCTGCTGAGTACAGTCATTTCTCATGGAGCACACCTGCCCCTAATCAGGACCCTCTCCATGTCCGCCTCTCCAGCCCTAGTTGAGGCAACAATCTATCCGTGCTTCCTCTCTTCTGCCGGCCATGCACTTCCTGAAACGCCCTCCCCATTCCGGTTGTTCCCCTACCCCCATCACTAGTGAGCCCCAACTCCATGCTTAAGGCTCTACTCTAGGGTCTGCTCCTCTGGGAAGCTGCTTCCTTGTGCACACTCTCCGCAAGAAGGGAGAGTGCTTTCATGGAGTCATGCCTGGCACATAGCATGTTACACTGTGACTTGTGCACTGGGCTGGGGGCTGCTCTGCTGTGTTGGGGTCCCCTCTGTACCCTTCCCCTAGCCTGGGTGCCTGTGAATGGGTGCCAGTGGGCGCCTGAGGAGTAGACACGTACAGAGTCTAGGGTGCATAGTGCTCACCACCGGTGGGGGTGCAGTGGGCATCCATTGACCATGACTTAGAGCCTGATGGCCAGTATCGGGCTCCTAGACTGAGCAGGGGCATTTCTCACGTCTCTCCAGGGAACAGAAAGCCAAGAGGAACAGCCAATGGGTGCCCACCCTGCCCAATAGCTCCCACCATCTGGATGCTGTGCCCTGCTCCACGACCATCAACAGGAACCGCATGGGCCGGGACAAGAAGAGAACCTTCCCTCTGTGGTGAGCACGCCTCACCCTCCACTGATTCTGCCTCAGTCCTCAAACATGTTTTAGCCTCTTCCTCTCCTCTGCCTTGACCTTGTGTTTCCTAAAACACGCTGCCTTCTTGAAACTGTTCCCCCTTGGCTTCTAGGACAGCTGGTTTCTGGCTTGCTTCAGTTCCGAGCTCTGCCTGCTTTAGTGTCCCTGCTGTCTCCTGTTTCCCAGTGTCTCCAGTGCTCCTGGAAAGCACAGCCCTTGGATCTTATCTTGTGGTTTCAAACGCCATCCCACTGAGACCCCACCATTAGTTCCCTGTGGCTGCTGGAGCAGATCACCACAAATGGGGGGCTTAAAACCACACAAATCTATTTCTCACCGTTCTGGGACCAGGAGTTTCCATGCAGCAAAATCAAGGTGTTGGCCAGACCCCACTCCCTCTGGAGGCTCTCGTGGTGGGGCGGCGGGACAAGCTGTTCCCACCTCTTCTGGCTTCTGGTGGCTGCCGGCATTCCGTGGCTTGTGGATGCGTTACCAGCATGTGCCTCGGTGGCCACACGGGCTCCTCCTGTGTGTGTGAAACTGCCCTTCTCTTAAAGGACGCTTGTGTTGTGGTTTAGGGCTACTTGCATAATCTCCTCCTAAGATCCCTAATTATATCTGCAAAGTTTCCTCCCTCCCTTTTGCCATATAATGGTCACAGGCTCCAGGGATTAGAACTAGATATCTTTTGGGGGGCATTTTTCAAGTTCCCACCCCACTGTCATCTCTGCAGCCTAGCCTCACCCCTACACGCTGTCCTCAGGTATCTCACACACTGCTTACAGATTCCTCCATCCTGGGACATAGTAATCCCACCCTTCCTGCACTCAGGCCAAAACCCCACGACTCTTCCTCCTTCTCCAACCACAGAACTAGTCTCAGCAAATTCCTGCCTTCTCAGGCTTCCACGTGTCCAGAGTTGGACCACCCTTGGCCAGCTCCTCCTAAGATGTGGGCCCCCTCACCCAGGGCAGATGGCTCCTCTCCTGGACGCAGGTCTTCCAGATACCCCGTCACATGCCCACCAGGGCTGGAGTCTGTGTAGTGGCCCCTCTTCTCTGGCCTCATCCCCTGCCACTGTCACTCTGCATCAGTCATGTGAACCTCTTCACTGCTTTCAGAGGCACCCATAACACCCAGAAGCTTCTGCCTTTATAGTTCCCTCTGCCGAGAGCTCACTTCTTACCAACATCTGCATGACCCTCCCCTTTTCGCTCTTCCCTCCCTTTCTTCCCTTCCTTCCCTTCCTTCCCTTCCTTCCCATCACTGGCTGACTGTCACTTCTGAGAGCTGCCTCCCCTTTGGTAGAATGGCTGCTCCTGTCTCTGGCACTCCTGTCCCTTTCCCTGTCCATGTTTCCTAGAGCATTGGTGTCTGGCATGCAGTGTGCTTTCCTTGTTTGTCATCTGTGTCCCTCCCAAGAGTAATTCTCAGCCTGCTTTATTCCACTGACACCTTTAGGGTCCCCTTGCTCTCCAGCGTTCCCTCCATCTCTTCCCCGGCGTCTTCCCTCTTTGTCTTCCTAAAATACAGATATGACCACGGGACTGCCTTGCCCTGGGTTCTCCTGGGGCTCCCTCATGGGAGAGGCTGGATCCCATAGCCCACGATGGAGAAGCGTGGGCACTGGGACACCCATGCTACTCCCCGCCCCCGCAGTCTGCACCCCATCTTCTGTGCTCTTGCTGTGCTTCCTCAATAGTTCCTCACCTCTCCTGCACCCCTTGGGTTTTGCTCAAGTATTTCCTCTTCTGGAGATACCTTTTCTTTCCTAGTTACAGGTGAAAGTTCTGTCTGCTTTGGGGCTTAAATCTTCCTCTTAGGGTATGTCTAGGTCATATCCCACTGCCTAAGGCTGCAACTCCCTCTCCCTTCCCTGTGTGTCCTTGAAGTATGGAGCACTGCCTCTGTGACCCCAGGACCCCTGCTTGCCTCATCTCTGCTGGCTCAGCCCTTAGCTGACAAGTCCCCATAAGAAGTGGGCTTTTCCCCTCCGGCCAGGTTTGCAGTGACAGGCGGTGCAGGGAGGGAAGCCCTGAGCATGGAGACCTATGGCACTCCTGGCTGACTGTGCTTCCTCTTCACTTCCAGCTTTGATGACCACGACCCAGCTGTGATCCATGAGAATGCCTCCCAGCCTGAAGTGCTGGTCCCTATCCGGCTGGACATGGAGATCGACGGGCAGAAGCTGCGAGATGCCTTTACTTGGAACATGAATGGTACGTGGGAAGCTGGGCTCTGCATGGCCCAGGCCCGGCTGCTGTGTGAACAGACCTTTTTCTTGCCTGTTGCCTGCTGTGCTGGATCCTGGACTCTGGGTTCAAATCCTGCTTCTGCCACTGTTTCCTATGGGCTGAGCCCGTGAACCTCAGGTTCCTCCCTCCCCCAGTGAGATTGGGGTGTCAGGGGTCAGCCATGATGTAGGCTGTCGGTCCACAGAGCTCTATAATGACCTTGATGCTGCTCAGACCGGTTCTGCTGCCTGACTGCCTGCACACCACCCGTCAGCCCTGCCCACCCCTCTGGCCTCTCACGGTACCGTGTGTGCAGGCTTGTCCCTCTGTCATCCCCATGAGGTCTGCCCTCACTCTCTGTTCTTTCTCTTTTTGTCCTCGCTCTGTAAGTCCCAGGTCAGATGGTTGCTCTTCCCTGGTTCCCAGAGTCCAAGCGTGACTCTGCAAATGAACCAGAGAAAGCACAGGAGACGTTCACCATAACACTTAGTCCTTATCCCATCTAGGAAAGAGGACTGTATGAGTGTTTATTGTTTCTTTATTGTTTTCTTGAATCTTTCAGGCTTTTTACAACACATTACTTATATTAAGACCGAAACCAAATAACAACACCCCAAAGAGTATCATTTTTAAGTGAAGAAAAGTTTAGAATTCCCAGAACCTCACTGCTCCTAATAGTTTTTTTGCCAGTCACTTCCACATGCAGATGTATTTAACAGAGTTGTAATTGTAGTGCAAATACAATTTTTCTTCACTTGTAAGTGTCTTCCTGTTTTCCTTGGTCTTCATAATTGGTGCACAATTTTCTGTTGAGTTGTGGTGCCTTAGTTTACTAGAACTCCTTCTGCTATTAGATGTTTCCATGGCAGAAAACATAATGACTTACAGCTTGTTTCTCCCACAGGGGATTTCCTCAGGGAGGAACGTGTGTGGTGGTTGATATGTGGTTGCCTTAAGCTTTCTGGAAGGATTAGGCTACTTCCTTTGGTCATCTCCTGGCACTTGGTGTGCCAGGCCTGAGTCCAAGGGCCTCTGCCGAGCCCTGGGAACAGGGCCTGAGAGCCGAGTGTCTGTCCTCCAGGGTTGACAGGTTAGCTGGCGAGAGAGGATGTGGCCAAAGGGAGATGTGGTGAGGGGTTTCCAGGAGGTTGTATTGAGTGTAGATAGGGCAGGTGTGGTGGTGATACTCCCAACTCGGGCACAGGACAGCTCATGAGTGCCAGGCCATGGCCAGTGCTGTACATCCCCTATTATACCACTCCGTGCTTAATCTCAGCAGGCCTGTGTTATAGTTAATCTCTCTCTCTCTCTCTCTCTCCATTTCAACCCCTCTCTCTCTCTCTCTCTCTGTCTCTCTCTCTCTCTGTCTCTCTCTCTCTCTCCATTTCAACCCCTTAGGTCAGGGATCTTGTTTTTTATTGCTGCTTTTCTTACAGCATTTGGCACAGAACCTGGCCATAGATCATAACATAGGAATTTAGTTGTTCAAATTGACTCAGTATGTGTATTACCTTGTTACTTTCCTTTCAATAACACATAAAAAGCCCCAACTATTTATTTAAACTTCCACCCTATTCCAGAAGGAGTAAGGCATCTTACATGAGAACTCTTAGTACAAAAGAATAAAGCAAATGCAAAAGGTGTGGTTAGGAAGAATTGGGTGAAGGGGAAAATGGAATAAGAAGATACAAAATGAAGTGAGTGCTCTGGTTCATACTCACAGTTCAGTGGGCATACGTTGCTAGGGGAGGGCATGATGCTCGGACCTTTAGAACCAGGCAGAGACAGGATGATCAGTTCTGCAGTTCTCAGCGTGGTCAAGGTGAGCAGCCGCTGGTGGCTCAGAAGCAGCAGAATCACACATAGCATTTGAATTAGAGAGAAGCTTTCCCCCTGACCCTCAAGAAGTGGACACAGTATAATGCAGTGAAGACCTGCATCTGTCCAGGAACTCTGCCATGAGCTTCTCCAAGCCGTTCCCCAAAGGAGCCCTTACATAACATTCCATATCCCAGTAAGTGTAATTTGGTCCAGACACTTGGAGAACCAAAATAATTTTGTTCTGTGAACTCTTCCTTAGTGGTATTTATGTGATTCTTGGGGTGCCTGGGTGGCTCAGTTGGCTAAGCGTCCAGCTCTTGATTTTGGCTCAGGTCATGATCTCATGGGTTCATGCATTTGAGCCCCACATTGGGCTCCACGCTGACAGTGTGGAGCTAGCTTGAGATTCTCTCTCTCCCTCTCTGTCTGTCCCTCCCATGCTTGTGCGTGCTCTCTTTCTCTCTCTCTCTCTCTCTCAAAATAAATAAACTTTACGGGCTGTGATTCTTAACTGGTGGTTAGGAAGCCACACCCCTGGCATGGTAGTTAAAAGCACATGTTCAAAATTGCTGGTGATTTTCATAGTCCTACCTAATTTACTTTGAAATTTCAAGTAACCTTAAAGATGAGTTTGAGACTCTTTATCACAAAGGGTCCTAAAAATGTTGAGCAGCATGAACGAACTACATGTCCTTCAGAACCAGGACATTCTTCATAACCAAGATTTGTCTCCAACCAGCTTTTGGTAGGTATCAGTTAACAGTGAGTTCAAGATTATCTTCTCTTAGAAGGACATGAAAGAGAGTTTATCTGAATTGCTGGTGAATTATAGCATTATTTGTCTCAATAGCTAGCCTCCTTGGGGTGTGTTAAAATTCTCCAGGAAGAATGAGCTGCTGAACAAGGACACATCGATGCCAGTTTGGCCCCACTGGGGGCAAGGGAATCCTAGAGCAGGGCCAGGAACTGCATCAGGAAAAGGGGTGGAATCTGCTCCTGCACACAGGCCAAGGGTGATCAGGGCCCTGCTGGTTAACACTACAGGGCATGGCTACAGGAAGCAGGTTCTAGAGATATATATCCACATGTTCACTTTGGATGCTTAAAAACCCCAAATGACAGATTCAACAAGCTGAGTAGATCTCAGCAGTATAAACCCAAAGAAGTCCATGCCAAGATGCATCCTAGTTTAAACTTCCAAAAACTAACACAAAAGATCTTGAGAGCTGAGAAAAATAACACCTGACTTCTAGAGAAAGACCTGGAATAACTGCTGATTTCTCATCCGAAACCATGGAGGCTGGAGGACATGGCACATGGTTTTTCAAGCACTGAAAAAAAATAACTGCCAATCTTGAATCTTACACCCAGTAAAAATATCCTTCAGAAATGAAGGGGAAATCCTCAGATGATGGAATACTGTCACCTGTAGACCTAACCTAAAAGAAGGGAGATGATAAAAGAAGAAACTTTGGAACATTAGGAAGAAAGAATATGATAAACAAAACTATATGGGTAAATACAATAAGCTTTCTTTCTCTTAAGTTTTCTAAATTATGCTCAGCAGTTGAAGCAAACCTGATAATGCTGTCTGATGTGGTTTTAAATGTATGCAGAGGAAATATCTTTCTTTGAGAAGTAAGCTTTCTGTACTTAACTTGAATTGGTGAAAATATATACATGGACCTCAATGAAAGTATCACATACCAAAAATTTTAAGATATAGTTAAAGTAGTGTAGTTTGTAGTATCAATTTGTAAAGTAGGGTAATTTGTAGCATCAGTATTTATATTAGAAAAGTAGAAAAGTCTCAAGTCTGTAATCTAAGCTCCCACCTCAAGAATTGAGAAAAAAAGCAAAATGAAGCCAAGCAGAAGGCAGGACATAATAGAGCAGAAGTCAGTGAAATTGAAACTAGAAAATGATGGAGAAAATTAATGAAAACACAGCTGATACTTTGAAAAGATCAGTAAGGGGGTGCCTGGCTGGCTCAGTTGGTGGAGCATGTGACTCTTGATATCAGGGTTGTGGATTTGAGCTCCATGTTGGGTGTAGAGATTACTTAAAAGTAAAAAAGAAAGATCAGTAAAATTGATAAACTTAGCAAGATTGACAACAAAAGACAGAAACAAAAATGATCAAATTCAGCAACGAAATGGGCTATCACTACAGACCTTGCAGATATTGAAAGGGAGTATTACAAAAGCTCTACCCACATAAATTTGAGAATTTAGACAAAGTGGATCAATTTCTTGTAAAAAACAAGCTACCACAATTCACTCAATATCAAATAGATAGTTTGAGTTGTCCTATCACTACTAAGAAATATGATTCATAGTTTAAAACCTCCCCAAAAGGAAATCTCCAGGCACAGATGGTGTCTCTGGAGAATTTTACCAAACATTTAAAGAATTAATATAAATTATCTTGCAGTCTTCTCCAGCAAATAAAAGAGGGAACACTTCCCAGTAACATTTTACAAAGCTAGAATTACCTTGATCTCAAAACTAAAGACAGTACAGAAAAAGTAAACTATAGACCAATATCCCAAATGATTATAGACACAAAAGTCCTTAATAAAACGTTAGCAAACAGAACTAGATATAAAAAGAAGTATACACCACGACCCAAGTGGGGTTTGTTGTTCCAGGGATGGATATCTAGTTCAATATTTGAAGATTGATCAATGTAATCCACTATATTAACAGACTAAAGAAGACAAGCCAGATATCAGTTGATGCAGAAAAAGCATTTAACAGAGGCACCTGGCTGGCTCAGTCATTAGAGCATACAACTCTTTTTTGTTTGTTTGTTTTTTAATTTTTTTTTAATCTTTATTTGCTTTTGAGAGAGTGTGAGCAGGGGAGGAACAGAGAGACAGGGAGACACAGAATCTGAAGCAGGCTCCAGGCTCTGAGCTGTCCGCACAAAGCCCGACGTGGGGCTCGAACTCACGAACCGTGAGATCATGACCTGAGCTGAAGTTGGACGCTTAACTGACTTAGCCACCCAGGTGCCCCTAGAGAATACAACTCTTGATGTCAGGGTTGTGAGTTCAAGTGCCGCATTGGGTAGAGAGCCTACCTAATTAAAAAAAAAAAAAAAAGCACTTAAAACATTTATTCTTGGTTAAAAACTCTTAAGAAAAATGGGAATAGAGGAAAACTGCTTCAACTTAATAAAGAGCATCTGCAAAATATCCTATGTCTAACATTTATTTAATGGTGAGAGACTGAATGTTTTCTGCCTATGATAAGGCAAAGATACCTGCTCTTATCACTCTTGTTCAGCTTAGTGTTGGAAATATTAGCCAGAGCAGTAGAGGGCAAGAAAATTAAATAAAAAACGTACAGATCAGAAAGAAATTAAACTGTCCCTATTTGTAGATGACATGACTCTGCATAGAAAATCTCAAGAGATCTACAAAAAACCCTGCTAGCACTAAGAGTTCAGCAGGGTCACAGGATACAAGATAAACATGCAAAAATCAATTGTATTTCTATGTACTGTTGGTGAACACATGGACATTCAGAAATACATTACCATTTACAATCACTCAATAAGAAAAGGAATACTTTGGTGTAAATCTGACAAACATGTTCAGGACTTATATGTCCAAAACTACAAAATACCAATAAAAGTAATTAAAGATCTCAATACCATGTTCATGGATTAGAATACTCAAGATGTCAATTGATATACAAGTTTAATGCAATTCCTGTGAATATTTCAGCAAGGCTTTTTGTACATATAGACAAAATTACCTAAAATTTATATGGAGGGGCACCTGGGTGCCTTAGTCAGTTAAGCATCAGACTCTTGATTTTGGCTCAGGTCCTGATCTCACAGTTGGTGCATTCAACCCCGCATCAGGTTCTGCATGGACAGTGCAGAGCCTGCTTGGGATTCTCTCTCCTTCCCTGCCCCTCCCCTACTTGTGCTCTCGCTCTCAAAATAAACCTAAAAAATATTTTAAAAAATAACATTTATACAGAAAGGCAAAGGAACTAGAATAACTAAAGCAATTTTGAAAAAGAAGGACAGGGGCGCCTGGGTGGCGCAGTCGGTTAAGCGTCCGACTTCAGCCAGGTCACGATCTCGCGGTCCCTGAGTTCGAGCCCCGCGTCAGGCTCTGGGCTGATGGCTCAGAGCCTGGAGCCTGTTTCCGATTCTGTGTCTCCCTCTCTCTCTGCCCCTCCCCCGTTCATGCTCTGTCTCTCTCTGTCCCAAAAATAAATAAAAACGTTGAAAAAAAAAAAAAAAAAAGAAGGACAAAGGAGGAATCACCCTCCCCAATCTTGTCTTCATATATAGCTACAGTAATCAAGGCTGCATATTAATCCACAGTTCTCTCAAAATAAAAAGTTTAATATAATAAAATGCTTTGCACAGTGTACTCATAGGGTGCTTCATAGGACACTTCAGCTTCATGCTGCGCTCTCCAAAATTATACTTGGCTTGCTGTATGAGTTATTGATCATAGGCTAGTTGAGTGTTCTGGGTCTGTCCTGATGGTATTGTTAGGATGGCTGGTCTCTAGCCCTTCTGGGCCAGTGAGGAAATATGGGGTCAGTTGTTGAGCAGACCTGGTTCTTGATGACAGAATCATACTATGTGCTAATGAAGTGATTCATCCTTGGCCACTGCCTTGTCTGGCTCATCCCAGAAGTGGTGCATGGTCATTAGAGTTTGGGTTACAACAACAGGGCAGAACAGAGAGAAAACATTTGACCACATGGGCCCTTCTTGTAATCTGGCCAGTTGCAGATGGTCCCTACAAGTTCACACCTGGTGTGGCTACATTTCCAGGAGGCAGGGTCCATTACACACCTGCATGTCTGTTACGTGTGTGTTGCCTGGAGAGTCAGAAACAGAGGAAGGGTCTGTGAAAAGCCACAGAGCAGCCTAATATCTCTGAGGGATTTAAAGTGATTTATCTGGAAGGAAGCTGTTATTTTTCTCGGGTTTCCATAACAAAGTACCAGACTGGATGGCTTAAACAACAGAAATCCATTTCCTCTTATTTCTGGTGTCTAGAAGTCCCAGATCAAGGTGTCAGAGGATGTGTTTGTGCATGAGGGCCAGGAGGGGGTGGTGCTCATCCTGTGCTTCCTCCCGCAACCCCATGTTGGGAAGGGCCACCCTCAGTTGTCATTCTCTTCATCCTCAACTTTGTCAGGGAGGTCTAGCAGAGGAGGAAGGGGATGGGAGGTTGGGGCCAAACATGGTGAGGTCAGGTCCTGCAATCAGTTAGCAATTCCTGTCCTTTCTCCTGATTTCAGAGAAGCTGATGACTCCTGAGATGTTTTCAGAAATCCTCTGTGATGACCTGGATTTGAACCCTCTGACATTTGTGCCAGCCATCGCCTCTGCCATCAGGCAGCAGATAGAGTCCTACCCCACAGACAGCATCTTGGAGGACCAGTCAGACCAGCGTGTCATCATCAAGGTAGGCAGCTCCTGGGTGGGCCATAGGGTGCTGAGAGTACACTGAGGCCTTAGTCAAAGCCTGTCTTTGGGGTCCATGCTGTGGGATCAGACTTCTGGAAAACCATCTTTTGGGTAGCTCGTGGCTCTTTACCCCAGGAAAAGTATGGGCTGATTTCTTGGAGGAAGGTCTCATATTCTGCATGTCTTCAGGGCACCACCAGGCATTGAGCAGAGCCCAGGTGGTGCTCCAGAGGAGATTATGCCAGCTGCCAGGCAGAGCAGGGAAGCCCATAGTGAGAGGAACAGTGGTGCCACACTCTTCCTGTGGACTGGCTGGGCCAAGCACACCTCATACCATGTAGTAACCTGCCTCAGGGCTGGGGGGAGATGCTGCCTTGCCTGTTGTGTTACAGGTGAAGAGGTTGCCACATGGAGAGGTGAGGTCACGTGCCCCAGACTGCCCAGCTGAGAAGTGAGTGCTGAGATTTGGGCCCAGGCCTGCCTGCCTCAGAGCCTGCTTGGTGTGAAGTGGTATCTCATTGTGGGTTTGATTTGCATTTCTCTGTTGATTAGTGACGTTGATTAGTATCTTTCAGGTGCCTGTTGGTCAGTTGTAGATCTTTGGAGAAATGTGTGTTCAAGTTCTTTGCCTTTTTTCAATCAGATTTTTTGTTCTTTTGTTGTTGAGTTTTATGAGTTCTTTGTATATTCTAGTTATCAATCCCTTATTATACAGGTGATTTGCAAATATTTTCTCTCATTCTTTGCGTTTTTACTCATTTGATAGTGTCCTTTGCTGCATAAAAGTTTTCATTTTGATAAAGTCTGCTTTGTCTTTTTGTTTGTGCCCTTGGTCTCCTATGTAAGAACTCATTGCCAAATCCAATGGCATGAAGCTTTTTTCCTGTTTTAATAGTTTTATAGTTTTATCTCATATACTTGGGTCTTTCATCCATTTTGAGTTAGGCAAGGGTCCAACTTCATTCTTCTGTGTGTGTGGATAGCCTGTTTTCTAGCACCATCTGTGGAAATGACTATCCTTTCTACATTGAATGGTCTTAGCACCCTTGTTGAAAATTATATGCCTGTATTTTTGAGAGTTTATTTCTGAGCTTTCTATTCTATTGGTCTATATGTCTTTTTATGTCAGTACCACACTGTGTTGATTACTGTAGCTTTGCAAAAAGTTCTGAAATGGTTCGAACCCACGAACCACGAGTCAAGTCAGACACTTAACTGACTGAGCCACCCAGGCACCCCTTTCAAGATTGTTTTGACTGTTCAGATTCTATTTAAGTTTAGGATAGATTTTTATTCTATTTCTGCAAGAAACATTATTGAGATTTTGATAAGGATTACAATGAATTTGTAAATTTTTTTGGATAGTCTTGGCATCTAAATAATACTTAGTCTTGGGGCACCTGGGTGGCTCAGTCGGTTAAGTGTCTGACTCTTGATTTCGGCTCAGTCATGATCTCATAGTTGGTGAGTTTGAGCCACATCTTGGGCTTCATGCTAACAGTGTAGACAGAGCCTGCTTGGGATTCTCTCTCTCTTTCCCTCTCTCTCTGCCCCTCCCCCCGTGCTCTCGCTCTCTCTCTTCTCTCAAAATAAATAAATAAACTTAAAAAGGTAATACTACATAATAATAATAATAATACAATATAATAATAATATTTTGTAGTATTATTTCTTTAATTTCTTTGAGCAGTGTTTTATAGTTTTCATTGTACAAATTTTCACCTCTTTGGTTAATTTGTAAGTATTTTATTCTTTTTAATGCTATTATAAATTAAATTTTTAAAAAATTAAAAAATATATTTTTTTAATCTTTATTTATTTTTGAGAGAGAGACAGAGTGTGAGCAGGGGAGGAGCAGAGAGAGAGGGAGACACAGCATCCAAAACAGGCTCCAGGCCCTGAGCTGTCAGCACAGAGCCCGATGCAGGGCTTGAACTCATGAACCGTGGTATCATGACCTGAGCTGAAGTCAGACACTGAACCGACTGAGCCACCCAGGCGCCCTTAAAAATTATTTTGTTTATTTATCTTGGTTTATTTTGAGAGAGAGAGAGAGAGAGCATGTGCACACATGCACAAGCCCAGGAGGGGCAGGGAGAAGGAGAGACACAATCCCCAGCAGGCTCCGCACTGTCAGTGCAGAGCCTGATTTGGGGCTTGAACTCAGGAACCATGAGATCATGACCTAAGCCAAGATCAAGGGCCGGACGCTTAACCGACTGTACCACCCAGGCGCCCCAAATGAAATTGTTTTCACATTTTTCAAATTTTTTTTCACATTTTTTATTGTTAGTGTATAGAAACGCAGCTGATTGTGTGTTGACTTTGTATCTTGCTGCTTTGCTGAACTTATTCGTTCTAACAGTTTTTTTGTGTAATCTTCAGGGTTTTCTATGTATAAGGTTATATCATCTGTGAGTAGAGATAACTTTACTTCTTCTTTTCCAATTTGGATACCTTTTATTTCTTTTTCTTACCTAATTTCTCTGGCTAGAAATTCCAGTACTGTGTTGAATAGAAGTGGCAAGAGCAGGCATCTTTGGCTAGTTCCTGATTTTAGAGGAAAATGTTTCAGCTTTCACTATTGAGTATAATGTTCACTGTCGGTTTTTTATATATGGATTTATTAGGTTGAAGTAGTTTCTTTCTTTTTGTCGTTGTTGACTGTTTTTATCACAAAAGGATGTTGAATTTTGCCAAATGCTTTTTCTGCATTGAGATGATGATGTGATTTTTGTTTTTCAATCTGTTAATATGGTTTATTACATTGATAAATTTTTGTATTGAACTATTTTTGCATTGCTGAAATAAATCCCACTTGGTCATGGTATATAATTCTTTTAGTATGCCACTGAATTCAGTTTGCTAGTGTTTTGCAGATTTTTAGATCAGTGTTCATAAGGAATATTGGTCTATAGTTTTCCTTTTTTTGTAGTATTTGACTTTGATACCAGGGCGGTGAATTATGAAGTGTTCCCTCCTCTTCAGTTTTTTGGCAGAGTTCGAAAAGGATTGGTGTTAGTTCTTCTCTCGGTGCTTGGTAGAATTCACCAGTGAAGCCATCAGGTCCAGGACTTTTCTTTGTGGGGAAGATTTTGTTTATTCATTCAGTCTCCTTACTAGTTAATTTCGTTCGTTCCTTCCTTCCTTCCTTCCTTCCTTCCTTCTTCTCTCTTCCTTCCTTCCTTTCCCTTCCTTCCTTTTCCTTCCTTCCTTCCTTCCTTCCTCCCTCCCTTCCTGCCTTCCTCCCTTCCTTTTCCTTCCTTCCTTCCTTCCTTTGTTCCGTGGAGCTTGAACTTGTGACCTGAAGATCAAGAGTCTCATGCTGTACTGACTGAGCCAGCCAGGTGCCCCACTAGTTAATTTGAGAGAAATACAAATCTGTTTTTCTTAACCCATTTTAGTTTCATATTATGGCCAACTAACAGGAAAAGGGCATGGGGCATCTGGGTGGCTCAGTCAGCTGAATTTCTGACTTCAGCTCCGGTCATGATCTTGGTGTTTGTGAGTTCGAGCCCTGCATAGGGCTCGATGCTGTCAGCTTGGAGCCCATTTCAGATCCTCAGTCCACCCGCCCCCTGCGCTCTGCCCCTTCCCTGCTTGCATGCCTATGCTCTCTCTCTCTCTCTCTCTCTCAAAAATAAACATTAAAAAACAAAAAAAAGATAAAAGGCATAATTGAGAAAGAAGGGGAACTTCATAGGAGACAAGTGGAGGGCAATGGGAGCCTTACCTGCTTTCTCATGCATAGCCTGTCCCCTCTAAAGGATGGCCCTGAGAACTCTGCTCTGTGCTGTGTCTTTGTCCTGTTAACTGTGGTGGGGATGTGGCCTTATGGGGTTAGCCACACCCACCAACATGCTTCCAAATGGATGGGGTTGGCCACAGGCAGGGTCCTCATGAGACTGACCGGTTAGCATCCCTGACATTTTTCTCAGAATTTTTCTTTTTCTTTTCTTGTCTTGTCTTGTCTTGTCTTGTCTTGTCTTGTCCTGTCCTGTCCTGTCCTGTCCTGTCCTTTCCTGTCCTGTCCTGTCCTGTCCTGTCCTGTCCTTTCCTGCCCTGCCCTGCCCTGCCCTGCCCTGCCCTGCCCTGCCCTCCCCTCCCCTCCCCTCCCCTCCCCTCCCCTCCCCTCTCCTTTCCTTTCCTCTCCTTTCCTTTTTTTTAATTCTGACAGGGCTTCCGAGCAGCCATACAGAAAGTGGTCAGGCAGTTGAAAACCTGTCTGGGGTTGCCACCATCTCTCCTGACCAGAGGCTTTCTTGGTGACTAGACACTTGTCAGCTGTTGGCCCCTTTAAGCCCTCCATCCCACCTGTAATCCCCACCGTGGGACGGTGTCAGCTGGTAGGTAGGCTTTGGGAGACCACCCCCAGGTTGGGTTCCCTGCCTGGTTCTGGCATGAGGTCTCGCTGGCACCAAAGTCTGACACGGCTGGCCCAGGGAAGCTTTGCTGCCGTGGGACAGTGCTGTGTTTATCAGGTCAGAGCCCTCATGGGCATTGTGACCTAGGGGACAGCACCCATCTTGTAAGTGAGGAAACTGAAGGTCACACCCAAGGTTTTGGTCAAGAGGACTCAAGGAGAGCTGGGTACTTCTTTGAGGATATTCTTCCTTGTATGGCTCCTGGGACACGGTGGAGGACAGGAATCTTTGCCATGGTGGCATCTGAGGAGTGTCTCTCTTCACAGAGCTGTGCCTTAGCATGGAGTGGCCACTTAATAGATGTTCTTGGGGTCTCTGGGACTATAGCTCAGACCTGGCTGCCTTTATGGGGGCACCTGGCCCAGGTTGGCTCTCTTCAGCTTCAAGGGTTTGGGGGGGACTCATTGCTTCTCCTAAGTCTAGCTGTCAGGCTCTACGGGGCTGGCAGACTTCTGTGAAGGTGTGTGTGGTGATACAGGTTGCGGCTGGGGAGCCTGGCCCCTGTGCTGCATGCCTACTCAGGAGTCCTGGCCCTGTCTCATCTCTGCACCTCCTCAGGGTCCAGCCGCTCCTGTCCTCACCACCCCACCATCCCTACAGCTAGATGGCTACCTCCAGTAAGGGTCTCAGTGGCAGCCAGTGTCTCTTCTGTGCTCCAAACAGGGCTTCCAGATCCCTCTCTAGAAGCTGGAGGCCTTAGGGCGGCCTCAGGCCCAATTTTGCTCAGGACCCTTCTCTCCGAGGAGCCACATGGCCTGCTCTGTCTGCCCATGCAGTTCTTCTTAAAATGCTGCCTCCCCCAGGAGGCCTTCTTGGACCTCCTGGCTAACGTGGCCACCTCTGTACTTTCTGTTCCTCCCTTCATTTTCTTCTTAGGACTTGGTGATGTGTGACATATACCATGCATTCACATATTTAACTTGCTTAGGTGTCTCTCCCCAGCTGGAACATCCTCCACGAAGATGTTTTTTTGTCTGTCATACCCACCATTGCATTCCCTGTGCCTCTCCGTGATAAGCACACAATCCGTATTTTTTTAATAGACTCAAGCATTAATGACCAGTTGGCAGGGGACAGGCAACCCAGTCCACACAGTGGCTAAGATATGGCACCAGGCATGCCAGGTATGGCACCTGGGGCAGGGCTTGCCGGGCCTGGGTGTGGATGGCTACACCTGTTGGTCCTGTTTGTTTCTTTTTGATGTTTTTCTGTGGGCTGACTGCTGCATCATGTCTTTCTGGTCCTAGCGTGCCCTTGGGGCTCAGTGGGCATTCGTTTCCTGTGAGGGGAAGGGACAGCTCTTCCAGCTCCATTCTGTAAACCATCATTTCATTGCCCAGCATGAGCAGAACACAGAAATGGGAAAGGACCCAGGCTCATTGGCAGTGAGTGGAAGGTGGTATACAGGGCCCAGAGGTGCAGAGCTTCATGAATGGGGACAGGGAGTGGGGTCCCATGCTTCTTTGAAGGCAGTGGAAAGGCCCCAGTGGCTGTGGGCCCGGAGCAGTGGCCACCCTGATCTTTGTCTTGAAGAGCTGAGCACTCAGGGACAGTAGGGTGAATGAGCAGTACTGTGGCCTGGCCACAGTAGTACTGTGAGTAGTAGAATGAGCAGTACTGCTCACCTGGAGAGCAGTGAGGGGTGGTCCCAGTAGAGTACTACTGAGCAGTAGAGTACTACTGAGCAGTACTGAGCAGTAGAATGAGCAGTACTACTCACCTGGAGAGCAGTGAGGGGTGGTCCCAGTAGGAGGAGTCTCGTGGATACAGTGCCCCAGGACACAGCCAGACCCTCAAGAGTCCTTCCTGTGTGTCTCAGTGATGCCCTGTTTCAGAGCAGGCCTGCTCATCTGTGGGGTGAGGAGTAAAGATGGTGATTCTGAGTGCAGGTGTAAGTGGGGAGCCCTGGGTCACAGGCTAGGTTCTGTCTTGGTCTGGGTGCTGCACAGGTGGGGCCTGGACCCTCTTCTGGCTGTAGTTTACATGTCAGCAGGATATCTGCTGGGTGCGTGGTGGGCAGAGTTGGCTGTGGGCCTCTGCTGCCCACCCAGGCTTTGCCTGCACCTTGTGGGCTATTCAGGTGGGGTGTGCATCTAATGTGAGATGGGTAGCTGTGCCAGGCCTTGAGCCAGAGCCCCTTGTGGCAGCCCCAGGAGGTGCGTGGTGTCATCTCCAATTTCTGGATGGGGACCTGCGGCCAGAAGGACAAGGGCCAGCCCCAGTTCTCAGCTAGTAAGTTGTAGGCAGGGTCCAGCCCGGCCTGGTGGCTCCCTAGTGGGCTGTCTCATCTCCTTGAGGCCTCTCCAGGTAGGGTACAGTTCTGACTCCTTTAACTTGTGTTCTTTGGTTCTTGTCCCAGCTGAATATCCATGTGGGAAACATTTCGCTGGTGGACCAGTTTGAGTGGGACATGTCAGAGAAGGAGAACTCACCAGAGAAATTTGCCCTGAAGCTGTGCTCAGAGCTGGGGCTGGGTGGGGAGTTTGTCACCACCATCGCGTACAGCATTCGGGGACAGCTGAGCTGGCATCAGAAGACCTATGCCTTCAGGTAGGATCCCAGACAAGCCCCGCCCTCCTTTGTAAACCTGTTTTGGGGAAAAGACGTCTCCCTGTGTGTGGGACATGACAGCCTTCGGGTCTGTCTGGAGCCCAGAAAAACGGTCTGGCCATGGGCAGCCGCAGCCAGCTCAGCGGCAACTTGTTGGCTTGTTCCTCCCGCCTCCTGTGTCTCAGTGGTAGGGCTCCCCACCCTTACCATGGTGGGGGTGACTCTGAGAAGGTGGTTTATCTGCCCCCTCCATCCTCCAGCACTCCCACCCCCTGCCTGGGACCATTCTCTGTTGCCGAAAGCCCCTCCACACCTCCACCCTGCCGCCACCTCTGTATTCTCCCAGACTTTTCCCTCTCTCAGGGTTGGGTCACCCACCCCAGGGTTTGTCATCTGATGGACTTGCCTTCTGTCTCAAACAAGAGCTGCTCCAAACAGCCCTCCCCAGCTTGTAAGAGTCAGGAGACCTCCAGCAGTTTTCTTTTTTACTGTTGCATCTTGCCAGTCAGAGACTTGTTGGTGAGCACCCATTTGGACTGGACCCCTATATAGGGTGCCGCAGAAGATAAAGAGCCACATCCAGGCTACCTGTGAAGGTGGGAGTATAAACAGAACATTCCAGACCGGTATCCTGTGGGTGGACCAGGGGACAGGGGCTCCCAGAGAGGCAGACATGGCCTTCCTATTGGTGGTGGCCCCACAGTGCAAAGTGTGGGCCTAGTAGGAGGTGGGGGGCGGTGGACGTGAACTGATAGTAGAGCTTGCCCGCCTCAGGACTGTTCCACCATAACTGGCCCTGTTCCCTGTGCTCCTTTTCCTCTTGGGAAAGTACAGTCTGGGGGTGGCGCTGAGTATCCCTGCATCAAAACAGGATGTTAGGATTTATTCCGCTCATCAAACTGTCATCGTCTACATTTGGCGATCATTACTCAAGGACCGCAGCTTAAAATGGCACATGAGGAGCAAGTACGAAGGTCTTTTTGCAAAGATAGGACAGTTAATGGAGCTCGTGCGTATGTTTGTGTCTCAGCTGGTTTTCCCAGAAATCCCAGGAGACTGCTTTCTTGCTGCTTCCTGTAAATCTGAGCAAGAGAGAAGGAATGACCGTACACCCTCAGGGCTTGAGGTCCTGGCCCTGGGAAACCACTGGGTTCTGTGGGGATCCGAGCACCGCCCATGCTCCAGGCATTTGGTCTGAGATGTCACATATGTCACCTTCCCGGAACCTCCCAGTGGCCCTACCAACCAGGTAGTCCTGCTTCACAGACAGAGCCCAGGCCCTGGGAGGAGGTATCAGTGAGACGTGATGTAGTGTCTGGGTCCTTGAGAGCCCTGCTGGAGGTGTGGCCGTGCACGTCCGTTCATGTTGTATTTGAGGCAAGGCCGACAGGCCTGAAGACCTGCCTGGGGTGGCCCCGCTCCCTGGAATGCTCCTGGAGGTGGGAAGTGGTGATGTTGTACAGGTCACGAGAGTGAGTACCCCAGGTACCTGAGCCCTCAGATGCTGGTTGAGCCTGAATCCATGTTCTGACTGGCAGATGGTGTGTGTGGAGTAGGGAGTATTCCTGCTGCAGGACCCTGAGGGTGTTGGCACATGTGGCAGCATCCCTCCTGCTCTGACCCCTGGGTGACCCGAGTGTCCTCCTAAAACTCTTGTCAAGCTTCAGGCTGTCAGCAGTGTGCCAGATAGCTCCAGAGTAGTACCCCCTGGGAACTCTGGTGGTGGTAGATCAGGACTTACAGCAGATCCCCCCCACCCCATCTCAGGAGCCCATTAATGAATTCCATTTGGTGGACAGGGAGCATCACAGACCTCTATCCTGCTGCAGTCTGTAGTGCTGAGTGTGCAGGTTTCACATCCTTGGGATTGAAGGCAGGGTGGCTTACTGGGGACCAGGGTGAGCACACATCCCCTCCACAGCAGCCCAGGCCAGCCAGGTTGGAGGGGCACAGCCTGCCTGGGATCTGGGAGGCAGCCCAGTGCCTCTTTTGCATCGGGACAGCTGTTTGTGTTTTCCCAGCTGACCAGGCCTCGAGCTCTTCAGGCTAGGTCTGGCCCATTGTGTGTGCTGTGTGTGGTCTGGGCAGCTGGATGCTGTGGATAGAGCTTGCAAGACCGGAAGGGGAGGTTAGGGTCAGAGGCTGGCTTATTGTGGACTCCATCATCCAGGGAGATAGAACTATGGCCTTCTAAGGCAAGCAGGGAAGGGGATTGGAACTTATGTCTCCTGACCCTGACCCACATTCTTACCACAGCACCACACCATCCCTTGGGAGCTCTCTTAACTCTCTCTGGGGAGACCAGTGTCAGCCCTTCTCTCTGGGTTACTGCCTGGGGGAGGTAGAGTGGGCTGCCATGTCCCCACGGCCAGGGGCCACTTGGTCCATGGAGAGCCAGACCAGGAGCCCCCACCTGATCTCTACTGCACACAAGACTTGACACCTGCTGAGTCACATGACTCCTTAAAAGGGACTTTAAATTTTGGGCCTCTGTCATCCCATGTTGTAGATGCTCTGAATCCCTGCAGGCCAGTCCTGTCTGTCTCCCCCTCACCAGACCTAGCCCAGTGTCTGGCTGCAGTGCTTGGTGATGGTGGTGTTGTGTCCATGGTGGAGCAGGGCGTGCTGCTGGTCACAGGACATTTGTGGGGGGTGGGGGTGGGGGCAGAATGCCCACAAACTAGTCAGGGGAGTGAAGGCAGGCTGCTTCCTTTCAGCAGTGGGACAGGCAGGCCTGATGTGGGCAAGCCTGGGGGGGACACGCATGTGACAAACAGATTGGGGGCCCCAAGCTTCTAGAGGACAGAGCTGACCCAGAGTGACAGTGAGTGACAGGAGGGGAAGGGCCTGGGCTGAGCAAAACATGTGGGAGTGTCAGACATTGACCCAAACCTGTGAGCTGCTACCTGGTTGGAAAGTTGCATCAGTAGACTTACTGGCACCTCCTGCAGGCCAGCCCTGTGCCTGAGGCTGGGGACACAGAGAAGAAACAGTACTTTGTCTAGCAGAGTGCACTGGAGGCTGCAGGCGCGAGGAGGGGAGCCACGGGTAGGTGGCATAGAACCTGGGGTGAGGTGGCCGGGCAGGGTGCTGACTGGGAGGAAGCTGGAGATGGGCAGAGGATCAGAGAGCCTGGTGGCTGGGATAGGTGGGGGACAGGGAGACAGTGTCACTGGCACATATCAGGGTCGGGAGACACCAGGGTCATTTTGGACTGGTTGACCATGAGCCACAGAGGTTACTCCTGGAACTCTGCCCTCTTGACGGCAGCAGGGTTTGCTTGCTTGCTTGTCTGTTTTTATAACAGCTGCATTGAGCTATAACGCAAATACTGTACAGTTCACCCATCTAGAGTGTGCCGTTCCTTGGTTTTCAGCATCCACAGAGTGGTGCCATCACACCATGACAATTTTACAACATTTCCATCACCCCAAAGGAAGCCTCACACCCTTTAGCAGCTGCTGCTGTGCCCCTCAAGTCTCCCAGCCCTGGGCAACTACTAATCTACTTGCTATCAACTTGCCTGTTGTGGATACTCTGTATAAATCGAATCATGTAATACATGCTCTTTTGTGGCTCATTTCTTAGTATCATTATTTCTGTGTGGCAGCCTGTATGGGAGCTTCATTCCTGTTTATGGCGGAGTACAGTGCCTTCATACACATGTGCCATATTGTGTTTACCCAGTCATGGGTTGACGGACAGTCGGGTGGTTGACACTTCTGGGCTGTGGAGAGTGGCACTGCTGTGAGCATTCATGTCCAAGTGTTTGTTTAAACATCCATTTTCAGTTTTCTTAGGTAGATCGTAGGAGAGGAATTGCTGGATCACGTGGTAGCTGTGTGTAGCATTTTGAGTTCCTGCCAGACTGCTTTCCAAAGCAGCCCACCATTTTACTTTTGCACCAGTAGAGTCAGGCTTCTTTCTCGTTTCTCCACATCCTCGCCAACATTTGTTACCTTTTTTTTTTTTTTTAATTTTTTTAAATGTTTATTTACTTTTGAGAGAGAGAGAGAGAGAGAGAGAGAGAGAGAGCGCGCGCGCAAGCAGGGGAGGGGCAGAGAGAGAGGGAGACACAGAATCCAAAGCAGAGCTGTCAGCACAGAGCCTGACATGGGGCTCAAACCCATGAAGCATGAGATCATGACCTGAGCTGAAGTTGGACGCTTAACCGACTGAACCACCCAGGCACCCCTGTTAACCTGACTTTTTGATTCTCGCCATCCTAGTGGGGGAGGGGGAGGGAGTGGCATCTCGTTGGGGTCGTGATTTGCATTTCCCCACTGACAAAATGATGATGGAGCATCTTCTCAGGTGCCTTTGGGCATTTGTATATCATCTTTAGAAAAATAGCTGCTCAGGTCCCTCAGTTTTTAATTGGGCTATTTGTATTTTTATTATTGAGTTGTAAGTGTTTTTTACATATTGTAGGTATAAGTTCCTTATCAGAGGTACGGTTTACAAATACTTTCTACCACGTCTTTTCACTTTCATGACAGTGTCCCTTGAAGCACAGAAGCTTTAAATTTTGGTGTAGTCCACTTTATTTTTTCTTCGGTTGCCTGTGCTTTAAAAAAAAAATTTTTTTTTTAAGATTTTATTTTTAAGTCATCTCTACACCCAGGGTGGGGCTCGAACTCAACAACCCTGACATCAAGAGTCCTATGCTGTCCTGACTGAGCCAGCCAGGAACCCCCTGCCTGTGCTTTTTAATATGATACCTACAGAACCTCTGCCTAATCCAAGGTCATCTTGTCCCAGTGCTCATTTGTTGGAAAGACTGGTCTTTCCTCATTGTAGGGACTTTGGTACCCTTGTCAAAAGCGAGTTGGCCATAAAGAGGAGGGTGCTGTTGAGTTCTCTCTCCCCCTCCTCCCAGTGGAGTGGCCATGGGCAGGTAGGTCATTTCCCTTGAAGGCTCTGTCCTTCTCATTTGTAAAGTGAGTAGAGCAGTGGTTCTTGGCTGGCATTTTGTATCATGTGAGGGCATAAAAGTGAGCCCATACTGAGATACCCTGGGCCCTGGGCCCTCTGACATCTCCGCCACAGCCCTCCCATTCCTGGGCTCTGTGTCCCCACCTGGACTCTGCAGGGTGGTAGGAACATCTGGGATCACAGGGAGCCTTGAAGTCCATGATGCAGAATCCCCTCAAAGGAGGGGGAGGCAAGGTGACCCCTGCCTGTGTGTTTGTCCCAAACCCGAGAGCCCTGCTGGCTCTCGGCCCATTCTTACATGGTTGGATTGAGCAGTTCTTATTTTAGAACAAACCCACTGGAGTGGAATCTTCCCAGAGCCAAGGGAAGGTAAACAAAGGGGCCTCCAGGACCTACTCACAAGCCTTTGTTTAAATTAAGAGGAAAACATGTTTTGCTTCCCTCAGCGTGGGCTTGGTGCCTTTCATGTCTGCCCTCCCAAGGAAGGTGGCTGGGAGCCCTTGAGGTGAGGAATGATGTTTGGGTCTGTGGCTGGGTGGTTCAGGATTGCCAAACCACCACACTGGCTGGAGAAGAGCTCTCAGGAGCTGCTGAGGAGGGTTGGCCCCAGGGTACCACGGGTGGGGGCTGGTGCTGCTCTTGTCACTAGCCTCTGAGTCACCAGCACAAGCTTGGGCTTTGGGGACCTAGCTCAGCAGGAAGAAGTGAGCCCTGCTTCTGCAGGGGAGCCAGGGGCAGTTCTGGGTTGTGGTGACAGCCTTAGTGCATGCACCAGGCTGGGCCTTGTCTGCTCCCGGTCCTTGAGAATCAGGATGAGAACACTAGCACACAAGGGAAGCCAGAACAGGCCCTCAGCTGCTGTGTGCCAGCTGGCAGTGTGAGGGGCACAGCCTCCTGTCAGGCCTGGGTGGACATCCCTCTCTAGCTGGCCACTCACACAACCTTGGGCACAAGTTCCAGGGAGACTGCACCTAGGGAGCCCCCTCAGTGGACATATGTTGGCTGTTTTAAATAATAGTAATCCTCTGAAGAGCCCTCACAGCCCTGTAATTGTTCCTATTTTCCAAATGAGGTACCAGAAGCAAGGCCACAGATCAGGGGTCCATCCTCTTTTATTCTGTCAGTGTCCTCCCCTGCCTCCCCTGGGCCCTGCCTGCCTTCACTCTTCTCAGAGGGAACTGTGCTGTGCAGGGCTCCAGGCTGAGGTGGGCAGACACTTGATAGGGCTGCAGTGGAGCAGGGTCAGCCTTCTGGGGGTGCTGGGCCTCGAGAGACAGGTGCAGGCAACCCGGCTGGAAGAGAGAGAAAGGGCCTGGTGAGGAAAGGGAAGGGGGTGGAAGAGATTCGCTGTTAGGGCCACAGTCTGAGACTTATCTCCTGGGCCAGGAGTTTGAGCGGTCAGCTCTGAAGTATCCTTGCCTCTTCAGCCTCCTATCACACAGGCTTGGAAATCAAGGCCCAGAGAGGCAGCACCTCAGCTGTGTCCTCCCTTCTCTTGTGCTTCTGTGTGTGTCTCCCTCACCCCTACTGCTGTGTGTCCTTGGCAAGAGGGTCCATAGGTGCATAGATGGCCTTTGGGGTGGTCACTGAGGGGCCATGGAGTGTAGTGGTCAGGGAACAAGGGTTCCAGGCCCAGCTATCTGGATTTAGTTGGGTCAGTAAAGTGCACTGAGGGGCAAATGTATGGAATATTCAGGAGCAGGCTGGCCCAGTGGCCTTCATTGATGAGGCATCAAGGCCGGTGGATCCAAGCCCCAGGCACTGAGTGGGGCAGACTGCCCTCCCCTACCTTCCCAGCAATACTGTCATGCAGAACCACCTCTGCAGGGAACCCCCACTCCTTTACAGACCAGAGACACCTAGACGACAGCAAAGGGCCTGTTTGAGCGTGCTTTGAAGAGAAGCTATTGTTATGGGGGACCTGGCGTCTCCAGTGATTCTGCCTTGAGGTTCGGATGGTGGGTGTTGACCACACCACTCTTGTTCTGAGGAGCTGGGCATGGAAATGGCCCAGCAGGGAGGAGACATAAGAGGAAGCAGGAAAGGCTTGGGCCTTCCTTGCTATGCCCTGGCTCCGGTGTTCTGGCAGGGGGGTGGACACTGGTCTCTGGGGGCCTTTCTGGTTGCTGCTCTGTGAACTAACAGTTACAACCCCCATTCCTCACCCCTGGCCCACAGTGAGAACCCCCTACCCACTGTGGAGATTGCCATCCGGAACACAGGCGATGCTGACCAATGGTGCCCACTGCTGGAGACTCTGACAGACGCTGAGATGGAAAAGAAGATCCGAGACCAGGACAGGAACACAAGGTACCCCTCCCCCTTCAGGCCCCTTGCAGCTTGCTCTGCACACAGCCACTGTCTTGCAGGCAGGGGAGGGACCCTGGTTCTGGGAAGGTACCTGCATGGCCAGAGGCAGGCCCTGGGTGATGAGCCCCAATCTAGACCCCAGGTGGGTTTTCCTTCAGGGAACAAAAGTTAAGCCCTCAGGTTGGATCTGACCACAGCCCAGACCTATGTGTCTAGAACCCTGGAGACATAGGCAAGACATGAGCAGGCAGGAGAGAGGGCATTGTCAGGGTGTCAAGCAGGGGACAGGCTCTGGCCGAGGGAGGGGCTGGGGATCCCACCTTTTGTATCCTGTTTCCGTCCCCGCTCCCTTGGCTGTGCTAGAGATCTCTAGGGGAGGGCAGCCACCCAGGGCTGGAAGCTGGCTCCGGGTCATCACCTCCTCTCCTCCTGCAGGCGTATGAGGCGTCTTGCCAACACTGCCCCAGCTTGGTAACCAGCCTGTCTGCGCATGGCTCCCACGGAGCATTGAGAAGATCGGACCGCCTCTCCTTCATCTTCTGGCAAGGAGGGAGGCAAAGGGGCAGGCCGGGGCCATCCTGAGGAACATGGGGTGTGGGGAGGGCTTCTGGTCACCCTCCCCTGGGCACATTCCATTTGTTGAGCCCAGTCCCCATCCAAGTCTCTGGTCAGAAAGAGGCCTCGTTTTGGGTTATGTTTTGTTTTTGTATAGGAGCCCCAGGCAGGGCTAGCAACACTTTTTAAATAAAAGACAACAGGTCATGTTCCATTTTTTTTAAAGTGGTAGCATAAAAATAAGAAAGGGGACGAGGAGAAGGACTTGGCTGGGGTGGTGTGGGACCAAGGCTGGCATGCCAGGCCTCTCAGCCTTCTCTGCCTCAGAGTCCCAGGTGGGCAGGTTGGGGCTAAGTTTCTATCCAAGGCCAACCATAGCACAGTCTTGCTTTTCCTCAGGCCCTCCAGCTGATGGACATGACAAGTGAGGTCATGAGGCTCAGGGTAGGGGGGCCCACTTACCTTTCAGTGACGGCCCCACCCCACCCCCTTTGCTTGGCCTTGTGAAGGAGCTACAGGCTTTCCTGCCATCCTTGGGCTCTGCACGTCTGGGCTGTTGTGCCACCCCTGGCTAGGAGCATTGCTTCTCTGGAGTTCCTTACAGCAGCCCCGTCCTTTGTGGTTGCTGCAGGGGCATTACCAGCTTGGGTGCCCAAGGGCCCATGCCTGGCTGTTCAGGCTCCAGCGGGCATGCACCGCTCCTGCCACACCTTGCAGCGGTGCATGTGCAACAGGTGGTTGGGGCCCAGCTCTGCCCCCAGCTGGTGACTCCACCCAGGCCAGCTCCTCTCTCCCAGGTCGGTTATGAGAAGTAAGGCACACGGAGCAGCATGCCTGCCCAGTGCTGGCCGTGGGTGCTATGTGTTGAGAAGGAGGCAAGCTCTGGGCCTCTTCTCAGATCCGCCTCCAGTGAGCTGTGTGTCCCCTCTGCATTCTTGTCTAATGTGGAAGTGTCCTCACTCTACAGAAGGGACGTGGGCTCCATGAGGGTGGCATATGTGGGTCTCCTCACTGAGTGAGTGCTGCTTGATGACTTGGGCGCACAGCTACATTCTTAACGAAGGTAACGGACCCAGCTCTAAGCACTGGGCTGCCTCCTTCACTTGCTGGCAGGTCTTCCCTGCCATGTCAGGGCTACTCTGCCCTCCAGCAGCATGGCAGGAGTGTGATGGCACCTGGCTCCCAACTTGAACCCCACCCTGGGCAAGGGCAGAGCTCTGAGTAGGAATTGAGGTCTTGACTGCCAGGATGTAGGGGTAGACGCGCCTAGCCCTCTGGGCTTGGGGTCCTGTGATCATGTCCTGGGACGTGACGGCTCCTGGCTCCCGGGGAGTTTGTACTCAAGCCCCCTGCCCTTCATCCAGGAGTGGAACTTGCTGGAGCCCCACAGCAAGGGGACACCTGGGCTGCACTGGAAGGCCTTGAACAAAGAGCAGGATTCCAGGCCCAGGCTCCACTGGCCTTGGAAATAAGTGGGCTCCATTGCTAAAGGGTGTGCTTGGTCCATGAGGCCCTACAACTAGAGGGCAGCCCAGGGGCTGAGCCCTCACTCTGAGCATTGCCAGCCCACGCTGCTACACTGTTACTCCGCAAGATTTCATTACCAAATTAAGGTTAGACTCCCATGGTGAATACTTGTGTCACCCACGAACATGACGACCTATGGCTGGAGGAGCCCCTATTGCTGCCAATCATCCAGGAATAAATTGTAATTTGGACTGGTCTAGGGTGATGAGGAAAGTTGGCCAGGTTGCCTGATGGCTGCTTTACCAAAGAGAAAAGTGAGCTGTGCAATCAGATAAGGTTTCCATGGTCCTTAGCTAAAAACATCAGGGAGAGAACTTTGCAAGGCTCTGCTATGGTGAAAATTTCTCAAAGCTTTGGGGTTGCAGAAAGGGTAGAGGACCCAGTCCTGGCCCTCCTCTGCACCTGACCTCATGGAGCCTTGGCCAGGTCCATTAACTGCTCAGCTGGAAAGTGGGCAAAGGTCCACTTGGTTGCTGATGAGGGACAGTGAGGCATCAGCCTGAGGGCACCATGGGCAGGAGCCCCTACAGACTGGGCTTGGCACAACAGGGACATCCCAGTCCTGGCCCCAGCCAGTGAGATCTGACCAGCTCCCTTGCTGCATGGCAGGGAGCAGTGATCTGGTGCAGGTGGGATTTGCCCAAGGCTCCAGCAAGGCACTGGCAAAGCTAGAGTGAAAACCCGGAGTGTGCCATCTGCTAGTTCACTGCTGCTAGGCAACTATGGGCAGGTTCTTGACCCACTCTGGGCCTCCCCTCTGGTCTGAGAGGGCAGGCCAGGCTTAGTGGCTCTACGTCAGGGCCAGCAGCATGGAAAGGTGTGGCCAGCTGAGGCAGGGAGCCAGTGCTGTGGACGAAGAGGTGCAGGTCATCCTGTTTATTTGGGTGGGCCCTGGGCACAGGCCCAGTCTGCAGGACAGGTTGCTCTCCTGAAAGAGGGAGTTAGGGGTGGGAGGGAGGTCTGTCAGAGACCAGGAAAACGGGCTTCTTGGGCTGGCCCTGGCCCGGGGTAGGGTCATTGCTGCAGGGGTCCTGGCTGCTCCTCCGGGAGGGGCAGGTAATTGGGGTCCTCCTCTCGGGCATCCAGTAGCAGCTTCCTGTAGGGAGGGGCCCACACTGAGCTGAGGCCAGCAGGGGTCCCCAGTGGGGTTAGGAGCCATCTTGAGGGAGTGTAGGGGGATAACTGTCATCTCTAGCACTTACAGGAAACTGGGGGTCAGCAGCAACCTCTTGCCTCCAGGCTGGTTGGGGAAAACATCCTCTAGGAAGTAGTAAATGTGGCCCACAGCAATCCCTGTAGGAGAGCAAAGGACTGCTGAGGCCACCCTCCACAGTCCCGAGTCTGGAGCCAGCACAACCTGCTCCCTGACTCCACGCACAGCTCTGGAGGTCAGCCAGGCCAAGTAACCTGAGGCCCCAGAGTACACAACATCTTGCACAGACTGCCAGCCCAGGGTGGGGCCAGGGTTGACCCTGAAGGATTGGCTTACCTGGCCCAGAAGTGGGCAGGACTTGGAGAGGGGATGGGCTGAGAACATGGGAGGAACAGGAGCGAAGGTTGGAATCTTGACTTACCCAACCCCACCCTGGTCAGGACCCCCACAAGCATCAGTACATCAGGCCTAAAGATGTGAAGCAGGTATCTGGCTGGCTTATTCAAGGGGCCAGAAGAACAGAGGAGCTGGCAGGGCAGGAAGTGGGGGTGGGAAGACAGGTGAGAGGTCCATTCCAGGTGGGTGCTGTGCTCTGGCACAGCAACCAGCCTGGGAGCCCTCCCAAAGGTCATCTGGTACCAGACAGCCTGTTTCTGGGGGGCCGGGGCTGGATGCGCAGGCAGGCTCACCCAGCAGGTCGACAAGGATTGAGTTGCCCAGCAGCAGTGAGAAACCCATGAGTGCCCAGGGCAGGAATGGTGCCTGGAAGGTGAGGAGGCCAAAGAAGTTGACCCTCACTCGGGGGTTGCGGCGACTCCAGACATACACCAGCATGACAGTGAGGGCCTGGCCCAAGAAGAACAGGCTGCCCAGGAGCCCCAGCAGCTGAGCCAGAGTCAAGGTGCTGGGAGGACTTCTCCTTGTGCAGGCCTCAGAGCCCCTGCCCAGAACCCCTCTGACTGCCTAAACCCCTGGACTCCTCCCCAGTTTTCCTTCCCTCCTCACTTCTAGTGATGGACCCTTCAATCAAAGCCACACTGTGGCCTTCAGGCCAACGTGATCTGCTCTGCTTCTGCACCTGGCCCCAGCCTCCAAACACTGCCCTTCATTGCCCCAGTTTCTTTTGGCTACTGGCATTCGGGGCTCAGCCTGCAAGCACCCTACCTGGCTCTCCACATCACCCTGTGATACTTTGCGTACAGCACTGAAGAGCTAGTAGCCCGGGGCTGAGCAGATGATGTATGCTAGATTCACCCTAAACTGGAGTGAACGACTCTGTCCCCCTCGGGCCCAGGCGCTCATGTCGGGCCCCAGGGCCTACAGAGGCTGGACCCAGAGGCGCAGCGCCTAAGGTTTCAGAGCCTGGGAAGGATACGGTCATGAGGACGCCCCCGAAGAGAAACATGAAGACGAAGTCGGCCGTGCGGCCACGGAAGGAGCCCTCCTCCAGCATGCGGCAGTAGCGAAACCTGCAGCGTCCGTAAAGGAAATGCCACCGGGAGGAGCCTTGGTTTCCCTGCTCCTGGCCATTCCGGGCCTCCCCCAGCCCCGCTGGGCCGCTCCCCAGCCTGGCGGGCCGCCCACCACCCTAAGCCTACGTCCGCTCGAGGCAGGATACACGAAGAGCATGTTGAAGAAGAAGCTGAATCCCAGGGGCCCAAAGAAGAGGAAGTTGGTGACGAGCCTCCAGACCTACGGGGATAGGGGGTAGGTGGGCGGTCAGGCGCGGGGCAGGCAGGGCCCGGCTGTCAGGTGCAAGGGGCGGGTGGCCTCACCTGAAACTTCCGGAACACGAGGTGCGGGTTGAAATAGAGCTGGAAGGGGCTGAGGAGCTCCAGTTGCTGCGGAACCAGGGGCGCGTCAGGTGCGACCCCGGGGAATCTAGCGGTAACCATGGCTACACCCCTCCCGGGCTGCAGCCAGGGAACCGATCCCACCCGCCCGGCCAGCTTACCACAGCTGCGGTGGTAAGGACACAGGCCGCGGTGTAGGTCCGCGTCACCGCTGGCACCTGCAGGAACTCGGCCGCCAGTCCCTGCCACGCCATTGAACCTTCTTTGACACTCGTGGCCCAACCTGCTGCGCGCTCTTTAACCCGCCTCCCAATCCCGCCTCACTCCCCGATTTCGGCCAATCCATGTCGGGGAGCGCAGTGCGCCCAGAGTAGGGGGCGGGTCCCTGGGCCCAGTAACCAATAGGAGGAGGAAGCTGGAAGACGAGGGCGGGACAGGAGAGTGGGCGGGTCGGAACTCGGGACCAATGAGCAGGCCCCACGGTTGAGCACGTGGCGGTTGTTGTGGTGGCTGTAGTGGCGGCGCGGGAGAACGTGTAGCCAATGAGGAACTGGTCGCTTGGCGTCAATCTAAGGAGAACCAATAGCAAGGACGTATTGGGGGCGGGACTGAAATTACTCCGCGAGTGGAAAAAAGGACCAAGGAACAGCGAGACCGGAAGGGGCGGGGTCACGCTGGAGCGTGGGCAAGCCGGGATTAATACGTGTCTGGTCCTCGGGCTCTGTGAGTACACCTAGGGCTGGGGGAGACTCGGTCCTGTCTATCTCCCCCATTGAGAGCCAGAGACAGTGCCACCTAGCCTACAACAAAGGAGGTGCTCAGCACCACGCACACTCTCCGACCCCGCCTCAGTCCATTTGACCCCACGCCGACTCCTGTGGGAGGTCTCCCCCAGGGACGCCAGGGTGCCCACACGGGCCAGAACGAGTGGACAAGCTGGAGAGGGCCTCATCATTTTGATGGAAAAGAGGAACTCCATTTATGCACTCGTTAAGTCAACTGTTTACTGAACACGGACTATGTGCCAGGTGCTTTTCTGAATTCAGGAGATACAGCAGTCAATAAAGGATGCTATCCCTTATGGTGTAGCCGAGAAGACAGGCAGGCATAGACCTGTGCGAATATGAGAGCTAGTGTTCACAGGACCAGGAAATGACGCAAATAACGCCAAGAGTAGAGGGTCGGACAGTAAGCCGGGGAAGTCTCTGTGAGGAAGTGACACTTGATTGTCACTTTAAAAAGGTCCCTGTGGCTTCTGCAAGCACAACAGACTGTCAGAGGAATCTGTGAGCAGGGGGAGGCTGCAAGGCACAGTAGTGACTTGGGCAGCATGGAGCCTGGAGTGTGAGGCTGGGGTGAGAGGTGGTTTTGTCCACGGATTGGACAGAGCTGTGAGGGAGGAATCAACGGTGATTTAGAGATCTGTGCCACCGGGAAGATGGATGGTGGTGGCCTTTACAGATATGAAGAACACTTGGGGAAAAGGCAGGCAGATGGAGTACTTGTTGAGTTTAGGGTATTTGTGTGATATCTGCCTGGAGAAATCCAAGTATGGTGTTCAGGGAGAGGTTGGGCAGGCAGTCCAATTGCGAATGTCAGTCAACCGTAGACCTGTGACATTTGTAGCTTTGGGCCTGCGTGAAGCGTCCAAGGGGCAAGGCTAAATGGAGAAGAGAAGAGGTGAGGCCTGTGCAGCTCAGCCTTCAACAATCAGAGAAGGCAGACCTGGTCAGGGAGGCCAGGGGAGGCTGGGTGGGGTCTTCCAGGAGTTGAGCCAGGAAAGGGCATCAGGAGCAAGACAGAAGCTCACAGAGACATGGCCTGGGAACAGAGGGTTGCAGCCCTGCCAGTGTCTCTGTAATCAGGATAATAGAAGGTAGGAGGGAGAGGAAGTTGCCCAGACAGATGTGCCCTTACCAATATGGGAGGTCAGGTGTGGACGTAAGTGTGGAAGATGAGGAATGCCCTGGACAGGGCCCTGAGGTCCCCCAGAGGAGACTGGAAAGGGGGATAACCAGTTGATAAAGTTATTTCAGGTGTATCCCAAGAAAATGAGGGCGCTCAGAGGGATTCCCTAGTGAGTAGCTCATGGAGCTGCTGGGAGGGGAGGGAGAGGCTGGGAGCACCAAAGGGGGATGTGCATTTGACTTAGGGGTGAGAATAGGTCTGGCCTGATACAGCAGGAATTGGACCAAGGTGCTGAGAGGTTGGTGGTGGGAACAGTCCCCCTTGGGCAGCCTCCATTTTCCAGCAAAACAGGCCAAGGTCACGTCTGCGGTGGGCCCAGCAGGGTAGATTCCATCCTGGTGGAGGGTTAGGGGGGAGGTGTGGCAGCTGGTGGGAATGCAGGACCTCAAATGCCAGGGCTGGTGCCTGCCAGGCACAAAAGAGCCATCCAGGGAGGTCAGGTTTCTTGTCAGCATGGGGAAGGGGAGGTGTTCCTGCCTCCAGGCACTTAGCAGGGGCCCTCCACTCAGGGTCAGGCCGAGGCTAGTAGGAGGGGCTATCAATTGTGGAGCGGAGGGTGGAGGAGGGGAGGGGTGTCTGTCTCCCCTCTGTTTGGGGCTGATAAGGCAGGCGCCTGGTTTGGGGACCAGGAGCACATTCCCGGGAGGCTGGGAGCCCAGGGTAGGTGGGGGTTGCCAGCTGGAGGGACAGTCACAGGAACAGTGGCTGGACTTTACTGCAGATGCTCCCTCCTCAGAACCCTGGGGAAACTGAGGCCTAGTAGGAGGCACAGCAGGGCCTGGGGCAGACCTCCATCACCAGTCCAGACTTTTCCTGTCCAGTCTCAGGTCCAGGGCGGGCCCATTTCTCCTCTGACTCAGGTACCTGCAGACAGTTATTTTTGGAGAGAAGTCCTGGGCATCACATGGTCCCAGGGGCCTAAAGATGTAGGCAGGCTGTGTGCTGGATGCCAACATCTATTTAGCTTCCTGTCCCAAGCAGTAGGGCCAGCTGGGCCCACCCTCTCTTCTGGGCAAAGGATGTAGCTGAAGGAGGGCCTGTGGTCCCTGGGCAAGGTGACAGTGAATGCTGCTCCTCAAGTTGTCTCTCTGGCCTTGCAACCCTGCCTGCTGCAGAGCAAGGAACTCCAGCATGCCCAGATCTGGGGGCACCCAGAGGACCCCAGAATCTCCTGTCTAGGCTCTTAGTGCCCACAAACAGGACAGTACCCCCTTCATGCCCACCAAGCCTGCCTTCCTCCTTACAGGCCTCACATGCTAGGAGGCCCCATCATCAGCCCCAGTGACAATCCAGAAACCTGGGGTCATCCAAGCCCCACCTTCCCCAGCCCACTTGGAACTTGAGGCTCCCATGGAATTCTCCAGTCCCCCCGCCTTTTTTTAATGTTTATTTCTGGAGAGGGGACAAAGAGGGGTGGGACAGAGGATCTGAAGCAGGCTCTGTGCTGATAGCAGCAAGCGTGATGTGGGGCTCGAACTGACAAACCGTGAGATTGTGACCTGAGCTGGTTGGACACTCAATGGACTGAGCCACCCAGACATCCCATCCAGTCCCTTTTCATCTCTGCAACACACCTCACCACCACTGCTGCTGCCACCTCTTATTTGGGCTTTGGCTTCTCTCTTCCAAGGACTGCCTCAGATCTCTGGTTTATCCATTCATTCATTTTCCTCCCTACCAGCTTAGATGAAAGTGGTAGAAATGCTCCCTACTCCAGGAAGCCCTCCCTGAGGGGACCAGAGCTCACCTACCTAGGCTCACCTAAGGCCCCATACACCTAATTTTTAAATGTAGTTTATTCCAAAGCCAACACTTGCCTGTGGTAACAAACCCAAAGAATGAGAAACAAGGTGTTTGTGTACATGTTGGAGGCAGCTGTGTTTTCCTTTTGACAATACAAGGCCACCCCATGGTGACCCTGAGCCTCCTTTGTTGGGGGCTTTTGCTCGGGGTCTGTGAGCTCAGTTCCCACCCGCTTCCAGAACATGGACCCCAAACTGCAGTGGGAAGGCCTCTACCACAGCCCCAGCCAGCCCTTCCCAGGAACAGCTGTGTCCCCGATGGCCCTTCCTGTCTGGGTCATGGAGTATTTTTAGCACTGAGTCTAGAACCTACTTGGCAGCAGCTGCTCATGGCTGGAGTGCAAGAATGACAGACTGTCCAGGTGGGCTGTGTCAGGCTTGGGCCTGGTCCTCTGAGCTTGATAGCAGATTCCAGGCTCTCCAGGAATTAGCAGGTCTCTGGGGTGGGGAGGGGGGATAGGGAAGGACAAGGAGGTCTGGGACAGAGGATGAGTAGCATTAGCCATGCCCCAAGGGGAAACAGCCTGTACAAAGTCCTGAGGTGACATGGTGGGGTGCAGAGAGAAGCAGAAAGCATGGCAAGGAGGAGCTGTGTGCAGTTGGAGGCTTAGCAGGGCTGTGTAGGCTGTGGTCTTTGTCCCAAGGCAATGAGGAGCCCTCAGAGAGTTTTCAGCATGGTGGTGAGGTTACAATCGGATGACAGCTCTCTGGAGGAAGGAGACAGGAATAGAAGCAGTCATCTGAGTGGAGGAGGATGGCAGTGGCAGGGATGTGACGGAGTGAGTGGGTCAAGGAGGTAGAAGCCACAAGCCTTAGCGATTGGGAGAAGGGTGAGATGCAGGGGAGAGCCAGGTTTCTGAGGGAGACTGCCCGCTGGTTTGGGACAGGTTGAATTTGGGGTGTTGTGAGCCATGACCGCCTCAGGGAAGCCCTGCCCTGGCCACCCAACTTGGTGCTCCCAGCACTTTGCCACCTATGGTGCTCCTCATGCCCACAGACATGCTGCACCACACTCTCTGTCCCTGGTGTCTGCTCTGGCACCAGTCACCAGAAGTCCTTGGTGATCTTTCAGCCTCAAGAAGGTGGAAACCTTCTCTCCAGGGCTGGATCTGCAGCCTTGGGGCTGGCACTGAGACCTGACCCTGCCCGCCCCCCCCCCCCCCCCCCGGGCCTCTGCATCCCTATCTGTGAAATGGGCTGGTCTCCCATACCTGAGAAATATATTTTGGTCATCTGAATAACCAAATCTATTTCTTATAAACCACAATATCACAGGTGTCTGGGTGGCTCAGCTGGTTAAGCATTCAACTCTTGATTTAGGCTCAGGTCCTGATCTCACTATCGTGAGATGGAGCCCTGCATCGGGCTCTGCACAAAGCCTGCTTGGGATTCTCTCTCTCCCTTTATCTCTCTTTCTAACCCTCCCCTGCTCATGCTATCTCTGTTTCTCTCTCTGTCTGTCTCTCTCAATAAATAAATAAACATTAAAAATATTGGGGCACCAGGGTGGCTCAGTCAGTTAAGTGTCTGACTTTGGCTCAGGTCATGATCTCACGGTTCGTGAGTTCGAGTCCTGCATGGGGCTCTCTGCTGTCAGCAGAAAGCCTGCTTCAGATCCTCTGTCCCACCCCCCGCCTCTCTGCTCCTCCCCTGCTTATTCTCTCTCCCTCCCTCTCTTTCTCTCTCTCTCTCTCTCTCTCTCTCTCTCAAAATAGATAAACTTTTTAAAAAATTCAAAGGAGATTAGATTAAAAAAAATCACAATATTGCACCTCCACCTTGCAAACTAAATTACTATTACAGAGTGAAGTAACTCACTCAGAGATGCTCAGAGAGATTGAGTAACCTACTTGAGGGCACTCAGCTAGAGAGGTACCAAGACACTAAGGTACTGGTGCTGGCCTGGCCACCAGGAAGGGTGATGGAAGGGGCTGTTGGGGAAGCGGTGAGCTGCCCCCAGCCTATTGTTGGGGCACGGGGGCTGTCACTACAAGGAGTGAGGGGCATCACCTGCAGGTGCCTGTGGCGGGGGCCACCAACCAGCCAGTGTTGTGCAGCCTCAGACACTTCTCCAGCCATAGTTTGGAGGCAAAAGCTCTTTGCTGCCTCTGGGCTTCTGGAAGTGTCTCCATAATGAGACTCTCCTCCTTCAGTGATGCCCTCCCAGGCAGCTTGGGTGCCTGGCTCTTTGCCTGGGCCTCAGTTTCACTGTCTCTGACCCTCAATGGCTGAATGAGCTGGGCCCTTCCCAGCCTCAGCTGCCAGGCCAGCCTGAGCTTGTGCCCAGCTGTCTTGATCCTCAGCAATTGCCCTTAATTCCCACTTCCTTCTGTGGCCACTACAGGAATGTCAAAGCTACCTCCGGCCAGCCATTCAGAGTCCCAGAGCGTCTGGCCGGGACTCCCTTTCCCCCGGCCTCAGCTATTTTCAGGCTCAGCGCTGTGGGCAGTGTTTTGGGGAAAGCAGATTATCTGCTTGGCAGAGTCAGCCAAATGGCAGGGCCAGGGATGCCAGGTCACAGAGACAGGAGAACCTCAAAACATGGTTAAAAACAAAAACAAAAAACACCCCGACTCTACAGCCACTGTGGGAGCCCCTGCCCAGGACCAGTGGCTCAGAGCTCTGGGCAGGTGGAAGTAGAGGCTCGAAGGGCTATGGTTTGGCCATGTCCCACCTGGCTTGCCCCACCGACATCCCTGCCAAACATCCCTGCTCACACACATCCAGGGCAGGTGCTCCCCATGACAGGTGCTGGCCCAGCCTCAGGGAGGGAATGCTCATAACAGCAGGCAGGGACAAGAGCCACGTGTCTGTCCCCCCCTGCCTACGCCACCAGAACTCCCTGCCTCCTTGCCCTTTGCTTACAAGAGCTATGGGGGTGGTGGTGGGGGCTTTAACAAAACAAATGCAAAGCTAAAATTGCAAGATTCAGTACAAAAGGGCACATTTACTTAGAGAACTCAAACAATAAATTCATAAAACTGACAAATACCACCCAACATCATGAACTCCAGACAGAAAATCCTCCCCTCCCTGCCCCGGGTTGGAAGCCTGTGGCTAGGTGATGTGTTGGGCCCAGGTCAGGCAGGGGTGGGTAAAGAACCATTAGCCAGGCCCCTGCATGTCCCCTCTGTGCAGCTGAGGTTGGGGGAGGGCTCAGGTGAAGGGGTAAGGGTGGACCCAGGAAGGGATGAGCTGCCTGTTCAGTTCCCACATCTCCACACTGTGGCAGGTGGCCAGGCCACAGGGGATTGGAGCACTTTGGCGCCCTCCCCTCTCCCTCTTCCATGGACCCTAATGGGAGGGGTCATCTCTTCACCAAGAAATTCAGGCATGGGTTCTTCAGACTCTAGCCTGACCACCACCCCCACCCCCACCCCCCACCTCCCATCCCTCCCCTCCAGATGTGGGCACAGCTATATTTTTAGAACAGCCAGCCACAAGGACATTCTTTCCTTCTAACTAAGATGGGTTCAGATTTCCTAGCCGCAATCAGTCTCATTGTTCAGTCCTCAAATATCAAAGGGTGGCCATGAGAGACAGCTGGCTGTAGCCTTTCCTTCCTTATTTCCTTCCTAAGTTCGCTCGTTTGTTCCTTCCTTCCTTCCTTCCTTCCTTCCTTCCTTCCTTCCTTCCTTCTTTCTCTTTCTTTTCTTTCTTTCCTTTTCTTTCTTTCTTTCTTTCTTTCTTTCTTTCTTTCTTTCTTTCTTTCTTTCCTTCTCTTTTTCTCTTTCTTTCTTCTTCCTTTTCTTTCTTCCTTTCATTCTTTCTTTTTCTCTCTCTCTCTCCTCCCTCCCTCCCTTCCCTCTTTCCTTCCTTCCTTACTTATTTTGAACCATTAAATGAGAAATAAGACCCAGAACTGAAGGGAATGCCAGCTCTGAGGAGGAGGGTGAAGCAGGATTTGGGGTAGGGCCTGCAGGAGCTACCCCAGAACCTTGCCCCTGCTGGGGATGCCCGAGGAGGCTGCAGCCTCCTGTGTTCAAACACCCAAGTGTAGGTCTGTCTGGGACAAGTGTAGAGATCAAGAGAGGGCCTTTAGGATGCCCAGTGCAGGGAGGGTCAACATACACACATGAGGGCCTGAGGATACAAAGCCTATGAGGTGGGCAGGTCAGTTGTTATGATGTCCCCATTTTTTAGGTAAGCAAACAGAGGCTCATAGCAGCATGCTGTGCTTGGTGGTGGCTCACTGTCACCCTAGCAGCCTGGTGTCCAAGGTCAAGAGGCCTCGTGACCTCTGCTGCCTCGGGAGGCTTCTGGTGTGGGGCAGAGATGTCAGTCCAAGTGGGAAGAACAGGAGGAAAGACTGTAAGGAGGAGGGACCTTTGAGTGGCCTGAACCAAGGGGGCCTACAGGCTGCTCCCACTCGGCAGCACTTCCTAGAAACCTGACAAAGGAGGAAATGGAGGCTCAGAGAGGCTCAGAGAGGCTAAGAGGCAGGCCCAGAGAGGGTCAGCCCTAAGTCAGGTGCTAGGTACCTCAGCCTGATGGAGTTGTCCACCCACCACACACCCCCAGTGATGGACTGGCCTTCTGGCCTGAGCCCTGGAGGAGAGGCCCAGGAGACCTGGGGTCCAGCTTGAGCCCTGGTCCCCGGGGAAAGGCACTAGCTGAGACCACTGTCCTGCCCCTCATGGAGCAGGGAGGGGAGGCTCACCACCAGGCAAGAGTTTCCCCCTTGCCCACCTGGTGTGCCACAGTGTGAGTCTGGGTGAGCAGGACAGAGGCAGTCAAATCACCCTGGGGTGGGTGGAGGAGGGAGGCGTCTGGCCTGGGAGGGCCAGGGTTTGTCGGGGCAGCTGCCTCCCCTGAAGTGCCACCGCACCAGGGAGAGCACTGACACAGGCCTCTTTGTTTCCCAGCCACTTGGGAGTGCTCCGCGATGGCCGAGCCCCGCAGTGCAGGCTCCTGCACAGCCTGGGCTTTGTCGCCCTCTCGTGGCCGGAGCGGGTCTCGGCGGCGGCATCGGGGAAATCTCGGAAACGCAGCGGGACCGGGTAGACTGAATGGGTCCCCGGAGGGTGTGGAGGCTGAATCCCTGGGATGCCCCTCGCTCCATTGCTGGGGCCCCAGGGCCGGATAACAGGCAGAGGCATTTTCTGGGGCGGCCCGGGTCGGAGGGGCGGCTGTGCCGCTCCTGCAGGGGTAAAGAGCAGCAGAGCCAGCTGGCTTGGGTTGGGGCGCGGACCCCCATGGGAGTCGTCGCCAGCTGGCTTTTCTGTATTGATTACTTTTAGTGTGAGCAGCACTCCTCCATGCTTCCTGCTGAGTACCAGGGGCAGATCCCCTCCCGGTCTGGGCCTCAGTTTCCCTATCTGCAGCGTGAAAGGCCCTAGCTTGTAGGAGGGGCCGTGGGGGTGTGGACTCGCACCACGGGGGAGGAAGAGTCACCGGCTACTAGTCACTACTAGTCACTGGCTGCTGTGTTCTCCTGCAGCTGGTCGCTGTGGGCAGGTCACCCCTCCTTCCCTGTCCCTCACTTCTACCTTCTCGGGAAACAGACTAGGTGAGAATCAAATGCAGAAAGCCAAGGGCTGGAAGAGTCCAGGGGTGTTCTTTCCACACTCCCCTCAACTCATCTGAGTTTGGGGGCGCTACGGGGGTTGGGCTGGGGCGGGGCAGTATGAGGGGGGGCGCATCTGTCAGGAGATCTGAGGAAGACCAGCTCCAACTTTTACTTCCCACGGGGTTGTTGCAGTCCCATGCTTGACCTTGTGGACTCTCAGGGACTCCTCTGTAAGGAAGGCTGAAGCCACTCACAATGGGTTGCTGAGAGGATTAGTAATTAGCACGGGGCCACCAACTATTCAAAACTTCACCTTGGTACTCAAGGTTAAACTCCCAGGTAATGTTTGCTGAGGAGAAACTTCAAGCTTCCTGGCTTGAGGACAATAATTAATGGCTGGGGAACCCAGGCACCTGGGGGCTGAGTGAAGTGAAGTGTCCAGGTGTCATTTCAGGGAGGAGGAGGGGCACCTGAGTGTGATCACAGCAGTGGCCCTGGACACAGAATGATAAACCTAGTTCTGAATTTGGTATTTAGCCCCTGCACACCCTTGAGCTTTTACTACATAAGCATGCATCCCTATGTAAGACATAAGGTATGTTTTTGTTTATTCCCAAACTTAAAATAAAGGCTTTATAGTCTAGGGGTGCCTGGCTCAGTTGGTTGAGCATCGGGACTATTGAGTTTGGCTCAGGTCATGATTTGACCCCGTGACGGGCTCAGTGCTGAGTGTGGAGCCTGCTTGGGATTCTTTCTCTCTTTCTCTCCCCCTGTCCCTTGCTGATGGACTCTCTCTCTGAAATAAAACTATAAGAAAGAAAGGGAGGAAGGAAGGAAGGAAGGAAGGAAGGAAGGAAGGAAGGAAGGAAAAGAAAGAAAAAAACAGAGGAAGAAAGAAAAAGAAAGAAAGAGAAAGGAAAAAAGAAAGAAAAAGGAAGAAAGGAAGAAAGAAAGAAAGGCTTTACAGTCTATGCAATTTTCTGCAACTTTATTTAGGCGGTGTTAGCCACTCACCGAACTTTATGTTAATGCTGTTCCTCTAGTTTGTCACTTTCCACTGATGAAGGCATTCTGGTGTAAACCACAATTTATTTCTCTGTTTTCCTGATGATTGACATTGGGTTGTTAAGTTTTCCATTATTAAAAACAATGCTGTATTTGTGAACAGATGTTCTTTTTTTTTTTTAAGTGTTTAATCATTTTTGAGAGAGAGAGAGAGAGAGAGAGAGAGAGAGAGAGAGAGAGCGCGCAGGGGAGGGGCAGAGAGAGGGAGTCAGAGAAACCAAAGCAGGATCCAGGTTCTGAGCTGTCAGTGCAGAGCCTGATGCAGCGCTCAAACTCACCAACTGTGTGACCATGACCTGAGCTGAAGTTGGACCTTAACTGACTGAGCCACCCAGGTGCCCCCAGAAGTTCTTGAGCATGGGATTAAGGGTTTCTCTGAGGCAAGCCCAGGAGTAGAACTGCAGGAATTGCTGTGTTGCTGGGTATTTGCAACTCCCATTTGGATATGCCCAAATTGTTCTCCTCATTTACATTTCCATCAGCAGTGAGCGGTCCAGCAGATTCTTGCCACTTTGGTGTTGTCAGAATTTAGTTGCCGGTCTGTTGTGTGAAACAATACTCTTTTGTGGATCCAGCTTGCGTTTCCTGATTGCTGACACAGGCCAGCATCTTTTCATGTTTTTTTTTTTTGCCACTTCAGTTTCCTATTCTATAAATTCCCTGTTCATAGACGTTGCCATCTTCTTGCTTTTATTGATATATAGGACTTCTTTAGATATTCTGAATACTATTACTTTTTTGGTCATATTCTTGTGGATCCCTTCTCCAACTTGGTAGCTTTTAGTCTCACCTTTTTATGGTATCTTTTAACATAGATTTTTAATCTTAGAATTTCATTATTTATTTATTTATTTTTTTAAAGTAGGCTCCATGCCCAATGGGAGGCTTGAACTCATGAAATCAAGAGTCGCATGCTCTGACACTGAGCCCTCCAGGTGCCACTAGATTTTTTATTTTTAATGATGTTAAATCCTCCTAAGAAACCTGTATGTTTTATCCTTATTTATCCTAAGGTTATTGTAGAGGCCACTTTTAGGCAACCAACTTGAGCAGGGGAAGGAAACCTGAGTAAGGTAGAAGGTTCCACAGTGACCTCCTACCCGCTGCTGAATACAAACAGGCCCATTAAGTGACCCACATCAAAATATCCGTAAGTCCTAGCTGAACAATGGGTTACTTAAACCCAGGCATAGGTACCAAAAATTGAGAATTCCATAGTTTCCATACCTCCCCCCCAACCCCTGCGCCCTTAACTACAGCCCTACCCTGTGTACCCCGCCTCTTGGCAGACAGCCTCTCATTTGCTAAAGGCCTGTGATCCCTTGCAGCATATTAGGTAAACTTCTATTCCTTTGTTCTGCCTTGGGTGAATTCTTTCACCACCTGGGCCCCTGGCCTCCACCCGATTGGGTCACTGCACAATTACAAAAATATTCACTTTCTTCTAAAATGGTTAAAGTTTGCTTTCAAATTAGGTTTGTAAGCACCCAGAATGATTTGTTATGTATAGGGTTAGAGGTCCAATTTCATTTTTCCCCATATAATCAACTGTTCCAGGACTATTAGCCCATTGTTTCCCCACTGATTGAGGGGAAGAATAGTTTTTTTTTTTTTGAAAAAAATAAATCTAAATAAAATATTAGCAACCGAAACCAACAACATGTTAATAACAATTACAACACTACGAGCAAGTTGTGTTTATCCCAAGAAATCAAGGATGAATTACCTTTAGAAACTTTATTGATGTAACTGAGCTCATAAACAGAGCAAAGCAGAAAACCCGTATGATCTCAACAGACACAGAAAAAGCATGCAACGGCTAGTATTTTATTTATTGTGTTTTTCCTTAAAAAACGCATGGTGTTTTTAGAAATTTTTTAAAAGTTCAGGGCCGCCAAAACCAAACAAAAACCAGGCAGGAGCAGGAGAGATACTGCAGTCTCCATTCCGGTGTAAGTCCTATCACAGCCTTTGCTCTGATGGCTTCCTAAGGCCACTTTCAGGTATGTGTTTCTATGACCACAAATAGCATCTTTGGCAAGTGGGGTTTCGGTTTGGCCTTTATCCAACTCCTGGATTCCATGCAGGGCCTGAGAAGCCCTGAGAAATAAAAAATTAATCAGGCCCGGTGGACCCTGTGGTTCTCCACCTCCAAAAGGGCCAACCTCTCACGCAATCAACCGGAGACCGGTTCTCTTCTCACCCCGAATCACTGACTCTGCCAAGATTGACAGATGAGATCGCTCCAGAGACTGGTTGGGTCTGCCCTTCGGTCCCTCCTAATTCTGCCCCTCCTCTAGGGAAAGAGTGGGGACGTCGGTGTGGAATCAAAGGTTGTGCGTGGTGACACGGGCCTCCCCGGGACTGGGGGCTCCCCGGCCACGGTGGTAGGCAGGGGGGCCCGAAAGGGGCAAAAGGAAGGAGGGCCCCGCTGGGTGGGCAGGGGGGCCTGAAAGGGGTAAAAGGAAGCGTGACAGAGGGGCCAAGCGGGCCAGCGGCGAAGGTCGGAGGGGGAACGAGGCAGGAACCGGCAGAGATTCACTCCGCGGGAGGCCGCGGGCGAGAGGACGAGAGGCCAGGGCCAGGATCGCGAGAGAATCTGGAGCGCTCCGGTGACCTCGGACCAGAGCTCCCTTCTGGTTTGTGGAGATGAGCCCCAGGCTTGGCCGACCAAGGAGTGTGTGGCTTTTCCGCCTCAAAGCTACGGAAAGGGAGGGAGGGAGTATGAACCAGAGCGGCGCTTACGGCCTCAGAGCCAGGTGACCTGCAGGAAACACCTCACACTCCTTAACCTCCCTGTGCGCCTACGCAGGTGTCTCGGGCGCGCGCCTCGGACAGAGGTACACTTTGCGCCAGCCTTCTGCTTACCAGGGCGCCGTCAACGCCCACTGCGCTTGCGCATCCGCTTCTGCCTCGAAGATAGCACACGCTGCTTCAACGCCTACGGCGCATGTGCCACGGCTTTGGGCTCTCCTGAGAGCCTGCTGAAATGACTGCACCGCCCTCCTCTCGGCGGGCGTGCGCTTCCACTCCGCTCGCCTGTGGCAGCGGCCGTCCTGAGCCGAGAAGCTGGCTAGCTCGGGCCCCTGTTGCTGCGAATGCTGGAGAGATGTGCTTGATGCCCGCCTGAGATTGGGAAAGATCTGAATTCCGAAACACGCCCGGCCCAGGTATTTCAGACCAGGGATTGCAGACCTGCGTGAATGCACAGACGCAGCCACTCTGGAAGGGCTTAACGGAGGTGTCAGTGTACAAAAATAGCTGGTGCTTATTTGTCAGTGGAGTTAGGTGCTGGGCTCAGACGAACAGGAGGTCGCTCGCAGGGATGGCCTGGGGGTCAGTGCAAGGTTGCATGGGGTCATGTGTCTACAGGACCTGTGGCCCCGCAGAATCCCACCCTAGCAGCCCTCCCCATGCCTGTGCTGTTCTGGAGTCTTTGGGCGGGTCAGCTCTTGGGTATTGCAGCCCTGGCCGCTTTGCTGGCTTCTGCGACTGTTTACCATTCTCGCCTCATTCCCCAGCCTTCACATCCTCCATGCTCCCTCTAAACCCTGTCCTGATGTCCTTCACAGAGAAATGGGAGCAGCCAGAAGAGAATGACTATACCATTCAACCTCCCATCTCTGAGTGCCTCTTCCCCTTCCCCCAATCCCTCTGCCAGCCTGCACTGATTTCCTTCAGATATCTGCATGGCACATTCCCCTGTCTCTTTCAAGTCTTTGTGCAGATGTCACCTTCTCAGGGCCTATTTCCTGACCACCCTCTCCAAACACTCCCCTCACCCTTCCTTGCTTCATGTCTCCATCACACCAGCTGACAGACTATGTATTTTCCTTGTTCATTTGGTTATTGCCCATCTTCCCCAGCTGCAAGGACAGCTCTGTGAGGTCACAGATTTTTGTCTCCTGTTCTGCTGGTTATATCCATAGCAACTAGAAGAGTTGATTTATTGCCCACAGTAGGGAGGCAAGAGATGTTTGTTCACTGAATTGATAATCACCACCATAGCTAATGTCTGAATGTTTTTCATGATCAGGCACAGGACTAGACAATCTCCATGCATGATCTTAGTGAATTAAATAATTTCCTGCTATCTTGGAGACCTGCCAGCATCCTGCCTGCCACATGGACTCAATTGTTATCAGGCTCTGTGTCTCATTTATTTATTTGTTTGTTTGTTTATTTAATTTTAGAGAGAGAGCGTGAGCCAGGGAGAGGGGCAGAGGGAAAGAGAGAGAGAGAGAGAGAGAGAGAGAGAGAGAGAGAGAATCCCAAGTAGGCTCCACACCCAGCACAGAACCTGGTGCAGGGCTTGATCCCACAGCCCTGGGATCACAACCTGAGCTGAAATCAAGAGTTGCATGCTCAACAGAGTTGCATGCTCAACCAATTGAGCCACCCAGGTGCCCCCGCCCAACCTCTTTTTTTTTTTTTTTTAAGTAATCTCTGCACTCAAGATGGGGATCAAACCCATGACCCCAAGATCAAGAGTCACATACTCTTCTGACTGAGCCAGCCAGGGGCTCCAGGCTCTGGGTCTCTTGCTGATTTCTGCAGATCTTCTGTCTCAGTGGAACGCTCACCTCCATGCAGCCCACATGGAGCTTTAATGTGACTCCAATGAGACCAGAGTCCTGGGTCCTTACCTGGTTTCCTCCTGTGGCTTTCATCTTGGAAGGAAGTTACTTAGGACTTATTATAGGAACTTTTGGCAGGCCCTGTGATGGACCTGTCTCCAGAACTGTGGCGAGATCCTTGGCAGGATCCTGCCCCCCAGAGCCTCTTTCTCAGCCTGCCCAGTGCCAGCACAATATCTCACCAAATGGAGAATGCACATCAGTCTTTTGCCCAGCTGTATCTGCCCCCCCCCCAGCATAATTTCTAGCTGGGACAGGCACTTGGTATTTGACAAAATGAATAAATAGTCTTCAGGTTCAGGAAATTCTTCATAAAATCTTCAGCCAAACATCCTTCTACTATGAACTTGTGTGTAAGTATTTTAAAAACCATAAATTTGACTCATAGGACTTCAGGTTTGCAGGATGATTTGCTAGAACAAGAAAGGCAGTATGATTGTTACTGGGAAAATACCAACACTTTGATTTTTGTGTAGTCAGCTACTTCGTAAACACCCAGGAAAGTATCTGAGAGGAGCAATTCAATGCTCTGCCTTTGGGTCAGTGGAGGACATTCAGCATATACTGAATTTTCAAAAAATTTAACAAGCATGTTATTTTGTAATTAAAAATTATAACAGGGAAAATATTAAGATTATGAGTCCCTAAAAAATATACTGACCTAATGTGATGGGATCTCAGGGCACTGAGTTCTTGTGGCTGGGTACTTTGGAGAGTTCTCTCTCCATCTCTAAGGGTATTGCACAGGGATGAAAACTGTTCTTTATTGTACCAAGTATGTGTGGTGCACATATACCCTGGCTGTCCCCCAACCTGGAGGTAGGCATTATCTTCTCCAGGTCCAGCAAAGAAGTGACTCAGGACAAGGGAGTAAGGGCAGAACTGGCATTGGGACCCAAGCACTGTCACTGGCTGCAGCCACTCTCTGCTTCTTCCTGTGCCTCCCAAGTCCCCACATGTGTAGGTCCATGTGACCCCTTCTGTTAGCTTTATTGTGGAACTGGCTGGCAGGTAAGAGAAGAAGGCCCAGCCACTCTGTTGGAGTTTTGCTGGGGCTCAGGGGCTCCAGTCCTGTTTGGTGCAGAGCTTCACTGTCCTGGGGCCCCAGCTCAGGGCACTGTGCTCCTGAACCACAGCAGGCCTGCCCAGGGACAGCCTGGCAGGGAGGACCAGAGAAATGTTGTCCATTTGGGGAAAATGCTCATGGGGGAGAGGGTGGAGGGTGAGGTGCCAGCAAGGACCTGGACTCAGAACAGAAGGCTGGGCTTCCTGTGCTGCCTGCCAGCAATGTGACCTAGGTAACTCCTCTCCTCCTCTGTGCCTCAGTTGCCTCATCTGTAAAGTGGAAGCATTGCTACCTGGTTCAAATAGATTGCAATGCTGTGATTGGTAGGTTCCAGTCCTGGGAGGAGATGGAGGCTGCCAAAGGTCACTCTGTGTCCTCCCCTCTCTCCTCAGATTCGGGGCAGTGTCCTGCTCCTGACCATCTGTGCGGCTGGCATTGGTGGGACTTTTCAATTTGGCTACAACCTCTCCATCATCAGTGCCCCGATGTTGGTATGTATCCTCTGTGCTCACCGTCACCGTCCCAGTGGGTGCTGGGTGAGGGCTAACAGCTGCCCACTGTGGGGCTTCGGGCCAGCATCCACTTGGTGGCACTTTCTCCCATGTGTCCACTTTCACTGGGATGTCCCATTGGTCCTGTGGATTCAAATTCAAACCCACCTCTACATCCTCTCTTGAACCTGCACGTCCTCCTGGGTCCCTGATGTCAGCAGATAACTCTACTGTCTGCCCAGTGACTGGGGGTCAGCCTTGACTCTGGCCCCCTCCCCCTCAAACACTGAGTCCTTGCTCATTACCTCTAGCTAGCCATTTCTCCCCGTGTCTCTGCCATGACTCCAGTTCAGATCCCATCTTTCCTGCCTGGATTGCTGGCTTAGCCTCCTCATTGGCATCTCTGCCTTCAGCCTCTCAAGTTTGATCAAGCCACTTCCCTGCCCAGAAACATTCTGTGCCTATAGGAATCAGGACAGACTCATCCACCTGAAGTTCAAGGCATCCTTGATCAGAACCTGCCCGCCTGTCTTCCACCTTTATTCCCTGAACCCCACTAGCAAAGCAGGTTAAATGCAATTCCTCAAATGCACACAGCCCTCTCTTTAAGCCTCCTTTGTTTGGGAAGCCCTCTCCACTGCATCTGCAGAAGCCCCACAAGAACCATCCAAACATCCTGCCTTCCTTCAATAGTCTCTGGCTGGAAGTCACCCCTCCATCCCCAGCCCTTTGTGCTGACTGTCACCACTCAGGTTGCATGTCGGCTGTTTGCAACCTCCTGCTGGTTTGCTCTGAGTGTCTGAATCATCTTTGTGCCCCCAGCACCTGATGCTGACCTGACCCATGTTGATGTTCAGTGGTGCCCATGGAAAAGCTGAATCTTCCAGCCCATTGATAAAAACTGGCCTGTAACTTAAATCAGAAGGGTGAGTGTCCTGTCCCATAGCTGGGAAGGTTGTGGGGCTGCACACTGTAGGTGCAGGGGAAAGAGCTGCAGGAAGCAGGTCCCAGGACAGAAGTGCAGCTGTCTTCTCCCTGCCCGTCCTGTTCCCTCTACCCTCCTCATTCAGTGACAAGAGGGCAACTGTACCAGACTGACTTCCTGCCAGTTGGAAACCCCCAAAGGAAAGTCCTCCCTAGTAGTTCCAGCTGAAAGGTCTGGGAAGAGTCCGATTGGCTGATTTGGATCATATTCAGGCCAGCCAATCATGTGATCAAGAGGTGGAGCCCTCTCATTGGTCAGTCTGAGTCAGGTGACCACCTTTGGACAGGACAGGCTGTAACTGGGGATGGGAGAGAAGTCCCCAAAGGAAGAGAGGATAGCCTAGCAGAAGCCAGGGTGGGACCACATTCTGGGCAGAAACAGTGATAGCAGCCCAATGCCTTAAAGAAAGGATGAAATGCAGGGTTTAGAAAGGGAGGTCTGAGCTAGCTGTATTTGCTTGTTTATTTGTTCATTCAACACACATGTGAGTGCCCACTTCACAGTACACTTACAGGCTGGAGAAGGATCCACCTGCAACAGGCACTCTTGGGCTTTATCTCCCATGGGCCATCCCCAGCCTCCCAAAATAGGACTTTCTTGGCCTCAGAGGCTCCTCCTAATCCCCTGGATGGTCATTCTTGAGGAGTTTCTGCCAAGGGACAGGGAGGCTTGCCCTGGTCCTAGCTCTCCTGGACAGTCTTTCCCCCAGAGGGAGCTGGCGGGTGCTAGGCTTGACAGCCATTACCCTGAGCTGGCCTGAGCAGAGGAGAGCTGGCCCGACCCTTAAACTCACTGTCCTCCTCAGGTCCTCCCTCACATCCTGTTGGGAGGCCTGAGATCAGCCAGACACTGACATTTCATCTCTAAGCAAGTGAAGTATGCCCGGGTCTTGCCCAAGTGCAATCCTTCCTAACCATTTGGCCTCCATTCACTTCCCTGAAACTGCAGCTCTGGGGGTGGGGCCCTGGGGTGTCCTAACTACCTGGCTTCAGCCCTGACCTGTGGCTGAGGCCGTGGGCAAGTCCTTCCACTTCCCCAGGCCTAGTGCCAGTCTAAACAGTGAGCACAGTAATGTGTATCTAACAGAGTACTTCTAAGGGCTGTGAAAATTGGGGTCCCAAGGAAATGAGTGGCACACTCCAGATAAGCCAAGCAGGTTTAGATACCACAAGAGATGATTTACAAAGGTTGAGTGGGGCAGAGACAACACACAAGACCAGGGAGAGCCCAGTAATGCCAGAGTCATTACTACTCCTACCCCCAAAGGGACTCGTGGAAGGAGTCTGGAAACTGGAAAGAAAGAGCCATATGGAGTAGGACTCCTTGAGAGGAGCAGTGACCTTTGGTTGAGTGTCACAGCCAGCCTGGGTGACCTGGGAACAAACACCCCTTCTGCCTCTCTCTGATGCCCTGCTGGTGCTCACCATTGGCCAAGTCCAAGTCCAACAGAAAGCCAGTCAGCAAGGAGCCCACTGATGCAGGTGGATTCTTGGACCAAAAGCAGGAGGACAAGGGGTGAAGTGGACTCTGAAGGGCAAACAGAGACTGTTCCTGCCCCCTGGCTGGGGAGCAGTATTGCTCAGGACTTGGTGCCTGCTCTGCAGAGGCAGAGCCCTGTGGAGGGGAAGGCCTATTGTATCCAGCCTGTCCCTGGGAAGTTGACCGGTATCTCTGTCCACAGCCCATCCAGGAATTCATCAATGAGACATGGCAGGTGCGTACTGGCCAGCCACTGCCCGACCACCTAGTTCTGCTTGTGTGGTCCCTCATCGTGTCTCTGTACCCCCTGGGGGGGCCTCTTTGGAGCACTGCTTGCTGGGCCCCTGGCCATCATATTGGGAAGGTAAGGGCTTTCTGGGTACACCCCAAATGCCCTTTGATGATTGGTACCCCAGTCTGTAAGCTGAGGAATGTGGGAGAAGGAAGATGCCCTGTAGGCCCAAGCCTAGGTCAGCTCCCCAGCCTCCTACCCTACCTGTAGTTTCACCACAAGAGTCACATTTCCAAGTGGATTTGGTAGAGGGAAGAGCCCTGTGTCCTGAGGGAGGGAGGACTCCTTGTTTCCAGTTCCATTTCTCCAGCAAGTGATATTGGACCGTAAACAAGTATTTCCTCTTCAGGCCTCATTCCCCTCTCTGTATCCAACTGATGCAGTCTTGGGGTGCAAACAAGACGGGCTCATAATGAATGAATAAATTAATGGAAGAAAGAAAAGAAAGAAAGAAAGAAAGAAAGAAAGAAAGAAAGAAAGAAAGAAAAGAAAGGAAAAAGAGGTGCCTGGCTGACTCAGTTGGTAGAGCATGCGACTCTTGATCTCAGGGTTGTGAGTTTGAGCCCCACATTGGGTGTGGAGCCTACTTAAAAAAATTTGTTTAGGGCTCCCTGGGTGGCTCAGTCAGTTAAGAGTCTGACTTCAGCTCAGGTCATGATCTCATAGTTTGTGAGTTTGAGCCCTACATCAGGCTTCTCTGCCATCAGTGCAGAGCCCACTTTGGATCCTCTGTCTCCCTCTCTCTGCCCCTCCCCTGCTTGCACTTTCTCTCTCATTCTCTCCCTCTCACTCAAAAATAAATAAACATTAAAAAAATTTTTTTTAAGTTTTTATTTATTTAAGCAATCTTTATACCCAGTGTGGGGCTTGAACTCACGACCCTGAGATCAAGAGTTACACGCTTTTCTGACTGAGCCAGCCAGGTGCCCCTTGAATAAAAAAATTTTTAGAGGGAGACAAACCATAAGAGACTCTCAAATACAAAGAACAAACTGAGCATTGCTGGAGGGTAAGGTAGGGGGATGGGCTAAATGGGTGATGGGCATTAAGGAGGACACTTGTTGGGATGAGCACTGGGTGTTATACATAAGTGATGAATCACTAAATTCTACTCCTGAAACCATTATTTTTATTTTATTTTATTAATCTTTTTTAAATGTTTATTCATTTTAGAGGGAGAGAGAGAGAGAACATGAGCAGGGAAGGGGCAGAGGGAGAGGAGACATAGAATCCGAAGCAGGCTCCAGGCTCTGAGCTGTCGGCACAGAGCCGGATGTGGGGCTTGAACTCACAAACAGCAAGATCATGACCTGAGCTAAAGTCAGATGCTTAACCGACTGAGCCACCAGGAGCCTCTCCTGAAACCATTATTTACACTATATAACTATATATTAACTACATATATAACTGCATATATTAACTATATATATAGTTGTTAACTATTATATATATAGTAACTGTATATATAATATATATACTAACTATATATATATAACTATATATATAACTATATATATTAACTATATGACTATATATTAACTAACTTGGATTTAAATAAAATAAAAATAAATGAAAATTTTCAGAAGTCTACTTGAGAGAGAGAGAGAGAGAGAGAGAGAGAGAGAGAGAAAGAGACAGGCTTGGACTGACTTGATGAAAAATTGTAATAACTGGAAAGATACTGGAGTAGCTCATAGAATGAAAGGAAACACTCAGAAGCCAGGTCTTAAGAAGAACAGGACCTGAGATGGTGCTGAGGATCTCAACAGCCAGAGCATTGGACCATCCTTCTGGGAAAGATGCCTTCAGTGCATTAGCTCCAACGACATACACATTCTGTCTCCACTGTCTTCATTCAAGATTCAAATCCAGAAAGACAGATTATTATTGACCCACCGTGGGTCACATATCTACACCAGTGAAGCAGTGGGAGAGAAGCATTGTGGGGCAGAAAAAAACAAATGGCTACCAGAGTCCACCAGTTTGCTGGCCGCCCTGCATGTGTAGACCCCTTTGTCCCCTGTATTCAGCTCCATGCGTGCCCTCCTAATGTTCCTCACCCATCTCATCATGTACACCAGCAAATGTATTCACCTCTCCCTGAGTGAGACCACTTAGAGCCTTGTCTTGTCACACCACAAGGGCCAGTATCAGGAAAGCATTCTTTCTGAGTCCAGGATTTCCATGTAATGACCATTCTGCCAGCCCTGCCATTACTTCTCAATGTTCTGCAATCTACACAATTCATGGCAAATTAACCTGTCATCAAGATATCCCACAGAAGGAGGAAAGGATAAAGAGTAGGGGAAACACTTATTAAGGAACAAAAAAGTAGTGGGTGAATTTATTTTGAAGCACATGATGCAGAAAGCCTGGTAGTGCAGGTAGAGTTCTACTCTGTGGTTTTGGAACTGGTTCCAGGCTTTGCTTGCATTGGTGACTTCATCCTCCAGTTTTCTACTCTTGTCTTGAGCCAGTACGTCCACTGGTTGAGGCTCTTTGCCTGTCAGGGTGACCCAAATCTTTATTCTTAAGTGGGCTTGGTGGTCCTAACAGCGTGGAATGTCCAGCAGGTTATCACCCTAAGAGGTCATCTGCTTCTGGATGGTGGGACTCACAATGCAGTAATGAGTTCCATGGCACCAGCCCTTCTTCTTTCATTGATGTAACTACCTTTCTTGGATGCAGATTACATCCATGTTTGTGTATTTAACAGGTGTATCTGTTAGGATGCCTTCAACTGCAAGTAACAGAAAATCAGGACTTAGTTGGCTGAAACAATAGGAGGTCCTTTGTCTCACACAAGAAGTGTATAGGTGGGTGACTTCAGGGCTACCTCAGTGCCCTGGATGTGCTCCTCTGAGAGCACTTTGTCTGCCGGCTCCACTGTGTGTTGGCTTTGTCCTCGGGCTTACAGCTAGAAAACTACAAGTGCCTCACTCAGAGGCAACATTATCTAGCAGAAAGGGGATTTCTGCCTAGCTGAAGTTTTTTTTTTTTAATTTTTTTTTTAACATTTATTTTATTTTTGAGACAGAGAGAGACAGAGCATGAACGGGGGAGGGTCAGAGAGAGGGGGACACAGAATCTGAAACAGGCTCCAGGCTCTGAGCTGTCAGCACAGAGCCCGACGCAGGGCTTGAACTCACGGGCCGCGAGATCATGACCTGAGCTGAAGTCGGCCGCTTAACCGACTGAGCCACCCAGGCACCCCTGTCTAGCTTATGTTTTAAATCCAGAAGAGAAAAAGCTTTTTTTTTTTTTTTTTTAAATTTTTAAGTGTTTTTATTTTTGAGAGAGAGAGAGAGAGGGAGAGAGAGGGAGAGAGAGAGAGAGAGAGAGAGAGAGAGAGCGAGCGAGCACGAGCAGGGGAAGGACAGAGAGAGAGGGAGACACAGAATCCAAAGCAGGTTCCAGGCTCCAAGCTGGCAGCACAGAGCCTGACATGGGGCTTGAGCCCACGAGCCGTGAGATCATGACCTGAGCCAAAGTTGGATGCTTAACTGACTGAGTCACCCAGGTGCCCCAGAAAAAACTTTTCAAAAAAGGTGCCATGTCTCATTGCGCAGTACCAGGCCACTAGCACAGAGAACAAGATCACCAAGGCTAGGTTAGATTGTTGGGTTCACACCTGAACCTTAAAGGGTAGGGGCACATTCCCAAACAAATTTAGGCTCTTCCTGCAAAATAGAAGAAATTAGCTATTGTCTGATCATTGTTGCCCAAATATCTAATGATACTTGGTACAGTGTCCTTATGTGATGGCACTGGCAGAAGCTTGAAGGGAAGGAATTAAAAATTCAAATTCAGCACATGTACCTGTTTCATTTATAACAACTTACTGTCCTATCCCCAGGGCAAGGATCCAGTGCAGTTCATCTTCCACCCAGTGGCAGACTGAAGTCCTGACATGTGTTGCCATTTCTGGGAGTCAGGGTTGGGTGTGTAGGGTGGCAAGGTGGTTAGTCTGGAGATAGGAGACCCCTATCATTGAGTCCATATGCATTTTCCTTTTTTTTTTAAGTTTATTCATTTATTTTGAGAGAGAGAGAGAAAGAGAGAGAGAGAATGAGCATGGAGGGGCAGAGAGAGAGAAAGGGGGAGAGAGAATCCCAAGCAGGCTTCATGCTCTCTGTGCAGAGCCTGACACGGGGCTTGAATCCATGAAATGTGAGATCATAACCTGAGCCGGAATCGAGAGTTGGATGCTTAACCAACTCAGCCACCTAGGTGTCCACCATGTGCATTTTCTATCCTTGTGACTCTACCTGATTTATGAGGCAATGGAGTGACCACTGGGTGGGCTGAGGAAGGCTGCTGCATGCTATCCCAGAGGGGTTCATTCTGTCTGCTTGGTTTTTAAGAGCCTTTTCTTCAGTGGAAGGGAGATTCTGGTGAGTGGAAACAGGGACATGTATAGGTTCAAGTTTTGGGCTAATTCTGAGAGATTCATCTGTTTAACCTTCCAACACCTTCTTGAAACCAGTCCTCAAATCCTGCTTCATCTAAGACTTTGACTATCTGACCAAATGCTTTGGAAAAGGGGGCAAAATTCCGTGCTCAAGATTCTGTCTACAGGAAGGGCTTCACTTTTCCAGTATCTTTTAGGGCCACATCTGAGAGTGCTTTAATGCCATAGCCCTACATTTCTGGCTAGAACTAATGCGCAGAGCCATCTACAAACCAGGGTTAAGCTTTGTTTTGTTTGTTTCAAACTGAAGACAAGAGGGGCACCTGGGTGACTCAGTCAGTGGAGTGTTTGACTCTTGATATTGGCTCAGGTCATGATCTCATGGTAGGGGAATCAAACCCCATTTTGGGCTCTACACTGAACGTGGAGCCAGCTTGAGATTCTCTATCCCCCGCTCTCTGCCCCTACCCTGCTCTCTCTCAAAAATAAATAAACTTTATTTTTGTGTGTGTGTGTGTGTGTCCCAATAAAACTTTATTTGGAAAAACGGGGCAAGCTGGATTTGATCCGTTGGCTATAGCTTGCCACCCTCTATTTTTGGGGATAGAAATATTTATTTATTTATTTATTTATTTAATTTATTTTTTTTTCAATATATGAAGTTTATTGTCAAACTGGTTTCCATACAACACCCAGTGCTCATCCCAAAAGGTGCCCTCCTCAATACCCATCACCCACCCTCCTCTCCCTCCCACCCCCCATCAACCCTCAGTTTGTTCTCAGTTTTTAAGAGTCTCTTATGGTTTGGCTCCCTCCCTCTCTAACTTTTTTTTTCTTCCTTCCCCTCCCCCATGGTCTTCTGTTAAGTTTCTCAGGATCCACATAAGAGAAAAATAAACTTTAAAACAAAAAAACTGAAGAAAAGAAAGAGGCCCTAGTGTGCCTTGGGAGAAGGGTGGCAGTGTGGTCGTGTAGGCGTGCTGACATGAGTAACCTGCTCATCAGAACCTTTGGGACCACATGGGGCATCACTTAAATAGCAATTGAATGCTACTGGGCACACTCAACCTTAGCATAGGTGTGTCATACGGCACCCAGTGCATGATGGGTACATGGCCACTAGGGGTCCTACAGCCTTGTGTTTATTCCCCGCTAAGGCCTACTGACAAGGCCAGAGTTATTTCTAATTAAGAGGATGGTAATTCACTGAATTAGAGTGGCTGTACTCCAAAACTCTAGGTCTTGCATTGTGATTGTTCTTTTAGACAACTGCCACAGTCACTTGGAGCATTACAGGGTCTCCTAGGTCTAAAGGGGCGAGTGGCAGAGCTCTATGCACTTAGTTTGGACTCCCTAGAGAATATTCTTCTTGCTTAGCTCTGCTGGAAGCTGCTAGGTTTTCAAATCAACTGATATATGTGCTAAATCACAACAGCCTGTGTGGTGCAGGCTCCCTCCAAAATGGGAAGAAATCCTCTGAGATTTGCCCATCCTTAGAGGGAGGGCAGAGAGTTCTCATGCACTTTGGAGGAAATATAATGACATATCTTAGCCTGTTGAACCTCAGCAGTTCATTGATGCAGCGGCCCCTTCGTTTTTCAGTTTCTACTCTTTGTCATGCTTGTACCTTACAAGACCTTTAGTGTACTATTATAGTGCCTTTCTCCATGTCCTTTTGGTATAAAGTCATCAAAGAAGTGGGCCAGCAGGGTGCCCTGTGGGATGTGTAGCTCCCGGTGGAAGGGATTCTGGCCCAGAGCTGGAGAGCTGCTCTAGCCTCAGGCAGGTCAGCAAAGGTATATTACTGCCCCTACTAGGTGAAAGCTGCATGTTTCTGGTGCTGTCTGTGTATTGAAATGGAGCAAAATGCATTTACCAAGTAAATACCCCACAGTTGAAGTACTTTATTAATTCACACCACCGAAGAAGCCACCATATATGGTTTTCTTTTCTTTTCTTTTTTTTCATATATGGTTTTCAACTGGAGTTACTGCTGGATCAGGTTTGTTATAATGGATGTCATTCTCCATTCTCTTGACTCAGCAGATCTATGCTTTAACATTCACATTCTGTCACCAGTGTGCTGTTGACTTTGGGCAGAATACTGGCCTCCACTAGGTTCCAGTTTCCCTGTCGGTATAGTAAGCTGTATGATCTACAGTGAGCTCAAGTCACTGTGTGACAGCACTTCCATGCTCAATATCAGGAATCTCAGAGCCGATGCCTCCTCACTGACATTTCTATTGCCTGCTCCCTGGTTTGCAGTCTGTCCCACTGAGTGAGGCCTGGGCCATCAAACCATCCTAAAAGTTCTGAGAAGTGACTCTATAATACATGGAAGAAAATGTGAGGGGACTGTACTTGGCTTTCCATGCATCCCTTCCCTTACTCTGAAAGTCCCCGCTCTTCTTCTCTATGGTTTAATTGTGTCTAAGAAATCAGATGTTAGGCCCCTCATTTTACAAAGGAGTAGGAAGAAAGCAATGCTTAATCTGAAGAGATAAAGCCGTAAGATGCAAATTTTGCACACTGTGGTGCAGGCAGAAAGGAGAGGGACTTCAGGTATCTTGGGAGATGAGTGTGACAATATGCCCCAGGTAGTCTGTAGGCACAATGGCTAATGGACATTTCCCTTCATGTAGCTTAGACTCCTTGACACGGCTCACACATGTTCACACACAGGTCTGATCAGGGCTGGCTGGGGCTGCAAAGAGGGATCCCCAGGGAGAGTTCTGCTAGACTGAACATGAGCCTCTCTTACCTGTATTCTACTTTCCCCCCAGGAAGAAGTCCCTCCTGTTGAATAATATCTTTGTGGTGGCCACAGTGACCCTGTTTGGCTTCAGCCACAGACCAGGCTCCTTTGAGATGGTCATGCTGGGAAGGCTGCTCTTGGGAGTCAGTGCAGGTATGGGGGGAGGGCAGCCCATCCTGCCTCTCTCTTCCTGCTCATTCGTGTATTCCATTTATTCATTCATCTGTTCTCTTTATTTCTTTCATCCATTCATGTATTCTCTTTCTTCACATTTTTTTAAATGTTTATTTATTTTTGAGAGAGAGAGAAACAGAGAGACAGAGCGCAAGCAGGGGAGGAGCAGAGAGAGAGGGAGACACCGAATCCGAAGCAGGCTCCAGGCTCTGAGCTGTCAGTACAGAGCCCAATGTGGGGCTCAAACTCACGAGCTATGAGATCATGACCTGAGTCGAAGTTAGATGCTTAACTGACTGAGCCACCCAGGCTCCCCATTCACATTTTTCATTCATGCCCACCTCTTCTTTTGCAAAATGATTAAATATGGTTTCTCTTAAAAAGGCTCATATAAGTAGACACTTAAAGTGGATATAGAAACATGAAAAAGTTTCTAAAACTCACACAGGGTGTGAGTACAAACATACCCAAACCTATGCTGACAGAGTTCCCATATTTGAGCCATACTCTAAGCCATGAGCTTCCTGGCAGCCAAGGTACAAAGGATGCATTCTTGGGTTTTCATTACAGAGGCAGAGTAGGCTGTTAGGGACTCCTCAGTTTCTGGGGTTTGTCATGTGAGGAAGCAGAGTTTTGAGCACATCCACCTGGGTGTTTAGGGATACCCATCAACAAATCCCCTCTTGACTCAATACTGTTTATATGGCCAGGTGTCTATGTCTATATTAGTTATCTATTCCTATGAAAGAAAATACTCTGAAACTTACTGGTTGTGCACACATCTAGGTGTGAGCATGAATGTCCAGCCCATGTACCTAGGGGAAAGTGCCCCCAAGGAGCTCCGAGGAGCTGTGGCCATGACCTCAGTCATCTTCACTGTCCTAGGGATTGTGATAGGCCAGGTGGTTGGACTCAGGTAAGCAACCTGCCTCCATGTGCACTGAGTGGTTTGAGGGGTGCCAGTAAAAGCCCTTCGCCTAACTTTCTCCTCTATCCATTAAGTATTAAGGTATTGCTTCTTTGTATTAAGAAATCTTTGTATTGAAATCCTGTCTTCACCTATCTGGCCAATACATAAAACAGGTGTTAGTCAACAACACTTCAGTGTAAATCACCATTTTGCATCCTCTCCAGGTCAGGGAGCAAAGAACAGATCTTAAAAAGGGAGAGGGTGAAGATTTGGGCTTTTAAAGGGGAACGTGTCCTGGTCATCCCAGAAAAGAGGGGAGAGGGCAGATCCCAGAGCCCTGGGAAGAGGAGTTGCTACAGATAAGGTGGAGCCAACACCTGGAGGGAGGGATCTTGGTGTCCAGACCCAGAACTGGTTTGAGGAAACAGAGAGCAATGCAGATCCTCTGCCTTCAGGAGGGCAGGCAGGGGCCAGGTGGGTGGGTCAGGGGAGTAGGGGGCATGTGGGCAGGGCTCTGGCAAGAAAGTACCTGGCCAAGCCTCTCTTTTGCCTCCCCAGGGAACTCCTGGGGGACCCACAGGCCTGGCACCTGCTGCTGGCCAGCTGCCTGGTGCCTGGGGTGCTCCAGCTTGCCTTCCTCCCTCTGCTCCCTGAGAGCCTGCGCTACCTCCTCATTGACCGTGGAGACATGGAGGCCTGCCTGGCAGGTGAGTCCTTGTGTTCCCAGACCACCCTTGACAAATGGGCACATCTGTCCAGAGCATGTGAGTCTCCATTTCTTGGGTTTCATTTATCAGGAAAAAGCTGTCCCTCCTTTTTTGACAACCATTCATCTCTTCAAAACTATTTACCAAGGGGTTGTCCTGAGTGCCAAGGCAGTGGGATAGAGCAGACCTGAACCCTGCCATCCAGGAACTGTAGGATGGTGCCAATAAAGAGCCCCCCCGCCCCACCATATATGTAAGATGAAACATGTTAAGACCTCACAGACCCAAGGCCAACTGGGTGCTGATGGGCTTATTCATTAGCTATGGCCATGATAGTGATGCCCAAGGAACAATACCCAATCTCTGGCTTAAAACAATAATCATTTACTGCATCCTCCACCCACTTACTTGCTGGGCTGGCTGCATGACTGCTGATCTCAGCTGGGCCAGCTCATGGTGTGTGGGAATCAGCTGGAGGTCAGCCAGTCCAGGCTGGTCTGGGCTGGAGTAGTTTAGCTCTGCTGCACATGACTTTCCTCTCACTCTTAGTACCAACAAGCTAGCCCAGGAATGTTCTTATTACAGCGACAGCAGAGGCACAAGAAAGCAGATCCAATTGCACAAACACTTTTCAAACCCATGGTCCACCCCCCCCCCCACCATGCGCATTAACATCCCATTGGCCAAAGAGAGTCCTGTCCCTGAACCCAAAGTCAAGGGATGGGAAAATCAATGGCATATCCTCTCCCATGGCAAGGGGTATAGATTTGGAGAAGGGTGAAGACCAGGGCCCACTCAGGCACCCTCTCAGCTTGCCGTTGTGGCCACAGCTATTATTGATAATCCCTCCCCTGTGCAAAACATGCTCAATGTCATCCAGGACCCCACAGTCTCATCCAATCATGGTGTCAGTCTTGAAGTCCAGGATCTTAAGATCACATCAAATCTATTCGTGCCTTCTCTTGATCCAGACACCTAGGCACTAAAAACACAAGTCTGCCCCTCTGAACTCAGCACACAATGTGAAAGTAGGACAGTGTAACCAGAACTAACCCTCATTCCAAAGACAAGACGTCAAGGAAGCAGGACGCAGTCACCAATCCTTAATGCCGATGCGCTCTTAAGAAAACGCTGCCAGATCTCCCTGCCTTGGGGGTAGGGAATGTTTCATGATCAAGTCCTGGCTCTGGCCCCTAGGAGGGGCTCCCCAGGTCATGGTTTCCCCAGGTTCTTGCTTCTTCCCTCTGAGATATACTTCCTAGTCACCTTCTGAAGAGGGCATTGCAAATATACCCACAGAAAGTTGGGCACATTCAATTTGTCTTGGTCCCTTTCTCTCCAGGCTGGCAGAGCATTTGTAAATATAATTTTCTTGAAACTGATGTGATTTTTCTATGTATTTGATCGATGTGCCAAAAAGCCATACCCACAAGTCTTTCTGAGTCATGCTTCTCTCTTGAGACTCACTTACTGGAATTTGGGGCATGTTGGGAGGCTGGGGACCAACATCCTTAAGCCTTCTAAATGCCTCTTTTTCCATTGCAGTGAGTCACTGCATTAAGCCACACCCTTAATTTGATTGTTGCCCTGCGTCCATGACTCACTGGCAGTGCTCTGGATTTGATCTTTGCTTTCAGGCTGTCACTTAATGTGAGCCTCTTTTTGCTAACTGGAGAGGCTGGAGATAAGCAACAGGTTTATTTTGTTTGTTTGTTTTTTTATTAAACCAACCTAGTGAGTTCTGGAACTAAATCTTTTTCCCTCTGAAGGTTTTTTGAGCTCATGTTTCAATATAGTAAGCTTAGAATACTCAGCTAACAGCAACCAGTTCATATTTTCAACATATAGAGGTTTCTTCACTCCAGTCCAGAAGTTCATTAGGTCTGTTTGTTTGTGTTTCTTTATTTTCTTCCACACTACTGCCCTGAATACCCAGGCTTCCATTTTTCCAGCCTCCTCACCATCTTCTGCCTGGTCTTGGAATCAATGCCATAGATCACAGGTCTAGTATGGTAGCACCTACTCCTGGTACCAGTTAATTCATTAGTTTTGTATTGCTGCCTAATAATCACATCTCATGGCAAACCAAAGAAGCAATTACTTAGCTCAAGTGTCTGTGAGTTCTCTGGGGTTGGCTGATATAGGCTGTGCCTAGCTGGTGGCTCTGCTGGTCTTTGTCACTCATTCAGGTCAGCTGGGCACTGGCAAAGTTAGGACAGTCTCAGCTGGGCCATTTCTGCTCCTCCTGGGACCAGTGGGCTAGCCCCATCTCATGTCTTTATGGTGATGGGAGAAAAGCAAGTAGAAATGAGCAAGGTCTCTTAAGGCTTGGGCAGAAATTTGCATATCCTCCTTACAACCTCATTCTATTGGCCAGAGTGAGTCACATGGCACAGCGCAGTGCCAAGGAGCAGGATACATACTTGCCCCTTTTGTGGGGGCAGCTACAAAAATCACCTAGCAGAGAGCATAGATACAGGGAAGGGTGGAGAACTGGGGACATTGCATAATTGTCATCTGCCACAATTGTGTCCCCTCTGATGTATCCACAGAACCCCCAGCTCCTAAAGCCTTTTCTGGTTCTTGATGCCCTGAAATGACAGGGACAGGAAGATCATCCCCATCTGATCAGGGGGACCCAGAGAGAGAGTGAACGGAGCTGGGGTGGGAGCTCACTGCAGGGCACCAAGCAGAGGTTGGGGGAAATGAGGCCCAGCGCCCTCAGCCCTTGCATCCTGCTCTAGCGCTGCAGCGGCTGCGGGGCACCACGGAGGTGGTGGAGGAGTTGGCTGAGCTGGAAGAGGAGCGTATCTTCTTCCAGGGCCGGCGCACCCTGCGCCCATGGGAGTTGTTCCAGGATCGCGGGCTGCGGAGACAGGTGACAAGCCTCATGGTCCTGGGCAGTGCCTTGGAGCTTTGCGGAACCAACTCGGTGAGGCTCCCCGCTGCGTCCTTCAACTGGTTGGGGGTGGGAGGGCTGCAGACCACAGGCAGCTGGCAGCCCACCCCTCTGCCCCCCTGTCCAGGTGTACACCTACGCCTCCTCCGTGTTCCGGCAGGCCGGGACCCCCGAGGGGAAAGTCCAGTATGCTATCGTGGGGACTGGGAGCTGCGAGCTGCTCGTGGCCTGCGTCAGTGTGAGTTTATCTGAGTTTGTCGTGGGCTCAGGGTTGACCCTCCACCAGCCCTGTGGGGGTGGGGGTGCATCGGGTGCTGACACCTGGAGGAGTGTCTTCTATCAAGTCCTCTACCTTGGGCCCTTTTCCACTCCAGTTCACTATGCTCAAATGGGGCGAGTCAGCAGCATTTGAAGTTTATTTATTTATTTATTTATTTATTTATTTATTTATTTATTTTGAGAGAGAGAGAGCACGAATAAGGGAGGGGCAGAGAGAGAGAGAGGAGAGAGAGAGGGTGAGAGAGAATCCCAAGCATCACAGAGCTGTCAGCACAGAGCTCAATGTGGGGCTGGAACCTGCAAACCTTGAGATCATGACCTGAGCCGAAACCAAGAGTGGGTGCTTAACCCACTCAGGCCCCCCCTAATAATGTCTTAATCTCCTGAAGCAATCAACTGCTCCTAATTGCTCCCTCACACACACCTGGAGCTGCCCACTGCTGGCCTTTAAACCAAAGGAAGCATGCTTCCAGCGCACAGGTCAGTTACTGAGAGCTCCTTTCCTTTGCAGTGTGCAGTGATCGAGATGGTGGGCCGCCGGAAGCTGCCGATAGCGGGGTATGGTCTGATGGCCTGCTGTGGAAGTATCTTTACAGTGGCCCTGTGCCTGCAGGTAGTGGGGCTGGGCATGAGGGTTGTGGCTTGGGGCAGCCTGGTCTCCACCTCACTCCACCCCCTCTGCTCCTTTGCTGCAGAGCCCCCTCCCCTGGATGCCCTACCTGGCCATGTTCTGCGTCTTTGCCCTCATCCTCAGCTTTGGCCTTGGCCCTGGTGAGTGGGCCCAAGGAGCTCTGCACTTTGGGCTTTGCCAAAGGAACACGAATGTCTTCACGAATGACAAGTGGCTATAAATGCAATGTCACCCGCATGCCCTGCCACCCAGCCCCCCTGTACTGGGGCTTCTGGGAGGGAATGGCTGGAGAAGAGGACAAGGGGCCCCCACTCCTATGTCGGGGACAAGGTGGCAGCCCTGGCTGGCAGCCCCTGTCCCTGCTCTTCCTTCTAGCCGGAGTGACAGGGATTCTGGCCATGGAGCTCTTTGACCAGAAGGCCCGGCCTGCTGCCTCTATGGTCTGCCGGGTGCTCATGTGGACCATGCTCTTCCTGGTCGGGCTGGGGTTTCCCTTCATCATGGTAGGCACCCTCCCCACCCTTCCCTTGCCTTAGGTTTTCCCCTGTGTCTGCAGGAGAGCCCCAGTGGGAAGTCTCCATCCTGGGAGCCTGAGGCTGGAGGGGATGGGACTCAAAAAGAGGGACAAATCCCTCATCATGACCTGTCATGTGGCCTTATGTCTGGTCCTGAACAGGGCACACACCAGGTCTCAGAGACTCTTTTCACTCACAGGAGGGCTTGTCCCACTTTCTTTATGTGCCTTTCCTGGGTGTTTGTGTCTGTGGGACCATCTGTACTGGCTTCTTCCTTCCCAAGACCAAAGGCATGACCTTCCTGGAGATCTCTGAGGAACTTCACAGACTCAACTTCCCTAGGCAGAGCCAGGGCCCTGAGTGGCTGGGCCCGGAAGTCATCCAGGCCACAGAGCTGTAGTTCTGTAGGTGTGGTGGGCCCCAGATCCAGTGGCAGCTCTCTTCTTTGCTTCCTGCCCAGGGTCCCAGCCCTCTGCGTTCCCTCCTTCCTGCATTCATTTGTTTAATGAGTGCCCATGTAGCACCTACTGCATGCAGGCTTGGTGCTAGGTGCTTAGCAATCCGTGGTGAGCCAGAGAGATGGGATCAGGACCTACTGGTGCTCCCCATCTAGAGGCAATTAACTAACAGGCAACCAATCAAAACATTATTGCAAACTTGGAGAAATGCAGTAGGAGAAAATACAGATTATAAAGTGAGTGCATACTAGGGAGCCTGGCCTATCTGAGGAGGGTGGTCAGAAAAGAATTTTCTGGGGGTACTTGGCTGACTTGGTCAGTAGAGCATGCAATTCTTAATCTTGGGGTTGGAAGTTTGAGCCCCATGTCAGGTGTAGAGATTACTTAAAAATAAAATCTAAAAAAAAAAAATTTTTTTTTCTGAGGAACTGATTTTTTAAAAAAAAATCAACGTTGACAGGGCACCTTGGTGGCTCCATCAGTTAAGCGTCCGACTTTGGCTCAGGTCATGATCTCACATTTTGTGGGTTTGAGCCCCGTGTTGGGCTCTGTGCTGACAGCTCAGAGCCTGGAGCCTGCTTCGGATTCTGTGTCTCCCAGTCTCTCTGCCCTTCCCCCACTCATGCTTTGTCTCTGTCTCTCAAAAATGAATACATGTTAAAAAAAATCAACCTTAAGGTGTAATTTACATGCAGTAAAATGAATCTATATTGAGTATACACTTAATGAGTTTTGGCAGATGTATGTGCCCAAGAAACCACCACCACAATCAAAGTAGAACATTTACATCATCCCAAAGTCTCCCTCATGCCCCTTTGCAACCAGTAAGCCATCCCACCTGTAGGCCCAGGCCATGATAGGTCACATTGCCTTTTTTGGAGTTTGATATAATTCCACACCATATGTATGCATTTGTGTCCGGTTTTGCTCCAAATAAAGTTTTGGGGATTCACACATGTTGTCACATCATTAGTACATATTCTTTTGTGTTGCTGAGCAATATTCTACTGTATGGATATATCATAATTTGTTTACCATTTACCTGTCGATGGACATTTTGGGTTGTTTTTGATTCTTGGCCATTCATGAATAAAACTTCTATTAACATTCCTGCACAAGTTGCGTAGACAAATGTTTCATTTCTTTTGGGTAAGTGAATTACTGAGTTTAGTAGCAAATGTATGTTTAGGGGCCCCTGGCTGGCTCAGTCGTTACAGCATGATCTCAGGGTTGTGAGTTTGAGCCCCATATTGGGTGTAGAGGTTACTTAAAAAAAAACCCATAGTAAATGTATGTTTAACTATGGGAGGAAAACAAACAAAACAAAACAAAAACTATAGAAGAAATTGTCCAAAGTGATTGTATTGTTTTACATCCCCACTAGTGATGTAGAAGAGTTGTGGATGCTCCAGACCCTCACCAACACTTGGTATTGTCTGTCTTCTTAATTTAGGCATGCTGCAGGTGGTACAATGGTGTCTCCTTGTGGTTTAATGGTGGCATTTCCCTGATGACTAATGATTATAATGCTCATCATAATAATGTTGAGTACCTTTTCATGTACTCAATATAGCCATTCATGTATCTTCCCTTGTGAAGAATCTGTTCAAATCTTTTGTCCACTATTAACAACAATAACAACAACAAAACAAAGTTAGGGGCATCTGGATGGCTCAGTCGGTTGAGCATCTGACTCGTGATCCCAGGGTGGTGGGATACAGCCCTGAGTCAGGCTCTTTGCTGAGCGTGGAGTGTGCTTAGAATTCTCTCCCCCGCCGCCCCCGTCTCTACCCCTCATCCACTCGTGCTCTTTCTCTCTCTCTAAAAAAAAAAAGTTAAAATTTATCAAAACTTATGCATGCAAACACTTAAAGACCATACATGGTGCCATTTGCAGTAGAGAGATATGTAAATAAACATAAAGGTGCAGTATTAAATCATAACTGCATAACATTAACTGTATCACTGTAATGAAAAAAACCTAAAAAATAAAAAGAGCACAACCTCTTTATCTCCTCTTGAGATACAAATGTCCAGTGTGTATGAAGATGAGCCCAGTACTGGAGATGGTGTTTAGTTCTCCTATTTGTTCCACTAAATTCCAAGGGAGGAGGAGGCTAAATAGGATCTAGACTGTTTCCATCTGTTAGTATTCAGCTTATCAAATCTACAGCCTAGTACTCCTTGAGCAGGACTGCCCCAATAAGGCTGGATGTGTAACAGTCAAAGACGGAGGTGGGAAATATGGAGGATTCAATGTGTACATGCAGTTTAGGCCAACGTCCCCATATGCTCTTTAAAATTCCACTATTTGAAGGCACCTGGGTGGCTCAGTTGGTTAAACATCCAACTCTTGGTTTCTGCTCAGGTCATGATCTCACGGTTTGTGAGTTCACACCCATGTCAGGCTCTGCACCGAGAGCATGGAGACTGCTTGGGATTCTCTCTCTCTCTCTGCCCCTCCTCTTGCTCACCCTCTCTCTCTCTCTCAAAATAAATAAATATATATAAAAAAATAGGGGCATCTGGGTGGCTCAGTTGATTAAGCCACCGAGTCTGGGTTTCGGCTCAGGTCATGATCTCACAGTTTGTGAGTTCGAACCCTATGTCTGACTGCGCTATCAGTGCAGAGGCTGCTTGGGATTTTCTATCCCTTTCTGCCCCTCCCCCCTGCTCGTGCTCTCTCTCCCAAAATAAATAAATAAAAAATAAATAAAAATAAAATAATAAAACAGAATAAAATTCCATTACTTGGTCAGAGGGGGGAGTGGTTTCAGGGTGATGACCCATCTTTGCTCCACCACTCCTCTGATTTTGCTCTGTTGCTGTTGAAGGAGAGTAGGTTCGGATCATCCAGTACTTGTACCTTTCAGTCTTGGGCCTTTCAGAGTTCACCACAGACATAGGTAACCTCACAGCATCAAGCCCATTTACCAACCCCTCACACCAGTGTCCACCCCACCTAGTGATGAGTTCTCTGGTAACTTTAATACATGTGAGCCCATAGCAACCAGGATTCTTTAAGATATGGAGGGCAGGGGCAGTTGGGTGGCTCAGTGGGTTAAGTGTTCAACTTCGGCTCAGGTCATGGTCTCATGGTTCGTGAGTTCCAACCCCACATCGGGCTCTCTGCTGTCAGCAGAGTCTGCTTCGGATCCTCTGTTCCCTTCTCTCCACCACTCCCCTGCTCACGCTCTCTCTCAAAAATAAATAAACATTAAAAATATTAATTAAAAAAAAGAAAGAAATGGTGGGCAACTATTTCAGGGTTTAGTTCCCATTTGAGGATGTTCTTCATTCCTGCCTCTAGGTGACAGCTTCTTAGAAATGTCATTGTCATCTCACCTGCCCTGCTCTGGATCTTCTCTAACTTTCCTTCTTGTCTCAGCAATTTCTCCTCCTCGGCCAATTTCTTGGTCTCAGGGGATGCATTTACCGCCAGACCTGGAGACAGTAGTCAATTTCCGCCCAAAGATTTCTTCACCAAGTCCAGGTCACTAGTACTCCAAGTCCTCCCACTGACTGTGTGAGGATTAGCAACAGGGTGTTCTCTCTACCAGCTCGTAGATGCAGTGTCACCAGTGCAGGCACAGCTTCCGGCCCTCTCCCTCCCGTGGCACCTTCCACCAGCACTCCATGATGACGGTGTTCTGTGACAGAGGCTGAAGTCACACTCCTGCTGGCGGTTGCTCCCCACTGCCCCTTCACAGCAGAGCTCTCCCTGAGGCTGCCACCATGTTCCCAGAGCAGAGGGAAAGCCTGTCCACTGATTTTTTAATAAAGGTTTTATTTTATTATTTTTTAAAGTTTATTTATTTATTTTGAGAGAGGGAGGGAGAGAATGCAAGTGGGGGGGAGCAGAGAGAGAGGGAGGCACAGAATCCCACACTGACAGTATGGAGCTCCATGCGGGGCCCCATGCGGGGCTTGATGGGGGGCTTGAACTCACCAACCATGAAATCATGACCTGAGCCCAAGTCAGACGCTTACTGGACTGAGCCACCCAGGTGCCCCAAAGACTTTATTGTTTTTAGGGGGTGCCTGGGTGGCACAGTCAGTAGAGCATGTAACTCTTAATCTTGGGGCTGTGGGTTTGAGCCCCACACTGGGTATGGAAATTACTTACTTTAAAAAAAAATTTTTTTTAGCGTTTATTTATTATTGAGAGACCGAGAGAGAGAGAGAGAGAGAGAGAGAGAGAGACAGAACATGAGCAGGGGAGGGGCAGAGAGAAGGAGACACAGAATCTGAAGCAGGTTCCAGGCTTTGAGGTGGCAGCACAGAGCCCAACGCGGGGCTCGAACTCACAAACTGCGAGATCATGACCTGAGCTGAAGTCAGACACTCAACTGACTGAGCCACCCAGGCGCCCCTTACTTTTTTTTTTAAATATTAAAAAATACTAGAGGCACCTCTCTCTCAACAATAAATAAACTTAAAACATCTTTAAAAAGATTTTTAAAAATAGTTTATTTTTCTTAGAGAAGTTTTCATTTCACAGTGAAATTTAGAGAAAAATATAGACACTTCCCAAATACCCCCTACCCCCACATATGCATAGCCTCATTTATTATCAACATCCCCCACCAGAGTGGTATATGTGTTATAATCCATGAACCTACGTGGACACATCATTAGCACCCAGCAGCCATGTTGTGTGCTACATTTTATAGGTTTGGACAAATGTATAGTGACACGCACCCATCACTGTAGTATATACAGAGTATTTTCACCATCCTAAAAGTGCTCTTCTCTACCTAATCATCCCTCTTTTCCGCTGATCCTTAGCAACCAATGAGGGAGGTTTTACTGTCTTCATAAATTTACCTTTTCCAGAACGTCCTATAGTTGGAATTGCACAGTATGTAGCCTTTTCAGATTGGCTTCTTTCACTTAGTAATATGCATTTAAGTTTCCCCCCAAGTCTTTGCGTGGCTTTATAGCCCATTTCTTTTTAGCACAGAATAATATTTCATTGTCTGGATGAACCACAGTCTATTTATCCATTCACCTCCCGAAGACATCTTGGTGGCTTCTAAGTTTTGGTGATTATGAATAAAGCTAGTATACACATCCACGTGCAGGTTTTTGTGTCAAAATACATTTTCAACCCCTTTGGGCAAATACCAAGAAGCATGATTGCTCAACAACAGGATAAGAGTATGCTTTGTTTTAGGGGTGCCTGGGTGGCTCAGTCGGTTAAGCATCTGACTTCGGCTCAAGTCATGATCTCGTGGTCCGTGAGTTCAAGGCCCGCGTCGGGCTCTGTGCTGACAGCTCAGAGCCCGGAGCCTGTTTCAGATTCTGTGTCTCCCTTTCTCTCTGACCCTCCCCTGTTCATGCTGTCTCTCCCTGTCTCAAAAATAAAATAAACATTAAAAAAAATAAAAAAAAAGAGTATGCTTTATTTTGTAAGAAACTGCCAAACTATCTTCCAAATTGCCTGTAGCATTTTGCGTTCTCAGTAGCAGTGAATGAGTGTTTCTATTGCTCTACATCCTCTCCAGCATTTGGTGTTGTCAGTGTTTTGGATGTTGGCAATTTAACAACTGCTAGTGATATCTCATTGTTGTTTTATTTTATTTTATTTTTTAATGTTCATTTATTTTTGAGAGACAGAGAGAGACAGAGCGCGAGCAGGAGACGGGCAGAGGGAGAGGGAGACATGGAATCTGAAGCAGGTTCCAGGCCCTGAGCTGCCAGCACAGAGCCCGACTCAGGGCTCAAACCCACAAACTGTGAGATCATGACCCGAGCCGAAGTCGGATGTTCAACTGACTGAGCCACCCAGGCTCCCAATATGTCATTGTTGTTCTAATTTGCATTTCTCGGATGACATATGATGTGGAGCATCTCTTCATATGCTTATTTGACATGTGTAGATCTTCTGGTGAGGTGTCTGTTAAGGTCTTTGGCCCATTTTAAAAATCAAGTTGTTCATTTTCTTATTACTGAGTTTTAAGAGTTCTGTGTATATTTTGGTTAACAGCCCTTTATCAAATATGTCTTTTGCAAATATTTCCTCCCAGTCTGTGGCTTGTTTTTTCATTCTCTTGACAGTGTCTTTCACAGAGCAGAAATTTTTACTTTTAAGGAAGTCCAGCTTATCAGTTCTTTCTTCCATGGATCATGCCTTGGGTGTCATATCTGAAGAGGCATCACCAAACCCATGGTTGATCATCTAGATTTTCCCCTAGTGTTCACCATTTTTTATTGGGTTGTTTGCATTAGTTTTGAGTTGAGGACATTCTTCATACATTCTAGATGCAATTACTTTATCAGATATATGTATTGCCAATATTTTCTTGCAGTCTGTAATTTACCTTTTTAATGATATTTTTAATAAAATTTTTATGTTTATTTTTTTTTTCAGAGAGAGAGAGAGAGAGAGAGAGCGCCGGGAGGAGCAGAGAGAGAGAGGGAGAGAGAAATCCCAAGCAGGCTCTGCACTGATAGCACAGATAGGCCGCACTGATAGCGAGAACTCATGAACCACCAGATCAGGACCCACGCTGAAACCACGAGTTAGACGCCCAACCGGCTGGGCCACCCAGGCACCCCACATTTTTAATTTCTTAATAGTGCCTAGGAGCAGAAATTTTTATTTTGATAAAGTCCAATTTATCAGTTTTATCTCATATGATTAATGCAGTTTGTGTCCTAAGACGTCTTTGTCTATCATTGCAAAGATTTTCCTCTAAATGTTTGGTAGTTTTAACTTTTACTTTTATATTTATGTTGATCTTTTTTTTTAACAGTTAAAAAAATTTTTTTAATGTTTATCTATTTTTGAGGGAGTAGGGAGGGGCAGAGAGAGGGGGGAAACAGGGAATCCCAAAGCAGGATCCATGCTGTCAGTGCAAAGCCCCACACTGGACTGGAACCCACTAACTGAACCATGAGATCATGACCTGAGCCAAAGTTGGACACTCAAGCAACTGAGCCACCTAGGCGCCCCATTGATGATCAATTTTGAGTTAATTTTTGTTTATGGTATGAGATAAGGGTTGAATCTGTGGCCTCAGCCATCTTCCCAACCCTGGGGATCCTGATGGGACGGGTCAGACTTGGATGCCAACCTGCATGGAGGGTTTGGGGACACCAGTAAGTCTTTCTGTCCTCAAATGATTCTTCAAATTCCGTGGCCTGAAATCTGCCAGTTTGGGCCAAGGCTATTATTAGCCTTCCCATTTGAGTGTGAACTGCCTGGTGAGACTCCATAGGGCAGGGGGCAGAGCGAAGGCTGCACAGAGTAGGGGGTGATGGTGATGGAGGGATTGTGGGAGGGTGTCAGCCTCAGAGCCTTGTTTTTCTCAAGACAGGGAGGGGCAGGGCCTAGGCCCCTGGGGAAACAGTGAGGGCATTATGAGACAGGAGAAACTTCCTGCTCCTCTTCTGGGCTGACATCCTGATCCAGAGCTGGTTAGGAAGAAGCACAGGACAATGCGGACCCTCTATAGGCCTGCAGGCAAGAGAACAAGGGGTAAGGGAAGGATTCTAGCAAGGATGCATCTGACCTGGACTCTCTGCCTCTCCAGGGAGCTCCTGGGACACCCACACAGGCCTGGGCCTTGCTGCCTGCCAGCTGCCTGGTGCTTGGGCTGCTTCAGCTTGTCTCCCTGCCCCTGTTCCCTGAGAGCCTGTGCTACCTCCTCCCTGACTGCAGAGACGGGGAGGCCTGCCTGGTGGGTGAGTCCCTGACCTTGGGCCCTCAGACCACCCTTGATGGAGGGGTCCCACCAGCCAGCCCCTTCCCATCCCTGTCTACTGATATCTATCAGTCCCCCAACCCCCCTGAAATGCTCTCCTCCATAGACAAAGGCCCCCCAGCTCTGACTCACCTGCCCAGACCCCAGACAGTGTGGCTTCTCCCATCTTCCAGAGCACCAGCTTAGCTCCCTCTCCTGACTCACACACCTTCTCCCTGGCTTGCTAGTTACCCGGGCTTTGAGTCTCAGCTTCCGGGGCCCAGCCTCTCCCTGCTGGGCCAGCAAACCTGGCTACCAGTTCTCATGCCCTGCTCTCAAGGGTCAGGGCTGCATGGCTTCCAAAGGGCTGCAGTTGATTCTCCTGCCTTCGTCCTCATCCACTCCTCTCCGGACCCTGACACTCTGGTTCCCTCTTATTGGGACACAGGTTGTCCTCTCCATGCCTCAGCTGAATCATCCATTGATTACATTGATTCCTTCAGTTTATCCAGTTTATTCTCTTAGGGCCTGTTGTATCCCGAGGTGTCCACCACTGTCCCTGTCCTCAGGCTGCACCAGGGTTGGGAGGAAGCGGTGACCTTCACCTTGAAGAAAGTCAAACAGTCTCACAACCACAGCATCAACAACACCATTCTGAGCCAACATCTATGGAGGCTTTTCCACTTATTGAGACTATTTTGAGTGCTTCACAAGCATTGGCACCTCTAACCTGAGCAAATGCCCCCAGAAATAAGTGCTTTTATTATCCTTGTTTTACACAGGAGCAGGAGAGGCACATGAAGGCAGTGGCTTATCCAAGGAGCAAGGTCACACCACCAGGTGGTAGGCCAGGACTGAACCTGGGTGGTCATGACCACTGTAGTACACTGCCTCCAGGCCCTGGCTCTTCTGCTATCTGATCCCATTCTGTGGGGGAGGTCCAAAGGCCATCTGAAGGGTCCACGGTGACACTATGGGTTAGTGGTGGACCTGGGGCTTGAGCCAGTGCTGAGGGTAGATCCAGGGCTGGTGGCAGGGCATGGAGGCCAAGGCCAAAGGGCCACAGCTAAGGCTCTGCAGAGGCAGGAGGGAAGAGAGTCCACAGTTTGGCCCTTCCTACAGACCCTGCAGGAGGTCAGAGTCCCTGTGCTGCTGGTTCCCTGGCTCCATTCTACAGGCAGCAGGAAATCAAAGGTTAGGGAGAACCAGACACTCTAAGAAGAACAAGGATGCTGAGGGGGAGCCCAGGTCTCATCCCTGTGGCTCCAGCAGTAGAGCCACATTCCAGGGGTGGATGCCAACTTTTTGTGCATGTGTGCGCACACACACACATACTCGGCTTTCTTTGGAGGCAGACCATGAAAATGTGTCCATGGTGTCCCAGGGTGATGAGGCCTAGGGATGGGTAGGTTTCCAGCTAGAGGTGTCAGGAAGACTTCATGAGGGCCATAGATGCTACTGAATGGAGATGGGAAAGCCCTGGGACAGAGCGGATGTGTGGGCGGGGAAGCCCAGCATCCATGGGGCAGAAGAGCTCTAAGGTGAAGTGGGGGGGGGGGGGCTGAAGGCCAGGTGGGGAATTTATCCTGTAATTATAGGGAGCCAGACCCTCCCATGGTCTCTTCCCATGACACTCCAATGACCAGTGACCTCATACTCTCTAAGGTGCCCTGCCACCAGGGTGCATGCTTATGTGTCCTCTGGGAAATAAGGATTTCCAAGAAGTCCAGGACACTACCTTTGGGACAGGCTGCTGTGAGCTCTCGTGGATGTGAGTCCGAGCGGGACTATGCAGCAGCAGGAGCAGAACAGTGCCTGGGGGCCTTCTGAGCAGCCTGGCCTTGGCTTTGAAGGATCCTGTGAGGACAGGGGTGGGTTGGGACAGGACTTGGACACCAGGGAAGGAGGGCACAGTCACCCTCTTGGCTTGCATGTCCACCATTGGGGTTGAGGTCTATTAGCTCATTTCCTGCTCCAGGACACTTGGGTACAATATGGTAAGTTCAGGCATTCACTGAGCACCTACTATAAGCCAGGGACTTTGCACTTTGTCCTTTTAGCCCCTTAAATCTTCACACAAGCCTATGGGAAAGGAGTCACCACCTCACCCCCCATTCTGACACTGAGGCTCAGAGAGTTGAAGTGACTTCACCCAGATCACCTTCTTTGGACCATGTCTCAGGGTACTGTGGGGAGAACTGGCTGTGACTGCTGGCTCCCCACCACACCTAGACCCTTTCTTTGCCATGTGGTGGTCTCCTGGCAGACACCCCCCTCTGCAATCCCATACCTTCAGGTACAGCTGACCCCCATGTCTCTTTCCACTGTGACCAGAAGCAGGAATGAGGTGGGGAGGAATCATCTTCGCTTGTCTTTGTTCACTGAATGTGTTCACCACATGTGAACCACAATGTGTTCAGTGAACAAGGGCATGGGACTGATGAGTTCAGGGACTGTCGAGGGCTCAGGGCTGGCTGGGTTTTTGCTGTAGGGGTGATGAGCCTTGCGTGACCAGGAGAGAGATGCTGAGGGAAATGAGACTAGTGGGAGGCTGTGGAAGGGTGGACTGCCCCGGGACATGGGCTGCTGGCAGGGGAGAGGCAGCAAGGGGAAGAGCAGGTAGCCCCACAGTGGGGTGCCAGCAGGCCTCTGTCCTCCCTATGCCCTCTTTCCAGCTCAGGTAACTCAGATCCTGCCCACAGAAATGCTCCCTGCTTTTAGAGTCTGCTGAGTGCTTGCGTGGGCCATATTCCCCCTTACCCAGCTGGCGTGTCCCTACATTGGGAGGTTTTCTTCCCCGCTGCTTCGTGCCTGGCAGTCCTTACCCACCAGACGGTTCTAGGTCGTTTTCCTGTAAGCATCTTCGCTGTAAGCAATTCACCACATAACTAATTGGCTGTGAAACAATTTTGCTGTAAAAGATAAAAACAAAAACAAAAACAAAAACTGGTTGGGCTCTTTGGTTTCATCAACTGGTTGACAGTTTGGTTTCGTTTCTCCATTGACACAGTGTTCCCATTTGTATATTATATGAATCTTAGCCTTCATAATGGTCTATACAGGGGTGCAGAGTATTGACTGCATTTCCCATAGAACTATGGAAGGTCTATGAATGGATATGTGACAAAATACCAAGAACAAATAACAATGTAGAAGTTTTCACAAAGAAAAAAACCCACTAAAACTGAACTAAAATAAAAATAGAACTACCAGTAGTCACACTATTGGATACTTACCCCCCCAAATACAAAAATATTCATTCAAAGGGACACATACACCCCTATGTTTATAGCAGCATTATCTACAATACCAAATTATGGAAGCAGCCCCAGTGTCCATCGATTGATTAATGGATAATGGATAAAGATGTGATATACACCCTATGTATATGTATATACGATCTCATGGTTCTTCAAGCCCTGCATAGGGCTCTCTGCTGTCAGCACAGAACCTGCCACTGATCCTGTCTCCCTCTCTCTCCACCCCTCCCCACTCATGCTCTCTCCTTGTCTCTCAAAAATACACCTGTAAAAGCAAACAAACAGGGGCGCCTGGGTGGCTCAGTCAGTTGCATATCTGACTTTGGCTCAGATCATGATCTCCCAGTTCGTGGGTTCGAGCCCCTCATCCAGGTCTGTGCTGATAGCTTGGAGCCTGGAGCCTGTTTCAGATTCTGCATCTCTCTTTCTTCTGCCTCTCCCCAGCTCATTCTCTGTCTCTCTCTAAGAAATAAATAAACATTAAAAATTTTTAAAAAAGTAAAAACAAAATAAAAACGAACAAACAAAATGCACCCTAGTGTTTAGAAACAGATATCTCTCTTAATGAAGGACGAAAGTTTAGTGAAAAAAGAAAAACTGTGATGCCTAATGAGTGAATAAAAAAAAAAATGTGCAATACTATGAATGAGAGATCTTGAAAGCATACATAGATACAATCCACAAAATAAAATTATTTGCATAGAATCTACACACGTTTTAAATGTATTCAAATATATTAGGGGCACCTGGGTGGCTCAGTTGGTTGCACGTCCAACTCCAGCGCAGGTCATGATCTCACAGTTTGTGAGTTCAAGCCCCTTATAGGGCTCTTTGCTGTCCGCTCAGAGCCCACTTCAGATCCTCTGTCCCCATCTTTGCCCCTCCTGCACGTGCATACTCTCTCTATCTCTGTCTCTCAAAAATGAGTAAACATTAAAAAAAAATAAATGTATCCAAAAATTTTGTATTTCTCAGCCAAGTAGTTTTATTATTCAGTTTTCATGTTTCATTAATTATGTCCTTTTTAATGAATGTCCCTCTTTTATTTTTCTTGATTTTATCTTTTATGGCAACACTGCCTTGTGACCGGTCAGTGATGTGGTAAAAACGTTTGCCATGAAAATGCCTGCAGCAAAAACACTTGCAGTAAGAATGCCTGGACATGGCACTCAGGAAGTCCTCTGCAGGAGCCAGGACTTGCACTGGGGCTGCAAATGACACAAACCCTGATAAGCAGTGCTTTGAGCAGAGAGGGGTTTATTTTTCAGAGCCCCAGGCTCCTCTGGGCTGCCACTCCTGGCTCTTTGGCCTGTGTTTTTCCAGCTCATGGTTGCCTAACAGTTGCTGCATATCTGGGGGTCATGTCCAAGTTTGGGGAGTGGGCAGGAGGAAAAGGGAAGGGTGGCACCTCTGTTAGCAAATCACCTGCTTCCCCATAAACCCCACACATGGCATGAGCTTCACGTGGCCATGCCTGGTTGTCAGGGGCTCTGGGGCAGCGAGTGTTCTAATCAAACAGAACTGAGATTCGGTCAGTGAGGAGGAAAGGGGAGATGATCCCAGGCAGCTCAGCAGCCTGCCGACACCTCCCAGTGCATGTGTCCCTGCTGTTCAGCAAATAATTATCAAGCCCCTATCAATGCCAAGTGTATTACCTTTCTATTGCTCCTAGAACAAATCAACACACATTTGTCAGCTTAAAACAACATAGATTTATTATCTCACACTTTCTGTGGGTCAGAAGTCCAGCATCAAGTGACTGGGTCTTTTGCTTAGGGTCTTGTACGGCCAAAGTCAAGGTGTCCCTAGGTCAACTAGAGAAGAACCCACTTCTCCCAAGTCCATTCAGGTTGTTAGCAGAATCCAGTTCCTTGTGGTTGTATGACTGAGGCTCCTAGCCTCCTTCATCTTCAGAGCCAGTAATGGCGCATCAAGTCCTTCTCCTGCTTTTGAGTCTGACTTCCCCTTCTGCCGCATCTCACTGAGTCTAGCTGGAAAAAATTATCTGCTTTTAAGGGCTCGTGTGATTACATTGGGCCAACCCAGATAATCCATAATGACCCCCCAATTTGAAGGTCCACAATTCTAATCACATCTGTGTGGTGCCTTCTGCCGTGTAACATAACATTCACAGATTCCAGGGGTTAGATCATGGACATCTTTGGAGGCCCTCTGCCTACCACTGAGGTAATAATGGGTCAAGGAGGTGGGCAAACAGCGATGGCCAAAAAGAGACAGTCCAGTCCCCTCTCTCATGGAGCTTACCACCTAGCAAGGAAACATTAACGCACAAATAGGAATAAGGTTATGGCCTCAAAGGAAGGAGAGGTGCTGGGCATGTTACAGGACCACATTAAAGCCAGGGGTTCTGGGGCTTTCCCAAGGAACTGAGGTAGATGAGGTAAAGTGCATGCAAACCACATTTCAAGACCAATGCCAGAGCCAAGAGTCAGGAGCATGGTCCCTAAGGACAGTGCACAGACTCAGGGACCAAGGGGGAGGGGTGCAAACTGTGGGGCAGGGCATTGTGACATGCCAGGGCATTGTGACAGTACTACCTCTAATATCAGCGGGGACTATCACCAGTATTTAGGCCGGTTGGTCCTCAGAACACTCCTCTTTAAGGTGGACACTACTATCTTCAAATTACAGGTGGGGGAACAAACTGAATCTCAGAGAGGGGGTGAGTCAAGTGTCCAAGCTAGTAAGGGGTGGGCCTGTGAATGATATCACCTCCCCAGATGCCCTTCTAGAAAGATGGCACTGACTGCTACTGGGAAAGGGAAGGGTAATTAGTAAATAGGCTGTCCTGATTAGGGAAGACTGCCCTATGCTACAGTAAACCTCAAAATCGCAGTGGCTCACCTACAGGGGCATTGCTGGTGTTTGCTGGTGTGGATCCATCTTGTCACACTTCCACCATCTCAGAGAACCGGGTGCAGGTGCAGGCTCTTGAATATTCTTCCTGGAGTCACTTACGTAACTTCTGTTTGCATTTCATTGGGCAAGGTAAGTCACATGGCCAGGTCCGCTGGCAGGGGGCAGGGAAATAGACTCCTCTCCCAGGAAGAACAGTCCACCATGGCGTTATCACGGGGTCCATGCTAGGCCAAAGGTGAAGCCAGCTAGTTTAAACTAAGGTGGTGGTGGTGGTGATGGGCTGGGTGGAGACAGGGAAGGATAAGGGTGACAGTGGAGGGAAGTACATTTCACTGGCAGGCCAACAGGTGTGGGAGGAATAGTCATGCACTTGGATTTGGACACAGGAAGCAGAAGGTGCTGAATTGGCTACTGAGCTCGGAAGGGGGGGTAGCTGTCGACATGGTGTGGAGTGCATCAGTCCATCAGTGGTAAGGAGGCCTGGGCATAGGGTGTGAGAGTGAGGAAGCAGCCTGGGGCCTAGGTGGAGGAACAAACACTTGCAGGGTATTGCACAACTGGGCCATGGGACCTACTTGAATGGATACTGGCTGGTCCCACAGGCACAAGTGTCCTTGCTGTAGCATATCAAGGCCAGTGTGTGCTGTGCCACCTTAACTGGATAGCACCTGCCAGATGCCAAAGACACGACCTTCCTGGAGAGCTCTGAGGACTTGGCCAAACACAGTGTGCCCCTTAGAGCACCTGAGAGAGATCTGTTCCCCAGCACAGCACCCTGACCAGAGGGGGCTCTTCAGAGTGGAAGTGGGGTGGCCACGTAGCCACAAGCCCTTCTTCCCAGGGATGGCAAGGCCTGCAGGCCTGGCCAGGGTCCCAATCCAGCCACTGCCCTATCCTCTTCCTGCCGTGTCATGACTGTCTTCATTCACCCATTCGTTCATTCAACCAGTATTCAGTCTGTGTCTCTTGTATGCTTGCTACCCACTAGATGCCCCCTGAGCTTACCATTGGTGGAAGGGATGGAAAGAATTCACCAAGACTCTCAGGGAGGGCATTCCTAGAGGACCTAACTATGGTGGGGCTTCCCCTGAGGAGCTAAAGTTCCCAGACCTGCAGAGAAGTTGCCCAGGGTAGCAGGGGCTCCGAGACAGAGCTGTTAACTGCTTGGCCTATGGAGCCCTGCCTGAGCCTCATCTCTTATTCCCTGCCCCTCCCCCTGGCACCTCCCAGCATGCTCACTTACGTTAAAGAGCAAGGGTGCAGGGAAGGCACCTGGATGCTGCCCCTGACTCTACTCTGGCTGCCCCCTTCTACCTGCAGCAATGCCTACCTTTCCCCATCACTCTCACACAGACACACACACACACACACACACACACACACACACACAGGCCCAGGACTACAGCCTTGGGGAACATGTAGCCCTGGAAACTCAGGGCACACAAAGGTTCGGTGCGTGTGGTGGAATGGGCTGGGACTTCATCTACTTTGCTGGCTGTGAGCTCCTGGCGGGTGGCAAGGGGCCACGTGCTCAGTTAACTGCTGCATCTCGAACTCCTGGCACACACACGTCGCTGAATACACGTCAGTGACTAAAGTAAAGGACTAGCGAAGAAACGAAGGATAGGAATATTTCTGGCCGCCGCGTGAAGAACGGCTTTGAGAGGGTGAGTGGGACCAGGAAGCCAGCAACCCAAGTTCCGCCAAGACAGGGTCTCCGCCAGCCTGGACTTCAGCAGTCAGGAGAGAGCTGTGGCCGCACAGGGGCGGGGCCTCCGCTTCCGAAGACTGAAGGGCCCCACCAGCCGGAGGGCCCCACAGCCGCACGTAGGCGGGGCGTCCGGAGGCGGGGCGTCCGCCGGCTGTGGCGTCACAGGAGGCGGGGCCTCAGCTTCCTGTTGGGCGGCACCAGGCGGCGGTCACGTAGCTCAGGTTACCGTACTGCAGCCTTTCGCGCGTTGGTGGGTTTCTGTGCACCCGTCCCCGCCGTTCTTTCGCCAGCATGCCGATGTTCGTGGTGAACACCAATGTCCCCCGCGCTTCCGTGCCGGACGGGCTCCTTTCCGAGCTCACTCAGCAGCTGGCGCAGGCCACCGGCAAGCCGGCCCAGGTTTGCCAGGAGAGAACAGGGAGAAGGGGTGCGGGCCGGACGAGGTGGTCCCGGGCTTGGGGGCGAGGAGGGGGCGACTCCAGGCCGAGGCTCTGGGCAGGGAAGGGATGGAATGGGTGGCCGCCCGGGCCCAGGCGAGGGCTCGCGGGCCGGCTGACCGCACCCCGTCTCCCCATAGTACATCGCGGTGCACGTGGTCCCTGACCAGCTCATGGTCTTCGGCGGCTCCAGCGAGCCGTGCGCGCTCTGCAGCCTGCACAGCATCGGCAAGATCGGCGGCGCGCAGAACCGTTCCTACAGCAAGCTGCTGTGTGGCCTGCTGGCCGAGCGCCTGCGCGTCAGCCCTGATAGGTGCGTGGGGCGGTGGGGGCGCCGAGGGGCGGTGGGGGCGCCGAGGGGCGCAGCCCAAGGCCCGTGACAACGCAGCCCGCTGAATCTGGCTTCCACGCCCCGCAGGATCTACATCAACTACTACGACATGAACGCGGCCAACGTGGGCTGGAACAACTCCACCTTCGCTTGAGGGCCGCGCTGGCCCTACCCGCCTGCACCAAGGCCCTGCTGCCCGCAGTATTGTGCCCGCTTCGCCCCCAGCGACCCCCACCTCCAGGTCCGGAGAAATAAACGGTTTGGAGGCTGCTGCTGCTTCGGGCTTCCTTGGCTTGCGGAGGAGTGGGTGCAGGGCCGGGACAGTGACTGGGGAACCGAGGGCGGGAGGGGTGCCCTCCCGGAACCTACTCTTAGAGTCCTTTTGCCTAGCCTTGTCTGTCCTGTGCCCCCAGCAGAAGCCTCAGCCTTGATTGGCATCCTTCCCGGGGCCACAGACCCAGGAATCAGACTCAAATCGGAGCCTCCCATTCAACGTTTGCCGTTTGCAGCTTGGCCCTCCCAGGGCAGGTTCACGATTGTGCCCTTGGCGGGAACCCAGAGTTGAATCCATTCCCACCTGCGGGGGCGGGGCCACCACGTAGGCTAAGGCTGGCTGGGCTCAGGCTGGCTGGGGTCGGGTCAGGGGGAGAAGGGGAGGGAGAGATCGGGATCAAAATCTGATTTGCTTTAGAGGTTGGAGAGTCAGCTGGGTCTGGGCTTTTCTCCCAGCCCCACCTTCCTCCATCTACCAGATGGGCAAAGGGTACCCTGGGAAAAGGAAGCCTTCACTTCCCTGTTCCCCAGGATCAAACCCTGCCCTAGTTCCCTAGTTTCTTGACCTGGAAAGTCCTGTTGTTCTGGAACTTTTGGACAGCTTTCAGGTGGGAGTGGGGAGGTACACAAGAGGCAGAGTTTTTGGTTATATTGCCCTGACGTCCCTCAAATCTGTGTCTAGCCTCTGCTCTCCTTAGGCACCCAGGTCTCCACCACAACAGTTTCTGGACACAACACAGGGCCTGTAGTTTTGAAGCCATTCATGTTTTATGGAATAGTGCCTCTGGAAAGCCTTCAGGTGTTTAGTGCACCCTGCAGGGACACTGAAGGTCCTGGCCCTCGGGGCACTGTCAACAAAAAAATCAGTATCAAGGCCCAGTGTGCTGGAGTCTAACTGATCCAAGGCCCCTCCCGTCAAGTGCAGGGGCTCCCTTGTGGAGATGATAAGACAGTGGGCAATTTCTGCACCCATATTGGGCCATAGGGGCCTCACCTGCCATGTTGCTTGCTCAGAGCAGGTGCCTTTGGGCTAGAATGCCTTTCTAGCCCACGGTGTGAGAGGCTCCATAGCCCCTACAGCATCTCCACCTAAGTGAGACCCAGCCACTAGCACTAGGAATTCCTATGCCTGGAACTGGCCCTAGTCAGCCAGGGCCAGCACTTGTGTGTTGACTAAAGCAAAGGGCCAGCCCGTACTGCCTGACCTGTGGGAGAAGTCAAGTGCATTTTACCTGCTTGCACAGGGAGGGGACTCCACTGGATGCCTAATGGCTCTGTGCCTTTGAGACCCCCTTGCTCTTGTTCAGTCTCTCTAGGCAAGATCATCTTAGATGGAAGATTTTTTTGTTTCTTTAAACATGTAATTTAAGTGAATTTGCTTTTGAAAGCTGAGGGGCTATAGGGAACAGCATTGTCACCTGGACCAAGCCTTTGGAGGGAGTGAGGAACAATCCTGCCTTTGAGCCACAGGCAGTGACAAGGGCTGTGTGTGTACAGAGGGGGGTCTGCTGTGTCCATGAGCTCCTTCCCTAAGATGGCTGTCAGTGGTCCAGCCAATGTGGTACCTCTGTGGTGTCACCGTGAACACCTGGCAGGCAGGGGCAGGAAACTCCTGGTTCCCAGCCCAGGCTTAAAGCAGAGGACAAGTCCCATGTGCCCTCTGATTGTGGCAAATGCAGAACAACCCAGGCCCCAAGGCTATGGAGTGCAGTCAGCTGGCACTTTCCACATGGATCTGCATCCTCCCTTCCTCTCCCATCACAGAATGGTTGGCCTCTTGTGCTCTGGGGCAGCCCACCCTTGCTTGCCGTCTTGCTAATCAAGATACCTGAGGACTGCTTTGCATCTTAGTCTAGGTCCTGGGGTAGGGGCGGGTACTGTTTCCTTCAGCCCTAGGCAGCAAGGATTTACTTCCAGAAGTACAGGAGTGATGGTTGGAGTCACATTTTGAAAGAGGAAGTAATCAGCTCAAAGGGAAGCTGGAAGGGTGTTGCCCATCTTGGTGGGAGTGAGATGCTCCTCTTCCACAAAAATCTCTTGAGTGTCTTGCTCCAGCTCCCTCAATGAAAGGGCATGGAACCCCACATCTGTGTCTGTCCTGGGGGTGGGGATGGTGGTGTGGCTCCAGCTAAAGCCAGAAGGTCTCATCTGCCTCCCTTATGAGCTGGGGCCTCCCTCATGGATCTGAGCAACTACTGCTCCTACCCCGGCCCTGGCCTTTGTCACAACCCCTCAGCTCCTGTGTGACCCCCGTCCCTGAGTTCCCAGCACAGAATATCTCTTCTGCTTCTGGGTGTGCTCAGATCTGCTCTTAGAGTCTAGCTCTCAGATCCCACACCATACATGGTCAGGAGAGGGCAAGGGCACAGGTCTCCACGAGCATCTAGTCCACCTCCCTCATTTCACAGATGAGGGCAGACCCTAGCTTCCTTGGGTGTGCCAGTGCTGGGCCAGCCATCTCCCAGGAGTCAGCCACACATTCACTCCCAGTTAGGGCTTACCTTGTGGCTTCACATGACAATGGGGGTCTCCCAAGACCAGAGAGGGAGGCAAGATAGGCTGGACTCCTGCTGTGTCTAGGGAGGCTGGAGGCCCCACAGGAGAACAGAGTACGGCCTGCACTGCCCGGCCCCCTTCCCCTCCCCCCCCCGCCCCCCCAACAAGAAACCTGGAAGTGTCAGGCTCTGAGGCCAGCTGGGGGATCAAGGTGGTGGCTCCTCAGGAAAGGGGAGTGTCTGTGAGTCAGGGACCCACTTCCAAGTCCCCTGGAACGTGTAATGCCCTGTACACCAAGGAGGCCTGCTGCTGTATCTCACTCAAGCCGCATCCTGTCTCTCCCTCCACCCCCACCCCCCCACCCAAATGCTGCCGTGGTCAGCCCCATTTAGCCCAAAACAAGGGCTCCACTGCCCATTGAGCAGCCTGTCCCTTCCTCAAACCCTACAAACCCTAGTGGCTGCCCCAGGGAGCCTTGAAAAGAGCTGCAGAAACTCATTTCCAAATGCCTCCAAGTGAGGTGTGAAACAGATGGGGGAGGGGACATAGACTTCCACCTACTCTCCATCATCGCTCCAGTGCTACCATGTCATCTGCCAATAAAGACCTGACTGTCCTCACAGCTCACCTCACGGGTGCTGTTCGTTCTGCAGGGTTGCTTATCTCCCATCTGCCCACTTTGAGCCCCACACTATGCCTTTCTGGGAAACCTTCCATGAGGCTACCCAGTGCAGGACTATGCCAAGTCCTCTCTGCTTTGGTCCAGGCCTTGTGAGCTGGGGTTTCTCTTCCTGTATCCCCCAGCAACCTGTGAGCATTGAGAGGTGGCTGCACCCAGCTCCGTGGCCTTTGGGCCCAGGGCTGCATGCAGGAGCCTCACAGCTGGTCTATTCTGGAGAGGCCAGTGGCGCAGGCTTTTCCCCAGGCCTCCCACCTTGTCACCCCTCACATGCAGGGACCCACTGCTCCTTCAGCCTCAGCTGAGACCCCTGCCTCAGGGCCTTCCTCTCCCTGCCTCCCCTCAATCCTCCGCTGCTTCTGGGAGCCTGATCACACAATCACACAGAGGTTGTTACAGTCAAGTGCCTTCCCTGCTCCCCTCCAGGCCTCATCCCCATCTGTGAAATGAAAGGAGTCACCTGATGTCCCTACATATTCCTTCAACCTTGGAGCATCTCAGTGCATAGACTTGGGCATGATTAATGTGGATCACGTTGCCAAGGGAGGGAAAGACTGAGCAGGTAGCCTATGCCTGTACTTTGGTCTTGATAAAAATTATGAAGCCCCTTCCCTGGGTGGGCAAAGAAAAGACTAGGGGGTGTGGCCAAGTTCTCCACCCAGAGCCTGGCGGTGCTGGCGGTGAACGAGGGAGGAGGGCCTGAAGCTGGGCACACATCCCCTACAGGAACACAGCTGAAACATTCACTGTGGACCCCGGCCCACACCTCAGGGCCCACCGACCACTGGAGCTCGTGCCACAGGGCTACCCCACTGCTTTAAAGCAGTAGATAGAAATAGTGCAATTTTCCGGGGGAGGTCGTCTGACCCCCAGAGATGAGGAGGTTTCCAAAGTTTCTGGGCCACTATCTTCCTTGACTCCTTGCCCCACTAGGCAACTATGTTGGCCCCCCAAAACTGTTTCTGTGAAGCTTTATCTTGTCAGCCTAGCTCCCCTTCTCAGCTGAGCATTTGCCAAACTGGGTTCCAGCCCTCCTGCCTTCCAGTGAGAATTCCAGAACTAGGGTGTAGAGGGAGTTGAGGGGGGCACAATGCAAACCCACCAGCCACTGGCCCAGATTTTTCCTCCTTATTAAGTGAGCACATCTCTGCTGTGTTTGAAGCCCACATAAGAGAGACAAAAGTTGTCAGTTTTTTGAAATTGGCTCTGTTCCCTCTCTCCTGGAGCCTCAGTTCCCATCTGAGAACAGTGGGATCTGGACTCCACATTCCCATAAGTCTGCCCTGAAAACATCGAGACAGGGCTCCAAATCCCCAAGCTACAGGTGAGAAGTCTCATACCCCTTGTCCCCCCATGACTGCATCCCCCTGCAACATGGTTTCTTGTGTACCTGATTTGATTCTCATTTTAATCGGTGATATATTCACACAGCTCCAATTCAGAGCATTCCAAGGATCCCCAGAGAGAAGGCTCCTTCCCACCACCTCCCTCCACAGGATTATCCTCTCAAATCCCCCCAGAGATAATTTATGCGTATACAAGCAAATATGCATAATATCCCTCCGAATGATAGCATATTCTATACAAGTTTGGCACTATGCCTTTTTTTCCCCCCCATTTATTTTTTTTTTTTTTTTTTTTTTTTTTTTAAATTTTTTTTTCAACGTTTATTTATTTTTTTAAGACAGAGAGAGACAGCATGAATGGGGGAGGGGCAGAGAGAGGGAGACACAGAATCGGAAGCAGGCTCCAGGCTCTGAGGCATCAGCCCAGAGCCTGACGCGGGGCTCGAACTCACGGACCGCGAGATTGTGACCTGGCTGAAGTCGGACGCTTAACCGACTGCGCCACCCAGGCGCCCCTTCCCCCCCATTTAAAAGTTGATCTTACTACTTGAACAATCTCTAGTATTCCCTTGTTAGGACCAGCCACAATTCCATTCAACCAGTTCCTGTCCTGAACGTTTAGGCTGTTTCCAGACTTCCATTCTTAGCTCTGCTATATTAAATTCCACACATGTGTAAGTATATCTATCTGTAGGATAGGTATCTGGAAGTAGAATCATTTGGTCAAAGGTTTAATATGTTTTAATATGGTCTGATGTCCAGCTTAGAGGTGGGGTTTATGGCACTACCCAGCTGGACAAGGGAGGCCCTCCCAATCCAAGTTTTGATTTTTGGCTGTCTGATGGGGAAAATGCTTTTCTCTCCAGCCAAACGGTTTTAATTTGCCTCTTACTATGAAGTTGAGCATCTTTTCACAGGGTCAATGGCCATTCCCTTTTCCTTTCCTGGGAACTAAGTCAAGTCCTCAAGCCCATTTTCCCACTGGATGTTTTTCTTGTTTTAAAGCTCTTTATATATATTAGAGAAATTAACCCATTGTTATGAGTTGCAAATATTTTTCCCAGTTTGTCATCTGGATTTTGACTTTGTAGATAGACTCAGGACACACACTTCTTATCAACCTCGTCATGGGATTTGCATCATTCTTAGGTTTTCCCCACTCCATGATTATCAAACTGTTTCCCCCAGTTTCTTTCAAGATGTCATGTAATTTTGTTTTGACATTTACATTTTTGCTTCTTCTGGAATTTCCCCTGTGTCAGGTCTGAGGTATGTTTCCATCTATTTTTTAATCCATTTTTTTTTAAAGTAGGCTCCATGCCCAGTGTGGGGCTTGAACTCATGACCCTGACATTGAGAGTTACATGCCCTGAGCCAGCCAGGCACCCCTAATCCATTTTTATTGTGGACACCACCCAGCTGTCTGTCCCATCATCATCTGTTAAATTATCCAACTGACCCCACTGATAAATGCCAATTTATTCCCAGTGAAATCTCCTTTGTACTTGGGTACAAAAACTCTCGATTCTGTCCCCCTGATGGGTCTGCTGGATTTCATTTATAACAGACAAGAGCTTGGGGGCACTTGGGGGCAGTCTGCAAACAAAGGGGAAACTTGTCCTGACCCTACCAGGGCCCTCCCTCCTCCAGCTGCTCCCTACTGCCCTCAGTTTCCCCCACAGCCTGCCTTCCCACCTGCCAAATGTCCACCTTTCTGGTCTTGCTGTCTTGGCGGGACTTTGTCCATCGTGTCCACTAGACAGCCTGCAAGAGTGCCAGGACCTCAGATGTCAAGAGACCATGTGGACGAAGTGTTCTCACACCACATTGATGCTGTCAGCAATACACAAAGAAGCTGCAACAAATTCCAAAGTTTTCAACTTGGCTTATGAATGAGGAACTCTTGCTGGTGCTAGGTTTCTCCTCCCTTCTGCCAGCAGGGGAGGCAATGTCCATCTGCAACTGTAACATGTGATCCACAAAGATGGTATGAATTTCAAGGAATTCTGGACCAACTTGAAGAAAGGGCGAAAAAAACCCAATGTGACATCAGGGCCTCCACACAGAATAAAATTGGGTGGAACTCTGTCAGAACCTTCCAGTTTTTCTTTAGGACACTTGACTTTTCAGGTGGTGAGTGTCCTCTTTTGGTCTCTGATAATTCAGAGGATAATATTCTTGTTTATAAAATAAGGCCATTTCCTTTTTGTTCAGAGAGAAATGAAAAGACCCTTTGGGGTTTTTTTTTTTAAATTTTTTTTTCAACGTTTATTTATTTTTGGGACAGAGAGAGACAGAGCATGAACGGGGGAGGGTCAGAGAGAGATGGAGACACAGAATCGGAAACAGGCTCCAGCCTCTGAGCCATCAGCCCAGAGCCTGACGCGGGGCTTGAACTCACGGACCGCGAGATCGTGACCTGGCTGAAGTCGGACGCTTAACCGACTGCACCACCCAGGCGCCCCAAGACCCTTTGGGTTTAATTCCTTTAGACTCTTTTTAAAATTCTGGTGAATACCCAGACTTTAACAATGGGTCTGGAGGGAAAAGGAACCAGGAGCCAGACCCCTCCCAGTGACCGCACAGCTTTGGAGAAGGATGTGAATGAATCCCACAGCAGAAGCACAGCCAGAAGGTGGGGCTGATGATGCTCAGGTGACATTGCTCCTGAGCGAGCTGTTTGGGGAGCCAGACTGAAGAGAAAAAAACAAGACGAAGCAGTGAGATAAGAGGTGGAAGAATCTTCCCCTAGACCTTCTCCATTCAGACTGTAACAGACAACCTCTAGCCTTCTCCGACAACACACAAACAGGGTGATAATGCTTTATAGCAAAAGGTGAGTGGCTCTGAGCCTTTGAACCCCATCCATCCACAGGGCTCCTCCTCTCACAGCAAAGTATGGATGAGGGCTGTGTGCTAGGAAAGGTTCTGGAAAGGAGCCCTGATCCTTGGAAAGGAATGAATCCTTCAGTGATGGGGTGATTCCTTAGTTGCTGCCAGTCAAAACAAAACACGGCTACAAGGCAGAGAAGAGTGTTCAGTCCTTATTACAGTCTCCCTATTGCCATTTCAAAGTGTAGAGAAGGACCACCTGTGTGTGGACATTAAGGATGCTGGTACTCATGATTAGATGAAAAGCCAAAGAAGGACATGAAGGGTGTGAATTTATACAAGTTTAACATTTGAGCCCATGGGGAGTCGCTGTAATAGTGTATTTACCAAATCTCAAGACAAGGAATATTTAGAATGCACGCACTGAGTATGGATGCAGAAAGACATTTTTCAGAATAAGATATGACTTTACATCCATATAGAATATGACTTCATACATACAAAGAAGAGAAGATGGTTTGGGGGCAGGGTAAAGGAAACATGCAACCAATTAGCAGATAAGTTGCCCTGTACCTAGGAATAGATCCAAGATGTGCAGAATTCTAGAAAAGTAACACATGGGGCCAGGGGAGGCACTAAAGAACTAAATAAATGGACAGACCATTTATTGTAATGATGCAACTTCTCCCCAGTCCGGGTTATGATTCAACACCATCCCAATAGAAATTCCAACATTTTAATGGAATTTGAGAACCCAATTCTACCATTCACATGAGAATCCAAAGGACCAACAGAAGCCAAAACATTTTCTTAAAGAAAACAAGGTGGGAGGGCTTGCTTTCCCCATGTCGGGATTTGTTATTAAGTTCCATAATCAAGGCAAAATGAAAGCAGCATGGGGTAGACGACAGAAGGATGGAAAGAAGAGAAATCCCAGAAACAGCTCTCCACACACATACGGACATGGTATGTGATCCAGGCAGCATTGAAATCTATGTGAAAGGGAGCACTGTTCAGTTACATGTGCTGGGCCATAATGACTACCATACCACATGAGCAGAAATATCAAACTGGGCCCCCATTTCACATCCACACAAAAATCAGTTCTCCATAAAGCTCTTAAAAGAGAATATCATCTTAATGTTTTTTTTTTAATGTTTATGTATTTGAGAGAGAGAGAGAGAGAGAGAGAGAGAGATCATGAACAGGGAAGGGGCAGAGAGAGAAACACAGAATCCAAAGCAGGCTCCAGGCTCTGAGCTGTCAGCACAGAGCCCAACACAGGGCTCGAACCCACGAACTGTGAGATCATGACCTGAGCAAAAGTTAGATACTTAACTGGCTGAGCCACTCAGGTGCCCTTAATCTTAATGATTTCTTAAATGAGATGCACAAAGCACATATGACTAAGGAAAATATGGACACATTTGACCTTATATTAGTAAAACACCATAGACAGAATGGAAACCCACACCAGCTTTTGCAACTCATATGCTTGACAAAGGGCTCGTATCCAGAACATATTTTTTAAACCCCTACAATAGACAACCCAATAAAAATTACCATAGGACTTTAGAAGTCACTTCACAAAGCAGACTCAAATGCAAAAGGTGCTCAACCTTAGTAGAAAACAGGGACATGCGATTAAAGCCACCCCAAGATACCACGAACCACCCATCACGTTGGCTATAATTAACACAACCACAATCCCGCTCCTAGGTATCTATACTCTAAAGAAACTTCTATCTGGAAAACAACCTGGATGTCCACCAAGAATAGAATGGATAAATAAATTGTGGTATATTTATGGTGCAGATTACTATGCAGCAGTGAAATGAAAAAGCTGTAGATACTCCATTGATGAATCTCACCAGCATAGAATGTTGAGCACAAGGTGCAATACACAGATGATAAATATTCATTTATTTAAAGTTCAAAAACAGAGAATGCCGAACTGAATTGTTAGAGGTCCGTGCCTAGCTGGTAAAACTGTGATGGAGGTCGGGAGACTGTTCCCCTCACACTCTGGACAGTGGGCTCCCTGGTGATGGGGGAGGGCAGAGACTGGGGTAGGTTCATGGGAAGTGATGGGGTCCTGCAGTGGTATTTTTTTGCTCCCTGTTTTCACAAGTGTCTGTGTTATATTTGTTAAACTGTTATGCATTTTTCTGTGTGTATGTTGTACTTCAATGATTGCATGTACATAGCAGAACAAAGGGAAGACCATACAGTGGTGCTGCCCAACAACCGTATCGCTCTGGGACCTTACCCCCACCAAGGGCCTTGCTGAGGGCTGTCCCCACTTCGCTGCCCTCTCCCCGCCCCACCCCCAGCCTCCCTGAATGTCCTACTACTGGTGTTCCTGCTAGGGTTGGGAGGCCCTTCCCCCCTCATCTCCTCACATTTACCTGTGAGGTTTATACTCTTGTAGAAACCCTCCAGGACCCCCCTCTGCATCCCTGAACTGCTTGGCTTGACCCTCCTGGGCCTGCTCTGCAGTGTGTTGCTGCCTGCCCTCCGGCACATACCACAACCCCCACAACCATGGCAGAGGCCTTGAAATCGGACTTGGAAGAAGGTGTTGTTCCGTTTAAGTCCCCTCAAACCTGACATCTTATTCACTGGCTTTGAGCTTTGAGTCCACACCAGTGAAGGCTTTGAGGTTGCCTGGTATGTTCATGGGGGCTTCATGAGGACCACACTGGCTTCTGGCCTTGGTTGTTCCCCACAGTGTTTTGGTGCTGTAAGCAGTCCAGGGAGTGGCTTTTAACTCCTGGTGACAGTCTCTGCTGCACAAGCAGTATCTGTCAGGGTTTGGCCTCAGCAGCCCAGGGCAGTGCTTTGTGGGGGGGTGGGGTGAGGGAGTCACAGGTTCATAGCTATGCTTTTTAATGAGTGAGGCCTTAGCAAGCCTCAGCTGTTGGGGATTGGTGAGCAGAGGTAGGCCTCAAGAGAACCTTGGCCTATTACGAACAGTGGGGCAGAGGCGGCTCCAGTGGGCTTGCTGAGGGAGGGGGAGGTGGGGGTAGGTCATGTGTAGGCATTTTCAGCTGCAAAGGCACAATGGGCTGCAGTGCAACTGGGTGGGAATCTTGGGTCACCTAAAGGGAGGCGATAACCAATGAGTTCCTGCTAGACAGGGGCTGTGGAGAGTCGCTCCTGCACCCTCCAAATACATCTGAGGCTCTCGAGGTTTAGTCCCTTGGAATTAGAGGAGAATGAAGCCTGATGCACCCACAGAAGGGTGGTAGTTTGTTAACGGACAATAGCATGCAAAGGAATCAGGGCCTTTCAGAGACCATGCCACAATCTTACTTTCAGAACAGAAGCAGTGGAAAATGAGAGAGAGAGACCAGCTGTGAAGAGGAATGAATGTCTTTAGAGTATGAGGTGTCAGGAGATAGGCAAGCTCCCTGCTGGAAAGGGAGGGCGGAGGTTTGGGGAAGACACAAGACACCCCCCCCCACACACACCCTGCCTGGGAACCAGGTGACCCAGAACACTCTTGAGGGGTTGGCCACACCACGGACAGGACTCTGGAAGATCCAGAAGCCATCCCATGAGCCTGGCAGCTCTGAAGAGGCCATAGAGGATCTGAGCAAATTCAAGAACCAAAGACCAGCATCGAATACTGAGATTTGGCATCCATTTTGGGTGGGCAACCCCCATTCCTTTAGGGAGAATGTTCTAGAATGTATGGAGTAGGCTCAAGGAAGGCTCTGCCGAACCCTCCCTACCAGAGGAAGGCTGACCCAGGCATCTGAGGCGACCTGCTGGCAGAGTGGCCACCGGCCAGCATTCCCCAGGTAGAGCCATAGGATTGTTTCAATAGTAGATTCTTGTGACAAACTTGAGATTGACTTGTTTTTCTTTCTATTGCCATGGGAGACTCCAAGAGACAAAATCTAGAGGAATGTGTCAGAAAAGTAAAATTTTGGGTCAGAGAGCAAAAAGCAAAAGGAGGGAAGGTACTGGAAGCCAACAAAAACAGGTAGCCCTCTGTGTGAAGAAAAGGGATTTTAAACCAGTGTCAGGAGCCAACACAGCACAATTGCTAGGGGTTCAGCTGAGCCATCCTGGAGTCACCGGCCAGAAACAGTGTGAGGAAGCAACACAGTGGAAACAGATGTTGGCCCACTGGACACTGTGTGGCAGAAAAAATGCTGCTCAAGGCCAGGAGCATCCCAAATGGAGGACAGCTTGTGTCCTGAGAACCAATGGGACAGAGTGGCTGCTCCCTGGCCCTCAGTTCTGGAACCTGCTCCAGGCAGGACCTGCTGACATGGGCTGGGAGCTGAACACTGGGCAGAGCCCGGACTTGGACACCATGTCACTAGGCAGAGCCCAGCACTGGGCCCACAGAGGAAAATGGAAATGACAAGGTTTCAAGCATTCTGGAAGAAATAAGATATAAATAAGACCCAGTGGAGTGGCACAGATGGCTCAGAGAGAAGGAGAGTGGAAGTTGTTCCCTGCCCCACCCAACATGGTTGACTGGGCTAAAGCTAACTCTCCATGGGTCAAACTCCCAGGGCATAGCATCTGGGCTATCACTCTATTTCCTATCCACTTTCCATTAGCTGCCAGGGCATTTTTACCAGGATCTTGAGGTAGTGGGAAGAGGTGCCTACACGGGGCTGAGCACCGGATTCTGGGGGCAGCCAGTGGCCTGCAGACTGCCCTAGGGATTTCCCTGTGGCAGGCAGGGCTATGAGGATGTCACCTCCTGCTTCATCCTGGTTAACTCAGGAGTTTTAAAAAGCAAAGCACACGAGAGGCTAATTAAAATGCTGACGTGTGGAGAAGGACCCTACTTCTGGAGCCACCCAGCCCTCCTTTGCCTGCTGGGTGGGTGAGTGGATGGACAAGGAGCCTTGGCCAATTAACACCACTGGGCTTTGACAGACAGCTAGGCTCACGGTGAATACTTCAGGCTTTAATCCTTTTACCTTATTAAGACTTTCAGTTTTTCTTTCTTTCTTTCTTTCTTTAAATTATTTAAAAATATTTTTTAATATTTATTTTTGAGAGGGAGAGCAGTGTAAGCAATGTAAGTTTTGAGAGAGTGTAAGCAGGAGAGGGGCAGAGAGAGAGAGAGAGGAAGACACAGAATCTGAAGCAGGCTCCAGGCTCTGAGTTGTCAGCACAAAGCCCGAGGTGGAGCTTGAACCCACGAACCATTAGATCATGACCTGAGTCAAAGTCTGCTGCTTAACCGACTGAGCCACCCAGGTGCCCTTTAATTTTTTAAAATGTTTATTTTTGAGAAAGAGAGAGCCAGAGCATGAGTGGGGGAGGGGCAGAGAGAGCCAGAGACACAATCCAAAGCAGGCTCCAGGCTCTGAGCTGTCAGCACGGAGACCGACTGGGGGCTCAAACTCATGAACAGCGAGATCATGACCTGAGTCAAAGTCGGACGCTTAACTGACTGAGCCACCCAGGTGCCCCCAGTTTTTATTTCTTTGAACTTGAACTGAAAAGGGCAAGGGAATTTAGTGTTTTTATTTGAATGAATTTCACCCTAGGAAATTCATAATGAGAGAGGGCAGCTTTCTTTTTTTTTAATGTTTATTTCTGAGAGAGAGAGGATGAGTAGGGGAGGGGCAGAGAGAGGGAGACACAGAATCTGAAGCAGGCTCCAGGCTGTCAGCACAGATCCTGTCATGGGGTTCGAACTTGTGAACCGTGAGATCATGACCTGAGCTGAAGTTGGACGCTTAACTGACTGAGCCACCCAGGCGCCCCCGAGAGAGGGCATTTCTATGTTGACCTATCTTTGTCATTTTATCTTCTTGCAGAATCTCTGAGCCAAATTTGGACTTTGACATTGGACCTAATTTAGGATGGGAAAGAGTAGGGAGAGAATTCTTAGTTTGGGGTCCAATGTGCCCTTGGGAGTTCAATAACACTGGTTTCTCACCCATCCCAAGGCCTAGGATGGTGAATCTAAACCCCCAAACTGAGAGTTGGCTGAATGGGTCATGGCCTCCCCCTCCCTGGGGGACCTTTTCACTCCCTGCCCAGCCTCACCCTCCACTCTGCTCAGCAAGTAGCAGCAATATCACAGACCCATGAGTTTAGGAAAAGAAAGTGGACAAGTTCTTTGGGTCCTCTCTTGGGTTCTGGCCTGCTTTGCCATGTGGGTGCCTGGCAGTGCCCACTCTATGATTGGGGATGAAGCAGAGCAAACTGCTAGCTTGTGAAGGTTCCTCTCCATCACCCCAGAACCCCAATAGGCTGCTGAGCAGCGGCTCCCCCACTTGACTGGATGCATCCCCACACTCCCTGTCTGGCTTCCTCCTCATCCTCAATGCTGCAGTCAGCATCTGCTTTGCTCCCCCAAACTCTATCAGCCCAATCCCCAGAACCCAATACCCATTTTCTTGGCTGGAAATGAATCCCAAACTATCATTTCAGGTAAGCTTTTTTGTTTTTTTAAAGGGCTCACTCTGAACACACTGGAAGAGGCAGAATATGTTCAGATAATGGAGGCAGTGGGGACGTGGAAGGGGGACAAGAAGAGCTAGCCCCAGGTATCATCCGGAGGAAAATCAACCACGGAAATGCTGCACGGGCCTAGGTGGCTTTGGAACCACCCTGCAGCTGGGTCCTTGGGCAGTGGCAACACCTGAATCTGTGGGCCTGGGCTTGGAGCCTGAAGTGAAGCTCCAGCTTTGCAGTCCTCTGCTGAATTGGTCCCCTTGGCTCCTTGATGCCTGGCCCAGCCCTGCCTAGGCCCTCCCTGTCACTGCCTCTGCTGACGACGGTTCTCCTGCATGCACTTTTTGGGCGGAGGGTTTGTTATCCTGGTCCCCTGCCTCCCCTGGTCCCTTTCCCTGCAGCCCCTTGGAGAAGCAATTTGGGCTACCCCCAGCAGCTGGGGTCTGGCTAGAGAAAAACAGCAACTCCTCAGTTTTCCAGGCTTCTTCAACAATGGGTCTTGGCCAGTCGGGGCTCAGGCCCTGGAGCACCCACATACTAAGCTCAGGGTTTCTGACTCCTCAGCCAGTGCTCTCTCTGGTGGCACCCACCTGCACCAGAGTGTGGAAAATTGTCAAGCAGGGCCACTCTGCCTAAGGCAGGGTCAGCTTTGAGTAAAGGCTAGGGCAATTTTCCCAAAGAGGCAAGGCCCAGGCCTGGGTCCAGAGCCTCTGAGTCTACTTTCCACCTTTGGCCCAAAGGATTACGAGAGGATCCTATGTGAGTACCCTTTCCCAATTTCCCAAGCAATTTCCCCAGACATTACCTCATGTTATCCTCACAACAACCCTGTGAGGTAGGTATTAGCAGCTCTACTTTAAAGGGGAAACGGGGGCCCAGAGAGGTCAAGTAGGAGGCTTCCCTCAGTGTCACACAGCAAGTTAGTGGGCAATATGGGCCTCCAGCACAGCAACAGCAGGGAGAGCCCTCCCTCCCCTTGGCAGCTCTGCACCCTCCTCCCACGGCCCTCCCTTGCAAGCCACCGAAAGCCTTTCCCCATCCCCCCCCCCCTTTTTTTTTTCCAATTCCTCTTCTATGCTTTTTCTCTCTCGTTTCTCCTCCCCTGCTGGTATTTTTCATACTTGTGGATGTCTTATGCATGGGTTTTATATGGTTCTATTCAACAGTCCTGTTTTAGGACAGGCAGGGAAGACAGGAGCTGGCATGGGGTTCTGAAAGGACTGTCTGGGACCCTAATTGGCTTTTCTGGCCCCCCCCCCCCCCCCCCCCCGCCTTTTCCCTTTCAGGAAGAGCACCTGTAGTTCAAAGGTCAGCTTGACCATTTCCTCATGTGCAAGACAGGGCAGAATGGGCTCAGCAGGGAGAACCCTGCTCAGAGCAAAGAACCCTCTTCCTGTCCAGAGGAGGATACTTTGGAGGGGGGGTTGGGGGCGGGGAGGAGGTCAAATCCCAGGAGCCTCCCTGGTGTGTGTGTGAGGCCCTTGTGGGGGAGGGGTAGCTTGTATGTCAACAAAATTAGTCAAAGTTGAGAGTAAACCAGGATTGTTCAGAGTCTTTTGCTAGCTTCCTGTGGGCTAACCTTGAGCCATGCTGCAGTTATTTAGGGCAGAGGTAGTCAACAGTCCGGACCTCTGTTTGCGTTGGGAGGGGCCCTAGCAGTACTTCCACAGTTGTGTGTTGGGAAATTTGCAGAAGTTATTTTTACAAGTTGGTTGAGGAGCACTCAGTGTTTCCACTGCAAATTCTGTCACACATATCCTGTGGATATTTTGGATGTGGCTAAGGGGGAAGGTAAAATTGGGGGGAGTCCCTAATGTATGGGGTGAGTGGGATTATTTATGTGCTTTGAAGTCACTTGTGGGTCTACTTAATTATAGCTATTTTAATGCATAAATGGCTTCCAGAGGCACTTAACTGCCAAAAGAAAGATGGAATTATCTTTCTATTCACTCTGTAGGAAATATTAGAAAATCATTGTCGCATAAAAAGGTAATCTACCGTCAAAAAGTATGGGAGTAAGGAACATTTTAAAGGTGAAGGAGTGTCTAGCAGTTAATAAAAATGTCAGGGTATTTTTCTTGACTTTGTGGTGTTTGTGGCATTTGTTTTTAAAATTTGTAATTTCTTTTCTTGATCTAAATAATTGTTTTATATAAAAAAGAATTGCTTATCATTTTGAGTGTGTTGCCAATCGGTTTTCTGTTCAGCCTCCTTTTCCAACCACCTCTTCACTTAGGACTCACTGTCCCCCAGTACTTATTCGTTACTCTTTTATCAGCAAGTAATGGGGCCCCAAACTTTCTCCATGGCTCTGTTCTCATGTCATGCCATCTGCTGCTCTCTAGAACTGAACATCCCACTTAATGCATTTAAACCATAATGTGACAGGATAGCTTCCTTCTCCTAAGCTTACAGATTCCTACAGATCATCATCCCCAAGTCACACATGAGGAAACTGAGGCCCAGGCCAATGCTAAGGCTGAAGGAGGTGACAGTGTTAAAAAGTGACAGCAATAACATGAAGGATGAGGTCCTGGCAGGTGGTGAAGTCAAGAGAGTTGCAGCGCTTTGTCCCAAGGCCATTCCAGTTGGTGACAAAATAACTGTCTGTAACAGATTGCTAGCCAGGGCTCCTCCCCCACAGCAGGGGCCTCCTTCAGGACCCAGAAACGCTTTGGTTTATGTGGTTTCATTCACAGGCCATCTTAGCTCTATTTAAGCAGGAAAGCTGAAATGACTTGCCCAAGATCACTCAGCAAGTAAGTGACAGATCCAGGTTTCAAATCCAGGTCTTTGGACTCAGCAGGGCCAGGAAGAGTGAGGGCAAACAGACTGGCAGTCAATCAAGCTGGCCTGGCTCTCCCAGCAAGTGGGGGCAGTGAGGAGAACAGCAGGAGCAGGTCACAGCCTGAGCAGGTTGGCTCCAGCCCCTTCTTTTCCCAGTGGCTCCCCAAGCCAAGTAGATGGAGGTTTCTGGTACCACACCCTTGCATTTGATGACCCCCCTGACCCATTAAAAGCACTTTCAGTATCTCACTAGGTCTCTATAACAACCTCAGGAAGGGGCAGAGCTGAGATTATTTTACAGATGACAAAGCAGCCTCAGAAAACTTTGGGAGCTCAATAACCTCCCCATCAGGATATTCCCTGGTGTACTCAGAAGTAATGTGACCTACACGCACAGGGGCCATTCACCTAATATCAGAGCTGATTCCATAAGGAAACACCTGCCATCATGCTCCCTGAGGGAGGTGGGCTGAGGCCCCAAGGCACCCTGGCAAAGGATGAACAAAGCATGAACAAATGACGGGCACAGGGGGAGGTCAAGCCCAAGAAGTGGGTCCCCTGTGAAGTCTTATTGACAAGAGTTACCAAGAGAGGTCTTCTCCTGACCCCCTAGTCTTGGTCCACTTGATCCACCACACTCAGAATCCATGAAATGGGAAGGCGTGTTCATGACACAGATTTCTCTTAAAATCAGTGTCTAGTTCTCACCAGGCTGGGTCCACATGGTGTTTTCTCCCTCATCTCCCACTGACATCCCTTCCTTACATTGCCATTGTTCATCTGACCCTTCCTCTTTCCTCTCCTAAGGGAAGGGAAGTCTCCCAAAGGTAAAGGTAAGTCTTGGGGTGGTTAAGAGGGAGCTTTAGGCACCAGAAAGAGCTGTGGTCCAACTTTCAACTACATGTAAAAGCAACCTATGAGGTCTCTTCCTGTTCCAGAACTCGGCTCTTGATTCAGGTCAAAAGAGGTTTTAAAAATTTTCTCCCATATGCCCCTCCCTCCTTTCCCTGACCATTCTTTCCCTACCCAACTTGTACATAAAAATATGGACCCTCGGGGCGCCTGGGTGGCGCAGTCGGTTAAGCGTCCGACTTCAGCCAGGTCACGATCTCGCGGTCCGGGAGTTCGAGCCCCGCGTCAGGCTCTGGGCTGATGGCTCGGAGCCTGTTTCCGATTCTGTGTCTCCCTCTCTCTCTGCCCCTCCCCCGTTCATGCTCTGTCTCTCTCTGTCCCAAAAATAAATAAACGTTGAAAAAAAAAATTAAAAAAAAAAATGGACCCTCAAAAAATTAGTCGGAGTCTATTATGGTTTGTTCAGTGATCGGGTTTATAAGGCTAGGGAATGATGCCATACACTCATCTTTGCCAGGGGACTGCCCCAGCTGTCTCTTCCGTCGCTCCCTTTCCCCCTCCACCTTTTCATTGAGTACCCCTCTCCTGGAGCCTTCCTGTCCTCCCTTCTCCTTCCTTCCCTCCTGGACCCTGCACAGTTCCTTCCACTAGACCCTCGATCTGAAACTCTGGACTCCCAGCTGAAGGGCTGGAGGGGCTCTCTTCCCTCGCCCAGTGGGCACATCGGGGGTCATCTACCCCTGTCTTCTGCCCAGGATCTGAAGCAATCTGGGGCCGCCTTCCCTTCCTGCCTCGGAAACCCCCCGGCACTTTGCAAGCTCCTCACTCCCGGCTGGTTTGCCCGCCCTTTCCCTTCAGTCTCAGTGGCCGCCTGGCAATAACGGAGCCACTCGGTGCCCTCAGAAGGCCCTGAACACAATGGTGGCTCCGATCACCGGGGTATAACTGACCTTGCGCGCGCCCCGCAGCCTGTAGCCTCTGGTGCCGGTTGCCAAGGCAACCCGCCCACTACCGCCCCAAGCTCCCAGCATGCTCCGCTCACCAAACAGCGTACCAGAACCGCGACAGCCGGCTTACTGTGCAAGCCCATAGCTCCCAGAGTGCGCCGCGCGGGGGCGGGGCTCGAGCGGGACCGGCGTCGTCCGCTTGCCCATCAGACCCGCCGGCTGGGTGTTCCTGCTGAACCCCCGTCCAGTGGGCAAACGTGGTGGGGGGAATAGAATGCTCCGCCGAGGGCCAGGCATGAGGCATGCATCCAAGAGGAAGTTTATCTGGCTTTATTTTTACCTTTGCAATGACCTTTTTGTTAGCATCATGATTTAAATTTGTTATAAAGAATAATGTGCAAGTGCTGGTGGCTGGGTGCCCCCGCTTGGGTCAGGCTGAAATGAACTCCCCCCCCCGCCCCCCTCCGCCACCAGCCCTTACACTTCAGCCTCTAAGGAGGAAACCATGCTGGGGAATCTGGTGATTTATAGTTGTGTATGTGTTTACTAGAAGGAGTTCAGATCATGCCACCCCAGAATATGCCATTCTGACATGTTGACTAGTTTGAATTAGACACTCAAAAAACTTAAATGCAAAAAAGTTGATGTGATGTGGGCGGGGAGGAAATGGTCAAGAAAGAATTCTTGAGAGGTTTCAGTGCAAAAAAGTGTTTTAATTAAAGCACAGCTGACAGGGCCCATGGGCGGAAAGAGATGCACTGGGAAAGTAAGGAGCGATTGATTAGATATTTTTAAGTTGGACGGGGTGAGTAGAGATAATGGAAGTTTCCAAAAAGATATTCATATATTAAAACTTGGCAGGATCCTAGAGGTCTGGCTATTGTCAAGCTAGGAGTTGCTTTTTGCCTCTAGCAAAGCATTAACATTAAGTCAGTTTTGAGTTCCGAGAGGAATATCACACTTTGCAGGTCTCATGGTCTCACATATTTATTGATGGGCTGCAACTGTAAGGAAATTTAATTTTATCTACATATCTTTTGCCTTTGTTCTCATCAGAAACCACTCTTTCCTTTTTCTTAGAAGTTACTGGAGGGGAGGCATCTGTGTCGTTAAGTTGGCGAGCTTCCTACTCTTGATGTCAGGTCATGATCTCACGTGAGAGATCTGCATCTGGCTCTGTACTGACAGTGTGGGGCCTGCTAGGGATTCTCTCTCTCCCTCTCTCTCCCTTTCTCCTCTCCCCAACCCCCTGCTCTTGTGCACTCTCTCTCTCTCAAAAAAAAAAAAAAAAAAAAATTACCAGTGGGGAGTGTCTGCATTGCATGAATGGAGTCTGGGTTCTTGGATTCCCCACAAAAGATTTACAGAAAGATTTACACAAGGATCTGCATTCAGATAAAGACAGCCAGAAGGAAAGTAGCAAGCAGAAAGCAGTTTATTAAGGACAGTGCATTCTCAAGAGGGAAGAGTGGTCAGTCCCAGAGATGGCAGTGCACCAGGGTTAGGGCTGCCTTTTCTTTTTATGTTTGTGTAAGTTATGAGTCATAGTTAGGGTGATCTCCCGCTGAAGTTGTTTCTAATCATTGAAGGGACTCTTCCTACCAGTCAGAAGGGGGAGTTTTGGGCCCTACAAGTTTCTTGCTGGAACTGTCATGGAACTATTACTCCCATATTGGGGGGTGGATGTCAAAACCACAATGTAAATATATTATAGTGAAGCCATAGGTTACCCTGGGGCAGAAGTTGAAGAAGAGGGCTCATATTCTGCACCAGTGGCTCTTGGTCTGTCAGTCTCCAGGTGTCTAATGTGTCACCTATTTATCAGAAGCCTTATTTCCTCCAGTTCTTGTCTAACTCTATCAAAAGCAGGAGATGACATTCCATGCAGAAGATACCTTCCCTAAGTTAGAAGGAAGTAACATTCTTATCATGGATAAATTGAGACCAAGAGAATTCTGTACAAATAAACCTTATTAAAATTGTTATCTTCCTGGGGCACCTGGGTGGCTCAGTCGGTCAAGTGTCCGACTTCGGCTCAGGTCATGATCTCACAGTTTGTGAGTTCAAACCCCTTATTGGGCTCTGTGCTGATAGCTCAGGGCCTGGAGCCTGCTTCGGATTCTGTTTCCCTCTCTCTCTGCTCCTCCCCTCCTTCTCAAAAATGAATAAACATTAAAAAAATTTTTTTAATTTAAAATAAAAAATAGCTTCCTTTCCTGTTTCTTATTCTCCCCTTGATCTCGGTTGTAATACACCCAATTGGCAGCTTGTAAGAGCTCCTCCAGTGTCCCTTCCTGGTCAACAGCCAATTTCTGCAGCTTCCTCTGAATATCTGGGGCCAATTTGTCCTTTAAAATCGTCTCAGCCTCAGGGGTTTCAGGGGAGATAGCCATATATTTAATGAGATCCTCCCTCAACCTCTCTGGGAAAGGCCACCAGGCTCTCATTCTGAGTTTGTAAAATGGTGGCTAATTTAGTATAATTTAAAGGCTTAACTTTGGACTTCCTTTTTAATCCTTTTAAAATACAGGCTTGCAAATGGAGCCATACTACTCCCCAATGGGGTGGTCATACCCCAATTAGGATCTTGGGGTGGAACTCCCTGGGTCCCAGTAGGGGACCGCCAGTCTCATGATAATAAGTTGCTTGTCCCCATGTCTCTCAGCTGCTGCCAGAACTCTACATTTTTCTGTTTCATTAAGAGTCTGATTCAACAAAAGCATTAAGTCTTTCCAGGTCAATTCAAAAATGCAGGTAATATTTTGAAAAGTCTCTATGTATTTATCTGGATCATGAGAAAATTTACCTAGACATCCTTTTATTTGTCTTAACTCTTGCAATGAAAAGGGCATTTGCATTCTCACCATAGCGATGCCTCTTTGTGCTCCCCTTCCTGGTGCTCAAGCTTCCTGTAGGGAACACATGCTTGTCATGTCTCCAGGAGGGCCTGGATAAGGTAGGCAGTAGGGAGCAGAAGTGCACGTGTTTAAGTCTGGATATATAGATCGAGAACCTGAGGAGGAGGGGGTTGAGGTGGAAGGCTTTCCTTCCTCGTTCTCTAGGTCTGCTTTGGGTACACGCAAGGGGCCTTGAATTATTTCCCCTCCTGACTGATTCCAAGCAGCTGGACCTTGGAAAGGGCTGCCAATAAGCCAGGGTCAACCTTGCATTGCATACACATATGCTGATTTCCTCTTAAGGCCCAGAAACATTGTACATAGGGGACCTCACCTCACTTTCCTTCACATTTACAGAGTAAGTCCAATTGTAAGGTAGTATTGCAATTGGCACTTTCCTCTGGCTTCCAGGTTTACTTCTCCAATTTGTATTGGGGCCCAGCCTTGGTGGAAAAGAAAATGAATTGGTTTTTTCTTCAGGGTTTGCAGATCAAACTCCTCCCAACTTCTGAGGCATCTGGTTGGCTCAGTAGGTTAAGCGTCAGACTCTCAGTTTTGGCTCAGGTCATGATCTCGGGGTTCATGGGACTGAGCCCCACATCAGGCTCTGTGCTGACAGTGCAGATCCTGCTTGGGATTCTCTCTCACCCTCTCCCTCTCTCTCTGCCCTCCTCCCACTCATGCTTACATACTCTTTCTCAAAATAAATGGACTAAAAAAAAAATTAAATTAAAAATCCTCCCAATTTTTCAGAATGCATCCCAAAGGAGCACTGACTTTGACTGGGGAATTATCCATCTATAGGAAAAAGAGGAAAAGGTGTCCCTTATCTTGACTTCCTACAGCTGGCCAGGAGAAGCCTCATTTCCTGGCCCCAAGAGTTGGCCAGAAGCTTCATCTCCTGGGTAGGTGTTTTGGCTATGTGACTGGCAGCCAAAAGCCCTGTTGATCTCTTAAGATGCTGGGAGTAGTCACTCTTACCCAGGCTTGGCTCTACCGCTGAGAGCTGACCTTGTTTTCCCTGATTTCTTCTACCCCTCAATTTCCTGCCTGCAGGACTTTGGGGGGATCGACTGTGGCCAAACAAGACTCCCCTGGTTGTAGAAGGATCACTAATTTTATTTTGGCATAACAGTCATCAGCATAAAGATAATAATAAATTCGCTCCTCTTTACAAATATATTTTAAAAGGCTGGTGAAAACCATTCTTTTAAGGATAAAATTGGCCACTGGTGCAGGGGTTAAAAGGGCCAAAATCGAGGTCTATTCCCCTGCCTTTTTCAGTAATGTGCATATAGATATGTTGCAGCCATATGTTGCCACCCCTCCTCAAAAATAAATAAACATTAAAAAAAAGCCCATCATATACCAAGGTCACCATCCCTCATAAGGCTAGGCACCCATTCCTTTGCTAAACAGGAACAACATTCGTGTGGGTTGTTTGGAGGCAGGCAGCAAGGGCATCGACACTGTTTTCCCAGCCTTTGGATCAAAGGAGGGGCAATTTCAATCAGAGCTCGAGCAAAACAACTCAAAAGGGTGTGTGCTATCATGCCCTTTTGGTTAAAATCACAGTCCTTTCCATTTTCTGGGCAGACAAAAGAGAAAAAAACAACAACTTTGTTTACATTTTGTTTATCAAGAGTAAACCAACAATCCAAGTAAACTTTTCATTTTTACAGAGAGTAAAGCAGAATTTTAATCTTATACCAGTGTACTTTTAAAATTAATTTATTTTGGAGGCACTTGGTGGTTAAGTGTCTGACTCTTGGTTTTGGCTCGGATCTTGATCTCTTGGTTCATCAGTTTGAGCTCCTCATCTGACTCTGCTGTGCTGGTAGCACAGAGCTTGCTTGTAATTCTCTCTCTCCCCTTCTCTCTGCACCTTCCCCACTCACACTGTCTCTGTCTGTCTCAAATTAAATAAATAAACTTTTTAAAATAAATAAATAAAATTAATTTATTTTAAACTTAGTTTTGACTACACATTAAATTTTTTATTTATTTATTTTTTTAATTAAAAATTTTTTAATGGTTATTTATTTTTGGAGAGACAGAGCTTGAGTGGGGGAGGGGCAGAGAGAGAGAGGGAGACACAGAATCCGAAGCAGGCTCCAGGATCTGAGCTGTTAGCACAGAGCCCGCGCGGGGCTCGAACTCACATACTGTGAGATCATGACCTGAACTGAAGTCAGAAGCTTAACTGAGTGAGCCACCCAGGTGCCCCCACATTAAATTTTTCATAGAGTTTTTCCTTTAAAAACCTTTGACAACTTTCTTTTGCTTTTAGATTTTGACCTAAGCCCTTTTTCTCCAATCAGTCTCATTTAGGACAAAATTACTTTCTTTTACCTTCAACAAAAATATATTCCCATTTTTTTTAGATCTTTCTTATCTATCTTCTGCTTTTCTATATACAGAGTTGCTTTCCTTATTTCCATCGTCTTAAGCACATTTAGTAGAATTTTAACTCTTAGAAACTTTAGTGTCCAGTGAAAACTAAATAGTAACTGATTGTGAACTGTTACATCAGAATTTTTTTAGATGGCAAATTTATCAATCAGTTAAGCACAAAGCATGTTTTTAAAAAGATTTAAATATGTTTAGTTTTTTGAAATAAGAAGCCAAAAGCATAAACTTATGTTTAGTAAGCAATGCCCTAGCATTCCATTGGATTTGGAAAAGGAATAAATGTCCAATGAATTTAATTCAGTTTATCATCCAAGCAAAACTCTAAAGTTTCAGGTTACCAAATACCCTCAAAGCTATTTTACCAATTACCCATGAAAATTTTGAGACAGTGGCGCCTGGGTGACTCAGTTGGTTAAGCGTCAGACTTTTGATTTCAGCTCAGGTCATGATCTCATAGTTTGTGGGTTTGAGCCCCATGTGGGGCTCTGCACTAACAGTGCAGTCAGTGCAGTGCCTACATGGGGTTCTCTATTTCCCTCTCTTTCTGCCTTTCCCATGCACTTGTTGTCTCTTTCAAAATAAATAAACATAAAAAAACGAGACAGCAAAATTAACCAACATTTAAGTCACCTTTTTGCTGACAAATTGCAAGAGAGATAACATGAGCTTGTTTGACCTTCAGTAAACCTAGATAGAAAGTTTTATATTCAATGCTGATAACTCTAAAGCCATGTTTATCTTAATTAAAGCAATAAACTTAAATTAGCTTAAACACCGAATATGTTCCACCTGTGTCCATTTAAAAGTCAATCAATTTGTTCACCATTGTCAATTTTTACCTGGGCACCAGTGAGGAAATCTGAAGTGGGCAGTATAAGTCTAAGGGGGTGTTCTTCACTCCTTGACCACGAGGGGAACAGGAGGGGCCCATGGTGTCAGAGGCATGGAAGATGGTGTAGGAGACAGCTGTGCAGGCTGCGCCCAAGGTGGTGGAGAAGCAGGAGGAGGGGGAGGGAAAGGCAGAAGAGGTGAGGTGTTGCCAAGAAACCTGGTGGCATATAAAAGCCCAGAGGTCAGAGAAAGAGGACTCCCAGTCCTAAAACTTGTCAGCTTGGACAGATGAGTGGATGCAGATTTTTTCCCACCAACAAGTGGAAATGGGGAGTCTCCAGAAAAGAGAGGGAACTTCTTTGAAACAAAAGTTTTGACAGCTGCTTGGAAATATTCCTTAAAGTCCACATCCTGTCCCGAGGTAAACTAACCAGAGACATTTGGCTCTGATTATCATTTTCATCTTGTGGGAGCCTGCCAAATGTCTTCTCTCCCCATGCCCCTGTGGGCATCAGCAGCAGGAAGAGGGTAGTAAGCCCAGAAGGTGTTGAAGTAAGTCCTGCTCCCTGCCCCACAAGAGACATTTGAAAATAAAAGGTAAAAAAATGGGGAGCTGGGAGGTGAACTGTGCCAGAGTGTCAGAAATGGAGGCAAGCTGGGGCGCCTGGGTGGCTCAGTGCTTGCCATGGTGATGTGGGAAAAAGGCAAATGAAAAATTAAATTCCCTTACTGCCTACAGCCCATTGACAAATCCTTGAATACACCGATGAGGGAGCCAAAGGCAAGCTGAAGGCAAAGCACAAATTAACACCCCCAAAACTACCCCCCTCCCCAGGTGGGGTATGTGTGACATTCCTCAGGCACTCCTGGCTGCCCATGGACAAAGGAAAGGGAAAAACAAATGGTTAACTGATAGAGATCACAGCCATGCAGAACATAAGTCCCCATCAGTTTGCAACTGTTTTAATCATTTACAAGGAAAAAAGTAATCTCTAGAAACCTATTGACTCAGTTTCCTGGAGCCCTAACATCACCCTCTTCTCCATAGTGATGTGGGGAACAAAGGCAAGAAGAAATTGTAGTTAAATTAAATAAATTTTTTTAAGTTTATTTATGTTGAGAAAGACAGAGACAGTGTGAGCAGAGTAGGGGCAGAGAGAGAAGAAGAGAGAGAAAGAATCCCAAGCAGGCTCCACACTGTCATCACAGACCCAGGGCTCGAACCTGAGCCAAAACTGAGAGTCTGACGCTTAACCAACTGAACCACCCAGGCGCCTCCAAATTAAATTTCTTTATAACCTGCTGCCCATTGACAAATACTTGAGGCAGGTGGAGTATAATATTTCTCCAAGAACTCCTATTTTTATTTTTTTCCTTAAGTTTATTTTTTATTTATTTTGAGAGAGAGAGAGACAGACAGAGAGAGAGAGAGAGAGAGAGAGAGAGGGAGAGAGAATCCCAAGCAAGCTCCACACCAGCAGCCGGGAGCCCAATGAGGGGCTCAAACTCACACTGTGAGATCATGACCTGAACCAAAGTGGGTTGCCCAACCTGACTGAGCCACCCAGGTGCCCCAGAACTCCTTACTGTCTTGATGTTAATGCTTTGCTAGAGGCAAAAAACCTTAGCTTCACAGTAACTCCAATGCCATAATATATAATCAGTCACTCCTCAGCCCCAGTGCAACTCTTCCTGCCCATGGGTCCTGTCCCTGTGCTTTAATAAAATCACCTTTTTGCACCAAAGATGTCCAAAGAATTCTTTCCTGGACATCAGCTCGGGAACCCCACCACCATTCCAAAACTGCATAATGCACAATGGATCATTAACTTTGCCTTTTTACCCCTATTTCCTGTTTACCCTTTGATTGTTGAAACCTAAGGGGACCAGAAGGTGACTTTTGCCTTGAAGTTATCTGATGGACCTGATTGTACCAGGTCCCTAATGGTCCCTCATTGTCCTAAAGAAAGCATACCTCCATATTGTTTCAAGCCTCTCCTCCTTCAAGATTTCCAGAAACCCCTCACAACTTCTCTCATATATAGGCTGTCCTTGGGCTCAACAGGGCAAGGTAGCTTTGGGAATGATGCCCCACCTTCTCACTGGGCTGCCTTTCTGATAGTAAATCTTTTCTTTGCTTCGGAAAAAAAAATGTTTATCTTGGAGAGAGAGAGAGAGACAGGGTATGAGTGGGGGAGGGGCACAAAGAGAGGGAGACACAGAATCCAAAGCAGGCTTCAGGCTCTGAGCTGTCAGCACGATCATGACTTGAGCCGAAGTTGGGCGCTTAACTTGACATCTTACCTCCTCCTCTCCACTCATTCTCAATATCCTGTTGCTAATGTCTCTTGAATATATCTTGATCTATTCCCTTCTTGTCACCACCTTAGTTTAGACTTGAAAGACCACATCAGCCTCTTAAACTAATTTCTTAACTAATCTCATAACCCCCAACTCATGCTCTGCAGAGCAGCAAGTGTGATCTTTCTGAAACACCATTCTGATCACCTTCCCCTCCTAACCTTCAATGGTTCCCCATTCCCTATTCCATTTCCTAGCTATTTCCTTCTTTTTAGGACTTACCTTAGATGTCAGTTTCCTTTCCAGATCCCCAGGATGGACAGGATGGAAACATTTCCTCCGTGGCCCCTCAGCTTTCTGTCCACTTCTGTGATCTCGCTGAGATGCCAATGCCTGTTTTCCTCTCCCTTCACCCTGCCACTAGACCATGAGCTTTGTGAGCCCAGGGCTATTTCTTTCTTTCTTTTTAAACCTTTTTTAAAAGTTTATTTATTTATTTTGAGAGAAAGAGGGTGTGAGTGGGGAAAGGGCAGAGAGGGGGGAGAGAGAGAGAATCCCAAGCAGGCTCCACAATGTCAGTGCAGAGCCCAATGTGCAGTCAATCCCACAATCATGAGATCATGACCTGAGCAGAAACCAACTTTTAACTCTTAACTGACTGAGCCACCCAGGAACCCCAGGGACTATTTCTTTCAGCTCTGTGCCTGCTTCAGGCCTGACTTACAGTAAGCAGTTGATTGAATGACAGAATGAATGAATGAAGAAGCTAAAATAAGAGACTTTGAGCAACCCCACTGAAAATGAATCAGACTTGAGTGGAAGCTTATAGAGAGAATTGCCAGAAGCAGTTTCCACTTGCAAATGACACGATCTTCTGGGAAACACATTACAAGACAGGCAGTAATGAATGTCTGTGTCAGGCACAAACATGGAGCAAACTCATGAACTGGTGGTTCTCATTAGATTTCCATCATCGTGTGAGATTTGCTAGGTGTTGGTGTTTATCAAGGGCTTTTACCAGGCACTGTGCTAAGGGATTTACAAGTCTTATCTCACTTAGCTCCCCTCAGCCATGGGCTAAAGCATGTTCTATCACCATCTCCCCTTTTCAAATGAAAATGAAGAAGCACAGAGAGGTTAATGAACTTGCCAAAGGTCACTTAGCCAGCGGATTAGGTTAAGTAAAACCATTTACTTGAGTGTGGGCTGTATAGTCTTAGGTTAAGTAAAACCATTTACTTGAGTGTGGGCTGTGTAGTCTTTACCTGATCCCGTGTTATGAAATGTAGGATATGGGAAATTCAAAACAAAGGAACCTTTGTAACGAATTTTGGTTCCTTACTGATACAGATTGAGATAAAGCATCACATTTAAATGATTAGCCTAGTCGATACAAGAGTAAACAGGATCCCAGTCAATAAACATATTTTTTTTTCTTTCTGAGATTGTAATCTTCAGTGCATATTTCTTACCAAGACATAACCATTCTATTTCCTGCCACTGGTCTCCTTACTAAGAGTGGAGAAGTGAAATTATATATGCGTTTAATGTGGCAAATGAGCACATTCTCTGTTTCTAGTGTAAGATTAATGTTGTTTTCCCTCGTATTAACTAGCCTTTACTACGAAACTAGTCACTTCCCCCTCCATCCTACAAACTGTCCAATCCTGGGCCTTCATCTATGTGGCTTGCCTTTCCTGAAAGTCACCTCCTTGTAAATCTGTCATTTAAGGTTAAGTCCGTGCCCCACCTCCTATCTTGCCACAACTTCCCATGACGTGGAGCTCCATGCTCTCTCTGCTCCGTCTTGTACTGATCAAGAAAGCATCCACCCTTACACATGTTTTTGTTTGGCTTGCATGATTTGGCTTCATAGAATTTGTTTTTTAATCTGAGTTTGTTGCCAACTTTAAAAAATCATGAAACTCTACATGAGGATCCACCTTCTGACTTTTCTTGGGAGGCCGCAAGAGTTGGTATCTCCACAGCCATATTATTTCAAGCCTACAATTATTCAGTACCGAGTAGCCGATTCTCAGGAGATATCCACCAGGCACCGTCACCACCTAGCACTTCAGGGCACCCAGCTGGACAACTGATTTCCAACCACCGGCTGATCAGGTTCTTTGTGTAAAGTCTCCCTCTGCCCGTGGAGACTGCTCTCCTTGTAGGACAGGAAGCACCAGGGAATAAACACCTCCTCAGCCCCCTCCAAGGGCAGCTGTCAACCAATGACTGCAAGAAACTCCCTCATCATCTAAAGATTTCAGAGGACTGACATCCTGGTGGTCTGCTTGTGATCCAGAGACATGTAATAATCACCCCTGAAGGCAGTGGCTTAAAACGTTGTATTATATCTCACTATCCTATAGGTTACTTGGGCAGTTCCTCTGCTTCACCTGGTGTCAGCCGGTCACTGGGGGGCTGAAGTCATGTGCAGGCTCATGTATGCTGGGCTGTCCAAGGTAGCTGAAGATAGTGCTGGAAGCCAGCTGGGAGCACAGCTGCATTGGTCTAAGAGTAAGCATTCCAAGGGGTGCCTGGATGGCTCAGTCGGTTGAGCATCCAACTTTGGCTTAGGTCATGATCTCACAGTTTATGGGTTCAAGCTGCATGCCAGGCTCTGTGGTGACAGTTCAGAGCCTGGAGCCTGCTTCAGATTCTGTGTCTCCCTCTCTCTCTGCCCCTTCCTGGCTCTCTCTCTCTCTCTTTCTGTCTCTCTCCTTTACCAAAAATAAAGAGTAAGCATTCCAAGAGACCCAGACAGAAACTACAGGCTTTTTATATCCTGGCCTGAGATGCCACATAGCATACCTTCCCCCATATTCTATGAGTCAAACAAGTAAAGGGACTGGTCCAGACTCAAGGGAAGGAGGATTACAGCCCACCTGTCCAGGGAGGCATGATGGAGAGTTTTTAGACATCTTTAATGCAGCACCTGATCTACTTGAACAAATAGATATTGGCTGCCACTTTGTTATTTAAATCACTCATTCATCCTTTCATTCAACATTTAGTGAACATTGGAGAAATAACATGAATGAGACAGGGCATCTGCCCTGGAGAAGCTCATTTGGTGGATGGTTTGTGACCATAACAGGTTGAAGTCCACCTCTGCATTCATTACGGATCACATACAGTTGCACACTAGAATCACCTGGACTTTAAAAAAATATGGACACTTTTCTAGAGCAGCATCTCTCAGGATCCTTTGCAAATTCATTCCAGCAAGCTTATGACTGATAAGATGGGACCAGGAAAGCTGCTGGGGTGACATTGGTTTCTGACTGAAGTGGGAAAACAGTGGCAGCACGTTCCACTGGAATCATGGTCAAGAAATAATATAGTCTAGGGACACCTAGGTGACTCAGTTGAGTGAATCTTGATTTTGGTTCAGGTCATGATCTCACAGTTTGTGAATCTGAGCGCTGCATCAGGCTCTGCACTGTCAGCTGAGTTCAATGAATTCTACTCGGGATGCTCTCTCTCCCTCTCTCTCTGTCCCTTCCCTGCTCATTCTCCCTGTCTCTCTCTCTCTCAAAACAAATTTTAAAAAATTAAAAAAAGAGAACATAGTCAATGGCCAAATAGAAGACTCAGAATAGTCCCAGAAGAGGTTTTCACTGAAGAGAAAGGGACATCTGAAGTTAGGAGAGCACAGCTTCTAGCTAGGAGTAAAGTGCCCCAAGTCAACTACTTCATGCATTACACTGTGCGGAGCCCCCGCCACAGCACATCTTAAAATGTCCTCTTGGGGGACATTACCACGTAGCTACAAATGAGCCATGCCATCCCCTTTAAACCCGATAAGGCTCTTCTTCTACAAGCCGTGACCACTTTTGCTGTTGGGACATAAGGGATTAGACTGATTTGGTTGAACATTTTACAGGACAAAGGAGGTGTTTGGTTGGCCAGTAAATTTGACAGATATGTGCTACAGGCTGGGAGCTTGTCAATTCCATTTTCGTTGTGCTCCTTGAATTGACCTGTACCAAGTATCAATATACTCCAGTAATTTTGCATTTCAATCTGACTGGCACACAGATTCTAAAACTCAAAGGGTCATTGTGGAGATTTAGCAATTTTGGGGTACAAAGGAAACACTCAAATTCCCTAGTTACTCTCTCCCTGCTCAAAAGCCTTCCCTGGCTCCTTGCTGAACACAGGAGAGAATTTACACCCACCCTGGCCATCACCACACAACATTATCATGCTGCCCAGGCTTAATCTCTTCAACTCTTTAACACGTGCCCTACAATAGGGAAGGGAATTAGACGTGAATTAGACAGTCTCTAGCCTTATGACATGCTCTATCTTCAGATTGAGACACCCTAGTGAGAGTCTAGAGAGAGCTAAATACAGGGCAACTTTACAGCTAACTGGGGGTTTAGTTCTTGACCTCAGAGTATGCTCTGGTGGGGATATGCCCTGATGGACAGAAGAGAAGTTTGTGGAAAATCCCCTTGCCTAAACCCAGTATAGGGTATTATACTGGGCATTTAACATAATCATCATTCAGTTTGGGGCCAGGCACTGTCGTAAGCATTTGGCATATAATATCTCATTTAATTTAATATATATCTGTATATATAAATAATAAATATATACAATATATAAATATATATACACATAATATATTTATAATATATCTCATTTTAATTTAATATATATCACAGAGTCGCAACTCTGTGAAGTGTGTGATTTTGTCCCCATTCTGCAGAAGAGGAACACAAGGCTCAATGAGGTTCAGTAACTTGCCTGAAGCTACCCAGTGAATAGATGTCGTGATGCCAAACCAAGTTCAGATATTTTTAACCACTGGAGTGGCTTTCAGATTCAGGTTGTCACTGAAATTCACAAGACACATGGTAGGTTCACCAGGCACAAGGTTTAGTTTGCCTTAAGAAGGGATACAGAATAAGAAGCAGAGCAACATGTTAAGCTAACAGCACCACAAAAGCCTTGGACACCCAGAGCCAAGGTCCAACTTCCCAATCACCATTTTGGTCCCAAGGATGAGCACTGTGGGTCACATCAGGATAGGGAAGTTTGAGGGACTTGTATCCTTCAGTTTGAACCTTGTTAGTGACACGGTGCCTGGAAGGGAGCATGCCACACTGTCACCCTCCAGCTGTTGCACTCCATAAACCACAGGTTATGTGATAAACCCAACAACCAAGTACAGTGTGCTTGGGTACATTGTTGGGTCAGTGATCAGCAGGTAGCCACCCCATCAAGACGATCATTTATCTCTAGTGGATATATTCCTTCAGTTGATATCACATCTAAGAGTCCAGCTTCCTTCAAGCATCCCTGAGGCTGGAAGATTTACAGTTCACCTGTTAACTCCTCTTCCTTCTGATGATGGTGATGGTGATGGTGATGGTGGTGATGACAATGCTGGTAAACAACACTTATTAAGAACTCACTATTCTCAGTTTTTAAGAATCTCTTATGCTTTTTCTCTCCCACTCTAACTTTTTTTTTCTTCCCTTCCCCCATGGGTTGTATGGAAACCAATTTGACAATAAATTTCATATATTGAAAAAAAATAAAATGTACTAACCCAACCAAAAAAAAAATTAAAAAAATAAAATGTGTCTCTTATAGGAAGCATAAAAAAAAAACTCAGTATGTACCAGCCCTGTGCTAACCTTTTTTCTGCAGTGCATCAACTAATCAGCACAAGCCAATACAATAGGTCCAAGTAATATTGTTCCCCTTCTATACTGACACATGGAAATGGAAACTTTTTTTTTTTTGGAAATAGAAACTTAAATAGGTTCAGTAACTTTCCTAAAGTCATGTCTCTAGAAAGTGGAGGTGCCAGGATTGAACTCTGGTGTGTTTGACTCCCAAGCTAGTGTTCTTCAGCAGTCTACAAAAGTGGGTCATGGATTCAAACTGAATTTGTCCCTTAGAATTAAATTGGTTGTGTCCACGAGTCTTAAATCAAATAATAATTCAAGTAGGAAGTTTTTATCAGACCAGTAGGTTGTCTAAATTGATTAGTTATTAACTAAATGGACAAGTGATTTCTTTTAAAATAATTGAGCTAACATGGGGCGCCTGGGTGGCTCAGTTGAGTGTTTGGCTTTGACTCAGGTCACGATCTCACAGTTCATGAGTTTGAGCCCCGCATCCAGCTCTGTCCTGACAGCTCAGAGCCTGGAGCCTGCTTCGAATTCTATGTCTCCCTCTTTCACTGCCCCTCCCCCACTCACGCTCTGTCTCTCTGCCTTTCAAAAATAAAGAAACGTAATAAAAAAATTAAAAATAATTGAGCTAACAATCATGCATATAGGTGATATGTGGCTTAGTTACAGTGATTAATAGCTTTACTCATTTTTATCACTTACAAGTTGTATTTCTGAAAGTATTCTCTGAGACACTGGAGATTTGCAGGTGCCCCACTATGGTCAGAAACTAGGAAGTTACTGGAAGTAAGCCATGTTGAGGGTGTTGCTTTACCTCAAGAATCAACGTAGCCATGGGGCACCTGGGTGCCTCAGTAAGTTGATGTCCAACTTTGGCTCAGGTCATGACCTCACAGTTCATGGGTTAAAAGGTCATGATCTCATGTTTCATGTGTTTGAGCCCTGTGTTGGGTTTTGTGCTGACAGCTCAGAACCTGGAGCCTGCATTGGATTCTGTCTCCCACTCTCTCTCTCTCTGCCCCCTCCCCAGCTCATGCTCTCTCTCTTTCTATAAAAAATAAACCTAAAAAAATTTTAAATAAAAAAATAAAAAGAATCAACAGGCTTGAACAGGATCCCATACTCCATGAACCTCCCATGGCAGTCAGAAGTGCAAGGATTGTCCAAATCCTGTTCCCTTGGCCCCCTCTTTGGGTAGGAATAGACAGTTCCCAACATGCACTGGGAAACCCTGCTACATACTTCTCCTTTCTCCCTGTGCCCCTCTTGATTGCTCTCCTCCCAGAACTGAAGTGCTTCCTTGGCCCCCATTGTTCTGCCTCACATCAGCTCCCAGCTTCCTAGAATCCCATCTGCAGCACAGCAGACATCAAGAACATTACAGTTCCCCAGGGAACAAGGGTATGGGCTTCACAATGCATTATGTAGGCTGGACCTAGCCACTGTTGAGTACATCAGCTCAAAGAAATGATTTACAAAGGATTCGAGAACAAAAGACATGTGAGTGTGTGCATGTGTGCACACACATGTAAAATGCTATTCGGTTTCATCTATCTAGATGCCTTTGAACAGATCTCATAAATGTAAGAAAAAAGTTTATGATAGTGAACAATGCACTTTAATATCTCCTGAATAATTTGTGTTGTCAGGAGCACCCACCGCAATTTCTCATTTTTGTCCTCCCTGGTCACTGCTGGCTGCTCTGAAAGAAATGAGCTTCCAACTGTATTTATAGCATTTTCATCTTCCTGCCACTGTTCCCTTTAAATGGCTTGCTGTTATCTATTTATGAAAAAAATAACCGCTACCTTTCATGTCTCCAAAATTCTCCTTGTGTCTGGCAAGATTAGAGAAATGGAATCTCTCCAAGGGCTTTCCAAATTCCCGTGTTGCCCAGAGACTTGAGAAGGCTGACTCTGCATGAAGCTGGTGGGAACCAAAGATGTCAGGCCACCTTTTTGTTACAGGGGAGTTTCCATATGGCCTCAGCGTAATGTGCTTCTGTGTGTATGTGTTCACCAGTTGGGTGAAGACTTCCCTGGGTTCATCATCCTTCCTACTAATTCCCTGTAAGTTTTATAGCTATCTCTCTCTGCAGAACGCAGCAGATAGACATTAAATCCAACAGACATGGGTTCAAGTCCCAGTTCTACCACTTACTAGCTCTGTGACCTTAGGCAAGTTGCTTTGCCTGCCTGATGCTGAATCTCCCCTATTTGATAAAAATAACGAAAATCTATAAATTTTTTATTTTTTTTAAGTTTATGCATTTATTTTGAGGGAGAGAGAGTGAGAGAGAGAGAGACAGAATGCAGAGGTGGGGCAGAGAGAGACGGAGAGAGAGAATCCCAAGCAGTCTCCATGCTGTCAGTATAGAGCCTGACACAGAGCTCAAGCTCATGAACCATGAGATCATGACCTGAGTTGAAATCGAGAGTTGGACACTCAACCAGTTGAACCACCCAGGTGCTCCACTTTTTCTTATTTAATAATAATTTATTATCCCTACTTCAGATTTGAGCAAATGGATGCAGACAAGTTCAGTAGTTTGTTCATGCCCACAACTGTGTGTGGCAAAGGCAGACATTGAATCCAGTTTTGTTTGATGCTGAAATTTGTGTTCATTCCAACTAGATGGTCAGCAATAGGTTATAAGTTTATTCCCAGGTTATCAGTTTATTTCTGAAAACCAGAAAAGAGGGGGTGCCCAGGTACAAGTCTTAGCTTTTTTCATGTGGCAGGTGCTGTTTTAAGAACTTCCTACTTACATACTCATTTAATCCTTACTACAATTGTATAAAGTGGGTGCTGCTATTATCCCCATTTTATAGATGAGGAAATGGATGGAGGATGGATGGATGGATGAATGGTTTGATGGATTCCATTACTCTATTCTCCAGTATTCCCCAGATTAGCCTAATCATACAAATAATCTAGGTTCTTATTAAAAATCATTCCTGAGCTCCAACAACTCCTCTAACCCTGGGACATGTTGCAGTATGTTTCAGTGGGCTCCAACCCTGGAATGTATATACAATAGAGCAATAGAGTCATCTCAAAAGGTCTGATGAGGTTTTTGTTGTTTTTTTGTTTGCTGTTTCTCAAATAAAAATTTTGGTCCAAGGATGATAATCATAAGCAGCTGCTGAGAATGAAGCCAGTTCCCATAATTTGATGAGGAGACTCTAGCAGATCAGGGTCCACTTATAAGTAACTACTCTACTCGTGAACTATAAGATTGGCAGCCAATGTGAATGGCAACGTGAGAACAACTTATTGGCAAAATTCTGAGCCCACCTGAGAGATGACATGGGTGGAGTGGGCTGGGAAGTGGCCAGTGTTTGGTGTCAGAGATACTTGGGTTTAAATATGTGCTTTGTCTCTTGTTACATGTGTGCCTCTCTGGGCCTCAACATTTCTGTCTACAAAACAGAAGTGATAATTCTTAACCTTAGAGGGATGTTTTGAAGATAAAATAAGGTAGTAGAAAGAAGACTCTTAGCTCGCACTCCTCTTCCTCTTCATTATTATCACTAGTGACAGATAAATAATATAGCACAGTTAGCAGAGGGCCCAGCTCACCCTCCTACTGACAAGAGTCACAATGATCTTAGTTGCTGTCTGGTAGGAAGAAGCCAAAGAAAATATCCTGCAGCAAATATCCAGATGATTGACCTCATAAATGTGCCCAAGTCTCTGAACCGGAGATCACCAGAATGGGGAGCCTCTAACCCAGGATGCAAAAGACAATGCATAAACTGCAAACGTTGTAGAAAGAAATTAAAGAGGACCTCAATAAATAAAAAGATGTTTCATGTTGATTTAAGTTTTTAAGATGGCAATCCTCCTCAAATTGATTTATAAATTCAATGCAATACCTCAAAATCCCAGCTGGATTTTTTTTCCTTACAGAAACTGACAATCTGATACTAAATTTAATATGGAAATGTGAGGAACACAGAATAGCCAAAACATTCTTTAAAAAGAACAAAGTTGGAGGACCTTCACTTTTTTATTTCAAAACTTACTACAAAGCTGAACTAATCAAGAGCTAGACGTAGAAACCAATGCAACAAAACTGAGTCCAGAAATAAGCTCTTACATTTTTGGTCAACTGATTTTTGACAAGCGTGCCAAGATCATTTAATGGGAAAAAAACTTTCTCAACAAATACCAGTTAGTATTTAGTATACTGCTGACATACCTGGATTTTCACAAACAAAAGAATGAAGTTGGGTCCCTTCCTCATTCCACACACAAAAATGTACTCCAAAAGTATAATAGACTAGATCTAAGGGCTAAAATTATGATATTTTTAGAAGAAACCATAGGAATAAATCTTCAGGACACTGGATTAGGCGAAGCCTTCTTAGATCTTATACCAAAAGGAGAAGTGACAAAAGAAAAAGGTAGATAAATTAGACTTTATCAAAATTAAAAACTATTTTCTTCAAAGGACCAAGAAGATGAGAAGACAGCTCACAGAATGGGAGAAAAAGATTTGTAATGATACATCTGATAAGAGACTAGTATCCAGAATATGTGAAGAACTCTTATGATTTGACAGTGAATAGACAAGCCAATTGAAATTGAGCAAAGGATCTAAATAGACATTCTTCCAAAGAAGATAGGCAAATGGCCGACAAGGACACAGAACGATGCTCAACATCATTAGTCATTAAGGAAATGCAAGTCAAAACCATAGTGAGATACCACTTCACACCCTAGAATGGCTAAAATTTAAAAACACAAAATAAGAGCTGGAGAGGATGGGAATATGTCAGAACACTTGTACCTTATTGATGGCAATGTAAAATGGGGCAGCCACTTTGGAAAATAGTTGGTCAGTTCCTCAAAAGGTTATAAGTAGACTTATATGACTCAGCACTTCCACTTTTAGTTACCTGGCCAAGAGGAATTTAAAAAATATGCTCACACAAAAACTTGGGAACTGCTGTTCATAGCAACACTATTTGTAATAACCTTAAGTGGAAACAACTCAAATGCCCACCAATATATAAGCATAACTAAACGTGGTCTATTCATGCAATGATATTTTATTTAGCAATAAGAAGGAACAAAGTATTGGTAGATGCTATGGTGTGGATGGACCCTGAAAGCATGATGTAAGTTGGAAGAAGCCAGTCACAAAAGACCACATACTATATGATTCCATTTATATAAAATACACAGAATAGGTAAATATAATCACTAAAAGTAGAATAATGATTGCCGGGGGGGGGGGGATTGAAGGAAAATGAGCCACTACTAATGGTATGGGGTTTCCTTTGGGAGTAATGGAGACACTCTAAAATTGATGGTGATGCTAATTGTACCACCCTGTGAATGTACTAAAAACTATTGAACTGTGCATTTTACACTTACTTTTTTGTTAATTTATATTTTTTTAATTAAAAGATTTTAATGTTTATTTAGTTTTGAGAGGGACACACACACACACAACATACACAGAGTGTAAGTCAGGGAGAGTCAGAGAGAGAGGGAGACACAGAATCCAAAGCAGGCTCCAGGTTCTGAGCTGTCATTACAGAGCCAGACACGGGGCTTAAATCACAAACTGTGAGATAATGACTTGAGCCAAAGTCAGCCGCTTAACCAACTGAGACCCCCAGGTGCCCCTAGTTTTTATTTTTTAAGTAGGCTCTATGCCCAGTGCAAAGCCCAATGTGGGGCTCAAACTCATGACTCTGAGATCAAGACCTGAGCTGAGATCAAGAGTCGGATGCTTAACTGATTTAGCCACCCAGGCACCCCTGAATTGTACGTTTTAAATGGGGGAATTGTATGGTATATGAATTATATCTCAATAAGGCTGTTTTTTATTTAAAAAATTTTTAACATTTATTTTTGAGAGAGACAGAGCATGTGTGGGGAGGGGCAGAGAGAGAAGGAGATACAGAATCTGAAGCAGGCTGCAGGCTTTGAGCAAGCTGTCAGCACAGAGCCTGATGCGGGGCTCGAGCCGATAAACCGTGAGATCATGACTTGAGCCCGTCTACTGACTGATCCACCCAGGTGTCCCAATAAGGCTGTTTTTTTAAAAAAACAATACATTGTGGGTTTAGGAAGAAAACATTAAAATACATATTTCTATTTATCTTATACCTTTAAACTTTCAAATTTATATATGTTCATATATGTTTCATAATTTTCATATTATGGGTTAAACTGTGCTCTCCCCCCCAATTCATATGTTAAAGTCTTAGTCCCCAAGATCTCAGAACATGATCTTATTTGGCAATAGAGTCATTGCAGATATAATTAGTTAAGATGATGGCATACTGGAGTAGGGTGGGCCCCACATCCATTTTAACTGGTGTCTACAGAAAGGAAATTTAAAGACAAATGCACATAAAGAGGAGACAGTGTGGAGAGACATCAAGGGAAGACTGCCATCTGAGCCACGGAGAGAGGCTCAGAACGGATTTTCTTCAGAGGGAACCATCTTTCTGATACCTTGATCCCAGACTTCTAGCCTCCTGAAAAGTACAATAAATTTCTATTTAAGCCACCCCTTTTGTGATACTCTGTGATGGCAGGCCTAAAAAATGGATACAGTCCATATGGCAGTAGTAGTGGTACATCCATACTTAGTACATACTAAGTATGTACATACTGTACATAGATACATTTACACATATTGGGCTACAATCCTTTTTTCTGTGAATGAAGCATGCCTCCTGCAGTGCATTGGCTGGGGAAGGAGAACAGTTCCTGGTGTCCATCTGACCTACATCCGACTCCCCATCTGCCCCTGATGGGGCAAGTCCAAGTAAACTTTTCAGTCTCCTCAGTTGCAAAGCCTGGATAATCATCCCTTCCATGAAATATTACATAAAAATTAGCAATAATATATTTATGATGCCTTCAAGATGCTTAGAATGTAGGGGAGCCTGGGTGGCTCAGACTGTTGAGCATCTGACTTTGGCTCAGGTCATGATTTCATGGTTTGTGAGTTAGAGCCCTGCATTGGACTTGCTTCTGTCAGTGCAGACCATTTCAGATCCTCTCTACCCCCCTCTCACTGCCCGTCCCCTGTTTGTGCTCTGAAATAAAAAAAAAAGATGCCTAGAACATGGGAGGCATTCATTAAATGATAGCTCTGATTATAAATTGTTTGTGATTAGCAGTGTGATATGTAAAGGAAGCTTTTGAGCCAGGCAGACCTCATGTATTTATTCAGAAAATGTTTACTGAGCACTTACTGTGTGTCAGGCACTGTGCTCAGACCAGTGAATACAGCAGCTAACAAAATAAATACAATTCCCTCGCTTAGAGTCAAGTAGGAGTGAGCAGACAATAAAATATATGTATAATAAATAAGTAAATTATATAGCAAGATAGTGTGTTGAAGGTAAAAAGTGCTCTGGAGAGATGAATGATCCCAGACATGTAGGGAGAGGCTGGGATTCTACAATGATGGTGATGATACCTGGCATTGACATAGGGATGTCCAATGTGACTTTATGGAAGTAGGCCTTTTTCTCCTCCATATCTGGTTTTTCTATTTCCTTTCTGTATGATGTTGGGAAAGCCTTCTTATTTCTCAAGTCTCTGTTTCATGATCTGTAAATAGGAATAGTGACACCCACTTCACAGAGTTGTCTAATTTCATAACAAGTTGTTTAGGGCATAGAATTTTTTTGAGTTTATTTTGAGAGAGAGAGAGAGGGGATAAGTGGAAGAGGGGCAGAGAGAGAGGAAGAGGGAGGATTCTAAGCAGGCTCCAAACTGTCAGTGCAGAGCCCAACTTGAGGTTCGATCTCACGAACTGCGGGATCATGACCTGAGCCAAAATCGAGTTAGATGCTTGACCGGCTGAGCCACCCAGGCACCCCAGGGCATAAAATATTTTTAAGAAAACCAGACAAATAATGGCTAACATTTACTCGACACTTCTTCGACCTCCCAAGCCCAGTCATAGGTAGGTATTTTTATGCAGTAGCTTATTGTAATCCTCACTGTAGCTCAGTGATGTAGGTAGCATTCTGTTCCCGTTTTACAGATGAGGACAGTTGCAGGCTCAGGGGTTTGCCATTACTAATGAGGAAGTCATAGGGCCAGGACATGAACCTGGGTCTTAGCTGACTCTTGAATCTACTAACCCCCTCCCACTCACTGGCCATGTGATCTTTGACAAATCTCCCCTCCACACCTGTATTTCTCATTATTTAAGAACTGGAGGAGTCTTTCTTTTCTATCAGATAGCTTGGTTAGCATCTGAACTCAATCCAGTTGGGCCTGGATTTGAGGCAGTCTTATAGGAAAAGATGGATGCCTAAAGTCACAAAGTCGCATTGATTTCACCTTTAATCCAATTGGGACCAGGTGGCAGAGGCTTCCTGGCACACACTCTTGGGAAGGATTGTAAGATAGAAGTTGGCGTGAACAGGCCATAGTGCCATGATTAGTGATGTGTGGAATGGATGAAGTCATGGACAGAAGAGGTCTGTGTGATGCAAAAGTAACTTTTGTTGGTCCTAAATGAAAAATGAAGACCTGTCCACTTATTTTCTTTGTTCAAGGCAGAAAGCAAGATGAAGCCAGTTACCAACTTTTTAAATTAAGTTTATTTATTTTGAGAGAGAGAAAAAAGTGTGAGTGGGGGAGGGGCAGTGATAGGGAGAGAATCCCAAGCAAGCTCCACACTATCAGCTTAGAGCCCGATGCAGCGTTCGAAGCCACAAACCACGAGATCATGACCTGAGCTGAAGTTGGACGCTTAACTGAGCCACCCAGGTGCCCCAACTACCAAATTTCATGGGGTGAACATGAATTTACAACATTGTGAACTTGAGTGATCCTTTTCATTCTCTATCTTGTTCTTGACCTTTCTCCTTTGATTCCAACGTCTTTGACAACATGGTAAAGAGACTTTTCCAGTACTTTTGAATTGAACATAGAAGGAAACCAAAGGCATTTTCTTGGTTGAAAAGGAATCTGGTTCTCTCGAGGATCACTTGATGAATGGCAGCCCAAGAAAGGCAGAGAAGAGAGTGTTCCTCAAACTGCTGGCTCAGAGACCTGTCCATCTCAGCAAGGGTTTCCTGATTTACAACATCGTGCACTGAGGAGACCATAAAAAGGTACACTAACCAGGGAATGCACCAAGGAAAGCACACTCCCTTCTACCTTCAGAGAAGAAGGATTTATACAGGAACTTGATAAAAATAACTCCCAGGTGTGACAGGCTGCATTGTATCAACCACTCTCAATTACCACAGACAGAAGCATCTAGGAACACGGGCAAAGTGAAGAAGGGGGAAAGCCAGCAATCATTCCTATTTAGCCTTGGGGTTCAGTGCAAAGTCTTGGGAATTTCTGACAGACTTGGTCTGAAACTTGTTTGGATCTCTTCCTACTGCGTGACCTTGGGCAAATCCTTTGCCCTCTCCCAGCCTCAGATTCCTTGCCTTGACAGTAAAGATAGTTGCATACCTTCCCCCTGGCATGTATGGATTAAATGAAATATGCACCACTCAGTAGAGTGCCTGCAACCTGGTGAGCCCCCCGTGCCTATGAGTGCGCTTGTTTTCAAGAGGAGGAAAGAGAGTATATTTCTATTTCTATTTCTTATTTATTTATTTATTTATTTTTATTAAAAAAAATTTTTTTTTAACTTTTATTTACTTTTGAGGCAGAGAGAGACAGAGCATGAATGGGGGAGGGTCAGAGATAGGGAGACACAGAATCTGAAACAGGCTCCAGGCTCTGAGCTGTCAGCACAGAGCCCGACGCGGGGCTTGAACTCACAGACCGCGAGATCATGACCTGAGCCAAAGTCGGACGCTTAACTGACTGTGCCACCCAGGCACCCCATTTCTATTTCTTAATGAGTGTGCTGTGCAGATTAATATTAAAGTGTGTCCCTCTCTCTCTGCCCCTCCCCCGTTCATGCTCTGTCTCTGTCTCAAAAATAAATAAATGTAAAAAAAAAAAGTGTGTCAGAATCCCTGTATTAAATGTGAGAGATATAGTGGGGAAAGTTGCTGGCTGAGAAACCTAGTTCTCACTCTGTATTTACTTGCTGTTCAGCCATTGGGGTTTTACCACACTTCTCTGAGCCTCAGTGATCCAAGGGTCACATAGAAAATGGTAGCATGGGGTTTAAGACATGAATCCGGGGTTCAAGTCCCAGCACAGAATTTTCTGTCTGACTGGCACATCTGACTGAGGCTTGGCTTCCTGATCTGTAAAATAGGGATGACGATAACAGCACCAGCTTCCCAGTGAAGATGAACCAGAAAAAAAAAAGCATTCAAAATGCGAGCCATACTAATTCTTAGCTTCTTTAATTATATGAATGTGATTATATTGTTGTTTATTATTATATAATTAAATGATTATATCGCAAGCTCTACCTTGCTTCAAGAAGCCAGTGGCAGCAGCAAGGGTGGAAGGAAACCAAACTGCAGTGAACAATTTGCCCCCAATGTACCACACGTAGGGAGCTGAGCATCACACACTGGCCACCAACACTCTGAGATTCTGTCTCCCTCAAATGTTCCATCCTTCTCTCCCCACTAAAAGTAACCAAGACTATTGAGCAAGTCGCGACAATGTAAATATCTCCTTTCCAGCGTTCTGCAGTTCAAATTCTAAAAGCAAAGCTCCTTATATCAGCATTAATTAAACTGCCAGCTAGTAAGAGTCCCACTTAACGTATCTGTTTGGCAGGAAAACTTAAGCCACAAAAACTCAGGCCAGGATTTTATGTGAGCTTAAAGAACTGATAGCTTCTAGGGTCTTGCCTCTCCCCACTGATGTCGCAGTATCTAGAAGGTCTACTTTGCGTGTTAATGGGCGAAATAGCTTCCCTTGGGACTTTTCCCATGTTGATTTTTTAATTTATACTTTTATTAAACCCTTAAGGAAAATGGACTTGCAGAGTCCTCATTAAATAGGGAACAATTCAGTGCATAAAACAGAGAGATGAATTCTTTTTTGAAAGCTACCCTCCCAATTGGCCTTAATGAATTCTCCCTCTGCTGCTATATTACAGAGAGTGCAAATAAATAGAACACTTTGTGAGTGGTGGATGGGCAAATGGATACTTAAGCAGTTCTTGCAGCCTCCGATTGGGATCTTTCTTCCTAGGAACTCAAGGAATTTGGTGCATTATAGCACAGCCCTCTCTCCCTGGAGATGAACTGTATGCCAGGATGGGAAGTTAACTCATCCTTGGAACCCATCATGGAGGAAGAATGTCTCCCATGTAATAGCCTCAGAGGAAGCTGTGGGAATGTGCTTTCTAGAAGAATACACAGTGTTTACTTAGCACCTACTCTAACCAGACGTGATATTTTTTCTAGTATCTGTGGCTCTCAGCTGTGATAAATTGATTTTCTGTTTCCACCTCAGCATCCCTCCTTGACAGAATTGTACATCCATGCTCTTTGCCCATGTTACTTGTAGGTGGAGTCTACTTCTTTGCCCCACTGTTTTTTGGTCTTGTGACTTGTGTTGGCCAATGAGATGCAAGAGAGAGAGTGATAGTGTTACCACTAGAGGTAGTGATAGTTCTAAAGCAAGCTTCAGGAAGTGTCACAACCTCTTGCTTTCCTGACATCACCATTATAATAGGGGCATGTCCCCAGAAAGCTGCTGGTCCCAGAATTAGACACACAGAGCAGACACACAGCCGAGAGTTACATCCAACTGAAATTGACTAAACTTTGGCATATCTGCAGACACAGAAGTGAGAAAAATACATATTAATTATTCTAAGTCATTGAGATGTGGGAGTTATTTGTTTCACGGCATTATTGCAACCATGGCTTACCAATAAATCAAACATGCTTCACGAGCACCTGGGAAACTTTTAAACATCTAATCTCTAAGCCCCATCTTAGAGATTCTGACTCAGATGATCTGAGATGACCCAGAAACAACTGGGGCAAAAAATTGTTAAATCTCTGATCAGGACCAAAGTAGATTGGCCGTGATGTTCATGAGATGGAAGTTTCAGGACCCCTCACCCGAATGGACCTGCCAGATAAATATGTACTTTTATACCTCAGATATATTAGTAATTTTTGTGGGTTTTAAAATAACTCATCTAAAGTGTATAAACTTCAGTCTCCAAGTTCTGATATGACCCTGTTAGGCTAAAGTTCACCAAGACATTAGGTTCACCAGATGAACCTACATGTGTTCCACAAAGTGATGTTTCAACCTGCATTCTACCTGCCTTCCCAAGGAGGAAATTATAGCTGTGTGGCCAGAGAACCCTGGAGTGGAGCATGTTATCTACATGCTGACCTCGGATGAGGCTGCACTTCTGAAAACCTTGATTTCTTCATCTGTACAATGGACACAAGAACAGTGTGCATACAAAGGTAGTGAGAATACAAGCCAATAGCTCTGTGTAGGGTTGGATGTTTAACAGAGACATTATGCAGTGATTGAACACTTGGCCTCTAGACACAGAACTCCCAGGTTCAAATCCTGCTTCTGCCACTGACCTGCTGCATGACTTTGCAGGTTTCCCAAAATTTCCGAGCCTCAGTCTCTTTGTGAAATGGGTCCAATGTAATTCCATCCTGGGATCACTCTGAAGATTAATCAATTGGTGCATGAAAAGGATTAGTTGACTCCTTAGTGCAGAGTGAGAATTCATGGTCATTTTTATTATCTTTCAAACACAGATTATGGCTTGTTCTGAAGCATGTAGAGAAGATAACAGAATGCCAAGGTCAGGATTAGGCTGAAGGGCCCCATGACCCTGGCGCTGAGTTATGCCAACAGGTCACCCAGGGCTCAAATCACAACCTCAGATTGCAGTGCAGACACAGCCTACCCCCCACAGAGCCAGCCTGCCATGGACCACCAAGCCTGTTTCTTTCTGCAGAGACCTGGCAGCCACATGAACCAGTTCTCAATTCATTCCCATACCATTTCCCCTAATATCTCCCTGGAGGCTGATTGATGGCTACAGACGACAATCTATAGCTGTATGACAGAATGTTTACTACCAGTCCTCTAGGAAATGATTACTTTGAGGTAATTTTGAACCACCAGACTATGATGCAGTGTCTTATATATTAAACTGTAGCAAGCAGTGTATAAAAGTATTACAAGGAGGCCTTGTATTTCACAGCTTACTGGGGAAGGAGCACACAAGGGCAAATTGGTTTCAGGAGAAGGCAAGCACAAGAGGATTCAAAATTTTTGCATCCAACTTCAAGGAAGGAACAGAGGTTTAAGATTCAAGTCTACATGGCCAAGGTCAATGCCCATTTCATACCCCTGGACTTCTCCAGGGGAGACTCTACAGCCACTGAGGCCCCAGACACTGTAACTACCAAGGAGGCTTCAGGACCTGTTATAGCTGCCTCCAGAAACTGGTTGGATTTCTTCTGCCTCCCACAACCATTACCAATAATAGATTCCTTGGGATATCTCTTTCTTTGCAAATCTCTCTTCCATATGAAAGTTTCTGAAACGCTAGCTTTATAGACCAATGAAACAAAAGAGAGTCCAGAAATAGATTCATAGGTATATAACCACCTGATCTATAACAAGTGTTCACTGGAAGAAGAAGGGGAACAGATTCTGTTTTTAAATACTGGATATAGAAAAGAAAATTTCTTCTTGAATCTTACCTCACACCATACACAAAAATTAATTTGAGATGGATTATACAGCTAAATGTGAAAAGTAAAACAGTGAAACATTTAGGGAAAAACAAGAGAATGTCTTTATGACCTTAGGGTAAGCAAAGATTTCTTAAACAATTCATGTCAGAATTAACTGAGGGAAATACCAGCAAATTGGACTACAACTACATCTTTCGATAGTAATCAAAACATGCCATGAAGGGACTAAAAGAAGGCCAGTAGAATGAAAATGCATATTTGCAAATTCAAAATAAATTATCCAAAATATAAAAAACCAGTTGACCCTTGAACAAGATGTTGGACAGCATGGGGGTGCACTTCTATGTGGATTTTTTTCAGTTACTACAGTAGAGGATTATAAATGTATTTTCTCTTTCTTATGATATTCTTTTTTTAAAAATTTTTTTTTCAACGTTTATTTATTTTTGGGACAGAGCGAGACAGAGCATGAACGGGGGAGGGGCAGAGAGAGAGGGAGACACAGAATCAGAAACAGGCTCCAGGCTCTGAGCCATCAGCCCAGAGCCCGACGCGGGGCTCGAACTCACGGACCGCGAGATCGTGACCTGGCTGAAGTCAGACGCTTAACCGACTGCGCCACCCAGGCGCCCCTCTTATGATATTCTTAATAACTCTTTTCTCTAGCTTGATTTATTGTAATATTCTTACAATATGTGTTAGTTGACTCTGTCATTGGTGAGGCTTCCATTAAAAGTAATTAGTAGTTAAGTTTTGGGAAAGTCAAAAGTTATATACAGATTTTCAATTTGGCAGGGAGTCAGTGCCTCTAATCTCTGCATTGTTCAATGGTTAACTTCTATGACTTAGTAAAAGACAGATGAAAAGAAAAATAGGCAAAAGTCATGAACAGGAGGTTCACAAATGATATCCAACTGGCCAAAAGATACATGTAAAAGTTCTTAGACATCAAGGAAATACAAATCAAAAATATAATATCTCTCACTCTTACCATAATAGGCTAGAATTAAAAAAACAGACAACTCTAAGCATTTCAGCAACTGCAAACTCTTATATATTATTGGTGGTAGTGTAACTTGGTATAAACACTTCAAAAATTGATTGCACTATAGTAAGGCAAATCACGCACATACCCTATGACTCAGCAATTCTACTCAAAGGAAATGCACAGATCTGTTCACTAACAAACATGTCCAAGCATATTCATAGAAGCCTTACTTCTATTAGCTGAAAACTATAAACAATCCAAATGTCAACAAATAGTTGAATGAATGGTCACAGGGCGAAGTGCTACACTGAAATAAGAATGAATTACAACTACATGCAACAACATGGATGAATTTCAGTGTTGAATGAAAGAAGACAGACATATTTTATATATTCCTTATGTAATTTCATTCTATTATATTTACATGCATTCCATTTATATTTCCACTAATTTCCTTACTAGAAACTCCATTAATTTCCTTCTATATATAACTTTGCCAATTCCGTTTATCTTAAATTCAAAAATCAGGAAAACTAGCCTGTGCTTTGAGAGGTCTAGACAGCAGATACCCCTGATGAATAGTAATGGGAAGGGAGCTCAGCAGGGTCTTCAGGGGAGCTAGGAACATTGTTTTCTGTTTTATGCGTAGATACAGGAATTTATTCAGTTTGTAAATAATTAACAAGGGGCATAATTATGCTTTGTGTGATTTTTTTAATGAACGTTATTCTTTTATTTTAGGTTTCTCTATTTTGAGAGAGAGAGAGAGCATGAGCAAAGGAGGGGCAGAGAGAGAGAGGGAGAGAGAAAATCCTAAGCAGGCTCTGTACTCTTAGGATGGAGCCTGATGTGAAGCTCCATCTCACGAACCCAAATGTGAGATCACGACCTGAGCTGAAATCAAAGGTTGGACACTCAACGAACTGAGCCAAACAGGTGCTCCCGCAGGTTATTCTTTAATAGAAAATTTACAAGGACAAAACCAATCTAAGTCTTCAAAGATGGAGTCCCAGGATTGAGCCACATGCTCACAAGTAAGGTTTTCACTTTATCCTTGAGTAAGCAGGACTCTAAAGGGAAAATGCCTCAACTAAGGAAGAACATTATAATGATGCTCACTGGCTGTAAGGTATAAAAATATATCCACTCGAGCAGATGGAGTGGGAGGGGAGAAGAGCTTCCACTCTTGAGTGCCAAACCCCATGCTGAGTACCTGTGTACACATCTCTTCATTCAAGCCTCACCTCTGCTCATGAGGTAAGTTCTGAAGCATCCCATTAGGCAGGTACTGCTGAGGAAACTGACACAGGGAGTGGGCCAGACACACACCCGTGTCTCAATGGCTCCAACCCCCCGCCTCCAACTTGCATGGGTAGCTGATGGCTGCATTCTGGGTATAAATAGCTGTCCTTCCAGAGCCCTGTGTCTCAGTGAACCCCCAGAAGAAATGTGGGGACCACAACTGGCCAGAAAATGCTGTGCTTCTCAGCAGACATGCACACACTGCCCTCTTGCTCAGCATCATCGGTGTTTTTAATTGGCATGAACTGCTCCACAACAAGGAAAATGTTTACCGTGTTAACCAAGAAAACTAAGACAAAGGACCTTCAGGGCATTTTAATTTAGGGTAGGCAGCAACTGGGATAAAGAAGACATTCAAACCATTGGATTTGTGTAGTTTCTACACCCAACTGGCTACCACTCGATTTAATAAAGATGACATCTTTGTAATTATGACTTCCAAGTGCCTGTGAATGAAGCCTTCACCATGTCAGAAGTGTTCAGAGCCTGCATTTGGGTGATAATAACTTAATAAAGGGAGGATCTGTGAAGCAATGAAGGGGGAGAGGTAAGCTGCCCTGGTTCAAAGCCTGGCCCCGCCATGTACTAGATATAAGTTACTCAACTTCTCTGAGCATCGGGTCTCTCATCTATAGAATTAAGACAACCTGCCCAGCCAACAGGGTTTTTAGGATTATTAAAAAGGTGGGCGTGTATACCCACATTTTATACGTGCACATATACATGTGGATACACACATCTTCTTTAGCACAGTCCTGCGGTTTGTCTATTTTGGGTTTGGCCCTGGGAAACTGAAATAGATGTTGTAAAGACCTTGATTTCAGGGGCACCTGGGTGGCTCAGTTGGGTAAGCATCTGACTCTTAGTTTCAGTTCAGGTCATGATCTTGTGGTTTCTTGAGTTCAAGCCTCGCATTGGGTTCTGTGCTGGAAGTGCAAAGACTGCTTGGGATTCTCTCTCTCTTTCTTTCTCTCTCTGCCCCTTCTCCACTCATGCTGTCTCTGTCTCTCTCAAAATAAACTTTAAAAAAACCCTTGACTTCAGACAGATTATGTAAGCTGTCCAGGGCCACGGAGCTCATAAAGCTTGGTAGTTGGCCAAGGTGAGGTTGGGTCCCAACTGTGTCTGACTTCCGAGTTCTTCCTTCTTCCCTGGACTCTATTACAGCTGGGAGCTGAATTTAGACGTCCCAGAACCAACCCTGAAGCTCATATCAGAGTAATTTGCATTTAGAGCCCAGGTGGGCACTGGACAAGAACCCTGGTGGTTTCAAAGCAGATTGCCTTCACACTGTTGATTCCTATGGGAGTTTCCACTCTGGCTGCCACTCTTGGCCAAGGATGAGATACGTTGTGGGTTTCACAGCATCTGGAAAGTCCATTAAGGGTTGAGGCAGAAAAAAAGGTGAAAAATTTGATGTCAGAATTATTAGAGCCTCTGAAAACCATTGCAAGGCCTCCCCTCGGTGGAATCATTCCCTTCCTGTATTCCCAGTGAGTGAAGTGACCAGAGGAGACTAGACCAAATCATTCAAATGCTTGATTCCAAAACAAACAAGTCTGGAGCCCTCTAATGTTCACATTCCAGCTGCTTGAGGTGCATTTTTGCTTATCTGAGCCCTGGCTTCTCTGTATGACTTGATTTTGCCCATGTGACTCAGGAATCATATGAGATTCAAGTTTATCTATAAACCCTAGGGAGTCAAAAAATAGATGAATATCCTAATCGATCTAGTTATTGTTAAATTGCATCCATATTCTTGTACTACTATGGTACAAATAGGGTGGTGAGATGTCTATTATAAAACATGGAGAAAATGCATAAAATATAAAAGGAGTTGGAAAATAAACACAAATAGTCTAATACCTTCTTACCACACCCTGTACATACAGTCAACACTCTCGGTGTCTGATCCTTTCCTTTTCCCACAAGGAATGTCCATTCACAGAAGAGCTGCTCTCTTCTCTGAATTGTCCTTGGCCAAAGTAAGCTGCCTCATTTTGAAGTTGACAAGGTTCATCACTGTAGGGTCAGGTGGTTGACAGAGGTATACAGAAATCAAGGCCCTGTGGTGCATTTCACCTTCTAGAGCTCCAAGTTGGATCAAGCTGAAGCTAGACTCCAGAGCTGAGACCACACGTTTAGGTAGCGTTTTCCTTTGACTCCATCTTGCTTCCCTTACTCTCTCATAGGTTCCTCTTAAGTGCACTCCCTGAATAAATCACATGCATTCAAATCCTTGCTGCAAGTTCTGCTTCCAGGGAAAATGAACTAAGAAATTGCTAAATTATGAAGCATGACTTGAAATATAGCTTCCAAACAGATACAGTGCAAAATAAAGAGACATGGAAGTTCTTGTACCTTCTTCCCTTGGCCAGGAGGATCAGCATCCATTGTCCCCGGTTTGTGGATGTCCCGCATCATAGACAAGCTTTGGTAAACTGGGCCTTTGCGGGTTTGAGGCAATGACTGGGTCATATCTGTGAAAAAAGCAGTTCTGATTGCCCTGTAGAGAGGGGAATAAAATGGAATGGTGGGCCAGGCTGGAAGGAGGTAGCAGTGAAGAGGTGGTGTCAGGCATTTGAGCAAAAGCTGGGGGCAGCTTGGCCTAAGGTGGTGGAGGAATGGTGAGGGGTGCCTGATGGGAATAGATTTAGGAGGTGGGATTCCCCAGCACATGGCAGTTGAGTGACTATTAGAGGACAGGAAAGGAGGAGGGAGGAAGAGTGATGACCAGTGTCTCATGTGAACCATCGACTGTGCTACATTCATTGAGACAGGAGCTTCAAGAAGGAGCAGGCATGTGGCAGCAAAAGACAAGTTTCAATTTGGACACCACCATCTCCACCATCCCAGCCAGGTTCTCTTGCGAAGAACCAGGAATTCAGAGAAGAAGCACATTCTTCATTATGAGGGTAAGTCTTAGGGCACAAACCACAAAGCACACTCAAGAAGTCTTCAAGAAAAGATTCAGTTTACTTTGTGGGCGATTTATTGAGCCCTCTCTGTAAACGAAGCTCTTTGCTGGGACTGACAGGCACAAGGGGGAAGCCACAGGACAGGCCCTCTGGAAGCTCGCAGTCCCAAGGGAGAGAAAAACACACTCAGAAACATCTCTAATGGACTTCACTGAGAACTCAGCGGGCTTTGGAGCCAGACCTTACTGGGGTCCAATCCTGGCTCTTCAATTTAACTGGTGGCTTATTTGGGGATGTAATTTCCTCTCTCTGAGCCTCAATTTCCTTGCCTATAGAAGAAGCATGAAAACAGTGGTACCTGCCTCATGGGCTGTTGCTAGAACTGCAAGAGCAATAACTGGCACTTATTGAGGCTCGAAAGATCTAGAGCTATATACCTGGCACATAGAAGATGCTTAATAAATATTAGTTGAATGAATTGATGGAGCACTTACCATATTTGCCAGATGCTGGGGATTTGGTACTCAATGAACGATTTTTTTTTAAATTTTTTATTTTTGAGACAGAGACAGAGCATGAACGGGGGAGAGGCAGAGAGAAAGGGAGACACAGAATCCGAAGCAGGCTCCAGACTCTGAGCCATCAGCCCAGAGCCCCACGTGGGGCTCGAACTCACGGACCGTGAGATCGTGACCTGAGCTGAAGTCGGACCCTTAACCGACTGAGCCACCCAGGCGCCCCTGAACGGTGTTATTTTTCAAAGAGTCTTGTTTTTTATTGTTGAATTTTTTTAACAACTCTCTGAAACAAGCATACTTGCTCTCCCTATTTTCAGGAGAGAAAACTGTGATCCTGGGACTTTAAGTTCACCAAATAAGGTCACATTGCCAGTAAATGATAGAACAGGATCCCAACACAGGCCACCTATGTTCAGAACCTGTATTGTTACCCAAAGATTACTAAGCATTTGATGTATGTAAATTCCAGAGCCACAGTGCTCCCTCTCTTCCAGAAGCTTCTCCAAGCAAGGCTTGGGTACCTGGATTCTTTCCAGTAGGTAATACGGAGCCCCCCTCTGAAGGATGCGATCAGAGGCCTGACATGGGCTTATGTGTGATTTAAGGAGGTCAGACTAGTTGCTAGTTTGGTAATAAAAACACCTGGCACATAAAAGGATAAGGACCTGTATTCTACCTGCTACAGATTGTACATTTTTTATGCCTCCAGCCAAGATGGAAACAAGCCACAATGAAGGAATACCCACACAAATCAATACCGGTAAGTTAACTAAACCTTCTCTTCTCTAAACAGTGATGCTGCCAGAGGCTGGTTTCACCTGGGATTAGAATAACTGATTTCAGAACAACTAAGAAAAGGGGATTGTCTCTTTCATCTCTGAGCAAGGTGAGGGAGGGCCTTGTGAAAAACCTTGAGGCAAGAAAGAGCTTAGTGAATGGAGGGTCAGGATTCCAGTGCCTCTGGAGTGGGATAAAGCAAGAAGTCACTCAAGGTTTAGAGACCTTGGGGTTAGGGGGGTTAGGACCACTGCTGGGCCTCCAACCTGTTCTCCCCACCCCCATTCTTGGAGTTGTCTTTTCCAATCTCCCCATGGCAGTTAGGGACACTGGAATATCTGTGTAACTTGGATCCTGCTTTTCCTCTTCCTGGCTGTCTGTGGCCACAGGAGGAAGTCCAAGTTCCATTCATCCTAAAACCCCTGTTGACTTCTCTCTGACCTCATGCCACACCAGCACCCCCTGTGTTTCACCATGTGGACTGTATGTCAGCCTCCTAACTGCGTCTGTTCTTTTCCTTGTGTGGGCCTCGCTCATTCCCACCTCAGGGCCTTTGCACCTGCTCCTCCATGTGACTGGAGCACTCTTCCACCAAGTCCTACCCTGATTTCTTCCCTCTCTCCATTCTTGTCTCAGCCGTTCTCATGAGACAGGTCTTCTCTGATTTTTCTATGAAGAACCCTGTGACTCTTTCATATCTTAGTATCTTTTTAGAAACTACTTGATTTCCAGGTTTTCTTCTTTATCTCTTTCATCTTTATGTTAGAATTCAAGTTCCATGAGAGCAGGGAATTGGTCTAATTCCCCACTTGGTGTTTGTCATTGTGGATTCTAAGCAAATCTCAACTAAGGAATGGATGGAACTGGAACTATGGAAACAGATGAGTCTGGACCACACCTGAGGGATGCTGAAGCCAAGGTTCCTCAGACTCACGATGAGTCTGTCACCTGCGGCAGGGTCTCAGGTGAGTGCACACCCCTTGTACCTTTTCTCTGCACTGCTTCTGCCAAAAAGCAGCCCAACTGTCTTTTCTTATTGGCTCCCCTGGGGACTCAACCCAGGTACAGTCACCTTTAAACAATAGCACATGTGCACCCATGATGTGCTGGATCCTACTTCAGAACATCCAGTGGAATGAGTCAAAGCGTAGGCTTTGAGGGCAGTCTGCATCACATTTACATCTAAGCTCTGCCATTGAATGGCTGACCGACGCTAGGTCAATCTGTTTCATTCTTGGGGCAACTGGGTGGCTCAGTCGGTTAAGCCTTTGAAACGGAGACAAAGTGCTTCCATGTGAGCTGGGTGCTGGGGACCCGGGGACCCTCTCCCTCTGCACCTTCAGGTCATGGAGCAACACCTGTATGGGCTACCTTCAGCTTTGCCCCTGGGTGAAAGGGTGCTCCCTGGGTGGGCATCAGAGAGAATGTTTCCTCTCCAGCTCCTGCAAGTGCTCCTGGGACCTTCTGAAGTGAGGTGGGAGGTACTCACTGGAGCAAGTTCTTTCCTCCTCTCCTCACTCAAATCCTGGGTCCCTGGAGCCGAATAAATTTTATACTTACCTCCACGTGGGAGGGACCTCTGTGCAGCTCCCCCTACCCCACCCGCTAATAACCTCCCTGGTTGGCAAGATTTGTAGAGTCCTGTGTGAATGCCGCTGGGCCCTCGCACACACTGGGTCTCCAAGCCCCGCTGAGCTGTCTCCTGGGAGTGAACAGCCCCAGGAAAGAGGCCCTTGGCAGTAGGGCTGTGGTTCCTGCCCCTGTTAGATCCCACTCCTCCAGCCACACAGCAATGGGCCTGCTTCTCACCACGGTTATAGCCCCCATGGGATCTTTCTTGTGCCTTCCTGGGTCTTCCTCCACTCCTTCCAGTGTTCAGGGCAGAGGCTGGCAGGCACAGGTATTTTTTTGGCTGCACCTGTTGATGTTTTCCCCTCGCTTCACCTATAGACTGGGGGACTTTGGGCAAGTTATGTTACCTCTAATGTCGTGGTCACTGTTCCTAAGGGGCTGGGACCTATGCAGAGGAAAAGGTTGTGTGGGGGGGCCTCTGACCCCGAAGCTCCTAAGGTCAGAGCAGGCACGGCCAGCCACACGGTATGGGGAATTGAATTGTCTTCTCCAACGGCCCAGCACAACCATGAAGGTGCCCCTGGATTTGGCTGGATTGATAAAATGATGGATTGGTTAGGAAAGGTGGCAGTATACCCATGGCATGCACACTTGGGTTCCACTGTCCCCATATTGGAGAAAAATACAAAGGTGGATGCTGACCAGGAGACAGGAAATGGACAGGAATCTGGAGGCAGGAAGGAGTCCAGGTGGTCATTGGGAGGGAACTTGGGAGGCGGGCAGTGTATTGCACACAAAGTCCTAGGGACAGTGACTGCCTCTTGGAGGGACGGGGTGGCTCAGGTGCTGCTTTCTGGTCTCAGGTATGGAATCTGAGGACTAGGAAGGGCCTGGAGTCCCTGGACCTGCTCCTCATCACATTGGAGAAAGGTGGGAAGAGGGCCCCAGGGGGATTGTAGTGTGAGGCCACAGTTGTCATCTGGGGTCAAGGATGTAATCCCAGAAGCAGCAGCCTGAGTTCTCGCCTCCTCTGACCTCATCCTCTCTTTCCCACGGCCACCCCATCACTGTCACTGCCCTTGTGCATGAAGTCTGTTTTACAGATCCTAAGAATTAGGATTCAGACACTAGCCATCTGCATATAATTTACTTCCTAATTCTGGCTTTTTGTATTTATTTCTGGCGCTTAAGTCTCCTGTGTGACTCTTCCCTGCTCCCTCTTTGGATGATTCCCATCCTGAAGGACCCAGTCCCATCCAGGCCCAGGAGGGCCTAGCATCTCCAATGTCTATACAATCTCCCCAGCATCCCATCATCAGCTTTCCCAGCAGCACCCTGTTTCCAGGGCTGAGCAGCCCTGTGTGGTGGGCTGGGCACCGGGCTGGAATGAGGAGGGCTGGCATCGCTCTGCTGGAGGGCCCCTCTGGGAGTCTGTGACTGCCCTGACCGAGCCCGTCTTGGTGCTCTCCTACCCCAGAGACGGGGATGGGGGGGCCTCTGCAATCACATGACTGTCTTCTGCTTTTCACCTACCAAGATCACACAATTTTAAAACAAGAATTATTCCATCAGGAATCTGATTCTAGAAATCCTCCTGTCGTGGATGAAAGAGAATGCATCAAGAAAGAAAGGGCATGGAGTGGGACAGGAGGAGGAAATAGAGTGCAGAGAGGCAGGAGGAAGTGCAGAAGGCAAACAAGTGCCCTTCAGGGAACCTTAACGCCCAGGAGCTCGCTGGGGCAGCCCACAATGCATGTGACCTTGCAGAAGGACACGAAGGTTATGGCCACGTGCCACAAGTGAAGGGTGTACTGACAACATATCCCAGGGAGCATATAGCCATGCCCTGCCCAGCCCTAACTTTGTTGGGCCACTGACTCCTGACTCCACTGACTCCTGCATTTGGGTGATGGGGCTGGAGGCCCCTGCAGGGCCACATGGAGCAGGTCACATTGTGTTCTTTGGGAAAGGTGTCCCTGGAGGGTTCAACATCTCAGTCCTGCAGGACCCTATGCTGCCCAGCCCTGTCAAGGTAAACAGGGAGAACATCAGCCACTCAACAAGGTGAGGTAGTGCAGGGTGGGCTGGGTTCTTCCCAGTTCAGGCTCCTGGGGAAAGAGGGAGGAGGACAGAGGCCGGGGGTCTCCCTGTGAATCAAGTAAGGTGGGTCTCCTGGCTCAGCTCTGCATCCTCATGGGCATAGAGCAGGCTGTCTTTAAGTAGTGGCCACAGCAGCCTCCAGGGCAGGCTGGGAGTTGCCCAAGGCCAGTCGTCCCCTCAAACCCTTCAGAGTCCTCTGGACTCCCTGGGTCACCTTGTAGCACCATTTCTCAGGCTGGGATTCCACAGATTTGTCATATATACAGAAAAGCCAAAGAGAGCAGACAATTTTGAAGCAAATTCAATGCAGTGCTAACTTGAAATATGTTAAGGAATAAGGTTCTCCAGCTTACATTTCTCTTTCCAATTTTGTAAATAAATATAAGAAATAGAACTTGTATTATATTTTAAAAATCAGTGTCTTCTGTGACCTTACCTTGCTGGAATATGCTAAAGACATATAATTCATGATTTCAATAGGACGCGTATGGATTGTGTTTTAATTGAAAGCTGTAGGCAAAGTTTGACGGGTGTTAGGAAGAAAGATTATGAGTGAGGAAAAAGGGGGGGTTTCACAGACCATTGTGACTGTGCAGGTGTCATGATAGGCTGTATTGCATGTGGGTGGGGACCAGGGTCACCACTCTCACCACCCTGTATCATTAGACCTCTTGTTCCTCACATGACACAGAGGGTGGGACTTGGGCTTTTTCTCGTGATTGTTTCCGTTAGCTTCCCTAATTGCAGCTTTGTGTAGAGAGGAGCTTGTCTGCTTCGCCCTGGGAGAGTGGTAAAGCTTTCCTTGCCCATAGGAAAGGATCCCGTCTATAAGGGCCACCTATGTTTGCTTGGACCTTGTGTTTCAACATCTAACTTAGCCAAGGCTGATTCCTACCTGTCCCCGGATGTGAATCAGAGGACCTGGGACAGGACAGAGGCCTCACCTTGGTGTTTCAGCATCCTTCTGTGAAAAGGATGAGAATAGTTCTCCAAGGCCACTCCAGGTCCTTGATCTCAGACACCAGCTTCCCCAGCTGACCACCTGTCAATCTTATCTTTTTGAGTGACCACAGTCAAAATGGGCACAACAAACCATCCTCACAGGACTCCTTCTGGCATGAATTGACACTCTGGAGGCAGCGGACATCACCACATTTTAGGAACATGGGTTTTTCAAGATAACTGAGGCAGATGAGACATTTCCTTCCTTCTTTAAAACGTTCAGCCATACCCACTTTCTGTGGAAAAATGAGCATATTAATTTCCTAAGGACCTAAAGGAACAGGACTGTGTGGGGTTTTATCCTCTTTGCTCGCATAGACATGTCACATACCTACTACGTGTCCTCCCTCTACTAGGAAATGCCAGACGCTACAAATATAAACATAAGTGACTCTTGGTGCTGCTTTTCTGATATCTTCTGATATTTGAGATGCTAAGTAGAATTAAAGACTCAGTTGGTCATTCAGCTTTGACCTGATCTGGTAAAATAGACCAGACCTGGGGTGTCCAATATTGTAGCCAACAACCACCTGTGGAAATCGAGCCCCTGGATTCAGCTCCTCTGAATTGAGCCGTGCTCTGAGTGTGACATGCACACTGATTCTGAGGACAAAATAAAAACAGAAGAAACTTTCCTGTTGAGGTTTTAAAAACAATGTATTTTTGAAATCAAATACATGTTGAAGTGGTACCCTTTTGCCCATTACAATGATTTGATTTTTGACTTGTTTCTTTTTACCATAGAGCTACTAGACAATGCGTAGTTGACATGGGTGGGTCTCATTCTATTTCCACCTGCGATTACCAGTTTAGGCTGAGAGATCCTCCCAACTCGCAGAACCAACCTGGAGGTGGCTCAGACCCACAGCAGCAGCTGAGAGGTTGAACCAATCAATGGGAGAAACTCAATTCAACATCTCGTATAACGGTCCAAGTCATGATCTGTTTAGGGAAAAGAAAGAACATGACATCTCTCAAGCCTGGGTACTGAAAATCTACTCCCGCCCACAGCTCTTAGAGCAGAGGGTCCAGGCGTATACAGTGTCCCTAGGGGCACACACTGTCTTTGTGATGGAGGTGGCCTCAATAACATTTGCTGTATTCATAGAAGGACTCGTTCCCTGCACTTTGCCGTCTCACATGTGCCTTCTGTAGAACACTGACGAACAAAAAGGAAGTTGCAGAAGAGTGGACTCCTCCCCTAGGAGATTCTTCTCTGGTTCCCAACTCCTTTCAAAGGGACGCAGTTCTGAAATGAGATGGATTCAGAAGCGGCTCCTTATGTTAAAGGGTCCTCTTCCCACCCTACCATACCAGGGCTCACTTATTTCATCATCCGATTATGTTTTATTTTAATTCTGAGAAGACTGAGATTTCCTGATGACAGAAATGGTGGCACATGTGTTTTTTTCAACATGGAACCGAACTTTCAAAAGAAAAAGCAGTTTCAGAAATTTTGAAAGTGAGGATTGATAAATGTGAAGAATTATCTGTGGTCAATATCATGTTTTCCTTGTCTTGTGGACAAAAAAAGACATGAATATTTAATTTTATTAATATTTCTCTATACAATACTCCATAGTTATGTTGCTCACACAAATATGCTTCATCTGTCAAGCACATAATGTGTCATAAAATTCCCATTTCAATTTGACTCACTGTTTAAAATTAAAATCTTCCGGTTTACTACTTAATACACTTAGCTTCCATAGGATATGAATTCTCACTTTTGCTCAACAATTTGAAACGTGGGCCCAAAGTGATGGGCACTGAACCTATTTTTGAGGAACTGTGGTGTACCAAGCTGAGGGGGGGATGGAAATTGGCTGTGCTTGGTTCCAGTGCTAGGAGTTAAATTCTTCATTTTGACTCAGTGACTAGAAAGTAGAAATCTCTTTTTTCCCTCACGTTTTCCTGCACAGTACAATATAAGATTTTCAACATATCAAAGCCCACGAAGCATATTTTAAACAGATTTGAGATTCAAAATATGGGAAGGTCATAATTCGTAAATTATACACATTTTAAATATCTTTATTAGTGATCTGTCGATGAAATTTGAGTTTTTGTTGTGTCTCACTTATTTGGGTCTTTATTATTCAACTGTAGAAAAGCGGAGGGATTGTAGTTCTTGAGTGACTTTGGCAGCCACACAAAGAAGGTTGGGAACAGTGTGGTAGTAAACACGGCTGCCCGCTAGGTGGAGCTACGTCAAAGACGATGGAAGCACTTCCTTGTTCCCTGGCTTCATGCAGGCTTAAGGCATCCACTCTTACCTTCTGAAATGCCCACCGGAAGGCAAACACCCACCTGATCCTGCAGTTGCTCCGTTCAGGAAACATTTCTGTCTCCTGATAACCAGGGGGAGCCTCACCCCCTGCTTCTTCACAGGACAATTAAAAATGTAGCGGTTTCATTTCGTAAGTACCTGTTCAGCCTTCCCATTTTTCGGGGAACTTTGATCCATCCTTACTATGTGGCCAAACTCCGCTACACCCAATGTCCCCTCAATTGTTCCTACCTGTAGAAAAACCTTTTTTTTGTCCCAAGACAAATGATTTTTGTACTTTGCTTTCCCAGGGCAACTAGCGGGGGCGTCTGATAGAATCCGTCGCTGTATTTGGATGGGGTGGTCTTAAATTTTCTTTGACACAAATTTAGAAGAGAGCTGGGCCTGTTGGTCTTGATTTTGGATATCAAATACAAGGAGAAAAGTAGACAATTAGTGACTCTTGGATTGACCTATGGTTTAATACTTTGAAATCCATTAGGTATCCTATACACTGTCTCCTGCCCTTGCTTCTCCCTACACTTTACTGGTTATCTAGGAGTAATACAAACAACAGAACATAATGAAAGGGAGGAAACTTGATTGTACACTATGTAAACAATAAAGCAAAGGAAACTTAACTGAATTGTGGCAGGACATCAAGAAGTAGAAATAAGATTAAAAATTTTTTCTAATTTTCTACCTCAGAAGTAAAGTCTACAATTCTGCTGCTTCTTGTACATTTTCACACATTTCCAAATTTGAGCTGAACAAATGAAAGCAAATATGAAAGTTATACAATGCCAATATTGAGAAGTGTTGGCTGTTTTTGACTTTGAAAGACACTGTTCTAAATGGACTATAAATGCTCTGAGTTCACACCTTTGCCAGCCACCAACAGATTTGTACTTCATACACTTTACTAGGATTAACAAGGGGTGGAAATTCTGTGAAATGGCTAATCAATAATAGTTTTCATGTGAGTATTAGTTTAGATAGAAGATGCAGGATAGGTTTTATTGTAACATAAGTAGTTTCATTTCTGTTACCATCGGTAGCAGAAGTTTCAAAACAGAAATTTTACTGTAAAATTTCCTGTGATTTTGCACACCGTCCAGTTTGCTTCACAATTCCTTGAAAATACCTATTTGCAATCACAGAGAGAAATATCTTGGGAGAAATGATGGTGTCCACCGACTGACCTTTTAGAGTACACTTCTCGAAACAATGTTACATTTCATTAAAATATTTTCGTTTTTAACAAGGCCTCTGGGTAGCTCAGTCAGTCAAGCATCCGAGTTTGGCTCAGGTCATGATTTGTTGTTTTACACATTCAAGCCCCATATCAGCTCTGTGCTGACAGCTCAGCCTGGAGCCTGCTTAGGAATCTCTGTTCTCCCTCTCTCTCTGCAGCTCCCCCACTCACACTCTGTCTCTCTCTCAAAAACAAGTAAACATTAAAAAAATTTTATGTTTGGGGCACCTGGGTGGCCCAGTCAGTTGAGCATCCGACTTCAGCCCAGCTCCTGATCCCGCACTTCGTGAGTTTGAGCCGTGTGTCAGGCTCTGTGCTGACTGACTCAGAGCCTGGAGCCTGCTTTGGATTTTTCGTCTCCCTCTCTCTCTCTCTGCCCCTCCCCTACTCTGTCTCCCAAAAATAAACAAATATTAAAAAAAATTTTTTAATTTTCCTTTTAAGTAATCTCTGCACCCAAATTGTGGCTCAATTTCACGACTCCGAGATCAAAAGTCATACACTCCACGGATCGAGCCAGCCAGTCAAGCCCTCATTACTTTTTACAAAATCTAAATATGAGAATATATTTATTGCATTCACACCAGTGGGGTCAGTGCTTAATTCCTTATAGATAGATAGATAGATAGATATCGACCCTTTAACATTGGGTTCAAAGAGATTGGGAGGAATCCTCCTTTTTCTTAAAGAGACTTAATAAACATGGCTTAAGACAGGGTTTCTTAAACTGGGCTCTGTTGACATTTTGCATGTGATAAGTCTTGTGAGGAGCTGCAGGATGCCTTAAAAAATGTTTAGCTGCATCCCCGGCCTCAACCTGCCAAATGCCAGTGGTGTCTTCCCCACTGTTGACAACCTTAAATGTATCCAGAATTTGCCAGATGTCCCCTGGGGGCCCAATTTCTCCCTGATTGGGGACCACCAGAAACCAATATCATGTGTTCCAGAGAACCGGGAAGGCACTCTCTCCAGGTAATCTATTATGTACCTGAATTAAGTAACAGTAATATTGGACTATTGAGGCATTGAGAGGGTGTGAATACAGTGAGTGAGAGAGAGAAACTCCAATGTAAGTCTGGAGGCCAGGATTCAAGGAGAGGTGAGGGGAGCGCTGAATTATTTTAATTTAAATGATTCCCATACATTCATTAATTGGTTTCTCACATTTTAAAGAAGATGGCTAAGGAGATAGCAAGATGGAGAATTTAGATGATTAAACCATTACTGAGTGCCTACCATCCAATCCATGCCTGGCAACATGGATGTGGTTTTGTCACACACTGACTCTGGGTCTGGAGATTCCAGGCAGAGATGTGATTGATTCTCAGGACTCATTCTGACAGAGTGGATTTTTCATTATGTTTTTCAAGTATAGCCTAGGAGATCCTGAACAGTACCGTCCACTATATTGCTGTGCTGTGAATGATCTCTATCTAATATCTCCTCTACGGTACCGACCAGCTCTGAGCGGCTCTCGAGCCCTTGAAATACGGTCACATTTCATGTGTTACAGTGGAAATCTTAACATTTTGGATGTATCGGATTAAAAATATATTACTTACATTAGCTTCACTGTTTTACTGCTTTTGTTTTTCCTTTTTTCCAGTGTGTTTCCTGGAAAAGCTGAAAATATGTATGTACTTTGCATAGTTTTATCAGAGAACAGTGACCTAGAAGGTGGAGAATTGTGCCCTGTTGGAATCCTGAAAGTATTTGGTTCAGTATTTGGGGAGATGTGCTCCTTCATTCACATAAAGAGTTGTCCAAAAGAGACCCTAACAATATGAGAGTTTCAACAATTTGTGGCCCCAAAACACACATTTACCTTTATCCTTTGGGTGTTATCCAGAATTGCACTGTATATATTGGTTCACTCTGGAGAACAATCATGAATATTTCTGGTCAAGGGCCACAGACAGTGGGATCCAGAGGTCACCAACAGCTTTTTTTTCTTTTATTTTGGGTTCCTTTTCTTTTTCTCCTTCTGTATGACTTTATTTATATTTTTTTGTAGCTTTTTTTTTCAATATATGAAGTTTATTGTCAAATTGTTTTCCATATAACGCCCTGTGTTCATCCCAAAAGGTGCCCTCCTCAATACCCATCACCCACCCTCCCCTCCCTCCCACCCCCAAACTGAGTTTGCTCTCAGTTTTTAAGAGTCTCTTATGCTTTGGCTCTCTCCCACTCTAACCTCTTTTTTTTTTCCTTCCCTTCCCCCATGGGTTTCTGTTAAGTTTCTCAGGATCCACGTGAGTGAAACCATATGGTATCTGTCTTTCTCTGTATGGCTTATTTCACTTAGCATAACACTCTCCAGTTACATCCATGTTGCCACAAAGGGCCATATTTCATTTTTCCTCGTTGCCACGTAGTACTCCATTATGTATATAAACCACAATTTCTCTATCCATTCATCAGTTGATGGACATTTAGGCTTTTTCCATAATTTGTCTATTGTTGAGAGTCCTGCAATAAACATTGGGGTACAAGTGCCCTTATGCATCAGTACTCCTGTATCCCTTGGGTAAATTCCTAGCAGTGCCATTGCTGGGTCAAAGCTTAGGTCTATTTTTAATTTTCTGAGGAAAATTAAAAAGCCGCCAGAGCGTCTGCACCAATTTGCATTCCCACCAACAGTGCAAGATGGCTCCCGTTTCTCCATATCCTCTCCAGCATCTATAGTCTCCTGATTTGTTCATTTTGGCCACTCTGACTGGTGTGAGGTGATACCTGAGTGTGGTTTTGATTTGTATTTCCCTGATAAGGAGTGACGTTGACCATCTTTTCATGTGCCTGTTAGCCATCCGGATGTCTTCTTTAGAGAAGTGTCTATTCATGTTTTCTGCCCAATTCTTCACTGGGTTATTTGTGTTTTGGGTGTGGAGTTTGGTGAGCTCTTGATAGATTTTGGATACTAGCCCTTTGTCCGATATGTCATTTGCAAATATCTTTTCCCTTTCCATTGGTTGCCTTTTCATTTTGTTCGTTGTTTCCTTTGCTATGCAGAAGCTTTTTTATCTTCATAAGGTCCCAGTAATTCATTTTTGTTTTAATTCCCTTGCCTTTGTGGATGTGTCGAGTAAGAGATTGCTACGGCTGAGGTCAGAGAGGTCTTTTCCTGCTTTCTACTCTAGGGTTTAGATGGTTTCCTGTCTCACATTCAGGTCCTTTATCCATTTTGAGTTCATTTTTGTGAACCTTGTGAGAAAGTGGTCTAGTTTCAACCTTCTGCATGTTGCTGTCCAGTTCTCCCAGCACCATTTGTTAAAGAGGCTGTCTTTTTTCCATTGGATGTTCTTTCCTGCTTTGTCAAAGATGAGTTGGCCATACTTTTGTGGGTCTAGTTCTGGGGTTTCTATTCTATTCCATTGGTCTATGTGTCTGTTTTTGTGCCAATACCATGCTGTCTTGATGATGACAGCTTTGTAGTAGAGGCTAAAGTCTGGGATTGTGGTGCCTAGTGCTCTTTTCTTCTTCAAAATGACTTTGGCTACTCGGGACCTTTTGTGGTTCCTTATGAATTTTAGGATTGCTTGTTCTAGTTTCGAGAAGAATGCTGGTGCAATTTTGATTGGGATTGCATTGAATGTGTAGATTGCTTTGGGTAGTATTAACATTTTGACAATATTTATTTTTCCAATCCATGAGCAGGGAGTGTCTTTCCATTTCTTTATATCTTCAATTACCTTCATAATCTTTCTATACTTTTCAGCATACAGATCTTTTACATCTTTGGTTAGATTTATCCCTAGGTGTTTTATGCCTCTTGGTGCAATTGTGAATGGGATCAGTTTATTTGTCTTTCTGTTTCTTCATTGTTAGTGTTTAAGAATGCAACTGATTTCTGTACATTGATTTTGTAATCTGCAACTTTGCTGAATTCATGTATCAGTTCTAGCAAATTTTGGTGGAGTCTATCGGATTTTCCATGTATAGTATCATGTCATCTTGAAAAAGTGAAAGCGTAACTTCGTATTTGCCAAATTTGATGCCTTTGATTTCCTTTTGTTGTCTGATTGCTGATGCTAGAACTTCCAACACTATGTTAAACAACAGTGGCGAGAGTGGACATCCCTGTTGTGTTCTTGATCTCAGGGAAAAAGCTCTCAGTTTATCCCCATTTAGGATGATGTTAGCTGTGGGCTTGTCATAAATGGCTTTTATGATCTTTAAGTATGTTACTTCTATCCCGATTTTCTCGACGGTTTTTATTAAGAAAGGATGCTGAATTTTTTCAAAGGTCTTTTCTTCATCGATTGACAGGATCAAATTGTTCTTATTTTTCTTTTATTAATGTGATATATCTCATTGATTGATTTGCAAATGTTGAACCAGCCCTGCATCCAAGAAATGAATCCCACTTGATCATGGTGAATAAATCTTTGTATATGCTGTTGAATTCGATTTGCTGTTATCTTACTGAGAAATTTTGCATCCATATTCCTCAGGGATATTGATCTGTAGGTCTCTTTTTTTACTAGGTCTCTCTCTGGTTTAGAATCAAATACTGGCTTCATAAAATGAGTCTGGAAGTTTTCTTTCCCTATTGTTTGGAATAGCTTGAGAAGAATAGGTATTATCTATGCTTTAAACATCTGGCAGAACTCCCCTGGGAAGCCTTCTGGTTCTGGACTCTTATTTTTTGGGAGATTTTTGATGACTGATTCAATTTCTTCGCTACTCAGAGCCAGTACAGCCTCTCCCCTCCACCAGTCAGGTCTTAGTCCTGGCTTTTCAGAAGGTTCCACAGACCACTAATCAGTGCCACGTTAAGTGTCCCAGCCTGCATTCAATGAGCCATCAAAGCACCAGCCCAATGGGCCTATTTCGCAATTAATTCACAGTAGCTGCTCACGCCAGGGTTTTTCAACTGAAGGGGAGCTAATTCTTGCAGAGCTCTCACGTGACAGTTGGTTTGGAATGTGGTGGGTTTGGAGTCAGCTTGGGAGCTGAGCAGAACGCTGGCCCCTGAACGTGGCCAAGTGGCCATTGGGGAAGGCTCCTTGTGAGACCCCTGGTAGTATGAATGCCGGGTGAAGATGGCCACTTTTGGGCTTCCCCTGTTCCTTCAGAAGGGCTTCACTTGATGGTAACTGCATTGTGCCTTGGGTCACGGGTTGAAACTAGAGGTGGGAAGCTGAGTTAGGATTTGCACTTTTCTCTTAGCTTAGGGACCTCCTCCAGGGCATCAACTATCTTCCACAGAGACCTTGGAGAGGAAAATTTGATAAAGAGAATGGGGGAGCCCCTGGCTCAAGGGTTCAAAGCATGATCTCAGGTGCCCTGAGAAGGTCCCAGATTTTCAGGGGTCTCTGTCCCCGGGGAACATTACATTCCTATCCTGGACCTCCCACTCCTCAGAATAGTCAATCTTGTTGAGTCACAATCTCTCACAGAAAATATGGCTTACAGGCTCTGCTCTCTCTGCCCCACGGGGTTGATATGGGGATCCCAGGAGATGGTAACAGGTCTTCCCCATGAGCTGTAAAGCATCCTATTCATGGACAGGATGAAAAGGAAGCTTCCATCCTTTGTCCTGTAGCCATCCAAGTCCCCACTCTAGATTCAACCACTACCAAGTGTTTAGATAAGTTTCAGACAGTTAGTGACTGAACACTTACACACTGCTTCTGAATCATCAATCATTTTTTCCGGACTTTTCCTACATTTAATCACTTTCAACTTCATACCATAAGACTAATAGACCCTAGGAAAGTTTCTTTGTGCAGTTCAGGGAACTTAGGCACAACCCAAGAGGCACCAACCCCATGCTCTCAATGACTGGAATAATCTGATTTCTATACTGTCTCACTCAGATAAAGGTAATTGCCAACATATTGTCTGTAGGAAATTTTCTTTTTCTTTCGTGGTAAAGGTACTCAACCTACAAACTCACTGATTTTCAAGCAGTTCATCACAGGCCCTTTGTTCCAAGGTAGGTTTCCAAAACTGATTTCTTTTGTATAAATGAAACTTGGTGCCCTAATCACCAATTCCTCCCTTTCACTTCCCTCCAGCGCCTATTCTATTCTCTGTTTCTATGCATTTGTCTATTTTAGGTTCCACATGTGACATCCTGCAGTATTCGTCTTTTTGTGTCTGGCTTATTTCGCTTAACACCAAGTCCCCCAGGGCCATCCGTGTTGTCACAAATGACAAGACTTCCTTTCTTTTTAAGGCTGACTAATCTCCCATTGTATGGACAGACCACATTGTGCATTTGTTCGTCAATGGACCTTCAGTTGTTTCGATATCTCAGCTTTTGCGAATGCAGAACAAGGGCGTGCAGATATATGGAAGACCAGATTTCAATATTTTGGATGTGTTAGCTAAAGTGGGATTGCTGAATCAAATTGTAGTTCTTTTTTAAATGTCTTGAAGAACGTCCATATTGTTTTTTCATAGTGACTGCATCAGTTTACTTTCTCTGTTAACTTTTAAAGGTGATTCATTTATTGAGGGAGCGTGTAGAATCCCAGTCAGAGGTTTGATTCCAGAAACTTTTAGATCATGAACTGGGCCCAAATCAAGAGTGGGACACTTAACCAACTGATGAAATTATATGTTCAGGAAGATCGGGCATTTTTGCTGGCTGGAGCAGCTACCCTGACTCCATGTTCTTTGTAGGAGAGAGGTTTGAGGGTGTGGAGAAAAGACAGATTTCCCAGGGGAAAACTTAAGTCCATGTTTACAGTGTGAGAAGACAATGTATTCACAGTGTGGTGTGTGTGTGTGCGTTCCCGCGTGCGTGTGTGTTTGAGAGAGACAGAAACTAAGGGAGAGGGAAAAACAAAGAGAACGAGACACACTCATGAGAGAGAGAGGTGAGAGAGAGAGAGAGTTGTGTGTTTCCCCAGGAAACACGTGACACACCACAATGGCCAATGTCTACTGTCAACAAAACTCATACTGCACATTTCCAAGAATACTGCCGAAAGAGACTCAGCAGGAACATTCAGTCCATGCTGGTAAACAAAGCCTCTGTATGCTCTGCCCCATGATCGTATCAAAGAAGAATCCCTGAGTTATTGAGTAGCACCAACAATGTACTGCCATATATTTCTGTCCTTCTAAGTGTCCCTAAGGAGGAAAACATGCATGTCGTTCGTGTAAGAAGGTACCAGGCTGTTGCTCAGGTGAGCTTGCCTGTCTTTCCTTGAGGAACACAAGTTCTTTCTTAGAGTTTTTCCAATCAACTTCTGTTGTAAATATGACAGTGTAGATTTTAGACGATATTGTTAGTTTCCCTGGTGTGGAGAGTGGTGAGTGGTTGTCTCTTGCCAACTGTAACTTTGGTCAAGGGATATTTACCACTGGTAGTGCCAAACCTGGTCAAAAACAGTGTCATAGAATCTTTTTCATCAGCAGCAATTATTTCTGCTTGTGTAAAGAGTTTTGTAGTCACCATCCTAAGTGGTCTTGAGAGACACATCCCCAGAAAAACATCTGACAGGGATACTATTCATTTGCTTTTGTGTTCTTTGACTCACCCACTGTGTCCTATTTTATATCCTGAAGTCATCAAGAGAACTGAAAAGTGGGGCAAATACTGTATATCATGATCGCACCCTGATGGTGTTTTCTTTCCTAACACTCATGTGGCCGTAGGAGTACGGGAAAAAGTTATGAATCTTGGAAACTGTTGCTGAGGAATATGTTTGGGTGGTAATGTTTGTGGGGTATCTTGTCTTCAGTCTGGAGAGCTACCCTGATTCCAGAGTCCTGGGGGGACTGGTGCTTGAGGGTGGGTGGGGAAACACTGACCTCCCAGGTGAAAAACTATGTCCATGTATCTACATTATGAGAAAGATAATGTATTCTTTGTGTGCTGTGTGATTTTGTGTGGATGAGACTTGGGACGGTTCTGTATGTGTGTGTATGTCGCGTGATTGTTAGTGTGTATGTGCGTGTGTTTTTCTTGAGAGACCCAGAGACAGAGAGAGCCTCACTCTGAAAGCGGCAGACATATTGAAACACAGAGAGAGATGTGGGTTTTTCCAGACGATATGTACCACTGACACTGCACAATGACCAATATCTACATTTTCAGAACGTTCTCATACTGCACACTTCAAGGAAACCCATGCAGGTAACAAAAGCGTCCATATATTCTGGCCCATGTTCATATAAAGGAAGAGTCCTTGACTTATTCTTCAGCAGCACCAACTGGATGTTGACGTGCATTCTCTTTTCTTCTAGGTGTATAGTTGGAAGCATAGACCATGTGGCTTTTTCAGACTGACTTCTTTCACTAACATGTATCCAGTTAACATATATCCATGTCTTTTTTTGGGGCTTGATAGCTCAATTATTTTGTTACAGAATATTTCATTGGATGTATTGAAAGTTCGTTGTCCTTTCCCTTATTGAAAGACAGTGTGGTTGCCTCTAGTATTGATGATCATACATAAACCTGATATAAGCACTCCTGAGTAAGATTTTGTGTGAACACAATCTTTCAACTCAACTGGGTAAATATTGAGCGATAACATTGCTGGATACAGGAAGACTGTTTTGTTTTATAAGATTTGTTAGACATCACCAGTGAAACCTTTTTAGGCTGGCACTTTATATGTTATTTTAAATTAATCAGTTTTTTCTTTTTTGTATTTAGTTTTAATTTTTAATTATTTTGGTTCGTTATTATGCAGTGAAAATTAGTTTCGAAGCAGAATTCAGTGATTTATCACATACAACATTCAGGAATCATCCCAATTTCTTTCCTTAATACCTGTCCACCCACCTACCTCCAGCAACACTGTTCTCTTTTTTTCCTGTGGTTTCTCTCCCTCTCTTTCTAAACCCCTGATTCCCAAGTTTTCATCTGTTTTTTTCTTTTTTTTTTTTAATTTTTTTTTCAACGTTTTATTTATTTTTGGGACAGAGAGAGACAGAGCATGAACGGGGGAGGGGCAGAGAGAGAGGGAGACACAGAATCGGAAACAGGCTCCAGGCTCCGAGCCATCAGCCCAGAGCCTGACGCGGGGCTCGAACTCACGGACCGCGAGATCATGACCTGGCTGAAGTCGGACGCTTAACCGACTGCGCCACCCAGGCGCCCCGCATCTGTGTTTTTCTTAAATTCCACATGTGAGTGAAATCTCATACTTTTATTTCACCGACTCAATTTCTTTGATATACATCTATTCAGAGGATATATTCCTCTTGCGTGGGTTTTGGTAGTTTGTGTCTTAGAAGGAATTAGCCTCTTTAAGCTATAACAGAGTTGGTCCAAGCATTATTTCAGAATTCTTTCAATGTCCATAAGATCTGTAGTGACTTCTTTTTCAACTGATGCTAACATGTTTTCTTTTTCTTCATGGTTATTCAGGCTGAGCTTTACCCATTTTACTGAAAAATACAAAGAACCAGCTTTTGTCTTGCTTTTGTTCTCTCATAATATCCTGTTTTCTATTTGTCTTATCTGCAGTATTTTTTCCTCCGTCTTCTTTTGATATTACATTACTGTTCCTTGCTTTGTTTCCTAAGGTGGAACCTTAAATTATTCACTTTATGTCTTTCTTGTTTTCTAACACATGGCATTTAGGACTAAATTTCCCCCAACCACTGATGTCCACAATTTCTCATCAAATTATATCTTCATTGAAAATACTTTTCAATTTCTCTTGAAACTTCTTTAAATCTCCAGTTATATTTTGATTTTCCAATAATTCTCTTTATTGTGGATTTCTAGTTTAATTTCACAGAGGTGTGAGAGCATACATGGTAAGATTTCTACTCTTTTCAATTCGTTGAGTTGGGTTTATATGGCCCAGCTTGTGGTCTCTATTGGTGAAGGTTCCAGGAAGCTTGAGAAAAAAGTGTGTTCTTCTTGAGAGACTCTGCTCCAGTAAATCTTGACTCTCCTTAGTAACTTTTCTGTCTCTTGGGGGCCATGGTTTGTCTTGTGTTTTTTTCTCATAAATTCCAGAAGAGTTGTGGATTTTTCAGTCTGTTCAGGCTTTTTCTTGTTAGGATGGAGAGAGGTGATTTCCATGCTTCTTGCCTGTGGGGCCCTCTACTTTTGTTCGAACACGCCTTCATTCTCCTTTTCTCCTTAAGGGTGTATTGAACTCAATAAATTTGGGCACATGCTGTTTCTATTCATATAATTAGCTTTCCAAAACAGCTGAGAGAAACATGCATTGACGTGTTTATGGACCACAATGCACATTTTCTTTTACATGTTTGCTGTTACCCCCACTTATAGTTTTACAGATATAGCCACATGCTTCCACTCAACTTTTTACCCTCTGCAGATGTAAAAACTTGGGAAAATAGTATTTTTTTGTGTGTATGTGTGGGTTTCCTTTTTTTAAATTTTTTTTCAACGTTTATTTATTTTTGGGACAGAGAGAGACAGAGCATGAATGGGGGAGAGGCAGAGAGAGAGAGGGAGACACAGAATCGGAAACAGGCTCCAGGCTCCGAGCCATCAGCCCAGAGCCTGACGCGGGGCTCGAACTCACGGACCGCGAGATCGTGACCTGGCTGAAGTCGGACGCTTAACCGACTGCGCCACCCAGGCGCCCCTCCTTTTTTAATATCCATTGAGTATCCAGCTTTTCATGCACAACAGTAGATAGTGTGTTGAGATGAAAAGTGAAATAATTATATATGTAGCTAATTGCATAATTTTTATGTAGAGGTCCAACTTTAAAATATAAGTCTCTATTGTTGTTTTGTTGTAATGCATGGCTCAGATCTCCTGACTCTTCATCCAGAGCTCTCTTCAAAGGCTACACTATGGTCATTTGCATGACTTGGCAACAGTCTTAGCTTGAAGACTCACATTTAGAAGGAATCAATCATACAAGATGATACAGATTCACAAATTTGACAACACCAGTATGTTATGTATATAATGCCTCTTTTCCCAAGGCACTTGTTTTCATCCTGTTTGATCAGATGTCTGTTGATCCTGGGTCAGGCAACTGATACATTCTGGAAGCATCGTGCACAATAATTTGGAAAATGGCCACTTACTGTGTACTCACGCAGTCACCAATGTCATTTTTGAGAAATTTATCTGACAACTTAAAAACTGTGTCTTGTTTAAGATAAAGTGATTATTTTTAGACAAACAGCTGTGTGTCATGGAAAAAACACTGCCCTGGGAGCTTGGACCCCAGGGTTTGAATGCAGCTCTCAGTTTTGTTAGGTTGTGAGATATCAGACAAGATAGTTCCTTTCTGATTAAACTTCCTGAGCTTTAACACCACAAGCTTGAATTAATCATCCCACCCTCATGACAACTGTTGTGCTGTAATTTCTGAAGGCACTGTTCAGATGGAGAGATCGAAGCACGAAGATGAATGTAGACAAGCTCACAAACTCAACTGAAAAGCCAAAATGTGAGAACAGCCCCATGCTGGTATTCTGAGCTTTTGAATTATACTCCCCACACTGACAAAGTTGACTCTGAACCATGGAATCAGTAGGAACCAAACTCTTTCCAAGTTCTGTGTATATTTCTGGGACTACATGCATCACTGTGGTCACATTGAGGACAGTTTTTGGCATAGCCATCATTGTGAAAACCATATAGAGGGTCCAAATCTGGTCAGCTCATAAAGAGACTGGGAGGGACAGTATCGAAATCCCTGGTAAATCTCTTTCAGTGCTGCGTATCTTCTCAGAAGCTGGCCAAAAACAGGGATTCAGAGATATGCAGGGATGCTGTTCTTTGATAGCTTACCTCAACCCCAGAAGTGCTCAAATGCTGGAAACTACACACCTCAGCAAAAATGGCAAATAACTCAAAGTACCTTTTGGTTGTTAACCCAAAGTGCGCTTTTTTGCAACTCTTTTACAGAGCTGGGTTAGAGAATGTAACAAGGTACCCATGTCTCACACTGTAATGAAACTTCCCATTTTTAGTTGTCTGCTTTTAGCTTGGAGAGCTGCCTAACTCAAGG